>NC_137455.1:120863216-122244364 GCF_964235325.1 Thermobia domestica
CTGGGGTTGCGAGAACGCTTCATAAGGGTCGTGAAGATAAGAGGAAGAGAAAGTATAATTAGAATCCAATATTTTTAAATATTATTTTGACTTTTGTCCTGATAGGTATATTTTTATTTTTATACATACAGTTAAGAACTATAAAAAAAGGTCTACTGAACATTTTGAACATGTGCAAAGTTGTTTAAAAATCGATTTAAATGAAAGAGGTACGATATGAAACTAATGAGCACTGCGTATTGAAATACCAGAAAAATACAAATGCAACAAAACCTGCATAACTAACTAACTAACTAACTAACTCTATGGCCTATGGAACCCGGAGGTTCAGTGCCGTGTTCACAAAAGCTCTCCACTGACTTCTATCCTTAGCTAATTGCATCCAGTTTCTACTTTGTATTCCTATCTCTGCGAGATCCATCTTAATATTGTCCTCCCATCTGCGCCTAGGTCTTCCTAATGGTCGTTTTCCTATGGGTCTACCAATCAAGACTTTGAAAGCGTTTCTACTTTCTTCCATTCTAGCTACATGACCTGCCCACCTAAGCCTCCTAGACTTGACGACCCTAACAATGTTGGGTAAACCGTATAAACTATGTAGTTCCTCGTTATGAAGCTTCCGCCATTCCCCATTCTCGTTCCTCTTGGGTCCGAATATTCTTCTCAGGATCCTGTTCTCAAATACTTTCAGTCTATGTTCTTCCCTCAGAGTAAGCGACCATGTTTCACAACCATACAGAACAACAGGCATGATTATCGTTTTATATATTTTAAGCTTCAAATTCCTCGACAGAATTCGCGACGACAAGAGATTTTGAACCGAATAGTAACACGAATTCCCTGCTTTTAGTCGACATTTAATTTCTTCGTGAATATGATTTTCGTCTGTTAATATTGATCCTAAATATTTGAAAGTATCCACTCTATCAAAAGCATTATTTAATATCTTAACGCCTCCACAATTTGCCGTATTACGGTCCCGACGCACTTCCATGTATTTAGTTTTCTCTGCATTTACTTCTAAACCCAGGTCCCTGCAAGCGTTTAATAAGATCTCTGCATTTATTTCTACTGTTCTCCTATCATCCCCTATTAAATTTACATCATCAGCATATGCCATAACCTGGTGAATGCCATTCAACTCTAGGCCCTGGTTGCTATCTTTGATTTTCCTTATGGCGTATTCCAGCACAAAGTTAAATAATAATGGCGACAACGCATCTCCTTGTTTCAGGCCATTTTCGACGTGGAAGCTCGTGGACAAAAATTTTCCTACCCGGACTTTACTTTGGGATTCACTTAAACATATCTTAATTAATCTAATTAGCTTTCTCGGTATTCCAAGTTCTGTAAGAACGTTGTATAATGTTTCTCTCCTAACCGAGTCGTAAGCCTTTCTAAAATCAATAAATAGTTGATGTACCGGGGTATTGTATTCCCACTTCTTTTCGAGTATTTGGCGAATGGTAAATATTTGGTCGATAGTTGATCGATTTCGTCTAAATCCGCACTGATAATCTCCAATAATTTCATCTGCGTATGGGATCAATCTTGCTAACAGAATATTTGAAAGGATTTTATAGGATGTTGACAGAAGAGAAATGCCTCGATAATTATTACAGTCAGTTTTCTCGCCTTTCTTGTGAATTGGAACAATGATTGATTCTTCCCACTCTTGTGGCAATTCTTCCTTGTTCCAGATAAGGAGAATGAGTTTGTGTATCTTGTTCCACAATTTTTCGCCTCCAGCTAAAATTAACTCAGCCGGAATTTCATCTACACCCGGAGATTTGTGTTTCTTCAATTTCTTTATAGCGGCTTCCACTTCTATTCGATTGGGTTCTGGAATATACGGTTCTGCGGTGTGTATCTCCTTTTCTCCACGCACATTAGTTTTTGGCTGCGTGTTCAGCAAATCGTCAAAGAAATCTTTCCATCTATTTAGGAGGCTATCCGTATCGGTGAGAACTGTTCCGTCAGATTTCTTTAATATATAAGCACGAGGTTGATAGCCTTTCTTAAATTCGCTGATCCCCTTAGACATGTCCCGAATATTTTTATTTTTACTATTATCTTCAAGTTCCTTAATTTTAGCTTTCAAAAAATCCCGTTTCTTTGTTCTAAAAGTTTTGGAAGTTTCCCGCCTGATATCTGCGAAATTTTGTGTAGTTGTTTCGTTCGGATTTTGTAGCCACCGTAATTTTGCCTGTTTTCTCTTCTCTGCTAGTTTAATGCATTCTTGGTCGAACCATGGTTTGTTCCTACGTATTTCCGCGTGTCCCAATTTTTCTATTGCTGAACTTTTAATACTATCTCTAATTTCAATCCAAGTATCCTCAACACTAGTGCACTCCGAGTCTTCTAAAACCGCGAATCTATTCGAAACTTCAATCTGGTATTCCTCTCTTGCCTGGCTCTCTTCTAATTTCTTTAAATTAAATCTCTCCGTTTTCGGACATTGAATATTACCTTTATTCAACGATAATCTCTCCCGTATTATCGCTGCTACCAGGTAGTGATCAGTGTCACAATCAGCCCCTCTAAACGACCGGACGTCAATTATGCTAGATTGTCTTCTTCTATCTACTAAAACGTGATCAATTTGATTATGTGTTTTTCCGTCTGGTGATGTCCAAGTGTATTTATGAACGTCGCGATGTGGGAATTTTGTACTCTTCACGATTAGGTTTTTGGATGTTGCAAAGTTCACGAGTCTAACACCGTTGTCATTACTTTCCTTATGCAAACTTTCGTTCCCTATAATCGGTTTGAAAATATCCTCCCGTCCTACCTTCGCATTGAAATCCCCTAATAAAATCTTCATATGGTATCGCGGTAGTTGGTCAAATATCCGTTCCACTTCTTCGTAAAAACTATCTTTTATATCGTCACCCTTATCTTCAGTTGGAGCATGTACATTTAAAACAATAATATCACACCACCGTCCCTTAAGAGTAATAAAAGAAAGTCTGTCAGTAACAAATTCAACCCGTTTAATTGCTGGTAATATTCGTTTGTGAACGAAAAACCCTGTTCCTAACTGGTGATTTTTATTTCCTTCCCCGTAAAAGAACGTAAAATTTCCGAAATTCTCAGATCCATTTCCTTCCCACCTAACTTCCTGAACTCCTACTAAGTCCATCCTGTATTTCTCTAACTCACTCGTTACAGATTTTAACGCGCCTGCCCTATAAAGACTTCTAATATTCCATGTTCCAAATCTCATGTCCATTTTCTTTTGCTGATGTCGTGCCAAGTTATCAGTCTTTGTCCGAGGCTTTTGTGAATGTTTCTGAACAAGTACCTTTTTTTACAGGATGAGGGTGTTAGCCTTACCCAAACCCCCAAGCTGGAGGACCACTCCTAGTCGTCTGTCCGCGACTGCTTATTCAGTATATTCGCAGCTAACCTCTATATCTAGAGGCCTTCTCCTCGATCCGCAACCTGAGGACGCGCCATGCCGTGGTGACAGGGACCCACGTTAACAAAACCTGCATATTGAAATATAATTAAAATTGAAAGCTATGGGATACCTGAGCATGGTGTGATTCACTAGTGGGGCAATATCCTGTTCAATCTTCGTGACGCACACTACCAAGTCATTTAAAATACTCAGTAACCTTTTTTTACAATTGTCCAAGTTTTATAACCAAACATAGAAATAATAATATTTTTTTTTTTAAATCATATGACTCAAAATTAAGGTAGTATGAAGTTTCAAACGGGCTTTATTTTGAAACAGTATGACGGATCGGATTCAATATTTGTAATATGAATGAACTGACCAAATTTGGTTTTAATCCAATCGCTTTTAGAGAAATTACTGTATCTACTATATACAAGAAATGGATTCTACTATTATAGAAATAGATAGATGGATGTCGTGAAATATCCGCAATATTTATTTTAAAATCTCACACAATCTTATTACAAACCAGAAGGTCGCTGGCAAAAGGATGTGATAAAATGGGGATCATGATAGGATTTAGGTTGAGAACCACTGCGCTAAGGCAAAAAGAGATCCTGAAGATCAGTGGATAAAAATGGTTAAATGAAGAAAGAGAAACGAAGCAGGAGAAAATCCATACACATTATGTTTGTCATCGCAAAATCCTCTTAGCGCAAATTGGAATCAAATCAGGGACCCCACATACCAGAGGTAAGCGCTTTTCCATTGATCCACCGCGCTTACATATGGCCGATACTAAACTTGTTTGAAACGCAAATTTCAATAAAATATTTTCTATGGAATGTCAAACTTAAGGAATCTGCAGGAAAACCCCGAAAAACATACTGTATACTTTACGGGAAAAACTACTTCTGTTCAATTTGTTAGTTTTTGTTCTTAACTCATCGTTTTGAACAGAAATTAATCACAAGAACAGTGTATGTATGCATTGTATGTAGATAGGTACGTATGCAAAATACGCAACTTGCAAAACGTAACTCGTCTTGATCAAATTTTGCATTGAGATAGACTTTGACTTTCGTAGTATGCATATGAAACAACTTCCCGTGACAACCTTTAATTCCTGAGTTACTGACTTTGAAAATTGAGGTTAATACCTGATCAAAGTTTCGTAAAGACAAACATTACTAACATCTATTAAAGGCAAGAAATGAGGAACAGGATCGAACAAGCTCGTTAAACGTTCTTTTGACGTTAATCATTTACCTGTTAAAACGTGAAGTAAATAAAGATTTGCTAAAATCAGTGAAAAATTAATTTATCCGCAACAGCGAAATTTGTTGCTATTATTCAAATGAGAATAATCCGTTTTTTGATTTGGAGTTTAACGTTCATTTTTAGCATCATGACTAGTTAATACGAGGAATCTATATCTTATCATGAGTTCCCAACCTTATGACGTCTAACAGGAATTAAACCCGGGTCTTCAGTGCTAAAGACATATGAAATATGCTAATCATACAACCATGGGCGTGGTCTAGTTATTTTTATGAGATTTAATGTTGACTTACCCGCTGTAATGAGTTTTATCATAAGGTAAATACGTTTTTCTCTATGTAATGATTTAACCTATTATTTCTTTATCATTCATTCGAAATTTATCACCTCTTCTTTAATTATGATGACATAACATCAAGCTGAAAAATTTACTCATTTGTGGATATAACCAACATTCCGGTTTGTCAGAGAATGCCCCGATTTTGACCATCTTTCTCCACCCTCGCAAGCACTGTGTTCTGCAGTTCCTTAAAGTGCATAAGAAATGATAATTTGATATTCAGAGGCACTTAAGTTAAGGTTGCCTGAAGTGATTCTTATCTATATCTATCTATCTATCTATCTATCTATGCCATATATATATATATATATATATATATATATATAACAAAGAGAATATAAATATGACATTGAGAATATAAATTTAACATACATGTCAAGATTTGCACCTTAGGCATAAGTGAAAACATATCTAGAACATTTTTTTATATATATGATTTCTTTTTTTAAATTACAATTTCCCTGAAACAGTTTTACATTAGTACAGGTGCTTCATTAATGGAGCAGAAGGTACTGCAAAACAAATTTTGAAATATATTTGTACCCAAAATATTTCATATTGGAATTGTCTCGGAACACCAAAAGCTTTGATAATGCTATATGTCATTGATAAGTATGGTCATAAACAAAGAACTCAACAGCTTATCAGGCTTGAAAAGCGTTGTGATAACGAGATGGAATACGTTGTTTACTCTGTTTAGAAGCTTCGCTTGTAGTCTCCAGGCAGACATGGATATATGAGAGAGATGCCCTATACTGAATGAATAATACTTTTATAAATGAAATGACCAAATAAACTATATACGATTTCGCTTCCTCGATCTAGCTCTTAAACCTCTTGTTTTTCCAAGTACACGCTAGAAACTAAGGAAGGTTTCTCCAAATTCTTACTTCTCGCTTTGTTTGTTATTAAAAGTTTAGCGTCCCATTTCAGCACCGAAATTACATGAGATGTGAATCTACAATTTAATGTGGAGATTCACAAATATCTGAACCACCGTAATGCGGTCAAATGAATTCTCTCAGATCGAGAATCGAACCCGGGACCACGTACATCAAAGACGCTCGTGCTAGCAATTAGACCAGTGGGGAAGTTTTACTCCCTACTTGTTTAAATCAAGGATGTTATAAAATAGAAGATGTAGCCATATAACAAAATCGTGAAGCCATACGTCACAGCTTCGCCACACCTACTCTGCCCACTCCGCGCCACTAAGATCGCAATGTTCCGAGACAACAATCATGGCGGAAACGAGAGTAGCCAATCAGACATGTCGGCTCAGACGATGCTCGGTTGTTTTTTGGCTTCATATGAAGTTCATATGAAGAAGATACGCATGAGCAGACCCTCTATTTTATAACATCTTTGGTTTGAATAGCTTGGGTCTTTCGTTCATGAGAGAAAGAGAGAGATGATAGTTTTGTGAATTTTGCTGATGGCGTACTCAGAGACTATTCCAAGGCTCTGTTTGAGTGCAGCCCGTTTGGGGATCCATCCAGAGGTCCAGAGGCCAGAAGACTGAGGAGCCCACTAACAAAAAGATAACAAAAACCAAGCTGAATTAAGAAGCCGTCTGGATGGACAGACTACCATTTTTTTAATTCAACCATTTAAAGAATAAAAGTTAACTAATTCAAAAATTAGACTTCTAATTGAAGAGCTTAGTAGTATCAAACAACAAAGTTAATCTGAATAAAATAGAATAGATACTTGAACAAGTGAATATTTTTCTCTTATTCTATTGTATAACAAATCTGACAAACAGCGTCAAAAGTTTGATAAAGTTTGATATTAATATATCTTAAAGTTCCAATAATAATAAAAGTCTGCCTTTGTTTAAAAAAGAAATTTTTGAACTATCGAAGAATTGAAGGACGAATGACACAGAGGAAGAACGAATGAAAGTTGGTGATACTAATTAGTTTTTTCTGGAAGAAGATGAAAAAAAGTTGCTAAGCCTTGATCGCAAAGAGGTATTGGTTTTCAGAAAAGCGAAGTCTATCCCTTTCCTTGGCTGTAGCCTGGCGATTTGCCACCCTCTCCGTTGATGGATTCTTAGTCGAACTAATTAAGACCTCGTTGTGAGGACGCAAAGAAGCAACGTTCTCTCTCTCTCTCTTGTTAGCGGCTTCATTTTCGATTTCTTGGAAAAGCAAAGCAACCGTTTCCTACGAAACTCGCCTGTTCCATTCTCTCAATCTTTATTTATTTTTTAAAAAAGTGTATTAGAGATGGATGATGTTCTAATTCTTGTTCCTTCGGAACAGCTTTTGTTGTTGATTTTCATCCCAATTTGCCAGAAAGTTAGCTAGTTACTTCAAATTCCCTCTTCCACTGCACGAGAGATAATTTCTGACGGCAAATTACGCCTACCCCTTTCCTTTGAAGTTTTGATTTTTTTGAGGAAAAAAAGTATTAAAGAAAAGAGAGAGAGAAATATTAATGTTCACAGAACATAAAGGATTTCACAGAGATTTTGTTCTATTCAGAAACTGCAAAAGAAATTTATTCTACAACATAGTAATTTAAAATTTAAAGAAAATAATCTCTATAAGGTATTTATAATTCACTGATTTTACGCTAAATTAATATTGCTTTTTTATTCCTCCTCCAGATTCTTGCAGACAGTTACACCATATCTTAAGTAGTGAATTAATTATGTTATGGATTATATTGTAATTTAGTTGGTTTAAGGATCAGTTATATTAACATTGCTGGAAGGAGATTTTATACATTATAACAAATAAAACATTATTCACTTCTAACTATATATATATATAAAGTTTTTTAAAAAGGGTATTGAGACTTCGGGGGTGTGAAAATTGAGAATAATTTCATTGTACTTCGAAAATGGGGGAACTGTCCGGAAAGTATTAAAATAAAAAAATAACAAAATAAACCAACCAAATTGTATTATATACTTCTGAAAGGAACACTCTTAAGCTATTTTCCCACATAATCGCCATGCAAATTAAGGCACTCATACCGTGGCAAAAGTTTATCAATAATGTCATAGTACACTGTTAAAAATAATTTCTTAAATTTGAGAAGCCGTTTCTTATCTGTGCACCGAGACAATATTTTCTTAGAAATGGTATTTTACAATTCTCGTTCATGAGAAAAGTAACAGTATATTTTCTCGTTTCGCTTTATACAACATCATCTACTTTTCTTAATTTTTTATTAATGAGAGTTTCAAACTCTTGTTTCTAAGAAAAGATATTCTCGGAGCACAGATAAGAAACGGTTTCTCAGATTTAAGAAAGTATTTTTAACAGTGTAGATATCTGCCAGCTGCGATTTCAACCACTGGCTTACACCGGCATACTGTTCGGCGTCAGTATCAAAGCGTTGTGTAGCGAGCAATGTCTTCATCGCTTAGAAGAGGTAGTAGTCGCTCGTCACAAAATCCGGGGTGTATGGTGGGTGATCGAACACCTCCCATCCAAAACCAACCAAGAGCTCTCGGGAATACTTGGCCGTGTGTGGACGTCCGTTGTCGTGAAAAAACAACAACTTCGCGCTAAGTTTTGTCCGAAGATGGATTTCAATTGGCATGTGGTTTTTTTGTCCAACAAAAAAACTAATCACAGAACGCACCTCAAAAAAGGTTGTATTTTCTATTGCACCGCACGTTGCAACACGTCAAGAAAGCATAATAAGAGCGTCACAGTTCTCATGCTACCACAGCTGAATGTGTACTGAGTTTGGCAACATGCTGACACCGAGCTGGTGACTCTAGCCTCACCCATTGTCGCGATAGGTCAAAAGCTCTGGGACTTTCTGGACAGCCCTCGTAACATTGGGAAACTACATATCCATAATTTTGCTGGACGACCTTTAATTTTCCAGTAACACCACAATCCCGTCGCTATAAAACGTTTGTGGTTTCTGGTTTTAAAAAAAATTATACGTAGTGTTTACAGGCCTCTTTTGAAACTAATTTAAAAATATTCAAGAAGTTCTGTAGAGACCAAAGTAAGTAATAGTTTGACGGTACCAGATCCAGGCTATATAGTAGATGCTCTAAAAGCTCTCAGCGAAGTTCTTTGAGTTTTCAACGAGTAGTTAAAAATGTATGCTGTCTGGCGATGTCAGCGTGGTATACGACAGCCTTTCTGTTTATTAGTTTCGCCGTTTCTTTTGAATTGCTAGTTCACTCAGGTTAATTGTAGACAGCACAGGTCCGAGTTTATCGTCCTTCCCTGCTGCAGCAGTTTCTATGTACGATACCTTTACAATCCCAGTAGACGCACAAAATAACCTTCCTGGGCGTCAGTCTGTAATTTGTCAAAGGCTATGGAGCTTCCCCTTGCTTTGACCACGATCATTTTGTTGTCATAGGTTATCCTCTTTTCATCTCTTGTGATAAACCGCTCCAGAAATGGCTCGAGTTCTTTACGTTTCAGTAGAGATTCGCCGATAGAAACTCGTTCATGTAAATGTTTTTCAGTGGTACCCAAAACGTCGTTCTTCTTTTTGTAGCCAGCTTTTTGCAAATGGTTTATTACAGTTTGATGTTAGACGTTTAGATCATTGGCATTGTTATGCTGATCTTATTCAACTTTTGCCATAATATCATTTACTTTTGCTGAGATTGGTTTTTCACTTCGAGGATCATCTTTGACATCGACATTTGCAGAACGAAAGTGGCTGAAGCATCTTTTGAATATGGCTTTTGATATCACTGCATTTGCTTTTGATGACAGATCGCCAAAGTTTTATCAAGCTAACCTGTAAATTTGTTTAGAGTATAGAAGATACTACTGTGGCCAAACTATATTGTGTTCAATATTTTTTGTACATTCTATGTCCAAATAGCATTGTATTATTTTCCAGTATGGGAAAATGAATAAACAGCGGAATTACATTTGAAATATCACACCGAGAATCAAACAAATGAATGTTTGAACCCAAGCAATGAGAATCAGTAATCAACTATAAAATACTGCATTAAAACTGTATAACTGATATTTTGGCTGCTTCCGGATTGCCGAGTGCGTTCGAATCACCCGTCCGTTCAAGTTGTCGAGTCGGACTGTGGGTCTCTCCCAGATTCAAATAATTTAGGCAAAAGTCGTGACTCAGTAACTCGGTGACCCATTACTCATTCCACCATTTTTCTTTCTATAGTATATCTTAACATGTGAGAGATAATAACTACCTGGGGAATGAGAAATGTGAGTATAGTGTAAATAACTCTAGAAATAAATTGTGCAAAAAAGTGTATAACAATAAAGACAAATTCTAATTAAAAGAATTAATTAAACAATATTTTTTTTCTCAATAAGAAGTCACGATAAACATGGAATTAATTTATTGTTGCTAACAAAAATTGTTTCAATAATTTCGGGTGTTTTATTAAACTGTTATTCTCCTTCAAAAATTTAAGTAGCATGTCAATTAGATTGAATTCTACCAAAAAGCAACCATTTCTGTCGACGGACAAAAAAAATATAATAAAATAAGAGGGCTGACTGTTGAAAACAAGGTCCATTAAAGGGACTAATTGCATGACAATCACTCTTAATCCAACAACGATTATGACTCATGTTTCTGGTAAACATGTATCAAGTACCGGTATGTGCTACTGTGCTGCTGGATATACGAATTTTATTACCATTTGCGTATATAAGCTCCGTCCTTGATATCAGATGATATATTTAAGAGACAAACAGTTTTTATACACGCGAATATGTAGTATTTGAATTATACAAATTTTCGAGTACTCTGTTTTGCGTTTAAAACATAGGCCTAACTAGAGGGAAACCAGGCGCTCTTAGAATACAATTGCTCCGTCTAGTACTCCGTCTAGTAGAGTAGTTTTTGACCAGAGGTACGGTTCTTTCAATTTTCAGAATTTAGCTGCCATGTCCCCTTGGAAAATTCCTGGTTATGCCGGTAGTTCAAACCAATCGCAATTAATACTGAAAACAAGTCTTTTTTCAGTAAACTAATCGACGTAGATTGATGTGTAAAATATTTCCTTATTTATACTTCTTGTTCTGTGTGTGATAGAAGGATTGTCACTTATTATATCTCATTACAAAGGTATTACGAGGCGACGTCTTCTCGTTATTATTTCTTTTAGCCCCAAAGAAGAAAGATATGAAGAATGGTATTCACTTGTATGACCAGTACTAGGAACTTAAATTGAATCGTATTCACACTAACAAAGCATTACAATATTTGCTTTATGTTTAAGAGGTGTGCATGAAAGACAACTGATCCGGTACAAAAAATGCAGCAAGAGTACGTATTTTGTTTCTGTAGTAATGTCTCTTGCCGAAAAGGGGAAAAGTAAACTATTTTCCATAAAATAGCCTCTTTTCTCTTCGTTGACGTGTCGCATGCTAATAAATATTGCATAAGGCTTCTCGGAGAGCTTTCACCTTTTATTTCTTCTCCTCTCCTTGGGCCGTTTTCACTTTAAGGGTCCAACAACAGAGAAAGAAAAACATACATACACATATACGTCTTGTTTCGCCTCCACAGAAACGAAAATGTGTGCAATTCTAACATTTTACACACGTAAAGGATCCAGTAGAGAAAAAAAGATTTTATAAATGAAAAGGGTGTATTAACAGTCTTTCAGTAGATTGTAAAAATGTGCTGTATAACTTTCCTTTTACTGTCATATGATCTTACATAGAAAAATATGTATTACACAAATGATAAGTGAGTGACTACATAATAGATATATACTAGTAGCAAATGTCTCAATGTGTTAATGCGGCAATATTTTGCATTCTTGTTTTTTCAGCTTTATTACAGAATTCGTCTAAACGCTAAGGCAAATATGACAAATCTTTAAGTCCCATGGTTATGCCAGTTCGCTCACGAAGGCGGTGATGATGAAAAATGAATGAAATGGTGGAATAAAGAAAATGGGAGGAAACGGGAGAACCCCGAGAAAACCCACACACACAGTGTTTGTCCTCTACAAAGCTCACTTGGTACGAGCTGGGATCGAACAAAGAACCCCATGCATCACAGCTGAGCATTAGATTTGAATTCATCCTATAAGCATCTTACTAAACCATACGCACTCTTTTCTTCTTTTCTAGGACAAATATCAATACACACCGGAACACATGTTTAATTATATTTTAAATTAAAAGTCCAAATATCTCATTTCAGTCCCTAACCTTAAGACATTCCGAGATTTTGACACCTTATTGTAATAATTGCTGCCCCACTCCTTTCCTTTCCAACTATTTTCTTCCCTTCTACGTCAATTGTTTTTTAAATTGCTGAAACATGTATTTAATTACTTTAAACGTAGTCCAAATACCGAACTTCATGTCTCCAAATTAAGAGATTCCGAAATATAGTAACCGAAACCCCCATTTATCCATTCCACATCGAACTTCCAAAAATCATTTCGTAGTGGTGCCGTACCATGCGTCACAAATCTTAAGTGCTTCCCAAATTTCAAGTTTCTAGCTTTAGTATTTTGGATTAACGTAGATGTTGAACAGTCAATCTCTCAAGTCTGGACTTCTTCTTTTATGTAGAGAGACTAGCCTTCGGCTAGCTGGGACTTCCGGTTACCCCAGAATTTGCTCTGTCTACGGCCTAGAGCAGCGTTTCCCAACCTTTTTCAACTTGCGGCACATTACGGGTGTAACTTGAGTTCTCGCGCCACACTCATAGATATTATTATTATTATTATTATTATTATCATTATTATTTGAAAATATAAAATACCATGGTAATTTTTTTCTGTGATTACTGATCTCCTTCTCACAGAGATGAAAGCTCGATCACTGGTTTTCCCCTATGCCAATTCGTTATGCTTATTTTTTATTCTTATTTTAAAATAAAAAACAATTGCAATGAAATATAGAACTCAGATTTTTAAAAATACGCTTTCTTTTTCGAAAACTGTATCCAACCTTTCACTAAGAACGAAGATCACTAAATTACGAGCGAACAAACAAATGTCTTGTACTTTTAACTTTATGTTTTAACCAAAACCGGTGCATATTATTGCAATCACACAGCTTGCAATGCGTCGAAGTCAAAACACACTTGTTGAACAAAGTGTTGTTCTGTTATTCACGTGCGAATGAGTGTTCCGCGTTCACTTGACGCGTATCGTACAAGTGCTTCCATTTCTCGGTGTTAGTATGACTCTCAATTAAAGCGTAACATAGCAGCTAACCGTGAAAATGTGTACGAGCCGAAATACTGTCTGTTACACAGTAATAAATGTAGAATAATATATTACAATTACAGTAATTTTTTCCATGGTAGAAATTCATAGTAATGTGAAATACAAAAAAAATTCCTATGTCTTGCAATTTGGTTGCTATAGAATTAATAATTTTGTTCCGATTTCCTCGCGGCACACCAGTGTGCCGCGGCACACCGGTTGGGAAACGCTGGCCTAGAGTTTCATATTTTAGTCTTTGCTCCGTTCTTCGCACGGTAAGAATATATTTATACTCTCTTCGAAAATTTACTCTCTCTGAAAGTTTAAAACCACTTTCCCCCTTAGAATACGTATTTCAATAAAAGTGAAATGATAAAAACCCATGTCAGTCCAAGTGCTAACTGTGTTCAAACAGTCATTTCAAATAGTACACCCATCATTTTTATATATTGAGAAAAATACAGAAATTGCTTCCGCTCTGTTGTTAAAAGCGTAATTCCTGGAAACGCTCTGGCATATGTCCACTTGTTTTGAAGGCGGTTTGTACATCAAATTTCATATTCCTAGCATGTGTCTAACCTTAGGAAATTCGAGATATGGCTATCTTATTATAACAAGTACAACCCCACCCTTCTTTCTTCCCGTCTGTTTCTTCTCTTCTCGGTCAAATATCAAAAAACGATGAAGCAGTATCTATTTATTCTAAATAAGAAACTCCAAATACCAAATTTCATATCTCTGACTTTAAAAGATTCCGAGATATCGACATCTTTTATAATAATTGTAAATCCTACCCCATTTTCCTTATTGTTGCCTTTTCTTTCCTTCTTGGTCGAATATTCAAAAAAAAAAACACACACACACACACACACATACACACACAGAGAGAGAAATATATTATCATTATTTTAAACGAGAAGTTCATACACCAAATTTCATGTCTCTAACATTCAGAGATTCAGAGAAATTGACATTTTAAGATAATAATTGCCACCCTTCTTTATCCTCCTTGCCCGACGAATTTCCAAAATTCCTTCCTTAATGGAACCTTACATCACAAATCCATATACTCTGTCTAAATTTCAAGTTTCTAGATTAAGTGTTTTGATGGCCTGGGCGTTGATCAGTCAATCCCTCTGTATAGGGAGAAATTTACAGATTCTATCTACCATTTGCCCATATAACAAGTTAGCGTTGCCCTTTCTGCAACTACGGTAGACTTCCAAGCCATAGGAGTTTAATATCCTAGCCAGAATAGATGGATACATTAGTCACTGTTTTAATAGGCAGACAAGGGAGCAGATGGAATTTAGTTTTGGACTACCGATTCTATATAGGCCTATATAAAAGAAATCTGCTTAGCCTCAGTGGTAACGAATATTGAAACCGGAATTTGCAGTGGATTTCAACTACTTGCGGTTTTAGTAGGGCGATAAGGGATGAGATGTTCTGTTCTTGAAATTGTCAACCCATATAAAAAAAAACAAATTTCTTGCTATCTTTTAGCATTTTCGGTCTATTGCGGTGTATATATTGAAATCAGAAATGATGGAATCCTACCAGTTCCGATTGGAATAGACCAGTGGTTACCAACCTTGTTTATCTGACGTTCCCTTCGTGAATTCTACGTTCGTCACATGTTTGTTGGTCTGACTCCTTTTGAAAATTTAAGATGCAGCATTGAAGTCTCGATTCTTCAATAATAATAATAATATAATATAATATAATATAATATAATAATAATAATAATAATAATAATAATAATAATAATAATAATAATAATAATAATAATAATAATAATAATATAAAAATTGACATATTTACAGTTATTACCAAGAAAACTTCCGCATACCATTGCAGTGCAGAATATTTTTAGCAGCTTTGTTTTCAATGGAAACACGGTTGTTTTTACTCAAAGGTTACTACGTGTTTCTACCGTATTTAATTTAAGGCCTCTTTGTTACAACATTCGTGATATTTGTAATTACGAATGTAGTTCATTTCTGTCAGTAGTTTGCGCTCCCATCTCCCCAGGTTGGGAACTGATTTAGAGCGATAAATATAGAAGTGGGATATATCCATATAAATAACCGTTTCTCATCATCTCTTACCGTTTCTCGTTTATCTCTTACATATTTTCTAGTTATCTCTTCAAGTTTCTCACTATCTCTTACCGTTTTGTCGCTGTTTCTTACCGTATCTCGCTATTTCTCGCCGTTTCTCGCTATCTCTGATATTTGTCGACAGAGTGACAGAGATAACTGTTTTATAAAGCCTCCATAGTTCTATTCATAGGGTAGTTTGGGAGTCTATAAAAGTCGCTGTAATTCAATTTCTCAGCTGAAGAAGTCGTTGTATGTAAAGTAATATACGATGGATCTCAATTTTTTTTGTATTAGAGACAGACAGAAGCGAATAAATAGTTTTAATCCACAGAAAAATGACAGAATAAAATAGAACAAAAATGTTTTGCGGTTAAGACATCAAAAAAGAAAAGGAAAAGTTTATTTCTTAGATAAAGAAAAAAACAAGAAACATCAATCACAAAATACTCACTCATAATTCATGTGATAAACTTGTCTATTCTCCTTTAGAAAATAAGAAAGTCTAAAAATACAGAGTTGTTGTAACTAATGACCAGTCAGAAGGGAAAGTGACATAATGTAATAAATTATTTTATTCTAGAAAACTTGAGAAAAGAAAAAGAAACTGATATAAATGGGAACGTCAAAACATCCTCTAACTCTGTTGTACTGCTAACAAATAAGACAGTTGAAGCTACGTGATGAATTAGTAATAAATTAACAGGACTAATCTATCGCACTACGTAAAATATGTATGTTTTCACTTAAATAATAATGTTTTCTCTACATTTCTTATACTTTTGGGGTGGCTACTGTTAACGAAATGTACCTATGACTTTAATTAATGTTGGCATGTGCTGCCTTCCGCCGTTGAAAATAAGATTGTACTTTAAGGTTGAAAATAGTCAAGACCAAGACAGTAAACTCAACCAAAGATGGACGTTTACGCATATACCACATAATGAGATTTAAAAAAAAATACAATTTGATTTTGACTAATAAAACGTGTGGTTTGAAACAACCCAATTATCAACGTGCGTTGACGAAAATAAGTGGATGGAACTTTACCTCATTTCTATAAAATATGCTTCAAGATAAATATTGTTTTCAAAAATTCGACTTAACACGAAACTCATTTGTGCGTTTTCTTTGAGACTTAATAATTGTCCTTATTACTTGGGGCTCAAATTGCTCACAGACCATATTTTTAGCAATATATAACGATAACCTTCCTAAATTTAAAAGATTTTCATTAAATTCACCATGTGCCTTATTTGTGATTTTCTAATCGGTCCTATTGCTTGGGGTAAAATCAGCAAGAGGCAAGTAATAAATCTTCCACACGTGAAATACATGCTTTATTCTACGTTTTATTTTACAAATTAATATATTTTTTTTCTTGAAACATGTGTTCCTTCTTTGAAGCTTTCCCAATGCGTGTACTGCTTAGAGTTCAAATCAGTCAGAGGAAAAGAGGTGAATTTACCTACATTTTTAAAGAAAAACTGTGTTTTTGATAATTTCCCTTTAATAAAATTACCTTCTTTTATGGGTCAGGAACGTGCGCAGAAAGTGATTTCTTAGGGTCCAGCCCCCGAAATCTTGACTTTCTGTAAATTTAGTCTAACTTTTGGGGTGATTTTACAAATTCTAATATAATTTATCTTCATATTCGATTTGGACCCCCTAAAAGTTTTTCGGACCCATCCCGAAGTAAACCCTTGCGTATGTGCCTTGTGTTGTGGACTGAAGCTTGTGCTTCTTTTTAATCTTCCCAATTGGTTCCATTGCTCGGAGTTAATGTCATCAGTGGAAAGGGATGAATTCACCTCCAAACTTTAACCAAATATTTTAGAAAAATGTCCATTAAGAAACCTGTCATGCACATGACGTCAGTTACCTTTCGGGCTTCAGTATTTATTCCATTGGTGAGAGTTGAAACTGGTTTGACTAAAGTGTCAAAATTAACCCAATTGAAGAAACAAACTCTTTCGCTCGTTTCTACAAAGCAGTGTCACTACTTCATGCTTTATAAGTATTAACGACCTCAAGTTCAATACTGTTTTTGGTGTCCTAACTGCGGACAACCACATTTTTATAATATTTAGGGAATATAACGAAATTTTGAGTAAGAAAAAGTTCACAAATTAGTGTCTATACAACATACATTTGCTCACACTGGATTTAGAAAATTTGAGGAGAATACGTTGGAGATTTTGAGGTGCAGATGAAATCATACCTTAACCCCAACAAGTAAATGTTAAGATAGTGCTTTTATAATATGTTTGTGGATTTATCTATTAAGATGCACATGAAGGGTTACTCAATCATTAACGACACATAACAAGGAATGGTATAATACTGGTAAATATTTCAACATATACAATGATTTGTAATTGTATTATTACAATGTGGAAAATGCGATTTTAATATCTGAAAGCATGATATATGCGATATTTTTCAGTTACTCGTACGTTTTACATTATATGCTTGGTATTATTCAGGTTGAGAAGTTCATCGTACTCCTGCGATTAAGTGGTATACAGTCGCTTGATTGTTTTTCCAGTCTTTATATATGTATATTGGCTAAACTGTACGCACTTCTGAGATGCCATGGCAACCAAGCAATTCTAAGCTTAATTCACTCAACAGTTGATCCCATACACCAACGCCACACATTATACTTAATCATGTATATTGCGAAAAGTGTATCGTCCCTACGAGTATTCGGTACATTCAAGTAGAGTGTTCCGAATAGTCAGTAGTAAAAGAATGCTACTTCTAGCTTCAGTCGCATTTTGATAGGTAACTCTACTTCCTTTAAAGTTTTCCTTAAGATATAAAAGGGACCTACCCAACGTACTCGGACAGTTTTATTTGTTTCCTGCGTTTATTTATTTTTATAACTGTAAATCAGCTTAATTTTATATATTCCTAATTAAGTTATAATTTTGTTTCAGATCTTTGATTTTGTCTATTTAACTATGATTTTACGTAAGTTATTCTTGTTCTCAGAGCAGATTTTTTTGTCCTATTATTTATTGGCCTCATTATGACGAGGACGAATAGTCTCGTCATTGAGTCCCCATTAAGTTTACTTTTTTCAAAATCAGCGTACCAACATATTGTCGGAATGAGGTATTGTTATTCTACTGGTATTTGTAATGCTTTAATTATACTGTTAAGTACATATCATGAATTCCATCTTACACAAAAGGCTACGGGCTACTATTTACATATGAAAATATACTGTCTCTCTCACTCTCTTTCTCGCTCTAAAGTCATCTCTTCCCTTAAAAATAATATTTCTACAAAAATTGATGTTTCTGGTTCCAAACTCTACGAACCTACTAATTATACATCAAAGAAACTTGGCAAAAATATAATCTAGAACATATAATATTTTTGGGTACCATGGATAAATATCTGATCTTGGAGCCTTGGCAGATCTGTAGATGATGTGTAGGGGGCTTTAACGTCGCTGTGATCACCTTCAGTCCCCTGATATTTTCAGTTTTCTTTAGGTAAGCCTGTGTTCAAGAGTGAAGAGTATAGGGGATCTCAAGTCAGACCCTTCCCTAGAAATTCTCTTTCCTAGAAATTTTCTTTAAAAGCTCGAGATTTTAAGAGTTAGAACCTTATTCAAATAAGAAAAAATACGTTTCACAAAACAATACAGCTTGTTTTGTGTGTGCAATACGAGGTACACATACTGACCCATCCTACTAAAAATAACCGTAATGATCACCGTGACTTCTTTCTCGTCCTACTATGAATTGGCGTCCTTGAACATCTTTCCCTTAACGAAAAAAGAATTAATGAAAGTGGAAAAAGATACAATGAAAGAAGCTCTTCACACTTTTGTAGTCTTTCGTAAATTCTCTAAAATTAGCCCTCTTGGGCTGTAGAATTTCTATCAGCGCAGAAGAAAGACGATTGCGTAAAAGATGAGGAAAAAAGGGCCCGTCGTCATCTTCTGAAAAACATGAAAGGGGGGGGCTTTGAAGCCGCAATGGCCTTCTACGTTACACTGCTGCTTTTATTTTCGGGAATTTCTCAATATTTGACAAAAGAAGAAGACGGGTGGAGGAAAAAGGGTTGCCAGTATTTCGAGATCACTCGCTGCATATTGAAAATATTTCGTAGGAGGGCTAAGCACAAGACGGGAAACAGACCGACAAAGACTGGGAGGAATAAAGATGGGAAAGCGCGAAATCGTTTACAGTTTTTTGGTCGATTTTTCCCCCTGAAGCGCCTCAGCTATTTTCATTGCCGAAAATACAGAGTGAGTGCGTCCCCCTTTCCCCGCTCATTTTCCAGTCGTCTCTTCGTCTCTCTCTATCCACCTACGTGATCCTAGGCGATCAATACAGGAACCAGGTCGGGACCCGATCTTGTTACTATCCACAGCGAGAGTGTTTACCTGCTTTCATCCTTAGGGGGATCTTTTTTTTTTAAGTTTCCGATTTCTACAAAGGCTACCAAACCTAACAAGTAACGCATGATAAGGTAAAAGGACATATAAGAGTTTACTCTCAAATGTGAAGTATTTTGTAACATTCAAACGATGATGCTACATTAAATACTTTTTCTTCTTTTCTATTGCGGATTATGTAAGAAGGTATAATTCTTTTTCTTTTACAATTTGTATATTATCACAGACGTGTATCAAGTATTGTTCAACTCTTACCAATTATCTTTTGTAAGTTATATGTGCTATACACTTTTTTGGTATCAGTTTCGGATCTACCGCAACAGTTCCAACCAATAGAACTATTCAGATAAACTTTAATGCAGCAAGATTGTAGCCGGATTAAGTTTAAAGTCGAATGAATTACATTAAAAACCCTTTACGCGAGTTTCTAAAAAATAGTAATTTGTTTCTATATAACTCTTAACTGAGTCAATATTTCTCAAGAAAGGGGAGGATGGCAAGGAATTCTTCCCGTAGACACAATTCATTTGATTTAATGCTACGCTGATACAGTTTTGCAGACTGTTTCTTGTGATGATGTCCTCAATGGGTAGTTTACTCTGAAGGAGACTTAAATTTTGACCATATATCATAATTAAATGTTTCATTAATAACTTCAGTACAGCATGATTTTATTTAAGAAATTCTAGCGAGAAGGATTAGTACGACCCAGTGATGGCACGGACCACAGGAGTCACTTGAGTTATGATTTTTGTCCGGGTCACTTGCGTCTGGCTCTAGTTTCGAAGATCCAGTCTAGCCTTGTGATATGACCAGACCCCGTTGCTCGGACAGAGCCAATGACCCAAGCACTTCAAATGTCTATTCTACAGTATCACTGCAGAATTTTATAATGGATTAAGTGATGTATACTATTCGAGATCTATGTTCGCGTGTTTCTTAATCAAGGTAAGATGTCTTGACTACTCCAAATATAATTACATGTTTATTCTCTTCACATACTGATAAGTAATGCACTGATATTAAACACATTCTACGCGACAAGTTTTAGGACTCATTCGATTAAATTTTGATGATTCCTCATAAGAAGAACATATAGCTTTTCATTTCCGTGCTTCACATGCGTTTATACCCTGATATATCTTGTAGTTAATTTTCAGAGCAATGCTTTTATTACCTGACTTGGTTTAAAGCAAGGAAGCAATATAAAAGTACAGTACGGACCACAATGATAAAAGGGTTGTGACCCGTGACCCAGAAGCAGTCAGACCCGATGACGTGGAAAGAACCGATGTGACCCGAGACAAGGAAACATCGTCAAACACATATAGAGTACTTATGATGCTACTAATGAATTCAGTAAACACGATTGTTTTCTTTATCTTTTGTCACTAAATCTAAAATTTTCTTTAAGACATGAGTGTGTATGTGTGTACGTGTCCGTGTGTAATAAAAGCATTGCTCTGAAAATTAACTACAAGATATATCAGGGTATAAAAGCACGTGAAACACAGAAATGAAAAGCTATATGTTTTTCTTATGAGGAATCATCAAACTTTAATCGAATGAGTCCTAAAACTTGTCGTGTAGAATGTATTTAATATCAGTGCATTACTTATCAGTATGTAAAGAGAATAAACATGTAATTATATTTAGAGTGGTCAAGACATCTTACCTTGATTAAGAAACACGCGAACATTCAATCTCGAGTAGTATACATCACTTAATCCACTATAAAATTCTGCAGTGATACTGTAGAATAGACATTTAAAGTGCTTGGGTCATTGGTTCTGTCCGAGTAACGGGATCTGGTCATATCACAAGACTAGACAAGGTCTTAGAGCCAGCCCCAAATGAGCCGGACAAAAATCATAGCCCAAGTGACCCCTGTGGTTTGTGCTATTACTATGCCGTACTAACCTTTGTAGCTCCAATTTCTTAAATACAATCATGTTGTACTGAAGTTATTAAAGAAACATTTAATTATGATATATGGTCAAAATTTAAGTCTCCTCAAGAGTAAATTACCCACTGAGGACCTCATCATAAGAAATAATTTATGACACACTTTAGGAATATTAATTAAATATTTATTTTTCAAATTTAAGCAAATTCGATCGTATTTGAGGACCCTCTCACGAATAATATTTATGAAATGCAAGCAAATTCGCCTGAGAACCGTATAAAATACTTACACTCAGTCTAAAGCATAAACATACATTGTGGATATTTTCATGAGGAATTACTTCGGCCCATTGTAGAGTTGGTGATGAAATTTTCATGTGTGAAATATGAGAAAAATTGTCCGAGTCTTTTTTCTAAAAGAAAATAGACGGAATAAAGCTCATGCCGAGAGTAAACTAACCTTTGTTCGTTTTATCATGAAAAATAACTCATTTGATATTTTAAGATTATTAATGAAACATTTATGTATGATAAAATCACATGGGTTTCTTCTTTAGAAAAATAAAACTCCCTCCCAAGAGTAAACTACTCCTTCTGTATTTTTTCCAGAGAAATAAGTTATAGAATGGTGTAAGTTCACTAATGAAATGTTGAAGTATGAAATATAAATGAAATCGTTAGAGCAGTGTAGAAAAAATTTTAATTTACACCCTCCATTAAATTATCTTTATTTTTGTGAGTAGGGACAAATCCGATTCCCGTGGGAAATTTTATAAAAAAAAAACTTTAGGTTAAAATTTAGTCCCTACATGTTGAACGATCTGCCTTCTAGCTGCACAGAATGGAAGGGAATGAACGAATAAATAAACAGATATTGAGAAATCGTTATGAAGAGCCACGAGGTGCGTAAATCTGTTGAAATCTCAAATTCGATATTTTATGATCAGCTTACTTTCTTCTCTCCTATAGTTGTCGAAAGTAACAGAATACTATATAAGTACCCTACATTTCAGGAAGCAATTAAGTGTTTTTACCAAATCTTCATTTAAATCTAACATGGGATTGGTATCATTCTACTTTATGAGGTTATAGCATTGTGAAGGATATTTGGAACCATCAAGTTACTCGTACAATGCCTTTAATTTTACTACATCCAGTCGATCACTAGCCGGCCAGACATAGAATAATTCAATTTATAGTTTACTGACCATATACAATCTCGCAATCCGTTGCATAATGAAGTGCAATGAACACCAGACGAGTCTCTTTATCCTAATGCCTACTGGTTTCGGGAAGAGATAGTAGTCATCAAGAGAAACAGCTAGAGAAGTTGGGAGAAGAAGCGGATTCTGTAGAGATCGGTGTCTATTATCACCGAGTTTATCAGGGCAAAACAGATTCAAAAATATGGATTTGTAGAAGTTAGTAAATTCAAAATAGACTGACCAACCCGTCGTTCTGGAGCACCTGTAGAGAAATTCATGTTGGGCCAGAAGTACGAAGATTCACTCGGAGGTTTAAGACGTTATTACCTGCATGAGCTGTTTGTCCAGCCAGTATCTGACTCTTAAACTAGACCAAGAGCCACTAAGATTGTCTCATGGAATCATAGCAGATAGAAAGGTCCTGTGTTTGAGATCTTTCACCGAAATTAATTCCCTCACCCGCCTCTCTCTCTGTTCCTGTTTATTTTCTGTTTTATTTCACAATGTAGCTAATGAGACCCCAGCTAAGTTGTAAGTCCTAGAACAAGGTAGGTCAATTCTATTCCTCAATCATCCCCTTCATTGATTTGGTGTGAGTTTAACGTCCCTTTCAGCAGCGAATTAATATGAGACGTGGACCTATAGCTCATCGTGAGATCCGAAGTATGTGATATCCGTCGGGAATCGAACCTGGGTCTCCCGCTCCGAGTGTGCGACGCTACCCACATAGGTTACAGGGAGCTTTGCCATCCAATTGAAATTGCCAAGCTGGTATCCTTTATTTGCACAGTATTATGTGTAAAGCGTTAGTTCCAACGTCTCTTTTGCTTCGTGCTCCCTTTTTATAAACTATGCCTCTCTCGTTGCTCTAACACAGAAGTGGCCAATTTGCAATACATCATGTTCTACTTTGTGTGACACAGCTTTGAAAGACCTAATGAAAGACATTTTAAAAGCTTCATTCTTCTTTACTTTCTGTGTCGTCACCACTAAAGAGGGGAGAAACTGTGTCGTGTTAGGCTCATTTTGCCACTGATTGTTTGCTAGTTCTGAGCTTCATAAGCAAAAAAGAAATGCTTTCAAAATTGGTTTGAGCCTATGAAAAATGTATCGATCTTAAGGATAAATTACAAGTTTTTCTTCATATTGATTGCAGAAACGTTTCTAGCAGCCCTCGTACTTAAAAGAGCTAAAAATATATTTAAAGAAAAGGAAATACAAGGTTCAGTCATAGATCTTGCAATATTTGCACACTCTAAACATTAGGATTCTGTATACGCCGTGATCGGCTGTAAGTACAAGATCAAATTGACCCTAGAGGCAGTATAGCAAGCGGACTATTTAACACGAAGGTCGCCACTCTATCAGTATTTTGAGTCAGTTTTTAGTGCCATTGATTGTGAGTGTACAATAATGTCTGATGTGTGAGCTGTTACTGCATGAATTCGAATTCGGTCATAACGCTGCAGTCGCAATCCACAACATTTGTTATGAGAAAGGCAAAGGCACAGCAAGCCACAGCACAGGAACTCGTTGGTTCCAGAAATTCCGTGCAGATTGAAAGATTTCGAAGATCAGTGAAGATCTTGGAGCCTCAGGGTACCAGATTCTGAGATCATACGACCCACAATTGAGGAAAATCAATCCTCCAACACATAAAAATTGTCAAACGAACTCGGTGTGTTCCAGTTTTTTGAACTACATCACCTTCACGACCTCAGGAAAGCCACCAGGAGCTGCAGCATTGTGTCACAGTTAAGCTCAGTTCAGGCCCAGAGAAGAGTGGATGTTTGCTAGTAACTGATGCAACATCCACGTGAATTTCCTTAAACCGATCCTTATATGAGAAAAAGTTAGTGTTTTTCTAAAAATCCGAATATACAAAAACATTGATTGCGCAAGGGCCAAGCTCCAGAACTGACCATTAAACATTGTCGTTTCGAACATCAAATCATGCTGTCTGTGTGGTGAAACTACGAAGGAGTTCGTTGCTAACGGTTGTATCATCAATGTCGATATTTATTCCAAACAGTTAGAGTAGAGGCATTCTGCTACGCCAAAAGTATCGTGCATTGGTGATTCGATAGGGAGCAACTGGATAATGTAAAACGACACTGTGCTTGCAAAACGAAACAAAACTTTCAGAAACTTCATGGGATCGAACTGACGTTACACCTGGCATAGAGTCTTGATCTTGGCCCTTAGATTGACTTCTTTACAGTGACTGAAATGATTGCCTTCTTTGCCATTAGGACAACAGATGGTATAGACTTGGAACCGACGAGCTGTTAGGTGGCACCAGATAGTCGAACACGAGAGGATGTTCTTTGAATGGTAACTTGCTTTCATTGAATTGTAATAAATGCAGGTATGAATAAACATACTGTAATAAATACAAATTGTGTCGCACAATATTGCAAGATTTATCCTTATCCTTATCCTTATAATATGACTTATCCTTATGTAATGGATATATTCAGCAAGTAATATAGTCTACTACCAAATTAACAGGTAAAACATACAGGAACGAAAGTTAGATGCCTCTGAGCGAAAATACTAATAGAACATTCCATATCTCTAACATAGAATATCTTTTTAATGTACTCGATGAGGTTACGGGGAGTTTAACATAGTTAGTTTTGCGTGCTTTGGTTTCAAGTACATCGTTTTAGCTTTACTCGTTAATGAAATATTTTTCATTAGTAGTATTTAATTGTATTTTTTGAAATTTACTAGTATTTCGTGTTTAAATAATGATGTCCATAGAGGAAAAACAATAAAAAATATCGAGAAGCGGTTTTCCAATCGATTTACAGTTCTAAGAAAAGTAAGTTCTATCTGACCTGTTAACCCTCTGCTAAGAACGCAAGTAATAAAAATCAACTATTTTCGGTTTCAACGTTTCTAGTGATAGAATAAGAACGGTAGCAGATAACGATAAACTGTCTTTTGCAATCAATTCAGCGTCTCCAGAGAACATATCACCATCCGCAACACTCTACTGAAACTAGAATTGTTTAAAATTTACTATTACTTTCAGCTTCGATATTGCTTTTCATAGGACAAAAATGGTAAGAGATATCGGGAAGCAGTTTTTCGCAATGTGTTCAATGTCTTAAGAACAAGTTCCTTCTCTTCCATTAACCTCTTATTTAAAGAAAACCCATCCCAAAGTTTGGAGCTCTTAAAAGTAGCTCTAAGTAGCAGTATTACAGCCCACCGCCCCCTCAGAAGTCTGTCCTTGACATACCTGTACACAGAGCAAAAAACGGAAATATATATCAAAAAGCGACATTGGTAAAGGTATACGTTTTTCAGTTTCGATGGGGGATCATAAAATCCAGACCATTAACCACTTCTCGCTCCTACTTACAGGCTTCGGTCTAAGTGGATCAATATTCAAACCAAAAAATGAAAGACTGCTTCCGGTTTAAGTAGAGAGACAAAGAAGGGGATGAAACGTATTCTTGAGACATTAAATTCACATAATATAAAGCTTCTCGGTATCGATTAGCGTGTTTGTTTTAAGAAACAATTTAAAGGATGCGAGCGGAGACAAATGATCATCTCGGCGAAAGACAATTGTAAGGGACACTTCTGGTAAAATTGAGTTAACAGTTGGAATAAGTTGGGATCGGGCCACAGACTAGTATGTAGGTAGTTCAATTTCAGAAATGTACCTGCAGATTACATGAAAACTTGATATGTTCCATTATAGTTAATGGCATGAGGATGTTGAACTTTCTTTTGCAGTTTATTCGAAAGTTAGAAATTGTGACATACCATTGTCTTCCAATGAGCCGTTCACTACTCTTGTGGCACTGAGGGAATATTACACTGCTCTGTGGGGAGCAACTGTGAAGCTATATTTCTGTCACATCAAGCTTCAGTAGAAGAATAACGGAAATTTAGAAACCTAAACTTTCTACTTTGGTCACTGCTCAAAATGATCAAAAAACACATTAGCTACGTACTTATGTATGCATGTTTTATTTTTGGTAACGGTAAATGGATGGTTTGACAAGGAGACTCCAACGAAGTAAGGCATTGTAATGTCTCTCAATGCTCCGTTTGGTTTAGTGACGACCAGAAATATAAGATTATTACATTACCGATGGATGATCTGCTTGAAGTTAGAAGCCTAAAAGTAATCAATATTCAGTAAGATAATGCTTCATTAAAATATTTAAGATTCTAATTAGACCCGTCCTATAGTTAACGAAATACACTTGGCAAGTGATAGTATTATTTAATATTTTTCATATCGTATAGAAATGTTAGTTTCCTCTGAGATCGAACTCCAGAACTACCACAGAAAGTGATAGTTTGATTTATTTGAGCAACTGGTAGATTTTGTACTATTGATATAAATTTTGCTATATGTGCAGTTCTTCTAGAGTGCTGAATATGTGCGAAAGATAAGGATCGCAATCATTGAAATAAAATGAAATTTTCAGTTTTAACATCCGCTTTTATATCTGCGGACTATAGAAAACGGACATAGAAGCAAGTAAATGGTGGTAAAACGAGAGAAAAGAGGGGAAAACAAGAGAACAGCAAGGAACCCCACAGATACAATGATATCCGTAATAATCTCAGATATTCTGGGATTAAACCTAAGATTATATCTAGCATTCGTGTCATCCCAGCGTCATCTCAACCAGAAAAATAAAAGAAATGGAAAGATATGGCAGAAGCACATACATGAAAATTAAATTACGTGAAACTAACTTTTATCACTAAAGAATAAAAGATCGCAAGATAGTTCTCTGGAAAATTGATATGTGTATTTTAAGATTATTTTTGGATGTTTTATCACATCGTTTATTGTTAATTTTAAGCAAAAACATGATCTCTGTATGATCTTAAATACATAATGTTAAAGTCATCAAGTAATTTTAGCCCGTTACTTACGCCTATCATTGCACTACTGTACAGTGGAAGGCTTATCGTTTTCTGCGTGTGCCACATTTTTGGGGCTGAAGTATATTTAGTGTTCACGCCGTTCAGAACAGAACACACTGTGTAGATCGCGTTTATGGGCTTTTTGAGGTTGCAGGGCGTTATCAAAGACGTCATTAGCAACTATTCCCAAGTTCATGGGATGGAGGAATAAGGAAGAAGAAAAAAAGGAAAGAAACGCTCGACAAAAAGCCAGAGATCGTATGCATCCACAAGTAGCAGCAACAACAGAAAGAGCAAAAGGGAACCTCTGTTATTAAATGCACAACATCAGTAGCACAAGCAGCAGTTTTGCTTCAAGGTTGCGCCTATCTTCATTCAAATAAGCGAGAGAGACTGGGAGAGCTGTTGAAGGAGGGATGGGTATATATGGATCGAGGTTTCGAGGGCCGTGTGTTAGTTATCCACCTAGGGCTCGGTCGCTCTGCAGAGTGGCGAGAAATGAGATACAATCAGCTTGCACAGCAAATGGAGGTAAAATATCAAAGTTCCAAGATCACTAACAGGAGAAGTGTAGGATGTAGGGTAAGGTTGTACGATGGTTTTCTTCCTGTACATTTCATTCGACCTTTTCACACGCCTTCATGTTTGAGATAGAAATATAAAATATTACTTTTCTCAAATTGAAGTAGTAGTGTATAGTCGTTTAGAATTAAGAACTATTCTCAAACAAGAAAAATAAGCTTATGATTCGGAATGTTATTTGTTCATAACCAGTCCTTCCAAAATACATACATATAAAACCACGTTTAACAAACATTATCAAACTTTTTTTGAACTACTGTAATGTACTGCAAGCAACAAACTGTAATAAAACTGCAATCATGATTTTTCTTAAAAATAAATTATACATTGTTGTAGTATCGAATGGATGTAGGAATGGTACCCTGAAGTAAGAGACCCAGTAGCAGTAAGGAAAGATGCATGACTTGCTACTTGGGCAGGTGAAAAAAGTGTTGTTTTTTTAAGAACGGTGTCTTTATTTAAAAATAAAAATAAAAAATGCAGTTCAATGAACGTCGTTGGTATAGATTCCTAACAAACGATGAAACTCTAGTATCTCTACAATATTTCGTAATTGTATATCTGTTTCCACTTTGTCGCACTAATATCCGGCATATTTTGTCCCGTACATTTTCAAAGAGGTATCTTAGGGATGGTGAATATATCTATTTTTATGTTCACTCGCACATTATCATAGATCTTCTCATAGTAAGGCGGTTGAAAACTATCCTGAATATTACTATGCAGTGGCATAATGCAAATTACGCAGTTCATGCAAATTTTTAGATATATACAATGGTTACGGTGTTGATAGAATAAGCTTTTGGAATAGTATGACAATATTCACCGAAATAATGCCATAATGCACTAAAAATAAAGGATATCTCGAACGTGCTAACTTTCAAATAAAATACCGTT
Source organism: Thermobia domestica (assembly GCF_964235325.1). Taxonomy (NCBI): domain Eukaryota; kingdom Metazoa; phylum Arthropoda; class Insecta; order Zygentoma; family Lepismatidae; genus Thermobia; species Thermobia domestica. The sequence continues at coordinate 120,892,415 of NC_137455.1, forward strand.
GACCATGAAACGTAAAATATCTACTAAAATTTGCGGGTTTCGAATGATAATGTAGGAAAAAGTTCAAGGAGAAATATTTTATGATCACTGTATTTATGAATTCGGCATATTCATAAATATGTGTATTTACCTGTATCTGTATTCGTAAGACAGTATGTTCACTGATGATTATTTGATTAAATTAAGGACATGTTAGAATGATATTAATGTCTGAAAATCTTGAGCAAAGTTAATGTTCTCGAGATTTCTTCCTTTACACTGAGAAAAATCCGTTATCCGGACAGCGGTATATTGTACAAATATACGGAATCCTCTTGCTTACTATAGAAATCAGTACGGAGCATACGTTATCCATACGCTACATAGGCACTAGCCTTAGATATTACTTCATGCCGTTGCAGAATGTCTGATATCTAACAGTCTCCTTATATAACATATATATGCATATGTATGTTACCTTCGTCAGCTATATGTTATATACGTCCATTTGTATGTGAGATCCTGACCGCTTGTATTGTTTCATAGGAAAGTACGTATAGATAGAACACTTATACAGAAAGTATTATAAAATATGCGTTTTGAGTTATACGTTTGCCGTACATTAAGTCCAAAAACTACAGGATTTACAAATGTAACATACATTTTTACGTACGCGACATACGACTTTTTGTCAGGGTAAGAATATATATACAGGAATCAATAATTAAGATTTTTTATGCAATATTTTCCTCTCTAATGACTTTTTAGTCATTGATAAATGTTTCATTGCCATAAAAGGCATTTATGAATGAATGAATATGCCTTAATGAGAACTTTAGCATCAAGGCTATTTGTCCCGTCACGTTTAATAATAGACGTCTGCTAAAAGCTATTTATAACACATGTAAGTAATGCATACGTTAATATGTATGTTCCAAACTAAGTATTTTGAAATAAAACAATTGGTATCGGTTCTTTTAATTTAAATTAAATAACCGAACTGTTTAATCTAGTAAATAAATAAAGCTTGTTAAAGATTGTTTTGTCTCCAAAATAATGTATCTTAAGAAGGCAAAATTACATTGCCGAAACTGTAACATCTATTAGTAATAACAAGTGTTTGATTTATTAAGATTTTATTGTTATTTAAACATTAATGCGTTTTTATTGAAGAAACACAAAACATAAGTATTTCTGCAAAACTTCTGTTCTCTTTCCTTTAAGGTTCTGCCCCACGTTATTCGTTTGTTGTCCATCTGCTATGTTGACCCTTTTTCTTCTTTACTGTTCTTTTTTTTTGTGATCAATGAAAACCAATCCGTGGAACTATTACAGCGCCCTGTGTTTCTCGTAGAGGTCGTAAAACTAAAGAATAGAACGGGAAGAAGAAGAGGAAAGTGATGCAGAACGTATAAATCTGTTTCATGGTAGCTGGAGAGTTTGTTTCTATCTTCAGGGACAACCAATGCCAGGGATTCAATTCTATGCGTGACTACATTCTCCATCCAGTTACACATTACTCAATAGCTGACATACATATTCCACCAAAGCTTATGTACGTGATGCATGATATTTATTGTATGATCATCGTGTATACATATAGATACTTATTGCGATTAGAAATAAAACACTCCGATGTATATAAATAAACACAATCAGACCTCATTATTCACAGGGTTTATGTTCAGTAAATACGGTTCGAATAAGGAAACTTTGAATAGGGAATGGGAAAAGTACGCGATTATAAGAATTATGTTCCAAATTTACGAGCTTACAAATCAATAATTATAAAATTATCCTTTTAATTAAAGTTTCTTAACAAAATAATCATAGTTATTTATCAGTCTTAGACCAGTGGTACAAAATAATTTAATAATTTGTACTTGTTTCACAGCTTTTAAAAGATGCTTAATGCAGACTGGCATTGGTTCAGTAGGTTTATAAATTTGAATCTTGAAATTCTCAATCAACTGAAAGAATACTTGCTGCCATTCGTTTTGTTCTGTAGTGATAAATGTTGAAACCGGAAATGGTTGACTTCTCTCCGTTCCGGTTTCAATAGAGGATTAACGCAGAAGGAAGAACTTATTCTTGAGACCCCGAATCTACTGCCAATAACCGCTTCTCGATGTTTTACTGGTTTCCCTCAATGGAAATCAGTATAGAAACCGAAAGTCTTAATAAATTTTAATCCCTTCTGGTTTAGGTGGAGTATTGCGGGTTGTACCGATATGCCCTCTTGGGACTCTGAACAGAAACGTTTGTCGCTATCTGTTATCATTTTCATTCTATAACGATAAACATTGAAACCGAAATTGGTTAATTTGAACCACTTCTTTTATCAACAGAGAAGAGATGGAACCTATTCTTTGGACGCTGAATCGATTGCGAAGGTAACACTACTCGATATATATTACATTGCATATTATCACACATGAAATTACACAGAAATATTCGAACCGTTACTTGAATTATTTGTCGGATGTAATTGTGTAAAATAAAACATGTGCTTCGTATTTTCCTTTAAAAAAAGAGTTGGGTGGGGCACAGACCCTTCCAAACTTTTGATTACGTATTATCAAAAGTGCTAATAAGTAAGTGCTAATAACAGTATGTCAGAAGTGCGTAAATGATATGGAGAATTGCAACGAAACTTTTATAGGGACAATACGCAAAAAATAAGCAAGCACATGTATTTTTAACTTGTGCGGGAAAACAATGTTAGGGCCAAGGCCTCTTCCGCAAAAAGTAAATATTACGGGAAGTACGAGAAGGAGTTGATCGAAGCGATTGAAATTGTATGTAGATATTGTATATGTAAAATAAGGCAATTCGTGTTTCCCAATTGTCCCCATCCGATTTGCTTCAAATTTGGCACACCAAGAGTAAACAGAAATTGAAACGTGTTTTTGTTTATGTGGTAAAATATTGTAAGTGTTAAAGGCGCCCCCTGAAATACTATAAAATACGCCATAGGTAGGAAACGGCTAGTGTTAAAAGAGTGAAATGTTGCCAATAGATAGATGAGCTAAAAGCAACAATCAATACAGTAAATTTCGAGTGTGTCCTGTTTTGTATCCTCAAAATTTCAAGATCAAAGACTGAACATTGCATACTCTACCGTGGTACAAACAGACAGACAAACGAGAAATTGCCACATAAACAAAAACACGTGTCGATTTATTTTCTGTTTACTTCTGATGTGTCAAATTTGAAGCAAATCGGATGGGGACAATTGGGAAACACGAATTGCCTTCTTTTACATATACAATATCTACATACAATTTAATTTGCTTCGATCCACTACTTCCTGCAAATCTACGATAATATTTACATCTTTCGGAGCAGACCTTGGCCCCAACACTGCTTCTCCACACAAACTATAAACACATATTTGCTTACTATTTGCATATTGTCCCTACAGAAAATTTCGTTGCAAATCTACATATCCTTTAGGCACTTCTGACATATACTTATGAGCACTTTTGATAATTCATAATCAAAGGTTTGGAAGGGTCTGTGCCCCACCCAACTCTTTTTTTCTTTAGGAAAATACGAAACACATATTGCCTCATTTTACATATACAATATCTGTGCACAATTAGATTCACTTCAGTCCACCTCTTCTTGCCTTTAGGGGTCAACTTTCACAATTTTGGATTGGTCTCTTTGCACTCTAAAAAGTTTTTTCTGCCAAAAATTAAAAAAAAAAACAATATTCATTTCCTTTTTGCGCATTGGCCGTGCACAAAGTTTCGTTGCAACTCTTCATGACCTTTAGGCACTTCTGACATTAGCAATTTTGATATTTCATGATCAAAGGTTTCGCGGAGTCCGTGCCCACTCAACCGTTATTTCGAGGAAAATATGAAACATATATTCTCTCATTTCGAGTCTAGAATATCTGTACACAATTTCGTTTGCTTCTGTCCACTTTTTGATTTTCGGGAGTCAATTTTCAAAATTTTGGGTGGAGGCTTTTGACCCCTAAAACCGTTTTTCCGCAGAAAATAAGAAAAACAAGTATTCATCTATTTTTTGCGAATTGTCCTTACACAAAGTTTCGTTGCAAATCTTCATGCCCTTTAGGCACTTCTGACATACAGTTATTAGCACTTTTGATATTTCATGATCTTTGCGTTTAATGTTCCACGATTATGCCTGCTAGGTTAAGAGTAACCATAATTAAAGCAAGTGAATTATGATGGACAAATTAGTGGAAGGAGAAAATGGGAGGAAATTGGAGTGTCCCGAGAAAACCCACGAGCACGATGTTGTCCACTTCAACTCCACTGTAACCCACTGCGACTCACCATAACCCTCTCCGACCCACTCTCATCTACCGACCGACTCTACTTACTGCATTGTAGACAGTATCTTCTGAACCGTATATTTTTTCATCCTCGACACTAGCCATAGGAACTAAATACATGTTTCTGATTGGTTGCAGTTTGCGATTGTCCAAACCTTCCAGTGTATGTATTGTGTATTATAGTAATAGAAGAAAATTGTCACTTTGTTAATTTTAAAGAAGAAAAAAATTGAAGAAGCAGCTCAGGTTAAATTAATATCATGGGAGTCAAGCTGGAACAAAACGCGCCCTGCGGAGCTTTTGACCGTTGTTACTACTACTACTACTGCCACTACTACTACTAGTACTTATACTATGGATTCGAGTAGGAAAACTGCACGTGTAACGTAACTAAGCCACTTTTTGACTAATATTTATCTTATTTTAATGAAAAAGCGTTATGGAAACAATAAAAAAATGAAATATAAGAATTAAAAAAGTTTCTCTGAGCCGGGTGTGAACCCATTAATCAGTTGTGCTAGCCCGTTCGGCCACGAAGAGTGACAATAGTAGGTGGTTTATTTGTGCTATATTTCTGATACATGGTGATAAACGGATAACTTCAACTAATCAGAACCGCGTATTTATCTCCTATTGCTAGGATCGAGCGTCCTTAAAAATATGCTTCTGAGCACTAGTGAATTTGCCACGTTTTACTTTCAGGGCATCCATTACACTTTATCTTTTTTATTTGTTTCTGTTTACTTATCTGAGAGGAGTATCTCTAAGTAAAAAAGAAGAACTTCAGGCATTTTTGGATATTGATATTTGTTATTGCAATAATAGCAATAAGACTTATAATACTACTACTTGTCTTTCAAGACACACAGCCTGTGAGATTTTAGAGGAGCTAACTACTGCAAACAATACATTTTTGAATTACTATAATAAATAAATTATTATGTAAAAATGGATATACCTTTGTGTGCCTGATCATCACGGCCAAATTGCAAAGCTAAATGAAATGACTTTTGATATATAGTTAGGTCTAAATCCAAACTGGGATGTTATCACATCACTTTCATTATAATAATATCTTAAGGGGATAGTTTGGATCCGAAGTTTTGCAAAAATGAATATCTCACAACCCGTTAAACTTACGGAGCTGAAATTCAGTATATTAACTCTTTATAGAAAATGAACAGAACGTCTCATGGCATTTTTTAAAAATTCTTCTCTATGATGGGGAGTGGCATTGTATGCAAAATTAGTAGTGGGTTGGTTTGTAAAAATAATCGAAAACGATCGACATTAGTTGAGAAACAAATTCACAAACAAATTGAGAAACAAAAAACATGCGCGTTCTACTATAATTATTGCTGAACCTTATGTTTACTATATAGAACGCTTAGGGCACAGGGCAATCAAGCATTAAAGTTGTGATAAAAATGACAAAATTTGTAATGTATGCTTAATTACACGAAAATTTTAAGTTTGGACTGTACCTTGTTCTGCTTACCTTGATTTGGGATTTTCAAATTTCATGAGTTTTTCCACTGAAAAGTATCGATAATTCAACCTGGAAATAATTATACCATGAAAATTTAATTGAAATTCATCGAATTTTGACCCATGTCAAACACTTTACCATTTTATATCGTAAAGGCCAGATCCATCGTTATTGCAACAGACCGGTACTTGATCGACTGACCGTAAAAATTCAAACTCCAATTAGTTAGAATTTCTCAACATTTTTATTACTAGTATAAACTCTTTAGTCAGTAGAGAAGAGGTTGTGTTTCATGTGTCAGAGTTGATAACGATGTGTTTTAGTAGGAGGTGGATCGGGGAGGGCCGGTGGGTGCTGGGTCAGAGTGGGCTATGGTGGATGGTGGGTCCGAGTGGGTCATGGTGAGTGGTTGGTCCAAGTGGGTCAGTTTGGATGGTGGGCCTCAGATAGTTCAGTGCTCGCTTTCCCTGTTCAATTCCCGGCGGGAAATCCTTTGAAATTGTATATGTCCTCGGTGTGTTTGTGTTCGTGTCCCTGTCGTTCAAGATTACTGGAAATAACTGTAAAGCGAGTATAGCCAACGTAAGTATAATAAAGAAAAGTTACGGAGATGCTTTCGGTGAATCAGAAAAAAAATGTGGTCTGAGACACTGTATGTCTAATTTTGTTTTTAAATTAAAATTTGAGGTCTCCCGACTATAGTATTTTATCATGACCGAAATCTTTGCGTTTCGTCGTTATCGTAAACGTGTGCAATTTCCTACATACACTAGTGTTTTTCTCTTAGTTAACAGTACAGTCTTAGCGTAGTGACGTGAGCATTCGTTTCGTAATTCAGGGGTCCCGGGTTCGATTCTCGATGCTTTAAATTGTTTTTATTAACTACAATATTCATACATCTGATGAGTAATAAAATGAAAAATACTCAATTTCTTTCGCTCTTATAAGTTAGAGTGGAGACGGCTTTCTTCACACGGGAAATACCAGCAAAATGATGTAACATGTCTGTCTACAACCTTGATTCCTACTGTATGAAAACATAACTTGTTTAGCAAACAATTCATGAATACCACCCTAAGAGTCATGCCTAGGGTTTAGTATGAGTCATAAATGTCTCTCAAATGATATTGTTTCCGAGTAATTATTCCACTATTACTCCTACTGCTAGAAATAATATTTTTGTTCGCCATTTCTAACACGTTCCATATATTCGTTGAATCAAAATTTGTAAATATGAACTATTCTTTTTATATTGATATGTATATTTTGTTAAAATATCAATATAAAGCATACATAATCCAAAGTGTTTTATCAATAGAAAACGTGTTACTATGTATCGTGATGAAGACAAATCTTATTTTTTTCTATTTAGGCATCCGAAGTTTTGATATTAACATTGTCCAGGAGTTGATACCTTCTTTCTCCCCTCTCGTTTGCTTTCGGACACTAATCTCTCAAAAGTATCTCTTATCCTTTCTTTTTCTTTTTCTATCAACATCAGTATGCTTATTTACATTGCAATAGGACGTAATATTGAGGTCTTAAATTTTCAGTAATAATAATAATAATAATAGTAATAATAATAATAATTATTATTATTATTATTATTATTATTATTATTATTATTATTATTATTATTATTTTAATGGTATTAAAATCTATAAAGTTGCCCTAAAATTAGGAAAAGCTTACAAATAAGTCGGGATTTCGGGAGGGTGTCTGGACCTCCAGGACACATCTCTACAACTACCAAAATTTTAAACGAAAGCGTTCCACTGAAGTTTGATGTAGAAAGTATTCTACCGTACGTTTTCAGGAAAATAACTGTAATAAAAATAACTGAATATCACCGAACAGTGAGGCATATAATAAACTAACTTTTAGGATATGCAGAAGTAATTATAAAAGCTTTGCTACAAAAATACCTACACATACCATAATAAATTCAATGAGCTCCGAAATACAAAGTAACAAAATAGCGTATAAAATTCAGTCTACAAAGCAATTGTTACTTAAAGAGACGACATGCACTATTTCGAGAATCGAGATGAAACGAGAAATGTCTACGATACTTTTGGTCTCGTCTCGATTTCCATCTCAAAAGCGAGACGATAATTTGAGTTAGCCTTGTCCCGTCTTGATTGTAAAATGTTAACTCCCGTCTCAATTTTGTTTGTTTTGTTTCAGAAACGAGATGAGAAATTCCTCTTCTCGTGAGCAACACTAAACAAAACCCAAATATTCTTGCCAAATGTTACATTTCTTGTTGGAATGTTATGCTCTGAGCCATAATAAGCTCATAAATTTAAATTTCTATAAAATAATAATTATTATTACTTGTTTGTTATTATTATTACTATTCCTGAAGATTTGATAGTTCAAGTATTGAAACATCCGAGTATTCAAATACTTGCAGATAATAAAACGTGTGCCGTCGCCAATCAATCGCCACCAAAAATTGTAAAAGAACAAGTACTGGTCGCTCGTGGATCCGATTCGATTCGACTACCTTCAGATTACTGGTCGAGCGCCCTGACCACTGAACCGCGATAACTACGCAGCAATTGATTCATCTTTAGTTTGTTTACGAGTATAGGTTAATACACACGCCGAATTTGATTAAAAATAAAGGAGTTTTGCATTTTGTTTTTAAAATCTGTAATGTTGATAATATGATGAATACTGTGATATAATGCCCTCCGAGTCCTCAATTACATATTTCTGTGTTTTGACAATCAATCTGGCTATTAACCAGATACTGTTTTGAGCGAATAGAGAAGGCTTTTATTTAGGCGAGCCGGAAGAAGTAACACTTTAGATGAGTGGTTAGCTTTGTAGTTTAGTAATTCGGCAATCTGCATTCGAGTCTCGCCTTCGCCGTTTACACTTTTTGAAATGTTTCATTTACAAAACTGAGCTCCAGTTGGATGCTGTTAAATGAAAGGTAATCTCCAGTCGAGAAATTCGGTGATGATGTAATCGTGGAAATAAAGGAAGAAAATGAATGGAGAAAACGAGTTACACAGCTAATTCTGTTCATTATTATATTAACCGTTCATTTCGTGTATTTTTAAATTATTGTATATTGACACTATATTCTTCTCTTTTCGCCTTGTGTCTGAACGTGTAAATTTGGACAAATATTAAACAAATCACGAATCCTCAGTTATATTTGCAACCTAAGGGGAAATACGCTTAGTACGGATAAGTTCTCCAACTCGTTTAAGTGTTATTGAATTTTGGATTTTTAATATTTACAAATAAATTACTGCGTAACAATATATAGCATTTTCAATTCATTAATGAATAATGAAAACAGACAAGTTCTTCTTTCGAAGTAACATTACGTATCAATCATTGGCGCCGGAACCTAGGAGCTCAGGCCCTGTTAGACCCCCAAAATTTTCATTAGGGGCTGAGTTCTTCCCCTGAATGATCAATCCATACTTTAATTGATTTGCAGGTATTACTACTGTTAATAGTTTTAAAACTCAGCGAAAGGCTTTGTGTTTACTTAAAAATAATAAACTAATACATATAAGCATAATCTATCCGTATATTATTTGATACTTCTATATGTATAGTCATTTGAAGTAAGTTAACTTGTTTATATAATCCCTCATTTGAGTTAATTATAAAATTATTAAAGTTCCCCGACTGTTATCTTCTCATGGGCGCCTCTGGTGTCCGTATATTTTTTCTAGTACTGTGCTCTGTACTGTGAGTACAAGTATGCAAAGACACCCTTTTGTCATTTCGTCAGGCAGCGTTTTCCCTCACTCCTGCACAAAAACACTCTTTACGATTTGTTCTTTTAACAGATGGAGGCAACTTCATGCTGCTGTTTTAGCTCCTCTACCAGGCGTAATTAATCTTGGAGCGGGCGTTAGTTGGGTTACCTAACTCACGGATTTTTTACCTCAAGAATTTCTGTGGTTCACTGTACAATGATGTAATCACTATGCAAACAGTTCTATGATCTAATTAACAGTGTTTCTGATCTGGTGAAGTCCCCATAGTTTGCAAACTGATTTGGTGATTGATATCACTGAAAATTTGAAAAAAAAAGAACTACTTTGGAAAAACATCTAAATATAATTGCAGTCTATTGTTTTCAGCTGCTAGTAACAAGATATTTTTTCCGGATGGATATGAATGTACTTCTTGCCCCTGAATAATGTCAACAGCAAACAATATAGGTTAATCGTAAGCCTTAAAAGATTCTATATTTCGTTATGCTTGGAAATATTTTTCCAAATTTATCATTAAATACGCTCTTTGGGATTTTTTGTTCATAATTTTACCTCTGTTCCTAGACTGATTGCGACTCAAAGCAGCAGAAACTATAGTGAGACTCAAAGGAAATATTTGTCGTATGCATTAGAATCAAATTTTTTACACGAAACGTATCATATACAAGTATAACAGCTTCTTCTACACCTCTTATCCGTGACCAATTTTTGTCTCACATAACGTTAATAATCCAAAGTTAAAAGTGTATATATATATATATATATATATATATATATATATATATATATATATATATATATATATATATATATATATATATATATATATGTGTGTGTGTGTGTGTGTGTGTGTGTGTGTGTGTAAATCTGTTAATCTTCAGCAAAAACATTTCTTTAAACACAATTAAAGTTGATTGAATTTCAACTTCAAAGAAAAAGTTTATTTTTAAAGATTGGAAAAGCGTTTATGACAAGTTTGATTTAAATTAGATAAATTTTACGAATGTTATCATTAAGCTTTGGTGCGAGCAATCCCAGATTTGATTTCTAGTGGAAACACTCAATCAGAAATATCTATTTTTTTAGGCCAGCCATTCTGAGTGAAGATTTGTCTTATTCACACCAAATAAACGTCGGGATGATAAATAACAGAAAGGTCACAGATCGATACATTCCTTCCTTACTTCTCCGGATATGTAATCGCGGAGGACATCATCCCTCATACGTGGCGAGCTAACATGGTCCTAGAAGCCCTGAAATAAATACAATTCCTAATATCTAACGAATGCTATTGTAGAAAAGACAGACAGACATACAGGCGGAGAGACACACATGTAGCAATACTTCTTAAATCGAAAAGTAGAAGCTCGCTAACACTCATTTTCGATAACTGCACCAAATATCAACAAAATATTCCAAGCAGGAAGGGAAAATTCGATCGAAAAATTTGAAAGTGTTGGAAATAAAAATTCTTTCGTTTTACTTGTTCTTTAACTTTTTTTCCTTTTTTGATCAAAAATGACAAGATAAATAACACTTACAAAAGAAACGTGAGAGCCCGAATCATCCAACATAAGAGTTTCTGTCATCTTTGATATCACAAATTGCGATAATTCACTCCAGATGTCATTTTTGATGATGAGACAAACATTAAAGCCTCAGTCTTTAACCATTTTATTTCCTGCTTCTTTTTTAAGTCAATTGATTAGATAGGCTTTCAACACTCAATGGGAGGACATTTATTTGCTTTCCAACAGAATACACATTCTGATAGAATATTATCTAGGCAAGTTGGTATGTGTATTTAATTATTTCCTTTTTTCATTTTAGAAACTCAATTGCTTACTAAAATCATGAAAATGAAAATGTAATACGTCGTAAAGCATGTATGACTGATTCAAATGGTGAATCTGGTAAAGAATGTGTTTGTGTAGCATTTAATTATAATTATAATACTTTGAACAAGGGAGCGAATTGTTTTATCAATTCAATATTTTCATCGCCTTACCTCACCAATTTCAATCCAAATTAACAGTCTTAAAAATAAGTTTTAAAATAACGTTACCATAAAGCATACTTTTTTAAACCAAGAAGGAAGGATGAGATTCACTCCTACACAATTTACTGGTTTGAATTCTAAATGGTAAGAATCTTGAAAAGCATGAAGGGGAAGAAGGTTAAGTTACTCTCTATTATTCTCAGATGTTTGGCGCCTAACCGCATAAAAATCAAATATATTCACAGCGCCATCCCCTGGGTTCTGACAAAATAAACATTAAACAATTCCCTTCAGTCTGATCTACATATAAACAAGTACCAATTATCTGCTTTGAATATGCCTAGCTCATATCCCTTACTTAACTTCTTTATTTGCTCGTGTCTATGATACCTTGATACAGCTCTACCGTACATCCCATTCCTTGTACTATTTTAGTACATCTATAAACCAACTCTACTCTGAACACTACCCCTTACCAAAACCTTTATACATTTCATAAGTTCAAAAATTCTTGAACAAACAGAGATTCTATCTAACAACAGATATCCCCTAAAGCAGACTATACTTTATTGTAAACTTTTTACCCACTAACTCCATTCCTGTATTCTCCTTCTTTCTATACTTCTTTCCACCAACTTTCATTTCTCCTCCTCTCTCCGTTTGACTAAATTTTCACTTATACATTAATTCTTTAGTTTATTTTAATTCTACTTACTTTTCTTCACTTCTGCTACTAACTTTTTAAATAAAATATCTCGTACTTGAGGTCTAATAATTTGTTGGGTAATATGTTCTTTCAGCTCATCAAACTTTCTATCTGCAAACTTCTACAACTTACACTCTCTATGTGCTTTATCTTCCCTACACTTTTCATAATATGTTTGTGCACAAAGAAATTATTATTCTGCCTTTCCTTTTCTTACTTCTTTGTAGATTCTTCCTGCTCGAACTCGACTTATTTATTTAGTTTTCTTCCTCATTTACCTAATCTCTTCTCTATTACCACTTTCTGTTCTGATGAGTGTCTTGCTTGTTGGTATCGTCTCTTGGCAATTTGGACTATCCCTCTCTCTCTCTCTCCTGAAGAAATTCTACCCTCTTTTATTTGACTGAATTTTTCTAAACTACTGGATCAAAAAAGCGTTCATTCCGGTATTTCATTCATAATCCTCTAGTTTGTGAGATAGTTCTCCCTCCATGTGATCCGACTGGACTAATTTCGCTTAGGCGCATACTTTATCGACCTGTACTGATTTATCATGCCTATTAAGATCTCCTGTTTTCAACACTCACCTTTTACATTGCTACTATTTTTCTACTTTCTAGTTCCATAATTATAGCATTATTTCCCTCATGTAGAACATTTTACTATATATGTTGTAGCCTCACTTCTTATACTGTCATGCCATTCGTGTAATAGTGTTTGTAAATTCTGCATGTTAATGTCAACGTGTAGGAAATTTGTAAGTTATTTCTTTGAGTCGAATTATATTTCCTCAGATGATAATTTGAAACATCTTATCAAAATGTCAACAGCTTCTTGAAAGCTACGTAAAATTTTGGGTATCAATAGCTGAGGAGGAATGGTCTGCCCGTGACGGTAAAAACAAGCTGGTCCCGTAACGCATGATGGCAGCATTTGTTGAAAGTTCACGAAATGTTCTATTTAACCGTATGACAACATTCATTATAGATAGATGTGCTTTCAGCTATAGCATATGGAACTTGCGTCATCCAGAAATTTCGTGTGTCTTCCTCACAATGACACTTCACTAGTGTTTTCAATTCATCAAATATTTTCCTAGAAAGAATTCTAGTCAATATAAAATGGAATGAAATCTTTAAGTTTTACGTCCCACGGTTATGCCGGTTAGGCTAAAGGAGACGGTGATAATGAGTAATGAATGAAATGGTGGAATGAAGAAAGTGGGAGGAAACGGGAGAACCCCGACAAAACCCACGCACACGGTGTTTGTCCACCACAAACTTCACTTGGCGGGGGCTGGAAACTAGTCAATATATATTCAATAAATCACATATGCTGCTGCTTCTTCTACAGCCAATACAGTAGCTACTTTCCTTTCTCGCTTTTCAGCCGCTAAGCACAGCTAGTCAAACTTCTCTAAAGGTATTCATGACATTCTAATAGAAATAGGAAAAATACAATGCTATTTAGAGAAGTTTGACTAGTTGTGATTAGCGGCTGAAATCCGGAGAGAAAGAAAAGTACCTACTTTATTGGCTGTGGTAGAAGCAGCAGCACATGTGAGTTAAGGAATATATATTGACTAGAATTCCTTCTAGGAAAATATTTGATGAATTGAAAACACTAATGAAAGCACATTGTGAGGAAGACAGACGAAATTACTGGGTGACGCAAGTTCCATATGCTATAGCTGACCACACTATTTGTTGGGAATTCTAAATTTAACTAGAAAGAATAATTCTATGAGGGTCCTACATACTAAATAATGAAAACCACATTATTATAAACCAATACAAATAATGTCCTACGAATAAGCCTAACTCATACAACTTTTCAAACATAACGTCTGTACTTATCTGTAACTACCTTAATATAGCTCTACTATACATCCTATTTTCTTGTTATTCTATTGTAACACAACTATAGAACCAACTCCTGCTCTGAACACAAACTACTATCAAGAACTATATACTTCTTACAAGTTTAACATCTGATTTCAAGAAACATAGATTCTACTTAACAACATATATCTTCTCAAGTAGGTTACTTTTTATTGAACAGTTTCTGCCCACTAACCCCATTCCAATATCATGCCAATCTCGAGCTTTACAGTGATAATATTAAGTATCATGCCCATATATCCATTCAAGAAATACAGCAATATTTTGCATTCTTAATATAATTTACAGAAATAATATTTACCGAAAATTGGCAACACTGTTTATTGTGGATATCTCTGGAAGGGTAACATGGCGAAGTTGTAGTATCACTAAAGCTGAAAAAGGACAGTGATAATGTAAAGTTAAATGAAATAATACCAAATATTTTTAAACAAACTTTTGCTGTTTACTACAATTTTCAGATTGAACTGTTCAGGGATAAACGTAGCTATGCTCAAATCCGTTCGTTTGAGTACAGAAACACAGGACTACTTCTCAAACGGCCAATTCTTTGAGAATGAAAATATTTTCACCTGTCATAAAAGGAATCACAGACGAAGCAGTCCCATCTTCATAGATTCTGTTCCGGAGTCCGGACAAAGTTCAACCCAGATATGAAGTATTCCGTTCTTAATGGAACAAGATAAATATACGTTGTATGTGTAATTTAAAATTCTCACCTATCCTGATTATAACTAGTGTTTTGTTCTTTCTATGAAAAAAGAAGTAGAAGCAGGCGTATAATATATTCAGAATGTTATGAGAATGAACAGTTTCTGCCATGTTTCTAACTTTGTGTATTCATTTGCTTTATGTCTTCTCCAGATCGCTGCGGCTGCCATTGCTTCTGACTGAGAAGTGTAACTTTGTACCTATTAAGGACAATTATACTACGCTAGTGTTCTTCAAAAGATTTTGTTATTTTAACAGTTCTATTAGTATCTCTTGTTTTAATTTAAATTTCCCTCCATTTGGCAATTCTTCTAGAATTAATAATAATAATTCACAAATAAAACTCCTCTAGAATACAGGTTTCAATATTGACTTCTTTTAATTATATATATATATATATATATATATATATATATATATATATATATATATATATATATATATATATATATATATATATATATAATATTTTCTAGTAAATTTTAAGATATTGATACAGTCATTGAGATGAATTACATAAATCAAACTTTTCGTGTTGGATTCGTCCGCTATTTATGTGGTGTCTTTCGATATCGAACAGTTAACATTAAATTTGATCAAATTCAGAATATTAAACTGTTTCCGTAAGTAACTTTTGTATTTATTTTTATTTTAATGAAATGAATCAAATTTAATTTAATTTGAAACTTTCGTTTTTATTTACGGTGTTATCCCCTGTCGCTTAGCTTTCTTTCTATTGCGTCTCTTACTATCGTAATATATTAGTATCGTAATATATATTATGAGTGTTTCTGCTTATTAATTACACACACACAAACACACACTACATACATATATATCAATAATTTATATATTGGAACTCTGATGATGAACGCAAAAAAAACTTTGAAACGTCAGTTAAAATAAATAAATAAATATAACAAGGAGGGACCATCAAAATTTTAATTTACGATTAGTTAAGTATAAGTCTAATGCATGATAAGATAATATAGTCACTGAAGGAAAGTCATTGATATCCATGTGAAAGAATTCGATATAAACCTAATATTTCATTACACATTACCTTTTTTTCTATCCTGGGTATGAGTAAAGTGTGAGTACCCGTATTCCTGGGGGAAATTTGCAATTGTTTCAACATTCTAATGAATGCTTCATTACTAGAGAAACAAGATAATCTTATCCTGTGGATTTTTCTTGTCTCACGTTACTCCACTCTTATTCATGGTACATTTTTAAAGAACGAATTTATAGTGTTTATATTTCCCATAATACATCACGTAATCCTACTCACAACCCACATCAAAGTATTTTACATTCAGTAATTCGAAGTACAATTGTGACATGTTCGAAACAGCGTAGATTCAAAATAGTTTTTGGAGATAAAAGGTATACATCTGGGGCATGTATTGATAATTTGATTATTTGTGTAGGTAAGGCATCTGTACAGTCGCCTGCAAAAGTGCCAGATATCGCCTATAACAAAACTGTAGTTCTGTATATGAACCCATTAAATATAATGTTGAAAACCTGAAGGCAAATCAAAGCAAATACAATATTTACATTTATTATGATTGTAACTTTAGCTTCCTACGATATATTAATGCATATGTTTAGGTCAATCATATGTCAGCAAATGTTAGATGTCAGCAAATTTAAAATAGTATTTTTAAAGGTATGCTCTATATAAAACCATATAATCAAAACAGAATAAAAGGTAAAAACAATGATTGAGAATACTGGATTCATGCACAGTGCAACATAACTTCTTTTTGTAAACAACCACGAAATACAGTCAACTTTATAGCTCGACCTTTGTTCTTATTACTCGATACGGTACAATATTCTATAGTGCTGCAAATACCCATCGAATTATTCCTTGCAAATGAGTATTGCCGCCCCAAATGTTGTTTTAAAAATCTCATACCTATCAACACTCGCTGAATCGGAGATGTAACTATATTTATATACCAATAACTATAAATATTTATTTATTTATTTATTTATGTTTTGCATTTCTCGGAATATTTTCAGACCTTAATAAGTGTAAAGACTAGCAAGTACGTAGTTTATGGAATACAGAAGTAGAAAAAAAAGCAGTTTTCAATTTCATAAACTATCAAAACTAAAAAGAATAAATGTAATAATTCTGGATGTTAATTTCCGATCGTTGTAAGTTGTGAAATGTGATTCAGCATTGAAAGCTAATAGAAAGTTACAGCATAGGGCTATTAAAAGGAGAAAGCAATTTAATTACAAACATAATAATAAATATATGTATTTTTCATAAGATATATGTGTCTTTTTTTCCTATACATGTTTCCTAATGTTCATCATTCTCCTAATTAATACGGAAATTGTCATCATAATTTATTTATGTGACCTGAGCAAGAGTCAATTTCTTTACGTGCTAACAATATTTTGGATATTAAAATAACATTAGATTAGACAATTGTTTTAAGAATTTGGTAATAAATTTGTAAATTTAACCTTTTCTTTTTAGTATTCGTTCACTTGACGACTAAACAAATTAGAATCATCTCAACTGCTTGGCATTTTACATTATTTCTGGAATGAAAATATTTCAAATAAACATTATCGTCTTGGTTTAGTAGCTATTAATATACTTCAAGATCGAACTATAATCTTAATAATCAAAATGCACATACAAAGTAAAGAATTATTTAAACAAATAACGTTAAAGTTATAAAGATAAGATAACAATCACAAAAATATGATAAAGATAATAAAAATAAAATTTTCTTCAAATATTACACGCTCATTTTACTTGCAATATTTAAAGTAAAGAAATGTATTAAAATCTTTTGATATACCGTACATAAATTCGCATACTACACTAGTTGGAAAGTTTCTGCTATAAAAGTAACCAAGAAAGTTCTGTCGTTTTTTCACCCATCACCTTCGAACATCAATATGCCAGTTACGACGTACCTGGAAGATCACAAATAATCCCCTTCAGCATCGACGACCTTCTGCCAACGTTCTGAAAGGTCATGGATTCAATCGCGGTACAACTTGGTGGGCTGTGAAGCGAAGAAAGTATCAAGTGCATCTTGCACGTCAACTAGGGATTTGATCTAGCGTCCAAGGAATGAATAATCGGACGCTGCAATGTCCGGTGAGTATGGCGGATGCAATAGTGTTCCCTATCCAGGAAAGAGCAGTCTTATTTAAAAGTTAGTTGACACCACTTCCGGGTCAAATTAAATGAATAAAAGAAGTTAAAATTCATTAAATTCTGGTAATATAGACAGATAATTATATAAGAATACATGCTTTTTCAATCTAAAAATATTTCAGTATGAAGTGAATTTTAATAATTTTCTTTAAACTAATGGCTAATAGAAGACTTTTATATCCATATTCTTATACATATCCTGTATAAGTAGTGTACAATACATATCCTGTACATGTAAAAGGACATGTACAGATGTGAGGAATAGCAAGGATATGCATGCTCATATGTGAATGATACGCTGTGTAGAGAGCGCAGGTTCAGCTAGTATAAATAAATAAGCAAATGAAGTTCTTACTACATTTCAATGTAGCAAATAGAATTTACCAGGAGTTTTGATTGCATGCTTAATTTTCCTGTATTTGTTATACAAACAATACATGTGTAAGACACATTGTACACTAGCAGAGAGATTTTAATGTAGTTGTAAGAGAGAAAGGGAGAAAAAGAGACGCGCAATGGAAATTATTAGGTGAATCGTCCCTCTGTGTGTGCAGTTTTCCTTTTTTGCTTTCATCTTTTTTATTACGTTTTACGTTGTCTGCGGAAGCCCATAAACCTTCTGCATTTACATGCGTTTTTGGCTTCATTCGCTGTTGAATGAAGGATCTAACGAATAAAATGCTTATTTAGAAACCTTTAAATTTTTCCAAATGGTGTTCGTTTTCGCAGTCGGATGTCACCTGTTAGGATTTATGTTACCACTCGAAAGAAGAATGATTTATACTGTCATTGCCTTGTGCTATATGCAACCACGCCAGCAGTAATGTTGTGTGGGTGGTATCAAATGTAGACATTAATGTTCATTCTACGTAGTTCAAACTGTTTTAGCGCCTTACTTTCTTCGCTTTGTGCAGTTTAAGACACAAAACAACTATAATACACAAATATAATTTACAGATTTTCTACAAATTGGAAATAATGTGTAGAAATTGGAAATTATTCGAAGAAATTTCAAGAAATATATCATATTTCAGCATTGTTTTTAAAAGTCCAACGTCAGCATCGAGACTATATGGAGATAGCGTATATACAGTTTGGTGACATGAAATCTATAGTTTAACGAGAAATTAAAAAAATGAACTGAAATACTTCAGTTTAACGTCCCACTATTATTCCCTCTAGGCTAGGGGAGACAGATGATTAAAGCAAGTGAATGTTGGTGGAAGAATTGGTGGAGAAAGTCCGAGGAAACTGGAGTATCCCGAGAAAACCCATGGACACAATTTTGCCCATCACAAACTTACTTGACGGGAAACAAGGAATTCGAATTCGTATTCCTGTCCGAGTCTTTCACAAAAGGCTAAAATGCTAATCATTACCAATGAAGAATAGACCTACTGTACAAGTATAATACATATTTCCAAGTTTTTCTGTCTTACGGTATTTACTCGTGAGAATAAATGATATCGTTGAATTTTATGTCACATTCTTATGGTCTATAGAGCAGACGAGAAGGATGATTAATGAAAATGAATGATTGTGGAAGGAACTGAAGAATGAGGACATGAGAGAAAGGAAGAGGACCCTCTGAAAACTCACGGACACGGAGTTATCCTCCTCAGTCTCACATCGCCTTGGACCCCTTGACCACGGTTGATCTGTTTGCCATTGAGCCCCACAATTATTCTCTCAATAAACATTACTTCATTTTGTTCTATTTTTATTACTTTCAAGGGTAAAGTCTGGATTTTTACTAATTGTAGTAGAAAAATAATTATTTTGAACTTAATGTTATTTTTTAGACCTAAGACTTCACGTAACATGAATTTACGGTTTGATCAAAAGTTACTTTCCATAAGAAAACGAATAGGGATCAACTTCATGCCGGATCGGAGAGCCACGAGAAAAATGAAATACTTCTACATTATTTTGTTACGGTAGACTTCGTAATTTTGCTCAAATAAGGGTTACTTATGTTGAAAATTTAAGTAAATTACTCAGAAAAAAACATAGTCTCTACTTCTTGAAAGAAACCTCTGATGCGTGGGGTACTTGGTTCGATCCCAGATTGCGCCAAGTTAGCTTTCTCTGAGTTCTCCCCTTTCTTCTCATTTTCTTCATTCCACCATTTCATTCATTTCTCATCACCATTGTCACCCTTAGCCTCGATGCATAATGGTAGGACTTAAATATTTCATTTAATTTCACGTCTTGAAAGAAGTGATCACCACGTTTGATCTGAGACTGCAATAATAATGATTAGCGGTATTGTAATTACTTTGCACCACGCGGATCTGTAAATCCTACTGTTCGATCTAGGTTACATACCAACCATAAATGTAGTTTTGTTTTATTGAGTATATATATATATATATATATATATATATATATATATATATACTGAGGGGGATTTGCTCCCACTTCTACAATCCAAAACAGGTTTTTGTTTTTCAGTTTATATTTTACATCATATTTTGCCTCAAAGTTTTTTTTTTTTTTTTTTAATGTAATAGAAATCCAGGTCATATTCACCGCTCCATTTTAAAGCTAGAGTTTAAGTTGGAATTACTTGTAAAGCGTCACAATAGTTTTAAATCAAAAAGTTGTCTGTATGCAAGCGACATCTACAAACGTTAGCCAAGGAAGTAATAGTGGAGACAGCGACATCTATTAGCGTGAATGCTTACTATTAGGAATTTGGTGATGCATAGATAGAATTATTTATAAACAATACAAAAGACAGATGGATGTAATGGGAATTGGCAGCACGTGAACACAGAAAACTGCGTTTCTGAGAATACGACACTGAAAAAGTAATCATATTTATTCGTTTAAATTTGTTAGTTCGTATGGCCGTGACTACAATACTTGAATACTTTATCCTGTGAGTTTAAAGTTCGACTTTTCTATTTTTTTCTTTTACAATGAGTAAATTTTTTCTTCGAAAAATATATATGTCCAAACATTTTGGATACTAATAACAAACCTGCTGCTTCACCTACAGCAAAACGCAAGACTTATTGAAATTCATGGGATTCGTCTCTGATTGGTCTGTTCCTTTCAGAACCATCAACCAGAGTAAAAGAGTTATCAAGTAATGCTTGGTATGAAGTTTCACTGTGTCAGGTTGTGGTCAAATCGTGAGCTATGGTACCTAGTGGGGTAGAAACGCCAACTTACATTGCCAGGAACAAGTATGTTTCCCTTAAACGCTCCGTAGCCGACACCGGAAAGACATCTATTAGTCAGAGTCGTTTCATCTAGTAGCAAATGTAACTGAAATAGGCCATTCTGCAATAGAAATATTCTTCTCTTTGGTAAGTTGTTAGAAAATGTCTAAGAAACGGCGAGAGATTTGTTGTACGCAACAGCAGTGAGACCCAACAAACCGTTCATATCAGTTAATCACTGGTAGGAGGATAGCAGTTTTAGTCGAGTAGGAATACCAACTGACCGGTATTTTACCGGCTGACTGATATTTTTGTCAGGCTCAACTATATATTTCAAGGATTAAAATCCAATTATTTATTATCTGTTTTGATTATTATTAGCGGATAGTGGTAATTTTATTTCTTAGAGTTGGCAACCCTTCAGCTAATCAGGCGTATTCTGATTATTCTTTCCATTATCTGATAGGTCACGGTACATATCATAGTAAGGCCTGGGATCAACTCAGCAGAGATGCTCTGTGGTAGTTTTTCATCTCTAATTCGCACTTGTATTTGACACTCAGATAAAATATGCTTCAGTACTTGGTAATATCAGTAGCCTCTATGAATGATTAATACAGAATCATTAATCTACCTCATTGTGCAGAAATCGCACGGAAGAGATTGATTGACATGTTTCCCAGACACTGGATTGGAAGGACTGATCCTTTCTCATGTGGTGTGGACAAACCGCTCAGCTGGCCTCTGTTCTCAACCCATTCACTGTTCCATATACGGGTAATTTTGGTATCTGAAGTAACAACCATTTCCAAAAGCTGTGTTAATCTCTATATTTGAAAGGAGAAAGAGGATTGGAACACACATGAACGTTTGAAAAAGCGTTGTGAGAATGTTGACGGGCATTTTTTTAGTATTTACGTTTCACAATTATGCACCGAAACTAAGCGACAGGATGATTGTGATAATAAATGAAATGGTGGAATGAAGAAAGTGGCAAGGAAAGGAAAATCGAGAGAACCCATGCGTATGGTGTTTGTCCATCACAAATCCCATTTGTCGCGAGTTGGGATCGAATCAGAGACATTACGAAAAATAGATGAGTACTCTACCTCTGATCTACCACGGAACCTTTTGGCGAACCGCATAAGTTCTTCGAACAGTTTGTACTTCGCATCTATGCTATATAATAATACTAATGCGAATACTATTACCACTAATAATAACAATATAAAGGAGAAGAATGTATCTAATACAAATCACAGCCATTCTCAAGCTCTTTTTCATTTTGCATGCACATGTTGAAAAGCATGAATAAACCATTAACTTTGGTAATAGAAAGATACATATTAGTTTACAACAGACCAGTAAAAAGAATACAAGTAAATATAGAAGTCCTTTCCTATACGGGTCATGTCTAAGTCGCCTATTACTATGAAAATAACAAAGAGGTAATCACTTTTTATCCAATGTTCTCTAAATTCTAAAAAGAAATAAAGTAGAACGGAAAAAGGTAAATCACCTCCTCGTTATATAAATATTTAAATTAAACGGTCTCGTAATAGGCAATTTTAACTTCCTTTCCAAATATAAAAAGGAATTTATTCTTAATTTTTATAGATCGTCCTTGTCTTCATAGAAATAATACTTCCTTAATGGAGATATCATACCAATTATATTGTTAGTTATTACATTTTTCATGTTTCTTCTTTAACTCATATTTGGCTTTTAGTTTCGCATTTGTCACTAAAATTAAATAGCCTATAAAATAACTTCCCCTTCTCTTTACTTAATTCGTTTTCCTCATTTTTCCTGTTTTATGAATAGATATTTATATTACTATAATTTGCGTTCTACTTCGAAACTGGCACGTTGGGGTGATATAAGTGTTCTAGAACAGTGATTATCAACTGTCGGCCCATGAAACTATTTTACATTTATTGGAATAATTATTGACTTCAGTTACACTACCCTTAAATAATAGATACTCCGAAAATGAATCTGTGGCCATCACTTCGAACCAGTGCAGAGACGGAATCATTGCTAATACTGGAGTTAACATTACTGGATACACCTTTGGGAGCAAGTGAATCTTCAATCCTACGTGACGGGGTATCTAGTATATTCATAGATAATATCTTGTAACAAGTAGTACCATTCGCCAACTAATGGCTCATGTTGCTTATTAAAATTTAGTTGTAGGAGATGCAGAGCATTTTACAGGATCAATGTTCGAGGATTGTCCGTATTACGACAGCGTCTGTGCTTCATTTTTGCTGTTCTCATAGATGGTTAACCTAATCCTGTGACATGGTGTCTTATTATCCATGAATTGCGTGGCGTCCTGTGGCAGATAGCGAGCTTCAAAGAAGATAGCAATATACCTTGCAATGCAAATCGATGTATTTTGCAGCATTGAAATTCTCATCGCAAGAGAATAGATTACTAAGACCACATTTCTAAATTGCGCCCCACACCAGTTCATGACACCTACGCTGTGAAATTGTGATTTCATTATAGGATTGTGAAATAGTGGTGAATTGTAATATGTTGATTACTTCCATACTCACTACTAACCGTTGTTTGGGAATTAGCATTTGTGTTATTGTAAGCAGGTTATTTTTTGCGAGACGTCAGTACACTGCTGCAGTACGCAAATACCGCTGCATATCTCGTGCTGAACTGGCAACATTGGCTACGATTCATTGACAGATTTAGATAATTTGGTTCTTGCATTCTGGAACCGTATGGCGATAGTCCTGGCCAACTCGTTCTTGTGTCTACATATTTCTTTTCATTACCTAAATCTTGTTAACAGATGATAACAATACACGTAACAGAACACTGGCTTCTATCGGACTCTCAATTCTCAGTATCGGACTTTGGGTATACTTCGTCAGGTCATCATAACCTTGTCCACGCGGTTAAGGACCACTTGTACGGCATACTCTGCCCATTTGCATCCGTTAGGAGTTTCCACAAAAGAAGCCTTCGGATGTTACTCTCAACTCTAACTTACGTTCAAAAATAAGTCAGTAAATAATTTTAATTAATTAGTTAGGGAAGACATTCCTGATCTGAGTAGGAAAGCTTTAAAAGTTTTAGTAATTTTTCCATCAAAATTTCAAACAAAAAATTAAAATGCAGTTGCGACTAAAATTTGAACTCTTTTAAAAATATTTTCGCAACAAATACATATACATAATAAATAGTATAGATAATAAACACAAGAATTAAACATCTGAATGAAGTGTGGTACTTTCTACTTTAATTGTCCCTAACACTTCTTCCTGTCTATTAACACGGACTCAAATATCAGAAGATTAAAAAAAAACATTGTTCTGGAACATATAAAGGGAAGACAAAGTTTTCTATGTAGGTAAGGAGTACAATTACCTTGAAGTTGAAAGAACGAAATCTAAAATTATGCATCTGCATGTCTAAGTCGGAGTGTTCCGCCCTAAGCCAGGTTCTAGCCCGCTTGCTCTAGAATAGCTAGGCAGGACCACTAAGACAATAGAACACGAGTAGGTAGGCCAGTATATTTCTCCTGTGATTCCAACAGAACTATTAACTTCAAAAAATGTTAAAATTGTAAATTAAGAGTAGAGAAATACATTAAGAATTAGAATTAGGTATACCATGTGTGTATGAACTGTATAATTATGGCTTTTCTACACAGGTAGTTACTAATATTAGTCAACCAATATTTCTCCAGTATGAAACCCTCTGCCGTGTAATGTAAATTCCTGTCACCACGCCATGGCACGTCCTCAGGTTGTAGAGGGAGAAGATCTCTAGAAATAGAGGTTAGCTTCGAATATACTGAATAAGCAGTCGCGCACAGACGACAAAGAGTGGTCCTCCTGCTTGCGGGTTGGACGTGAGGTTAACAGCCTCATCCTGTAAAAGAAAAGGCACTTGTTCAGAAACATTCGCAAAAGCCTCGGACCAGGACTGATAACTTGGCACGATCTCAGCAAAAGAAAATGGACATGGAATATAATACATGAAAGTTCGCCGGGATCGTAATAGGGCAAATTATAGATTCGTTAAAGTATCAAACAATACTTTTGAAAAAGTGGATACTTTCAAATATCGAAGATCAATATTAAACGACCGAAACCATATTCACGAATAAATTAAATGTTGACTAAAAGTAGGAAATTCGAGTTATTATTCAGTTTAAAGTGACTTGTCGTTGCGAATTCTGTCGAGGAATTTGAACCTTAAAATATATATAAAACGATAATCATGCCTGTTGTTCTCTATGGTTGCGAAACATGATCGCTTACTCTGAGTGGAGAACTTAGATTGAAAGTATTTGAGAACAAGATCCTGAGACAAATATTTGTACCCAAGAGGAACGGGAATGGGGAATGGCGGAAACTTCAAAACGAGGAACTACATAATTTATACGCTTCACCAAACATTGTTAGGGTCATCAAATCTAGGAGGCTCAGGTTGGCAGGTCATGTAGCCAGGATGGAAGAAGGTAGTAACGCTTTCAAAGCCTTAATAGGAAGACCAATCGGAAGGAGACTATTAGAAAGACCTAGGCGCAGATGGGAGGACAATATTGAGATGGATCTCGCAGAAATAGGAATACAAAGTAGAAACTGTATCCAGTTGGATAAGGATAGAAGGCAGTAGAGAGCTTTCGTGAACGCGGCATTGAATCTTCGGATTCCATAGATCATAGAGTTAGTTAGTTAGTTATGAAACTTTCTGACCTTCTATAGTATAAGGAAACCTTTACAGAAAGTATGTACTCATAGCGAGATTGCTCCCTGAAACAAAGGGAAGAGCCCGTTCCCTTCATTCATTACTTCTGTACCTCTAAGTAAGGTTTGTGATATTTAAAAGAATAATAAAACTGAATCTTCTAGAGGGATAAATCCATTTGTTGGCGTACGGAAAAAAAAATCTGTCGCTTTTGTCATTTTTGTTGTCTACACTGCACTGCCATTCAATATTCAATTGTTGATCGATGGAGAGAAGAAAGTTTTTGATTAAAACTGAACAGACACAAACTTCACTAAGATGAAACAGTGGCTAAAAGCGATGTAGTTGAACTCTTCCCTCCAATAGATATGGTACAGTAGAAAAGCGTTTCTTTCATTTCAGCTCGTTTGGGTAATTTTACTTTGCACAACAACACAATTGCAACAAAACAATTCTTGCATTCTTTCTTATAACGTTATTTTTGATATTACAAAAATAACAAAAAAATCAGAAAGGTTTAGCAGGCCGGTAGCCAGCCCAAAAATGTAGGGGGGCTCGGCTGAAGTTAGGGGGGACCGATACAACCATATTATAGTTCATCAACGTATTATAGTTCAATGGCAAGCCTAACGTGAAAATTTTAGGGGAGCCCGCCCCCCCTAGATCACCCCTGAATACGGGCCTGGGCTTAAGTATCAATGCTCCTGGTTAAATTTCTTCAAATAAGACGGCATTAGAACAAGTATTCACTAGCTGCTCCAAATTGGCGGTCTCAACAATGTCGTCTTGCACAGAAGTGAACTAACTAATGTGTGCTTGACTTAATGAAATTGTTTTCCTAGTACACTAGATTTTTACAATAATGTAAGGTTATTTAAAATGGCAGTCCTACCCAGCCCTTACCTTACACAACTTAAAATCAAAACAAAATCGTACAGTAGATATTTTCAAAGAAGCTCTTATAATTATACGAAAAGGTTAACCGAATATTTATTAAATGATAAATTGTTGTATTATTACCAATGTTTCAGAGAAAGGAGTTCGAAATGTATCAGAATTCAGTGATATAAATGTGATTCAGATAGTGGACTTCATGGATACTCCGTAAGACGTCTTCATCCATATGTAAAAGATATTTGAAGAATCGACACTCAAATGAATGGACAACATTGCAATGATATAATTGTACACAACGACAATATAAAAGCAAAAATATTAGAATCTTTTGATTTGTTTCGAAGGTTTTCTTTATGGCAGAAATTGAGATTTACATGATGTGATTGTTGAGTTTGATTGCAGAATATTATTTAAAATTTTGCGAACCGTTTGTCGACGCAACTGCTTTTACTGGAATTCCAATAGAATTCAAAATGTCCTAGAGAGTGAAATTTTCAGTTCTTTCTTAGTTGTAATGTTGCTTGACAAAATTATAGACATAGTGAATAATTCACAACTTCGAATACCGTTACATGATGTTACAAATGGAGGAAAAGTGGAAAAAAGATTTTTATGATTTACAAGTGTGACTTGGGATCGATCAATTGTGGAGCTTATTATCAAAATGTCCCTTGTCCACCCAACAAAAAATTTGGCAAATCGAAAAAACTAATAATTATTTTAAAAGGTTATTAAATATTGTAAGATTTGGTGTAGAAATTCTTTAAACCCTTATTGTCTTATTTTATAAACAAATTCCATTATTCAAGGCACAAGTAATGAATAAAAAAGGTATTTAATTTGGACAAGAGACATTTTGAAACTAAAAAATGGACAAGGGACGTTTTGAAAGGAAATCTATCGGACAAGAGACAATTTGATACAAAATAATGAAAATCTGGATTTATTTTTTTCTTCTTGATTACCACTCATGTGTATGAAAATGAACTGCGATACTCCTCTGACAAATAACTTTTCTAAGTGCTTTCAAACTTCAAGTACCAATTTTACTAAGAAATAAGTGGAACAATATGGCTGATATGACCTCAACAATGTGATCACCACAAAATATAAAATTATCGCACAAATCTGTTGTCCATTATCTCGGTTGAGCCAAAGGTACCAACCAACTAATTTGTGGACTTAAATATCCATTAAATGTTCTAGTAAGCAATAATTAATGCACTTTTGTGTCAAGTAATTGCTGAGGAAAATCCATGGACAAGAGACAGTTTGAAATAAAACAGCAAGAATCGTGTTCAAGTGGGAATGGACATAGGATGTTTTGCTTCGAAACTTTATTGCTGTAAGGTGTCCGCCGCCATTTTGCAGTTGACAAGAGACGTTTTGAATAAAAGTGCATATTTCAAATCCATTTCTCTGCTTTCTGGACGTTTAAACCAGAAGTAAAAGTGCAAAGATGTGAATAATTATTCGATGATTCCGTGTATATTGATATCTCGATTTAAAAAAAAAAAAGTGGACATGAGACGTTTTGATAATAAGCTCCACAATTGCTGTATTGGCCGACAACTTGTAAATATGAAATTAGATATTTAATTTAAAATCCAATGTTCTTGCTCTTAAGGCTAAAAGAGATGAATAATTAATAAAAGTGAATTGTTATATGAAAGAACAGTGGAATGGTAATGTGGAAGGAAATGAGAACACTGCGAGAAAACCCAAAAACATGATTTTCATGTTACCAAAAAGTGAACTCTAATAAAACAAAATTAAAGAGACCTACTAGTCGGCTTGTGGCACGCATATCTTTGGGGTGGTGTGTCGTTAACACATGATCTTCCCTTTCAGTTGATGATGGCTTTCTAAACCTGTCACCGTGTGCGTGGGTTTTCTCGGGGCTCTCCCGTTTCCTCCCACTTTCTTCATTCTACCCTTTCATTCATTACTCATTATCACCGTCTCCTTTAGCCTAACCGACATAACCGTGGGACGTAAAACTCAAAAATTTCATTTCATTTCTAAACCTGAGTTCACTACTTCTTTCTTTCCGATAGCTTCCCAATTATCCTCACGACGGTTGGTAGACGCCGCAATGCCGATATTGTCTGCTCATCAGCTCTGGCGCACGCGAAGGGGTATTTTTGGCTGTCAATGTTACTAATATATGCTAATATTACCTTAGATTTTGGCAATGATAAAGGTGTGTTGACATTCATGAACTGTTCTCCGGCCGAAAACAGAACTTCACTCCACTGCAGAAGTATAAATGAAGATTATCTTGGATCCTTAAATATTGGGTTTGCAGTAACGATATTTATGTGGCGTAATGAAGGATATCGAATAATAGTAATTCCATTGCGTCAGTAACTCATTTTCGAAGAAAAAAATCATAATGACAATTTGTCGATGCTATTTAATACTGTGAATGATGTATAAGTAAATAATAGGAATATGATATATTTTGTATTATTTATTTTGAAAGGTATTAAAACATTCTCAATGAGAAACGCATTATGTACTTAAGTTTTCATAGATATGGCTGTAAACTGAGAATCGTGTTGCCTAGTTATACCAATAGGCTAAAAGACACACATAATTAATGGAAGTGAATAAACATGAAAGAATCGGAGAGCACGGTGGCTCAGTGGTAGAGCGCTTAGCTCTGGTGCGTGGTATAGCTGGTTCGATTCCCGACCAAGTAAGTTTGTGGTGGACAACATCGTGCTTCTCGGGGTACTCCTGTTTTCTACCATCTAGTAATTCCTCCAATTCGGCCTTCAACATTCACTTGCTTTAATCATCGTCTCCCTTAGCCGAAATGGCATAATCGAGACAAGTTAAACTGAAATATTTCATTTCATGAAAGAATTGGTCGGACGAGAATGTTGAAGAGCACAGGAGAATCTTGAAAAAAACCCACGGACACGATGTTGTTCATCACAAACTAACATGACCTGGAATCGAATCACATTCTGTACGAAAACTAGAGACCAGAGGAGAGCGCTCTATAACTAAGTCACTATGTACCCATAGATAATAAAATGAAATCTTTAGGTTTTACGTCCCTTGGTTATGCCGGATAGGCTAAAGGAGATTGTGATGAGGAATGAAGGAATGGGATAAAGAAAGTGGGATTAGATGGGAGAACTCCGAGAAAACACACTCACACGGTGTTTGTCCACCAGAAAGTTCATTTGACGCGAACTGGGATCGAACCAAGGACCCCATACACCAGAGGTCCGTAGATCATGGTTCTTTGAGAGTCACAAGTAATAAAATGAAGATTGTGGTCTGTGAATTTTTGATGTTTCGATCATTTTTACAACCAGTACTTGCCTTTCTCTTTTCTTACTTGTGCGTGTGTGTTTAGTTGTCTAACAAAAAAATTATTAACAACGAAAACATAGAACACAAGATAAACTTCTGCTAGTTGAGTTTTCAAGTATATTCAGTTGATAAGATACGAAAAATTTTTTGTTGCAATGCATAGACACCAAATCAAAAAGTAAGGAAAAAGAAGCTACCTCACCAAACAGTTCAAAATGACCTTGATGCTGTGAGTTTTCTTTCCGTTGTCAGATTATTCTCAATTTGTCATCCTGTGCCGTGACAGGGTGACATACTTTCCTCGATAGTTGCCGTAGAAGGCGAGAAGCAATAAATTTTGCCCATCTCACGACTCCTTTAATACATCTGTGGTCTCGTTTTTTTTTTTTTTTTTTTTTTTTTTTTTTTTTTTTTTTTTTTTGAGTTTTTGCAGCAGCTAAAAATCTACGAAATAGAGAGACAGACAAGATTCCAGACTTCCTCAACAACTTCCTTCAACTAAGGATTACTGGGTCATTTTAACACTCGTACCACGAAACACTAACCAACTTTTTAGTGTTTTCGAATCAACTGTAGGTTTTAAGTTATAAAAAAGATTTTTTTTATTTGTCTCCAAGTGTTAGTAATCTTGCTGATTTTAAATCGTTCTTACTTGGATTTTCACACTTTAAAAATAGCAAACATCAAGGAATGTAGAAGTTATCTTCAATAACAACTAATTTTTTTACTTTTTTCTTTTCTTTTTCTTTCTTTTTTTGTTTGAGAATAGACTTGTCTGCTATCGGAGACATTGGAAGAAATACTGTTACTTGAATGTTTCTATATTGTAATATAGAAGGAAAGAGAAGAAAAGTAGCAATTATAAAGAGACATGGACTCTAGAAAAATAGGAAACACACAGAATGGAAGTCTATGAAATGTGGTACTAGAGAAGAATGTTGAAACTTTGACGGACGTACAATGTATCAAACGAAAGTATTGGAACTGGTAAAATAAAAAAAAAAATATATATACTGTAGAATACTCCGAAAAGACGAGATGGGATGAATGACTGGATACATATTGAGACATGGAGGGAATTGAGATGGGAAATGCCTGGACGAAGGCCATGATTGAAATATACGGGCCAAACAATACAAGATATAGAGAAGGGGGAAAGCTACTTCAAACAAATCGAGAGATTGGTGACCTGACATGGAATAATAATAATAGTGGTGGGTATATCAAATTGACTACAACTGAGGAATATCTTAATACGAACATACAAGAGAAATGGAAAATTTATCTCAGTTTCTGTAGGGGTGCTCAGTTAGTTGACGTAATGTTACGAAGGGTGTTGAGCTTTTAAGTTTCTAACCTTTCTCCCATTCCCTCGACATGAAACCTTGAGTGTACGTAGGTTCATATTAATACTTAGTATCTTAGTATGTAATTGTGAAAATATAAGTTTCTTGTAGTTATTATACCTTTTTCTTCAGGCTTAAATTACTATTACTAAAGTAAGTGAATGATGATGGAAGAATTGCGAGAATGAGAATGTGGGAGGAAACTGGAGTATCTCAAGAAACCCCACGAACACGATGTTGTTCACCATTAACTTACTTGGCCAGTGATTGAATCACGGACCATGCAAACCAAAGGTAAGCGCGCTCTACCACTGAGCCCCGTGGTCCCCAAGAGAACATCTCACGGACCGTGTTGCGTTCATTATCAACAATATACACACGTAAGCTTTTAGCAAGGTAAGTTCCGAAACGTCCACACGGTGATCAGATGAATTAACGAGTCGAAGCACCCAAGACACTTTTTACCAGTTTTGAGGCTAATGTGTTGACCCGATTAGTAACCGAGAAAGAATCGTGGCTACATATAAATGATAATAAGACCAAAGATCAATCAAAAGACACGCTATTCGGTACGAGCTTCTATAAAGCAAATAAGATATTTATAGCTACTTTTGACATGTCATGAACATTCTTAATTTCTAAAGGGTTTCAATTTTACAAAATACTGCTTTACGTTAAAATACAAATAATAAATTATCTAGTCATACTTCCCATAGCAACGTCTTTCGTCTGCGGTAACACTCAATTTTGCAGCTGCATTCAATACTGAAACTATTTCATACCACGACGTAAAGTTCATCACAGCATTAATTAACTTCCTCACATTGTGAAATTTTGTTGTATTTTTGTTTTCGTTACAAATGGATCAATTATTTTAAACACAGGTAAAGTAGTGGCTATTTTTTTTTTCAATTTCCAAAACAACCAGAGTAGAAGTTCTCTCTCGTCCTGATCGATTGTGCACTTTTCTTTTAACCTTTTGAAAACTAAAACATCATTTGCATGCACATGATGACACCGGTAGCGTCAATGCGGTTTCAAACCATTGATCTGAGGAAATATAATTTGGGAAGTAATGTGTCAACATTGGAATGGTATTGAGATTAGAAGAAATTTCCACATTTTTAACATAATTTTACTCCACGTTTATTTCACGCTTATTGGACTCCATTCCAAATTTTCCCGCAGAAGCTTCCAATGTGTCTTTATTTAGGAAAATCGATGATTTAGGATGACAAGCATCAATGCCTCTCAAAATAATTTTGCCTTCATCAGTAAACAGAGAAAGTACTGGGGCAATTATTTTTTACTCCCAAAAGCTACTAATGAATAATATAATAATTATACTTAAGAGAACGAATGACAAATAAATAAATAAATAAATAGAAATCGATTTTCGAGCACACAAGACTTTTAGGGGGACCAGTGCATCCCCAGCCCCTCCTCTCTAACAACATCACTGGACGCAAATAATGCAACTCCACTCTACTCCCACCAAGTAGCTACCTAACCCTTCCCTGTACACCTTCATCCGCCCTGAAATGTCGATAACAACAGCTCTAGGAGAAGTCTGTGCTAACAAGTGCCACAAGAACAATATATACAGTAGTGCGCTGCTATAATTGCATTTTCAAAAGGAAAGTTTAGGTAACAGCGAAAAAGTTTTGAGTAACTTCATCAGAGCACTAAAATCCATAGTGATCATATGTTTTTTGTTCTGCGGAAACTTTTATTGTCGCAAAGTATGATTAATGTAGTAATTAATTGTGTATGGTTTCAAAAATGGCACACTATAAATTTAACTCAAGTGCAACAATAATAACGGTGAGTAATACGGTTTTGGTTCTATTATAAAGGTACTACATTTTGTTTTTCATTAAAATGCTGGTGAAAACACACTTAAGGATATTCAGTAAGAATTTACGGATCTCATCCTAAGTAGGTGTCCGAGAAGAAAGTTACGTAGAGTATAGTAGTATCAACAAGACGCATCCGAATATATACCGAGCGTTCGTAAACAAACAATGATCACCCTTAAACATGAAAAAAAAAAATCCAGTTCGTTTCAAAGAAAGGAGAAAAGTAATTTCCAATATCAATACAGATAAATAATAAGAACTAAAGATAGCATCGATACTTAGATGTTACCAAATCCTATCTATCATATAAACAGGAAATGCTTAAGTGCGCCATGCTAATACCTAATAGTAAACAGTAGCGTTAACAGATGTGGCTAGCGTGCGAGCAATTACCCGTTTTAAAACTTTTGTGACGATATAATTGCAACTTAAAAACTGTATTGCGTGTTATGCGACAATTTAAGCCGTATGCTTTATACGATAGTGCCCTTGCCAAATATACGATAATTTTAGAACACATACACTTTTGAGGTTTTTGAATGTACAGCTAACAAGGGACATCATCTAATTGTCCGGCTCCGATTTCAATGAAATTTTTATTGCTGATAGAGGACATATATTCATTACTTGTGATGACAGAAATTTTTGCCATGGTGCATGTTTTCTATTTTTTAATAATTTTTAAAGGTCGTGATGTAGTTAATAGAGATTACTGCAGAAGTCCCTTACTACCCTTTGTAAACGGAGTGTTAATGAAAGAACAATCATGTAGATACGTATAGGGCCTAGGGGGAAATCGTATGGTATGTATGACCTTGACGGCAGCCATCTTGAAATCCGCCATTTTGAATTAAGGTCAAGTTTTTTAAATGGGAATAGGGTAATATGATACATAATTTCGGGCTAGAATTTAATCAGGAAGACAATGGTGAAGTTAGTTTTAAGATACGCCCATTTGGGGAAAAGTTACAGGCATATTAATTGTTTATACTTACTATGTGCTTAAGTCCCTTACCTCCGCTTCTAACCCGCGTATTAATGATAATAAGTGGATAAAGGTTTCGGTAACACATATTATGCCTAGAGAGAAGTGATACAATAAGGGTATCATTGACGACAGCCATCTTGAAATCCGCCATTTTGAATTAAAGTGAAGTTTTGAAAACTGAAAACCATAGTATGTGGCACCACATTTTAATAGTAAATTTTCCCCAAAAGCCAATGGTATGCTTATTTTGGTTCTATAGTTAACCAATATGAATTTATGACTCTTCTAATGTGCACGAAACGTCCATTATTCGATCTTTCAAACTAGCAACACTTCTAATTTTCACCGCATGTTTTAAGATTCCAATTGGCACTTTGCACTTATTTCCATGGTTCATGTTTTCTAAATTTATTACATTTTTTAAGAGTTGCGATTTGTCAGTTCATGAATAGTGTTGGGAGAAGCATCCAGCAATCTTCTGAATTTTGAAGACTTGCCATGTAATTATTAATTTCCTAGGCAGTGTAATTATTTATTTTAACCCAGAGTACATGAGGAATCTATGGACCGATGTGATGTAAAGAAATACAAATTAAATTATAAGAAATTGGTGTAACACGAACTCAAAATTATCATGAAATTTAGCCTACATGTTGCGCAAACGACAAACAGTATTTTTTTTAATAAATACAACTTTACAACTTTAAAGGAACAGCAGCAATGATAGAAAGTATCAAAGAGACATAATATGAATGTTCCCAACACACTGTTTGTACCATGAACAAAATATGAAAAC
This sequence comes from Thermobia domestica, assembly GCF_964235325.1. Taxonomy (NCBI): domain Eukaryota; kingdom Metazoa; phylum Arthropoda; class Insecta; order Zygentoma; family Lepismatidae; genus Thermobia; species Thermobia domestica. Next base: position 120,927,568 of record NC_137455.1, read on the forward strand.
AGATAACGTGTTTATAAAGAGTTGTAAGTTAATCGAGTTACCGATCAATACTGAATATAAATCTTACAAACATGAACCATCAACAACAATCGCTAGAAAACGAATGACTTTTTGGTCTGGCTAGCTAAAATATTGCAATAGAAAATAAATAAATAAATAAATAAATAAATAAATAAATAAATAAACAATAAACAAATAAATATAAAAAAACAAAATACCATTGATTTACAAAACAATCATATTTCGTTTCCTTTTTTGAAGTGAATTTTCAACTTATTTCTCGTCTCATCTACTACCCATTACTAACTACGTCTCCGGTATTACCTGAATGCAAAGTTGGAGTTCTTTCGTTCTGCGATGATTCATGTCAGTAAACGAGTTTTTGAAGGGACGTATAGGAAATAAATAATTACATTGTCTATGAAATTAATAATTACATGGCAAGTCTTCAAATTTCAGAAAGATTGCTGGATGCTTCTCCCAACACTATTCATGAACTGACAAATCGCAACTCTTAAAAAATATAATAAATTTAGAAAACATGAACCATGGAAACAATTGCAAAGTGCCAGTTGGAATCCTAAAACATGCAATGAAAATTACGAGTGTTGCCAGTTTGAAAGATCAAATAATGGACGTTTCGTGCACATTAGAAGAGTCATAAATTCATACTGGATAACTATAGAACAAAAATAAGCATACCATTGGCTTTTGGGGAAAATTTACTATTAAAATGTGGTGCCATATGCTATGGTTTTCAGTTTTCAAAACTTCACTTTAATTCAAAATGGCGGATTTCAAGATGGCTGCCGTCAATGATACCCTTATCGTATTACTTCCCTTTAGGCATAATATGTATTACCGAAACCTTCAACCACTTATTATCATTAATACGGGGTTAGAAGCGAAGGCAAGGGACTTACGCACATAGTAAGTATAAACAATTAATATGCCTGTAACTTTTAATCAAATGGGCGCATCTTAAAACTAACTTCATCATTGTCTTCCTGATTAAATTCTAGCCCGAAATTATGTATCATATTACCCTATTCTCATTTAAAAAATTTGACCTTAATTCAAAATGGTGGATTTCAAGATGGCTGCCGTCAAGGTCATACGTACCATACGATTTCCCCCTAGGCCCTATACGTATCTACATGGTTGTTCTTTCATTAACACTCCGTTTACAAAGAGTAGTAAGGGAAATCTGCAGTAATCTCTATTAACCACATCACAACCTTTAAAAATTATTAAAAAATAGAAAACATGCACCATGGCAAAAATTTCTATCATCACAAGTAATGAATATATGTCCTCTATCAGCAATAAAAATTTCATTGAAATCGGAGCCGGACAATTGGATGATGTCCCTTGTAAGTTGTAGATATTTGTTAAATGATTATAAAACACACTGAGGTTTTATCAGTCATTCTCGCTAAAAATAAATGAATAACGATTTGAGGATTAGGAAATGGCAACCCTTTATCCATTCTTTGAATTCAATTACGTTTACGACGGGGTGGAAATATTGTTGTTTTTCAGAATAGTATTAATAAAGATAGAAAAAATTGTGAGGACAACGACGCCGATTTGAAGTTCGAAACTGAAGATCACTAGATAACTTTATTTTATATTATTGGTAGTTTAATACTTATTTCTACAATTATAACGTACATAACGAATATACGATAATTACTGTAATATACAATACTTTTAAAGACAAAAATCGATAATTTTGTTCTCTGAGGTCGGTCTCAACTTAATTATTTCACAATAGGACAAGGGTTGTATCCTTATTTAGATTTGTGCATTAATATTTGAGTAACTGCATATTACTACAAAGATAAGACAAAAAGTATAGACCAACTTAGATAGCACAAATGCGTTCTTTCGGAGTTATAGGCTGCCGACATCATGAAAAATAGAACTTTAAAGGTCCATAGCTCCAAAACTATGCGTCCTACCGAAGTCGGATCAAGACCACTTAGGAACTAATACGTGCCCTATAGAAAAATCTTTTCCAAAATCCTGCGGTACTTCCACAGCAGATTTTATAGAGGTAGTTTTGCTACTGGCATGTAATTTGAAGTACTCACCAACTATCTCTATAAAATTGTTGCGGAAGTACCGAGGGATTCTGAAACATGGATATTTGGATAGGGCACATACTAATTCCTAAGTGAAGTCTTGACCCGACTGCGGTATGCCCCATAGTTTTGCAGCTATGGATCTTAAAAGTTCAATTTTTCATGATTTCGGCAGCATGTAACTCCGAAAGGAAGCATTTGTGTACCCAAGTTGGTCTATACTTTTTGTCTTATCTTGGTGTAAGGAATTACCTCCCAAACGTTGTCGGTGTTGTTTTGAAACACCCTATATATATATATATATATATATATATATATATATATATATATATATATATATATATATATATATATATATATATATATATATATATATATATAATATTATTGTTAAATTACGCAAGCTAACATTATGTATTCTCATTCTGAGCTACTTCTAAATTTGAATTATAAAGAGAAAGGGAAAAGAGCATAAAGTGACGATGGGATGAAATTTCGATTTAAGTCAAACGTAGCAGCTGTGGAGTTAGCTCTAAGCAAGCAGAGTCATCTGGTGCTCGGAGTAGAGAGTAACACAATAGTTTTGCTATCTATGTACGATGCGGAAGACAACACAGCTGCGAAAGTCAGCTCTCTTGCTTTCTTGGCACAAGAGTTTAGTCCAAATATTTTGCCTGATCTTTAAAGGATATTTTTTTTTTAAAAAAAAAAAAAGAGAGAGAGAAGATTTAGAATTCCTTTCACTTTCCTTTTAAAGGAAAATCGTTGAACAAGAAAAATCTTTTATGCGAGGAAAATTGCTTCTCCAATTGCAAGTCGGTACATTATGTCCGAGTGAGGAAAATAAAAGTGAAGTAATAAAACCAATGTTTTTTCTAGCTTCAAGGTTAATGCGTATCTCTCAATGAGTAAAGAGAGAAAATGTTAGCATAATGTTCTATAATACAAACGTCCAAAATAACAACGGGAAATTCATTTAAATTATTAGGGGCAGTTTATAGGATTTTGGTAACTGATTTCAAATCTGCGGTCCTTTGTGCTTAAAAAAAAAATAATAAGAGATGAATAAACAATACTTAATACCTAACGTTCTGTGAGATTCAATCCTACAACAGATAGTTCTTGCGATGGCCTGCATAATATCTTGGTTCGCTCGACCTTGTGTTGCTCATGAAGCATGATTTGGGTCAATCTCGTCTCGAAAATGTGTGGTAAAAATCCTTCTCGGTCTTGAAAAGTATATATTTTTCTATTGACAGGCCACTTTCTCGTCTCGAATTTCATCAGAAAAATTCTCTTTTGCCTCGTCTCGTCTCACGGGCAACATTAGCTCGACCGAACAAACGAGCAATTCATCAATTCAAGGACAGTATCTCTGCATATATAAGAAATCCTCACTGATTAATTCCTACTCCAAACTGCTTAACTAGAAAGTAAGGTTAGGTAAGATACATCTAAGAGAGTATTTTTGAAAATTCGAAATGTAGACAGTTGGATAGGGTGAGCAATTATTATAATAGCATGTCCAAATTTCGATATCCCTTAACGTTAAATACATGAAATTCGATCTTTGGAAGTTTGTTTAAAATAATTCAAGACGTGTTTCACTATTCATTATTGTTTATTTATTTATTTGCCCTTAAGAAAAATGTATGAGTTGCAATTATTATAATAAGATGTCCGTATCTCGAAATTTCTTAAGGTTAGAAACATAAACTTTAGCATTTTGACTTTTCATTTAAAGTAGTCCATGGACGGTGGCTCAGTGATAGAGCGCCTACCTTTGGTGCGTAGGGTCTCTACTTAGATCCAGGGCCAAATATGTTTATGCTGGACAACATTGTGTTGGTGGGTTTCCTCAGGGTACCTCTGTTTTCCATCCACATTCTCATTCCACCAATTCTTTAAAAAAATCATTTACTTGCCTTAATCATCCGTCCCCCTTAGCCTTATGGAACGTTGAACGCAAAGATTTCATTTTCATTTAATATAGTTAAAACACGTGTTTCAGCTTTATATGATATTTGTCCTAGAAGGGAAGAAAAACGAATGGAGATATTTCACTAAGATGTTCATATGAGGAATCCGAATTACGGGGGAGGCTTCGAGTTCAGACGAATTATACAGTATATGTACTAACACGTGGGGGCATTTGATAATCTAGCTATAATTTGGGAAATTTTGTGACACATCGAAAGATTTTTATGCAAATGATGTTTCTTTGTCTTCTTCCATATTCATTAAACAGATCCACTTTGACAAATAGTTCCCATTTTCGGGTCTGCCTGAGGATCCCAATGAGTATATGACCGTTAATACTTCAACAGGAAACTAAAAATGAATTAAAATCAGTTTAGACATTATGTCATGACAAATCTGATTTTTGAATTTAAAGTAGTGATTAATCTTTTCGACAAAATATAGTCACATAATTATATTTCATTATTTTCTGGTAAATAAAAAAAATGAGTTAACGTGACCAATAAGCTGCTTGCTTTACAATCTGGTACTGTACCTATTATTCTAAAATTAGATTTAATTCTTCTCGCAGCTAAATTGTACTATGTTCAAATACGGAGTAGTATAATTTACGTACATCTAATGGTCGCGCCAGTCTGTTTGACCACAACATAATATCTCTCAGAGGAATATCTTTTATGCTGCTTACGTATTGTAGTGTGATAATACAACCAATTTTCTACGGAGTTACGTTGCGTGACAGCCTTCACTAACCACATTAACTGTTTGTGATTAAGTTATCAAGGTTCATTCCTGGACTTTTCGGTTTTCCTTTTCATTATGAAAGGAATCAGTGGAGGCCTAGAGATAAAAACACTAGAATACAAGTTCAATTATAGTGACCAAATTCAAAATTTTCGAAGGGTTGTGTATTTTTGGAAGGGTATCAATCATTTCACAGTTCATTTGCAATTTAGAAAACTATGAAATCCTAACAATCAAAAACCAATGGACTAATTATTGGTAAAAACAAAAAAACGTTATGGCTAGTTTTAATACTATCCTTCGAAAGCTACTTCATATAAATCGTAAAAGCACCCTTTCCATCTAATTAAAAGCATTTTACCATATAGCTGCATGTATTCAATTTCTTGTGACTAAGTTATAAGCATTCTCACCTATGTTATGGGAGACCTAGTTCGATTTTCGCTAGGAATGAGTGAGTTTCAACACGTGGCATTTAACGTTAAACTATAGATGTACGCATTATATATAAGTTGACGGCAAAGACGATTTTTCGGACGCTGAAATTGGAGAAAGCTATAAACTAATACAAGCACTGTATCGTGTTCTGCTTAACCACTTGATCGAGAATGAATTATTGCTATTGCCTTTTACATTTGACTATGCGACAGCTTCTTACATGATATCTAGTTGTAAACATTGATGAACATTGCTTATACAGGTTATAGTGCTGCAGCTATGAACTTACGTTGTTTGAACTGATCTATCGAACCTTGTAATTAGACAAGGTAATGTGAACAGTTAACATCTATTGTGACTGTGTGATTCAAATTATTTCCGTTTTTTGTCGTGAAGATGAAATAGTGAAAAATATAAATTAAGTGGGTTTGTATAAAGAACCGTGATTAAGTGCTAGTGTGTGATTAGTATTCATTATTTTCTAAATTTTAACCTTCTCTTGTTATTTTTTGTGGTTTGGATTGAACATTGTGGTGAGTATTGGTCAGCCACTTGGGATATGACCCTGATTCCTATTATATTTAAATTTGATGTGATTTGTAGTATTTGGTTTTGTAATCTAATTTGAATTAACCTATTGAATCTAAAGTTTAACTAAAATTTGCTCTAAATTACAAAATCAATGAGAAATAATAATAATGTGCTTTCACCTTCCGACATTTAAACCGTGAATGAATAGAACAATTTCTTAAAGGAATCGGTTCGTTAGTTATTGTTGAGTTGAGTTGATTTTGAGTTTAACGTTTCGTTCAGCAGCGAGGCTATATGAGACGTGGACCTACTGATTAACGTGGAATCCGAACTATATGAGCTCCCGCCGAGATTTGAACCAGGATCTCCCACGCCAAAGGCGCTGACGCTAACCGCTTAGTCACACAGGAGCTCTCGTTAGATATTGTTACACTTATATATATATATATATATATATATATATATATATATATATATATATATATATATATTATTTTTTTAGATATGGGTTGTAATAAAATCATATATTTGTCGAAACTAATTCCTTCCAATTTACAAATTCTAAAACCCTTTCGCCTAAGTCTGACTTCCGTAACCACTCGGAAATGCGGGGTACTTGTCGTTCCTTTGACAAGATTGCTGCAAATGCCAACGTAGTCGGCGAGCAAGACTATTCACCTATTGCCTTAATGCTGGAAACAGAAGTTGAACTATAGACCAAAAAATAAATTATAAAAAACATTTCTGTACGTACAGCATTTTACAATACTACGAGTGCTATTTCTTTAAACTTCTGCTAAACCACCAGGGGAGAACTATATGAAATGACGATACTTGGATAAGATAATGATGTTCACTGGACGTCGTCCATCCGCCACACCGGTAGACAGACTCTACCATTAACTCATTGAGTAGTAGCTAGTGTGAAATCGTATCAAGTGCAATCGAAACGCCCACCAAGTGTGAACTGCATGTAATTCGATTTCTGCAAGTGGCTGCTAAGCTCCCTGAAATTCAAAAATAAGATGATTCAGAAATCTTACCTGATTTACACGTTTATCAAACTTGTCTGTCGTCATAGATTTGCACTGTTAGCTACTCTAGACATGTATGTCAGTAAGTTATTTAAGCTTTCTGCATCATTTGTGAATACAACCATCACTTATAGACTAAAACTCCCGCTGTGTTGAGGGCGTATTCCCTGTAAAAATCATATTACATCACGTAGTTATGTCAAACTTGTCGAATGCATAGATTACACTTGATATATTTTCACGCTCGCTACTTCAGTGCGAGTTAATGAAAGAGTGCGAATATCAGTGTGGCGGATGGACGATCCCAAATGAACAGCTTTATCTCATCCTTATTTCGTCACCTGATATGGTTCTTCTCTGGTGGATTAGCGGAAGGTTTAAAACAAATAATCATCATATTAACGTTTAACGGTAGAAGTTGTCCAAAGATAAGACACATATTAATCGATAGAACTTATTAGATGAACAAAATGATTATGTGTGAGTGCAAAATCTCATGTATAGTTTCCGAGAAAATGAAGAGAAAAACACTTATAAAACTTATTTGTAAACCTAAAAATTTATGCTAAACGAGAACTATTCAACTTATTGAGATCAAACTGGTATTTAAGTGTATTCTCATTAAGCTCTTCATTACACCTTTGGAAGTTGACAGAATACGGTATGGTTAATAAGATATAGCCTGAAAGCCTTAAAGTGTTAAATTTTAATTTCTGTTTACCTAAAACATTGTCCAAATATATGATAAATACATATCGGTCGAAAGATCACATTCAACTGAACAAGACAACCTACTTCAAAGGAAATTCTCACGCAGTTTCCGAGAAAATCCAGGAAAGCGATCTTTTGTGGTTCTAAAACTGTATGTCGTTCGTTGCCAGTAATAATAATCGATAATTTTTATTTTGCGGGAAGAAAATGTTAGGCTATATATGTATGTACTGTATATGAAATAAACACTGTTAACCAATAGGTTGTTGTTTGCCTTTCATTAACGGTAACACCCATATTCTTTAGGCACATACTGCTCGTAAACACCCTTTAACTAAAGATTTTGTAGTGAGACACAGTGGCTCAGTTTAGAGCACTCCCTTCTTGTATTTAAGTCTTCAGATTAATCCATAACCATTGTAATTCACAGTAGATAACGTGAGACTCTTGCGTTTTCTAAGGATTTTTTCCCCTCTTACATTCATTCCACAAGCTCAAAACATAACGTTGGGGTTCCAGGTCGTAAGTTCAAATCTTATTAAGGCCGAAACACTTAAAAAGAACCTTTTGAAGTTTGAGTTTGGATATGTCCAGTATTTTACGGGATTATCCCTTATTAAGAGGTTCTGCTCCGCCGAATGCAGAATTCTCGCAAGTTTGTGTATCGGTATTAACGCCCTCATTCTTAAATTATAAAACATGTAATAGTCCAAAAAATCGATTGCTATCGTCATAATAATGTCATAGGAAGTCGATAGGGAAAGTGACTGAAGTAAAATAAATAAACATTGTATACCTACTCTGGTTTCCCGAAAGAGGAAATAAACATTTCCAAAAAGTAGAAATCAACTATGTTAAAAAGTACTATAGATAAGAGTTTGGTTTTTATAGGTATCTCCTTGAAGTGGACGTTTTGAATATTTGATTCGAGTTTAGTCAGAAGTAAATCGAAATTTCCCTTTACTTTAGATTAAGTTTAAAAAGAACAATTAGCTTTAGCTATATACTAAACTTTGTACTAATGATACGGAAAATGACATATTTCAATGTTGCTGTAAATAAAAGTTTTATCAATTCATAATAATTGCATACATATCAAAAAGAATATAATATTGAGAGTATGGATATGGAAGCCACTATACCTTTTTCTCCTTCTTGAGTCGTGGATCAACCACCTGCACCGTGTCATCCGGGGGTACTCGCCATGAGTTCCTCTCCAAGCTCACGTTCCCATGCATACTGCCTGCCCTCTCTGATGATCCGTCACTTGGATTACGTCACTGCCTCCACCTGAAACCAAAAATCCTATGAATATTAAGAACATTATAGAACACTATATACATAACACAATGGTTTCTTGATTGCAGGACGACAAAAAGTTTATCATCTACAGTACAGTCAGTGTGCATGAGGCTATATATAACATATGATATCATTAGCCGGTTCGCCTAAACCAGTTATTAAAATGTTTCAGATTCCCGGAATCGGATTTTAAGATTATCTTTCCACCTGTAGATTCAATACTTACGGAAAAATAATTCTATAGTAAGTTATTAAGAATCAAGAGTATATTCCTATCTTTATGGTTTCCGGAGTACTTGCAGCAGAAAAATAGAACACACCTGCACAATTGGGATTGACGTCATAATCACTGTGTATGCTTAAATGAAATATTTCTATTGTTTCATTAAGTATACTCGATTGCAATATTATTAGGTGCTCTATATTATAACCTTCATTTATTTATATTAACATGATAATTTTGTGTCATTGTTTTATAGTAAAGGTAATAGTTAAAAGCGATGAACTATTTTGCAGAAGAGTACAAACATCGGTAAACCAACAACATAGGCCTATCAGTGTGCTTTAGTTACAAGTAGGCTTGTTTATCGTGGTTTAGGTGTAAGAGGTAACAGTTAATAATTATCTATCAAACACGCAAATTTTGAGTTGCCAATAACGCAATTGATACAAAATGGAATCCCTGATGTCTTTAAATAATAATTTAATAGTATAATGAATAATGAAATCATCATATTATTAATTAGTAATAATGTTAATACCAAGTCACTTAATATACTAATTATAGAATTGATTAATAAATGATATGAATGACGCCATTGCATGCAACGCAACTTATCAAGAATTATGGGCATCATCAACTTAGAAAGAACGTGTGACGCAACTAGATTAATAATAATAACTATCAGTTGAGAAGCTGAGTGTAATACGAATAATAACAAGAATACTTGTCAGATAAAATGAGATTCCGAACTTTAACACGTAACAAGATCTATAGCTAGTAATAAATGTACGGGAAGATAAATACCAGCGGCTGAAAATCTGTCTTCAACATTGGGGGAGACAAGTAAGACCGTTTCCATTTGTTGTTGTTGTTGTTGTTATTGTTGTTAAGCGATGTTCAAAATATTTGTGAAGTTGAAAAACAATCCCGTGGAGGATCACGGAGCAAAGTTGTCTTGAACATTGGGAGGCGGGCAGATTTGAGGCTTATTCTAAGGGGACATCAATTTCAACTCACTTTCCTTTGTGTCAATCGGACACAAATCATCACATTTTTTTTTTAAAAAAACACATTTCAAATCGGATTATTGGGGGGACTGTTCCCCAGTTCCAAGAGTGGAGGTGGCATGTTCCCCGTTATCCGCCCGGGATTTGTGCCAGTGATAAATACGTAACAGAGTTTACGAGAGCATGCCATACCTTTGCTATTATTTCCAGTATAAATCTATTTGGTAATGAAGGTTTAACAAAGTAGCCTCTTTCCTCTCCATCTGTATGGACTTCTACTTAATATCTGATACATCCAAGTATATCTCCCAAATAATGAGTTATTACAAATAAATTTAGGAACTTATTTTAAGATAAGAAAAGAAACTTTTTAAGAACGATCAGAATGATTACAACAACAAGAAACTTTATCTTCACTGTAGCTTAATTTGGAATTTATACGTTTTGGTTCTACAAAAGGCAAGAATTAATAATATTCCTAGGTGACGAACTATTTCCAATCAGTTGGAGATCTAGAATAACATCGGGAGTATACAAAATATTGTTTTTTCAGGTTTATGATCCATAGTGACACATGAGTAATTATGACACAAAAGCAGTAAGCTCGTGTTTATCGTTTGTCAAAGAGAGTAAGTGTATTGGACTGACATGGTGATGAAAAATTTGTTGAAAATTGATCACAATTGGAAAAAAATGTTTTTCTGTTCTGAAGAGACAAACGTAATGTGTTTTCAATAACTTTTGATCAATTTATTGAAATACCCATTGCATTTAACATTTCACCACCAACAAACCACAATAATTAAAATTTCCAGTTAGTTCCTTTTTTATATATATATATATATAAAAACTCGTTAGAGCACCATTTTCTTAGAAATCAATATTGATTCTTCTTCAACCAATCGTAGTGTAGAATTCTATGTAGATGTTTACAATGCTAATTCACAGGAAAAAAGATCTTCCCACAGGGATGGATACAAACTCATTATTATTCCTGTCAAGTAAGGGCGATTGATTGAGCAATGCTTTAGGCATCATTTCAGTGTTTTCTGGATGGAATTTCCGTGTAAATCTCATCCATCGTTTCCTCTCCCCTCCCCTCTCATCATCATCCACTGTGTCCGCTTCCCAAACCCCTAACTCCAGTCCGCCGACGCAGCATGTTCACATTATCTTGAAATAAATCACTTGTATGACTAGTATTCACCGTCCAATGACAAAATTCTTTGCCCAAATAAAAGCAAAGGTACATATAACTAGGCCATGCAAATGAATCAAAGTGAATACGAGAGGTGCATTACGTTACTCTTCTAATTATATAGATAAAATTAGCCAAAACATAAAAATAGTGTTCTCTTCGTACGATAAAATAATAAAAAAGGTACCAGGTTAACAAATATGTCTTCACATTAAGATAAATTTACGAGTAATAACAAACTAAAGAGTTGGGTTAGTGCACTAAGTTTCTCGCTTTTTTACTTTTTGATAAAGATTCGATCATGATTCATGCGTAGTGTAGAATTATTATTAGTCAAATTATATATTTATTTATAAAATAGAAACAAGATCGTGGTATGAGTTGATACCGCGCATTGGTATACACGTTTTTCCCTCATATCTATTCCGTCTATCAAAATAAAACTTGGTACACTTATTTCTTATCCCCTATAGTATTTCTCGAGATGCATTTAGATTGTATATGCCTTTACCCGGGGCCACTCAAGAGTGGTCCAAAGTTGATGGGAGGGATTTCTGGAGGGAATTTTCCCAACATTCTTCCAATTTTTCCTATTCAAGTACGTTATGGGCCCCAATACATACCACCTTTGGAAAGCTTGTCTCATGCTGAAGAGCTATAAACCATGACTTTCCAATGAACAGTGTTGTTGCAATAGCTATTTCACTGCTAGTCTACGATTATCTTTATATTAACAGGGTTAATGGGCCTCAGGGACTTACTCCGTTGTCCATGGCATCTAATTTTTTGTGCATGAATATCCCTTTGTTATGTTCATCGAATAGATTTGGATGTACGATTGACTGGTTCATGTCAATTCTTTGTGAGAAGTTTTGTATAATGTTGTTATTGAAATGATATAAACAAAATGATAACATTAATTACTTTAGTTCATTAGATATAAAAACGATGTTAAATTATCAGCGTATGATCCATATTTTAATGCAAGAACTTTTTTCTCTATATTACAATCATTTTTATCAATACGCAAATTCTTAATAAACATTTTGTTGACTCTCAGAAGGAAGTGAGTTGTTCGATGGGATATTCTCTCTGATTAGTGTGTAACTAAAGCTGATAATTCTACCTTTACAACGAATACTTAGAGTATCCAACAAAATCACGAAATGATAACATGGAAACAGAGTAGTACGTACAGTACACACATTCTGATTATGGAAGAAACATGCGAATAACTAATTAACCTACTACGCAAATATAAAGACCTTTTTTTTTACCCAATAATTTGCAATTCAGATGAGAAGCTACTTCTCTTACATACTAGTATCAATAAAATCACAGTCTGTTCTTTCTGATATTTTTAAATTCAACACTAACTTGTGTTTGAGGCATGTCAGATTCCAAATCACAGTATTTGAATAGAAGTATATTGCAGTGTTTAAATATAAGTAAAATTATAGTATATTTAAATGTTCTCATTTCTATATTTTTTTTTATATTTTCAACCGTCTTATGTAATACAATTTTCCTCTTTGTTGGTCGGTCTAATATTACAGACTGTAAAAGAATAAGAAAATTGTCACAATTATGAAAACATGTTTAAATTTCTAAGCATCAGAGAAAACAAACAGCTATGTCTAACTAGGGAAGTACTAGAAGTGGTACGCGGGGATTTGCATGTGTTATATATCTTGGGAAGATCTCACCGAGTGTACCTCACATGTGAAATATCTCGCTTGAATGGGGCCTGTAGGGAGCGTGACGACCATTTGAAGATCAGAACAAGACACGCTCCGAAACACCAGAAAACTTGGACATAATAAGAAGCTATGACGTAATTGTTTTGATGCGTGCTATATATAGGTTTGAAAGGTAGCTGAATATGAATTTGACATCAAATGTTTACAAATCAAAATGACGCATCCAACATGGCGGAGACAAATTACAAAGAACATGCTATGGATCTGAAATTAGGTATATAGAGATATTCGACGTTGCTATGTATGAATCAGATACCAAAAGTGTAAAATTCAAAATGGCGTATCCAATATGGCAAACAAAATGCAAGACACTGCTATGGAACTGAAAGCGGGTAGGTAGAGGTTTTCGTTTTCGCTGAATACGAATTCAATGTTAAAAGTACAAAACGTAATATGATGAATCCAATGTGGCGGACGAAAAATAAGAAAAATATGTAAGGAACGGGAATATGTTATTCTTACGCATGTAGTAGAAAAATACCTATAGTGCATAAGGGGGCAAGCAGGGGCAGGTGATGTTTAGACTTTAGCTTTAGACTTTAGACTAGACTTTACATCTATAGCATCTGGCTTGAATGGCGTCTGTAGGGTATGTTGCGATTATTTGCAGATACTATCTGAAGATCTGAACAATAACAGTGAAAAATGCGCGTTTAAAACGTCGTTACGCTTGCATAACTGTCTTTCCAGTTTCACATTATGTCGTATACACTTGTGAGCAATATATATGACAAATGTCCACAATCCGTAGTAGGGATGATACTGACACCGACAGTAGTTTCGATCTTGTCTCGGTCTCGTCTCTAATGTGCTTTCCCAAATCGAGACGAGATCGAAACGGAGCCCAAGCTCATCTCGATACGCATAAGTCTATTCTATACTTTTGTACATTTTGTCCATCATATTGGATGCGTCATATTGCATTTTGCACTTTTGACATTGAATTCATACACCGCGACCACGAAAACCTCTACCTACCTCCTTTCAGTTCCAGCAGTGTTTTGCATTTAGTCCGCCATATTGGATCCGCTATTTTGAATTTTACATTTTGGTATCCTATTCATACATAGCGACGTCGAGTGTCTTTATATATCCAATTTCAGATCCATACCTTATTTTTTTGTAATTTGTATCCACCACGTTGAATTCGCCATTTTGATTTGTAAACATTTGATGTCAGATTCGTATTCAGCTATCTTTCAAACCTATATATACCACGTCTCAAAACAATTAAATCAAAGCTTCCTAGTTTGTCCATGTTTTCTGGTGTTTCGGAGCGTGAATTTTTCTGATTTTCAAATGGTCGCCATGATTCCTATAGGCCTCATTCAAGCGAGATATTTTACATATGAGGTATACTTGGTATGACCTTTCCAACGATATATAACACATGCAGATCCCCGCGTACAACTTCATATATTTCCTTAGTAAGATCAGGGTTCGATTCTCAACATGCATTAATTTTGCACATGTTTAGTCCTTTTTACTTCATTTTGATGTAGACCAGGGGTTCCCAATCTCAGGTGTGCCCCATGAGGGACAGTGAGAACTAATCATGGGAGAAATAAACAAACTACTGGCAGAAATAAATAATATTCGTAATTTAAAATGTTAGGAATGTCGTAACAACGAAACGTTAAATTACCGTACAAATGCAAAATAGCTATTGATTCATGACACTTCACAATTGTGATTTATTAGTATATTGTGGTTGCTTCAAATTAAACGTAAAGTTCATTCAACGAACCTTCTGATCCTGATGTAAACATTGCAGAATTGTATTACTCCGCCAGTCATCGGATGATTGGCTATCGGTCAGCGCTTCTTTCGAGAAGCACGTGCTTGTACCCTGTCAATGTTTTACTTATTCCCCGCATGTGACCATATTGTTAACTGTGATTCGCGCTAAAGTGTGGTCAAAACCACTTTCAATGCATGCGTATTCTATTTTATTGCATTAATCCAACTTAGTTCTTAAATAAAGTGTTGTTTCTGTTGTCTAATTCTAAGGAATTCTGGTAATGAGCCTTATAAGCAAGGACTATTTTCTTCTGCTGCATGGGTGTTCTAAGGCTCTCTAACCAATAAAATCAAAGAATCACCACGTGCATTTGTTTACATGAGGTACTGAACGTTCCTTGAATAAACTTTAGCTACCGATTCATATTGAACCTTATACTACATATGTCATTCTTTACAGAAAAATTCTACAAAAGTATCCGTGAAGTAAAGTCGAGATCATTATTGTTCATGAGCTACAACTCTTACAATACGTTGGAAAATATATTTTGGACTAAATAGAATACATTTTAGAGCTTAGGTAGTAATGTACTAAATGCATAAGTACTAATGATAATGATTACCAATCAAAAGTACTAATGATAAACTGAAAGCTTACATTTCATATACAGTTGTACTTGAACTAATGGATATTAGCAAATTGAGAATATTGGGGGATTGACAAAAAAAAAAAAAAAAAATTCCCTTGGGTATTAGAAAATTTCTTATCTGACCAACAAAAACAACCATACCAGATACTAATACAAAAATATCCTTCTCATCATATTTTCAAACGTGTTCATTAGATTACTAATATTTGCTAGTCGAAGAAGCGATGGCTGCACAGTAGAAACTGCGCTTCAGCCATATCGGGGATATGGCAATTTTATCAGATACTCTTTGAAGATTAATAGTTGAAGTTGAGATTTTTTTTAAGGCTACACATATACCTTTCCTAAAGGTTTAAAGATAATTCATACCTCCATAATTCAATTAGATAACTCACGATTGTAGACATAACGTTGACGTTCCCAGTGATCGAAAATGGGAGAACAGTTTCCTACTTTTGAACGACATAAAAGAGCGGAGGTTTTCAATTCTACTCTCCCGCATAACGTCAACATAGGTGTATAAATTTTGACCCTTTTTTCCTTTTTTGTTTGAAAGAGCATGCTTTCCTAATGGACCCATATAAATGCCATCAGGATGTAATTAAAGGTTTCGGAGCTAGATCGTTTAATACCCCAACAGTTGGAGTGTGAAAATCGTAATTAACTGACTTCAATATGTGAATGTTCATATATATACAGGGTGTTAATGAACTATACCAACAAACTTTAAGAGGTGATTCCTTACATCAAAATAAGGGAAAAAGTTGATATGGACCTATGGCGAAAAGTGCAAAGTTTCAGAGTTAGGGCTTTCCAAAATCTCGAAAAAGCCAGATTTCAAGAGACCCTATTTCGAATTCGAGAGACTATGGATGGTGGTCTTCATCAGCATAAAGGAAGTCACGCCGCGGCGAGCGAGAGGGATATCCTGGAAACGTCAGGGAACTTGAAATTTATAGAAAAATTACGGAATTCTCACAATTTCTGCTACTAGGCAGAGAAATTGTAAGCTTTCGAAATTATAGTGCCGTTCTGTAACAGTCTGGAAATTGTTTTATCATAATTTTTCGCCATCGCTTCTCTGCAGTATCAAACATGTTATTTCACAAACAGTTTTCTACTGTTCCTTTAACCTGTCATTTGGAACAAACAGTAGTGACAAAATAATAATAAAAAAAAGTTGACGAAATAATAAAAACAAAAAGGAAGTTGTGTTAACAGCAGAGAAAGGAATGCAGATATTGTAAAATATTATACTAGACATTATTGGATATGTACTTCTAATAATAGTTGAAGACATAATGAAAGGAAAATGGTTATATTTGAATGAACAAAGGAAGGAACGTAAATATCGTAAAATCTTTTTCAAATTTCATTTTTATTCTTTTACTCGAAATTTCTTCATAGTTTGCAATTAAAGTATTTACTAACATATCCTCATTTTGTTTGCATAACAAACCAATATATATTGCCAGTAAAATAGTTTAGATTAATCGAGCCCCTGGTGTGATAACCATAGTGTTTGATGTCACCCCCCCCCCTTCGATTACGAAATCCTGGTTGAACGAACCAATATATGTTGCCAGTAAAATACTTTACATTGATCGAGTCCCTAGTGTGATGGCCACAATATCATGTTACTCACACCCCTCCACTTTACGAAATCCTGGCTACGTGCCTGGGTGAACCGATAAACCATACAAATTGTATGAGGATCTAATAGTATTTAGAGCTAAACCGTAAAACTTCCAAATGACTGGCAGTTACAATTGTTTGATCACCAATAAATTTCAATTTTTGTTTCTTTATGTTTTGTTTGAGAGCATGCTTTTGTGGCGGTTTCATATCAATTTCATTAGGATTTGATGATAATTAAATCATGAAACTTCTCAATATCTAGTGATGTTAATAAGTTGTATATGCTATTGTATAATCGCGTAAAGCGTAAAGCGTAAAATATATATAGAGGGTCGGATTCAGAATTTTCTGACGGGGGTGCACCAATAACTAGCAATACATTTGAATTACGTTTATTTTTTAAAATGTCTTTAGGCATCTGTGGTGTGTATGAGGAATTTCCCTGGAAATGCTAAATGTCTTCTCGGAATACTTTTCCTTCAACCTTCAGAAAATTGACTTAAACTATTCCTTTTTCAAAATTCCGCTTTCTTTTAAGACCGAAACCGAAACATGAAATGAAATTTTCGGAAAGTGTTGCTATTTTCACTGCTAGCTTCTTACTTTAGATAGTGTATATTCACAATGGAAGGGGATGCACGTACCCCGCTGCACTCCCCTAAATCCGGTCCAATCTATCTATCTATTATATATATGTTCACACATGTTTCGTAGGCTGATTAATTTTAAAGCAAGTTAGTGTCCTGCCTTTAGTTTAGGTATCTAATCTCTAACTTAACTACTGGGATAAGGAAAAAGTAGAAAAATAAACAAACGCAAACGAAAATAAAAGACGTGGAAAATGCACTTAAAAGCAGAAAATAATAATAATAATAAAAACAATCTTCAAACAACAAAACAATATAATAATAAAACACTGACTTCAACAAAAGCGCTAAAATGTAGGAATTTCGAGGGGTGTAAGCGCTACTCATAATTATAAGGCTCTTAGAAATAGAAAATAATTCATTAGTATTGTTTATACAGAGATTGACGTTTGTAGTTACCCAAACAAAATAATGCCTAATATAAAATCAATCTGGATGATAACACTGCTCGACAAAATGAAACTTTTTGAAAGCTGTTTTTGATTTGACACCTGATTGTATATAATTTGAGATTGCTAATTTCGAAAATGCAATTAGTTTTTCCCCATCAGGTCAGTTTTTTTTACAAATCGGAAAACATGATTGCGTAAATTGTGCTATTTACACAGTCCTTCTTCTCCGATTAAACTTTTCTCGAACTTTAGCAATGTCTTCTTTAAAGTGTACTATTTGTAACATGTATTAGTGCAGTGACAAATAAACTCTATACCTGGTTCCAGAATTCCTGCACAAATTCTTAGATAAACTACACTTTCCTTATTTCAGCAACATGAAGAATATTTTTCCTTCCAATGACTGATATACAACTTTTTTCTTTCGTAGCTTGTGGACAGATGATACATTTGTCAATATCAATATGGATAGAAGTCTCATAATATTTCATTCTTTCTGCTGATAATTTAATTCCAACTAATGATTGAGATGAATAGGGTTTTGATGCCATGGTACAAGATGTTTTTGATCGTTACAAGTTCAATATTTCATATAGCCTGAAACAAAGAAACATAGAATTATTGGAATATACAGATGGTGATCAGAAAAATGGAAACACCTGAACGAAATTGCAAGTTACCATATCAATATGGTGTCGGGCCACCTTTCGCCTTCAGAACAGCCTTGATGCGACATGGGATGGAGGCATAGAGGTCGTGAATGGTAGCAAGTGGAATTTTACACCATTCCTCGTGCAGAGCATCGTCCATTTCTGCGAGAGAGGATGGAGGTGAAAATCGTCGCCGGAGTCGTGTTTCCAAGACGGACCACAGATGTTCAATTATGTTGAGATCTGGGGATTGGGCGGGCCAGGGGAGGTGTTGAACTTCATCCCAATGTTCCTCAAACCACGCTACAACAACGCCAGCTGTGTGAATAGGTGCATTATCATCCTGGAAGATGGCGTCATTGTCCGGGAACAACATCCGGACCATAGGATGCAAGTGGTCTCCTAAAATTGCGACATAATCGTTGGCAGTGATTTGTCCGCTAAGTGTGACCACAGGACCCAATGAAAACCATGATATGGCGGCCCACAGCATCACCGAGCCGCCGCCATGTTTCACAGTTGGGCGGAGACACTGCACATCATAAGCTTCTTTGGGTGTCCTCCACACATAAACACGGCCTCGATGTGGTTTTCCCGTGTGTTGTGTAGGCTGTCATCACCTTCGACACTGTCCCACGCGACACACCTAACACAGTAGCCACTGCCGTCACACTCACTCCACATAACCGCGCACCAACATTTTCCCTTTTTGAAAATCAGAGAGGTCTCCCATTTTACACTACCTCCGTCTCCTGCAGCCACTGGATAATGTTGTTCCACTTCACCTGACGTAGTATGGAGACCGACCTAACACACCACCACCAGTGGTCCGACGCTGCGGGCGCCACGACACCACTGCCAACCTATACATCTGACGTGTTGCCAACTACAGGTGTTTCCATTTTTCTGACCACCATCTGTATATTAGCTGAATAAATAATATTAAACATAAATTTCGCCTCTCGCTATCATCCTGAGAGTAGAAATAGTGCTTTGTAAATATCAAAATAAATCCCTAACTCCAGTAGTAATAATATTAATATAGACTTGAAAGAATGTAAAGTGATTAGATCATGCTAAATATCGTTTATTTTACAGAAAATAATGATAGTTATGTCAGACTACTGAATAAGTTATAGATACGCTATGTTTCGGAGCCCAGTGTATTTTTTAGGAATTACCGCCGAAATTCTAAGGCAACTAAAGTGAAAAGGCATTTAAAAAGGTTCGAAATAATTAGTATTTTAAGCGTCTCTAACTCAACCTAATTTTGATTTTCGAGTTTTGCGGCTTAGTCGATTAAAGCTATCCTCAACCTAATCTATCCAACCTTACTTCTCGTTTTCAAAGCAAATCTATTTCTAAACACTTCTGCAAACTTTACTTCTCGGCATTTTCAGCTCTGGCACCGAAAGTTCACGACGAAGACGTCTATGGATACAATTTTAAGAGTTCGAACTTACTGAACAATTTTTACACTTAACCTAACATAAAATTGAATATCTCCGTTATTAATTGAGATACATCAATGGTTCTAGTCGCGTTTGCAAGCTATTAAAATGGCCCATAATATTTGTTTCAGAATGTTTTTCCTTAAACATAGTCGTTTCAAAGTTATTTGCCATAAAATTTAAAAAATAATGTGAAAATTATCATTTCTCTAGTTTGATCGGCCATATTTAAAAATGGCTGCAATAGAAGGCAAACTTTTATAATTTCAATAAAAGCCCAATATATTCACTGATAAATAAAAGAAGAACGAAGTTTTTATTTTGAATAGTAAGGGAGTTATAAAATTGTAAATTTGGTAAGTCGAAATTCGTTGGCGGCCATATTGATGACGTCATAGAAAAAATCTTCCCGGAAATCAGAATGTCTACCCAAGTTTTTTTTACTTGTTTTTGATTGTAGATACCGGATCCGGATAGAACAGCTGTCAGACATGCCATTTCTATGGGACCTATGGCCAGGGCCCGTACTAATAGTCATGTCATATACCCCAACGAGAGCTATCCTTCTTCGCCAGTGAATCAAGTTACTGTATATATTTTCTCTCTATCTTAAATTTTCTACACTGCTGCTTCTAAATCCATTAGTTTTTTCTATTCCTGAACCTAATTTTTTCACAAATTGTGAGCCTCTGAACCCGAAAGAAACCCGACTTGGATATTTCTTTACTTACACCAATTTTTCCTTTTTTCATGACTGAAATTGCTTCTTAACATTAGTGAGTTAATTAAAATTGTAAAACGTACTGTATTTTGCTAATTGTGCACTAAAAGTCATAACTCCAATATTAATTGCATTAGAAGTAGCTAAAATTACGTGAACTCATCTTTATTTATGACTTTACAAAGTTGCTAACGCTGAACACTTTTAACGCCTTAATGTGGCCGATAACACATCTCATTGTTACTTTGTCTCAAAGTTATCCGAATGAAAGGAAGCATGAAGTGTTATCTGATTTTTGATACCATGCATATATTTCTTTTTCCAAAACGTTTTCATGACATGTTCTTAACAATGGCTATGTGCTAGTGAAAGTAATCTAGTTAATAGCATGTTATTACCTACAGATTTTCTCCATCAAGATATGGAAACACGTTTTGCAATTCTTAATAACCTCATTTGAATTTCTTAACGTGAATTGCCCTAATAATAATAGGGCACTAGAGAAATACATATAATAGTGTTTAATTAATTTCTTTGTGCTATCATTTTTAACTTTAAATGTCGGGCTTACGAACAATAACATATTACAAAAGCTTATGAATCAATGAAAAAAATCAACATAAAGAAACAAATGCGTTGCTTAGCTGTATCCCGTTATGTGACCTTACACGAAAAAGTATCCAGAAATGGTAGTCTTATCTACTATATCAGTTATAATATTTGCCCAAGCGTAGTTACAAGGACAACAATAAATATTTAATTCGTACTGCTTTCATTTTGCTATCACAAATTATTTGCAATTTCTTAGATTTATTTCAAGATTTAGAGAAATACACGTTTTATTAGTTTATGTTCCCTGCTTCATTTTCTACCAATCAAAGTGCTGTTGCGTTTGATAAAATCACAGTTTGTACATCTAAGGGCAATAGGGAGAGCGGATACGTATCATTTGTGAAGATCAAAGCCCCGCTGTGCATGAAGTTTCGAACAAGGTCATACTGATAAATCTATGTAAAAGACACGTGTTTAAACAAAACAAGAGTCCGTATTGGCAAGATTTCAAAATAATTATTCATTTTGTCAGTGTAAATTTGAGAATTTTGGGATCGTAGAATATAATAGAGTCGCGCTCAATCCTCTATAAGGTTAGTGCAAGTGTCTTATGCTCAAGAGACTCAGTTTCGATTCCCGTTGGAAGCTAATGGAGTTTGGATCCCAATTTAAGCTGTAGATCCACATTGCTGAAAGGGACGCTAATATATAATCCAACCACCCAAGTAACATCTTAGGCATGTTAGACTTTGATTCACTACCAATTAGGAAGTATGCTGTGTTGTCTAATAAAATTAATGAAAGTAGAACTTACAAATACAGACTACTTTGCGCGGAAGTATTCTTTGCGACAAACAGTCCATTTTAAGGCAAATATTCTTTAACACGTAGAGAAATGTAATATTTCTGCATAGATTGAAAAAAAAAAAGCGGAATTGAAAAAAAAAAGCTAAAATTAGAATGGGGTACTAAAGTGACAATTCGAAAGGATCTATCTTTATAACATTACAGTTTAAATACCCGTTTTTCACATGAGAAGTACAGGCTTATGGAAAATATTTGAAAGCTATATTTGAATACTTTTTTCCCCCTACAACTCTATTAGAATCAAACTGAAATGAAGAAAACTTAATTCAACCAAAATCTAACTATGTTCAAAAATGGATTTTAAACGCTTGAATTATTCACTCACTTTGGGCATTTTATGGATTGAAAATAGAAAATTAAGATATTTAAAAAAAAAACATCCCTTCCTCCCCTCCCCAAAAGCGCTATTTTGGAAAAGGACTACGTGATCACTTATTTTTAATGGAATGTTTATATAAAGCGTTTCATATCCCCAAGATAAGATACTCGTGATCTACCATATTTTTGGCGTACATAAATCCTTTCCTCCTTAGGACATGCATTTTGTTTTAAAGTAACTCGAACCAGATGCTATGTTCAACAATCCATTTCAGCTATCTTCGTGCGATGATGAGACAGACAACCTAGACGCCATTTTTGCACATGGAGGAAATGTTAAGGAAACTGCATGATTTTTTCCCCGTTAAGAGCGGAATTTTTAGAAACTCTGGAACACGTTTCTACTTATTTTTAATGGACACCTTTAAATTTTAGAGATGTGAGATGCTATATTTTTGGTAAAGTTTTGAAGTTTCGGGAGCCTTTGATAGCCTCGGTGTAATGGCGCACACTTCAACATGAGAAGTCACTTGTAAGTACTCTGTTATATTAAACATATATGTTTAAGTTCTCAAACATTTTTCTCTTGTTCCTTTCTTAAAATTGATTAAGATTTCTATAGAAGGGCTATCAGAAATCTCTAGGTAAATGATGGAAAAAGCATAATTTATGAATTATATATTACGTACAAGGAAATAATGAGTATTATTTTCATCTAATTTAAATGATAAAAGTGTTTGAAAATAAAAAAAAACTTTCTTGGGTCGGGTTTGAATCGATGACAAAAGCGATTTTCATTACTCGCCCTTTCGCTTGCATGCTCGGCTACGAGGGCCGGTAGCAAGGGGCGTTTGATTTGTGCTATATGTATGCTACGAAGCGAGAAACGTGTAACTCCAACCAATCAGAACGATGTATTTAGCTCCTCCGGCTAGGGTTGGGCGTAATTAAAATATATGCCTGCACATGGTCACTGAATTAAAGTAGGGCAGAATGTAATTTTCAAGTCCTAAAATACTATATTTTCAAATATACAGCATGTGAGTTCCTTTCATAACGAATTCTAATTTTCAGGCTTATCTTCAAGGCGAGAGGAGCTAAATGATAACATAGGTTAAAACAATCACCTTTGGTGCAACGGGTGCCTAGATAGATCATAGCTCATAGAACTATTTTCTTTCCTTTCTTTCTTAAATCTCTCTGTGTTTTCCCGCTATCCCCATTTAATCTTCATTCACTTATCATCCTTTAACTTCCAAGTCTTATCAGCGAAACAAAAGATTACATTTTATTTTTTTACAAATAGAGATATCAGAAATTTTCATTGAGAAACTGAATGCAATTGAAAGGAAATTAATTTTACATTTGTTTTCTCATTATCCTGTAAATTCGCCAAACGTTGCATTTAAATTTTCTCTATAGCTGTGCTTACACTGTTTTTGGTGTACCTTTTAAGGCTATTTCGCTAAGCTCGCTCTCATTTTTCTGACATTTGGAAAATAATATAAAGACAATGAAGCATATCAAAAATATAATAAAATGAGCCAGACTATAGCTACAAAAATTCTATTAAATTGAACAACATAACTAGCGTCTAACGAAGAAACTGTCCAAAGATTAGCTATATATATGAATCAATGCTCCTCACTCAGCTGAACAAAATGATATGTCAGTTCTCATGCATAGTTTTTGAGAGGTGCAATAATGGGGAAAATAATTTTTAGAGTGTTATAAAGTATATCGCTCCTTGCCAACCTGACACAATTGAAAGGTTTTATTCTGTTGTATTTATTTATTGTATATGAAGAATATACGACATTTGGTTTTATCTCACAACCTTCTATTATATTATTCTTGTTATAAACAAATATAACAAACAAAGTCACTATAATTGTGGTACAAAGATCAATATAAAGTTTTCTATGCAGTTTGTTTCGGTAGGTAGGTGTCTTAAGGCACAGGCAGGCAAGGGGAGGATACTATAGAGTTCCAAGCAAGCTAAGTGGAACCGGTTTAGGAATTTGTAATGCTCCAAGACAAGCGAAGAGAGGTTGAGGTTCCGCAGTGCTCCAGGCAAGCTAAGCGACCATGAAAACCACAGAGTTCTAGGCAAGTTAGGTAGTTCGGGTTAGGATCTCCAAATGTTCAGGTAAGAAAAGAGAGAGAATAAATTTCAACAGAGCTCCAAGCAAGCTAAGTGAGTAGGAAACCTCAGAGCTCCAGGCAAGCTAAGAGGCTTGAGTTAGGTTAGACTTTTTAGAGCTCCAGGCAAGCTAACAGAGTTGTAACCATGAAGGTCTTACATCGTGTTTATACACTCTTCTGGTGCTAGTGTTCCTCTTCTGTCACGTGACTTGATAATTGTGACTGCGAGTCTGTCGTCTGCTTGCTCGTGATTGTTGTAGTGAGAGAGCATGTGATTTTGTTTACAAATAAGAACTACATGTTGTTTACAAATTTAGACCACGTGTGCGTGTTGTTTACATATGTAGACCACGTGTAAGATAATACATCTTTTGTTGTTTGACTTCTATTAACAGTTCCGCACACTATCTACAAATGACGCACATACTATTTATAACTACTAAACCTTTGTTTACAGGTAACAAATTCGGGTGATCAGTTTATAATGTCACACCTGCATTAGGGCAAGGTAGATTACAACATTATGTGTACAAAATTACTGATAACTTTGCGAATTTTCATCTGGCAAAGTAAGCCAGCTGATATGCTAACATTCAAATTAAAAGCACTGCTGGTCTACTTGAGCAAATGAAAATTTACAACCTGACCAGTAATTTTGTATACATAACTAAATTTCCTAAAAATTTGAACTTTGTCTAGTCTGTCTTATTACTATTCAATTATTTGTCAATCAAATATTAACACTATACAAAAGGTTTGGTAACAATTCTTAGTTTCATGTTACAGAAATGGCAGATACTATAGTTATCATTTGCTTTACTTTCTAAATATGTATGTTCTTCATTTTCTCTAAGTTGTACACTGAAATTAAGAAAAGTGGGGAGGATAGAGAATTTAGTAAAGATACTTAATGTAGTTAAGAAAGTACAACGGTAAATGTTGTTGCAATTCAAATTATGTTTAAGTGGATTCATTCACGTAGTTTCCAGATTGTTTTGAATAAAACAACACAATGAACAGAAAGTACAATCGTTATATCGATAAAACATACACTACAATAATTCCAATACACATTTAAAAAAAATTAATTCAACATTTCACATGAAAAAAATACCGTACAAAAGACATAAATTCATTTGTAAATCATGAAGATAAATTGCCACAAGTGATTAAATCTGCAAAAGTGCATTCTAAGTGTTGCTATAATTGAAATATGTCATGTCGTCAGAAAAAAAAGATTGGATCAATATTAATCACACAGTGTCGTCGTCTAATGCAAATGAACACGACGTGCTCTTTTTCTCACTTTATTCACCGTTTGCTGTGGGTACATTGTAGTTAGCATTCAGTTGTCTTTGTGCAAGTATAAACTTTTATGGGCTCAGTAGAAAGCTTTCTGGTAACGAATGACTCGTTCCCTTTTGTCTGCCGGCAATTAATTAATCATTTCTATCAGAACTCTCTTCTTTTTTTCTTTGAAAAAAAGCAAAACTGTTATCCAGTTCATATTAACCATAATTTAGTGCTCCTTCACCTCTTTTCGAGTTAAAAAGTAAAATTACTCTATTTTCAGAAAGAAAATGTTGTTACAGATTTTTTTTTTTTTTTGTTTTAATGTATGTACTCCTGTTTATGCGTATAGTAGTAATTATTTTTGTGTTATGAAATAAACGATTTACTTTAAAATATCGTAAAATTTCACTATTTTTAATGCGAAAGAAGACTTTTCTGTTATAAGCATAAAGCAGTATAAAATTTTGAATATATTAAAATAATCCATCATCATTACCAGCATCACGGTATTAATTTTCAACGTGATTTTACTTGCAACAAACATTGATTGCATTATCATATCCTACCATAGTCCCCTCGAATTGAGATTTCCACTAAAATATATATTTAGTTTTTAAATTTTAAAAGAATGTTTTTATTTTCAAAAGTAGAATTTTGTAGTAGAACTAATTTACACATACAATCAGATTTAATGGCAACCATCAAATATATACGATATTATTTCGTTTTATAACTGAGTACCGTGTTCCGAAAAGCATTAAACAAGGTGTACAATGATAGTATTTGATTTGAGGTAATGCATATTTTTTTTTTTTTTTTTTTTTACATTTTTGTAAATTAATTGTAATAATGTATATTTGAATCAATAATGATAGTATTGGATTTGAGGTAATGCATATTTTTTAGTTTTTGTAAATTAATTTTTTTTTCCTATGAATAATTTTAAAATAAATGTAAATCATTGACATAAACTGTCTCTTAAAATATTTCTTCAAACACTTCAATATTTCTATATATCAAGGAACGAAATGCCGTCCGAATTTTATTGGGGCAAAAAACGCAATTTTATTGACCCCTGTCATAGGAGTCTCTGCAGTCGACGTCTGTTTTTTACCCAAAATAGATAGTATGTGAAACTATAATTATACTTTTATATGATACTGCAGACAACGGATATTTACAATGGGAAGAAGAATTTCTGAAAACTACGGAGCTTAAATAAAAAGAGAAAATACGAAAAGTACTAAATCAGATATACTGTGTTCCTTACATCAAGAACATCTCATCATGAGAAGGAACGAACTGATTGAATGAAGGAACGAATTGAAAGGTGAAGGGGTAATCCCTGCTGGTCTAGTATCTAGCGCGTGTGCTTTTCATGCACGTGGTCGGAGGTTTGATTCTCAATAGGAGAGTATAAAATTCTATATTTATTATTATTCACTTCCAGTAATCGTCCGTTTCCTTTATCCTACAGGACAGAAATATTGGACATAAAATTAATTTCATTTCGCTTTTTACGGAGAGGGAAGTGAACTAGTTACCTATGTGTAAAATGTATTCAAAGACAATTAACTTAAAATACATATTATTATTTTACTACATAATTTATAGGGTTTACCAAGCATTGTTAGGGTCGTCAAATCTAGGAGGCTCAGGTGGGCAGGTCACGTAGCCAGGATGGAAGAAAGTAGGAAAGCTTTCAAAGTCTTAATTGGAAGACCAATCGGAAGACCAAGGTGAAGATGGAAGGACAATATTAAGATGGATCTCGCAGAAATAGGAATACAAAGTGGAAACTGGATCCAGTTGGCTAGGACATAAGTCAGTGGAGAGCTTTCTCGAACGCAGCAATGAACTTTCGGGTTCCATAGGTCATGGAGTTAGTTAGTTAGTTAGTTATTATTTCATTATCGATCGTATTTCGAAACTCTGCAGGAGGCTGCAGCGATATTCTTGGCTTTCTCAGGATTCTCTCATTTTCTCCCTCTTTCTTCATTTCATCATTTCACTTATTCTCATCATCACCGTCTCTTTTAATTTGTGTAGCATAACCGTGGGAGGTTAAATTGTAAGATTTAATGTCATTTGATATTTTTCGAATCTCCACAGGTATTTAAGGACAATTTTATTTTTGTTTGATTCCTGGATTAGATTGATTTCACGAGAACTAAAATATCAAATTTACATACATTTCAAACATAAAATACACATGTGGATGGTGTGAAAGTGAAATAGTGTGTTTATTTTGTACACGTTATGAATAGTGTAAACTGATATATACTGGTAATAATTCTTGTATTTAAATTATATTTCATAAAATAAAGAGCTTAACGTGGAAATGAATGTAAATGAACTGTAGTAGTGCAAAGCTAATTTCATAACAAATCGTTCGAAACTAATTTGATTTGGCATCTTTATGGTATGTTTCTGGAATAATTAAATATTTCATACAGTGAGGAGATTCAATAACTAGTATAGCAACATAATAATATAAGCCTGTCTCTGTAATCGTGAAATTAGAAGAGCATAGTGTGCGCTATCAAATTCATGCAATTTAGTCATGGATACTATAATTATTTTTTTACGGAAAGAGTGACTAAGCATTAACGAAGGTGGTAGAAAGCCGTACAGTATGTCATCATCAAATTAAAAAAAAACTGACCACCCTCGATTTGGTCTATATTCGCATAATCCCTTAGATTTCCGATTACTCTTGGGCAACATTTATAAAAGCTTCCACACAAACATGGCGCATGCTCGTTATCAGTGTGCGGAGCTAAAGGACTTCTCAGAGTGAGTTTTCTTCGTTAATGTTGTATATATACAAGGGCAAGTCATAAGCTTTGCAATATTATCACAACTCACAGCAGACATGCGTATATACCAGGATCGACCATAAGTATAAGATTAAACTAACTCAAGAGGTACTGTGACAAGTAGACTATTTAACAGAGAGGACGTCACTCCATCACTATATTCACTCAGTTTTTAGTGGTAGTGAAGATGAGCGCTCAACAATATTTGATATGTGTATTCTTAGTGT
The DNA here is from genome assembly GCF_964235325.1 of Thermobia domestica. Classification (NCBI taxonomy): domain Eukaryota; kingdom Metazoa; phylum Arthropoda; class Insecta; order Zygentoma; family Lepismatidae; genus Thermobia; species Thermobia domestica. Next base: position 120,956,693 of record NC_137455.1, read on the forward strand.
AAGACTTTAAACTCGGTCATAACTGCGGCATAACCCAAAACATTTCTCGAGTGAAAGGGAAAGGTGCAGTGAACCACAGCACAACTCGTTGGTTTCATAAATTTCATATAGCTTGTAAAAATGTCAAAGACCAGGCAAGGTTCTGCCGCTCCAGGGTAACACATTCGAAGGTCATCCATCCACCAGCACACAACGATTGTGTACCAACTCGGCACGCCCCACTCCATTGTAGTGCGAGCTCGGAAAAACCATCAGGAGCTGCTGCATTACGCCACATGAGTTTACCCCAGCTCAGGCCGACAGGAGAGTACACGTGTACCGAATAATTGTTGCAAATTCCACGTGATGTGTATTTCCTGAAACGAACTTTCACATGCAACATAAAGTGAGTATTTTTTTCGAATTCCGAATGCACGAGAGACAGAAGAACAGAAACAGTGCAACTTCCAGAACCGGTTGTCAAACCCTGTTCGACAATTCAGAGCATAAAGTTACGCATTTTGTATGGTAAGACTGTGAAGGAGTAATTCATTTCGAGTAAGTTTCGAACGGTCGTGCTATCGATGTCGACCTTTGTTCCGAACAGTTTAAGTGAATGTATACTGTATTACGCCAAAAATATTCTGCATTCGTGAACCGAAAACACTCCCTGCTGCAACTCGATAATATAAAAACACACTTGGTTCGAGAAACGCAACAAAAATTCAAGAGCTTGATGGCATCGAACTTATACCACACTCAGTATATAGTCCTGACTTTGTCCCTTAGGATTATGATTTGTTTCATTCTACGGCTCTCTTTCTGAAATCATGATGCTTCACTAACCAGCAGTAGGTGGTAGCAGGAGTGACTGACTTATTTACCTCTAAGAATAAGACGTGAAATTGAAGAACCGGCGAAAGGTTGCTGAAGTCAGTCCAACACGGGGTCTTTACTTTGAATGTTCACCTGTTTTCAGTATACTCTAGTAAATACAGGCATCCTGTATTGTGTACCAGAATAATGCCAGGCTTATTAGTTATCTGTAAAAGAAAGAACTATATATTTATTTATTTATTCCACAAGCTGTTCTTTTAAATTGGAATTTAAAAAATAGTGAAAATCCCCATTTGTGTAGGAATTATCCAAAATAAAAATAAAATGAAAGGTTTACATTCCGTGTCTATGTTTCATACGTTAAAGAGAAATTGTATGACTATGGAAGTATTTGTATTATGAGAATGTCAAAGGAAATGAGGTAACCCGAAAAATAGACGAATACGATTCAATTCACCAAAAAATCATTTTGAGTTCGATTCCTAGTACATTCTACGTTAAGCTATAGGTGCACATCTGATATAGCCTCGTTGCTGAAAGGGACGTTAAACTTAAATCCAAAAATCTAACCAAAAATCATATCGATTGGAAGCGAACTAGCGGCCTCTCGCATCGTAACTTAGCAATCTACTGCTGAGACATCACGCACTCAGGAATCATCCAAATTAACACCCTCCATAAATTGTGATCTTCGTCTTCGTTATCTTCTTTCATCCTTTAACATATCTTCTATCTCATAGCTTAGACTAAATATAGTGTTTTCCTATTTTTATTCTTTCTTATTTTCTTTAACAAGTAAAATTACCGATTTTCTAAACTCGCTAATCCTTCAACAAATGCCAAGTTACGAGACCTGTTGTTGAACTATGCATTTAATTTCAGTGGCATGCGGCGGTCGTCAAACCTAATGAAACAATCGAATTTTTAGCGCACACATACAGGTTTACAAATACAAACAGTAAAAACAACAACAATAATAGTAGTATTTGTATTTGTGGGTGCTTATTATAATTCTCTATTAAATGTACGAATTTGCTAAATTATAATAAATGTTGTAAACAGCCTATTGGAAATTTAACATGTGTATTTGTTAGTAAAACAAATCGGTAAATTATACCATTAATTCTTATTTCCCAAATCACTATGTGAAAATTTGTAGATCTACAGATAAATATATGTAGGCATGGCAACGTTGAACTCAACTGAACCAACTGCAGAGTAAAGAACTGACAAGATAAAACGCAATGCACTTGCTTCTTTTAAAGCTTTAGACACATGCTTTTTACAGCGCATTCACATTCCAGATGACAGGTCGTCCAACACCATACGACCCTATAGCAGTGTCTCAGTTTTAGAAAAAGACAGATATACTGAAATGAAGAACGATTCTGTTCTTTTTCACTTCTTTTACCCTATTCCCCTATTGTTTACTCCCATAATAAAATATTCTTTTATCATTGAGAAAACTTGCAAATCATTGAGAAAGTCATTGGCAGGTATAGATACATTATTTCTTTTCCTCAATGATTTGCATGTTTCATGTTTACTTATAACAATCTGTCTGTAGAATAGTTGGTCACCAGCTACATATGTTGACATCATCTGGTATCATCAGAGATGCCTTATTACGCCATTTTTACCGGAAAACAGATATTTTGCTGCATGCCATTATCACAGCCGTAAAGTGAAGTGTCTGCATTCAGTTCAATGGATCATTCTTAATTCAGAATGACACATTCCCATCCAGTCTACCAATTAACATTCCTAATTGTCCACAAACAATGCCACACCTCTCTTCAATTTATAATTTTTCATGTTTCATAAAAACGAAAAAAAAGATTACCTTCATATATTTCCCAAAGTCGTGAGGACAAATGTGAATTTCTCTCTACACGGTTTGTATCTCAAAAATATCTAGGTAGATAAGCCTTCCATGAGTGGCAGTTGCATTTCAGTCCCACTTATGGTTCAAATTTCTAATGCTCCAAAGTTTGGATTGAACGACTTTCCGGACACTCAATATTGAGAATCTCCATACAAATTTTATGTCCTCTTTACTTGTGGATCCCATGACTTAAAAAGCACATGTAACAAGAGAATCAATATTACCAGTTGAAGATCAATGTGTTTATTAAATGCAGAGTAAGCACATGGGGATCACATTTTAGAAACTTTACAGGTGGAATTCGTTCATTTATAAAGGATGAGAAACCAAATATTTAAAGGAATTTACATTTATGTAGGACCTAAACATTCAAGTCATGTAATATCGGAACAGCCTTAAGAACCGTGTTTGATTACAATCCAATTAATCATGTACCTAATTACTGAAGTAGATGGGTCTGTATCCGTATTGTATAAATTTGTATCTATATGGTAGCCTTCTGAACTATGACTCTCAGTGCTACAAACATATCTCCACTCGACATCGCTCACTTTCTCCTCCCCTGACAACATAGACTGAGCCATAAACAAATTGTACATGCTGTTGATGAGCAGGCGCCAAGAAAATAAGTGCAAGATAAATTAGGAATTCTTATCCCAAGAGAAATTATGTTAAAATATTTTGTTTAGTTGTTGCCATAATCTTAATATGGGCTCCAAGGGCTCAGTGGTAGAGTGTTCACCTCTGGTGTGTGAGATCGTTGGTTCGATCCCAGCTCGTGTCAAGTGGGCTTTATGGAAGACATACACGGTGTACCTGGATTTTCTCGGGTTTGTCCCGTTTCCATTCACTTTCCTTATTTCATCATTTCATTTACTCTTATCCCCACCGTCTTCTTTAGCCTACATGGCATAAACGTGGTACATAAAACTGAGAGAATTTATTTTTAATCTGCATGAACTATACCTTGAAGCTTAATTTGATATCAGCCATTCTTTCTTAAATGAAGCACGACGTAAACTTCACTTATAACTTATTTTAAAAACACATCTATATTATAAAAGAGAACGCACAAATCCTTTGTTAGCTCATCACGCTAATACGGCTGAACCAATTTCTTTTATTTTTGGGGGGTTATTAGGATTTGGACCCTAGATGGTTTTTATCATATCACTTTAATTTTTAATTACCAGTGTCTTGAGATAATTGACCATTCAAGTGTCCATACGTACAAATCCTTTGTTATTAGTTCATCATAGGTAAAAATAAACGTATTTATATGCAACCCGCATGACCGTGTCACTCGGCGGGTTAACATAAATGACAGGCGCTATAATGTTAACATTTACTGCAATTTGAAAGCGAAAAAGTAAAAATTATCTAAGTAACAAAGTTTATTGCGTTCCGGGGTGACCGCAGCGAAGCGGGGTGAACGCTGCTATCACTCGGCGGGTTAACATAAATGACAGGCGCTATAATGTTAACATTTAATGCAATTTGAAAGCGAAAAAGTAAAAATTATCTAAGTAACAAAGTTTATTGCGTTCCGGGGTGACCGCAGCGAAGCGGGGTGAACGCTGCTAGTCTGAAATAAAGTAGAAATACAAAACAAACAATAAGGTAAAAAAGTAAATGTAGTCACAGAACATGCTAGAATATTTAAAATATTGCATCTCTAAGAGGAAATGTATGATTTTTTAAAAATTTCCAGAATTACGGCCACTAGTATAGATAGATAGTTAGATAGATAGAGATAATCTTTCATTTACTTTTCGTTATATTCGTTTCTTTTATTTAATTCACTTTTAATAATAAATATTCGACCACTTTCAACATTTTATCAAATTTTTCGAATCCATAAAGGGAGTCTTGAATACAATCCGAAACATTTTAATTAATTGCATTAATCACAAAGAGTAAGAAAGCAATATATTTAGAAAAATTAAGAAAAACAAAAAAGGCGAGAAAAATAGCCTTGTCTTAGCCCTCACTGAAACATATATTCATTGCTTGCAAAGTAGAGGATAAAACTAAGCGAAATCCTCGAGATTAGATGAATTACTTCAAAGAAAAACATTGCTAGATAAAGATCTAAAATAGGTCTTTTTCGAAACTGCTTATGCATAATATCGTTTAAACATGAAAGTTTTTGTATACATTTTTTGCCTCTTTCTTTTGTTTTTGCATTGTATCAACAACAACGCTGTCCGTTTCGTTTTCTAGCGTGACACAGTCGTTGTGGCATGACAGAGTACGTAACAGGTGGGCGTTGACTCTGCAGTAGCTCACGCGAGCATTTTGACGAGATTTCCGGTTCGGGACCAGGTGGTTCAGAGTAATGATTCCCTGTCGACTAATGCAAACAGTTGCCTACAAAAAAACCAATCAACAATTCACAATCTATAAAGTTTGCTCAGTGCTACTTTATAACACATTTCGCGGTATCAAACTATCTGACATTTCAAGAAAGATTAAGAAGAGTGAACTGTAATTGCTACTACTACTACACGAAATAAACATACTATTCAAGGACGCTTGCAGAACTTTATCCAAAAGGGGAAGGGTCAAAATTGTGTACACAATAAATAGCGTAATAGTTTCTACGTGATACTGGAAACGAAGGAGTTAAACGGTCAACTAAGTGGAGAAAATGTCTTAAGCTAAAAAAAGAGACATGATAAAAAAAAAAATAGAAAATGCTTGCATTGACTAAAAGGATCCAACTTATTTCAAGACACAGCACAATTAGAGCTCAACGACTGCGTGAATGTATGAGAAACAAAGGATTAATGTATTTTACGTCCTTCCCTACGGAGAAAGAAATACTTTTGTAGTACTCGGTATGCGAATTTCCAGTAACGGCATAATAATTCTACTCTTTAGTTGCGGTTTCCCTAATTTGTAAATGAGGGTGTTTCTGCACTTATAATATTTTACGCATGTTTACAAAGAAATGTACTACGTTATATGACAAAGAACGGTCTCAAATAGAATAGTTGAGAATACATTCATCCTTCAGTTTTAACGGACTTTGAAAACAACGAACAAAACCTGGAGCAGCCGATTTAATTTGAAAATGCTGAGTTTACCTTGTTGTAGTGTATATTTTCAGTATAGTTGTACTTTACAATGTTAGATTAAGTAGTGTATTTCATTAAAAGTTCGCTACTATATTTTTCCCTGTCCGCCTTTTAGTTCGTTAAAACGAGGGATGAATTTAATAATAATAATAATAATAATAATAATAATAATAATAATAATAATAATAATAATAATAATAATAATAATAATAATAATAATAATAATAATAGTAACTAGCAATCCCGCACGTCCTGCGCAAGCGCAGGACACTATTGTTGTCTGAATGATTGAATATAATGCAAAATTAAAAATATTTAGGCTAGCAAAGTAGTAGTTATAACACGTTAATAATATCTTTAATTAAGAATTTCTCGATAATTACTCGAATTTAAGACGTCCTCGAATCTAAGACGTACCTCGATTTCGCTGGGTTAAATTAAGGAAAAATAGTAATATGATCTTTTTTTTTACTAGCTCTTTGATATTGGTCGTTTTTGGGTGGTTTTTATATATCCCTCTCCCGTCCCCATGTTGCTGGGCACGGCATGATAAAACTTACCCCAGGCCCGAGTGTTGAAAATTTGATCGAGATCAGTCAGGTGGTTCAAGAGTTAAGTTCTATTTATTTTTATATATTAATCTCCCTTGCCCTCCCCCAACCCTAGGTTCTACCCTCAAAGTGAAAATATTTTAAAAAAAAAAAAAAAACTTTCCAGGCTCGAACGTCATCTATGTTGATAATTTGATTAAGATCGGTTCGGTGGTTTAAGCATGATGAAGTTACAAAAACAGCCACTTTTATTTTATTTTATTTTATTTTATTATTTTTTTTACCTATATGTCCCCCTTCCCTTCCCCTACATTGTGCCTCAAAGTGAAATGATGAAAACACCCCAGGTCCGAATCTTATCTATGTTCAAATGTTTCATTGAGATCGGTCGGATGGTTCAAAAGTTATTAAGTTTTATTCATTTTCATATATTTGACTAGCTGAACCTGAGCTCTCTACACAGCCCATCCTTCACATATAAGCATGAATCTCCTTGTCATTCCTCACAACATCTGTATATGTCCCTTTACAGACACAAGTGAAGGACGTTTTCATAAAAATCGGCAAGGAGTACCATAAATGGGAGATTTTCTCGATTATTTTTTTAATATCTTGCACCATTTGCAAGATTGAGCCTACTTCCAGTTGGAGTTTCTAATTCATGTATGGTCAGTGTTTTCTTTCTTCTTGCATGAAGCATGTAATAAGCGAATAGATTACGTACACAATTAATTATAATGTCAATGATATACGATGTTCATTGGGGAAAACACTCCAAACAATAAAGATTCTTCTTAGACATGGAAATGACTATCCTTCCTTTATGCCTGAGAGATATACAACTGTGTGGTGTTTGAATATAAAACTTGTAGGATATAATGCTTTTTTAAAATTACAATACTTCCGGTGTACCCCTAAAAATCAATAACGTCCACGTTTTTTTTTTTAATATTCAATTAGAGCTGAATAATCTATACAAAATTTGGAATCGACCAGTGAAAACGGCACGTTTCTAGCATTTGTGGTTTTCGAGATCTCATTGTCGAAAGCATTGGGGACAAACATATAAACCTATCATTTTAATATATAGACTAGCTGAACCTGCGCTCTCTACACAGCGCATTATTCGCATATTAACATAAATCTCCTTCTCACTCCTCACAACATATGTACATGTCCCTTTACAGGCACAAGTGAAAGACGTCTTGATAAAAAAAAAAAAAAAATCGGCTAGGGGTATCATAAAGGGGAGAGTTTTTCGATTATTTTTTCTCAATATCTCGCACCGTTTGCAAGATTTGAGCCTACTTCCGGTTGGAGTTTCTAATTCATGTATGACCAGTGTTTTCTTTCTTCTTGCATGCAGTATGTAATAAGCAAATACATTACATATACTATTAATTATAATTTCAGTTATATATGGTGTTCATTGGGCAAAACACTCAAAAAATAACGATTTATCTTAGACTCCAGAAATGGTCATCCTTCCTTTTTCATTATTATTTGCGCATGAAACAAACGCCTGAGACATATAAAATCCCTATGTACAACAATGTGGTGTTCGAATGTATAACGCATAGAGTATGATGCTTTAGTTCTTTTTTTTTAATTTCAACGCTTCCAGTGTACCCTAAATATGTAATAAAGTAATAATGCCCATGTTTTTATAAATATTGAATTAGAACTGGACAATCTACGCAAAATTTCCAATCGATCAGTGAAAACGTCATCTTTCTAGAGCCTGTAGTTTCCGAGACCTCATTGTCGAAAGGATTGACCACAAACATATAAACGTCCTCAACATATAGTTTAAAAGAACTCGGAAGATGGAAGCACAATTCACATGCATTGATTTTAGAGAAGGCTTATAAAAATACAAAGTCTTTGAACAATAATTTTATATTATAAACTTTATGAAAAAGATATAGTTAACTAATTTGCACTATTTAAAGTACAAATACTTAACAGGTTTGTCTCTGTTAAACGTGAAATCACACATAACCGTAAATGAAAGATTTGAAAGCTAAAGTTATTGGAGCTCAGGCGCTTTTAATTGCTTTTGTAGCATTTTAATAGATAGATTATTGTATATCTCCTCCTCCTCCCCAAACCCCTACGTTGTTCCGTAAAATCCATCCCAGACACGAATGTCATCTAGATTGAACGTCACGTCACGTTGAGAATTTGATCGAGATTGGTCCTTTGGTGCAAGGGTTTTAAGTTTTATTTATTTTTTATAATTCCCCATCCTCCCCTAAGTCCTACCGTCAAAGTGAATAGTTAAAATCACTCCCAGGCCAGAACTGCATCTGCATCAAAAATTTGATCGAGATCGGTCGGGTGGTTCAAGAGATTAAGAGTCACAAACATAGTCACTTTCAATTGGGATCTGAAATTTTTTATTCACAGACACCGCTATTAATATATAGATAATAAGACATACTTTCCCAATATTATTTCATGTATACATAAGTTTCTCACGATGTACTTTCCAGAGGATAACAACTTCCCTCCATTAAAAAAACTCACAATTCAAAGGAACCTCCATTTCAATTCTCCATATCTTAATGTGCTTAGAACAAACAACAAAAATCGCGAAAATACTAAACCGGTTTCGGTGTAGGACTATACCGGTTTCATATAGGACTCTCGGTTTTTGCACTTAAAGTAATCTGACAAGAGAACAAGAAATCGGGGAAGGAGGTAGGTCATTTGCCAAGATCTCAAAAAAAGGAAGATTTAGAAGGTGGCTGAAGAGAATTGAAGCTTATCGATTCTTCCTAACAGAAGGAGAAGGAAAACAAAGCCATAAAATTCGATCTGCCACTCAACCTGAGTATTTCCCTGCATTTCAGCCTTTTGTCCATCAGAAATCACCCTTTTCCCTTACAAAATTTCTCTAGATTAGGGAAAATTGTCTCAATCTACAAACACTGGTAATACTGCCAAAATTACTTAATAAAAATAAATACTGAAACATGAACTGTATTCACTACTATTTTACGACAACGGCTTTTAAGATAAAGCAACTTATGAATTGAATGAAGAACAATCGCGACATTAATAGGCTGTTCTATTTTGTTCATATGGAGAACATTCTACTGTTACTTTTATGACTTGCGTCCACAATGAAAAACTCTAACATACACTTAGTCTTTTAGTTCCGTATGGACCACGCTTTATAATACGCTTAATACTTTCAGTTAATCTATGTTCGATATATTTCCTGTGTGTTGACTTTCCTCTGAGTTTTTGAGAATCCTTAAGTTTTCGCGGAAAGATAGAACTTAAAGCATCTCATTTGAGCGGGATTCATATCTTTAAACTCATCACGGTTGAACTTTAGTATAAGAACCCAGTTTCTATATTAAACCGCAAAATAAGTATGAACAATATATAGAATGATGTAAACAAAACTCAATGTTAGTACTAATTAACTATGATTAGCTATTACTTTTTATTAAATTAATTAATTACTGAATGGGTTATCCAAAACTGGCTCAAAGTAAGCTTGGCCAGATGTGCTAGTAAATACTACAGTACAGAAAACTAAATTTGTATAAGAATTAAGAGGTTGTATACTGTACTTATGTTCGATGTTATCTATTGTTTCAAGGTAAATTAATAGTGATCCAAGTAATAATATTTAGCTACAGGTCTAGGTCTTATTAAACGCTTTCAGAGACATGGGTTTAGTAGTAAATGCAAACAAAACTAAAGATATGGAATTTCGTCGAGATCGTAATACGGCAAGTTACGGATACGTTAAAATATCAAATAACGGTTTCGATAAAGTGGATAATTTCAAATATCTAGGATCAATATTAACAGACGAAAACGATATTCACGAAGAAATTAAATGTCGATTAAAATCAGGAAATTCGTGTTATTATTCAGTTCAAAATAGCTTTTGTCCGTCGCGAATTCTATCGAGCAATTTGAAACTTAAAATATATAAAACGATAATCATGTCTGTTGTTGTTTCTGATTGCGAAACATGGTCGCTTACTTTGAGGGAAGAACACAGACTGAAAGTATTTGGGAACAAAATCGTGAGACGAATATTCGGACCCAAGAGGAATGGAAATGTTGAATGGCGGAAACTTCATAGCTTTATATCGTTCACCAAACATTGTTAGGATCATCAAATCTAAGAGGCTCAGATGGGCAGGTCATGTAGCTAGAATGGAAGAAAGTGGAGACGCTTTCAAAGTTTTAACTGGAAATCCAATCGGAAAACGACCATTAGGAAGATCTATGTGCAGATGGGAGCACAATATTAAGATGGATCTCGCAGAAATAGGATTACAAAGTAGAAACTGAATCCAGTTCACTAGGGATACAAGTCAATGGGTTTTTGTGAATACGTCATTGAATTTCCGTGTTTCATAGGCCATAGAAAATGTTAGTTCTAGAAAATTATAGTGATGTAAATAAATATTAAATACCTTTTTTCTATTTATTTCATTTTTACTTTCGACCGACGATAGGAAAGAAGAAAGTATCGTGATTCTGAAAAAAAATATTCGATATTTCAACAGATTTACACTTTTTATGACCTCTACATTACCGAAAAACGGATATTTCAAATTCCATAAGGTTACTTTAATATTGTAGTAACTTTTTTTCGAGCGTTTGTCACATGAACGACTCAGGGAATTTGCTCATATTTCATAAATAAACGAAGGGTACAGAGGAAAAAAAGATGAGAATCCTCTTTCGATGAAAATGTGCAAGCAAGCATTTTCGTGTTCGACATTAGGCAAAGAATGTTTTGAAAGCTGTAAAAATAATAATAATAATAATAATAATAATAATAAATAAATAAAAAGGAGAGGCAGAGATTTTGAAACTTGGGATATGCCTAAAGTTTTGCCCATAAAGAAGTACACATCTTACAACTTACAGAACCTTTTATCCTGAATGTTTACTTTATGACCTTCATCATTTCCTCTGTATCCTTAAAATGTATAATTAATAACATGACAAAACTGCATTACTCATTTGTTCTGAAAAACTCCACAAACGGCAGTTTATTCTTGAGGATGAAATTTTTTTAATGATTTCCTCAAAAACGACTTAGGCGGTTTTGTTCATATTTCATAAATAATTATTTCATTACTAATCTGATGATATGGAATAATTCATTTGTCCTGAAAAGGTCTATAAGGGGTAAGAAGCTTGGGGTGTTTTTTAACGTTTATTTCAAAAACTCAGTTATTATGTTCATATTTTATAATTAAATATGAACCGAGTTTTTTAAAAAGAAGTACTACGCGTACAAAACAGTAATAATAACACTCTAATATTATTATTATTATTATTATTATTATTATTATTAATAATAATAATAATAATAATAATAATAATAATAATAATAATAATAAAGCGCTAAAAGCTAAAAATAATTTTTACTATTATCTATAAATCCTGAATTAACGCCTCATAAAATTATCATTGAAATAATTTTATAATAGGCATGAATTTGTTCGACTTACCATGAGTTCAGAAAAATTACAGATAATAGTAATAAATTATTTTCTGTTTTTAAATGCTTTTTAATTGTTATTGTCTGCTTTCTAGCACTTTTATTATTTTTTGCCTTTTAGTGCCTTTTCTAAAGTCGTTTTATGTCTTTTTAAAGAATTTTTTTTTTTTAAATCTTGCTTTTTAATGCGTTTTTGAAAAATGATGTTTTTCTTTTTAAATAGCTTTTACTAAGTATTTTACTTTATATAACAAATTTCGTCTCTCTAAATTAAGCAAATCTTCATAATATACGTTTCTTGAACACAGAATCGGAACTTTGAGTATTATAAAAATTACCTCCCTTTTCTCCTTCAGGGGCAGGTGTTTAGTTTTTATTTATTTATTCATTTTAAAGAAGAGTTTATTTGTTTTTTTTTATTTTTTAAGTCCTCAACTTAAGGGCCTCATGAGATACTTTACTTCCCTCATTTCTTATCCTTGCTTTCGTAACAAAGGCAGTATTATGTCCAAAAGTGGACGTTTATAGCTAATAGAAATGATAGTTGGGACCAAAAAGCGAATCATCATAAACGCCAACCTCACATAACCAAGAAAAAAAGAAAAGAAAACAGAGTGAAAGAACAATAATTATGTATCTACTATCCTTCGACGAGATGAGGACTTCGTCCCCAGACATCCATTCACCAATCTTTCCTTCCGTTCTTCATACGCAAGAATATGTTTATGGCATTATTCTTTGAGAAAAATTTAAACACCTTTCGTCTATAGAATACGCATTTCTATCAAAGTGAAATGTTAAAACCCATATCGGCCCAAATGCTGTGTTCAAAACTCATTTCAATTGATTTACCCCTCTCTTCTCCTGATGATGATACTGATAGCCTCGAAGGCAACCTGACGAGGTTTCGAGATATGACCATCTTATTATTACAATTCCAAACCCTATTGTTGTTTTCTTCCCGCGTTTTTCTTCTCTTCTGAGAAACACATAAAAAATACACTTAAACACGTCTTTAATTATTTAAAATGAAAAATGTAAATACCGATTTTCATATCTCTAACCTTAAAAGATTTCGTGATATGACAATCTTCTTTCAACAAATGCAACCACCACCATCTTTTTCTTTATGCCTTTTTCCCTTATTGGAAAAATATAAGAAAAACAGTGAAATATGTCTTTAATTATTTTAAAAGAAAAACCTAAATACCAAATTTCACGTCCGTAATCTTAAAGGAATTTCGAGATAATGTCATTTTGTTATAGAAATTGTAACCCCACTCATGTTTCTTCCCGCCCCTTCTTCATCCCTTCTAGGGGAAATATCAAAAAATGCTGAAACATATGTCTAAGTATTTTTAATGAGAATTCCAAATATTAAATTTCATGTCTTTATCTTCTAGAGGTTCGGAGATATGGAGATTTTACTATAATAATTGCCATCCCCATTTCCCCTTCCCCCTTTAATTCCGCAAAATCATTCCTTAGTGTCAGCTTATGTTACAAATCCTATGCATGGCCAAAATTTCAAATTTCTAGCTTAAACGATTTGGCCTTGGAGTTGATTAGTCAGTCATTCACTCAAGACTTCTTCTACATAGATATTCTTCTTTTATCTCGGAAGGGTAGAGACATGAAATTTGGTATATGAATTTCTCTTTTAAAATAGTAAGTCATTCAGGACTTCTTCTCTTATATAGGGAGATATATATAATTGTATAGTGTGCTCCCGCCACCAACTTGTCTTGTGCGCACCTGTCTTCCGCTATGTTTACGACTCTAATACAGTAAAACTTCGCTGTAACAAACGTCAGTATAATGAAGTGTTCAAAATTTCAAATTTATTTTTTAGTCTCCTTCCCATTTCCCTATTTAAAATGTGTTAAAACGTTTCTTTCTAACGAATTTCGAACTGTCAGTTTCAAAATATTATTGAAATTCATATACTGTTATATAATGCAAATATTTCTCCTATTACATTGATTTATTATTCAGATAATATGGCAGCCATCTCATATATTGTATGTATGCTACCAGACGAGTAGGATTGTATAGTGTGCTCCCGCCACCAACTTGTCTTGTGCGCACCTGTCTTCCGCTATGTTTACGACTCTAATACAGTAAAACTTCGCTGTAACAAACGTCAGTATAATGAAGTGTTCAAAATTTCAAATTTATTTTTTAGTCTCCTTCCCATTTCCCTATTTAAAATGTGTTAAAACGTTTCTTTCTAACGAATTTCGAACTGTCAGTTTCAAAATATTATTGAAATTCATATACTGTTATATAATGCAAATATTTCTCCTATTACATTGATTTATTATTCAGATAATATGGCAGCCATCTCATATATTGTATGTATGCTACCAGACGAGTAGGATAGCGATTTAAAAGTAACCAATGAGCGTTATTCTATTTAATCTTTCCGGATCTTGCTATACAAGAAGTAGCACTATTGGCTAAGCAGGAGAGCAAAGTTCAAAATCAACTGATGAAAGTTACGACTTCATGTCTCCGCTTTACCTTTTCGTTTATTCACTTTGCACATCGCATTCTTTCATCGTGTGTTGACTCTTTGTCATTGTGAAAATTTGCTATACTCAAAACTGACAAAAATACTTGTTGCAATTACTATATATCACATTACTTTGTATATATATATATATATATATATATATATATATATATATATATATATATATATATATATATAAAGAGAGAGAGAGAGAGAGATCCTTATCTTCCTCTAATCTAATAATTAAGTGTTTTCGTCTTAAAATTCATTTGAAGTAATGTAGAAAACACAGTGGATATAAGAAGAGTTTTTTGGGGAAGAATTGGCTGATTTCAGTATAACAAAATTTTACTATAAGAAATTAATTTTAAAGGTCTCCACAATTTCTATTTTGTTGGTTTACTAGTTCACTGTAGAAAATAAAGTGTTCAAGAGAATGTAGCTGAGAAATTATTCTTAGGTAGCACTGAAGACAAAAGTTTAGCCAGAACACTAAAACTAACGTCTGGAGATAAAATTTGGCAGGGCTAACTTGAATTTAAATTTCATTCATAGCTTATAAATACACAATTGCAGTTTATTACGGAATATGATTTTTCTTATTGAGCTACGAAGCAACAAAAGCATTTGGTATGAATTGAACAAATTAGAACAGTCTAATGTGATTTTAACTTCTGATAATTGAAAATTAATTACTAAATGAATACGTAATTCTATCAAGTGAATGGAAATGACGTCTGCCTGGAGAACAAACAAAACCATCTAGAACTTACATAAAAACAAACAAGAGCAAATATCGAGGAAGTAACACAATAAATGAAATGCTGCTTCTGATACAACACGAATCCTGAAAGCAAGACTTGACTAAAGCTTTCTTCTCCAGCGATGAATGAGGAAATCGTTGTCAAATCAATCAGAACAGAAACCTTTATGATAGCAGAGCGGTCACGAAAAAACAGTAGACGGAAATACAAACATTTTAAATTGAGTTATGTATTTGGTACCTCAACCGAATCAGCACTTTCATTTATATGTTTGTTTTCAACGAAATAAGTTAGGATAATTTATTTGCTTCTTATTTTATAAGTTTATCTGCTTATTTTTTGTACCTATGTTTATCATATCAAACAGCTGAAAGTTTCTGGTATTCAAAATATAATTATTGAATTACTTTTCACAATGTTATTCTGATTTTGTTTCATTAGGTTCTAATAATCCTGTTCCTTTTGGTGGTTTGGAGTTCAAAAGGTATGCAAACCTTCAAAAGAAGTAAATATTCCTTGAGTTCCTTCTCATTCTTATGTCCCAAAACCTTGGAAACATTCTTATTAAGACGAAAAGTTTCTAATCAAACTAAATGTCTTTAAAAAAACGTTCCAATTATACAAAAAGTCAGAATTATATAAGTAGCAAGGGAAGTATTTGAAATGGTACACAGGGATCTGCATGTGTTATCATTGGAAAGGTCACACCCAGTACACCCCACATGTGAAATATCTCTCTTGAATGGGGCCTATAGGGGGCGTGGTGATCATTTGAAAATCAGAACAAGGCACACTCTGAAACAACAGAAACCGAGGACAAAATAGGAACCCATAATGTAATTGTTTTGAGACGTGGTATACATAGGTTTAAAAGTTAGCTGAATACGAATCTAACATCAAATGTTTACAAATCAAAATGGCAGATCCAACATGGCGGACAAAAATTACAAAAAAAAACAGTATATTGATCTGAAACAGGATATATAGACATATCCGACGGCGCTATGTATGAATCGGATACAAAAAGTGTAAAATTCAAAATGGAGGATCCAAGATATCAGACAAAATGCAAAACACTGCTATAAAGTGAAAACGGTTAGGTAGAGGTTTTCGTGGTAGCTGACTATGAATTCAATGTTATAAGTGCAAGATGCAATATGATGGATCCAATATGGCGGACGAAAAGTGCAAAAAATATATACAAAATGGACATGCAATGGTGCTATTCAGCCGGTTCGCACCGGGTCACTAGAACCGCTTGTTAAAATATTTTGAGTTCGTAGAACCGTTTGTTATACCCAGACATAAACACACACACGCATGACCTAACCAAGAGTGAAAGAAAGAACCCAAACAAATTAGTGAAAACACTTCCATACTTTTCCCGCTCGCTTATATGTTTGTGAAAACAAACATCTTTCACTTGGTTCAATTCAATGGGCAGACACAAATGTGAATATGAATTCTAGGATTTTGTCCTGGATACTGGGATCTGTGAGTGTAATGAATGTGATACGTCTCTAAGGGGTCGTGCACGTATTACGTAACGCGGCAAAGCGGGAAAGGGGGTTCGACCTTGCGTTACAAAGTATGACACGAGGGAGAAGGGGATTAACGTCTTCGTTACGTAACGTGTTCTTTCTGTAATCTTTATTTTTAAACTTAGGTTTATATGCAGTCTTTTAAACAAATAATTTTGTTCAGTTATTTTTAAATATAAACTAATTATTTGCTGAGCAGAACTATATATTTTCGTTATAATTCAATACGTGTTACAGTTTCGCCAACTAACTCTATCAGTTATTTTCATTTTTATAAATAAATATTTATATTGTTTTGGAAAATTGAGAACATACAACCTATATGAATTAAATCATGCAGAACGGATTTGAACACGCTACTAGACACCAGCATGACTGGTGACGAAACCTGCGTGTATTACAATATAATAAAGCTCTGTTTTTTGGCTATTGCCACAGTGCACTTACGGTACACCCTTTACTGGAGTTAGTTGTTAGAGATCGTAACTACCGCTTGAAACTGCCCTCGCGTTCCCACTTGTATTACTATTTCTGAGAATAGATTTAAAATTTTTGATTTGAATCATTACCCACTCTATTCTTCGAAGCAGTTTCGCATGTGAAACAGAAGAAACTCTTTTTCGTGAAATAATAGTTCCGCGACAGAACGATCCAAGCAAAATAAGATATTAAAAACCGAATTGGTCGGATATTCATCTCATACTGATTTTTTTTCTTTAGATTTGAATTTTTCAGGACAAATCGATTTTATTCGTATTCTGGCACTGACTTAGGACAAAAAGAATTTCAAAAGGGTCAAACTGAAGTCCAAAGATTGCCGAAACTTGTTCACAAACTAGATATCCCTGCTCCTTCACGTGTGCAACCACGTCGAATCTGTGAACTAAGGAGAAGAGAACATCTTTGTATCGTCAAAACTGGGAAACTTCAAATACAGGAAACATCCTGGATTCCAGAAACAAGAGGTCAATGTCAATTCTCTAGATCCTGTTTCACCTGCATCTTCCTGCAGCACTTCTTCCTTCCCAACCATCAGTGGCCTAAGAGGTTGGGTGCGATCTCCTTAGGAAAACGACAGTATGGAAATTCGAAGAATTAAGACTGGTTAATTAAACAACCTTATGGTGTTAAAATATTACTGTACTACCATTTTCTAGTATTTTGATTTGTTGGCGAAAAAAACACTAGAAATATATTCAAAATACAAAAATTTGGTAATGAAAAGTTCTGCCATTAAAATTATTTTTTTATTGTGATAACCCCCAAAATAAGCAAAATTGGTGAGAAAAATCAAAAAGCGTTACATAACAAAGCGGAATGGATTTAGCCTTGCATTACAAAGTGTGACGAGGGAGGGGGAGGGGGTAAAATTGAAGAAAAACAGCATTACGTAATATGTAAATGGCACCTAATGTGCTACGTGTGCTACCTATCTGCAACACGTTTTTGAATGACTTCGGTGTCTTTATTAGTTCTCGAGATATGTAACTTCGAAGCAATGTGTACAAAATAAAGTGGTCTGTTCAATCGATATCCCGACCGATTGCTTGTCATGACCAATACTATCATTCCTCAAAATATGGCACTTTCCTAGTGGGAGACCCTATATATATGTGAGAGAGAGAGAGGGAAAGAGAGAGAGACAGAGCTGGTTGTTAAAAGATTAGAATAGCACCACTGTGGACATGTAATTCTTACATATGTAGTAGAAAATTCCTATAGCACAAAACTTGACAAGTACTGTCAGGAGAAGTTTTACAATAAACAGAGAGCATGTTTTGCTATACAATCATGGCAAAATTGAGACACGGAGTGCAGGACAGGTTTTATAGCGCTCACGAAAGTTTATGATACGAACAGATTGCAATCATAGATAATAATTATTTTACTACCAACTCCCCCCCCCCCCCCCGAAGAGATATGTTATATATATTATATCGTTGGAAAGCTCGCACCGAGTTCACTTTACATTTGTAACATCCCGCTTGAATGGCACCTGCAGGGTACGTTGCGATTATTTGCAGATACCATCTGAAGATTCAAACAATGACAGTGAAAAGTACGCGTTGAAGTTTAAAGCATCGTTATGCTTCCACAACTGTCCTTCCAGTTTCACATTATTCAGTGTACACTTTGAGCCATAAATATGAGAAATATACACTCTCATTAATAGGGATGGTACCGACACCGAGCTTAGTTTCGATCTCGTATAGGTCTCGTCTCTAATTCGAGACCGAGATGTTCTTTTCCAGATCGAGACGAGACAGAGACAGAGCATAGGCTCGTCTCGATACACATTTGTCCATTCTGTATTTTTTCACTTTTGTCCGCCATTTTGGATACGTCATAATGTATTTTGCACTTTTTAACATTGTATTCGTACTCCGTAACCACAAAAATCTCTACCTACCTGCTTTAAGTTCATACCAGTGTTTTGCAATTGGTCTGCCATCTTGGATCCGCCATTTTGAATTTTACACTTTCGGTATCCGATTCAACATCGAATATCTATTTATATCCAATTTCAGATCTATAGCTTGTTTTTTGTAATTTTTGTCCGCCATGTCGGATCTGCCATTTTGATTTATAGATATTTGATGTTAAATACGTCGCTACTAGTAACTCGCGGGGACATTTTCGGTAGATCGCGTTAACGTTTCGGTTGGCTAACCTTGATTCCTCTACTGAGCTGACGCTAACGACAGGGGGGCGCTGACGACAACTGTTTGTTTCTCCCGCGCAACTGCCATTGTCAGTCTCATCTCACAGTTGATTGTCTACGCGTGGGGTTTTATATGTTATGTTTTTCCTATGTGTATTGGGCATTTACTAACTTCGATAGTTTGATTTCATACTTACTAAAAATGTAAATTTATAGGCAATAAGCAAATGTATTTTTTTTAAAGTTGGTAGTTATTTTGGTTGGTAATTCAGAAGCATCATAAGTTTGGGGACTACGGTTTCACACCATACGGTAGGTCTTGAAAACAATTATTTGCTCACTTTTCAAAACTTTCTTGTTTATATTGTGTTTAAGTTATTCATTAATTTTTTAGAAAAAAAGTGAACTTTAGATTAGGGAAAACCTATTTTAGAAAGAACTGTTACGTTGTTGTTTGGACATTCAAACTTTCCAATTGTTCTGAGTAACGTGCAAATCTGCCTTCAACATTGTGGGACGGGGGACGGTTAAGACCGTTCCCATATATATATATATATATATATATATATATATATATATATATATATATATATATATATATATATATATATATATATATATATATATAATCTGGAAAAATTAATAGCAACTCCTCTTGGAATTTCATGCATTTATAAGGATTTCAAATAAGTTTCTACCTAAGTATACACAAACATACAATGATATATACATCAAATTAAAGGACGTTTTATGTAGAATCCAAATCTACTCTCAGAAGTTATGTATCTTTAAAACAGTTGATGATATTCAACAAAATGTGTGAGAACGGAAATACAAATCCGTCATGCTAAATGCTCATTTAATGGATGACTCGATGTTGCTTTCAGTGGGGTCCGCACTTAATAAGGTAATCCACGCTCCAAGCGTGTAGTATGGTTTCTGCTTTCTTATTTGTTGTATAGGTGCCCTGGGTTACGTAATTGTGTTGTTCTAGTAGTGTTACTTTTATTGACAAATTTGAAAGTGGTAGCTTTACCCATAAATATTGATTTACCGTTTATAAATTATTGATATCGGACATCGGCATGGGTAAAACGTGTGACATTACACCACAGAAAGCCACTAGAAAGCCACTAAAATATTAAGTGAGTGTGGCAAAACTAATGCTGAAATAGCCCGGGTTATGCAACTGCATAAAAGTACACTGGGTAGGCAGCTGGTCAAGATTCTGGAAGCAGAGTGCATAAAAGGTGGAAGAATTGGTAAATGTGGTCGAAAAATGGAATCCTCGCCTACAACAGTGCACTGCGACGGTTGTGTCTTGCAGACAGGTTTGAGTCATCAGCAAATCTTGCTAGAAGTCGGAGGGAAACATCTGGTGTCGACGTTTGTCCGCGAACAGTGAGAAACAAATTAAAATCGATGGGTTTGCGTTCACATAGGGCTGTTGGAAAGCCTTAAAAAAATCATACACCGGAACAACGTAAAAGGAGCTTAGCGTGGGCCAAAACTCACAAGGTTTGGACAAGTGACCAGCGGCGCATAGTTCTGTTTTGTGATGAGACGAAAATAATCATTTATGGCAATAATTCACGCCCTAGATTTTTAACGCATGACTGATGAAGCACTTAATTCTGCGTGTACTGCAGAAACTTCCAGGTACTATACCAGTGTAATAACTTGGGATTTTTTTCTTTGAATGGAATTGGTAAAATTCACATTTGTGATGGTGTTGTTAATATAGAAACTTATAAACATATTCTTGAAACGACAATGATATCTGCGGGTAGTGATTTATTCATCGGTGATTCCTTTATTTTTCAAGACGACTCTGCCTCCTGTCATCGTGCCAGGACTATATGCTGTCCTTACGTCATGTTACCCAACTTCCTTGGCCTGGTAAATTACCCGACTTAAACCCAATTGAAAATTCATGGAGTATTTTGAAGGATAAAGTTCGTGCAAGACATCCTACAATGAGAGCAGAATTAATTCAAGCAATAAACGACGTCTGACAACACTGCATTTCAATAGAGACACTACAAAACTTATAAACTCCGTGCCACAACGATGCAAAGACGTTATTACTAAGTGTGGACATCCGAACAACTATTGGTTTGAGCCCAAATCAATGGGTACACTTAACTTAATTTCACTTACTTTCACTTCACTTAACAATTGAGGTCATATTTTGTTGAATATCATCAATTGTTGTAAAGATACGTAACTTCTGTGCATTGATTTGAATTCTATGTAAAATTTCCTTTAACTTAACGTATGTATCATTAGATGTTTGTGCACATTTAGGTAGAAACTTCTTTGAAATCCTTATAAATGCGTAAAATTCCAGAGTTGCTATTAATTTTTCCATGACTGTATCTTGGGGATATTCAAAATATTTATGAAGTTGAAAAACAATGCTGGGGAAGATCAAGGGAGAAGAGTTGTCTTCAACATTGAGAGGTGGGCAGATTTGAGGCCTATTCTGCGGACATCAATTTCATCTCACTTTCTTTTGTGGCAATCGCACACAGATCATCAAATTTCTCCCCCAAAATCACATTTCAAATCGGATTATTGGGGGAACAGTCCCCCCACAGGGACAGCATTAAGGGTGGGCGGGGGTGGGCGACCGTCCACCCCAACAGAAGTAGTTTAATGAAGGTGACATCCTATACTTCAAAAGCAATAGGTATTACTTTAGATTGTAATGTAAAAGGTTCTAGAACCCTGTTTAACTCTAAAATGAACAATGATTTTAAGACAGATACTTGTAGTATTATAATGACGCCAAAAGTCGTGAATAACCTTTAAATTACGAGGGCTTTAAATTAAAGCATCTCGTGAACTACGAAGCCATTTAAACCGATTTCGTAGAGTTGGGAAAAAATGTAAAAATAATCACTTGTAATTGCCGCAGACACATGAAACAACAACAACAACAACAAAAACTTTTGTTACTTAACATCTCTACTTGAATTTCAGTTATTGACATATACGTGATTTTTATTATTTTAGGCATTATTAGTATTGTTGTTACTGTAAATTTCCTTTTAGGAAAGAAAACTAAAATTTCTCCCCCCACCTCTCAAATATACTGATTATTCATTGAAGTCCATTATTTGAAATCACAATCCATGTAAACATTCCTTTCTAATTCCAGCTTTTACTCCAGGAGGAAATAACACGAAAAAAATAGAACTTACATGGTGTATCTAGTTTTAAAGGGTGATTTCACCATCATTCCCAGATAATTCGCAAATTGCTGTGGACCAATAAAGTTAGCACGGCTAGAATTGCTAAAGTGCTGCCAAAATGTCTTGAGCCGTGGCAAAAATGTGAACTAAAGCTCACCCTCGACACACCCACGCGTTGAGCCAATAAGGGTTCAGATGTTGCTAAGCAAGAGAGCTTTAGCGAAAGGAAGTGGAAATTCCTTCAGCCGATAGCAGCGCTCGGAATGGAAGATTAGGTGTCAAGTCAATGTGGTACATTTATAACATTGTTTCCCCTCGCATGGTGTAAACGTGATTGGTAGCTTGTTCCATTGGACATGAGTATAGGTGGCTTGCTTTTATTCGAGCTCATTTAATAACACATTTCCGCATTTTGTTTCTCCATTAGCAGTACAGGCTGTTTACGTTAATCCAAACCCACCGTAATCCGAACCTTGCGCTTGTCCGAATGATATTAAGCCGAAGGGTTGATATTTTTAGACTGGTTCTCAAACAGAAATAGTTGTTGTGGATTGTGTGACTAAATCAGGTCACTTTTTTTTTTTGAATACAAGACTATTTCAAATGACTATTGAATGCTTAACTACATATACGGCACTGTACATATTTTAGATTAGAAATAAACCTTGACCAACATTCTTTTGTAACTGGATTTGTGGCTTTTGAGCTCTCCTTTTTACGCCAAACAATTTAATAACCCGAACAGCTCAAGCAAACATTCGGATTAATGCGAGCTTCCTGCTGTAGTTATCGAAGATTATTACTGGTCCACATTTTGTCCGCACAGTTACCATGAAAATAAACAGATGCGAAATAATGTTACTCCTATTGACCTTCGAGTGTCCCTACTGAGTTCCGGATTCGATTTCCAGTGGGAACACAAGTGATTTGGATCCTACTCTAGGTCCCGTTCTTAGGAGGTTATCATCGTTCCGTGGAAGGCTATGGCAAACCGTCATGGGTTCAGTTTGCCTAGGGAACTTCGGTCCAAAGATCGACCTTCGGACAAGACACTGTATCAACATAATGACCTTCCACTTATCGGTCATCGCGTCCTTTGTATATTGGTGAGGTGTCGTCAGTGATACTAAACAGAAAATGATGGCTTCTAATGTACTATCTTCGTATGGTATTCAACATATAGTATTATTTATGGCATTAGATATCTTCTGAACCACTAACGAAATATTTTTACCCGTTTATCTAAGGTTGCAGCTTGTGTGGCTATGAGAAGAACGTTTAGGGCAGTTATACTAACACTTGATGAGGTAAGTAATGAAAATCGCAGTCGCTCTTCTGAAGCAAGACGTCTATTGAGTGAAGTTATTTTTCAGTTTGTGTTCCAACTCAACTTGTTCACATTTTTTCTTGGAAAGTTGAAAAGATTGTCAGATCATGTTCAAAATAAGGAGAGCACACTGGCTGATGCTGTTTTAGTTACGAAGGGTGTAGTGGATTATTTTACTGAAATTCGAAACACAGTCAAGGAGTTCGAAAAAATTTGGAATGAGTCTTTGAGTCTTGCTGAAAATAACGGTATATCTCTAACGGGTCCAATGTCCAGAATACGATCACTGCCCCATCATTTACGTCGGTATATTATGACTGAGCAAATATCGGTTGAGGAAGAAAATATCTAATCCCAAGAAGTCTACAGACTTAGGATATTTCTTCCTGTGCTTAACAGAACACTTACAGAAATGAATAGGCATTTTACAAAAAATACAGGTATTCTATGTGAGATAAGCAGTCTTCACCCTAAAAGTGAACACTTCCTCTTATTTGAAAAAAAATTAACCACTTGCATGTCATTATGGATAGTGTCGATAGTGTAGAGGTGGAACTGAAACTTCTCCCGAAGTTTTGAAACGTTATGAGGAGGAAAAGCAATACAAAATTACCTCCGTTTCTCAGTTTACTAAACTAGATGGCCATAGATGCCGAAAGAACAGAAATCTAAATCTAAATCAGTTTACTAAAGTAATGGATAGTTTCAAAATTGCTTTCATGAAATTCAGAAAATAGCTGTAATTGTTGTCACCATTCCTGTATGTAGTTCACCATGTGAGAGTTCTTTCTCGTGTCTTAGAGGGTTAAACCATATCTAAGAAATCGAATGACAAACGGTCGCCAGAGGCGGATCTAGAAGGTAAAAAGTTGGGGGCACCCACGCCCCAGACTTTGATAGGTGTATTGTGAGCTTACTATAAACTTCAAAAGATATATAAATAATAGCTTAAATTATTTTATTACTCAGAAAACTGGGGGCCCTAGGCCCCTACGGCCTCGGGCTAGATCCGCCACTTACGGTCGCCAAAACGATCTTTGTTTCCTCTCAGTAGAAATAAAACTTGTAATGAATATTGCTGTAGAGGATGCGGTAAACGCATTCGATGCTTGACAAAAAAAATCACGCATTGCTCTTCATTAAAGTGCAGATATAAAAGTTTATTGTAAGCTTGTTCGTACCATGTGATCAGCCCTTCATATTTTAAATAATTACATTGTTCTTTTTGTGCATCATGATGAAGTTTTGTTAATTGCTATTTACTTCTTTATCCAATATATATATATATATATATATATATATATATATATATATATATATATATATATATATATATATATATATATATATGTTGCTAACTTGAGTTTCAGTGTCAAAGTTATCTGTGTAAGCTATGTTCAAACAATCATGCTGTCGAATTTCCCTATTTTTTTTTAGTAACATAGGTCTTTGGTGTTGCATATAGAGATCACGTCAAAGAAATCTTGTTTTACTTTACCTACTTATTATGTATTTCATGTTATTAACGAAAAGTAGAGTATTATCTGTTAGTCTGTGTTTTTTGAACCTTCTTTTATTTCTATGTATTCATGAGCATTCTTGGAAAGAGGAGAGGTAGAGCTGTCTTGAACTTCATCGACTACACAGTACATACCGTTATCATTGTTTAAAAAACTGTAAATAGAGGTAGTGTGTCTGTCACGCGGAATTCGGTAGGTCGACCATATAGCCACGGACTCCCGCAGCCCATTCTAAGTCATGCATTTCTTCAGTCCCACCAGGCGAATACCGGAATTGTATCTTCTATAAGGCCAAGATAGCTGTTTTCCACTTCCTTGTTCCTCCCCTATTTCGGTCTGAGCCTTAGCTAACTAAAGAGTATAAAAAATGAAACTTAATTATTGTCAAAAACATGTCTACATTGCCCAGTTCTCATTTTCATTGTCCGCCCACCCGATAACTAGGTCCGCTTCTTTCCGCCCACCCCATCAAGCGATTCTGGCGCTGTCCTTGTCCCCCCAGTTCTAAGATTGGAGGGGACATGTCCTCCTAATCCCCCGGGATTTGCGCCAGTGGTTCTGAGTCGAAAGAGCTTCCTATTTCCGTCTGACAGGTTTCGCTAAGTAGGTACTGGTTATGTTGAGAACCGGCTAAGAACAAAATGCTGTGTGTACAAGAATGAGTTTTGGCTCCCCTTACAATGAAAATGGGTACGCTACAGTATAGGAAACTCTCCAATGCTTTCAAGCAACATTTTTATTTGTTGAACAAAAGTTATTGACGTATTCAAATTGCTAATTTACATTCAAAATTACATAAAAATTTAAATTCTTACCATATTACCTCATTTCGCCGCCCCTCTTAAAATCACATGTGTGCGATCGCACACGCCTTAGGTTGGCCCTCGTTATGTTGTATGGAATTAAACACAAAAGTTCAAGAGACTCTATTTTATAATTTAGCATACGTTTAAACTAAAGACATGCTTCGTTATCGTACAGGTAAAAGTTAATTTTTAGATCTTTTGCAAGAGAAATACTTAGTGAAGTTCTCCTGTAGCTCTGTAAATCAAAAGTATCACTATACTAGGTACCTGGCGAAATATATTGTAGTTTCACTGTTATAATATAATATTTCTAACAAAGTTTCAACAAAAAAAGAAAGAGAATAAACTTAGCTATCTTTGAAACTAACGATATAGTCTAAACTCAGAATGTCCAGTGTATCCTCATGAAATTTTAGGAGTCCGTGGTTGCTTGATAGTGCAGCTCCAATCCCCTGACAGATCTAATGGCCCTACGCCCGGGAGTGTAGGTGAATAGTCTTAACGTTTTCGCATCCTCCAGAGGTGCGGAGAGGCGAAGAAGAGGAATGAATTGTTTACGGGGAAAGAACAATGGCACACATAACTTACTCTCTCTCTCAAGACTAAAACTTCTACCATTAACTTGTTTTCTTTCTTGTGGTGGGTTGGTGAGTTTGAGAAACCTATACGACTTGTGCATACGATGTTGCAACTGATAATGGATTTTCGATTCTGCAATGTAAGAGTTCTATAACTAAACATTTTCTTTTATAAAAAAAATATCGTAAATACATGTAATTTTGCTTGCAGATTTCTTTCTATTTAAAACTTATTGTAGCCTTGGATGTAAACCAAATAAAGGGGAGGATCAAATCAAGTCGTCAATAATTTAGTTGAGTCCTCAATTATTCTGTTTTCTGAGAATAAACAAAACTGTTTTTTTTTTTTCAATTTTTAAGGAATTTGGTTTCCCAAAATTCTTTTATATATTTGCCCTCTCCGTCCATCCTCCCGTCTGTCTGTCAATCCGACCGGCCGGGAGACAAAAATATCTGAAGAACTCCTTGACAAATTATAACCAAATTTGACGAAAATATAGAAATTCAAAAGTTTGGAAATGAGTTCTCTTGTGGAGCCCATAATGAAACTAGAAGTGGTACAAATTAGTGGTAGATTGTCATACAGAAAAAACTGTAATGGATACAGAGATACCTTTTTTTCAATTGGTCCATCCTTCACTCTATACTAAAACCAGAAGTAGTAGAAATCCGCTCAACTTCCGGTTTGAATATTGATTTACAAAAACGATAATCGATACCAAGAAAAACTTTTCTTGAAATCAATTTAGCGTTCTACGAACGGGTACCACCTACTCTCTAAAGCCTCTATTCAAACGGGAAATCGTAGAAATCAACCACTTCCGGTTTTAACGATGATTGCTTTAGGATAAAAAAAAATCGAAATAGATAGCGAGAAACTATTTTCTGTAATGAATTAGGAGTCCAAAAATATATTAAATCTCATTTCTAACCTCTCTACCAAAACCGAAACTAGCAGAAATCAGCCAATTCCGGTTTTAATGTTGATCGTTGTAGAGTGAAAATGGTAATATATAGCGAGGAGCGGTTTTCCGTCAGCGTCCTACGAGTCAGTTAAGCGTCCTACGAATGTATTCCTTCTCCACGTTAACCTCTTAATTAAAACCAGAAGTTGCTGAAATCAACCACTTTCGATTTTAGCTTTGATCGTTATGGACTGAAACTTCTAATTTATAGCGAGAATCTGTTTTCTACTATGAATTAGGTGTCCCAAGAATATATTCTATTTCCACTTTGATCCCTTTATTAAAATCGGAAGTGGCAGGAAAGAAATCACTTTCGGTTTTAACATTGATTGCATAGAGTATAAATAACAGTAGATAGAAGCGGTTTCCTGTAATCAGTTAAGTTTCCCAGAAATACATTCTATCTTCACTCTAAACTCACTACTAAAGAAGTAGAAGAAACTTAATATCACGTTTGGTTTCAATAATAATTAAGAAACTATCACGCCCGTACAAACGAAACACATTCACGTCGTGCACACATGACACTACAATACTTATTTTGAGATCACGGCACAATGATTCATCGTACAAAAATTTCTTCCACAACAATATTATCGACAAAAGAAAACAGCATATTTGGTATATACAACCTTTCGCATACAATATGGAATGTTTCTCTTTTGTGGCAGAAATAATAA
Source organism: Thermobia domestica (assembly GCF_964235325.1). Taxonomy (NCBI): domain Eukaryota; kingdom Metazoa; phylum Arthropoda; class Insecta; order Zygentoma; family Lepismatidae; genus Thermobia; species Thermobia domestica. The sequence goes on from NC_137455.1 coordinate 120,985,068, forward strand.
GTCGAGTACTGGCACATTTTGAGCTATTTATTCAACAAGCATATGGTTCTTACTGAGTTAAAAATTGCGTTAACTATTCTATTACATTAATCGAATATTTAATATATAAGTATACTTGCATATACGAGGGCCATTCGGAAAGTGGTACCCGTTTGCGCCACCTAAAGCGCTGACGACTCGGGGAGCCGCTGGGCAAGGTCAGACCGCGTCAGTGGCTTGTCTGCCTGCTCTCTGAGAGGTTGCGTGACGCTAGCAGTGCCTGTGCTCGTTTATAATGATTAAACGAATTGAGAACCCCGCCAGTTGTGAAGTGAGGGCCGTGATTAAATTTCTTAATGCACGAAACGTTCGACCTTGTGAAATTCATCGTCAATTAAAGGAAGTGTATAGAGACAATGTGATGGACGAGTCGCCTGTTCGGCGCTGGTGTCGCAACTTCAACCTGGGTTAGGGGGAACACACACGACGAGGAGCGTTCAGGGAGACCATCTGTCGTTACAGACGAACTGCTGAAGTCAGTAGACGAATGCATGAAGAGCGATCGGCGCGTCACAATTGATAAACTCTGTGAACATTTTCCTAATGTGTCTCGAACAATTGTTCATGAAATTGTCAAAAGACCATCTGCATTATTCAAAAATCTGTGCAAGGTGGGTCCCTCGCATGCTCACAGATAAGCACAAAACTAAGAGTATGGCTGCAGCACTGACGTTTCTGGGACGTTATTCCGATGAAGGAGACTATTTCCTGAATCATATCATTACAGGGGACGAAACATGGATTTGTTATGCATCACCTGAGAGTAAACGACAGTCCACGGAGTGGCATTACGCTCATTCACCAACAAAACCAAAAAAATTCAAGACAGTTCCGTCCACCAGGAAACTCATGGCAACCACATTCTGGGATCGACGAGGTGTACTGCTCATTGATTTTATGGCCCGTGGAGACACAATTAATGCTAATGCGTATTGTGAAACATTAAAGAAATTACGGCGGGCAATACAAAATCGACGGCGAGGTCTGTTGTCTACAGGCGTCATTCTCCTTCATGACAATGCCAGGCCCCATGCAGCTGCAAAAACACAACAACTTCTGCAGCAATTCAAGTGAGAAACCTTCGACCATCCACCGTATGACCCGGACTTGGACCCTTCGGATTTTCATCTCTTTACGAAGCTTAAAGACTCTGGCGGGAAAAAGATTTGACAGCAATGAAGAACTTAAACGAGGCGTGACTACGTATCTCAATACGCTGACGGCGGAGGACTATGACGATGGAATACAAAAACTCGTCACACGGTATGACAAATGCCTCAATTTGCTTGGTGATTATGTGGAAAAGTAGGAAAGTATGCTCTTTCAAATAAAAATGTGTATATTTGTTAATTACTGTGTCTTAATTGCACAAACGGGTACCACTTCCGGATGGCCCTCGTATTATCGCTTCGCTGGGTTGAAATGAAAATTTAATTACACAACTCCGTATCTCATGTGTTTAGTACCCATAAAATATGCTGTTTTCGTTTTTAATGGCATCGATTTAAACGGCATCGGAAAGATCATTGATCATATCGGCGACCCCAAGAACTATAGTTTCAACACTAATATCAGTCATTTTCGAAAATGTATGTATATATATTTATATATATACACCCTCCCTTATGTTGCAGGCCATGGTATCAGAAGTATCACCACTCATCTCAGCGACCCCAAAAATGTGGATTCGGCACAAATATCGGTCATTTTCGATCATTTTTAAATATCTCTTCCTCTCCCTCCCCCAAGATGTAGGGTTGAATTTTAATTTAACCGGGATCGAAAGTATCACTATTCATCTAAGCAACCAAGAAAACCATAAACTGGAAACTGATAGTGGCCATTTTCGATTACTTTTATATATTTCTTTCTTCCCCTAACCCAAGTGGCGGGGCTGATTTTGGATTTAAACGGGATCGGAAATGTCACTGTTCATGTGAATGATCCCGAAAACTATAAATTTGACACTGATATTGCTCATTTTCGATCATTATTATATATAGCTCCCCATCACCTCCTCCGTGCTGCAACACACGGTATCAAAATTGTCACTGTTAATCTCAGCTACTCGTAAAGCTATGGAGTCGACACTAATATTAGTCATTTTCGATCATGTTCAAATGTTTATCCTCCTCTCCTACGTTGTACCCTCCCCCTTCCCAACTATCAATACTGAACTTGGATTGAAACAGCATCAGAAGTATCACTGTTTCTCTCATCGACCCCGAAAATTAGGGATTCAATACTAATATTGGTCATTTTGTATCATTTTTATGAATTCCTCTCCCAATCCCCTATATTGCATCGTCAAAATGAATAACCTAAAGTAATTCCTGCCCCTAAACTCATGTATGTTGAAAATTTGATTGTGATTGGTCGGGTGGTTCAAGAGTGACTGTCACAAAGGCAGTCATTTTCATTTTTTTTTTTTTTTTACATATATCTCGCCCCTCTTCCTCCCCTAGATTGTCTCGTCAAAGTGAAACGATAAAAAAACACCCAAGGCACGACCCTCATATATGTTGAAAATTCGATCGAGATTGGGTGGGTGGTTCAAATGTTATTAGCTTTTATTAGTGTTTACTTACACGTCCCCCTCTCCTCCCTCTCCCTTAGGATCTACCTGTAAAGTGAGATTACAGAAATGTTTCCAGATCCGAACCTCATCTGGAAATTTGAAAATTTGGTTGAGATCGGTCGGATAGTTCAACAGTTATTAATTTACAAAAATAGTCACTTTCAGTCTTATATAAATTTATTTTTATATATATCCCCCTCCTAAAACCAGCCCAGCCTCGAACCTCATTCATGTTATAAATTTGGTCGAGATCGGTTGGGCGATTCAGGAGATTTAGAGTCTCAAACATATTGATTTTCAATTTTATATATATAGATTTGTTTTGTCACGTAAATATTTTCCAGAGTTAATAATTGCTCTTTATTGATTTTCGCAGTAATGCTGCAAGCTACGGTATACACAGTATATATATATATATATATATATATATATATATATATATATATATATATATATATATATATATATATATATATATATATATATATATATATATATATATATATATGTAAAATGTAGATTTATAGAACTAGCTTGCCAGAGCCCACTCTGAAAATCCCTGAAGTAAAATAAAGAATTCTAATAATAAAAGCAAAAAGTTTCGCGTTGTACGTCATTACTAATTCCTAAGAGTAAACAGTAACGTTAACAGATGTCGCTGTGTTTCCTGGCTGCCTGAAAAATAGATGTCACTAGCGCCGCCAATTTAAAACTATTGTGACGATAAAATTTCAACTTTCAAATTAATTATTTCAAAATAGGACAACAGCCGTAATCAGATTTAGATTTGACCATTAATATGATTGTATTTGTGTGTATTCCTAAACTAATATATTGTGATAATCTAATTGCAACTTAAACTGTATTGTTTTAATTTAACTTCTTTAAAGTAGAGAGAGATTATATTGAATATGAACATGCTTTCCTATTTATTATTAGGACAAGGACCGTAGCCATATTTAGATATTGACACTAATATTGTGTTTGCGTAATCACATGTTACTGCTGAGCAAACTCAAAGAAAAAAGTTTAAATGTAAACACTTATGGTTTGTATCATATTAAGCATACTTTTAACTCATAGTTTACGGCGGGTCAAAGGATCCGGCACAATAACTAGTTTGCTCTACTAAAATAGTTGTAAGTAACATGTTTTATACTGAAATGCACCAGAAAATGAAATAGAGTAAAAATCAGAAAATCACATGTACAATATCATTGATCATAACATTCTGAAGCGGTCATAAAAGAATTACTTTAATTATTTTATTACGAGTTCTCTGCATGGGTAAATGCTATATAAATTTACAATGATTCCTACATTCCGCATTCCCAATAATCGTGCTTTATTTGTGCTGCTCACTGAATTTCTCACAGTTAACCTATGATACCAAAGGCTAATTAAACATCATCATCAGTTTCTTGTTGTTCATTATAACAAGTTGAAAACGTTTATATTTATAGGCAAGAAACATTAAACGAGAATTTACGAGAAATAGGTCTTTAGACTAAAACTATTGTTAAATATTCAATCCATGATTTCTAAAATTTGTGTTGAAGAGTTTAGTGCTGAAATAACAATGAAATATTTCAGGTTAATGCCCCACGATTATGCTCTTTTGGCTAAAGTATTCGGATGATTAAGCTAACTCAATGATGATGGAACAATTAGTGGAATGAGAAAGTAGGAAGACACAGGATTACCCCAAGAAAACACATGGATACGATGTTGTTCACTACAAACTTACTTGACCGGGGACCTCCAAATAGTTTAATGAATGATAAATAAGAATAAATTATATTAAAATATTCATTTACTGTATTCATACTAGCAACAAATATCAACAAATTGGTCAGAAAGAAATTAACTATGTAAGAATTGACATAATGAAAAGGCAGAAATAGAAAGATATAAACGGAATAAAGAAATAAAAACATAAAAACAGTCAGCATATTAAAAGAATTCAGTAATGAAAGGCCTTAGAACAAGAACTTTAAACTTCTAAATACTTACCCAACATTCACCTGTAGGAGTCTTGTGTCATTTTTTAAAATTTTCGTCCCCGTACCCACTCACCTCTTAACCACAAAAAAGGTTAGAGTTTTTATTAGAATAGCTTTTAGCACATATCTCAATGAAAGTGACAGAGTTTAAATTATATTGCGTGATATATTAGTTGAAACTGAACTATAATTTGTCAAATATCTATTTTTCCATATACTGTATTTGTACACATTTAATTCTATGTTAATTGCTACAAAATTAAAATTAATAATAGTAACTAATTCTCTGCAGGCTTGATGTCTTTTCATTAAAAGATAAATTGTCAGAATATGAAAAATATGAAAAGAGTGAGTTGACTTCGGTCAACAAATAGGTCTACCAATATTTAATTAAATATTTAAGCTAATTGCGCTGAGCACATCAATATTGTGCTGAATCGATATTTTTCCTTCCACATTTGAACATGTGTGTTTCATTTCACATTGTACTACTACAATAGAGCTCCAAATTATATACCAAAAATATTGAAATTGAAACATCAATCACTTTCGATTACAAAGGTGGGATATTGTTGGGGATGAAAACTATTGTTAATATGTGGAATCTACTTCAAACCCTAATGCTTGCTTACTCTTGCAGTATTTTTGCCCTGATACTTTGGACAAACAGAGGGATCAAAGCACGGAGAGACATTCTATAAGGTCTGATGTATAGTACAAAATTTCCCTGCTTGTAAGTCTAAAAATAAAAAACTTTTAAAATCAGAAGGACAAGAAAGGTTTAGTAGCAATGATTCACTTACAATTGAAGAAAATAATTTGGGTCTAATTTTATTTTGAAAAGTGTTAGTTAATGCAATAGACAGAAGAATCATAAAGTGACCCCAATAAGTAAAAAATAAAGTGCGTATTTTATTTTATTTTATTTTTTTTTTTTAATTTTCCATGTTTCTTCCTAATCCAAGACGCACACTCAAACAGTTTGTGACAGAGTCCGTCGTAAAAGTGTACGGACAAGATAATAGAGGTGGCTGTATTAGAGCATCATTGCAATTTGTGATTCAAGATGACATCCTTGACTAATAATGGTGAGACAACATAATTTAACATGCTCTAAATGGTTGGGTTGGATGTGGGTGTTGCTCGAATTGCAGCGACCTCCGCGTACTGAGATCTGGGTCATTTTAGCAAAAATAATTTCGCGAATTGGGCAAAGGTTCAAGCTATTGTTTAGATCTCCAGTTTGAATATGTAAGTTTAATCTCAAAAACAAATGAGTATAAAAATGGCCATGTATATATATATATATAATACACAACAAAGTCTTTTGAAATTCACCGATTGTATGCCAAAATGTGCGAATGTAATTTTAAAAATATATTTACCATTAATAAGCAGCTAGAATGAGGTAAATTTATACCAATAGGAGACGGAAAGCTTAATCTTTAAAATTTAAGTGATAAAACATTAATGGTTGATTTTGGTCTTTTTTCAACATTTTGTGTATATTGAAGATAAAAGAAAGGATTATTTCTATATTTTCTATACACTGTTAAAAATGGTTTCTTAAATTCGAGAAAAATTTCCTCGTATTTGAGAATGTGCACCAAGTATTCTTAAAAGTGTGATTTCGATTTTCGCACATCACTCTGAGAAATAATGACTCAAAAGCAAGGAATTACGTCTCATTTCTGAAAGTGTAAATGCTTTCTCAAATTTGAGGGAAAAAATGTATTTTTCTTAAAATTGAGAAAGTAACATTTGAGGAAATGAGACATATAGCTCCAATTTTAAGAAACTTGTTTCTGAAAAAAAAAAAAAAACATTTCAGAAATACATTTCTCCAAAACAAAAAAAAAAATGAGAAATATCTTTCTCAGAAGCGAAAAATGGTGCACGAAATGTTTTGGAATACGAGAAGGAGAAGAGAAATGGTATAAACAAAATATAAACATGCAAAAAATTCAAAGAATTTATAATAAACAAACATAGTTATTGTTTAAAATATAACACCTTTAAACCTTCATTTCAACGCAAGAAAAATTCCACGAAGATTTGTATTTAAGTGCGTTACTTATTCCTACTGCATCAGACAATTGAACATTTTTCCTTTTTATCACTATCCACTTTCTCAAGACTTTTCCTTTTTATCGACACGGGCTTACTAAAGATTTCCCGTTTCCTCCATTATACCAACTTCTTGATAATTCAGATTCAAGAATTATCCGTCTAGTTCAATCTATTTTCTGCTGGAGTGTAACGTCCCACGATTATGTTACGAAGCTCAGGGAGACGTTATGATGATAATGAGGAAAAATGAGTATAATAAAGAAAGTGAGAAAATCCCGAGAAAACACTCATACGGTGTTTACTCACACAGCCCACTTGGCACAGTCGGAATCAAATCAGGAACGCCATGCATCGGAGGCGAGTTCTACCACTGAGTCATGGAGACATAATACCTACTTATCTGCCATAAACAAATTGCCTACATGAGAAAACAACGTGTGCGTAGGATTTTTCAGGATTCTCCACTTTCCTTTCACAAGGAACGTACGCAGGAATTTATTTCAGAGGGGGGTCCAAGTTCAATAAGGATAAATTGTATTAAAATTTGTAAAATTGCCTCTAAAATTAGATAAAATTTACATAAAAGTATCGATTTCGAGGAGGGTCAGGAGACCCAGGACTCACCCCCTACCTTCCACCTTCATTATAAGAGAGGCATGGACAGTTTTTGCCTCTCATAAAAATGCTGAAACTTCACTGCTAAGGACACAATTCGGATAGGAAACAAGGGCACAAACCTGTATTCATGCAAAAGTTGCCAAGAAACGTACTTCCACATTTTCATTACACCATTATTATAATTCTCTGTCATTGTCTCCATTAGCCTTGGAACACAATCTTCGGGCGTTAAATTTTAAGAAATGAAATAAAATATTTGAGCTTTATGTCCCACAGATGGGTCGGGTAGCCTAAAGGAGACGATGATGATGAGAATGAATGAGATAGAGGAATGAAAAAGTGAGAAAAAACGGAAGAACCCCAGAAAACCCGCGTACACTGTGTTTATCCGCCACAAAGTCCATTTGCCGCGAGCTGGTATCGAACCAAGGTCCTCACGGACCAGAGGTGAATGCTCTACCACTGAGCTACTGCGACCTCTACCTTAAATTGTGAACAAATGCGTACAGTACTATATGTAGTGTGAGAATTAACGGGAGGAATGCCGGAGATTTTCCCCTCTGAGAAAAAGTTATCCCCCCCCCCTTTAGAAGAAAATTTTCATCCCTGGCAGGAATAACATTTCAAATTTTCTATATACAGTATAATGTGGATGATAACTGGGTGCGTAGTCCCTCCACCAGGAAAAAATATCCAATTCTCACTCTGACTATATACCGCAAATAACCTGCAAACATACATCATTAAAACGGTTACTGGTGAAGAAAAAAGGAGGCGTCAATCTTTCCTAGGTGATCAATACAAAGTACCTCTGCATTACATTTCCATTCTTTCCGTACGTACGCTATTTTGCACTTTATAACGAATGGGAAAGAGTGCAAAACATTGACATGCCTCCCCACTCTATTGTAATATAGAAAACAACGTGCCCTAGGGATCTAACCCGCCATCACTTGTTATTGCTGCACTCGTTATTGAGTATTGAGCTTTGATACATAAAGGAGGCAACCTGACTACTAACCTATATGAGGGGGCCAGCGTTCTACACCATTACAGTATAATTTAATATATGGCAGAATGTTTTTAATTCATCCAAGCACATTTATACCAGAACTAGACAAGTAAACCAACGAGTTGTGCCTATTGTAGTTTCTTAGCATAATTTATACTTACGTTCGAAAGATGATATGCTTGTCTCTTCGCCGCTGTCACATGATGAATACCCATACGCTACCTCAGCCGCATCACCGTACTGCATACCCATACCCATTCGCACTCTGCTACAACTGAAATCCTTTATCTCGTTTCCTGTATAATAATGAAGTCCTAGCAATGTTACTCCCTAGTAAAACATAGAATATTATTTCGGTAAAATTGTTACCGTTACTCTTTAATCATCTATGATATTGCAAATCACGCACTATTTCATTCTCATTTTTCAAATATGAGTAAAAATTACTTATTTTGTTTTGAACATGCATTTTTCTCATTTCTGAGCAAGGACATTTTTAAGGGTGTAGGATTATTTCTATATTTTCCACTTTATCAGCATCCAAAAATGCAACTTTTCGGCCCTTTTAAAATTCAATACTCGAAAATTCAGTCTTTTCAATTTACCCATGAAAATTCAGGCAGATAGACAAATAGACATCCTTCCTTTAAAAAAAAAAAAAAACTACTTTTACATTTACTTGATATTTCTCACCTTCAACCAGTCCAGGATAGATTTTGTATAAATTATACACACTTTATACAATCTTTGAATTTCTTACTCGTTTCAACTAATTTTCTATCGAGCTAGAATTATAATAGCACACTTAACGTCATGTCTCTTCTTTTGGTTTGTTATTGTGTATATTGTATTGTCTTTGAGCAATTGTCTAATAACTAGTTCAATATTGTACAGACGATTGGATCGTAATTGATAAATCATTATATTTTCATTGGAAATTGGAATAGGGGTTATGGAACACTTTTGTGTCATTAAACAATTGAGTACAAATTAACGAAATATTGTATTGTCGTTGGAGATTGAGTAAGAATTTGTAAAATATTGTATTGTCATCAGACGATTGGACCTATATTGATCAAACGTTGTAATGTCATAGAACAATTTGATAGGAATTGATCACATATTATATTGTGATTGGAGAATTGGGTATGAATTGATAAAATATTATCATTGAACAATTGAATTGAAGTTGATAAAATATTCCATCACTATTCGACAATTGAATCGGATTGGAAGAACATAATATTGTCATCAATCGATTGCATCAAAATTGATGAAACATTCTGTCATTCAATAATTGGATAGGAATTAATTAAATATTCTATTGTCATCAAGTCATTGGGTCAAAATTCTTGAAGCGTTCAATTTTTCATTCAACAATTGGGACTTTAAGTGCACAAGGGAATCAAATCCACTGTTTTGATCATTTTGGGTTTATTTCATCTTTAAGATTTTTATCTGAAACTCCTTTCACAGCTTAAAAGATTTATGTTCAGATATTGTAAATAACTGTTATAAGGTAAAAATCAGTTTTAATTCTTCATATACTTAAGTGATTCGTGCGAACGTTATGTCTCTTATTCTCACAACTTGGTGATTGTGCTTGATTTCCTTGTAACATGAACGCCCAAACTGTAATTGAAAATGAAATATTTCATTGTCAGACAATTGGATCGAAATTGATGAAATAATCTATTGTTATTGGGCAATTAGATAGCAATTGATTAAGATTTCTATTGTTATGTAATAATCAGATAGGAATGATTAAACCTTCTACTACCAATGGACAATTGAGTAGGAATTTATGATTTTTTTTTTTTTTTTTTTTTTTTTTTTGCCATTGTACAAAGTAACCAAGGAAGTTCTGTCTATTTTTCACCCACCACTTCCAACATCGATATGTCACTTATGTCGTACGTGAAAAATCAAAAGTATTCCCCATCAGTATCGACGACCTTCTGCCAACGTTTGGAAGACCATGGATTCCATCGCGATAGAACTTGGTCCGCCGTGAAGCGAAGCAGGTATCAAGTGTATTTTGCAACTCTACTAGGGATTTGAATGTCGTCCTTTAAAGTAATTTTCCAAGTAATAGAACAGGTGATAATCGGACGGTGCAATGTCCGGAGAGTATGACAGTGCAATAGTATTTCGACCCTATGCGTAGAATGGTGTACCTGGTCATCCTAGCCACGTGAATCTTAGCGTTGTCCTATAACAGGAGGACCCCTTTGCGATTCAGAAGTGCTGACTCCAGAGTTTTGATTTTTTCTTAAACATGGCTCAACTGCTGACAGTACAGAATTGCATTCAATTCTCTGAAAAGCTGGTAGCAGTTTCCGATGCACGATGCCGCGAGAAGTCCACCAAACACACAGGAGAACCTTCTTCTGGAGTAATGCTGGTCTTGGCCGTTTCTGAACCGGTTCATTGGATGCTAACCAACGATGACGGCGCCGTGGAGCTTCGTAAAGAACCCACTTCTCATCGCATGTCAACACCCTGTCCAGTAATTGCTCCTTCCTCAGACGAGATAACAAAGAAACACAGATGTCTGCTCGCGTTGCCTTCTGGTCCGGAGTCAAATCATGTGGGACCCATCGACCCAACTTCCCAAGTTGATGGAGGTGCTGTCGAATGGTTTCTCCACTTACAATGAATTGTAGACCCAGTTCCTCATATGTCTGGTCACTGTTCACCTCAATTGCTGCCTGAAGATCTTCATTTTGTATATGTGTTGGTCTTCTGGCACGATGTTCGTCTTCCAGTGTTTCGCCACCGTCCTTAAACTTGTTAAACCATCGCTGCACTGTCCGCATAGCCACAACACTCTCACCAAAGGCCTGAAATATCTTCCGCCCCGCTGCAACGGCGTTTAACTCCAATTTGAACTCGTACAGTATACACGTCTTTATGACGCTCTATGGAGGTCCCATGTTCACTCTGTCCTTACGCAAGTTCACAGTGTAACTGAATTGCCACAACCAGGTAGTATGTTGGATATGCCCACACCAATAACTGACCTTCGCCTTCATTCGCATTCAACTCACGGTGTGAGGGCCAATTGAAAGCAGACCACCACAAAAAGCGACAGAACTTTCTTGGTTACCTTTATATAATCAAATCTGGATTGGTTAAATATTCTATTTTAATTCGACAATTGGATAGGATTTAGAAAAAAAAAATATTGCCATTTGACAATTGGATTGCAATTGATAAAATATTATAGTGTCATCAGACAATTTAATCGATATTGATGAAATATTCTATTCATTGAACAATTGAATAGGAATTGATGAAACACTCGATTGTTATTGAACAATTGGATAGCAAATGATTAAACATTATATTTCGTTGGACAATTAGATAGGAATTCCTTGTGTACTCGAAGAGTTGTCTTTTCTAAAACAATACGTCTTCATTCATACCTTTGTAACAAATTATTGACTGGTCACTCTAAGTAAGCCAATGTCTTCTATTTGTTTCGTGCTCGCTTGTAAACTCAAATTATTAATTGTGAATTGCCGCATTGTTCCGTATTGAATATTCGTAATACCTATGTGATTCGTAAAACGGAATTTTTGTCTCATGTGGTATTAAACTGATTCTTCTGCATCTCTAATCATAAAAATAATTCTAATCATAAAATCATTTCATATATTTCATCGCATTCGAAACATTTCCTTTCATTCTCCTTCCCACAACATCTTGAGTTAATATTTATATTATCCACTCTACTTGATTACTCACCTTCATGTCACACAATATTGGTTCAGATTTTGTTGTCTCCACTTGTATTCCATGCATAAGATGTAGATTACGTAACATGTTCCTACTGGCATACAATTCATATATATTACCTTCCTCTACCAGACATTTTTCGTCACTATCTTTGAATTGTTTTTTTCTATCATCATAACTGTTCTCCGTTCCATTAAAATATTGCAATTGCTTTGGCTTCTCCATACATTTAATCATTTTCCTTTTGTCTTTCTAATTCCTCTCAGCTTTCACATTTACTACTAAGGTGTGGTTTACTAAATTGATCGATGTTCCTCCAGAATTATTTATTAAGCTTCCTTCCTTGTAATGTTTCTTCTACTTAACTTTCCACTCTTCATAGGGATCCGCGGTGGCTCAGTGGTAGAGCGTTCACCTCTGGTGCATGGGGTCCATGGTTCGATTTCAGCTTGCGCCAAGTGAACTTTATGGTGGACAAACACCGTGTCCGTAGGTTTCCACGGGGTTTTCTCCCATTTCCTCCTACTTTCTTCATTTCACCATTTCATTCATTTATGATCATCGCCGTCTCCTTTAGCCTAGCCGGCATAACCGTGGGACATAAAACTCAAAGATTTCATTTCATTTTCCTCTCTTCATATCTCTTTTCTTCATTTTCTTCATCAATGATTCAGTAAACAACTTCTTAGTTATATATGACTTCAATTCCTTATGACTTCTTTTTAGCATGTTTTCTATACATAACTAACTGCTTTCATCACTTATTGTAATCTGTGCTCATTTATTCGATTTTTCATTTCCTCATCTTTCAACTTCTTGTATTCTACTTTTCTCTTTAATGTCAATTTCAATTTATCAACTTAAAATGGACTTTAAATTTCGTCAGATTCTGATCTGAAACTTCTGTTGCAGGAAGAAACTACACGTTTAATACATTATTTCCAAACTTTCTTTTCTGAATTATAATAAAATTTGTGTACTTCTGTCCATTGTATTTAGAATTTTCATTTATATGTTTTGTATTCTTCTCTTGTGCCGGCCGAACTAACCATTCTCTACTTTTGGGAAGTTCTTTCTACACCAATTATTGTTCTCTCTTGTTTCTTCCTCCTAAACCGAATTTACAAATATACTATCTTCCTGTCATTCTTCAACTACATCATTCCTTTACAATTATAATTTGCTAAATTCTTCCCAATTTCCTTATCTTCTAATTTTTCGTAATTTCCTTTCACTTCTTCCCCCGTATATGTTGTTTTCGGTGAATGTGTTTGTGTTGCTACAAGATACATCTCCGTTTTCTTAAGTCTGTCCACCATAATTCTTCCATCTTGAAATTTGAGTAACCATTAACTTCTCTTATAGTCGCTTTCCTAGAATCCCTCCATGTCATTATATCTGTATTTTTATTTCTTTAATTTTCAAAATTTGCTTAATATTCCATAATTTCCACTTCTAAATTTCCAACTATATTCCTATCCAACCTCATATATTCCTCACGTCAAATATTTTGCTTCATCTCTTTCTATAATTTATTTCTAAAACTTTTCTCTCTGTAAATGTGATACGTACGTGGCATTTTCCTACCCTTATTCATTTACTCTTATTTATCCTTTCATGTATAGTTTCTCAGTTATGCTGTCTACTAAGAATCACTCTCATGACATACTCTTCCAGGATATCAGTATGGAAGAATTGTTATTCTTATGATATTCTAGTTTAGTGTATTATCACCCTATATTCCTATAGTTTTTAAGAAACTAAAGCCTATGTATCAATTACCGTGCATATTATATTATATTTTGTGTAAGATTTTCTTTATAGTAGTATACTTTCTACTCTTTGAACTTTGTATACAACATGGATAACAAATATTTACATTTCTGAAATCAGAAAATGAAATGAAAATACTTAAGGTATGATGCTGAAGAAAAAATCTGTACACATGAATAGAAATGAGAAATAAAGACACGTTGAAAGAAGCATTATTGCATTAAATGGTTCAGGGTAACGTAAATGTAAATGTTTAACCACGCCACTCAAAACAAATAAATACGTACATGAACAAACAAATTGCAACTCACTAGAAAATAAGCTCCAAGGACAAACGATGAAGGTAAAGATACTGTATAATTTTCAACCTCCTGCAACCACGATGAAGTTTTGTACTGTAGTGAGGAGGAAAGTTAAACAAACGAGAAACTTCCTTCAAGAACTTTTGGGCTTGGCATGTGTCTAAGTAAGACCTCACATTTGCGAAATATTACTCTACTAGATAAACTCAAGGATTTCTGGTTGACAAACTTTGCAGTGCTCAAAGACTTTCACTTTTAGTACATTATTTATATATTTAAACAATTTTCCTCCATACTGCTGAATAATCTTGTACACGAAATAAAAATATTCTTTCAATGTTACAGCGAGATGAAATAGACGTCTTGCTGAAGTACGATGTTAGTTTTGATTTTAGGTTAGTTTAGTTTAATTTAGTTTTTAACAATCTTTCCTCCATAATCCTCCCCTGAGTAGTAAGAAAAAATTTAGAATTTTGTCTTACACTGTACTTCCCCTTTTTCACTTTATAGTGTAGATATTTACTTCATTGGTTTGCAAATCCGTATCCTATAAATCTCGAAACGAAAGCCTACCTATTACGCATCATACGAGTCATATCTAGAAAATATATGTTTGATTTTGGATTAAAAGATCCAATATATTTAAAAAAAAAATTTCTTGTACAACTTATATCTGCAGAACTGCATACCGTGTAGCCAAACCCAAACTATCACTTAACTCAGTATGATGTTCTTATTCCGTAGAAAATACGAAAACTCGATTTAGGGGCCGTTTAAAACTATTGTGGCCCCTCATCCCAAAACTAATTATTGGCCAAGATCGCTATTTTTTGATCCATTTTTGATCATTCCTAAAATTCTTGTTAATATTTTTCATAGATAAATTTTATATTGTGCGTATATTGTTAATATTCCTCAAATAATTTATTTTAGTAATAGTAAGCGTGAAAGAAAAGGATTTGAAGTTCTTATTCATAAAGAAGTGTTATATTATCACTGTAAGTATATTGGTAAGGGTATGACCATTTTGTGTTCTCATATGTGTTGCAAGTAAATAATTTGATTGCATGATTTAATGTTTTCGATTTGTACGTTTTTTTTTATAATCAATAACTTTTTGCATGTGTAGTTGTAATTTTCAATACTGTAGTTTTATAATTTCGTAAATTTAATTTAGTTCATCTAAGGTGTTGATTTCCATTGCAATAGTAACATGGCCAAGCACTGGAATAATAATATGGCGGAATTATTGCCTAGCTTCTATTTGTTATGGTTTATCCGTCTACTATTAACAATACATATAAATAAGTCAGAATCCGGCAGAAAAACTAAATATGCTTTCCCAGCCATTTTCAACTTGCGGAACACTACGGGTGTTACTTGAATTCTCGCGGCATACTTATAGATATTATTATTTGTAAATATAAAACACAGAGGTATTTTTTCTGTAATTATTGATCTCCTCCTCGCAGAGAAGAAAGCTCTATCACTGGTTTCCCCCGTGGTTAATCATTATGCTTATTTTTCATTCTAATTTAAAAATAGAAAACAATTGCAATGAAATATTTGACTCAGATTTTAAAAATACGCTTTCCTTTAAAAAACTGTATCCAGCCTTTTATTAAGAAGGAAGATCACTAAATAACGAACGAACAAACAAATCTCTTTTACTTTTAAAACACAAATGTAGGTAATTTGTCGAAAGGATTGAATGATATTTTAAATTTTCAAGTTACGAAATAGTCTGCAACAATAAAAAAGCAATAATGGTCATAACAATGATAAAAAATACTTTTTTCAACATTAGAAATGTATATAACTCTGCATACTACAATTTCAAATGAGCGGGGTCGGCGCGCGAACGCATACACAAGTGCAGTGAATACATAACCAAGTACGGGTGAGATTGAAATAAACTACATCTGTTGTTAAATATTATATATATTGTGTTCATTATCACAAAATGCAGCATAAATTCAGATCTTTATTTGAAATTATTATTTTAGTAGGGATTATATTGCGGTAGGATACCAGTGCAGTGAGACCAACAACCAATCACTGGTTATCAACACACTGCTAATCAGGTGGGTTTGTTTACATCTACATTTTCTAACCCTGGAAAGAGAATATATTTATATATAAGCATTAATATTGATGTAACCGCCCGTTAAAACACACGACCGTATGTTATGTATGTGACCTAAAGAAGCTCACAGAGCTGATATTTGAGACTCTCCCTTACCCATCAAACTCACAAGGCTTGTGCCTATTGATTACCACCTCTTAAACATTTGGATGCATTTTAGTGAACAAACGCTTTATCAATCAATAAAATGTCGAAACAGCCTTTAAGAGTAAGGTGTTCTTTTAAATTGGCATTAAAAAAAAAACACTTTGCAATCGATTGTAGAAGTGCATTCATACAGATGATGCAAACTTTGATTAAATGTTTTGAAAAAATTGCGTGTTTATAACAAATAAAATCTCCTAAAATGATCGTTTCATATGGAACCTTATAACAATTATAATGCTTCTAAAATTTCGATATTAAATACAGCTCGATGGAAATTTAAATATTCCGAATGTATTAATACAGAATGGAGATCAGCATCTTCAAATTGAGTAAGCAGAAATATATTTGAAATCACATTACATTACTTTGAGGGAAAAGACGCTTCCAGGAGTATAACCTAGGATACCAGAATGTTTTATTTGATCATGAACATCATTACCTGTAACTATTATAACATTCTGTAACTACTAAAACGTTCTGTAACATTATAACATCAAGATGTACTTTTGTGTTCTACAGTCTAGGAACCTTGCTTCTCATCACTGTTTGCTTTACTTGCTAGCTTAATGTTGCGACAGCAAAGATTGCGTTGATAAGTTTAAATCACAAAACAAAA
The DNA here is from genome assembly GCF_964235325.1 of Thermobia domestica. Classification (NCBI taxonomy): domain Eukaryota; kingdom Metazoa; phylum Arthropoda; class Insecta; order Zygentoma; family Lepismatidae; genus Thermobia; species Thermobia domestica. The sequence goes on from NC_137455.1 coordinate 121,002,113, forward strand.
ATACACAGAGCGGGTCCTAATTTTACACTTCAACCTCGTTTCTTTTCTTTTATCTTGAGTTTGCTCTCATCAGATACGAATGCTTCAGAAGCAGATAATTAACGAGTGACGGAAACAGATCCACCCTTTGCTTCCCATTTCCCCTGTGAATTGCAGGAGCGTGAAAGGGAGGGATCGTCACCATCAATCCTTGTCTATTTTCAGCATTTGCTTTCCGTTAATTCTATTTTTAGGATCTCTTATGTTATTTCTTTTTAGTATAAAAATAAAATGCACGATTTATTTCTAGTATAAAGTATATATATATATATATATATTTGAAGGCAAAACTTTTTCTGTTACAGTGACAAGGAGAAACAAATGTGCATTGTAACTGTATATTTTGTTTGATTTTACTTATGAAGTGTTTTGTTTAGTAATAGTATTTTTTTTTAAATCTAATTTCCGAAAGCAATAACTTACGTAAGAAATATCTTGCTGTCATGTTAAGAGACGTACGTCTGGCTTTCTCAGTCTTCATCGAGCTTGTTTTCGTCATTAGGAGAGGATCTTTTGCCAAAAACCGGGCGTTTAACACATGGCACTTAGAAATTGTCACTTGTAGCAAGTACCTAAGACTTCACATGGGGTTTCATGCTTTGTTGTTGCTTGTAACGGAAAACAAGTGCTATTTTTTTCTGTACTTTGATTATATAACTACAACCAGGGTTGTATTTTTAACACTAAAATAACCATAAACTAGGTTTCATTAGGTGTATCTTGTGTGTATATTGGCATTCCGTATATTTTATAAAGCTCCATACATGAATTAATGTTATATTCTAAAATAATTTCATAAATAATGTTCAAAAATGACTGTAAACATAGTAACAGGATACAGTGTTGCCCGATCTGAAGATTAAAACAGTAAAGAGGTTCTGCTCCAAAATAGCAGATATGAACTATTTGTAGTTCAAACATAAAAATGGATTATTTTGCAGCTATACTCTTTTACAAATATCCTTATCGATTTAATGGAAAAATCTGAGTTGGAAATAGTCAAATGTCTGAGTTGACAACAGTCACGCGGCGACCGCACTATTGGCGCTGGTGTGTTAGGGCAAACTTCATACTACGTTAGGAACAATAGAACTGCAGTCTACAATGAACTGGGCTGACAGTGATAGTACAAAATGGGCGACCTTTCTGATTTTCAAGGAGACATATTTACTTGTGTCTGTTTGTGGGCTCTGAAATACATTTTACAACGTTTACAAAATGTTTCTCGACTGTTGGTCCTCACTTCTTTAATTCGTTTGCTAAATTATTTATGTGGGAGTCATGAAATTTGGAAGTTTTTGTTCTAACTTTATTTACATTATCTTAATATGAATAATACAGTAACACAATTAAATTTTGCGACGTTCCCGTTTACACAACTCGGTAAAAACTATTTTAGGCCTATACATTAACTGAGACAGCACCACGGTCTGTGATGCTGTAAGAGCACACAGTCAACAGAAGTCTAGTGTTGTCAAATCTGGAAATTAAAAAGTACTAAAACAAGAATTGAATTAGTATTGAATATGAGAAAAGGCGGAAAGGCTATCACTCACCGCAAAAAATATGTAGCAGAATTACCTTCTACGTGCAACAGGTATGGCAACAATAGTGTGATAGTATTGAACATGTTAGTTTTAATGAAACCATTGTCCATTACGAATAGAATACTTAACAAATAAAACTTTTATTGTATAATGTAAAATTAATAATTTGTGATTTCAAATATGAAAGTATGAAAGTAGCGCATATAGAAGAGTTATAGCCTGCAGATAATTAAAAGTAGCACAAAAAGTAGCGTGTCGCCCAATTTAAAATTTTGGTAGCGAGGGCACTTTTAAAAAGTCGTCCAATATCTCCCGTTTTTGGGCCTTCTATGTTGTCCAATCTGGTTGTTAGGATATGTTTTATTAAGGTAGAGACAACTGCCTCAACTACAAGATTCGTGATGTACATTATGGAGTAGACACGACATCAAATACAAATATTTCCAACAGTCAAGTTGCTTGTTTCTATTGAACTCCTAAAAATTGCAGAGTTGTTATTGCCGATTCGTATGCCATTGCAGGAAAGATTATTTCTCCAGTAAATCGTTGGTGTAAAAATATAGGATAGGATAGGACTCAGGTGTTGAGTCACATAAAGGAATTAGTAGAATGATATACGATTACAAATAATTCACTTGTGTACAGTTTTAAGATTATTTGTTGCAAAATAAGAAACTACTTTCTGTAATTGGGTTACGAAGCAAATATCTAAATATATCTAAGATTAACCACGAAGATAATTTCCAAGTGAATATTTTGTATTTTTTATTTGCTCGGTAGAACTTACTTCCATAATAGTATTGAACAATGTCATTTACAAATTTTCATATAAAATCAATGAAAAACATTTTAGTGTGTAATTCTAATATGAAGTATTCTATCTAGGCAATAGTTTAATAATTAAAATTGTGAAAATAATTCTATAATATTATTGGCGTTTAACCTTTAACTACTTTGGCGGGGTCTCACAGACACCAGTTGGGTCTGTTGCATACCTTAAATATGTCAAAAGAAGAACCTAAGATCAAAAATATTGCTCAGTATTGCAATTTAAAAAAGAAACTCAAAATTTAATATTTGTGAAATAAATGATTGGGGTCTATTAGACCCCACCGAAATGTAAGTGTATTCTTTTTTTTATCAGAGTAGTTAAGGACGGAAAAATTTTGTCCAAAAATCAGACTTATACCAGTCGGTAGAAATCACTAAGAAGAGCAAAATGATATGTGTCAGTATAAAAACTCATGCGTATTTTTCGAGAAACTTGGAAGAAAGAAATTTTTGTAATCTTAAGAACTGAAGCTGAACTAAAGCCACGCCACCCACTGAGGTGAGACTGATGCTGAAATAAATCGCCATTACACTCTTCATTATGACAGTAGCAAAACAACAGTGCGTGGTATACTTAACCTTTAACTACTCTGGTGGATTCTTACAGCCCCCAACCCTGATATGTTTCTCTCTAAATTTAAAGATGCTCAATAGATGACACTGGTTTCTTGTCTGCCCTCATCCTTTGCCGTGTACTATCATTGTATAAAAAGGAACAAAAGCAATACACTAAATATTTTGAAGTCCATTACCTTATTTAATAGTAATATTTATTTCATATAAATCACAGACGCTAATTATTGAAGCACATAAATATGAAGCTTGAGAGACATAAAGCTAATATCGTGGCAGGTCGTGATCCAGATCTTAATACTTTATCACTGTAGGTATTAATTTTTGAAATCTGTATCTTTAAAGGCCGTATTGTCATCAGGAGTAATATTTACATATGATTTAGATACATAAATTAATAACAGGAAACTATAATAACATTTTGGACAGGTCGGATAATCATACTTTCACAGCCCATCTATTAAATTGTATATAAAAGAATCAGACTGTTAAACGTAAATAGATTACAGTACTCAACTCGCTGAATGATTTATCAATTATTATTTCGGCTATATTAAAATGCCCAGCCTACTTTAATCATAAAATTAATTCTTTTATTTCATTCATCATCAACTTTATTGCTGTTAATAATAGTTCCACCAGACATGACATGTGTGCTACAAATGTTAAATAGTTTTATATTAATAAATGTCTTGATACATAACTTATAATTAATCTGTAGTATAATAATTCTATGAAGGCAGTAATTATAGTTTTCTAAATTGTCCATAATATTAATTATTGTTGTAAACTGTAATTGCCTTGTGTTTCATTGTATAGTCTTTCTATGATATAGTCAACTGCCATTTGCATTAAACATTCAACGTTTTGAGATTAGTTCTAAGAAAGAATCACCGCATTGCTTTTGTAAATTGCATTAAATATTGACACGAACAAAATATAGTATTGTCTGAAATATTAACAAATAGACGAATTATGATAAAATGAATAGAATTGGTAGTAAGTTGTAAAATAATTAGGTTTAGACATTGATTAGAATGGTTCACATTTGTTCGACAAGACATTATTTCTGTTAATTGCACATTTGTCAGAGTTCACTATATTCTTGCTTATTTTTCATAGTTAACTGAATCTCTACAAGTATTGGTCCAAATGAAAGCATTAAAGAGCTATAAAATATTTGTAAATGATTCCGAAAACCAAGCACACAAAAAAACCTATTCACATACACGCCATCTTCATTCTCCATAAAATCAGTTTCAGTAATCTTTATTATATTATGTGTAAATAAAGAAAACGAAGGAGATTATGCATTAAAATTAGGGGCAATTATGTCACTTCTAAAATATTACAGAAGAATTGGCATTGTAGGTCATTTTAGGAAGTTAAGTAGTTAATAAATTTGTTAGTAATAACAAAACGCAAAAGTACTGAATACTAAAGATAGTGCAGATGTACAGCGAGTAGGTCATACAAACAGTACAGGTGATTTTTTTTCTTTCATCTGCAGGTTTCTCTCATACATTTCTACTTCATTTTGGTCAACTTTTTAAAAGGTTTCTACACCAGTGTCAATCACCGTGATCTGAAGGATCTTATAGTTTTATATGAAGAAAATATCTATCAAATAAGCTGTTGTGTCATTCTTGGTTTGAAGAGTTGATAAATGAATGTATTTAGTTGAGAAGGAGCTAACTGAAGTGTATGCAAAAATGTCGGATATTAACAACAACAATCTTTACCATATGATCGCCGATGCCCTTTTTGATCCTTGCTATTAACTTTAAGGAAACTGGTTAGCACTTAGATTCTTTAGACATGGATTTGCATTGGCACATAGACCCATAATCCAACAAAATGTTTATTTACCAAAAATTGACACTTAGCTCCTTTAGAACTAAATACGTTCTAATGATATCAAATAAATGAAGTTACTGTTGAGATTTGAAACATAATTACTAATCGTTGTTAAAATAACAATTTATTATATTGTGTAATTTCTGTTGTATAATCAAGAAAGGGGATACAGGAACTACGAAGCCATTATGTAGGATGCTTTTCATAAGTCAAAAATAGTCGTTGATTTATGGTTTACTCTATATGCCAAATGTAATTCATGGAAGGTCTTGTAAACAGATATGAGCATAGATTGTTTGAAGACATATTGTTCTCGATTTCGGAAAACACTTTGAACACACACCACAACATTCTATTCCTTAGATATATCATGTAAACACAACAGTAAAGCCAATCCTGTTTTGGTTATATTGGGGCCTCTAAAGTTTATTTCATCCAATACTTCTTGAAATGAAATCAAATCTTTGAGTTTTACGTCCCACGATTACGTCGGCTAGGCTAAAGGATACGGTGATCATGAGAAATGAATGAAATGATGGAATGAAGAAAGTGGGAGGAAACGGGAGAACCCTGAGGAAACACATGCACACGGTGTTTGTCCACCACAATGTTTATTTAGCGCGAGCTGAGATCGAACCAGGGATCAAACAGAGGTGAACGCTCTACCACTGAGCACCGCGGCCCCTCCAATACTTCTTGTCTCTACCTTAATGTTGTCTTAGTTTTGAACATGTATGAATCCTATGTCGTCCTATGTTTCATAATTTGATTTTCAGATTGAAAGACCTCAATAAAATAACAAATGTTCTTAATTTGTGATAATTACAACAGTTTTTAAATTAGTATAGTATAAAAGTTTAAAACTTCGACAATTTGATATTATAAAATTCATTTCATTTATTGTACTTATTATTTCTTTAGTACATGATTGTGTTATCAATGTTATCGAGGATTTCATTTGAATACTGAGCATTTATTGCTGTAAAAATTGAGGCGAACATTTCTTCAACTACTTGACTATTCTTTGGAAGATTTTGTAAGCTTGTCTGTGATAGCTCAATTTTATTGTGCGTAGGTTTTGGCCCAGGGGCGTCATTTAGGGGGGCAGGAGGGGGCAATTGCCCCCCGAAGAGTTTGAGGAATACATATACTTTAATCGGTTGTCTACTAATATACTAGTACAAAATGCGAAAGTCTTACGTCGGTGGTGCTCTTGCCCCCCCCAAGCGAAGTCCGAAATGACGCCCCTGTTTTGGCCTAATTGTAATAGCACTATTAGTTTCATTGTATTCCTTTATTGTTCCTATTACAATAATAGTATTTAATTTTTTGATGTTCTTTTTGTTTAGTTATTAGATTTTTTATTTCTGTTGTTGCTTTTGACGATGCCTCTTGATACTTTCTTTTAAAAAGGATAATTTTATTGTATATAAAATAGTATAGCAACAAACAGTGAATTTCGGTTGATATTAATGGAACAACGGTTATGTTATTACTACAAATGGTATTGTTGTGGCTTTTAGGATTACCTGCGTCACTATCACTGTTAGGATTAGACAGGGGTGTAAACAAGAAGGACGCGAGGGAACAACGTTCTCTCAGTAAAAGTTGAAGAAAAAATTATTAGAATCACATGAAGATATGAACACAATAGGAATTTTTCGCTTTATTATTTTCTTCGTTCACTCTTAGAACATAAGCACACCTATTCTCAACGAAGTGATAAGATTGCAAAAACCATAACGTAGCACGTTGAAATTATGTATTAATGACCGTCTCCTTCCACTCCTGGGATTACGTATGTTATTGTAAGTAGTACACTAGTGCTACGTATTATTGTATATTTTACTTACACAGTACATAAATAAATAATCTAAAGCGTGTCTCATGAAAAATCGCAACTTTTTAAATGTCCGCCATTTCTGTTCTGGTAGGTTGGCAGCACTGAACGTTACACGATTTCATTTGTTGTCATTGAGGTTGGTAGTCACGGAGCGCCAAATAGCGCATGGTCGTCATCTCTTTTTGTATGGGTAGAAATGGAACGTTTCGTGGCAGAACAGCGTTTGTCACAGTGAAAACTTATTACAAATGTAATTAATGTTGTGCAGATACTGCCTACTCGCAAACTCTGTGGAATGGTGGTCAACATAATGCAAAGAATAAATCAACTGTAATGAACTTTGACTAAACACTCCACAGAGTTTGCGAGTAGTCTTTGCATAATTTTCACTACATTTGTAATAAGTTTTCATTATGACAAACGCTGTTCTGTCATGAAACGTTCCGTTCCTACCCATTCAAAAAATAGATGACTTTCATGCGCTATTCGGAGCTCCGTGACTACTAACCACAAAGAGAACAGATGAAAATCGTGTAACGTTCAGTGTTGCTAACCTACTAGAACAAAAATGGCGGATATTTCAAAAGTTGTGTCCTTTATGGAACTCCCTTATTACAACAGAGTAAAATTATATCATCTATAAAAATTGCCTATTTTTAAGCAACACACACATTAATTTTTCTCTGTTTTCTCGTAAACTACGCATGAAAACTCACCCTCAAGCATATAATTTTGTTGAGCTCAGTGCCATTTATCGATTCTTATGTGTGTTATCTTTGGACAATACAACACATAAACAAAAATTAAAATTTAAGTGTAAATCATATTTTTGGACTAAGTTTTATGTCTCTTTAACCATACCGTATACTGTCATTTTCCTAGTGTAATAATGAGAAATTCGATCAGTGTATATTTTAGAATCAGTTTCCTCTTAATAGGTGGCGTGCCAGCATCAATTTTTAATTTACAAAAACAATTACCTTCTGTTCCTTTTCTCTTAAATAACACATGAGGATTTTCACTTACCAACACCATTGTATTCAGCTCAATGAGAGTTATCGATTTGAATATCTCGTCGTTGGACAAAGTTTTTTCTTTATTTAAACGCTAATAATAATATTCTAGGATGAATCATTATGTTACTCGTAGTAGACGCTAGCTTGTAATTTAACAGTGATATCATTACAGTACATTAGTCAGTATTTTGTAAGTACTTGATTCGGGAAAAGTCCTACAGCATCAGTAAATTAGGCACTATACCGTGCAAAAATTACAGTACTTTGTTATTGATTGTATGCTTACTTAGGCGATGATGCGTATAATACAAAATTCCAGCTTCTAAGAGGTTTTGTTTTGTGTGGAGAGATGAAGTGGGTCGTGAATCAACTGGGTCAAGATTTGTAAGTGGGTCAAGGATCGCGGTCAACAGGATGTCACCCACTTCGACCCAGCACATCCACTATGAGCCACCGACCCACTATGCTAAGTGCATTGTATACAGCATCTTCTGAACACTGGTGAGTTTGTCTACGTTTTACTTTCAAGGCCTTCATTTTTCTTCCTTTTTTCATTTGTTTCTATTTACTTATCTCAGATCAGTATACCTAGGTGAAGAAAGAATTTCAGGGACTTTCGGTTAATGATATTTGTAATTATAATAATAGAAATAGGACTTACTACTTGGCTTTCAAGACAAGTCGAATTTTACAGTTTTTTTTTATGTTAGACTAATTTAGCTTGATTTGAGATTTTCAAATTTCATCCTAATTTCCACAGAAAAGTATCTATAATCCAACAAGGAAACAAGTATGTATGGTAATTAAATTGAAATTCATCGTAAAGAAATATGGCCGATATCAAACACTTTACCATTTTATATGATGAAGGTCAGATGCACCGGTATTGTAACAGAGCGGTGCATGAGCGATTGAACTTAGAAATTCAAACTCCGATTAGTAATTATTTCACAGCTTTGTTTTATTATAAATGTAAAAATTTATTTAGTTGGGAGGGCGTTGATCATGAGTCAGAGTTGATAACGATAGGTTTTGGTGGGTGGTGGGTTAGAGTGCGTCATGGTGGGTTAGATTGTGTCACAGTGTGTCGTGGGTCACGCTGAGTAGTGGGTCATAGATCAAGTTTTCATTGACCCACGCCATCTCTGTTGTGTGGAGCCTCTTCGACCAGACTACGAGCTTTGTAAATAGCTGGTATGCTACATTAACTAACTAACTAACTAACTAACTCTATGGCCTATGGAACCCGGAGGTTCAGTGCCGCGTTCACAAAAGCTCTCCACTGACTTCTATCCTTAGCTAATTGGATCCAGTTTCTACTTTGTATTCCTATCTCTGCGAGATCCATCTTAATATTATCCTCCCATCTGCGCCTAGGTCTTCCTAATGGTCGTTTTCCTATGGGTCTACCAGTCAAGACTTTGAAAGCGTTTCTACTTTCTTCCATTCTAGCTACATGACCTGCCCACCTAAGCCTCCTAGACTTGACGACCCTAACAATGTTGGGTAAACCGTATAGACTATGTAGTTCCTCGTTATGAAGCTTCCGCCATTCCCCATTCTCGTTCCTCTTGGGTCCGAATATTCTTCTCAGGATCCTGTTCTCAAATACTTTCAGTCTATGTTCTTCCCTCAGAGTAAGCGACCATGTTTCGCAACCATACAGAACAACAGGCATGATTATCGTTTTATATATTTTAAGCTTCAAATTCCTCGACAGAATTCGCGACGACAAGAGATTTTGAACCGAATAGTAACACGAATTCCCTGCTTTTAGTCGACATTTAATTTCTTCGTGAATATGATTTTCGTCTGTTAATATTGATCCTAAATATTTGAAAGTATCAACTTTATCAAAAGTATTATTTAATATTTTAACGCCTCCACAATTTGCCGTATTACGGTCCCGACGCACTTCCATGTATTTAGTTTTCTCAGCATTTACTTCTAAACCCATGTCCCTGCAAGCGTTTAATAAGATCTCTGCATTTATTTCTACTGTTCTCCTATCATCCCCTATTAAATTTACATCATCAGCATATGCCATAACCTGGTGAATGCCGTTCAACTCTAGGCCCCGGTTGCTATCTTTGATTTTCCTTATGGCGTATTCCAGCACAAAGTTAAATAATAATGGCGACAACGCATCTCCTTGTTTCAGGCCATTTTCGACGTGGAAGCTCGTGGACAAAAATTTTCCTACCCGGACTTTACTTTGGGATTCACTTAAACATATCTTAATTAATCTAATTAGCTTTCTCGGTATTCCAAGCTCTGTAAGAACGTTGTATAATGTTTCTCTCCTAACCGAGTCGTAAGCCTTTCTGAAATCAATAAATAGTTGATGTACCGGGGTATTATATTCCCACTTCTTTTCGAGTATTTGGCGAATGGTAAATATTTGGTCGATAGTTGATCGATTTCGTCTAAATCCGCACTGATAATCTCCAATAATTTCATCTGCGTATGGGGTCAATCTTGCTAACAGAATATTTGAAAGGATTTTATAGGATGTTGACAGAAGAGAAATGCCTCGATAATTATTACAGTCAGTTTTGTCGCCTTTCTTGTGAATTGGAACAATGATTGACTCTTTCCACTCTTGTGGCAATTCTTCCTTGTTCCAGATAAGGAGAATGAGTTTGTGTATCTTGTTCCACAATTTTTCGCCTCCAGCTAAAATTAACTCAGCCGGAATTTCATCAACACCCGGAGATTTGTGTTTCTTTAATTTCTTTATAGCGGCTTCCACTTCTATTCGATTGGGTTCTGGAATATACGGTTCTGCGGTGTGTATCTCCTTTTCTCCACGCACATTAGTTTTTGGCTGCGTGTTCAGCAAATCGTTAAAGAAATCTTTCCATCTATTTAAGAGGCTATCCGTATCAGTGAGAACTGTTCCGTCAGATTTCTTTAATATATAAGCACGAGGTTGATAGCCTTTCTTAAATTCGCTGATCCCCTTATACATGTCCCGAATATTTTTATTTTTACTATTATCTTCAAGTTCCTTAATTTTAGCTTTCAGAAAATCCCGTTTCTTTGTTCTAAAAGTTTTGGAAGTTTCCCGCCTGATATCTGCGAAATTTTGTGTAGTTATTTCATTCGGATTTTGTAGCCACCGTAATTTTGCCTGTTTTCTCTTCTCTGCTAGTTTAATGCATTCTTGGTCGAACCATGGTTTGTTCCTACGTATTTCCGCGTGTCCCAATTTTTCTATTGCTGAACTTTTAATGCTATCTCTAATTTCAATCCAAGTATCCTCAACACTAGTGCACTCCGAGTCTTCTAAAACCGAGAATCTATTCGAAACTTCAATCTGGTATTCCTCTCTTACCTGGCTCTCTTCTAATTTCTTTAAATTAAATCTCTCCGTTTTCGGACATTGAGTATTACCTTTATTCAACGATAATCTCTCCCGTATTATCGCTGCTACCAGGTAGTGATCAGTGTCACAATCAGCCCCTCTAAACGACCGGACGTCAATTATGCTAGATTGTCTTCTTCTATCTACTAAAACGTGATCAATTTGATTATGTGTTTTTCCGTCTGGTGATGTCCAAGTGTATTTATGAACGTCGCGATGTGGGAATTTTGTACTCTTCACGATTAGGTTTTTGGATGTTGCAAAGTTCACGAGTCTAACACCGTTGTCATTACTTTCCTTATGCAAACTTTCGTTCCCTATAATCGGTTTGAAAATATCCTCTCGTCCTACCTTCGCATTGAAATCCCCTAATAGAATCTTCATATGGTATCGCGGGAGTTGGTCAAATATCCGTTCCACTTCTTCGTAAAAACTGTCTTTTATATCGTCATCCTTATCTTCAGTTGGAGCATGTACATTTAAAACAATAATATCACACCACCGTCCCTTAAGAGTAATAAAAGAAAGTCTGTCAGTAACAAATTCAACCCGTTTAATTGCTGGTAATATTCGTTTGTGAACGAAAAACCCTGTTCCTAACTGGTGATTTTTATTTCCTTCCCCGTAAAAGAACGTAAAATTTCCGGAATTCTCAGATCCATTTCCTTCCCACCTAACTTCCTGAACTCCTACTAAGTCCATCCTGTATTTCTCTAACTCACTCGTTACAGATTTTAACGCGCCTGCCCTATAAAGACTTCTAATATTCCATGTTCCAAATCTCATGTCCATTTTTTTTTGCTGATGTCGTGCCAAGTTATCAGTCCTTGTCCGAGGCTTTTGTGAATGTTTCTGAACAAGTACCTTTTTTTACAGGATGAGGGTGTTAGCCTTACCCAAACCCCCAAGCTGGAGGACCACTCCTAGTCGTCTGTCCGCGACTGCTTATTCAGTATATTCGCAGCTAACCTCTATATCTAGAGGCCTTCTCCTCGATCCGCAACCTGAGGACGCGCCATGCCGTGGTGACAGGAACCCACGTTACACGGGGTATGCTACATTGTACGAAATAATGCCATTAATCTGAACTTTATTATTTTTTATTTGTCTTACAGTGCCACAGTAAAAATATTGCCAATTTTAAAAAAAGTCCTTGCCCTATCTGATAAATAAGAAACAGGAACACGATTGATATTAAAATATTATTACGATTATTATTAACCATTATTTTAATGTCGTTTTAGTTTCAAAAATAATAATAAAATGCCAGTGCATAAATGCCAATAAAATATAATTTAGTTTTATCCATTTCTACTACGTGTGAAACTGATCTCATTGTTATGTTGTATTTTGCAATCATTTCAGTCAAATCGACCCGGAAATGAGACGAGCATAGCCAATAAAACTGGTCTCTGTGTAGATTGACGACTTCATCTTTTCTCGTCCTTGTGTTTTGACTGAATGCAAAAGAATAGGATTCGGAATGGATTGCGACAAATGCAGTAGAGGATCTACGAAAATGAATAAAACAAGACATAACAAAAAGATAGACAGCGCGGAAGAATTTTCTCCGAACGTAGTTTTTTTCTTTTTTCTTTTACTAGAGAAGACCTCTTTTTGGACTACTTCCATCATGTAAAGTAGCCGCATTGGGAAACATTGAGAACTGTAGGATTGCCAGAACCTAGCTCTACAGTGTTTCCCCTTGTGGTTGCGATGTTTCAACGACCTCTAAAATACTGTTTCACTTCGTGCAACAAAATATTTCTCGTATTTTCTATTGATTTCTTACACATTAAACAAAGCTTTAAGGTTCATGATGGGTCTGCCAAATGTTATTAGTGTCTGCTTACGCGTCAAAATGTTTAAGTTTTACAACTTAGAAAATCGTATTGGGTGAGTTAAACTCAATTTAGGTTATCCATTGTTCACTTGAAAGTTTCAAATCCTATAAATCATTGGAGCACATTACTTAGGTGTTATGATAGTGATTACAAATAATAAGGGAAAAGATAGATCCGTTTTGTTATGTTTAACATAATAGTAATAGAAAATCCAAATGATTACTGCAGCATATGCGTCAACAACGATTTGAAAATTTTAAGGAATTTGGGTTGCCAAACACTCATTTATATGTTTACACTATCTATCCGTCTGGAAGACACAAGATTGCTATAACAACCTCATGGATCGCCGTCAATTTTGGTCAAATTATGGAGAGTCAGAAGTTTAGAATCATGTTCGTTGATAGAGGTGATTCATTTGATCCCATGATATCATCATCATCATAGGTATTCTGCCATTCTTGGCAGATCACTTGCCGAAACTGAAAAGTTTCCATGCTCCGCATTCTTCCGCTAATCTCTTCGTCCCCACGTACGATTTTTCTGTTTTCATATCGTCCATCAATTGTCGCTTTCTTCACCCCTTCCCTCTCTTTTCTGCTACCATATTTTCTAGCACATCCCTTATGATACAGTTCATTCTTAGCCAATGTCCCAGTCAATTTCTCTTCCTCTTCTCAATTACATGTAAAATTGTTCTTTTCTCCAAATCATTTCTAACATCTCTCATTCGTTTCATATTCGAACCAGCTAATTCTCTCCATTCTTCTTCACACCCACATTTCGAGAGTTTCCAGTCATTTTTCATCATTTTTGCATAATACACATGTTTTCTGTTCCATATAGTACAATACTCCACACGAGTCTTTTTCACAACTCTTCAATGTCCCACAAAATAGTATTTTCTTTCTCCTAAAGGCTTCTTTCCCCATTTCTATCCTTGCTTTTATTTCACGTTTGCGTTTCATATCATCACTAATAATACTAGTCAGGTATCGCAAACTAGTCACTGGTTCTATTTTCTCCCCTCATATTTGACACCGACCGCTTCGTTCCGCAGTAGGAGTAGTATTAGTAGTAGTAGTAGTAATAGTAGTATAATGATGTATGTATGTATGTATGGAGATTCCATATCGTTGTGCTATTTGTATTCTTGGTTCCTTATTTTGTGGGAGAATGTAACTTGGTACATTGTTGATTGCCAACATGTCATGTTACCACTTTTTCATAATAAGGTACCGATAATACGTATACCACATCGATATGGGATCTTCCACATATGCTACAATAGCCACACCAGCGTTGTAAAGAATTACCTTACAATAAACATCAGGCTGCAAACCATACAGTGAATAAAATTACTTTGTATACTTCTCTTTTCCTCCTCAATTTCCGTTTGCAACATTTCAGTTTCATTTTTAGTTTTCTTGCTTACGGGAGATTTATAAAGGAAGTCCCAGCCTTAGAGCCGTGTGGACTAGTTCACTAATTTTGTTTTAAATAAACATTATTTGAAGTAAGTATATGTAATAAAGTAGCACGTGCCAAAATGGAAGAATTTGCCTGTTTTAAATATAATTGTTTATCACATTGTTAATGTAATAAGCAAGGATAAGCGAATGAATATTTTAAAATTGAAAAAACAGTGTATTAAGATTGTAATAAACTGTAAAGTTGTCAAAGTAAAAATTGAATAAAAATTGAGAGCAAATGCACCCCAATACTTAGATTTACAGCACCATCTCTTATCCCTCAAACAATATTTACAAAACTATTTAATTGTCTTGTCTTCATTCACCAACTATCGGTGTTTTAAATATAAGCATCAGCATTATTTGCCTAGTATGCTAAAAATGTATGAAAATTGAAATGTTTTTCTTGAAATTGTAACTATTTTTGCAAATGGCGTAAGCCGCCATTTGCATTTTTTCTGGTCGACTTAAAAGTCGTTTTTCCTGTTATATATAGTATTAAAATGTTTTTTAAGTATAAAATGTTCGTCAGTTACGTTATGATATATATAGAAGCAATAAGTCAAATCCAGGTAGTAATTGTATAGTCTTAGTTAGGTATATAATGTCATAATCGGGAAGGAGTTTCAACGGGAAGAAGAGGGCCAGTTACCCAGTTGTTCGGGGTGAAAATATTGGAAAAAGTGAAATATAGATGAAATGATTGTGTGTAAAATGTTTGAAAGTGTGTATAAATGTTTTCGTGTTTAGATGTAATGAGTGTAGATGATATATAATGAATGTCTTTCACTTTAACCACTTCCTCTTCGGCAGCTCACTTTCTACGATGTTCACTCTATCACTATCACCGCGGAACTCCAACTATTTAATTGATTTACGTAGTTCATTTTCTTCTTTTTCTTCTGTAAAAAGTGCAGAGTAACACCCATGTCACTTATGAGAATTAAACTTAAGACGCAAATAATAAATGATAGAAATTTAATAGTATTGGAATTAGTGAAACAAAATAATATGGTCATATAATCAACAGAGGAGTTAAATGGTCTTCCGTAGAATAAATGGAATGCTTCACAGATTGGACCAGACAAAATAATGTTGATGAATTAATGTTTGTAATTTCCCATTGTAGTCATTTGCACAAGTAATAGTTATAAAGATGAACAATAATAACTAAACGTCCCTGGCATAGTATCGAAGGGTTTAAACCGACTAGTTGGGAATCTAAAACAAGTAGATGTGTCTTGTCAGCAAAACAAATCACATCACCATTATTGCTAACTTTTATGAATGGAATCTGCGACTACCTCCATTTCATTTAAGGAACTCCTCAATTGTATTTACAATGTTGGGTAAATGTATATACATTACCGTCATCTTGTGATTTTCTCCGACCCTTACTTATCTGACAAGTGAATGTTGTCCAGACCTAGTGCCGCTTGAATTTGATGGTCTGACTGGAATTAATTCACCACAGAGGCTAGTACAGTGCTCCGGTGTTCAAGAACCCCCCACCCCAGCACCAACACAAAACGTGAAAAAAGTAAAAGAAAAGAAAAGGAAAAAGAAGGAAAGAAAATGGGAAAATTTAATCTTTCGACGGATTTCTTAAATTATAAGGACCGGATTTGTTCATAAAGCGAAGAAAAGGGATAAGTTCGGGAATTGCGGCACTGAAGATTAAAACTGGCAAAAAGTTTTCATTGCATTTTTTCTCGACAAGCCGACGATTCCTTTCTAAGTAAGAAATTGAACAGGCATTTCTCCATGTTATTGTTATCTTAACTTTTTCCCACTTCATATATACAACGACTTTAATTTTTGAACTAAAGACAAAAGTTTTATTTGAATTTGCTGTATTGTACAGCTGTACAAAAATATGTGCTTATTATTTTCTATTTACCTTACTACATTTGTTTTCTTTCCTTTTAAAAATCTGAAAATTCAAAGATTAGTGTTCAAAATGAATGACGAGAATTAAGGTAAAGAATTACGACCCCCAGAGCCTCTCTGGTTACTCCACAATACTCTCATTCAAGAAAATTTTGCACTAAAAAAAAAGAATAAAACATGAAGGAACAAAAGGCTCCATTTTCATTTTTTTTAAAATTAAAGTACATTTTCAGTAGGATCTTTTTTTTTTTTTTTAATTTTCAAGAGCTGGTCCCGAAACCGCTCGCTATGCCTCGACGGTATTCTATATCCCCAGTTGTGGACTGCAACTTAGAGCACCCTGCCAATTTTAAATGGCCGGCGCCCCTAAGTTAGTAATAGCAATATGACGCATAATTTGAAAGACACTTGATAAGAAGAAAGAATTTATTGAAACACGTTATTCTTTTTCTATTCTCCTAATTCATATGTAAGAGGCATTATTCTCTTCTATACAGTTAACATTAATCAAAGCCTATACAATTCCATAAACAAGAAAACACAACTGTGAAATTTCGAGAAGATATATAAAATGTACAAGTGTCTACAGCCATTGATTATCATAGATTTTTGGAATTGAAACCCATACATTTAAAAAAAAAAAATATATATGATATGAACTGTTGACGTCTCTGTGAACTTTTGACGAGCTATCAGAATTCAAACTAAAGAATGGGTTTTATAGTATTGAAGCGGTAATAGATATTTTATCTTAAAATTTAACTATTGGAGTTAATTTAAATAAATATGGTGAGTAACTGTGAGAGGTAATTTGTTATCGTAATATATTATGACTATTGACTTCTTTTATAAAAACTGAATTACTAAAACAATGCATTGTTGGAAAAATTGTAAACGTAAAATATGAAATAAGAAACAAGCTTTTATTTGGTATAGAGTGTTTTAATATAGTCTGTTTATAATTGTGATAGAGCGTTTGTGTACACTGTAAAAAATTTCGCCTTAAATTTACTGACCAATTACCGTCAACTCTCGCTGCCATCCGATTACCCTAAATTTTACGGACCACCGTTTTTTCATAAAAACGGCAGACCGTATATTTAGAACCAAAATAATATTGACCGTGTTTAGAAACAAATTTGGTACCGTATATTTTACGGTAATTTACCGTAATATTTAGGGGTCTTTTTTTTTAAAAAAAAAAGCACAGATGTGTTATTACCGTTCAAGATTTATGGTAATTATCACACCGATTCCCTATCTAGATGTCCTTGCCGGTCCAGCATGCCCTCTTCCTAGATCCAATAAGAATTCTTGCTGGGCAATATATATTGACCCAATTTTCATCGAATTGCTGGAAACTGTATCAGTACACACTGGCTAGAAATAATTTTTCCTGGATGCATGCAACTAGAGTGCACACTGGTCCACTGGTGTTAAAGACTACTTAACTAAAGAAAACACAAAAGTGAACAAAAGAAGCTTTGCACCTACGACGTGCATAATATCCATAAGAATAAAAGTTGAAATTAATTCTTAGTTTGTAATATCGAACCCTTGTTCTGATATCATCTTGAACATACAATGTTTTTTTTTTTTTCTTTTCAAAGTTACCAATTTTGTCATGTATTGAGCAAAACACCAGAAGAGGATTCGATATTACATACCAAAAAAAAAAAAAAAACTACTTCTTGAATTTTATAGCTGAGTTTTTGCACGCTTTAAAGATGTAGTTGAAACAAAAATCCATGTCCTTTTAAGACATTCATAAATCGATATTCTGTTGCAGTGTTAAGATAGCTTTATTGCATGTATTTTCGCTATCAGTACCAGTAAACTAATAGACCTCAAATATTCTAATCAGCGATTCATTCGATTAGTCGCATTATTACGGTTTCAGATAACGAAGCAGGCACCCGACAACATAGCTTAGAAAGACCAGAAGTACGACTAAACAAGTGTAAAACCATATGACTTCTCACAACACTGCCTACAGTATCCAGTATCCGCTATTTCAAATTAATAAATACCTGTTGCATAATTATGTAACAGTGGCATCAATTCTCCCCCTAAAAAAAAAAAGTCACCAAACTTCCAGAGTATCGAACTTTTGCATATTTATTAAACGTTCAAATGTATTAACAAGACACCATGAATTGGTCTATAGAATTAAGTGAGTGTGACCAACAGCATAGTGGATAGACAGATTTTTACTAACTTCTTAAAGTAATAAGTTGTTGATAATAGTTTTTTTCTTTTTTCTTTTTCTTTCTTTAAGTCTGAACACGAGTATGAGTGCGTGTTACTAGTAACTTTTAAATCTATTATACTAGTAACTTTTTACTCTAACTGTCGAACTGGAAGAAATTTGGACATTATATACGTAAAATTTTATTGAATAGAAATCGCGTTTTAAAGACGTTGAATTTTTTGAGGACTCTGGAAATTTAAACACATGGAAAACTCTTTTAAAATTTCAGATTTATAAAATTTGTAAATTTGAGATTTATAAAATTTGTATATTTATAAAATTTGTAAATCTTTGAAATTCTTTAGTTTAACGTCCCACTACTATGACCTTTAGGCTAAGGGAGATGGATGATTAAAGCAAGTGAATGATGATGGGAGAAATGGTGGAATGCAATGTGGGAGGAAATTGGAGTATCCCTAAAAATTCCCACGGACACGATGTTGTCCACCACAAACTTACTTAGCTGGGGTCGAACAGGAAACCATCCCCTTTATAAAATTCGTAAATCTGCCTACTTCTTATCATATGTAATAAGTTATGCAGAACTTTTGTCAGTATACGTAACATCTATACAAATTATTGATTATAACAATTGTAACAATGTCTTTTAAATAGCGTAAATTATTAATACATAAAATGTTTTTCTTTCTTCTATTTTAAATACATAAAATATGAAAACATATTATTTGCAAAGCTCAAAATAATATTTGACATTATAAGTATCGCCATAGTATGTTATATATTTTTCTGTAGATTTTAGTAACACTAATGCTATGATACGGTGTAACCAAGTAGATTTTAGTAACACTAATGCTATGATACGGTGTAACCAAGTAGATTTTAGTAACACTAATGCTATGATACGGTGTAACCAAGTAGATTTTAGTAACACTAATGCTATGATACGGTGTAACCAAGTAGATTTTAGTAACACTAATGCTATGATACGGTGTAACCAAGTAGATTTTAGTAACACTAATGCTATGATACGGTGTAACCAACGAAGAAACGAACACAGTGCGTGTGTAATAAACTGTTCTAGTAACAATGTTGTTTCCCTGCATAACGTAGGAAAAAACACGTATTAAGTATGGACACGTGTTTCTCTTCCAATCTGAGAACTGATTCAAACGCTTCACAAAACAGAGAGGAAAAAGTAAAGATAATAAAAATAAAGATTTAAATACTTTAGGCTATATTTTAGGCTATAAAACAAATCTTGAGAACTGTGTTGCGATTTATCAAAAAAACGGGAAAGAAAATACCTAGCACAATTTTGTTACAATGTTTGTGTGAAGAGCTAGTATGCAACTTAATACAATATATATTCAAAACAGAACCATTATACTGTATGTTGTAACTTTAGCAGTATACTGTATAGTTTTATCTACTTTTATTGTTGCCGCAACAAAATACTAACCTCAAAAGACACTAAATGTACTGAACACTTAAATGAGAATTTCATGAAACAAGTAACGCAGCACTCAAATAATTTTGAGACTTTTTTTTACGACACAAAAAATGTCGTGTCACTTTAATTGCACAGAGAATTCTTGTTTCTGAGGAAAATGTGCTTGACGAACTGGAAATGCAAAGCCAGAACAAATGAAAGTGAAATGCCCCAGCATTGTGTTGCAATTTGTAACCCCATCACTTTCTCTTTCGCTTCCGTTAGTTTGCTCCAATGAATGCACTTGACCCTGACATTTTACATAGTTGTCAGTGCACGCGCAACTGCAATCTATTCATTTCGGAAATAAATTCCAAGTTGGAATCCTGCATGTAATCCGAAAGTATATGTACTGCAGATATAATATTGTCATCTTATGCTTTCTGTTCATTAAAACTACATTGTATCATTTTATGTTTTACAGCGATTTAGTATACTTTAAGTCATGCTGGTCTATAAAGAAACAATTTTTTCATCACGTAACAATAAACAAATAAATACTATTGTTCAACGAATTAGTTATGGAATATTATTCAGGAGAAACATACTATAACCTGCCCTAAGAGAAGGAAGAAAATTTTCATACGAAAATCGTTACTGTATAACAAAAGCCAACAAACCAGCGAAAAAGTTTTCTATATCTTAATTCACTATGGAAAATATAACAATAATAAATATAGAACCAATATTTAATGTAGAGGAAATTGAAGCTTAAAATATACAAAACGATAATCATGCCTGTTGTTCTGTATGGTTGCGAAACATGCCCGCTTACTCTGAGGGAAGAACATAGACTGAAAGTATTTGAGAACAAGATCCTGAGACGAATATTCGTACCGAAGAGGAACGGGAATGCGGAATGTCGGAAACTTCATAACGAGGAACTACATAATTTGTACGGTTTACCAAACAGTGTTAGGGTCATCAAATCTAGGAGGCTCAGGTGGGCAGGTCATGTAGCCAAGATGGAAGAAAGTTCAAGGTCTTGACTGGAAGACCAATCAGAAAACGACCATTAGGAAGATCTAGGCGCAGATGGGTAGACAATATTAAAATGGATCTCGCAGAAATAGGAATACAAAGTAGAAAGTGGATCCAGTTGGCTAAGGATAGAAGTCAGTGGAGAGCTTTCGTGAACGCGGCATTGAACCTCCGAGTTCGATAGGCCATAGAGTTAGTTTGTTAATTAGAACAAATATTTAAAGTACAATCAATAATGTTACATATTTTCCGTCCGTTAGTGTCAAGCATACTGTCAAAATATACAACCAGTAATTCAAGGATATGGTGACATTGCTTTAAAGAACGCACAGAAGACATCTCGAAAGAAGCCGTGTTCGTAGTTTGAGGAAAATTTTCCTAGTCTAGGGAAATTTCGTAGGCAAATTTAGCGAAAGGAAAAAAAAGGTACTTTTCGATAAAATGTGAAAATCCAGCTAAATTCTCATACTGACTAATCCACCAATATAAATGCTTAAATTTTTCTTTGTTCTTCATAAATAAACCAATACAATAGTAATAGTGTGTGTGTGTGTGTGTGTGTGTGTGTGTGTGTGTGTGTGTGTGTGTGCTCAAAATAGCATAATTTGCACCCATTGTTGTATTTGGGTGTATTTGCCTATTTCTGTAAAAAAAAAAAAATGGAAAACCAAAAGTGGATCAAAAGATTCCGATCTTGGCCAATAATTAGCTTTTTAATCAAGGGCCACAAAATTTTTGAACAGCCTCTAAATCGAGGTTTTATATTTTTTACTGAATAAGCACATCATACTGAGTTAAGTGATAGTTTGGTTTTGGCTACAACTGTATGTAGCTCTCCAGATATAAGGCCTACAAGAAAATTTTGATAGAAATATATTGGATCTTCTGATCCAAAAAATTAGGGAAAAGTAAAAAAAAAGAAAAGAAAAGAAAAGCAGAAAGCAAAACGAATAAAACAAATGTGGTTGAACACAAACAAACTATTTGCTGAGCAACTACACGTATGTAGATTTTTAATGTGAATATATTGTTTTGCTCAGCAAATAGTTTCTTTGTGTTTAATTATATACAAAGCAAAGCTTCTACTTATGGAAAATGTGGTTGACATTTCCTTTACTATAGCTTAATTAATCTTATCACATATTCTCTCATAGGAATTGGACCCTTAACAAACTAGGGAACATATGATAAGAAAAGGGAAAGTCAGTTGGGGGTAATTTTCTTAAGGAAACCTACGAACATTAGGAAGAAGTCAAAACGAAACGAAAAGCAATAAAACGTTGATTTTGCAGTGAAAGCCAATAAATAGTCTCAAAAAATACAAATTAAAATGTAAATACAGAAACGTAATACAATCATCTTTCGTTTTAAGGGATAGAAAGGAAATAACAGCGGTCCGATGTTGTCTAGTGGCTCTAGGTTCAATCACTAAGTCTGCAATGACTAATAACCATAATTATATTACAAAAAAAGAAGAAGAAAATGCAGCACTCTATTTCTAATCACGTATACTATCCTATCTGATAGCGTCCTACATGATAAACTATAAACTAAATATACATTATAATAAAGTAAAATCAACATTTTAAGTTTAAACTCATGGCTTTTAAACTGAATCGACTGATCAAGGTTTTGTCCGTCTGTTATGGGGGGCTCCGTAAGACTGAGCAGTGAGTAAATCAGTCAATAATTTTCCTTGTTATATTGTTTCAAATTACTTTCGAGCGTCTACATAAGGAGAGAGCATTGAATAAATGTAAACCAAAAAAAGTAACCAGATTTTACTATTTTGGTCCTATTCTTGAGGGTTTGGAATTTCGTCCACCTGCATTCAAGAGACGTACTTGACTGACATACAGTAGCATATCTGCAACTGAATTAATAAATAACCAAATTAATTTAAAAAATTATCAATGTTACGCATTTCATTTTTGGTGACTGGAATCATTAATCCATGTATTATTTATAGTACTTTAGGGTGAAGATGTAATACAGGACGTTAATGAACTATATTGTCAAATTGAATAGGCAATTCTTCACATCAAACTAAGAAAAAAGGTTTATATAAACATGTAGGCAAAACTGCGTAGTTTCAGAGCAAGGGCACTCCAAAAGAGTGCAAAAAACTACACTGTAGCAGGCGTTATTTCGCACACGAGAAACCAATCAGTGACATTCCATATTAGTATATACGAAGTCACTCTTAATATCAGTCAAAAATGCAAACTTAAGCAATGTGCAACATATGCACAAGAGATTTCTTACAGGGCATAATTCCCAGACATCCTCCCAACAGAAATCTCGGATATGTTCATACTTAAATGTGAGCCCAAAGTAAAAAAAAAAAAAAAAATGTAAGCCTTGACACCAAGGAAAAGGTAATGTGTCAGCGAGAAGCCGGAACAGCCAATTCATGATTCCTCGTGTTCAAAATCACATGTTGAAGAGAGTTCACAGAAATATCCAGAAGATTTGAGGAAGTGTAATCAGAATTTTGACAGGCATGCGAAATACGTTCCATATTAATATGCAGTTCGTCAGTTTCTGCATTTGCTTCTAGACTTTATAACGCCACTGTACATATATACCTCAAAGTTCATCCACTCTTATACATACTCAGATGGGAAATGCTGAAGTAAAGCTGGAAAGAAACATCATTTCTACTACATGATTCTATCTAGAGTACTCAAGAAACAAAAACAACAACATACTAAAAGACATTGTAGACTCCATTAAGGAGTTTCCGTTTGTACAAATATTTATTTTTTTAAGTGTTTTATTTGGCAACACCAAAGGCAGAAGGAAGGAGGCCACCGCCGAGAGTTTTTGCAGTGTAGAGACGCCCTGAGGCCGATTAGCCTGCAGTTTCTTTCGTTCTCGCAACAGAGCAGCGCAGCGCAGAGCCACTGTGGATGCGAAGTCAATAAGAATGAGGCAAGCAGCTAAGGAAGAATGAAGGAGCCTGGATCGTACGAAAAGGAGAGCGTCCTAAATTAAGGAACACTGAGAACGAAAAGAAAGAAAACAGAAAAAAAGAACTCTCTTAAGAAGGATGAAAAGCCCTAACTCTTGTGGAGCTTTCATCGTATTCTTCTTCATTTCTATCTAATTTGCTGAAATTAGTTTCTCTCATTATGGACCCACATTATTGCAACTTAAAGCTTTCGCTTCTACTTCTTTCCGTTCCTACTTGGTCGCCTAATTTCATCCTTGTCTCTTAAAGAGAGATTCTTTATTTTTCCAGATCCCAAAATATATTTTGAACCCTTTCCCTATCCTATACTCTTAACCTTAATTTCTTATAGTAAATAACAGAATACCTTCTACGAAGACATTCTACACTTTTCACAATTTCATTCAGAAAACATTACACTTTGCATCAAGCTAGTAACAGGGAACATACTACTAAGCAGGGGTACACTGCCCCCATGAAGAGGCGGTTGTACAGATATAGGGAGGGCGTTATAACAATTGGTCGGACAGAAGGGGGAATGGATATTTCATATTGCGTATGTAACAACATATGATTTTAACTATATCTTAAGACGGAATTTCGAAATAAAGATACCTCAAATAAAGGAGCTGTTTTACTTCGGTGATAGATTAGAGAAGACAGCCCTACGCCCCAGCAATATAGCTGCAACTTCAGATTAGTCAACCTTACTCAATATTACTGACAAGACATGCCTATTATTCCAGAAAATCAAAGGTTGATTAATTTATATTGAGTCGAATTTGGAGGTGCCACTTATCTAGGAAATGCATTGTTTCCACCAGCGGTTGTGTTTGATCTGTAGCCCGCCTTTACTGACTATTGCTCGGTATCGAAGTTTCCATTGTAGGAGACTGCGTTACAGCTGGATCATGGTATTGAATCGGAGTCCTCTTTACACGCTTTCCACGGCCAGAGATTGTGCGGACTTGACGATGAGACAGCGCTGCTTGGCAAGTCCGAAAGTATAATAGTCCATTTGGCTGGCATCTGGTCTCTTGGCAAGGATGTCAGAGAAGAGAATTGCCTAAATTCCGTTTCTTGTTTCATACGGTGATAGAATTTCAGCGCTGTTTTCACCGTGTGACTGAATCCATTCTCTTGGTGCAGTTCAACCTGGTTCATTGTTGGGATTTCATGCTGGTACATGTTAGTCAGGACAAGAGTCTGGTAGTACGTAGTATTGATTTTGACGTTTTACTCAACCTTTCGAAGACGTGGTTTGCCCTTGTACGAGAAACCGGTCAGAATCATGATCCCTTTTAGAAAACTCTTTCCACACTGGTGAAATACTGTGCTTTGGCCCAAAGTGTCAAAAGGTCTGTATATAATGGCACCAACTTTACCACAGGCTGTGAAGTAAATCCATGCTTGATCAAGAGTAACAACAAACTTACACCGCTCATCCGCCAGATGAAGTTCATACAGCATCCTGCAGTTTCATTTTCGCTCAGCTACATCAAACGGTTTCAGAAACTCCACACTGCTCTTACGAACGACCATGAGGCGTAAATCCCTGTGAATAGCTCGGGCGGCATTTGCTGACCATCGCACGGTGTGTGGGAGGATTTTCAGAGGTCGCCATAGGTCGAATCATACGCAATAGATACGGAGTCCTCATCACGGGAAGTCAGTTTCTAGCTGCTCGCGTCCGTGTGGTGAACCAAAAATTCCGTGCCGCGTATTTCCGTATAATATGATTCAAAGTGGCACGACCTACACAAAAATTACACAGTTTACACATTTCTACGATGCACGGCGCCGTGAACTAAGCGTCGGAAAGAGCCACAATGAGATCTTCCCAAACTCTGTTCGGTTTCGATTGCAAATACTACACTCGACCATATTGTTCTACTGCGTGACTAACGAGATACTGTTGCTTACCTCGTGGTAATCTCACGACGATGAACTGCGCAATCGCAGTACAGCTGCACATTGAGTTCAGCTCAATATAAATGAATCAATCTCCTTTTTTCATTCCAATTACTTCATTACAGGAAAGGCTTAAAAATGTAAAAAAAAAAAAAAAAAAAGAAAAAAAAAGAAAAAGAAAAGAAAATACATTGTATGTTTCTCTGGCTAGAACAAATTAATTGTGTTTACGTTAATTTTAATGTGATAAATAATTTCAGTTTACGAATAACGTTAGGCAAAAAATACAGATTTTGTGGAGTTCTTAACAAAAAATAATTTGCTTGAAAGTGCAAACATTTTACAATGTTAATTGTAGTTGTAATTACGATAATAATTTGGAAAATAAATTTCTCCAGGCTTCAGGAAATAAGTCGCCTCTATAGTCGGAGAATAAATTTCCCTTGGCGTCGAGAAATGTATCTCCGGCGAAATTTCTCGTTCCGTGCACAACATTATTCATCGTGCACCTTTTGCAAAACATAACGTAATTCTCACCTATACATATTGAAATCAAGATACAATTTTAAAATTGTTTACTGTCATATAATTATCGTGTTTACACATATGTTAAATCTCATGGATTCTAAACTGTATCTTTTTTTTTACTTCAAAGCATTAAAGAAAAAATGCTGGCAAATCTAAGTAACACTTTTTTTCTTTTTTTTTTTAATCGGAGGGATAAGTTGATATATTCACAGCTTCATACTTGATTGTCATTTTCTATAGCTACGAGGGCTGATCAATCAAGAACGAATAAAACATAATTATCTGTACTAATCCTCCAAATGATGATGGTATTTTTTAAAATAGTCCCCATTACATGCAATGCACTTGTCCCAAAATTTTATCAGTCATTAAAGGCATGCAGGATGCCATATTTGGACAGATCCTTCAAAATCGCCTCCGCAGCTTTCACCTCTGAAGATACGAAACGCTGTCCCCGGAGGTATTTCTTCAAAGTTGGAAAAAGAAAGAAATCACGGAGCTAGATCAGGGCTATGTGGAGGATGAAATACACACGGAACGTTGATCTTTGCAAGATAATCAACAGAATTTCTGTGCTGTTCTTCGTGTGTCACTTCCATGTTGCCTTATGCGTAACTGAAATTACGTGTGCTTGAACGGCTACCAAGATCACATTTCTGACGTCATTGCCTTCAAACTTGCTCGATCTATTCGTCACTTCTCCCACTACACAGACGTATTTCGTTTTCTGTGCCTTACTGTTGTATTTATCTCATAAACATTGATGATCAGTCTTTATTGATCGGGCTACGTGTTTCCTCAGCCGTCTTTTTTTTCAGACTGTCACTGTCACCCATCCAATGTATTAGAAATAAAGTTTCTTGAACGAGAATGGCAAATCCTAATCTAATTCAAAGAGTTTTAATATCTCCGTTTGTTAGAAAATTGCAATACTTCTGTTTGTAACAGACGTAATGCACGCAAATCTAAAATGCCATCGATTCAAAGACGCACTTTCATTTAAGAGAGCCATTTCGGGCAAAAAAAGTGATTTCTACATTTGTGTAATAAATTATCACACGATATCGAATGTTCATACCTCTGTTATATGCAGAGTTCTGGGATTAATTCAACTTCGGACAGCTTCGACTTAATAAAAATCTGGAAATATGAACTTTATTCAGTGACTGTTGCGAGAGTTAAAGTACAAGTAATTCAATTGCATTCTCGCAGCTAAAAACGGTAGTTTGAACCCATTTAACAAACATATCAATAGGTGTTTGTTGTTACTATTTGAAAGATTTTCATTTGTTCTGCTTTCTGGAGCCTATACAGATTCGGCCATTATGTAGAGTTGAAACAACATTGAAAGACAACATTTATGAATAAGAAAAAGCAGGTTGTTTTATCAGAAAATGTTACAGATTTCCTATATGTTCCTCACAAGCAGTAAAAGAATGTTAAGTCGTTAAAATAGTGACTAGCGTTGTTTTAATAAATGCTAATACATATGTAACACCGTTTTCAAAATAAAATTTACAAGAATTCAATGATCCCTAAATTTATTTTCGGTTTGGGTACAAAACCTCGCGGCCAGAACCTGGCGAACCAAAACCTCGCCTGGCCAAAACCTCGCCTCCCAAAACCTCGCAGTCCAAAAACTCGCCGGGCCAAAACCTCGCCTTGCCAAAACCTCGTCTTCCAAAACCTCGCGCCCCAAAATATCGCCATACCCAAAATCTCGCCTGACCAAAACCTCGTTGTAATGACCAAGCGACACAGAATCTCGCCTGGTCTAAATTAAGCGAGACGTAGTGTCGCCTGGGAAGAAATGTCAGGATAAAACTTCTTCACGAACGATTTCTTCAATGTAGAATGTTCTATATATTACTATATGTATATATTTAGTAATCTAATGCATGCTTTGGAAATCTATATATTTAAAAATTAAATGACTATGTTTGTTACATTATACCTCTTGAGCCATCCTACCGATCTCAATTAAATTTTCAACATAGATGAGGTTCGAGCCTAGTATCACGAGAACATCGAGATTGATCGAAATTCACAACTTTGGGCATCCACTACAGGATTGCTCAGTATTATTTTTTTAAGTGGGGGAATATCACGAGAACATCGAGATTGATCGAATTTTTTATAATTTCGAAGATTATACATGGTATTATTAAAAGTGAATGTCACCCGGAAAAATACCAAACTGTGAAAAATAAGTTATTATTGGTTTGGTTAAAAACAGGAAGAAGGACACCAGGAAACTGAATAATACCCATACGACAAAACAATTTCTTCAGTGAAAGTATAAAAGCTGTGTTTTCTATGCATACGTCACAAAACTATTATTTCATAGTCTAGAATGTACTGGCCCGGAAGGACATGAGAAAGAAAAATAACAAATGAGGCAAATATAAAAACTCCTGGTTTCTAAACCAGGGTGTTCAGTTTTGGATGCAGGCTCGTTCAGTCACGTTCAGCCTTGTTCAGTTGAGACCGGGGTTCGATTCCCCGCCGGGGAGCCATATCATAGATAAGAGATATTACAGATCACAGATAATATCACCATAACATCACAGATATTGTGATAATTTATATTGGTAATTATCTTGATGATTAAGGTTATTCAGTACCTATTTATCCATATCTATCACTTACTCGTGCTTACCTCGGTCATATAGTATTTACTTACTATGTGAATACTAATACTCACTCAACCTGACGTAGGAGAATGGGGTTATAGTTATTTATGAGAAACAATGAGTACTCAGTAATCTACCTTTTGCTATCTCATTTTATTATGTGAGCTTATCTATACAAGATGTGGGTGTGACTCTTACAGGGCCATTCTAGACCCGATAATGATGACGGATTAATATGTGAGTCACCCACTTGTGAATAGATTATTAGCATTATCTCAATGTTCTAAATAACAGACGTAATTATCCAGCAGCAATACATGAATTGATAAATAAATCAAGAATGCATAGCATTACAATAGAATACTGCTATTACAATTATTATTATTACTGTTATTATACTACTACTCGGGTTTATCATAACCTACGGTTACGAGGACTGTGAGAATTGCATTGCCTGACCATACTGATGTGTAAAATTAAGAAAAACCATAAAATACACAACTTACATGTTCTGGTCCATCAATACTGTTGACTTAACCAAGAATCGTGAAGACGAGACTTTCGCGTATACTCGAGACGAGACTAAACCGCGTTTTCAGATGCGAGTCAAGACCGACCGAGACTCGATCTAAGACTGAACAAGGCTGAACGTGACTGAACGAGCCTGCATCCAAAACTGAACACCCTGGTTTAGAAACCAGGAGTTTTTATATTTGCCTCATTTGTTATTTTTCTTTCTCATGTCCTTCCGGGCCAGTACATTCTAGACTATGAAATAATAGTTTTGTGACGTATGCATAGAAAACACAGCTTTTACACTTTCACTGAAGAAATTGTTTTGTCGTATGGGTATTATTCAGTTTCCTGGTGTCCTTCTTCCTGTTTTTAACCAAACCAATAATAACTTATTTTTCACAGTTTGGTATTTTTCCGGGTGACATTCACTTTTAATAATACCATGTATAATCTTCGAAATTATAAAAATTTCGATCAATCTCGATGTTCTCGTGATACTAGGAATTCTTTTATAATTTCACTTTGTCGGCACAACAAAAGGGAGGGGGAGTGGTATATATATACAGAGCCGTAGCTACAGATTTCGGCGCCCCTACTCTCACCACACCAAGTTCTTTCTTCCTGTTTTTCTTTTTACTTTAGCAGCAGATATTGTTATACTACACTGAATTTTTATTAAGCTGCAGGCGAGATTTTGGCCCACGAGGTTTTGGCGGCGAGGTTTTTTGACCACGCGATGTTTTGCGTGGTGATGTTTTTGCACGGCGAGGTTTTGGCCAAGCGAGATTTTGGGCGGCGAAGTTTTGGCCACGCGAGGTTTCGGCCGGCAAGATTTTGGGCAGCGATGTTTCGGCCGCGAGATTTTGTCCGTATCCCTTATTTTCTATGGGATTAACATATTGAGGGTAAGACAAAGGTACTTCAATACATTTTTTTAGGATTGAGTTTTGGCAAAATGCATTCTTCAATCACACTCGCTTAAATAAGTGCTATTTATTCCTTCCCTGCGTTGCAGCTTTTTAAAAAAATATTAAAAACCTTATATTTTGCTATCTAAATGATAGTAGAGCTGCTAAAAACATGTTCAGATATGCTTTTAGGTTTTCATAATACAAGATAAAGGTATACTGTATTTTTAAAGTACGAATGTTCAAGACTTCTTTACAAATTTTACTTTTGACTATATAATGGGTCGCTATGAAGTAAAGACAGTCTTATTGAAACAGCCTTTTTGTTCTGTGAAGTCTATTCAAAGAAAGAAGAAAAAGAAAAAATATTACTATCGTTAGGCTTGTGTTGTTCGAGAGGAAGAATTTGAAATTCAAATGCAAAGACTGTGTGTGTATATATATTCTATGTGCCTTTGGAGCTCTCTCAACTGGAAAAGAAACTGGCCAACGCCAATACAAAAATTAATTTACACTCGAGATGAAGCAGCTAAAAGCATTGAATCTTCTTTCACAGAAACTTTCCTCACTTGGCGACCTGCTTGTGTGAGAAGTCATGATCGTTTTTGTATGACACGTTTTCAGTAGTAAAATGGTTACACAATGTAATAAAGAAGCATTATGTAGAGGGTTTATTATTCTATGTTGTTCAAGATTTCTGAAGAAAATTTACATATTCGTATATGACCTAGCAGAAACTTCAAAAAAAAAAGTATGTACAATAATCACAAACATGTGACTTTGACAAAAATTATATCGTGGTTACTTTTTCTCACAAGGTACACTCATGTCCAAAATGATTGCCGCATATCTATAATTGTCTTCTTGTAAGAATATTAGAGATGCAAAAAAACCGGCTTTTTTGAATCGATGGTTTTTTTCACATAAAAAGCCGGCTTTTTTGGAAAAAAACCGAGAATTTTGGAAATTTTGGCTTTTTTCATTTTCATGATTTTTCTATCCAAATAGCTTTCTTATAGTATATTCTATAGTTAGATAAGATTTCCACGACCTGAATGCCATATTTAGCTCTGTAATTCACCATCAAGATGGATGGAGCACATATTTTACGAATTAAAGCTAACATGAAGAATGTAGTATTTGAGGGCAATTTTACAGGTTATTTAACTTTATTTTAACTTTTGAGTTATCGACATTTTTTTCCTTCTCTAGATCATTTTAGTTTGTCATCCGTGTTTCATTTCTAAGAGCTTAGTACTCCAGCTTCTAGCACGAAAGTTAAACTTACGTTTTTCTATATATCCGTCAAAGCATACGTTTTTCAATATGTCCGTCAAACCGTATTTCCACATTTCTGTTATACTGTAGTTGTGCAATGATTTAGCAATAATTTTCCAGATACTACCTTGAATACCAATTTATACAAAATTGATTATTTAATAATCAATAGCGGATTTAGAAAAGTAGTTTGGGAGGGGTTTCTCTGATTGTTTCGTTTTCTAAAAAGTCCTAATTTTATTTGGGAGGTGCTTGAAGTTTATGAGTACAGGCATAACTAATATTTCGTTTCGTTTATATGTTTAGCAATAATCTTCCGGATACAACCTTGAAGATCATTTTATACTGAGAATCAGTGGCGAATTTAAAAAAGTGTTTTGGGAGGGGTTTTCTTACTACTAATGTTTAGTTTTTCTAAATATTCGTAATTTTTATTTGACGGGAGCTTAAAGTTTATGAGTAAAGGCATAACTAATAGATATTTCGTTCGTTTTAGACATTCCACAACTTTGGAGAACAGGCTTCAGTCCGAAAGACCGATCCTCTAACCTTCGCAAAACCGTCACTGCTGGTAATTAGTAATAATAACGATTTAAAAACAATAAGAAAGGAAGTCGGCCAACTCCTACACTCCTAGTCGGCCAGTACACGCACTATTTCTACATTCTCAGATGGAATGAAGGAAGGCTTTGTCAGAATGGTCGAATGCTGGGTTGAATCCCGGACTTCCCGATAGAAGCGCAAAAGCCAACCACTCAGTCACGTTTGTTGTGCAGTTGTATTTAGCTTAACTTAAATATATTCCGTAGTCTTTTTTTTTTTTTTTTTTTTGTTCCGTAATGATATGTTGAATCCCTCTTGTTAAAAATTCAGAAAACTTGAGGACTGGGTAAACCGTGATGGTGGTCAAGGGCGCCCATGTTGTGGTTTCCAAGGAGGGGAAGTATAAGCGACGTTTCAAAAATAGTTTCAAATTTTGCTGTAACTAATGTAAAAATCCTATTGGATTTTCAATATTCTGAAGTACATTTTCCTCTGGGGGGGCAAGCGCCCCCTTAACCCCCCTGATGGGCGCCCTTGATGGTGGTTATAAAAAACTTGACTGTAGAATTTCAAGAATATACAGAACCATGTGCAGCCTTTAATTGTATCATACAAATCTAAGTATTTCTCTTATGTTTTATTTTAATTTTATTTTGTTTCAAAAAGAGGGTATGGAATATTTTGAAGTAAAAATACTACATACAATTTTGCTAGCTATTTGTGTATTTTTTGAAATAAGTTTTTACTCTTAGGGTTGGCTCGTTTACACCAGCTGTTTTTTTTTTTAAAATAACTGGTTTAAACTAAAAAAAAATTAAAAGAACAAAAATGCGAATCGTGTGAACTTCATAGTGACGTTTCACATGTCAAACCATCTGCATTAGTCTTATTTCCTTTTCACCTTTTAATCAAGGTGTCCCATGTTCAATTCTCGGTCGAACCACAACCCTTCTTTCATGTGTAAACCAAGTACTCTTTCGGATGTCACTTTAAGCGAAAGTCTTCTCCTTGATAACCTCGGTATTACGTAAGGATGTTAAGCCTAAACATACAAAACGAAACCAAATTATATAGACCTATTTCTGCATGCCTGTTGTTTTATAAAGAAGCGAAGGTTGCTTAAATATATTGATTAAAATTGGTAAAATTTATCGATTGCCTACTTAGCTTCCAACATTAGCTTGGATTGGACTTTCAATGATACCTACATACTAAATTTGTAATTTAATACCTCAGTTTTAGAAAAATAAACACACTGCTGAACAAGACTGCACTTATTTAATATAAAAACACATTTACACGTGACGTTTCGATCTTCTATCCAAGATCCTCATCAGACGTGAGTGTACGTCTGATGAGGATCTTGGATAGAAGATCGAAACGTCAGGTGTAAATGTGTTTTTATATTAAATAAGTGCAGTCTTGTTCAGCAGTATGTTTATTTTTCTGATTTTATTCGCAAGACGTTGACTATGGTTGTGTGTCACTCAGTTTTAGCGTACTGATTATAATACGTTGACCTTTAAATTTTACATGCATATTAAATTTTACAGGATTTTCCCGTTATTGTTTTACATTTAAAAGAATGACGGGATTTTCCCGATGGCTAGGGCGGGAGTTTCTCAATTTAAGAAATTTACTGACCGGACTTCTTTAAGCTTATGGGACTTCTTCCAGCATAACCCCGTTGTTGAATAATAACACCAAGGCGAAACAAACTTATTTCTGTGAATATGTAATACAAATACATAAAGCAAAATATCTAAATCAAAAAACCTGGTTTAAACCCCAAAAAAGCCTGGTTTAAACTGCCCCCCCAAAACGGGTTTTTGGCATTTTCAGAAACAACCATGGTTCTTGCCAACTCTGCTTACTTTTGTATATAGGAGGTTAAAATGTGTTTATTATATACATTGGTTAATCCTTTGGAATTCATAATGTAAAAATGTTGAAGTAAAATTGTTTAAAATATCTTTTCGAAATTCATGGTTTACTTTCGAGGTTTTATATTATTATCGGCATCAACCACTAATTAAATGACTTTCTGTGTTATAGAGAAGCGAAACAAAGCAGAAAAAACCGAGTTTTTTTCCAAAAAAGCCGATTTTTTTCCGAGCCCTTGCATCTCTAAAGAATATAATTTGATAATGATTTTCCAAGGTACTTTTAATACTGATACTATTTGTATAATTGAGAAATGTATGTTTATGGTAAATTTCATAGGAAAAGAATTACAAATATGAAAATTAGAATGAGTAAAACAAAACGTTGCTAAATGAACAAGAAAGTTTTATTTTCGTTTTATTGTTCTTATTTACTGCTGTTTTGACATGTAATTTGCCACATACATGTCTTTGCCGATTATACACATACTAACATCATAAGAAATATCGGGCGAATTCGTTATCACATTATATTCCTATAACAACATATTTATAGATATGCGACAATAATTTTGGACATGAGTGTACATACGAGTTTCAAGTCTTTTATACTTCCGAAGGAGCACGGTAGCTTAGTGATAGAGCGCTCAGTTCTTGTACAAGAACACCCTGATTCGATTCCAAGCCATCTAAGTGTGTGGCCGACAAGATCGTGACAGTAGCTTTCCACCAGATTCTGCCGTTTCCTTCCACGTTCTCATTCCACCAATTATTTTATAGTAATTCACTTCATTAATCATAGGTAGACTGTTTACAAAATCCGTGCTAAGTGCCAAAACTGGAAACGTTCGGTTTAATGTTGAGATGCGGCCTATGTGCCTAACACTGCTCAGTGAACGGGCTATCTAGTATTCACTGTGGAAGTAGTTCAAATAATCACGAGAAGAATGCGCGTGGGTATATACCCTCACCAGTTCTGAGCCTTTTACTCAACATTTTCATTTTGGCACGTAGCACGGATTTTTATAGTCAGTGTACATATGTTTCCCTTAGCCTAAAGAGCATAACGAGGAGAAGTATATATCCAGTGTTTCAAAACAACACCGACAACATTTGGGAGGTGATTCCTGACGCCAAGATAAGATAAAAAGTATAGATCAACCTGGGTGCACAAATGCTTCCTTTCGGAGTTAAAGGCTGCCGAAAACATGAAAAAATGAACTTTAAAGGTCATAGTTCCAAAACTATGGAACCTACCGTAGTCGGGTCAAGAGTTCATGTAGGAAATAATATGTGCGCTATCCAAAAATACATGTTTCTGAATTCTAAGGTACTCACACAACAATTTTTATAGAGGCAGTTTAGCTAAAAGCAGATAAATACTCACGAACTACCTCTATAAAATTTGTTGCGGAAGTACCGCAGAATTCTGAAACATGGATATGCAGATAGGTCATATACTAGTTCCTAAGTAAAATTTGACTCGAGTACGGTAGGTCCCAAAATGTAGGGAAACATAAAAAACACTGAAACCCATTTTTAACTATTTTAAATTAAAAACCTAAACATTAATTTTCTAGTCTCTAACCTTAAGAGATTTCGAGATACGGTCATTCTATTTTAACAATTGCAACCCCGACTCTTTTTCATTTCTGCCCTTTTTCTTCCCTTGTAGGGAAAATTTCAGAAAACGTTTAAACACGTATTTAGCTATTTAAAATGAAAAATCTAAATAACAAATTTAATGTCTGTAATCTTCACGAATTTCTAGATATGCCCATCCAATTATAACAGTAGTATCCGCAGTTTTTCTTCCCGTCTTTTTTTTTTCTTTTCTAATGCAAATATTAAAAAAAAACTGTGAAATAAAAGTTTAATTGTTTTAAATTAGAAGTTCAGATACCGAACTTTAAACATCTAACCTTAAGAGATTCCGAGATATACACATCTTATTACAATAATTTTAATTCCTTTTTCCTTCTTACTCCTTTTCTTTCCTTCTATGTTAAATATGAAGAAAAATTAAAGACATATCTAATTATTTTAAATGAGAAATTTATATACCAAATTTCAGGTCACTAACATTCAGTTTCCAAAATATGGACATTTTAAGATAATAATTGCCACCCCTCGGTCCTCCAATTCCCAGTCGAATTTCAAAACATCCTTTCTTAATGGGACCTTAC
This sequence comes from Thermobia domestica, assembly GCF_964235325.1. NCBI lineage: Eukaryota > Metazoa > Arthropoda > Insecta > Zygentoma > Lepismatidae > Thermobia > Thermobia domestica. Next base: position 121,038,413 of record NC_137455.1, read on the forward strand.
ATCAGAAATCCTATGCCTGTCCAAACTTCAAGTTTCCATGTTTCAAGCAGTTTGGGCTGGGCGTTGATGATTTTTTGACAAAATATGAGACGGAATAGAGCTCTTCCCATATCATATAAGGAGATAAACTTTCCGAGACGAGACACTCGGAACTCTTGTCTCGTAGATAACTTGTGGTATTGACATTCTTCTTATTCGTTATTAGAGCATATTTTATTCAGTTGCTCTTTTCGCACTACATTTATTGTTCGTCAACTGAAAAACAAAGTTAACTGAAATGCGCTTTTTGTCAATGAAATAGCAGTCTAACTGTCGGAAAAATTATTGGGGTATAACTTTCAGTTATATGTTATTGATACCCTGCACTGAAATTAATGCTACATATCTGAATAATAAAACTGTAATATTGTAATAATAACTTACTATGCCATCTAGAAGATGAGCCATGAAATTTTAATGTAATCTCAAATATTTTTTTAAATCGTACGATTGTAAATAATCATTCAAAGTTGCTCTGCTGTTAGCTAACAAATTTGTTTGAATTATATGGCAGAAAATGTGGTAACAATAAATGTTAGATCAGCCAGAAGATTTGTTCTCGGGTTTTCAGTTTGGGTTCAGATTACTTTCGCATGGATAATGCAAGCGTAAGCGTGAATGTATAGGTATGTATATAGAAGAAAACAGGAAAAGCTAGAGAGATTGAGAAATGGGACTTCAGAAGGGAGGGACGGGCGCAATGGATCATGCCTAATTTGTAGCTGCTTGTTTTCCGCCAGATCTGATTGTGTACTGTTCATTTATGCATTCGCGCGAAAAGATCCTTCTTACGGCTGGGCAAAAGTCAAGTGCTTTCTATCGATCGAGAAGCGGTTTTCTTGTGACGTCACGCAAGGTTTTCTCTATCATCCAACAGCACAAATAAATTAATCGGATGACAACAAGCTCTTATATTTTGTTGCACAGAGAGGCATTAATTTCACGGAATGTTTTAAAAGAAAGGAATCTTAGGAACTCTGAGAGTAGTGGTAGCATCTTAAAGTTTCAAGCTCCATTAAGTTGTGTTTTTTAAATGCTATTTTTACTACAAACGTCCTCAGTTGCCAAATATCTAGAAGTCTCATTTTCTCTGATACGGAAGACTGTTCTTATTAACTAGTGTAGTAAATTCAAATAAATAATCTTATCCCAATTTAGTTGTTTATATATATATATATATATATAATATTCTACAATCTTGACAACTCAGAACTGGCGAATTTCATATAAGAAATGTTTAGTATAATTGTTTTTGACATGAACTTTTGTAAGTATCAAACAAGAAGAATGGGAAATTTGCTAGAAGTTCTGGCGTTAATTATTATTTCCGTTATTATTAGTCACATAGATTGTTTTAATCTTATGGCAAGGAATTTAACTGACAATTTTTATTTTATTGTTACTATCATTACGTATATTCAGTACTTTATGCTAGAAGTATAACAATAAAGTGATCTCGATATTTTTCTCGTTAAATGTGTGATTGGTTAATCTATTTAAGCAAAGTTAAATTAGATTTTAACTTGAATTCTTCTGAAAGTAGATTATTAAAAACTGATTGTTTTGATTTTAGTCTTGGTTTAAAAATCATCTTGAATCTTGAAATTTGAATATTTTAACCTTTCGACAAGGACCTTCACCTGCTTAGTTCACAATTCTCTTACATTCATTATACAAGTATACTTTTTGTTCTATTGTAAATTATTCGATAATGGATTTAATAAAGTGTTGTATTTCTACTTATAAGCTGTTTGTTGATCTCTCAAAATAAATTTATTATTATTATTATTATTATTATTATTAATGTTTGCATTATGAGAAATTGAGAGAATTGAGATACATAACTTTTTTCGATAAATTTCAAACGTTTCCAATTAACTTGATTGTGGATTTCATTATTAAGAAAAATCTGATGAAACTTGTAGAGGCGGATTTTGATGGAAGTCACATCAGTAAAAGTTACACTCTTACCGCCGTAAATTAACCCTTAAATGAACAATAGAAGCCTGAGAGGCCCCATATGTGATATGTCTTATTTCATAGGTACTAAATATTTCTTATTTAGCTAAAAGATTTTGTGACATCATACGTTACATCTTTAACCATCATATTTAAGTATGTAACAAATTTCCAACTTGTTTGTTACCAAAATATAGCTAATAACTTAAACTTCGCTATATTTACACTTTGGAAGTCTCGCAGGCTCCTATTAGTTTTACAGTTCATAAATCATATTAGGTTTTCAAATGTTTTTCACAATGACAACAAATCTCGTGTATAAATGAATATCCATCATAATTTAGCAAACTGATGGAGCTACATATATTATCCAGCAATTTGTGTTACAATGATTCTTCAACTTCATTCTATAGTGACCATGAATGTTATTGTTCTAGAAAATGATAAAAATAAATGTTCTACTGACATTCAGGATTCCCTAGAAGCTGACGCTGCTCAAGTTAATAGATCCCAAACGGTAAAAAAAAAAAAAAATGATAAGTTGTGCTTCAAAATGGAAGTGTGTGATTACGCACTGCATAAACATTTCCTGGGCAAAGTTACACAACATTGTACGAACAACTCCCGAGCCACGTATGGGAATATTTACAGATTCGTTTCAGTCTGCCCCGGATATTTTGCTTACCCCAGACATTTTAGAAGTGTTGTGTTTCACTTTGACAAGGTAGGCAATCACCTACTGAACTACGCAAAAAGTAGGAAAAAAGTAGACAGAGAATAAATTTTGATTTTATTTGGGTTTCCGAATCAATGAAAATCATTCCAATAGTCGGAATTTGTTGTGTATTATAATGGAATTAAATGAACAATAAATGTAAAGGTTCAATTAGTACAAAAATAACTACTGAAGATACAAACAAGATGAATCCCAGCATTATATATAAATATTCTCGATATTGCTACCATGCTTTTTTTCTTGAATCACAGCCCATAGTGTAATATGAAGTGCAGCAACGACAAAGGGCTTTCACAAAGGGGGACCCACTTATGAAATGATATGCCCACTGATACCGAGATGAGCAGCTACAGCTATTTTGAAACAAATTCTAAGCATAAATCTAGGGAGATATGTAATACAACTTTATACAAATAAGTCTAGACTATCTAGAGTCCAACGCATTGAGGAAGAAATTGTGTTTATGCATCGACACTGAAGGGGGAAGCTAAATCAAAGCACTAAACTACACAATAACGTTTGCTAACAGGATATGTTGGTTTTCTACTAGAATTGTATTTAGAAATATAAATATAGATAGTTCGTAGCAATATTATTTTCTTACCAGCAACTACTATATTATTCCGTATACTTCAAGAAGTAATATTACATAAAATTTGTTGTAAGTACTTACTTCTGAGTCTATACTACATTAAATGCACTTTTTGTTATAAATTAACTTTGTCGCTCAGGACTTGCTTATATCTCTATTTCTGTTTGTATTGCATTTTGTTCTCAAAATTATGTCGCACATAAATTCAAAAAATAAAATTATATCGCACACGAATATAGTTTTTTCTCTTTCTTTTATGACTTAATTTTCATATCCTAGAAAGTTGCACTCTTGGAAAGTTCTGTGTTTATAATTATAATATCAGTAATACCTTTGTTTCACATTTGTGTTTCTGTGCAAAGAAAAGGACAGAATCATCAGAGAGTATCTACATTTATAATTCACAAGTATACCAGTATCGTACTCAGGGATTTTATAAGAATCATACATGAAGTGTATACAGTTCTTTAACATTTCAATATACGTACAGAGAATCATAAACTAAGCTAATTGCTTAGCATATGTTATGCTGATCCGATTTATTTATTGGAAGCAGAAAACTGGCATTTGAAATGCAAATGTTTAAAGTAAAGGATAAATCTTAGCACGTTTTATTTTATTTCAACTGGTATGTGTTTACCTTCCTACGTCCGCACAGAAAGCCAGTTGTTGAACTCTGTGGGCCTTATGCAGATTTGTTCTGACGCGTGATTAGGACAATACTAAAGAGTTAGATTAACATATGTTTGTTGCAATAGTCAGGCCTTTAGTGTGATCCTAATCATACGTCAAAACGACTCTGCATAAGGCAGCGTAAGTTCAAATATAAATAATTTACAAGATTTTTCACATCTATAGATTGTAATATTAAGTGTAGGATAATGATATGATTGAGGTGTAACTACTTTTTACAATTTTTATAAAACGACCACATAAATATTGCAAGAAACAAATCTCCTTTTAAACATTTTTTAAATTATGCTTAGGCCATTTGCATATGTCCATTCATTCAATTGTTCTTTTCCATTACCACGTACTTAAAGAGAAAATAATTTCTAATACTATCGATTAAATCAGTTACGTTGGGCTACCCATTGTTTATTATTTTTTGTTAATATTTAGTAAATAAATGCACATGTGTATCATTAAATATGGTCTAATATGCGAGATCAATAAAACATCGATACATTTCGAGAATTGATCCAGCAACTCACACGTGGTTATAATGAAACATTCCAAACCAAATGCATATCAAAAAGCTATAAAAATTGTTTATTGAATTTAATTAGTGCTATCACACACAAACGATATCAAAAACGCAACCAATGCAAAGTATTTGAAAGTCGTAGGTAAAAGAGCAACACAAATGTAACTATACGTTCATTAAATTCTACGTACACCGACAGTAGTAAATGATTTTTTAAATGGCATATATTGTAACTTGTTCGGAGAAATATTCAATTTTCCAACAAAAAACATTGAGATGAAATTGTGCATTTATCATTTCATTTGTATAAAAATACGAAAAATAATTTTGTTGTTAACCATAATATGTCGTTTACAAACAACAAATTTAATACTACACAAATCGTAATCGATTTTGTTTAAAAACCTGATTTTCCAACTTTCTTTAAAAATGCATCTATATCATAGAACATCTTTTTATATACGTATTTGTATGTATATTAGCAATAAAAGATATGCAAGAAAAATATGCTATGTATTTACTAGTTTTAATGCTGACTACAAATAACATTGCTAGATTTTTCACTGTCTTCCATTGCAATTAATGTTCTTAATGTTTAATACATATCTAAGGTTATTTATGGCTACAACATGAATGTTATTTTCATTTTAAATTAATGAATATAACAACAGAATTATCCCACTTTTGTAGTGTAACATAAATGACGTGATATCAGTCAATAATTTACAGGATTGTTTTAACTTTACTCTCTTCACAACCTGAAGTCCCTGCTTTATGTCGTCCTCGCAACTGGCCTAGTGGATAAATCTTTCGCTTTTGGTGCATGGGTCCCCGGTTTTGGTTACCAGTGGGAGAACCTTGAAAATTTGAGCGCATTACTGAGGTTCGCATTCCACATTATGCTGTAGGCTGTAACCTCAGTCTCACATACCTTCGATGCTGAAAGGGACGTTAAAACAAATCCCGCTTTTCGCTCTATTGAAAACAAGACTAATGAGAGGAGAATTGAAAATATTTAATTCTCTAGCTACGGTCTTATAAAGCTTGTGTAGGTGATTTGGATTGCTCAGAACTCCAGAATTCACTAAAAATGAATCCTGTTCCTTCGTCTTTCATATCAAATTCTTATGCCTTGAAAAGTTCTTATATACACAACTTAGTGCATATATTTCGCATATGCAACAATTCAGAAGAAATATTGTCGCATGAGAGCCAGAGGAACGTAACGAACGTATGGTGGCCTCCTTGAATTTCATCTGTGCGAAGTGGGTCAATGTCATATGGCCCAGTGCAAATCTTTTGAAGAAAATTAATCAAAGAATTATAATTTTTCAACAATTATTTCGAATGGTACATATCAGAAAATAAGAATAATAAAGTGGTTAAAAGCAGAAAGTTAGACCCTACTTTTACATACTCGTATCTATCTATCTATCTATCTATCTATCTATCTATATATATATATATATATATATATAGAGAGAGAGAGAGAGAGAGAGAGAGAGAGAGAGAGATGGTGATCAGAAAAATGGAAACACCTGAACGAAATTGCAACTTACCAGATTAATATGGTGTCGGGTCACCTTTCGCCTTCAGAACAGCCTTGATGCGACGTGGGATGGAGGCATAGAGGTCCTGAATGGTAGCAAGTGGAATTTTACACCATTCCTCGTGCAGGGCATCGGCCAGTTCTTGAGAGAGGATGGACGTGGAAATCGTCGCCGGAGTCGTGTTTCCAAGACGGACCACAGATGTTCAATTACATTGAGATCTGGGGATTGGGCGGGCCAGGGGAGGTGTTGAACTTCATCTCGATGTTCCTCAAACCACGCTGCAACAACGCCAGCTGTGTGAATGGGTGCATTATCATCCTGAAAGATTGCGTCATTGTCCGGGAACAACATCCGGACCATAGGATGCAAGTGGTCTTCTAAAATTGCGACATAATCGTTGGCAGTGATTCGTCCGCTAAGTGTGTCCACAGGACCCAATGAAAACCATGATATGGCGGCTCACAGCATCACCGAGCCGCCGCCATATTTCACAGTTGGGTGGAGACACTGCAGATCATAAGCTTCTTTCGGCGTTCTCCACACATAAACACGGCCCGTGGTTGGGAATAGGTTGAAGGATGACTCATCCGACCATATCACACGTTTCCAGTCTGTTTGATAATTATTTAATGTTTGTATATTTCATTTTTATTGCATTATTATCTTCTTTTGTTTTTGCTTACGTCATAGCAGAATTTATGTTTGTCAGATAGATGGCAGTGTTGTTGGTCAAGTCGAACATGAACTACCTGATGTAGTTCCTTCCGTGTGCTTTTTTTACTCATTAAACAGTAGTGTTTAACATCAAACTATAATATTCATGCTAATACGCCAGTGTTGTGGTATATCTATTGTGTGACTCTTTCAAAGGCAGAAGTGTCTTATGTGTATTTGTAGAAGTAGTGAAGATACTTGTAATTTAGTGCAGTTTAAATACAAATTTCAACACAGCTCGATTCACTTATTATCAATCAGCGTCTATGGTAAATAAAACAATATTTTCTGTACAAGCAGCAGATGGTCCTCCAACACAGTCCTCAACGGTTTAAGTTGCATGGTCGCGGCACCATTTGCGGCGTGCGAAAGCGTTATGGTCCCTGATGAGCGGTTTTGGCCCGTGCAACAAGACCCCGTAAGTTCGTCATGTAATTCGCGGCGGACTGTGATTGTCGAAACAGGGTGGGAGAGGTGCTGACTGAGTTCCTCTGTCACTTGCTTCGCAGTGGCACGACGGTTCTGCGTGACAATGTTCTTTAATACCCGGCGTGACCTGTCACTCATGATTTTCTTCCGCCCAACTGTTCCGCTTCCCCGATGTGGTTTCCCCGTGTGTTGTGTAGGCCGTCATCACCTTCGACACTGTCCCACGCGACACACCTAACACAGTAGCCACTGCCGTAAGACTCACCCCACATAACCGCGCACCAACAATTTGCCCTCTTTGAAACTCTGAGAGGTCTCCCATTTTACACTACCTCCGTCTGCTGCAGCCACTGGACACTGCTGTTCCACTGCGCCTGATGTAGAATGGAGTCCGACCTAACACACCACCACCAGCGGTCCGGCGCTGCAGGCGCCACGACACCACTGCCAACCCATACATCTGACGTGTTGCCAACTACAGGTGTTTCCATTTTTCTGATCATCATCTGTATAAGCGGAAATCTGTACGAAGCCAAATAAATTAATACCTAATATAAGATTAGTTTCGATGATAATTTTATGAGTAATTAATTTGTTGGCTTGGCGCAAACTTCAATTTGTCACATAGAATATAGTAATGATTTTTTCTGATTTTAAACGCTTCATTATTATTATTATTATTATTTCTGTTTCTTAACGCTTATGTTATTTTCTATTTACTTTTGAGTGCTTTTATTGATGTTTATTAATATTATAGTACTCGCGCCGAATCGTGAAGCTTGACCTAGATCTACCGATTTCACCAGCCAATAGAACGCGAGGGTGTGTTCGAGTCGTCAACCCCCACCCATCAAATGTTGTCAGTGTCTTCTCTCGCGCTACACGGAAAACATCTCCTGAGAGTACAGTGTTGTCGGATTGGCGTCAAGTTACGTTTTGTTAATTCTTTTTTGTTGCGTTATATTTTCGTTGTTACTATTTGTGCTATTGTTACCATTTTAGAATAGTTGTTACAGTAGTTATTGTTGTGCAGTGTTATTATTGGTAATTTTTAAATGCCTTTTTTATATACTCGTTTACTATGTCTTCAAAGTTTGGCAACATTGTTGGTGAATTTCAGCTGTTTGATGTTTCCCCAAGTGTGCGCTCGGGAAGCGGCTCCACGAATTGTACCGAAGTTTTCCGATGTGTTGGAGCTCAAACAAAATATTTCTATGATTGGTTTAGAGCCCAAGCTTCACGACTCGGCGCAAGTACTATAGTTTTTAAAAACAGGTTTTATTTTGTGGTTTTCAGTGAGTTTTTGAAGTTGGTTATTTTTCTTTTAAAGTGTGTTTATTTTTCCTACTTTTTCTTACCCCAGTGGTTTAGTTAGATACTTAGAGCACTAACTTCCTATAAAGTGGATAAGCCTAAGAAACATGCGTGACCAAATATATATTAATCGGTCTACATATTACGGAAATATATGTGCACATACATACGATATTAACACTATATCTCTGATGATTATTTGTTAGATCCTTTTGAAGTTTACACGGTGCCACAAGGAAAGAATACTCTTTTAAATAATTACAAAATTATGAAAATTGGTTTACCTTTGTCGAAGTTAAGAGTGATCATACACACACATAATAAAAGAAAATAATGATGAACATTGTCAAGCATTTCAAGCAAGAGTTTCATGTTCTAGTTCCGAAGACTACACTGAGAAAAATACGTTATCCGGACAGCGGCATATTGTACAAATATACAGAATCTTTATATTTACTACAGAAATGAGTACTGAGCATCCGTTATCCATATGTTACATATCCACTGTCCCTAGATGTTACATCATGCCGTTGCAGGATGTCTGACATCTAACAGTCTTCTGTACATGACATATGTCAGCTATATGTTACATCCGTCTATCTGTATGTGAGATCATGGAAACCTATTTACAGTTCTTTCTATCGTACGGAAAGTACTTTAATTCGGAACACTTATACGAAAAGTATGTATAAAGTATGCTTTTTTAGTAATACGTTGGCTGTACGTTAAGTCCAAAAACTACAGAATTTACACATGTTACCTACGTTTTTATGTACGCCACATATGTTTTTTCTTCAGTGTATGGTTGGAGGTGAAGATTAAACAGGATTACAAGGATAAAATATCCTTTCAAACACATAAAGAATCATCAAAATCGGTGCAACTTTGTCTAAGTTATGAGTGATTATACACAAAAGTAGTAATGAACACTGTCAGTGTTTAAGGAGTACCATGATCTAGCTTCGAAGACTATTATTAGATCCTTATTGACTTTACGTGGGACTCCAAGAAAGGAACACTCTTTTAACGCAAAAAGATCATCAATATCGATGCACCTATATCAAAGATATCCCTAAACGTACGCATATTAAAGTCTGTCCATTACAGTTTTCACACTACATCCATTGATATGTTTTATGATCTAGCTCGAAAGACTATCATTACATCCTGATGAAATTTATATGGGACTACCGGGAATTTACAACAAAAGAAAAAAAAAGAATAATCAAACTCGATGCGCCTATATCGAAGTTACAAGTAATAGTTACAAGCAGAAACTGGAATACTATAGAAATTGTCCCATACTTTCCCCACTTAGATGCATGATTTTCGAAAACGGTCAGACATGTCATCAACACCTGTATAATACTAGGTATAATAATGAAGTTAGTTGAAGTAATTGGGTGGCCATTATTTGTGGTAAAGTTCGATTGAAAATCTCTCTACTTTCAGAACATGTTTCAAAATTATATACGGTAACTCTCCTATCTAAAAGAATTTGCATTTTTCAGTTTGACAAGTAGCTGAATGATCCTCTTGATTGTGCAATGCTTAGGATGGAGCTCATCGTTTCGTGCAGAATATGGATCAGTAATTCTGGACACAAAACGCAATTCAATTTGCACCCGGTGCACCAACGCTAGAAGATCTCTAAAATCGAATTTATTCCATGAGTGTTAAGAGTAACAACCACCTGAAAAGCCCGTTCCAAGATGGAATATCAATTTTCCACTCACCGCTCACAAATATAACACGACGCGATAACACGTCTGCACACCTACTTTCCCTCCCCACCACCTTCAGCGCAAGATACATGATCCTGGCTCCTCGCCAGATTCACTTGAGAAGTCCGCCACTCTAGTATTGATGATTGGCTCTTCTCTTCTCCTCTGGCGATTCGGCAGTCACTGGGCAATCCGGCTTCCTCTATATCACACACTGCGCACTTGTACCGTGTCACTTTCATTTTTGCTAGAAATTTTGCTGGATGCCTTAAAGATCTTGAGAAAGAATTATTTTCTACGGTAAAATGAGTTAAAATACCCTCAAAACCGAAAGTCACTAACAAGGCTTTTAAGATGATAAAATAGGAGATTTTAATTTTAAACTCTTTCGCATTATTTAAGTTCACCTTTGCCGCAAATAAAGCTATATTCATTCGTAACGAAACTCAACATACCCTTTAGAAAAAGGAGAAATAAAAAAATGATTGACAGATAATCATCAACAAACAGGGTACTGCGTTCTAATGCATCTTTAGCTGGCAATATATATATTACAAGTTCTCAATTTTGAAAAATATTAAAATACGGTAAATTTTATCCAATTCCTGGTGTCATGATGCAAATTATTATCCTGGGCCCACCGTCTCGTTGATATCTCGAGAACAGTCATTTTTATATAATACAATATTATTAGCAAATATACAATAGTAGGTATGTATTTACAGAAAACATAGTTTTAACATATGTTACTCTTAAAACATTTTTTCTCATTGTAACTGACATATATTTTTTAATGATGAATGATTGCGATATAGTACTAAGAAAATAAGAATTCATAATATTACTTCTTATCCCTCTAGTGAGGTCACTAATTTTTCGATTGTTTTGGCAAAGTCTTTCACTCTTCTTTATCCTGAACCTGAGTCACTGTTGATTTTCATGAATTTGTTAGGGTTCGAATGTATTAGAACACCACACATGCTTCTTAGGGGCGAGATCTGGACAATGATACTCTGGTTTGCAGGGCTGTTGTCACAGTGAGAAGCCTGGTCTACAGGAAAACTTCACGTGTGCCTGGGGGTGGGGTAGCAGTTGACAACAACGAAAACTAGTACAGCATCATCGAAAAGTGCATTCCTAACCGTTGAAAGGCAACGGAAAACCATCACCATATCTCTTTGAGGGACGCGTAGCATGGAAATTGCTATTTTTAAAACTCATAAATTACATTTAAGTCAAATTTAATATAACTAAGTGTCAATGTCAGGGAATTAAAGTTCCTTCTTTCATCCGAAGTCCTTACGTTTATGATGGATAAGCTACACTCAAAAGGTTCCTTTTTTCATTAATACACTAAAATTTGTCATTATATTCTCTCTGGGTACGTGTTGTTCGGCACTAAAACTGTCAAGAAATGCACTGATAACATGTTGAAAATGAGTTGATAAATTATTATTATTATTATTATTATTATTATTATTATTATTATTATTATTATTATTATTATTATTATTATTATTATTATTATTATTATTAATATCATATTTTTTCTTTTCCTCGAAGCAAACAGTTTTGTCTGTAATTTTTAAATGTCCTCTAATAAATAAATACAACATCAATTGACAAAATTACCAATACTATACCTCTATTAAGGATCTGACAGCTTAACCACGCATAACATAAAGAGTATTAAAATATCTATATAATGCAAGAATGTTAATTGACTCGAACAAGTGAAATATCTAGACAATATAATTAGACATCTATCTAGTTTTTGTGTAGCATGTGGTATCCTTAATCCCTACTTTTTAACCGTTTTTTCCTTAACTGCAGTTTCTTACTTTATAATTTTTCGTATATTCTTAAACCATAAGGCAAAGAAACTGGCAACTTTACCCCTTTGATCTACCAGTTTAGCGGACCTGTGTAACTCTGCGAAGCAAGGTGTTGAACTGTCTTCGTGCAAAACATCCATATATAGACAACTAGTATCAAGAATATTTACTTTGGTTTATCACAAACCATTACTTTAAAAATATTTTTTCTTTCTAAAATTTAATGTTCTACAGATATGTCCCTTAGGCTAAGGGAGACAGATGATTGCTGAAGAGAATGATTATGAAAAATTGGTGGATTGAAAATGTGAGAGGATTCATCATAAACTCACACGACATGGAATTGAGCTAGAGAACGTTACCACTAAGCCACTATGCTCCCCAAGAAATTTTCTATGTTATATTTTTCTAATATCTTAGAACTAAATTCACTACCAAGCAAATTGACATAGCAATATGTTAGTGATCATAGACGGGTAAATGCTTCCTCTAATATTTTAACAACCCATAATTTTACTATTGAACAACACAAAATTTTAGACAAATTGAATCCTTTTTTAAAAAAGTAGGTCAACAGTTACAATCCTCCTCCTCTAATTTGGGTGTCTAAGCACTTGTATTAGATGTAATAGGGTTTCTTATGTATATATATATATATATATATATATGTAACTTCTATAAACTCATTCTTTTTAATTTTCCTTTCATAAATTATTATCATAAATAAAACGCTGGAAGAAAATACAAAACAATACGTTTTATTATAGTGTTATACAATATCATAATTTAAAAAACCTACTTCATCAAACTGTAGAAGAACTGCTACTGCATAACCAGTATATATTGTATACGTGTAAAAATTAAATGAACGTTTCAAAAAGTGAAAAAAATACCGTACTTTCAGATGTAGAAGAGAAAAATATAAATATTTTTACTCACATGTTCCTTATTTGAATACTTTCTCAAACATCGTTCAAATTTGAATATTGCTCACCTGAAAAGAAAGAAATATCAAACATGTTTGTTTAATGGATCATACAGAACATAGATCACATTACAGATTCATTGAACGTGTGTGTTTACTTTAATTAACATTCTGCAACTAAATAAAATGCATTACCTATGATTCATATGTATGTAAAAGAATCAAGAGATATATTTGGTTCCAGAACTTACCATAAATATTTATAAGTAAACACTGTGCTATTTTTCCAAGTAGTCATTCCAGACATTCAGGCTCGTATAAAAACTTATCAAAAGTTACCTGATTGAGAATTAATATGTAAGGAATTACTTTGTTAGTTAGGTTAATACTTATATTTAACACGTTCAATACTTAAAAAGGACTGTCTTTAAAATATTTTAGTATAATAAATGTATCGTGTACTTGCATGTGTAAAAGACTGCAAAAATGATGTGTCTATTGGGAAAATTTAAAGATAGTTTCCCCACCAAACTAGATAACCATTTAAAAAGTAGCAGATAATAGGATGCTCTAGCTCCAAACATTTTATGAGTCAACAGACAATATTGCAATGTAAATATCATTTAAGAATCAAAGGAATTAAACTTTTCTTTAGTAAGTATGATAACTTAATAAGTATGATGACAATATCCACTGCATGTAAATGGTTAGTTTCCCTAGTTTTTCTTTCTATTCTACGCAAATCGATCACTTTTTGTGTAGTTCATTAACCCTAAAAATGTTTACAAAGTAAATATTTAAGAAATGTAATTAATAATTATAGAATTGACTTTCTTTTTCTCGTACCTCAATCTTGGAGGCCTTTCAGTAAGCTTCAGTCGTAAATCTTTCCCTTCCCAAATCATCTTTCAGTTATATTTTAAAAAGTGCCTGGAAGTTACAGAGTACAGATCAAATATTTAAAATGAGAAAAGAAAATACTTCTAAAGAAGTCAGTTCTGAAATTCTATCAATTCTGAAACGACAGGGTTGTCTGTACAATCCTCAAAGATTAGAAATGTGTAGTCAAAATAAATAAATCAGTCTGAAATATTCCTTGGTATGTAATAGTATACAAAATTAAAAAATAGTAATTTTAGACTAAACGCCTAGACTTTGGTCTGCTGGGGGCTTCGCTCCCAGACTCCTGTATTTGCTCGGTCTACGGCCTCGCATCTCATATGTATCAGCCTTTGCTTCTTAATATTCTGCTAAATCACTAACAATTTATTTTTTGTTTTGTCATTCACAATGTATCGATATATTGAATGATGATAATGTTGGATTCTCATTTTCAGAGAATACTGCTTATTTGTTATTTCAAGTTTTCAAAAAAGAAATCCGGGACTTGTTCGACCAGACCTCCTGCACAGGCCCGTAGCCAGCCCAAAAATGTAGGGGGGCCGGCTGAAGTTAGGAGGGCCGATCCAACCATATTATAGTTTATCATCGTATTATAGTTCATTTGCAAGCCTACCATGAAAATTTTAGGGGTCCAGCGAAACGGCCCCCCTGCCGTTCTGGATACGGGCCTGCTCCTGCATACTGAGAAGACAAAGTTTCATTCTTTTTCTTATAACTTTGTAGTATTTCCACGCCACTCCTAGGGTATCCAGCTATAGACATAGTCCTCTTTTAATGCTGGCTTTTACTTGGTCGTTTGTCTTTTGTGCACTACCAAGTAGAACTTAAGTGGTATTTGTGTTTATGCAGGTTCCTATCATACTGCAGATGTCAAGTTCGACATGAGTTTGATTTGAGCAGGCATCAACCTTCCTCCCAAACAAATGTTTGAAGAATTTTTATGGGGGGGCACACCGAATTTCAAGTTGTTATTCCAATTTCAAGTACCTAAAAGATGAGATTATAGGTCAAAAAAGACCTATTTGAATATTCCCCATGTTCCCATCCCCTCTTTAGACTCCAAAAAATTAAAAAATATTCACTTTTGGGAATTTGCCTGTGGGTTAGTTCCGGAAGGCTACAATCTTGCCGAATTTAATTATTGTAGTCTTACAGGAATTGCCCTACTAAAGTTGGAAATTTTTATTTTTGATGATTTGCTTAGGTAATGCTATGAAAACATACAATATCGAATTTCAAGCTTATGTACAATTACAAGTGCCTAAAACATGAGATTATAGGTCCAAAAAAGACCCATTTAAATAATATGGGAAACTTCTTCATCTCCCCTTTTAGATTCCTAAAAACTAAAAAATTTCGCTCTTGGCAATTTTTCTGTCTATTAGTCCCGAAAAGCTATAATCATGCTAAATTTCAATTTTCCACGTCAATCAGACGTACCCGTTATTTTATATAATGAGTGAGTGAGTTCATGTAGTTTTATATACACATTAGTTAGGATCGTGTACGACATTAATTGTCGGAAACTTTAGAAACAAGCTCATCTCAACATTGGAAATTCTCTCGTAGCAAAAAAGTTTAACTTGATAACCACTATAAAACACTGGAGAAAAATAAAACTGTAAAAGTTGTCCGTCTGTCACTTGTCTAATCAAGAATTACGTATTTGTTCGTTTACAAAGTTAACATCTTAGCAGAGAGAAAATCATTAGTTTTACCTTGAAACACACTCATATATACAACCAAGGATCCATTCGAGTAGTAAAAGGAGAAATGTTCTAGCGTTCTGTTCTAAATTTATTGCTTTTCAAAGTTTGCACTCCTACAATAAATCTATCCTTAATCTTACCCTTAAGTAAGGCCAAACAAACACGATCAACAAATCTTTCTTAAAATCCTCAATTTCTTCCCAATTTCACTGTTTCTTAGCAAAATCTACTTTCATCAATTATATTTAAGCTTCAGTCTGAAAACTTGTAGTTTTAATTATACGTACATATGTATGAATGTGATGTGTATGTCCGTGTGGTGTGTTTCGCAATACATTGAAGATCATGTTCTCGATTCATAGAGTTACATTTGCATTTTTTCGTAATTAGATCTTATTTTTAAAAAAGTAACAATAAATATTTTTTCTCTAAACTATTGCTTCGAAATAAGTTTGTTAATTACGCTATCCCATTGTTTATTTAAATTATTCTTGTCTAAATTCACCTCCAGATTTTTAATAATTTCATGTCTAAATTTTACACCTTTAATTCTATGTTATGACGTATTCAAGTTTATATATAATCCAGATACTGCCACGTTATCTTCTTTTCTCTCTAACATGGTTTTTAGTTCTGGTCTCCGTTTTCCTTTTAGTCATGTCAATGCATAATTTAACATATTCACAACCTAACTAGCTTCCTATACAATAGAGTGGACTGAATTCTCAATAAAATGACTATTATAACCGGTAAGGAACATTTCTAGGCTTTTGGATTCTAAAATAAACTTCGAGTAGGAATCGAAATTAGGAAAAAAATTGGACATATCAGGTAAATCTTTTCTACTTAGTTAGTTTGTCCTTCTGTAAACTTGACCGTTGTATTAATTAACGTGTAAATGTCTGTTTAATTATGGCAGTGCAGGAATTGACATTATTATTTAAAAAAAAGAACAAGAAATGCAATAACGTGGTCCATAGAAAACTCCATTATGTCGAAATTTACTCTGCTATATGCTATGCGATTGACCCTATATATTCGTGTATGGGCAAGTTACATCAAACAAACATATTCCAGTTTCCTTTGTTACATATTCTGCATATCTTACTTATTGCTTGCAAAGTAAAGCAATCTAAGGATATTACGTTCTAAGTTTCTGTGGAACATTTTCAAGAAATATAAGCGTAATTCTTCCAGTACGAGACGAAAAACGATATAAAGTTTTCTCGTCTCGTCTCTCGGAAAGCTTTTCGCGTTTCTTTTTTGTGAATATATATATATATATACAAAATGTGTAACCTGATTTTCTTCTTATTTCAGTTAGAAGTTACCAGAATCCTCCCGCGTCACAAGATGTCCACAAAGGGTGTAATATAAGAGCATTTAAACCATATTTATTATTGAAGCATATTGTGTAATGATTTGAGTATTTTTAAACGCAACGTTTCTTTCAGGGCTGAGCGGGGATACAGTATTACACTCCAGACTTCGAGATTTACTCCCCTTAGAAAGAAAAATGTTTTTGGAAATACTTCTTAAATATACCAACATAATAATAGCTATCAGACGCAGTACATGTAATCTTGTGTTCCATGTTTGAAATTTTGATTATATTCAGCTGATAAAAGTCAGATGTCAGTAATCTTTGTAAGTTTTCATGACATCGATAAAAATAATTTACAAGCAGATGTAAAATCGTTCAATTTCTTAGCAAAAGGTATGAAAGACAATGTGTCAAGAATAAAATATATTCTGACAGTGAGTTAAGCTATAAGTTTTATAATGGACTAAAAAGCGCATGTGTAAATGTTAACTGTATTGTGTCAATAGCTATTGTGTGTTGAAAAATCTTTGAATATAATTAACCGAATGATGATACGATTAAGAAATCGATTCGGTGACTCATCATTGGACCACTTCATGAGGATTCCTATTGAAGGAGATGCACCAAATGTTGAATTAGATTCTTGAGCGGTATGCTTCTAAAAGACAAAGAAAGGTGTCTGCAAAAGCAGTGATTGAGCAAGGGCCGAGTTCTAGAATCAGTCATCAAACAGAGCCGTTTAGAGCATAAGTCATGCTTTGTGTGTGGTGGAACTATATTGGGATAATTCACTTCGAGTTTGTACCTAAAGTTCTATGTCGACGTTTATTCCGAATAATTAGAGTGGATGTATGTTGCATACGCCAAATATCATGCATTAGTGAACCAAAAGCATGTCCTGAATAAAGCAAAACCACACTCGCCTTGAAAAATACCACCAAAAATGCAGGAACTTGATGGCATCAAACCGATGCCACGCCCGTCATATAGTTATGACCTTGCCCCTTCGAACTACTATCTGTTTCGATCCATGTCACACTTCCTGAAATCACGATGATTCACCAACCAGTTGGAGGTGGATACAATAGTGCCTGACTTCCTTGGCTCTAAGGACAAGACGTTGTATCGACGAGGAATCGAGAAACTGGCAGTAAGGTACCTGCAGACATTCCAACAAGAGGAGCTATAATTTGAATGTTAACCTACTTTCATTGTACTGTAATAAATATATGTTCTGTACCAGATTATTGCAACACTTATGACTCTACCTTGTATTTGCAAATATGCAGTTATTGTCTGAGATACCAGGCTCCGATCGGCGCAAATAGGAAACCAGTGTCCTTTTTGTGCGTACCCTAAGGTAACAATAGTGCAAAAAGTCAGTTGTTGAAGCGCCGTAGTTTGAACACTATGAGATTTATCATAAGCGATACGAAAGTTACCAAATCTCCGAACATCGCACCGTTCGTAGTTCCCAGGTTCGCAATATATTTTACGGGACTATAGGCAAAAAAAGTACTTTTAAATCTACGGGCTTAACTATTAAATTACCCACCTTATATGATGTGCTTTACAAGTTATTTACAATGATTGTATCTTATTGTAAGCAAAAGCTACTTTTAAATTCTTTAAATTGTTGATTATTGCGTGGCACCAATATTGTTTTCATTTAATTATATTTAAAACTTAAAATTAGTTTCGATGGAAATGAATAATGCACTGCATCTCTATATCAACACATGATAGCGAGCTCAGTAATAACTATTTCTACCTTTTTCGAGAAAGCAGATGCACAAATCTGTTCCAAATAATACAGTATATTCTTGTTATACCAGGCAGTAATTCACATATAGAAAAAGTGTATAGTGTAATGAAACCTTTATGGACAGATGATAGAAACAGAATGTTAATTTAACTTGTGCTAGCCCAAATTTTGTTCAAATGAACTTGAAAACGACTTGTCAAGATTTGTACAAGCGGTTCTGAAAAATCAGGACTCTTCTTAATGCAGTGGGCAGCTCCAAAAATTATGAACAATAGGGTAAGTGTCTATAATTACTAATGTGTGTTTATTCACTTAGTTTGGTACAATATACATTTGGTTAGTAGTAATGCTAATGTTAGTAGTAGTGTTTATGATGTTAATAATGAAGAAATGTCGCCAACTGCACATATGTCACTGGTCCCCGCGCTTGCTATCAGTTCAATCTGGCAACCCTAACTTGTTCAAACATTGTAGCACTAGAATATTACTACAATTATTGACCGCACAACTCATCGGTCGGACGGTTAGTATCAGACAATTTTCCACCAGTTACTTACTCTTCTATACATCTGTTGCACATAACAGTTACCGATCATGAAAACTTAGATAAAACTTGCGCTGATATTTGTACAGTTTCTTAAAAAAACATTCGGAAAGTTATTTTTCTCATTCCCAGGAGATTGTAATTCTGGAAGGAGGAGTTTCTCTCATCTCATGTTCATTAGATTTTTGCTTTTAGTTGAGGTGAGGAATCACTTCCCAAGGACTGATTGCTTTCAGTGGCCTATCACGTAGGTCCAGGAGAACCACCGAAAAGGAAGACTTTATCTTCCCCATCCCTTCACTATCAGTTATAACAGTAGAACTAATAAGGGAGTCTACCATCATGATAGTGAATATATACAAATATGAAACAGTTTTATAGATTGTGAAAAGCAGATAATTTAAAACATTGTTCGTAAAAAAAATCAGTATTCGTCAAATAATAATTTAATATTCGTAACGACAAACTACCTTTCTCAGTTTGCAACTAATCATAGAAAAGAAAATTGACTATTATGTGAAGAAGAATTGACAAAGTTAAATAGGGATTTAGGATTTAAGAATTTGATTTCTGGGCTTTCGGCATCTAAGACTATTTAGCCCGTTACGTAGAGGGATGACGTACCTCGGCGATCACACTATCTGGGAAAAGGAAAGGAAGAAAGGTTTGGGGAAGGAAGAAAGCGGCCTGGAACATATAAGTCAGGTACCACCCGGCATTTGCCTGGTGTGAATAAGGAAAACTCAGTGAAACCTAATTCAGGATAGCTGACCTGAAAAAGCTTTTCACACTTTTTCGACCGAGTACCCCCACTGGGAATTGAACACGAAACCGCTCTTGCCCAGAAAGGGAGAGCGTTAGCGACTACGCTACGCGGGGCTACAGAAAGTTAAATAGGTAGAAAGGAAAAGGAATAAAGAAATGTTAGCAAAAGTAGCGGAGAAAATAAAAGTTTTAGGTGTAATTAAAAAGAGCAAAAGAAACTGTTGGGAGATTAGCTAGAAAGAAACTGTATCTTGAGAAACGTTATATATGCGGTGGCATGAAGAAGAGCAAAGAATAAAAGATATTACACTTGATGGTCGGTTATTAAAGCAGAAAATTCCCAGATGAAGGCAAAAGAGATTATTTGGGGTACGTGGTGCATATAAGTTTATCAATTAAGTTTATTGGCCTGCTAATAATGACAGAATATATATGATGATGATTATAATAGTAGAACTTTGAAAACAAATTACTTAAAATTCCATCTCTAACATTTCTGAGGTTTCTCATTCCTCAGTTGTAGCTTAGAACAAAACTCTGGATGTGCTACTATCTAAGCCACGCCATTTCAATTAGTGAGTATCGGTTTCTTGAGATCTAAAAAAAGGGTAAAAGGATAAAGTTATTTCTTTCTTTGTTTCCTTAGATCTGGTAATTCTATCGTATTTATGAAAATGAAACTGATTTTGTTTGTGATCGAATCAGAGGGAAACAGAGAACCGTTTGAAATGAATTTTTAAATATCACCTGGGCATATCTCATGTTACTGTGATTGAAATGTGTATCCTAAGAGGGCGCGGAGGGCGAAATTTAAAGGAAAAGTTTTGTATGTCAACTTAGAAAGTTGGTATTCAAACTCCTCATTAAAATATAACGGGACACGTATCTCAGCGTTTCTGAAAGTTTCCGTTTTAAAGGGGAAGGGGTTGCTTTCTATCATTTCTTCCTTCACTTTAAAATTGACATTTATTGTTGTTTGTAGTCGCATCACGGGAAAACGGCTGAACAGTTTGAAATGAATTTTGCAACATACTCAATACCTAGGTCGAGTTAAGTTTTGTCATGTTACTTTGATTAAATGGTGTATCCTGAAGGATGTAGAGAGGAATCAAATTTATGTCAAAAATAGTATCTCGCGAGTCCGTCAAGTCAGGAAAATGAAACTCGGTATATAAGCTTTCATTAAAATTAAGGACCATCTGTTCCCGCCTTTTTGAACATTTCCGTTTTGAGGGAGAGCGAGAACATTTCTACATACTTTTGACATATTAAAATCGACATTGCTTGTAATTGTATCTCAGGAAAGGGTTGAACCATTTGAAATGCGTTTTGGACATAATTAGTAGCTATCTCAAGCTGGGGTTATATCATGTAACAGCATTAAAGGGCGCATCTTAACAGAATAGAAGGGTTCAAAATTTATCCCAAAAATTTATAGACACGCTAACTTGCATTGAAACGTGTACCGGTATGCAAAGATGAAAGGGAAAAGAGGTTCAAATATTTTCCATAAACCGGCATTTCAGCTAGTGTATTTACAAATCGAACTACTATATGTACACACATCCACTAAAAGACGAAAATTAAAGCAACAAAATCAACAACAACAATAGGAAAAGGAAGTCAGCGTAGCATATATATCATTCAGGTAATTGCCTTGCGAAATTGAATAAATACACAGAAAAATCACAGTCATGGTCCATCAAGGGAGTTTGCTGAGGTTAAAGCAATAATATTGCCCCATTTTAACTATTCGATAGTGTAATATGAGGTGTTATACTGCAGCATCATTAACTAACAGGGTTTCTTTTTTCTAGAAAAGAAGGTACATGAAGTCTCCATTTCCCATAAATTTATCATCTCCAGGAAAACTTGTTGCTGTGTAGCCAGTGAGAACAGATATAGGAACACCACCAGGAAATTCAGTCAGACACAATGGAAGATTATATTACAAGAAAGTTTCTATTTTTGAAGGATTTGTGAAGAAGAGAGAAAGCAGCATTTTAAAAGAGAGAGAGAGAGAGAGAGAGAGAGAGAGAAAGAAAAACTTGTCCTTGATGAATGGTACCGGAAGTTCGTTCCTATGCATTTCGGTCCAAAACACCCTGGTAATCACTATCCGAAAGTTTATAAAACATTTCTAGGAAATTTTATGCCAGAAAAGCACAGAAATGATGAAATTTTGTTTTATATAAAACTGAGACTGTTCTTAGCAAAAGAACTATTAAATTTTAATAAAATATTTGTAACATCTCTTATCAATATCACTTTTTGTAATTAGGTGAACCAAACAAGAAGCAGAAAGCAGATTTGTAGCTTGGTGATCTAGTTAAATAGTTAAGTAATTCTTTGGTCGATTTCCAACCTGTTCAAGCACGTGAATCCTGTTCTTTGGTTCGTTGGCAAAAGCACTCAATCAGCTGAAAGACAGAATGGCAGGAGTTACCTCGTTGCAAATCACGCGAGTTCTGGTTACATTGGTTGTACACCTGCGTCCATGCTTTCTTCAACAAACCAATGAGCCAACGTACACAAACACAAAGGAAACCATGAACATGAAACAGACTAGAAAGAGTAAAACGTTCGGGCAGGAAGCCAGTGTCGGCACGTGTGTTAAATTGTGTTGTACTCACTGTATTGTGTTTAACTGTGCCCCGCAGGGGATTCAGCTAATAATGAACGTATATTTAGAACGAAATAACAAATAGTAGAATACTCAAAAGGGTCATATAACCAGTGGTCGAATTGGAGATAAATTACAGAGGATTTGCTGGTATGCGTAAACCTGTCTTAGGTACGCTTTTTGTGAACTTGTTAAACAAGTTATCGGTTTTCAAATTCCCCTCTTTTTTAAATTATAGGGCTGCTTTATTGATTGATTATGTGTGGATTGCCACAGATGTCCGTTGCAAACTCGATTTTGGTGTAGTTTGTCAAAACACTGTAATTGCTGCCTTTTCTTATTTCATTATGACGAAGATTGACATATAATTAACGCACGAGCTGAGGGTTGTCAGATGACTAGTATAACAGTCATGTATTTATTACAAACAGAATATATGCAGATGGTACCAGGTACACTATGTACTCACACTACGCTGCTCTTCAGTTAATGCAAGAGATAAGATTATTCAAGTTGAATCGGGGCGGTTCGCGAGGCCTCGGGTGGAAGTACGGTAAATGTTGAAGTCACGTAGGTGAGGATTCCATATCCAGTATGAATAATTTAAGAAAGTGACAGGAAAAAAATCATCGATAGCTTTATAATATCTAGGCTGTGCAATGTATTTAGTGTGTATTGAACACCATTCCCGACCTATTTATATATAGTGAAATCCGTACTAAGTAGAACAAAATGAAAGCTTTAATAATTAATTGAGTAATTGAATAATTGAGTAATTGTTTGACTTTGGCACTAGAGATCTGGAAAGTATCTAATTTTATAAAGGATTTCTAATAACTTGACTAATGTATAATCATTAACTTCTCTATTATAATTATCGTTCTATATTGTTGATGAATCCAAGAAGACTTACTGGTACTTTTTTTTTTTTAAAAAAAAAGGAAAAATCCTGGATCAACTCTTTCTACAATTTCTTTGTTATTTCACTTTCAATAGAGATCATGCGTGTCCATTCAGCATTCTTTTGCTTCATGAATATCCTTGCGTTTTTTAAAAACTATTAGAGTATTATCTTAAGCTTTGAAAAACTGCATTCTCCAGCACCGGCGTCGGTCCTGGGGGGTTCTTGTTTTAATCAATGTATTAATATTGAAATACGCATTAGTGTCTTGTTATACAATATCTGACAACGAAGCATATACCAGAACGCCTTGTACTGCTACTCTTTAAGAAGTGTAGACTGCTTATATTTGTTGGCTGATGATATGTTAGATCCCAAAGTGAGTACTTTCATCAGCTGCAAGCATCGGACTGTAAATTGCAGATACGTCGCACCACGCAGGAAAGCCACACCAGGAGAAGAAAACACAAAGCATTATAACATATCAGGAAGACTTATGGTTGCAAATCTACTAAAGATGAAAATAAAATACTTCAACCAACTTCTGACACACCGGATCACTCTTTATTTAGCTCCAATTAGGTTAAGGGGCGTATGCAGTTTCTAATACGAATTATGATTAAATAATAACAGGTGAGGCACTTAAGATACACTAAAGAAAATGCGTGACATACTCATGTTTATATTAGTCATTAGTCATCAAGTGCCTAAGGAGAATCATCATTTTACACACATAATACGCATTCAATACATATAATTATCATAACTTTTATTTCATATCCTTATTCATTGATCCACTTCATCAAATATTTATATCTAATATAATTAATCATCTTCGTCGTAGAATATTTCATAAATGATCTCCCTTAACAACATGAAGCCTATCAGACATGAAATTTAAAGTCAACGCATTACACAATAAAATCAGCACCTGAATATCGATATTAAAACTGTAACTGCTATCGCCATATGTATGAGCTATTTCAGAATTAAATAGAAGTTCCTGATATGATATGATAGGAATCATACGTATATGACAATAAGAGGAAAGGATCCATTCACGGAATCCTTATGGATTCCGGACGTTTAGATTTAGCTGGACATTATTTATATTACTACAGTACGTCCAGAAACAAAATACATAAAATTACCGATTTATAAGTAAACGTATGTATCATACACTTCAATCAACCATTTTACACATATCAAAACTATTCTTTCTTTTTAACATAACAAGATCAAACTTCAACTGTCAAAGAAGAAGCATAAAAACAGGCATTAATTTCAGTATCAATTTTGCCAACATTTCAATGGTGCAGATAAATTTTATGCCATTTTTTACTTTCAAGATTAGATTGATATAATGACTCAAATTCAACATTAACAATAATTAATAACATTTAAATTTGGTTAATATGAGAAAATGGGAACACACAAAGTCACGCAAAATGCTGTAATGGATCAAACAGGACCATTACAGTTTGCCCCGTCTTCAACTAAATATATATATATATATATATATATATATATATATATATATATATATATATTCTGAAAGCAATAAAATTGAACGAACTACCTATAGATAGATTCAACAATTGAACACTAAAAACGTATTTGCGACGTTCTTTAGTACGATGAAAGCGTATTCAACAGTTTCTCAACTATGGAACACTAGTGTATCCTTTTCCTACTTACCCGTCGCATCAATCTTATTAACAGACAACAAAGAAACTGAATTATATGATCAAAACATTCAAAATATGATTAGCAAAATGATAGCAAGTTGAACACATTATTCAACTACTCTCTTAGCTACCAAGTTGATCACCTCTTCTCAAAAGAGTAACATCACAAAATTTTCTTCCGAAATTTCCAGTTCATGAGTTCTTTCACGTCAGTCCAGTTTTTCATCCATCTGAATTCACGTGCTTCTTTCCTTCTCTCTCTTTTGTATACATCTTGGCGCACATAACGAACTTTCTTGCAGGTATTCACCCAACGTACTTTCTTCTTTATTTTCTCTTTCATTCTATTTCGTTTACACCACAAAATTATCCTCTTTTTTCTTCTTCTCTTAGGATTCATTATCATCATCATCACTTTGTTCCGTCCAGGCTTCTTCAGATATATGCAACTATCTTTTGCTTGCTCAAGTCCACAAAATTTCATTTTCTTCTTCTTTGGATGCTCTACTAGTTTCATTCCTGGCTTCTTCAGATACATACATCCATCTTTTGTTCGTTCAAGACCACAAAATTTCATTTTCTTCTTCTTTCGGTGTTCTACTAGTTCTATTCCTTTTCTCGTTTTATTTGCTTTCTTATATAACTGTTGTACTTCTTTTGGTGATGCTGTTACAAATATTTCATTTGCTTCTTTGCTGTCGAATTCTACAAGAGGTTTAGGAGTTTCATATATTTGTTTCAAGATAACTTTACTATCTTCTGGAAATTTTTCAGGTACCAACGTAATGCATTTCTGAGTATCGTCTTGTTTATTAAAAGCAACACTATTGCCAATGCTTTCATGTTCATTTGTAATAGTGGGTACACCTTCCGATGACAGAATCCCTCTATCTTTTGGCACTACTTCGTATGATCCTACCGGTATTCGTACTTTATGACACTGTAATAGATTCAACTGACTTGGCGCGGATCCATGTATCATTCCTTCCATATCCAATTCTCTTCCAGCTGCTTTAACTCCTTGCTGTTGCTCATAGGTATCACAACTAGCTTCATCACGGTAATTCGTAATGATTTGCTCCTTTTCATTGATGTACTCAGTCGCTGGGTGTTCCTTATCTAAAGAAGAATTACATTTCATTCCTGATTCACTAATTTCATCTCTACTTGAGTTCTCTTGCTCTGAAGAAAGTGTTAAACAAACTGGTTCCTCACGAGCTTTACTTCGAGTGCATTTGGTTGGATTCGAAAGGTTAGTTTTTGTATTAGCCAACGTAGTTATCTCTCTACTTTCACTGGTATTTTCGTCCGTCCTATTGGTCATTTTATAACATTTCTCTGATGAGATTTTATCTCTCAACTTAACACCATCATGATTACTTTCAGAAATTATTTTCACTTTTTCAGGAAACTTTTTCTTACATCTCTGACAATGGTTCAAATATGCTGAAGTATAACCACAAAAACAACAAACAGCTAGTTTTCCGGGTATTACCTTAGGTTCTTCCTGAGTAACCTTCATTTGTACAATGTGCGAGGTGTCTGCAGCATTCTTCACCTGTCCCGTATTTTCAAAATATTGTTTACTACTTGTTAGATTCTTTTCAGTGTTTTCACACAACTTCTTATTTTCATTTTGGGTTTGATCCTTCGGACCACAAACCTCACTTGTATTTTTATTTGACTGTTGCATTAGAATCGCTAATAGCCTCTTAATAGTTTCAAAACTTGCTTCTATTTCATGTTGGTTTGGGTACTTTTCTTTCTGTGGTACTACTTTTTTCAAAACTAATTGGGGCACAATTTCTTCTTCACAATCAGCATTCACTTTCTCACTCTTACAACGATCACATACCCAAGCTTCTTCTTTTAAAATCAATTGTTTCAACGTTTCGTATGTCATATTTATACACCTACAGTGGTAACTAAAATCACACCTGGCACATATTACAGATGCCACTATTTTACGTCCTTCCTTAGCTGATACCGTTTTATTTATACAACAGGCATGCATTCTCACTTTAGTATGTTATTTCGTGTCATCCATCATGTACATAATTTGTGTCCACAATCACATAATTCATCCGCTCCTGGATATCTCCTTTCTCTCAGATAATAGGTCTTGTACTCTACTGGGTCACTTCTCACTACGCCGTGCACGAAACTTCTCCACACAAGTTTCTGGGTCCTAGGTCAACGGTCGCCAATTTTGTACTGCTACTCTTTAAGAAGTGTAGACTGCTTATATTTGTTGGCTGATGATATGTTAGATCGCAAAGTGAGTACTTTCATCAGCTGCAAGCATCGGACTGTAAATTGCAGATACGTCGCACCACGCAGGAAAGCCACACCAGGAGAAGAAAACACAAAGCATTATAACATATCAGGAAGACTTATGGTTGCAAATCTACTAAAGATGAAAATAAAATACTTCAACCAACTTCTGACACACCGGATCACTCTTTATTTAGCTCCAATTAGGTTAAGGGGCGTATGCAGTTTCTAATACGAATTATGATTAAATAATAACAGGTGAGGCACTTAAGATACACTAAAGAAAATGCGTGACATACTCATGTTTATATTAGTCATTAGTCATCAAGTGCCTAAGGAGAATCATCATTTTACACACATAATACGCATTCAATACATATAATTATCATAACTTTTATTTCATATCCTTATTCATTGATCCACTTCATCAAATATTTATATCTAATATAATTAATCATCTTCGTCGTAGAATATTTCATAAATGATCTCCCTTAACAACATGAAGCCTATCAGACATGAAATTTAAAGTCAACGCATTACACAATAAAATCAGCACCTGAATATCGATATTAAAACTGTAACTGCTATCGCCATATGTATGAGCTATTTCAGAATTAAATAGAAGTTCCTGATATAGGTTACATAGAATAAACGCTACTATTCCCCAGATACGCAACTATAATAAGAATCGTAAGAATAATGCAATACGCTATTACTAAATTACTTTAGCAATCATGTAAAGTCAGAAACCATCGCTCTAGCATTTAGTACGACACTGCTCTGGGCCCAAAATAAAAGTTGATATGTCACATTTAGCCAAAAATAATTGTATATAAATTGATTCCGCATCTTGGAGCAAAGTGTCGTCAAATAATTTATAAATTTTATCGGTAACAGTAAGAAAAATTGACGTTGATGTATCACATTTTGCGTAAAGAGGGGGAACAACATTCAGAAACAATTAATACAAATTATTTTTGGCTAAATGTGACATATCAGTTTTCCTTTTGTGGCCACAACCACTCTAATCTTAACATATTATCGGCTTAATTCCTGTTGAAACCCCTTGATTCTCAGTTTTATTTTGTTGAATATAGGACTCCCAGGTTTAGAGAAAAATATACTAGTTCATATTTGTTCTACGTTAATTTTAAAACAAAGTTCCGCCATATTATATGTTAATTGGGATATCCACAACGAAGTTATTTTTAATGTAGCCATTGTTGATGGCGTTGAATCCCTTTCACATTATTAGTATGAGTTGTAAAATATTTTTAAAAATGATGGTTCATAATCCTAGAATATTTTCATTTCCACGAATGAATTAGAAAGAGAAATTTCAATCTTCGTGAAGTGCCTAATCTTTAATCCTATGATACCAGGGGTGCTCCCACGCTGAAGGTCCACCGGGTTCGGCCTCCCCTAAAAAAAAGTTTGTAACGACCCGACTTTCATTTATGCACTTTCTTAATAAAACTATACTTTCTTCAGTAGAGAAATAATTGACGTAGCATAAAATTTGATTATACACATCATCTACATTCTTTTCTTCTTATTAAAATAAACTTATTCTACATTTTTTCTGTAATACGGATCAGGCCCGTATTCACGGGGAGGCAAGGGGGCCGGCCCCCCCTAACCTTTGGCTGGCCCCCATAAAATTTCACGGTAGGCTTACAAATGAACTATAATATGGTGATGAAGTATAATATGATTGGGTCAGTCTGTGTCAATCTTCACGATAAAAATCTACAAAGAAAATATTGTGATAAACAACACCAAAACCGAGTTATGGCAAACTGCACTTGTAGTAAACGGTACAGCACCATTTATTTATTTATTTATTTTTCACATTTGCAAACTGCAATATCATCGCTCATTACCGTATAAGTATCTAAAACAGGCGTGTATAGCATTAATGGAGTGTCGAAATTTACGTTTTCTTACATTGGAAGTTGATAAGTAAATAGAGTTTAATAAATTTGCATAAAACTTAGACTCCTCAATGCAAGTGAAACGAGCGAAAAGAGAAATTAGGGGATACAGAGAGATTAATATAAATAATTAAGTATACACCAGGCTTTCTTACTGAAAATTTAGCCCGGGGAGGAAAAAATCAAAATGTGAGGGGATTGTATTTGCTGGGAGACTATTTGCTAAAGAACACACCCTGTCTCAGAGAAGACTTGTAATTGCATTTTTTAATCATCCTTAGCTCCAGGAGGTTGCTAAACTCCGGAATAGCTAAAATCCCCAGAAGTATGTCTAGGAAAAACACTGGTGTCCACTTGAGCATTACTTCGATATAGTAGAGTTTATTTTAAATTCTTTCAGCTAGTATTTTTTTATCATCTTAATTTACTACCGATATTTCATATTAGTTCATCCTATCGGCCCAATTAGACCACTGCATATAACATGATCAGAATTTTACAGATATCTCCTTTTTTTTATTTCACCAGACCTTTAAAATATTGTAAAACTTGAATTTATAATCACATATCGATTAAGACATAACAAAATAGAGCCGCGGGAAATTGGTGTAGTCGGTAATGCGTCTACTTACCAACCAAACGGCCTGGATTCGATTCCCAAGGGCACGGAAATTGTTCATACCCCTTGTCCGAAAGCAGCTCGCCTGAGTAAACCTCGGTTATAAAGGTGACCCAACTTTTGTAACTACATCATCTCGTGTACGTGCTGAAGACAAACAAAATATACAAGCTCACTATCATGAAGATGAACATGTGTTCAACAAATTGAAAGGAAGATGCCTGATATCCCACCCCTGTCTTAACCATTCTACTATTTCGTTATAAATAACAAATTTTAACCACAAATAATTATTTCCCACGTACTGAATACGTTAACAACTTAAAGCTCAGTTTAATTAATTTTAGAAATGTTTGTAACATTTGCATTTTTTCATCCAGGTTATGACCTAAATGAATTGAGCCTTGGTTCATCTGCCCTCTTGCTTCTCGAATTTTTACTTTCAGTTACATCCTTACTCGTTACATTTACTTAAATATCAAATATATCTCCTTCTTCCACAAACAACATTCCTCTCCGCTCTCATCCATAAATTCTAATACTGTCTATGTCTAC
The DNA here is from genome assembly GCF_964235325.1 of Thermobia domestica. Taxonomy (NCBI): domain Eukaryota; kingdom Metazoa; phylum Arthropoda; class Insecta; order Zygentoma; family Lepismatidae; genus Thermobia; species Thermobia domestica. Next base: position 121,069,044 of record NC_137455.1, read on the forward strand.
AGTTTAATATAATCAACGGCGCCGACTTTCCAACGATTATGTCGGTGCATATCAATGGTGGGTCATGTTATATGTTTTCAGGGGAGTTTTGATTTTTTTTTTATTGATTTCCTCTTAGTTCATATCTTTCATGAACACTGTCATAAAAGGCTGGCGCTCGATTCTATTCAGAATATAGTTCAATTTTTATTGTGGGGACTGCCTTTGATTAGACCAGAGGCTGGCAAGGAAGGGAGTGAGTGTGTTGCTTGGTTACTTTACATAAACATATTTGAAACAAACAAATTTGTTTCAGAGGTTAGAAATTTTAACTTCCATCTCTGTTTTAATTGTTTACTTTTTAAGAAATATTCATGTTATTTGGTTTATATCAAACTAAAAGTCTTGTGGGTGCTGGAACCCCGGAGCATCCACGTTGTCGGCGCGCATGAATATAATTGCGGGTTCAATCTTATGAATCTAACTTAAGTGACCAGAAAAACCATTTGGATGTTTCAATTCTTTTAAATATGGTTTTATTTTTTCAATAGTAAACCTCCACTGCATCATTTCGTTACAGAAAAATCTGCAATAAAATGAATCAAATTTACACATAACAATGGCAAACCATCAAAATTAACTGCCAAATCTTCAAACCTTAGGAACTGTTTCTTTCATCTCTTCTGTTTAATTGATTTATGTAGATCAAAATTTCAATTATTTTATAGCTGAAATCAAAAACGTACAAATTTGATACAATTTGAATTAAACAGATGCAGTATATAGATTTAAAATGTATTCTGCGTCGAGGTATAAGTTAATGGAAAACTATTACCAAGTGGTCTTCCGGGAAGTTATTGGCAGACACATAGAAAATTAGAAAAGATACTAAGTAAAGTTACAAAAATCTTTCTCACGCTGATGAAATAAAAAAAATCACACTTGTTATCAATACAGTTTTTTAAAACTACTGAAGAGATTTGAGAAATACCTTCGGGTCTCATTCTAAACGAAGAAAAAATTCCCCAACCTACACCTCCTCACGGGAGAAAGCGGACAGCATCTTAGGCGGTTAACGTAGGTGGGAACCGACTGACTCCCTGGATAAGGAGTCAACCTCTACCAGATGCCAACGGCCTTCTCGGATGGCGGATGAACGGATGGAGATCAGGGCACTATCTTGTCCTTAGGAGAGGAAACCGTCTAAAAGGCGGATGAATCGCAAAGTGGCATTGAAATGTGGAAAGGAAACGGGAAGATTGCCACATTTATCTTTTTCCGAGAGTGACGAAGGAAGAGGATAATTATAACAATGGTTATTCCCGAAAAATAAAACATTCGGAGGTAAAATAGTCTCCCGTTCCGATCTCTGGGTGGGAACTACTCCGGAAGGATCATCAGATGAGATAATAATAATAATAACTTTCAGCATAAAAATCTGTAACGTGCGGGTAAACTTGAAAATTTAAAAGTGGAAATAGATAAACATAAAGTGGACGTAGTGGGCTTGAGTGAAATGAGATGGTCAGGAATAGGTGAGATAGTATCGGGAAATTACACAATATTCTATTCGGGTTTCATTAAGGTAAATAATGATGTCGCGATAGCAATGAAGAATTAAGAAGAAGTGTAACCAAAGTGGAATGCTGCAGTGACTGTTTAATGTTTGTAAAACTAATTGCCAAACCAATGGATATTGTGATAACATAAGTATATATGCCAACAATGATAATAATGTAATAGAAGTAATATATGAGGACAGGCTTCAACTGGCATAAAGCTGTGATTTGCTCTACAAATTTCTGAGCATTGACCTGTGATTAGTGACATATTATATCAGAAGGAAAGAGTGAGGGTCATCTTCATAGTAATGAGAGACTTCAACAGTGTAGTGGGAGAAGGAGCTGCGAATAAGGTGGTGGGACCATTTGGACTAGGTAAAAGGAGCGAAAGGAACCAAATACTTATCGACTTCTGTAGGCAACATGATATGGTGGTGACGAACATGTGGTTTAAGAAAAGAAAAACCAAACTGTATGCATGGAAAAGTCCAGGAGATAAGAAACGCTACCAAATTGATTACATTCTTATGAAGCAACGTTTAAGGAATAGTGTACGAAACGTGAAGACATTGCCGGCAGCGGATATCGATTCGGATGTCTTCTTCCTAGTGGCGGAAGTGCAAACCTGGTTAAAAACAATCAAGAAAAATGGGAGGAGAAATCTAAAATGGAACTTCGAGAGACTAGCGACTAAGAAGTATGGAAGTGATATGAAAGAAGAGATCGAAGAAAAATTCTGTGTGATTGGCGATATGCTGGAAAATGTAGAAAATAGTTAGGGAAAAATTAAACAGTTCCTACTAGACACACTCCCACAATAAGATTAGCAGGATGGAAAGAGCGCCGAAAAAAACGTGGATAACTGAAGCGATGCTTAAGAAAATAGAGCAACGCAGAAGGCCGAAAACCATGGATATCAAGAGTACAGAAGACATAATAATGAATTGAAAAGAGAGACGGACAAGGGAAAAGTACATGAAATAGATATGAGAAGAAATATGGAACTTCAACGGCGTGGCAGATATGATCTGACGTATCAGAAAGCAAAAGAATTAGGAGGAAAGGATAGCAAAAGAATACGTACGTTTGGAATCGAAGATCAACAGGAATGCATAAAAGATCTGTATGCATTCCCGAAGATATTGCGATCAGAACAGTGGAAGAGGTGAATGATGAAGAAAAAGCATTGAAAAGTAAAGTAGTACAAGCTATCAAAGAGATGCGATAAAGAAAGGCCACTGGAGACGACGACATACCAACATATTTGTTCAAGGGATTAGGAGGCAATCAACGAAAGTACTGAATTCAGTTATTAACAAGATCTACCTGAGCGCAGAATGGTCAAAAATGTTCTTCATGTTGCAATTTTTACATTACCCAAGAAAAAGCAAACAAAGAAGTTCAGCGATTACAGAACCATTAGCCTTATTTCCCACACTGGAATGATTATTGCGCGCATACTGAACAGGCAGAGGGAAATAAAGTAGAAGACATGCTGAAGGAAGATCAATTTAGATTCCTAAAAAAAAGGACACCAGAGATGCTATTGGCTTGATGAGAATTATATCAGAAAAAATCTTCATATAAAGGAAGAGATGCGTTTATTATTTCATGGACTGGCAAAAAGCTTTCGACCGGGTCAATTGGACCAAACTTATGAAGATACTCAAAGAAATTAGGGTCAACTGGGGAGACCGACGACTCATTCGAAATTTGTATATAGTATGAGTCAAGTTGCGCTTGAATGAAGAAGAAATCAATAGTGTGGAGATTGGAAGAGGAGTGAGGTAAAGATATAATATATTACCCCAATAATTCAACATTTACAGTGAATGTTTAAAGAAGGAAACATTAATGGGAATTGAAGATTTCAAGATTGGAGGGCAGATCGTTAACAAGATCAAGTACGCAGATGATACGGCTATTATATTTAGAAACGAAGAAGGACTACAGGAGATGATTGACAAAATTATTGACACTGGGAAACTATGTGGAATGGAAATGAACATCGAAAAATCGGAAGTCATGAGAATATCCCGTGGAAATGCGCCCTTACGAGGCGGAGTTATGTAAAAGAAACTTGAAGAGAACGATAATTTCAAGTATCTGGGAAGTATTTTGACGAGAGACGCTTACCAGACAAAAGAGGTCAGCTCAAGAATTGCTATAGGCAAAGAAGCAATCATGAGAAAAGATCATCTTTAACTAGCAGACTTAATATTAAATTAAGGAAGAATATATATGAACTAGAGTAATATATATATACTATTGAACTGTGTGTGGAGATTTAGACATTATGGAAGTTAGAGAAGAATTAGAGAGCTCCGAAATATGATGTTGAAGGAAGAGGAGAAGGCAAAATGAACAGAGAGAGTAACAAACGAAGATGTTTTAAAACGGATAGGACAGAAGGGGACGCTTTTAGTCAACATCCTCCGAAACACAGTCCAAAAGTCAATTGGATTGGACACGTCTTTCAAAGAAATTGTCGTCTTCTTCATGCCACTATAGAAGGAACGATGGAAGGAAAGTGAGGAATGGGAAGAAGGAAAACACAACTAATGGACGATTTAAAAAATAGAACCTACGGCGTGGGAGACACGAGTTCGATTCCCGGTGGGAGCTCATGTCTTTTTGGATTCCACTAATCAGTAGGTCCACGTCTCATATAGCCTCGCTGATGAACGGGACGTTAAACTCAAAATCAACTTTTAAAAAAATAGAAGAAAATATTGGGAGTTAAAAATGGAAGCTGAAAATTGAGAAATGAGGAAGAAACATTTCTATGCCCAACCCTAAAGTTTAAAAGAAAAGAAAAACTCATTAGTCCCAGGACTGCCAAAAGGCAAAACACTTAATAATAATATCAATAGAATAATTATGCTGTTTCCGTGATTCGAATATCACGTTAAGCTGTAGGTTCAAGTCTTACGGTGAAAATGAGAATTGCACCTCAAGTCAATGCACTAACTAATAATGACACTAATAACTATTAGTTGTTATAGTTTTGTTATCTGTTTATATCGTTTATGTCGTCCCGTGTTAATTTGATGACAAAAATGAAAAATTGATACCCATAGTTATAGATTTTGCTTGATATTTGCATACAACTATTCTCTCCATAGAACTAAAGAAAAAATAATTCTTCTTCGCTATCTTCATTGGCTCCAATTTTATAGACTTTTAAAATTTCAGTCAGTTGTCAGTTCTCACGACCTCCCAAAGTTTGCATGAAATTTGTACTTGCTACTAACAAGCGTTATATAATATTTTCCCAATAAAATCGACTAACTTAAGCTGTTTAATTTTTTAGTCTGCGGTCTTTGAGATTTTTGACCAAAGAAAACACATGAGAATTTCATAAAACTAAATAATTTGATCCTTTGAGAGATATATTAAACATAAGCATTAGCATATTTTTATCTTCACGGATTCGATATTAGTTTGCTGAATGACAATATGACTGAATTTATACCTCTCAATGGAGTGAACCATAGTCTTATCAACAGATAACAGATATTTTAATGCACATAATCTCAGGAGAAATCCAGTTGGCTTTTCCATAGTACGGAAGATCATTAGAAAGTTTACACAAATGGTTCTAACGAATTTTCTTCACGTTTTATAAATACATATCGTATTAACCCTACATTATGGTGAAATAAATTTTATTTCGGAGAACCCAGAAATGATGCTTTAACATCGGGATAAGTTTTTTCGAGCAAAATTTAGTTCATGTTTCATACATAAATATTTCAGAAACAACTAAAGAATATGAGATTTTTTTTAATAACTTACAAAATGGGAGTGAGAAAGAGTAATGCACTGGTCCGATTTTTTAAAATTCATTAAGACATTCTAGTATTCTGCATTGATCATCAGGTAAGTTTAGCATATAAGCCCAGGTCCGGATGATCTCCTGTGTATATATATATATATATATATATATATATATATATATATATATATTGGGCCGTATGTCACTCGGCCGAAAGATCATTTAATTTCCGTTGTCAAGATCTTGTGAAATTTTGTATATTTCTGTTAATGGTTATTATTGATTAGTGTCCTGTGTATTTATTGTGATATGAATAAGATGGAAGCTATGTCTGAGTAAATAAGTTTCGGGTCTCCTCAACTACTTTATCTCACCTTACGATGTGCTAAGTGATCATCTAATACTTATTTATATACATACATGCATGCGTTTGTCTTTAAATTAAACAAATGCAATTAAGTTAATAAAATGCATATAAGATGGTCTATTTGTGATGACGTCTAAACTCTTTTATTTTGTTAGTTGAGGCTTGAAGTAGTGTACCTTATATTTGTATATTGTCTGATATGTATGAGATGGCTAATATGAATATAGAGTCGACGAGTGGTTGTATATATGGATTCCACCTATAAAGAGTATTTTGAGTTCGAGCCAAATGTATGCCGGGCATTTATTCCAAAGTTGGGCGTCCGCTTTCGCCACGTTTTTTCGCTGTTATCTCCTCTGCACACTTTGTGTAATTTGTTATTAGGTTCATTAATCCGTGCTCTTCACAAACTTTTAAAAGATTTTGCTCGTTATCGACGTATTGCTTCACAAACGTTAAAACTGTTAGTTCATTGCCCTTGTACATTCGCCATGTTGATAACATAAATGCTCGTTTCTTTCCCTCAATGCAACTGTTTGGTTACCTTGCGCCAAGTAGTTCCCTCCGCTCGCCGTATAGTCCCATGTTTATAGCCGCATACATATAACAAATAAACAGATTTTTCGAGACTCTTATATATTATTAAGCACACAAACGATCAAATTATCCATATCTTTCCTGTAAATTTTAAAAAATTTGCTGGAAACGGACGCCCAACTTTGGAATTTAACCCGTATGCCGAACTGAATCAAATGGAAGTTGGTGTTAGAATCCCGAATAATAATAATCACAATGTTGACCTATATTAACGATTGCCACTATATATATATAACGATTGCCACTATATTAACGATTGCCACTATATATGTATATATATAATATATACAGATAATTTTAAAGGTGAATGTACGCTTCTTTGCAAGTCTACTCCGAAATAGTTTACGTCATTGACAATCTATTCCTTAAGAAACGCTGTATAGCATAACATATATAAAACCTCCATAATTGCCCTCAGGGATTGCAATCCAGAGCGAACCAGGAAACGTGATATCCGAAAGCATCTATTTTTGAAATGTTATAAATACTTTAGAATATATTAATTAAATATCCATATATAGTGGATTCCCGACTATCCGGCATAAGGAAGGAGCGGATGGGCAGGGATAATAGCAAAACAGTCGGATAGGTTGGTTTCCTATAATTATTACCTTCTCCCCCAGGCATATAATGAAAAACGCAATTTTTATACTGAAATCCATTTTAATCATATTTTCTGGCCTCTTAATACTGTATAGGCTAGTACTTATAAAAACATTAATAAAAAAAATTAAAAAAATATATTGTATAAGAAGAAAGTCATGAATAAAATTATTGTAAACATTTTCAGATAAATTTTATAATTAACTTCAATGCACGAAACATAAATTAATGATGTACGCTGTGCATACAAACAATATTAAAATATATAGAAAACGTAAACCTAATTCTCAAAAAAAATTATGTTAAACCCTCTTTTCTGTTCATTGATAAATGATTACACAAATGTGAACAGGTAAGTCTAAAAGAATCAAAACTTTAGCTTTCAGTTTTTGAGAAGAAAGTTATTGATAGTTGACTGCTTTTCCTTAACAAAGTCACGTTTTTACGAAAGCTTCCAAAGTCAGGTCATCCGAAAGGATAGTACGGAGGTCAGATAGTTGTAGTCTACTGTAATTCTATTATGTTGACGTATCTTACATAATTATAACATTTTATTGCATTAGCATAATACAGTGGAGATCAAATGTGTAGCAGATAATCTGTAAAATTCCATGTGTTTTTCTTGTTCTTCTAAATAACCGTGTATGAAAGTAAAAATACTGTGAAATAAATGCATATACGTAAATTTAGTTCATTTATAGACTTTTCTTGTAAACAAAAGTGAAAAAGCAATAAACAAAATCTTTTAGGAATACAGTAATAGTATATTTTCTCAGATTAAATATATTTTCACAGAGCACAATTTTGCTATGGTATCTAATATCTCTTGATAAGCTTTTTCTCTTCTTTTCTTAATTGTTTGGAAACTTTTCTAATTGCTCAATCCAACAAACTTCAAGGAATTCCAAGCAATTGTTTGAAGAGTGAATTTGCCTTCGATTGTTTGTCATTCAATTGGTGGATCGTTAACACGCAAGCACTCAAGCAAAAACGATATTCATTGATGTTCTTCTTTTGTTAATTTTTTAAGCAACAAGTACACTGCAGTATTGCCACACCCTTTTAAAAATGGCCACACCTTGTTGCAGTTCCTCATTATACTCATTGATGGTGCGGTGAAAAAAATAAAAAAATAAAACGGGACACCAACTTCTAAACCAGTAATGTATAACTACATGCACACATTATAGCTTTGCAACACTATTAAATATACTTGTTTAAGAGGGCAGGAGTGGATATACAGCTAGTATAGACTAAGAGTTTCGACTAATCCTGGACTATAAACACATTTCATTTTTATAGCCTATCTCTTGTTTATGAAGTATTTTGGAAAAGATGGTACCAGAGTTCAAAGTAAACGAGACACAGTGATGCAGCTACTGTATATCGACAGGAAGTTCATGAGTATATTGAAGATTGTAATTTATTACATTAATAAATTGTAATTTTGCCTTAGTCCGCCCCGGTCCACTCTGCTTTCTCTTAAGCTCAAGGGACATGTTATAGCATGAAAAATAAATATATGTGTTCATGATTTCTGTTTAAATATATATCCTATCAACAACTTAATTTCTCTTATTTGTCCGAAACGGACATGTTAAAGTTTAGTCTAACTTCAAAAGTAGTCTAATGAAATTATGGAAATTTTACGTTACTACTTTTGCATTAGCAGGGATTCTTGACCCAAAGCATGTCATTGAAATGTTAGGGTAGGTAGACAAGAAATAAATTCAAACATTTAGAAACCATAAAGCAACTAAAGATATCAGCACAAATTTATAATTTATACAGGAAACAAAGACGTTTTAACCTAGTCCTTTACTCAGGAAGCATATTAAAAGTCAGAACTGAGCAATTGAATAAGTTAGTATTGATATTTTGATGGTTGAACATGTCAGAAATTAGGGTGATGCAGCATAGATTATAGGGTAAATCGGCACCCCTGGAATTGACTCAATGATATGTTTCACAAAGATGAATTAAAGAGTCGGTTGGCACAGTCAAGAGGTCTAAAGCTATTGATCGGAAGATCAGACTGTTGCGGATTCGAATCCCGCTCAACGCATGTGTTCTACTATCACCATTCCTTTTATTAACATCATTAACTTCTTATCGTATCTCTTATTCTAAAAAGTATACAATCGTGTAACATTAAGTTTCAGTTACTCCAATTGGTGTTTACTATTTCCATTTGACCATTAGTAAAATATGGAATGTCATACAAACTAATATGAAAAAGTTATATAGAAGAGTTTCGAAAGATATATAGAAGATTACGAAGTTGAAAATACTAAAATAGTAGTCTTTGGCTAGCTAGAGACTTCGTCCCCACACCTTCGCATTTGCGCGGTCTACGGCCTTCTACGTCTTATATCCCCAATATATCTCTAATCTTAAAGGATTTCCAGATATAGCCATCTTCTTTTAACAATTGCAACTTCCATCCTTCCTTCTCATCTGTTTTTTTTTCTACGGGAAATATCAAAAACGCTTAAACATATTTTTAATTATTTTAAATGAAAAATCTAAATACTAAATTTCACGTCTCTAACCTTCACGAATTTCGGGATAAGGCCATTTAATTATGACAATTGTAACCCCACCAGTTTTCCTTTCCTTCTAGAGCAAATATCGAAAAAAAAACTACAACGACATGTCTAATTATCTTAAATGAGAAGTCCATATACGAAATTTCATGTCTCTAACATTCAAAAGTCAGAGATCTAAACAATTCAACATAATAATTGTCACCCCTCTTTCCGCCTTTCCATTGAATTTACAAAAATTATTCGTTAGTTGTACCTCACATCACAAATCTTTTGCCATGTCTAAATTTTAAGTTTCTAGCTTAAACTGTTTGGTCTAGACTTTGGTGAATCAATCAGTCATTGTGGACTAATTTTTTTTGTATAGAGACTACAAGCATAAACACCAATTTTCATGCTTCTCACTTTAAAGGATTTCCAGATAGGGCCATTTTATTTTAACAACTACAGTCCAGACTCTTTTTCTCTTTCCGCCGTTTTTCTTCCCTCGTAAGGAAAATATCAGTAGACGCTGAAGCACGTCTAGATTTATTTTAATTGAAAAGTACTAAGTTTCATGTCTCCAAGCTTAAAGGATTTCAAGATATGATCATTAGGTTATAACAATTTAAGACTTTGGGGCAAAAACCCGTCAAGTCCAAAAAGTGAAAGTGTAAAAGAAGTAGCTTCACAAGGGTTTCTCGTCATCCGATTTCCTTCAAACTTGGCACATACCTAGGTATATACTAGACCGAAAATAAAGCAACACATTTGTTTCTTTCGGAAAATAGGTTAAGGTGGCAAATAGCCTCTTTTCAAAAAAAAAAAAAAAAAAAAAAAGGCACCCTTGATTAAAAGGGACACATTAAAGAAACGAAACTGCCGATGCAAAGATGACTTCAAAGTAGAAAATACGTGTTTTGTCTTTTTTCCGAGAAAAGGGTTGCAGGGGGCAATGGCCTCCTTCAAAATGACAAAGGACTCCGCACAATCCTTACGCAAATTGGATTTCGATGGAATTGCTTGAAAAACAGTGACATGTTGTAGATATTGTGTTTCTAAGAAAAGTACCAGATGGAAAAAGTATCACTGACCGTTTGGCCACTACAGGGCTACTTTCTTTGAAAACGGCCGAAGATAACGACATTCTGGATTTCGATAAAAGTGACTGAAGGTGTGATATGTTGTAGATATTGTGATCCTGAGAAAAAGTCTCAATAGGCACAATCACCAATCACTGACCATTTGGCCACTACAGGGTCGCTTCTTTTGGAAACAGATGGTAACAATATAATGGATTTCGGTGGAATTGCTTGAAACCGTGATATGTTGTAGATATTGTGACCCTGAGGAAAAGTCTTAATGGGCACAACTACCACTCACTGACCGTCTGGCCACTACGAGCAGGCCCGTATTTAGGTACTGTAAGTGCTATTCTGTGCCTGAACACAGGACGGCAGAATTTAGGAGGCGGGAAAATTTTGGATCTTTTTAAAAGACTCACAATAGAGTAATATTTAAAACTAGCAATCCACAGAGTCCCGTGCAAGCGCGAGAAAATATATTAATGTGTTTAATTCTAACTAATTACAGTAGTTAATAAATAGTTAGCTTATCTGATTATTTTTAAAAAGTCATCCTCTCCCACCCCACCCAAAGGGGTGAGATTGAACTTTACCACCATGAAAACTGATATTTTTAAACTCAACGATCTCAAAAACTGAATTCATCACTAATATATATCGTTTTCGATTAGTTTTAAAATCTCGCCCTCTCCCTGGGAAGCGGAATGACCTTGAAGTTAAATTGGATTAAAACTGTCACTATTCATCTCAGCAACCGCAAAAACTATGAATTCAACTCTAATGTTGATCGTTTTCGATTATTTCAAAAATGCCCCCTTGTTATTCATATGGGGACTTTGCATCCCCATATCTCAGCTCAGGTGTGAGCTAGGGAGCTGGAACAGATCATTTGGACCATTTCTCTGAGAGCTTTAAATATATTAAAATTTCATGTTTCTATCTATTGTCGTCCATTTATCTAACACCGCGTCATAATAATCATTTAGAGCATTAGGCCATTTAAAGTACGTTGAAAATTTTATAACTTGTAACACCTAAACTGCTACTCACAAGTTTGTGCAGAGGGGGACATATTATTTAGAGACAGGGCATATAATATATATAGATACGGGCCTGACTACAAGGCTACTTTTTTGAAAGCAACCGAAGATTGTGATGTTCTGGATTTCTGTGGAAATTACTGAAACTGTGATATGTCGTAGATATTGTGATCTAAGAAAAGGTCTTAATGGGCTCAACCACTAATCACTGATCGTTTGAGCACTATGAGTCCATTTTTTTGAAAGCAGCCGAGCCGAAGATAGTGATATTCTGGATTTCGGCCAAAATGACAGAAACCATGATATGTTGCAGATATTGTCATCATGAAAAAAGTCTTAATGGACACAACCATCGAATTATGACCGTTTGGACCATTTGGACAAGTCCATATTTTTTAAAAGAGCTGGGTATAACGATATTTTTGACTTCGGTGCAAATGAATGAAACTGTGATATGTTGTACTGTAGATGTACTGTGAAAAATTGTCTAGGCCTTTCCAGGGGTTTCCTTTGTCCCTCAAGATGAACATCTGAATGTTGTCTATGCTTAAATGATGTTGGTCACTATTCTCCCTAGCGTAAAATTGGGTATTCAGTGATTTATGTGAAAAAATTAAAGTAACTGAGGTTTATAAACTACACCTGTCCTCGCTACCCAAATGTTATGTTTATATACCACACCCATTATCAACGGAACGATGGACTTTATTTATATACAATTTTTGTCTCTAAAATAGTGCTCTCAACGGGTCGGGTCGAGTCGGGTTGAAGACCGACCCGACCCGACCCGTGACCCGAATTGACTGACCCGACCCGACTCGACTGACCCGAACCGTGATCCGACCTGATTGACCTGACCCGACAACCCGACCCGAGCTGACCCGGTTGACCCGACCCGACAACACGACCCGAGCTGACCCGACTGACCAGACCCGACAACCCGACCCGAGTTGACCCGACTGACCCGGCCCGACAAACCGACCCGACCCGATCCGTTTGAGAGCACTATAGTCACGACACTGGGTGAACGCCAAAATGCACTCCCGTTGGGAATTAAACCCGGACCACGTGTACCGAAGCCTTACACGTTAACCACTAGCTAGATCAAGCGGGGGGTTTGTATATGCATCTTAATGAATATTTGGCACTTTTGGGGTTTGGTTATTCCTTTTAATAACTGATACCAATATCCGACGTGGGAGAAATTTATTTTTTTCTTGCTTTAGTTCTATGTGACGAAATTTTTATTCAAGGTCAGCGTTCTCACCTGCTTGGACGGCAGGGGGTCTTCTCGGAAGGCAGTAGCAAGTCTCTTGGCGGAGACAAAAGGAAAAAATGAAATGACATCTTTAAGTTTTACGTCCCACGATTATGCCGGTTAGGCTAAAGGAGACGGTGATGATGAGAGATGAGTGAAATGGTGGAATGAAAAAAGTGGGAGGAAACGGGAGAACCACGAGAAAACCCACGAGCACGGTGTTTGTCCACCACAAAGTCCACACAGCGCGAGCTGTGATCGAACCAGGGACTCCATGCCGCTTACCACTGAGCCACCGCGGCCCCCTCGGAGACAAAAGGAAATCGTTTAACTACAATGATAAGGGTTGAGGAAACAGGAGAACACCTATGATTTTTTCCAACCCTTCAACTTTCATTCCAAAATAGATTCTTATGATTCCGGGACCCGTGCCACTTTGATTTTTCTTTCTCGGTAATTAAAACGTATTTTACAGTATATATAGTTGCACGTAAGAAGATACATAATATGAATTTTGTAATTTAAATTTTAAAAATACAGTATGATATTTAATTATAAAGTACTAATTTTATTTCATCACTTTCAGCCCAGCAAATGAAATTCAAACAATTCGCTCCCTGGGTCTTGGTCATCAATACTGCGTCTTATTCTTTGTCTTGCAGTCAAGTCTTGGTCCTGCATTTCGTAGTCATGGTGGTCTTTCATGCTATACAAGAGCCCAGAATGCTCGCCTCATCGGTACAAATGAAGACCAAGTGTGATTTTGATTATGGTCTTTCATACTATACGGAAAGCAAGAAAATATGCTCATCGCTACTTAGTGATCACCAAAACAAGGCCAAGAGCAAGATTACTATGCAATTCGTCTTGCATATCCAATCTTTATCTTGTTCTTGTATCGATGTCCTTGGGCTTGGTGAAATAAAATGTAATATTCAGTTTAAGGTCCCTCGATTCTGCTCCTAGGCTATGGGATACGGTGACCATGAGAAATGAATGAAATGGTGGAATGAAGAAAGTGGGAGGAAACAGGAGAACCCCGAGAAAACCCACTACACGGCGTTTCTCCACCACAAAGCCTACTTAGCACAAGCTGGGATCGAACCATGGACACCACGCACCAGAGATGAACTCTCTACCACTGAGCCACCGCAGCCCTGCTTGGGCTTGGTCGTCCATATCCAATCTTTCTTTTGACCTTGCTGAAACAACTTCTAGTTTTATTCTAAATCCAGACTTCATATTGGCGTAGATATTAATATTAAAGTCGATTGGTAAAACCAATCTTCCACATTTACAAATTAAAGTACACACAAGTACAAAAATAAGCATTTACCGTAAAAATACTAGCTGCAAGTGTTCAAAATAGATTTATGGCTTCTATAAAATCAATTGAAAATTGCTATTTTTAATTAGGCAGCTAGTGAAAAACAGCAGCTTTCGACTCCAGTCGAGTTTAAGCTCAACCTAAACACAGTTGACCAAAGTGAACTGACCCGACTGACCCGACCCGAGCTGACCCGATTGACCCGACCCGACAACCCGACCCGAGCTGACCCGATTGACCCAACCCGACAACCCAATTTGAGCTGACCCGACAACCCGACCCGATAACCCAACCCAAGTAGCCTGACCCGACAACCCGACCCGACAACCCGACTCGAGTTGACCTGACCCGACCCGTTTGAGAGCACTACTCTAAAATGATAAATAGGAAGTTCATATACCAAATTTCATGTCTCTATACTTAAAAGATTCAGAGATATGGACATTTTACTATAATATTGCCACCCTCCCCTTTCCCAATCGACTTTTTAAAAATACTTCCTTAGTAGAGCCTTTCATCATAAATCCTAAACTTCTCATATTCATAATGTATCTCTAATTTTAAGGGATTTACCGATGTGGTCACTTTATTAAAACAATTGCAACCCAACTCTTCTAACCTTAAAGGATTTCGAGATTCTAGCGTCTTATTGTTACAATTGAAACCCTTACCCTTCTTTCTTCCCGCCTTTTTCTTCTCTTCTAATGGAAACATCAAAGAACGCCAAAACATGTCTTCAATTAGCATGTCTTTCCTCTTAAAAGGTTTCGGAATATAGCCATGTTGAAGTATTTTAACCATTACAACAACCAGACTTTTTTATTCCTGCCTTTTTCTTCCTTTCTAAGGGAAATCCGTCAGTTTTTTTTTTCTAATTTGAAGCATAAACACCTATTTCGATGTCACTAACAAGCTACCCGCAGTTTTGATTCACCGACTACCTCTCTCCCAGTGCTCTTTCTCTTTCTGTGAGTATACCTACAAAACTAAATAAGTAAATAAATATAAAGAGAATACTTTCCAAAAGTGACCTCGGACTACGAACCACATGATCAGTACATTCTGTCTTTATTCATTTTTTTAAAAAGTTAACTGATTAAACGAACTTTCTCAGTACTTGTATTTCCTTACTTACAACTATTTTAAATAATTTAACTTTGTTACACTCAATTTTCTACATTTAACAAGACATGGACATGAACACACAAATATCGAGGACAATTAAAATCTCACATCTGCTCTCCCACTTGGGATCGAACTGAGACCACATGCACACAGGCACGTAGCCAAAGGGGGGTCCGGGGGGTCCGGACCCCCCTTCGAGACCAGAAATGAAAAAATTAAGGAAGGATAAAACAAAATGAAATGACAAAAAGAAGGATCAGCGTTAAAAATTAAAAAGAAAACTACAGGAAGCTTTTGCTTAATCTTTCTTATGAGGAGATTTGTATTACTTGCCCCAATATAGTGGCGAGGTAAGCGAGGTATTCTGGAAGAGTCAGGGAAGTTGAAATTTCAAGAAAAATTATGGAATTCTCAGAATTCCTGCTACTAGTCAGGGAGATTGCAAGCTTTCAAAAGCATAAGTGCCATTGTGTAACAGCGTGGACATTTTTAATCATAACTTTTCGTCATCGCATCCTTGCAGTATCAAACATGTTATTTCAAGGACAATTTTCTGTTGCTCCTTTAACCTGTCATTTGGAACCGACAGTAGTTGACGGAATAATAAAAACAAAAAAAATATGTTGAAAGAAAGTTCTGTTAGCATTTGATTCAACACAGAAAGGAACGCATATATTGTAAAACTAGTTGAATATACACATGCTTCGCACAGGGCCTGTATTTGAAAGTCAACGCCTGTGGGAATATCACTATTGATCTCAGCGATCGCGAAAACTATGGATTTGATACTAATATCGGTCATTTTGGGCTATTTTTTTACATGTCTCGGTATCCACCCACCGCTGACTCCCGGCTCGCATACTTGCAAGTCATCGCTAATGGAAGTGTCACCATTGATTTCAGCGACCGCGAAAACTATGGATTTGACACTAATATCGGTCATTTTGGATTACTTTTATATGTCTTGGTATCTCACCCCCTCTCCGGTGACCCCCGGCCCGGAGCCGAATAGCGGGAATTTGGAAGTTAATGAGACTGGAGTTTCACCATTGATTTAAGCGACCGCGAAACTATGAATTCGACACTAATAGCTCAAGTGGTAGAGCGTTGGCTTCGCATTCGGGAGGTCGTGGCTTCGAATCTCGCTGCCTACCATCCTGACTGAGGTTTTCCAGGGTTTCCCTCAGTCCTAACAGGCAAATGCCGGGATGGCACTTACTAAACAGGCCCTGGCCGATATCTTCCCAAATCCTTTCCATTGTTAATGTTGTTGTATATCCAATGTAAAATGGCCTCTGAGCTGTATCTGGTGATTGTTAAATAAATAAATAAATATCGGTCATTTTCTACTACTTTTACATGTCCCGGTAAACGCCTCCCTGAGACCCTCCTGGTTCGAATTTCGACAAAAACGTTTAACTCTGGTCTGGAGCCTGGACCAAGGTACTCGTGACTAAAATTTGGTAACTCTCGGTCAATTTGTCTGGTTCCCAAGTCGGTTCCGGTAAACGCCCCCCTGAGACCCCACTGTTTCGAAATTTGAAGAAAGCGCTTCGTCTTTATCTGGGACCTGGGCCAAGGTACCCCTGACCAAAATTTGGTAACTCTCGGTCCACTCCTTTGGTCCTCAGGCCGCACACAGACAGACAGACAGACAAACACACAAACAAACTCTATTTTATTTATATTAGGAAGATAGTTTACAAGACAGTATTCAGTATGTACTTTTTATAATAATTGAGGTCATAACAAAAGGAAAATTCTTATATTTGAATAAACAGAAGGACGTAAATATTGCAAAATCTTTTTCAATACTTTTTTTTTTTATTTTGCTCGAAATTTCTTCATAGTTTGTTATTAAAATACTTGCCAACATATCCTCATTTTATTGTCTTAACAAATCAATGTAGTATAGTAGTTTAGATTGATCGAGCTCCTGGGCCTTCAGAATTTCATGTCACTCCCCCCCCCCACCGTTACGAAATCCTGGTCAATATATGTTCCAATAAAATAGCTTAGAGTGATCGAGCCCCTTTTTTTGATGACCACGGTATTTCATGTCACGGACCCCCCCCCCTTCACGAAATCCTAGCTACGTGTCTGATGCACATGAGAATGAATTAAATTGTAGAATGAAGGTAGTGGGAGGAAATGGGAGAACTCTGAGAAAACCAACGCACATGGTGTTTGTCCACCAGAAATCCCACTTGCGCGAACTGGAATCGAACCATAGACCTTATGCACCAGAAGCGAACGCTCTAGCACAGCCATTACGGCCCATTTGGCTATTTCCACGCTATACCTTCAATGTTACTCAATGCGGTAAATGTGGCTATAACAATTGAAAATTTCCTATCGTAAGTAAAAATATGCTGTGTTATTTCCCGCATTCAAAATCCAAGTAACTTTTACACGGATGTAGTTTATGTCCCGATCTCTTTACCAGAATCTGCTTCAACATTTTTCCGTATTATTTGAACTATAAACAAAAATTTCCACAGCTGTGTCCAAATTCTATTTAGCAACCCTAAATGTATCTACACTCAATTGAGGGAACTTTAATGCCGCGAACATATAATATGCGCGAAGACATATTAATAACAATTGACAAACGCAAGGCGAACATGGCTGACCGGCAGTTTAGGAACAATTCGCCAAACCAGCTTGCGGTCATAGTACCGCCTCCTAGTCGAAAAAATGTTAGTCACACTTTATCCTGCTACGGTCGAATACGAAATCGAGCCGCACTAGCGACAGCAGTCCAAAAATCGAGACTGGTCCGAATGTGCTTAAACATTCAAATGTTCCTGGCCCCGTTATAGATGGAAAACCGAAAGTGCGTGGCGGTATTTGCTAATGGGATATCGCTGCCTATTATAATTATCTACAAACGTTTTCGTCGTTTATTTTCCACACATCGTACTTGAATACCAAAAACGTCACAACAGATATTTCTTCCCATCTGATAAAGAACGTTGAAACTTTCTCACCAAGAAATGTAGAGTAGCAATATTCACGCAAAGTAGTTTTCATTTGATTTAATTGAAAGAAAATTGGATGGAAAAAGGACATATTTTATTTTAGAAAAGTTGAATCAAATGTTCAATGTCATGTTAAAATAACATGTCATTCGCTGCCATATGCGATCAAACCAGTGCTTGATGGAAAGATGTTATACTGGACACAAAAGTTGGATCGTGTATAATTGCCTTTAGAATATAGTGAAATATTTTAAGCAATTTTTACAGCATGTTTCCTAGATTATAGCTTATGTCATTAAATAGGTCAATTGGCTCCATAAGAAAAATGTTTATAAGAGAAATTCATAAGCAATGGTTAAAGAAAGGCTAATTTAAATACAGCAAGTGTAAAATAACTCGGTCTATATAACAATTGAAGCAACTGCACATTTGAAAATAATTTTATTTAACTACGAAAAGAGCTTTTGTGATTATAAAGTTTAAAATGATATGGGTATATTCTATTACGCACTGTTAGGTTGAGAAAGCAAAAATAAAACTTAATCTTAGACAATCCACAGCGTTTCTTGGCACACACTCGCCTAAGTCACCCAAATTAAATCTCCGTGCATAAGATTAATGATCAAATTTCGTCAGTACATTATTCTTTTCTTTTTCAGCATCTGGCCATCTTTAGTTTGCTTGCCAGAAACTTTTAACATTGATAGTAGTATTTTTCACGAGTCAAAATGTGTAGAAGCGTGAAC
Organism: Thermobia domestica; assembly: GCF_964235325.1. Lineage (NCBI taxonomy): Eukaryota > Metazoa > Arthropoda > Insecta > Zygentoma > Lepismatidae > Thermobia > Thermobia domestica. The sequence goes on from NC_137455.1 coordinate 121,088,017, forward strand.
GAAAAGAGATATAGCAAAGATGGGTTAGAAGAAGAAAAGCTGATTTGATATTGTTTAAGCACCGCTAATCTAACCAGATCTGATAAGACAAGCAGCACGAATTGACGGCACAGCTGCACAAATCCGTCCGCATTTCCTGGTGCCAACTGCAATAGTCTTGTCATAAGTTGTCTTAAAAGGTTCAACAGATATAAATCCGTATTGTTGAGTGCTCCTTAAGCTGCATGTGCCAAAAGAAAAATAGAACCATTGTCTACAATATTTTTCGATTTTTAATGTTGTAGTACGGAAAGGTAACCTTATATCGTTCTTTATTTTAAGGAAATATTTGACGTGAAATTCGTGAATAACGTGAATAACGTGAATTCGTGAATAACGTGAAATTCCACCATGATTTACATGCTGTTTGAAAGCATTATAAAACGTCCAAGCAGTACTTAAAACAATATTTTGTCAGGTTGAGATCGACGCGATAAATGTTTCGATATGTTAATGTGGAATATCTTGTCAGATAACGGGTTATCCCATTCGTACACGATTCTCGTGACAAATAATCCCAAAAAAATGGAAAAGTAAATAATAAACTCGTAGTACCCGTAGCAATTTGACCAAAAATATACCTATCGTTAAAGTAAGAAATGTTTCGATATTAACTAAAGCAATCATGTATTTTAACTAAGTTCTTCATTGGTAGGATCACCATAGTTTACACTTCTTCTGAAATATAGAAATTTCAAAATCGTTCAGATTTATTTATTTCTACATCGAAGCCACTGAAGACTAGTTCTAGAGACTGATCTCTAATATCGACAAAATATCAACTTCCAATAAATATTTAAATTATGTTATATTTTTAAAGAGGTTTCTTCCATTTGATAATTTTCATGTATAGTTCTTCATCCTTTTCCTAATTATTGAGTTATGTTGTAAATAGTTTGAGACCAAATTGAACATAGTTTCATGGAAAGTACCATCATATTTTGTCATACACCATTTATAAAAGAAAAACACGAAGTGGAATAACGTGAGCCTTAAATTCCTTTTTAAATAGCTGTACAACGCATGCTTATAGTTCAATCCCATTGAAAACGAATAATCATCCTTTTCGTAACGAAATTAACATTTGGTTACGCAACAAACGCTGTGTATGTGGATTTTCTCGGGGTTCTTCTGGAACTAAAAAATATCCAGTTTAATTTCACGCTAATGCCTTTAGATTAAATGAGACGTCTACGTAATGAATTAATGCAAGCGAATTATTATGAAAATTGGAGTGAGAATGAAAAGATGAGAGCAAGCGGGAGAGTCTCATAAGCTTACATGGCTTAGGATCGAACCAAGAATTAGCACTCTAACACTGAGTCACGGCGTGTCCTGCAAAATGATTGGAAGTCATCAAAACATGGGTATGGAAGAAAATTAAAAAAAAAAACAGCTGAGTGAAATTCGAAACCAATAAGGAAGTGTGATGGGTGCTGAGAAGAAAAACAAATAATATTGGAGGTATATACAAAGAGAAAGAAGATTGTTAAGAGACTGTTTAAGAATAAATTGAATCCTGAAAGGGGTGATTGTAGGTGTGATGGAAGGAAAACAGAGGAAAGAAAAACACTACAAACAATGAACGGTAGGAAAGTGACAAATGACCTGCCATGATGAAGATGATCATTTAAAACGGAAACAGATAAATAATCAAGACTTTTCATCGCTTTATCCTTGCCTTACACTCCCCAAATTAGGTAAGAATCCAAATTCCATTCATACTCATAGTTCGGACCTTTTTGTGACAAAATAAACCATAGTCCGCATAATACATCTATTTGTCATTTAGATATAACGACTTCGTAAGATATTTTACAATTACTAACCTAGGACATCAAAAACCCAAGAAAACTATGAATATTGTATAGTCTAGACTAAAGAAGAAAATGTGTGTAAGAATGATCATTTAAAACGGAAACAGATAAATAATCAAGACTTTTCATCGCTTTATCCTTGCCTTACACTCCCCAAATTAGGTAAGAATCCAAATTCCATTCATATTCATAGTTCGGACCTTTTTGTGACAAAATAAACCATAGTCCGCATAATACATCTATTTGTCATTTAGATATAACGACTTCGTAAGATATTTTACAATTACTAACCTAGGACATCAAAAACCCAAGAAAACTATGAATATTGTATAGTCTAGACTAAAGAAGAAAATGTGTGTAAGAATGGTATTTGTAGATGCAGTGCAGCGAGACCCGACTGTCAGTCTGTCAGTGGAAGAAGGCGTGGGAGGGAGCAGCGAACGAAGATGCTGCGATGGAGAGAAAAGGAGAGTGAGCAAAAGTGATCAATATCCAGAGGACGACCTCGGTCAATGGTATTGCATCACACAGACGACTGTCACTGGGATTTTTTAGCCGCAATGCCAACAATAACATTCGAAAGATGAAATTCCATCTTTATTTTTTTTATTGTGCTTACTCAATGAACCTTACTTAATTTACTGCATACGATTTGCACTACTCATAGAACTAAATTTTGCGCATGAGTGTCGGATCTTGGGAGATATTTTATTTAGCATGTACTCCAGTAACATATTCATTTGGAAAGAAGAACTTAAAACTATATTTGTGGATCACAGGTTTGAATTCTCTAGTTTTCACTTCATAACTTGCCATACTTTGATGTTAAAGACATTTCGTTTAAGTAAATCAAAGTCTTTCAAATTCTTCTAGACCTAATTCTCAAATATTACGACGTAGGAATTTATCCCAAATTTTTCCTTGTGTTTTGTCTTGTTTGTTAGTTTATTTGAGATTTACATCCCTGGCTGTGCTACTTAGTCTAAAGGAGACGATGAGAAATAAGTGACGTCATTAGACAATGCATAGCCTACACACAAAAAAGAAAACTCTTGCACTTAAGGAATATCCAAATTCTATACATAGACAAAAACTAACAATAGCCTTAAATTCCCTTTATAAAGCTGTACATAGTTTTCTCAGACCTGATACCGTTCTTCCATAAATTAAACATACTTGTAAATCTAATCCAATTGAAAACGAATACTGAACATCCACCTTATAAGAGACTTAGGCTTTTCGTAACGAAACTAACTCTTTTAAGTTATACAACAAACGGTATGTGAGTGGATTTTCTGGGAGTTCATCCGTTTTTTTCTACTTTCTTCATTCCGACATTATCATCCATCATTATCACCATCTTCTTACTTTCAGTGCATAATCTTGAGGCGTTAAACTAAAAAAAATAGTTGTTGCAATATACAGAATAGAAATGTATGCAATAAAAATGAAATATCTTTAAAATGTAGGTATGAAGAAGAGTGGAATTTAGCGAGGTGGTACGAAAAACCAATGAGAAAGATCAGAGTATATAAATACGTAGTTGAGGATGTAAGAGTAATATTGGAGGTAATTAAAAAGAGAAAAGGATAAATTAGGGGATTCTTTCGAATAAAATTATATTGCGATTGACATGACAGAAGATACGCAAATATGAAAATCAGAGACAAAGAAGATGAACAGGTAGAAAACTACAGTTAAAGTGATTAAGTCCAGCATATTATCTGAGGATCTTAGTGAATCAAAGAGTTTCGATTTGTAGCAATGGTTTGCCATGATAATGATGGTGATGTATATTTTGCCGCAAAGCATAGATTAATTCCACAAAAACTCATTCTACTAAAAAGCAAGAATTTCGAAATGTTAAAACATTTGTTCTGTAAATATCGTTTTAAAATAAAATCATGTTGATTCATATACATTGCTTTTTAGTACTGCTGTTGCACTAATCTGCAATATTTTATTGTTTTGTCTACTTTTTGTTATGATAATCCAGAAGCAACAAAACTGCTTCTCATTTTGAAGTTGATCAAATGCTTTGCTACTCTTCTTCCTTTTTAGAAGATGCATATGTATATATCTTATAGGCTAAGAGAAATTAAACTACATATTCCACTTCTTTCCAATATAATTGTTAGTTATTTAAATAAAACTACCATGTATATACTTAATATGTAAGTTACATAAATAATCATTCTAACTTCCGAGTAATAGTGCTACTTATTATTGAATCTTTCCAAACTTTTTTCCTGAGTATCCTAGTTCCAAAAAATGAAACGTGTTTAGCATATAAACATCGTTATAAATGTATGCGTGTGGCAGTTTTTTGGCAAAGGTTTCTACGTATTTATTCATTGCAACATGACTAAATCCCAACATAGCACTGAAGATTTTTTGCCAGCGCTGGAAATAACTTAGCAACCCCTTTTTAGATACTTGCTTACGTTGCACCATTTTTGTGATGTAGGATGAATACAGGATGAACTGAAGACGATACATAACTGTTTCATCTTCAAGGCAGTTCCTAGAACGGGTCCATATGAGATGCGTATACATATGAAAGCTATAAAACAAATCAGTACGAATTCGGTTTCTGGAGTAAGGTAGCAAACGTTTGGAGTCAAGTCGTGTACATTCGTGTCAAATCGTATGAATTTTCATATAACAGCGACGTCATGTTTAATATGTGTGTCAATCATCCATCCTTTTTGCCCATTAAAATTGATTTTTAAGTGGTAGATTGTTACAAAAAGGAAGACAGCTACAACATATCTAAAATGCAAAGAAATAAAACCTAACGAAAAAATATTAACTGTGTAGTTTTTATTGAATTTACATCAGTACTATACATAAATAAACATACATATATATATATATATATATATATATATATATATATATATATATATATATATATATATAGCAAATACAGTATTTCTATACATCAGTAAATAGTAGTAATATTGATTGCAGACATATCAGAGGTGGCAATGTTAATAATTTGGGCTCACAAGAGCTCAGACTTACTATTATTTTATGGAGTTTGCTCTCAATAATCCCAGTGAAGCTCGCCAATACGAACACTTCTTCGAGCTCGAATCACTATCCTCAAAGAGGATCGTGAAAGCTCTATTTGACGCTCATTAAACTCATGAGGGTAGCGGTCTGCACTCACGCTCTGGCTTTCTAACCACTGATAAAGGTCGTGCTCACAGAGGTTCACGCTCAATTATTGAGCTCGAGGCCAAGAGCAGGCTCACGAGTTTGAAGATATCTATCCAATTCCCAATAATCTTGCTTTATACATGATAATATTGCTCCAAATAATCTTGCTATGTCATCTAGGTCTACTCAAAGGCTTCCGGATTAGGATCCTATACAGCTGGGCATATTTCCATGGAAGCGACAGTTTCACTCATGTTTGACATCTTAGTCACATCATCTCTATGACATTTAGTGAAAAGTAAACATTCAGCATGTCTACATTGTACAAATTTCTCTATTCACACGTTTCTCTCTATCTGTTGCACCAAATATTGTAGGCAAAATTTTGCATAGTAAAATTCTCAGACTGTTCTTATTTGTAATTAATCTGGTTGAATTCTATGGTACGCACTGCATCAAAAAATTGCGACAGCTAACGCCGTCCAGTTAGGCCACCCAATATACACCTTCTTATCCCATAATCGTGTCAGGTAAAGAGACCCCCTCTCTCTCCTCCTTTCTTCTCTCCCATACTAAAATTAGCTAACAACATGAGCTGATGTCAATTCTGATATCAAACTACACATGTATTAGTTTCAATAAAATGAAATAACAAAACCGAGACGAAACAAGATTCAGAGGTTAATGTAGGGAGTAACTGGAACACACACAATGAAAGATCGAAATCATTGAATGTCTATTATACAGAGATTCAGAAATGAGGCAGAGAGGGAGAGCGAAAGAGAGAGAGAAGAGGAGAGGAAAAGAAGAAAAAGAAAAGGGAGAACAGATAAAACTGTGAAATTCAAACGTAGTAAGAAAAAACCTAACGTTATATAGTTCTGTTTCCAGATCTCCAACAGTAATATAGAAATAACGTTTGTTTTTACATATTTTTTCAGAACTATTCGAGAGGATGATTTAATTCATTATGTCACTTACATAATGGAAGCATACTCAATTTCCAGTAGAAGTGTATATCTCCGAGACACATCTAGGATAATTTAGAAAGGTTAACACACATGCTTTGTTTCCTCGTGGTTCGATTGCAAATTCAGTAGTGTTGAATGGACGTACTAATCCAAAATACATTCTAATATACCCAGTAGATAGCGTTGGTCATATCCTCCATTTCAGACTTCTAATGCAAACTGAACAAAAAAAAAACATAACGAAAAAAAGAAAGAGAGAATGAGAAAATTGAAGAGGGCTATTTTATTGCTAAATTTCTATCAGAAATACCCTATATTAAAAGTCCGAACTGTATCGTAATGAAAAGTTACGAATGTTCGAAAGAAAAGTTTATGTTCCTCATAGATGTAGTATGTTTCAAATTTCAACATGAATAAAACACATTGAATTATAGGATGGGAACAAATTTTGTGTCGAACTAGTATAAATAAAATTTTGTTTTCAAATAACCAAAGAGATTACTATTTTCTAATCTTTTCGGAAGATGTATTTGTTCCGAACATCCAGCATTGATTTCATCTCTTCTGGATATAACGCAATTTGCACAGATAGATTGAACATGCTAAATTATTAGTGGAAGAAACTTTGGCTTTTTGAGCGTATACAGTTAGTGGATGATCCATTAACTAAGGAAGTTTAAAGACGTTACACAAGACTCATTCATGTATTCTCAATTTGTAAGATTTTTGTGAGTGAGCGTAAGGTACAGGCAGTTACAATGTTGAACTCTGTGAAGGTAAAAGCGAACTGTCGCGGATCTCGAATATAATACGGTAAATAGCTGACTATAGATGTAAGCGTTAGTATAGCTGTATGAATGATGACCATATGGGAATGTGTGATCCATAGTGTTCTTTGTTCTTACATTTTAAAAGAGTTATAGTACCGACTGAGCACATTCTGTATGCGGAAATTCACAAACTTGGAGAACTAAAATATTTGTAGATTCTGAAACTATTATAGAACGTATTTTTTTTTCTGAAATTCCCAACACCGATGTTTCCTCAGTTAGCAACAAAGAACACAGGATTATAATATAAATAATGCTCGCATGTGTGCGGCTTGTGCCAAGGGGTTATTTGAGTAATAACGCCAAAATACTTCCCTGAAGTATGTCATGATTTAGGGAGTATCTAACGACTAATATTAATCCTATGGATCAAGAAACTAGAAGATGGCAGAAAGGAAGATTAATTATTGTATCCTGCCTTGTACACTCCGCATCAAAAATTGCGACAACTAACGCCGTCCAGTTAGGCCACCCAATATACACCTTCTTATCCCATAATCGTGTCAGGTAAACAGAACCCCTCTCTCTCTCCTCCTTTCTTCTCTCCCATACTAAAATTAGCTAACAACATGAGCTCAATTCTGATTTCAAACTACACATGTATTAGTTTCGATAAAATGAAATAACAAAACCGAGACGAAACAAGATTCAGAGGTTGATGTAAGGAGTAACTGGAACACACACAATGAAAAATTGGAACCAATGAATGTCTATTATACAGAGATTCAGAAATGAGGCAGAGAGAAAGAGAGAGAGAGAGAGAGAAGAGGAGGGAAAAAGTAGAAAAAGAAAAGGGAGAACAGATAAAACTGTGGAATTCAAACGTAGTAAGAAAAGAACCTAACATTATAAAGTTCCGTTTCCAGAAATCCAACAGTAATATAGAAATAACGTTTGTTTTTACATATTTTTTCAGAACTATTCGAATATATAGAGGATGTTTTAAACATTCATTATGTCACTTTCATAACGGATAGCATACTCAATTTCCAGTAGAACTGTGTATCTTCGAGACACATCTAGGATAATTTAGAAAGTTTAACACACATGCTTTGTTTCTACGTGGTTCGATTGCAAATTCAGTAGTGTTCATTGGATGTACTGATCCAAAATACATTCTAATATACCCAGTAGATAGCGTTGGTCATATCCTCCATTCAGACTTCTAATGCAAACTGAACAAAAAAAAAACATAACGAAAAAAAGAAAGAGAGAATGAGATAATTGAAGAGTGTTATTTTATTGCTAAATTTCTATCAGAAATACCCTATATTAAAAGTCCGAACTGTATCGTAATAAAAGTTACAAATGTTCGAAAGAAAAAGTTTATGTTCCTCATAGCATGTTTCAAATTTCAACGTGAATAAAACACACTGAATTATAAGATGGGAACAAATTTTGTGTCGAACTAGTATAAATAAAATTTTGTTCTCAAATAATCAAAGAGATTACCATTTTTTAGTCTTTCCGGAAGATGAAATCAATGCTGGATGTTCGGAACAGATACATCTCCTCCGGATATAACGTGATTTGCACAGATATAATGAACACGCTAAGAGCTCAAACGAATCATCGTGTCAGTCGGATGATGCTGGTTAGGTTATAGACCACGCTTGCCATTTCCCAACTTACATTCGTAAATAGTTTCTATCATGATACAGGTGTTTGCTTCCAAATTCTTACGTATTGCTTACGTATAATAAGTGTATTGACTAACTATTGCAATGCTTTTCATTAGCTTTTGAGATAATTTATTGAAAAGTTGCAATTTGAACCTCTGTATTCTATCACAGATATTTAAAGTTACTCTCTTTCCACGAACAAAAATATTTTTTTTCCAAAATAATGTTCCAATGAGATATACAGAGCAACTAAACTTAAATGGCTGAGAATATATCTATTAATGGTTTCAAATATATGTATGAAAGTAAATTACTTGGATAAGAGATTTCCATTTAATATTGAGGTACAAACTATTGAATGCTCATGATCTCGTACGTTGAAAACCTTTCAAGTAGTATTCTTTCTATAGTACACGCCCCAAAAGCCATTTTATATATACTGTGTAATTTAGTTTACTCGTATTACAAAAAACTAACAACGTAGGAATGCTGATAAATTAGAGCATTACGCAATGCATTAACTTAGTCGATCACAAGAAAACTCTTACTGTGTGACTTGTTCAATATTTTTTTCTGTGCGGGACATTATATGGTTGCTAACTTTTGGTCGGGTGTTACAATTTTCAATTGCAGTAGTTTATTCTTTCTTGTGGATACAAGCTTAACAAGTCCGATTTGTGTGCCTTAGGGTAAATTCAATTCTTATTCCATTATTGTGTGAGATTCCATTTCTGATTTAACGTTGAAAAACATATTAAAGAAACAAAAGATTCAGTAACAGAAATGCACACTTTGACAAAGACTGTTAAAAGTTTGAAGTTAATCAATGCAGTTAATATCTTGAGCTTCCTGTATCCTTGAATGTATTCATCAAATAGAAAAATAAGCTGAAATTGTATATGCTACATGGAAGTGCGTTTAATTATTTTAAGCATGTCGCTCCTATTGAGCACTGAAATTGTGTGCAGCATGGCATTAAATTTAATATCTGGTTACAACAACGTGTTATACTACAGAAAACCGCATTCCGAAAACACCCATAACGGAAACGAAGATCATCAAGCCACGAGAGATATTAAGATTGAAGTAAAGAAATACGCTATATGAACTGAATAATGCTAGGAAAGAAATAGTCCTTTCTGGTACGAATGGTTCTCTTGTAAGGCATGTGGATATGGTAAAAAGGTAAAAGGGCAATGATGGTCACGGCTGACGTTGAAATGGATAGAAAGATCCACAGTTTCATTGGCAGATACTGGATATGTGTCAGTATCATTTTTCGACCGCCTTTCCTCCCTAGATTTCCTTAGATCCCATTTTACACAGATCATTCCAGTGCCTATCTGGTTAGCGTACGAGGCTTCGGTGGTTCGCTTCTCGGCGGGAGCTCATATATTCAAATCGCATGCAAAGCTGTAGGTTGATATCTCATATAGCCTGGGTGCTGAATGGGACACTAAACTGCAAACCAACCAATCATTTTACAGATGTTAGGTACATCCTTGAGCTGCGTTTGAATGAGAAAAATGGTTCCGCATCGGAAATTGAATCTAGGCATTCCGATTGGTAGTTACTGTATTATCATCTACGCCATCGCAGCTCTATGTAAGTATGGTGAAATAAATAGTGTTCGTGGATTATCTATAGAGTTTTCCATTTTCTCCTTCTATCTTGATTCCATTAACCTTTAACTTCCATTATTCATCCGTTTCCTTTAGTTGATTCTCCAACAACGTTTAAAATTCGCCAACAATGTGAAAAGTTTAAAATCTCATTTAATTTACCGCACCTAAAGTTTCATTTAACATCATAATTTGTATTCAGAGGATATGTATACAATCACTGTTTCATTATTTTCACACAGTAATTTTTGGGATTTATCCTTTATGAGAAACAGTAGAAATTTATCATGATTACTTCATTACTAAACCGTTTAAATTGCTGCAAAACTAGAGGATATCATCTTGCCTCACATAGCAAACTGTTTCAAGCAATATTTACACAAACTACATGATAAATATACTACACAAACTATAAGATGAAAAAACAAATCTATATATATAAAAGAGAACGTACAAATCCTTTGTCCGCTCATCACGCTAATACGGCTGAACCAATTTCTTTTATTTTTGGGGGGTTATTAGGATTTGGACCCTAGATGGTTTTTATCATATCACTTTAATTTTCAATTACCAGTGTCTTGAGATAATTGACCATTCAGGTGTCCATTACGTACAAATCCTTTGTTAGTTCATCATAGGTATAAAAATAAACGTATGTATATGCAACCCGCATGACCGTGTCACTCGGCGGGTTAACATAAATGACAGGCGTTATAATGGTTTTTATCATATCACTTGAAAGCGAAAAAGTAAAAATTATCTAAGTAACAAAGTTTATTGCGTTCGGGGGTGACCGCAGCGAAGCGGGGCGGGTTAACATAAATGACAGGCGATATAATGTTAACATTTACTGCAATCTTCTATGGTTTTTATCATATCACTTGAAAGCGAAAAAGTAAAAATTATCTAAGTAACAAAGTTTATTGCGTTCCGGGGTGACCGCAGCGAAGCGGGGTGAACGCTGCTAGTATTATTAAAAAGTAAAATTTAAGTCGTCCATTTAGTATGAGTATGATAATTTCATGTAATACTAAAAGAACCATGTGAAGACTCTAGGTTTTGAGTATGATTTCTAATAACGTATATTAGATCTATTTTCATCTTCATTATGATTATCCCAAGTTTCTGTTTAATATACAAAGTGGGCGGAAAGGTGTAAATCAGAACTGCAAACTTTCACTTATATGTTATAAATATATAACCTTCCATTATTTTTCAGAAAGTTACAACACAGTGTTTTCAACATTTACGTAAATGAACAGCAGCATTTTCTACGACCTTCTTTGGGAAATCGATAGGCACCCCGGATATGATATTAAGAATTTTGATTTCAAGTTCAACAGGGTGATGCTTCACTCAAATATTTGTTATTATGTTCACTTCCATATAAAACTTATCACATGGGGTGAGGTCTGCACTTCGTACGAGCAATTCCGTTGCCCCCATTGGATAATGCTCATTTCTCACAGATCAGAAAAATTGTAGCGTAGCATTGCTGTTCATAAATAGCCCTCGCACACTTTATTTGCATAAATTCTCGTCCACACAAACAATTGTAATGTTTCTGAGTTATGCTGCACAAAATTGTCACTTTCAGCTTGTTCTGTGTTATTTAAACTGCTGTAGAGAATTTCCATTTTCCCGATAATGACTACCATATCTGTTAACGAACTTCGCACACAAAATACTGCTTTGTCGCTCCAAAGAACATTGTCAAACATGTTGGTATACTCTTCCTCTCAGGAAAACATCGCTTTTCAAAATTCTTCACTAACATAACGATCATTAGGAAGCAATTCTTTCATATTAACGAGGTTTATATTATCAATACTTAAAATCTTCATGAGAAAAACACACGCTGGATTCGAGTATAACTACTTTTTCTTGCAGTCTTCCTTGTTAATTTCGAGCAACTTTGATCAAGCATCTCTTTCGGAGCCCATACTTGAACTCAGATCACAACGTTGAAGGTCAATCAGTCAATTACCGATAGTCATTAACATTCTGTGACAGATTTTTGCTGTTCTTCAATCCACAAAAGCATTTGTACCATGTCAACTTCTCTAATACCTTTACATCTGGACACCATACTGCCATATTTCATATCTCACGCAAGCTTTAATTCTTCCTGTAAAGGCCAGTTGACCAGTAAAGAAGGCGCTCTGTCATACCTAAAAGAAATTATAAAAATAAGTATATAAGGTATGAAACAAATTACAGCCTATATGATACAGTAAAAATATTAATTTCATTGTCATGTCTAAATAATTTAGAAGATAAATACAATCAATACAAAATAGAGAGCTCCCTCGTGGCTATATGATTAGAAAATCCCTCTTTGGCGTGCGCGAGCTGAGGTTAATTTCCGGTGATGACTTATTTAGTTCGGATATCATATAGAATTTTAAGCCCATGTCATATAGTCTCGATGCTGAAAAGGACGTAAAATTTAAAATCAAGTAAAATAGGCTACGTGGGTTGTAAATGAAGTATTAAGAACACGTAAGACAATCGTGCGCTACTTTATCACACGGCTGCACTATGAATCAAGGTGTTTTGTTGGGGAATAAAGAAGTATATTGAGCCTATAGCGTTTGTCTGTCCTTTACGGATGAGCAGGTGACTTAGTACGAGGTCTTTATAAAGATGATCGTCTCTGAACTGTCAGAGGAGTATCCATAGAAATTGGATTTTAGTCATTAAACAATGTGGCACATCCTGAATATGTTGTGATACTTGTTTTTGTTGTGTGGCAAGTATATTGACACAATCGTTGGCTAGGTGGCATTGGTAGGTCTTGGGGCAGCTAGTATACTTGACAGGCGTGAGTCCGAGTGATTTGTTTCCATAGTTTAAAGAACCCCTCCTAGGCACCAGGTTTCAAGATATTCCGTTCTTGTTCTGCATCATAGTTCGGTCAATCGTCAAGGTCAACATAAACAACCTCAGTAATGGCATACGATATTTGCCACAGGAGATTATCTCGAAGCTCTGTAATATGATATTAAATATATACGTTCAACAACATAGCTATTTATATTGAGTGCCGCAACAAGATCGACGGATTTAATATGCTTGAAAAGAGTATAAAGTATTTTTACATTTTTACAACAAGTAAACGTTCCGATTAAGAAATGTCAAATTTGATTTGACCTTCAACAAGAAGCTGTTACCCACTAGTCCTTCCATGACACAATTGCTTTGCTTTATGAGAAATTCCTGTGCCGAGTATTTGCTCGCAAGATTCCTCCTTAGAAAATGGGATCAGAATTGGCCACCAAGATCATGTGATCTTACTCCTTCTGAATATATTCTTTGGTGGTTCCTGAAATCATCGGTTTACGCAAACAAACCCAGAACAGTGGAAGAACTTACAGAGGAAATTGAGTGTGTCAATATCTACCGTGATAGACATAATGTGTGTGAAAAAATTATTATGAATTTCATCAAGAGGGTGCAGTGCTGCAGAGCACGTCGTGAACATATTACAAACATTGTTTTCCATCCTTAAATGTTTACCTAATGTGAGTACGTAACAATATTTTTCAATTTCTAAAGATAAAGATTTCCATTTTCTAAAGATTTCCGTTTTGTTTTGGGGGCATATTAAATCCGACGCTCTTGTTGAGACACGTTTTACTACATAGTTCTTTATTTACAACCCACGTATTATTTAATTACCACCCATTTTTTAATTCGTGTTTCTATTTTATTGTTCCCGTATACCTATTTTTATTGCAATTATAACTACTATTTAAACATGCTTTTAAAATGAATATGAAATAAATTATATATACACTTTTATGTATGTTGATGAAAGAATATTGGACATAATACTTACAGACATATGCATATATGGTAAATAGTTATAATTTCCATAAACACATGTGTCATTTTATATTTCTCCTCCGTCTTGATTTTCTCCGAGTATGAACAGATGTTTCGTTTGAATGCTTTCCGTTGATGTTTCGTTTTAATTGTATATTTCATTTACACAGAATATTCCTTACGAATATCAAGACGTACAGTACTACAATACAACGCCAATTCACAATAATTACACAACACTATTCAAGCACTCATGCACCACACATTGATCACCACATGAGTTTCAAAGAGGTTAAAATCGTTGTGAATTTTCAGTCACTTTCTTTTAATTACAATTACTGCCTGATCTCTTAATATAGGGGGTTATTCAGTTTGAGTATGGAGATGAGAACTCTCTCTATCTTTTGTTTCAAATAATTTTTCACTATTTCTTGTGTTGTTCCCTCCTTACAAATTTATGAAACATCATATTTCTCTAGTATATATTTTCTTCTGTATTTGCCATTACTTTCTATCGTATTTTATTAAGTAGTATCGTCATTAAATTCATGGCTTTGCTGGATTAGGTTTAATATATTACATATTGAGATTAAAGTTAGGCTTTATATAACCCTAGTGATTGAGGTATATCGATTTCCAGTCTAGAAAGCACGAAGTAACAAAGCCGGAAACAGATGAATTGATAATTTATTATTCAACTAAGAACACATCGGTCCACCGATTTTAACGCAGAGGGAAAGCTCTAATTAATATGAGATATAAAAAAATAATACTAAAAGTGTGATAATAAGGAAGGGAGTTGTGTCAATTAAAGAGGTTGCAAAGAAGAAAATAGATTAGATGACTATTCTTGCAGTGCTGTTAAGTTAGTGATAATATAAAATGTGAATGTGAACGTGAATTGAAAGTAAGAATATCAATGGAGAAAATCACTTTAGGAAGTAGAAAAGCACATTTTGAAAGTAACTGAAAACAGTTATGGAGAAGACTCGTCAAATATTTCGTGTGAAATATTATCTCCATAGAATAGAAATGCAGACAGTACGAAGAAAAACAGCGTCACTTTAAAATATGGCATGTAGAACCGTAAGGGAAATTAGCTAAGTCAAATGGAAAACCAATGAGCAACTGTTAGAAACTAGATGGCATGGTATTAAATAACGTTATACAAAAGGCTGAGTTTCAAGTATCTATTTGCGACAGAAACATGAAGTCGTTGATGTCGTCAGTGTGATACTTTGGCTTGCATGTATCGGAGTGTCATGTTGCTAGTGAAATGCTACCGACAGTGAACCGTTATTGATAAAGGTACACCATGTCTCTTTTCCACAAACACTTTTCATACACCTGAACAGTGAAACAGTATCAAAAAAGTGTAATCATAGTACTGATCACAGCTGTAAAGATATCGTGGCGGCACAAACACAAATGGGACCCATGCAGAAACATTCGACAAAAAAGAGGCTTGTTCGAGATTACCAGCGATGTCCTCGCCTGAGACGCTTTGCTTCGTCGACTGGCAGACTACAAGAATCCACAACTCAAACGTGACGTTGTCCAATGTTAAATCAGGCACAGTTTATTGCCAACGACGTCATTTGTCACTGTCTTAGCCTGCGGTACATAAGGGCCAGGTTCACAACATCCCCGTGCGTCACATTGCTGCTCGTAAAGTAAATACCACGAACTATGCGGAAGACACTTAGGATGATCGAAAGAAATGAAGTAGTCAAATCCTATTTTTATCTCACTTGTAATGGTAACATTCGGGCAATTATATACGCTGAAATCTCTGACAAGAGATGTATCGAGTTTTACCGCCGGAGCATAGGAAGTCTCTCGAAGATAATCCTGATTTTTACCAGACACGAACATGATGGAAGTCTGGAGATAAGTAAAGGGAACAAAAACGTGAAGGATAATTCTGCCTACTTCTAGGTAGCCATCAGAGCTCAATCTATCGAGAAGACATCTATTTGTACGAGGAGGCGAACAAGAGCCAGACGCACATACACATGGACAATTCGTCCACCTATACCCTCGGGAATTTTTCATAACATGAAACATAAAACGGGAAACGTTAATCTCTTTCGTGACAATTCTGTTGAAAGCTCTGATGACAGTCCAATGTATTTTCACGCATGTAGACTGCTAAAATGACGTCTACATCTCCCTCACTGCCCTATATATAACATTGAGGGAGGGAAGGAATGTAAAATTTCCAGCTTATTTTGTTGCAGTGGAAATTACGATGCAAGTAACACTGGTGATCCGATGCACAACTGATGGTAGTGGCACTTTGATAATCTGTCGGTATAACCCATCAGCCTTTTGTAGAATTTGAAAAGGAAAAAAATATTATAATTATAAATTATATTGTAAAACTAGGAATGAAAACTAGGAAAGAGAAGAAGACTAGCTTTTAAGAACGGTACTAAATCAGCTCGTTCCTACATCAAGACGAAGAAGTTAGATGAGAACTGAAGTGCTTGAAAGCTTCTTCTTTGCTAGAAATGACTACGAATAACGAAAGCAAGAATATTTACCTCTCCAAGATTCAGGACTTCCTAGATTCTGCTACTGAAATGTCCGTGCGGTAAAGAATTAGCACTTTTAAATTTATTTCATTGTTCTGACTTACAATATCCCTTGAGTCGTGCTTGGTTAAAACATTTTTTGTTATATTATATATTTTTGTGGGGCCGCGGTGGCTCAGTGGTAGAGCGGCATGGGGTCCTTGGTTCAATTCCAGCTCGCACCAAGTGAACTTTGTGGTGGACAAACACCTGTGCGTGGGGTTTTCTCGTGTTCTTCCGTTTTCTCCTACTTTCTTCATTCCACCATTTCATTAATTTCTCATTATCACCGTCTCCTTTAGCCTAGCCGGCATACCGTGGGACGTAAAACTTAAAGATTTCATTTTTTTAAATATAAATTTCTGCATGATATAAATTTGTTAGTTACTGTAATTAGGTTAAATATTAATGTAACTTCTTTTTTCTTGATCCCTTCTAAAATTTCAATGACCCAGATTGCGTCTGTTTGTAGGCATTCCCCCATATCAGACAGAATCTTTATGTATAATAATAATGGTATAACCGTTAAGTAATGGTTGAAAACATATATAGCTTACAGCTGCTAATTCCATTCACATTGTAAATTATTTCTCATTAGCTGACACCAAGAGAATAAACACAAAGCCTCCCTATGAAACTGTGAGATTTGATGCTTAACACAGAATGGGAACTTAAAATCCCCGGGCATTAATAACAGCAATTAATTAATGTGAAAAAATAAAGAAAATCCTAGGCTAGAAGTAAAGCCTAGGAAATCTACTTTCACTTGTATGCCTCAGTTTCATTTGCAATGTCTTACACTTCAGTGGCAGAACTTTATCTGAAATTCCATTTAATTTGAATGACTGCCTCGGGAGTATCTTCTCTAATTTGAATTGCTCTCGTTGCCTTAACGGTATAAAATATCGTTCATTCGCTTCGGAAAAACCACGTGCAGAGTTTCCCACGTATTAGTTCAGTATTTGCCTCTCTCTCCGTTACTGTTTGATTCTCCCCTTCCTTATGGCTCTGTTCTTGCTTGGATAATAATAATTTTAAAATCTCACTAACTGTACGTTACGCAACAAAATTAGTAATCTTGAATTTGGTTTTACCTTTAGGCTGCGTTCTTGCAGCAGAAAATTTATCATTAAATACATTGTGTTTCTGTAGGATTTGAATTTGAGATATTTTTTTCTTTATATTGATCCTATTTCATTTTAAGTATTGGCGAATGCGGTTCTCATAACGAAATCTGAGAAGAGAATTAATAAAATGTTAGAACATTTGAGGAAACACTGTGAAAAATGAAGAAGGGATGAATAATGATTGGAATGAATTGAGCTGTGTCAACTCATGTTCGATCGTTTCGCCTAATTAATTATCTCATACAGTTTTGACAGATAAATTGGATTTGTGAATACCATTGCAGGCTAAATAAAGATCTTTGTTTTGCCTAACCCTCATTACGACTAAAATGACTGACAACAAAAAAATCGCGGAAATAAAACTGAAATGGATCTAATTGATATTAATTTTACATTGTCCCTTATCTATTTTTTAAAAATTTAACCTTCATTGTAAACTAAACGAAAATGAGAAAGCTATTAAATGCTTTTATTTTTAATGAAGCTATACGTTTATTTCCCATAGTTTCATGTACGTGCATCAAATTAATTATGCATTAAGTGTAAACAAGCCAATTCGACAACTACATGAGTAAATAAAACACCTCAGTAATCGAACGTTTTAGATCAGTGGTTCACAAACTGGAGAGCACGACCTCCCTGAGGGCGTGAAGAGCAATGAAGGAGGCGCGAGCTACTGAGAGAAATAAACCGTGGAATTAAAAACGAAACATCTCTTGTAAATACCATTAAGCAAACATTTACAGACACTGCATATTTCAGCATTAAATAATAAATACTGCTCTCTTTTCACATCACCCATAACTCCTCGTTTTTATACTTTTGGTTTACAATAGTATGACTTTTTTCTACTGTTGGAAGGGTTGTCGGTGTTATTCGAAGTATTTTTTAAAATATGCATGCAACATTTAGTCAATTTATAACTGAAGAAATCCTGTATTAACTGTACGAACGCTATGCAAAGGCGTTAAATTGCTGTAAAGCATTAAGAGCAAAGCTAGTAAAAATAATACTGCATTACAATGATATATAGAAGTCTTGCCGAAAACACATATAAACTGGTGAAAATTACTATTAGGCCTATTATTACAGTGACTGATAATACATTTGATCATCTGGAACTCTGGAAGAAATTGTCCAATATCTAAGTAAGTAATTTTGTACGTTAATACTATTGGTGGATGTGTAAATAGAGTTACAATGATCTGTAGCCAATAAAAAGTCCACCAGAGTGCTGCTACCGTGTGATTACGTAATTTTATTTCTGCACCCCCTCGGGCCTGGATGCATCGCAGATTCGGTTAGGAAGGGTGTTATACAGCTGTTCCTGAGTCAAATTTACCCATGTATGTCGTAATTAGCACTCGATGTTCTGGGTACTGGTACTGGGGCGATTTGACGTCCAAGGTGCTCCCATATATGTTCTATCGGGACGGATTGAGGTGCCTTTCTGGTCAATGAAGTACCTCAGCACTAACACGTAGTTCATAGAGATATGTGTTGTGTATGGACAAGCGTTGTCCTGTTGAAAGGTAGTACCAGGACAATATCTCATTTCAGGTAACACATGAGGACACAGGATGTCCGTGACGTACCGTTGTGCTGTTAGAGTTTCCTGAATCACAACCAGAGGTGACCCAAAGTCATATGCGGTACATTCCCACGCCATGGCAGGAGTAACACCACTATGTCCTCTCCCCTTGATGCAATCATATTTCCAGACAATGGTCATTCGAGGTAGTGGTAAATCGAGACTCATGGATGAAAATGTGACGACACCGATCAGCAATTCATGCTTCCCGGGTATGGCATCACTTCCAATGCTGCTGCATGTATTCATGATAGCCTACAAATGGGATGGCGTCAGTAGTCCGGCGGCTGCTAGTCTTCGATCAATGGTGCGGGATGCCAAGGGATGGTTTAGTGAGTCCATTACTTGTGCCCGGATGGCAGGCGCAGGTGTGAGTGGATTGCACTGTATTTGGAGCACAATACGTTGATCTTTCGTTGGTGAGGTCAAACTTGGCCGACCTGAACCTTGATGACGCGTGTGATTTCCCCTACGTTTCCAAATAGTCCAATGTCGTGTTACTATCACATCCTAATGCTACATGCCTGGATTTTGCACGATTCGACTATTCTACCACATGAAGACTCACGATAAGGCCCTTTTCAAAATACGTCAAGTAGTAGTAACATTCTTACACACAAGGACAAGGGATTTTTCGTTGTTTTTTAGTGTACAATAACCGTCTGACGCTGCGCACGCCACTTACACACCTATCAGCTTTGATAACACACTGGTAGTAACAAGCCGTCACAGATCATTGTAACTCTAATTATTTTTATCCGCCGATGGTATGCACATGTACAGAATTGAGTCAACATTGGAACACTCCTTGCAGGTGCTTAACATTTTTGTCAGTCAATGTATTGTTATTGCATACTATTATTAAGACAAATATTAATGAAGGATTGAGAATGCAATGCTGCATCTGAGGTAGCAGTAGGGATTAGACAAAAAAAAAAAAAAAAAAAAAAAAAAGGCCACCAAGAAAACAAGATTCAGAACCACTGTTCTAGATGAATACAATATAACACTCCATCCAAATAAGAACATAAACCTATATCTTACACACACACACACACACACACATATATATATATATATATATATATATATATATATATATATATATATATATATATATATATAGTCTCTTGACAATTTATTCCATCATGCGCTAATAATGTTGTACCTAGGGACAGTTTATTGGAAATCACAGTAGAGTAAAAGTTACCAACAAATTTACATAATAGTGGAAGTTCTTTAAATTTGGAAGGTGAGATATAATGTAAATTAGTTCTTATAAAACAAGTGTCGAGAACTTTTTATAGCATTTCCAAATATAACTTAGAAAACAAAGAACCACATTTGTTTTCCAGAAGAGTTTCATGTTGATTGTGGGTGGTTAGGCGAATACAGTGTCTCCTTATATATATTCTTGTGTTTTTAAGTCATGATAGATGAATGTAGATCACGAAATGTTTCCACTTAAAACGAATAAAAAGTATTTTATTCTCTTTAAGTGAAATATGGCATCTTTTTTTTTTTTTAATTCTCCGGTCACACACAAAATGTGTTGAAAATTATTAATTAAAACTTGATTTTTTTCTGAAGAAAGATTTGTTCCCCAAATAGGTGAACTTCAATTGTCTAATTGTAATTGTATTTTCTGTAATCTGCAAATGATGTAGAGTATTATAAAGTGAATAGAATTTCGTTAAAAGGCGATGGTTCATACCTGTCGAATTCAGGGGCGGATCCAGGACGGACTTCTGGGGGGGCGGTGGGTTGTAATACTGCTACTTAGAACTATTTTTAAGAGCTCCAAACTCTAGGGTGAGTTATATTATATATTCTGTCTTCTGGGGGGGAAGCAATCGCCCCAATCGTCCCCCAGGATCCGCCCCTGGTCAAATTATAACCTCTCCTCTTAAATGTAGCAAAAGCAAATGTAACGAATCAAAAATAATATTTATTTGCTTGTACTGAAAATGTTCTCACTTTTTCTTTCAAAGATCTAGTTTGTTATGTTGCTGTTTCCCTGAGAATCATTACTTGGATTTAGGGCGTCGTTATCATGGTCCACTAACCACTAAATCAGAATAGTCAGTTTTCTAGTGGTCACTTTTTTTTTCGTCCAGTGTGCAATTTAATGGTAGAGTATTGTGGATTTTATTATTTTGTTCCTCATTAGATACGGAATGAGAAAAGTGATGGTGGACATGTCAGACCCGCGACTGGGAGGGGTGGGGGAGAATGATGAGTCATCGTTCGCTTAACCCCTTATAATATCACTCCTAAACATTCGATTTTAATCTTTTTTAAAAAGAAAGGTCTAAGTACGTTCTACACATTATGATATTAGCATCTTTTACGTAAATATAGCCGTTTTGGTTAAAATTGTAAAAAAAGAATTTTTCCTAAGAAAAAAATATTTCATTTGACAAAATAATCATTTTGTATTATTTATTTATGCCAAATGGCTAAATTTATAAAAGGAGCATGAAATACGAATACATTTTTATTTTCAAAATCGTTGTTTTATAAAACGTAAGGAAAAAGAATAGTATACAAAATCTAATACTGTATTACACTCAAGAGAAGTAATTAATATATTTTTTAAGTTACCATTACACCTATTCCTACAATTTATTATATTATGTGATCCATATTAATATTAATTATTTAGATGTTCATGAGTATTTTATAAATATGTTTTAATTATCATGGAATAAGGTCTCAAGTCATGTGTTTTCTTATTATATTCATTTACTGAAAAATAAAGGATACTCTTCTACTGGTGTGAATCCACATGTTAGTCATCGGGACACTTCCAGAATCCGAACTTGTCCTTCTTACTTCAATCTTCATAACGTTAATTCTTCTTAATGTTTTAACATACACTACACTACACTATGACACCACATTCAGAACGCACTAAGGAAAAACAAGAAATGGTTAAAAGGGGGATAAAGAAAACACACAAACACTTCCTGATTTCCGTTACTTCACGTCACAGGGATTTTACGCTGTTCAACTGATCGGCAGCAGGTCGAAAGACGAACAGATTGGTTCATGAAAGAATATAATAAGGAGTCACATAACAAAGGGATTCCCTTAATCGAGTTATGACAGTACTCAGTTCCTTCTTGTTTCACGAGAGATTATTTCCTTCGCATTATCCTAGTAACAGATTCCATATCTGCGTAGTCCGCTTCGAGGTACCCATATAACCATGATTCAAGTTCATCACTGAGAGAAGCTCTTTAGGCCCACAAAGATTATTACACATTATTGGCTTGTATTGCCCTTTGCCATTAAAAGTCCAACCCCAGTCAGTCACTGTAGGAATTCATGATTCGTAATATGTGCTTTACGCCATATTAGGGCTTGAAAATGTGCTCTTTTTATGGTCGGACGTAGACATGCATGATCCATAGACTTGCTCTTTAGTGAGAAACCACCACCGCATTTCTTTCAGAGATGTCATCTTTGGGATTCTTAAGTATACACAGCGTATAAATGTTTCCAGAACTCGGAACATTTCTTCGCTAAAAGTATCTTTTCTCAGTGATGACAAAGCGTCAAGTACTTTCTCATCAGCGCCCATAAATGTATTAAAGAAACTTGTTTTCCTTTTATCATAAAATGATCTGGTGATATCAGTCCCTGACAAAGAATGCAATCTAAAACAACGATTTTGAAAATAAAAATTTATTCGTATTTCATGCTCCTTTTATAAATTTAGCTATTTGGCATAAATAAATAATACACAATGATTATTTTGTCAAATGAAATATTTTTTCTTAGGAAAAATTCTTTTCTTTCTTTCTTTTTTCTTTTTTTCTTTCTTTTTTTTTTTTTTTTGAAATTTTAACCAAAACGGCTACATTTACGTAAAAGCTGCTAATGTCATAATGTGTAGAACGTACTTAGACCTTTCTTTTTAAAAAAGAAAATTAAAACCGAATGTTTAGGAGTGAAATATAAAGGGGTTAAGCGAACGATGACTCATCATTCTCCCCCACCCCCTCCCAGTCGCGGGTCTGACATGTCCACCATCACTTTTCTCATTCCCTACCTTATAAGGAACAAAATAATACCATCCACAATACTCTACAATTAAATTGCACACGGAATACCACTAGAAAACCCACTAGAAGTCCGTATGAAAGTGATGCAAATCATTTGTACTAAATTTGTTCTGATTTATAATTTAATTTCAGAATTTGTTTTATTACCTTTTCCGAAAAAAGTTTTCCGTTCCATTCTCCAAATCATAATCTAGGATGCGCTTGAGGGGCAAAAATTCTCTGGAAGACACGTTGATCCTGACTCCTAAGAAATTTCTTTCAAATAAAGTCACACGTATGATATACAAAAACTATTTTTTAAAAAACCTTCGGTAACAACGTGCGATGACAACATAGGCAACATTGGTCATTAGACGTCACGCTTCCCGATCACCGTTAGACAAACTCTACCGCTCGCTCAGCAGTGTTTGTAGTTTGAGGGAAATTTCCCTAATCTAGAAAAGTTTCGTAGGAAAATTTAGCAAAAAAGGGAAAAGGTAAGTTTTGATCAAACATGAAAATCCAGAGAAATTCTGGCGTTGTCTGATTGATCAATATAGATGCTTAATTTCTTTTCTTTTCTTTTTTTAGAAATAAAACAATACAATAGCAATAGCTTGTATGTGGGTGTACAAAGAAGGATAATTTGCACCCATTGTTGGCTAGGTCTATCTGTGCTTTTCTTGTATAAGAAAATGAAGGAATAATTAAAAATGGAAGCAAACTGCAAATAAATGAACAGAGATAGTTGATACTTCCTTCGATATAGCTACACTAATATTATCACATAACTTCTGTCATAGGAGTTGGACACTCAACAAGCTAATAAAAATTTAATAAGAAAAGGGAAACTTTTGTGTCAGTCAAGGGAAATTTTCTCAAGTAAATCTTACGAGCACTGCCGCTCAGTTATTATGGAGTAGCACGTAGAGTGTTATCGAAGCGCCCACGTAGTGTACAGTATGAGCCGCAACTCACTTTCTATAGGTGAAAAAGCATAATATAGCAGTAGCTTGTCGTTGAATGGGAAGTTTACAACGTAGCGTGTCTTCACTTGGATGTTGCAGACAGTTTTAAGAAAGAACGCACAGACGTACATAAGGATGAAGGGTTGTACCGACAGAGACTTTGTTGAACGCCTGAATCACGCGGTCTGTGAAGGACTGAATTTCAAGATTAACTCAATATGACAGTGTGACTGTGGCGCATGGCTACAAGAAATTGTGCACGGTGTGTTCCAAGCTCGCTCATCAGGCGGAAACCTTCTTTGGGGAGGTCATAGGAAAGTTAGTCCCAAAGTATGATAAATGTCTTAATCGCAATGACAGCTACGTAAAAAAGTAGCAGAGGGTTGTTGTACCTAAGATTTGTATACAATAAATCTTCTTTCCTTTTCATTACGGGAACTTTTTAATATCTTTATAAATCTCCACCAAACTTCAACCGCAAACAAAAGAAATACGCACTCTTGTATGGGATTGACGCATCTGTACGACTCATGTAACCCTTAAAATTGTGGCGAGCCGTCCCCGGCCGAAGAAATAAAATGCAACACAAAAATATATAATTATTAGTGATTGTAGGTGGTATCCGCACAATCGTTTGGGTACGTCGCGAAAGGGCTATATTCATGTTCATTTCTTCTTCATGCTTTCCGGAAAGATGAGAAAAAATAGTCCTCGTATCTTTATATTATATTCAAATATGACATATGAATATCACTCTACATAATGCTTTTCATAAAATGATTAATTAGATTATTGCTGTTCAAACCTTGTTTATTCTTAGCTAAGAGGTGCAAGTTTGGTTTCTATTTACTACCGTTACTTAATGTGAGTTATAAGAATGTTATATTTATTCTATGCTTCTTCTTGAAAGAATGGTATCAAAATGGGACGTCTTATGCTATGTGTTAAAATTTCGAAAAACATTTGCCATACTTTGTTTAAAATCTTCACGATAACTTTGGTAAGGAAAGATGTCCTGTTTAGCTCAACGTCATGATACTAAAACACAACGTTAATGAATGAACATTTTTGCTCAAATAAGTAATGTAGAATGATTTTTTTCTTATTATTTACTATACGTATAATTTAATGATTATAAAGTTACATAGATATCAATATTATGACTTCTATAATGTAGTAGTTATAAAGAACTTGTTTCTGACTTTCTCACCAAACATAATACTTGGATATAGATTTAATTTGAAGAAATAACACTTACTCTGAGCTAGTAAGAGAACACAGTTGAATATCAAAATCTGTTCGAATAATTATAACAAATTCAACACACACAATTTGAACTACATTGATATCGCCAATTATGTTTTAAAATGTATTGGAGACCAAAACATTTACATATGTCCGTTCCTGAAAAGATACAAAAACATTTTAAAATATTGTAGAACAAATTAATACAAATTCAGCACGAGCTGTTTAAACTTCTTCCATACCAGTATTATGGCATGTCGGGTTAAGGGAATGAAACAAGAATACATAGTTCTGACTCCATCACATTTACATCTTAATAA
The DNA here is from genome assembly GCF_964235325.1 of Thermobia domestica. Lineage (NCBI taxonomy): Eukaryota > Metazoa > Arthropoda > Insecta > Zygentoma > Lepismatidae > Thermobia > Thermobia domestica. The sequence continues at coordinate 121,113,787 of NC_137455.1, forward strand.
TCACCGAAATGAAAAAGAAAAGTATCTCCTAAACCATAAAATAAATTCAAACCAATTTAATAGGAACAGTTTGAACCACTTTGAGCCACTACAGAATTTTGTTTTGAAGATTGTGAAGGGAAGGACGACATTTTTCTCGCCTCAAGCATTTTAAACTTTAATTTTCATGCAACGATAATTCAACATACCCTGAAACTGAAGGAATTGTAAATATACAGTATATATGAGGCGAATTAATGTGATTTTGTTGCTTTAGCAACATGTGCAGGTGGAGGACAGAACTCCCTTTGACAGTTCACAGATAGTCATTGTTCAGAGACAGCCCAGAGTAAATTACGTGAAAGTTTGGAAGAGAGCTGAAGATGGCAGATAAAACTTGGCATTCTCATCGAATAGTAGTAACTGAAGTTTTATCTACGTTCCTCCGAACGCTTCAAATAAATCTAATTACAAAATGCAGGACGGAAAATGAAATGAAACTATATCTTGTAGTTTAATGTTTCAGGATTATGCTCGTTACATAATGGGCCTGATGAAAAATTGGATAGTCAGCAAAACATAAAGAGGAAAAAATTAGCAAAGGCTAAGAACCGCATGTAGCTTATGGATTGCTCCCGTTAATAGTGCTGAACAACATCGTGATGATGTGCAAAATTACAGTGAGGGCTAGCCTATGTAAAATTACAATAATAAAAGAGATCACTACTTGCGAAGGGTTAACTCGTGTAATGCGGTATTTAATTTCATTCATGTACTAAAGCAGCAATGATTTTCTTCATATTATCATCCTTGAACCTTTGTTTTCTTCAGTTCAAGTATCATAGTGAGAAATCTTTTTCTGACATTTTCTTGAAACTGAATCGAACAAATCGAAAAGAACACGCTATACACTTACAATTTTATCTCTAAAAGATCAAAATATTGTTTCAGATAATAATGCTACATTTGCTTGTAGTACGTCACTTTTTTTTACCGTATTTTATGAAACAGTGTTTCTCAACGTGCGTGTTAATGCCCCGCAAGAGGGAGTTTTCGTTTCTAAAGGGTGCGTTGGAAGAAAAGGATCAATAGACTATTTACAGGACGTTTGAGATTTCATTATCCATTAGATTCTTATTTCTGGACGAAAGTCAATATGTATTTTACAAATTATAAGAAGTTCATACTATTTTTTTAAAAGTAATAATAATGATGTTTATATCTGTGTCATGAACAGCCCAGTGCTAAAAATACGGACCTTTACCTTTAAAATATAAACATGTGGTTCTACAATATAGCGTGTAATAAATTTTACCTATTCAAACAATGGAAAAAGAGCATACTATCAGATTAAACAATCATTCTTTGTCATTTTATTACAAACTATTTCATAGTCTCAAAATGGATACATTGTCAAAACTACTACATATAATGTCCGTCAATACAGTTTACGCTTAAGTGCTGTTTAAAACAGAGATATTACAAGTAAAGGTCACATTTGGATGAATCGAGTTGCTGCCCTAGACATATGTGATAGAGTAGTACTAAGTGTGCTCAATATGTCAGGAAAGTTTTAGGTGCAAAGCTCAAGGGGTTTAGGAGATACGGCCACTGGAACGTTACATGATAGTACATGCTATAGTCTATTTCTGTACTTGATCCTATGATTACTGATGACATTCCAGCTACCAATGTCTTCCATGTGGATCAAAGTCACTTAGAGAAGGAACTGCATTCGTACCGGACGTTGAGGAAGAAAGGATTAGTGACGATCGGAACAACAGTGGGATATGTGAGTGCGACATCTCATTCCTATACGTTAATGCCGGATAAATTCTGCGTTCCATATATATTCTGGTGGTTGAACTAAATAGTAGGTTCCTTGCAGTAAAACCAGCTGATCCGGCTAATAGTCTATAATCTTAATCTCATTTGCTGGTAAAACAGCGAACATGAACAAGCAAGATCTTAAGACTTTCTATTCGGATGCCATTTGGAAAAGCATTACAGGTTATAGGAAGGAAGTCTTTCTGTTACTTGATTCATAGTCTTCAAAGACGACAGTCTTTCGTCACCGTGTGTGCCAGAAGACTTTGCATTGATTAAATGGCTGTTATCTGATGGATGTAGTGGCATGAGTCAGCCTCTGGATGTTCACTTCTTAAGTCCACACAAAACCTTTGTTCGTTTCATCACTGATACAACAATAGCAGGAAGTAAAGTGAATATTTGGCATCGTGAAAGGTTCATGCAACTTAAGTCGTTCGCAATTTACCAGTTCAGTGCTCCTTGTTTTCACGTGATTCGATTCGCTTTTCATAAGGCTGGATAGTTGAATGGGGAGCCTGAAAGTTAGATCGTTCCTTATGGTTACTGCCTTGACGGAATTATGAACGACAAATGTTTCAAGTTCGACTTGATTGCGTTTGTCAGGTTTACTCACTGTGAGCAGAGTATTTGTGCGAGGCATGAACTCTTTTCTAAATTGCATATTAATTATAGTAACTAATAACTTTTCTATGCAATAACAAAACCACTTCGTGTTTGCAAAACAAACAACTTTCTCCTGTGTTTCATCACTTAAATATTCTGGAAACTCGAACATAAACTAGTTTAGAGGAAATAATAGGATACGACTTCTCTCTTATTTTTTGAACTATGTATTACGACTTTAACATGTACCTCCATGTGATGTCCTAGTAACTGTATCTTCTAAACCCTTTGCGTTTTGCACCGGGTTGATATATTGAGCACACTTAATACTACTCTATCACATATGGGCTGCAATTCGATTCATCCAAAGGTGACCTTTACTTGTCAAATTAGATTAAAAGAGTTGGACATTCTTTTTGAAATTACAGATTTAGTACTCAAAGGAACAACTATTGTTTCATTTCTCACATTATACTTTGGTACTCTTATACCTATATGTAGGCAATATTAACTATGATATCTAATGTCAAGTATTTCCTGAATAAAATCTTTTCCAATAAATTTTCTGTTGTTACTTAATGCCTGTATTGCTCAAAACTGACTCCAATGCTCGTAACTACATGAGTAGTTAGTAATCTCGATTCATTTCACGACATAATAGTCTAATGAAACATTTTTGAACTGATTTAATTTTTTGTCAATGATATACCGTTTTTACTCGCGTAATAGTCGCCTTCACATAATAGTCGCACCATAAGTTTGAAGTAAAAATACTTGCCTAAAAACTTCTCCGCATAAAAGTCGCAGTCTACGAGATTTTTGTCTTTGTGAATAAGACTTCTTTGGAATTGTTTATCTTGCGTGAATCCGAACAAAAGAACTTTTTGTGTTTACTGACACGTAACATCACGACCCATCTACCAACAGAGATCAAGCAACCTACTTCCCCCTCCATTTTATGTTGACAAGGCTGTGTGAATCAAAATTCGAAATTGTTTTGATCATAGCAATAATTGAATGGCAGCTTTCCTCTTGTAATAGTTGCAGTTGGATTTTCGCATTAAAAAATTGGTACAAAAATGCCACTATTACGCGAGTAAACACAGTATATATGTTCTTCCAAATAGCTGTAATAAAACTAGTCTTGATTTTGCAAGTATCTTGTACTCTGTATAAATATACATACGAACTAGCATTTTGAAACTCAGGTCATCGTTTGTATATGAACTCTATCAGTGGCGTAGGAAAGGGGTGGGCCCAGGGGGCCGAGCTCCCCCCACCCCAAAGGGTTCCGACAATGTATTTTGTCATTTTGATGTTCGTATTTTTTTCTCGGGAGAAATAACAATTACCTTTCATGTACTCTATTTGAAAACAAAATATGTCACTAAACAGTTCCTAGACAAGCTGTGTTCGCCAACGACGTCTTTATTTTTAAACAATGTTTGTATTTTGTGGAGTATAGCAATTGACTTTTCCAGGAATCCCTACTGTTGAAAGGAAAGGAAGGAAAGAGAGTGAGGACCTATATGCATATGGTGACCTTAAAATTATATTTCTGCTGTTTGACATAGCAATGACCACAGTTTTCACGTGTCTTCTTTAGCCCAAAGACTTTGCAGACTAATCCAGGCAATATTGAAAAGAATCAGTTCCTTTCTGATCATAAAAGGAAATTCGAAAAAAATGACCTTAGTTAAAGGGTTAGGAGGGAATGGACATATTTTTAACCGAATAAGCATTGACGTCGATAAAAATAACAAAACACGTAATTTCTCATCGTCTATTTTGAATAATTCACTGCCGTTTTCAATAGGATTAACTACAAGAAACCTCGGTTTAATACCATTCACTTCTAGCCGCAATCGGCATCAAAGAAAGCAGCAATCAATGGATTTCGGTAAACGCTCAGCAGCTAATTTAGTTTCCTTAACCTACCAGAAAAAAAGAAAGAAAGAAATACTAAAAATAAAGATTCTTCTTTGTTGTTTTGGTTTCACTCAGATGAAAAATATTTGAGGAAAAATTGTTAACAGTAGAGAGTGGTAAACAGTAGTAAAGACTTTTTAGCGTGTGGCTGTGTCACAGCAATATCTGATGTTTGCTCAGTGAGAGTAGTTCAGAAGATTTGTTTGAATTAGATGGTTTAGAGGATCGAAATGAGAACTTACTTTGCAATTGCAAAATGTCTGAAAACGTTTTACAATAGTGGTTAAGGTAGAAAGAATACAATTGTGTTAATTTCGGTAAGGAAAATGTGCAATCCCCGCCCTTAAAAATTAAGGTATTAATATATTAATTCAAGCAGAAACTCGAAAAACGCTGTAGAAAAGTGGCTAGAAAAAGAGACACTAGTGTGTTAATTTTGGCGAAGAAAATGTCCAAAAACGGCAACCGAGAAGCAACAAAGAAATATCTAAAGAAGTCGGCACTTTAGAGGAAAATTAAGTGTTATATAATAATAATAATAATAATAATAATAATAATAATTATTATTATTATTATTCAAACGAAACATTCTGGCTCAACAAACGCATATATATATATATATATATATATATATATATATATATATATATATATATATATATATATGCGCTCCAACACTAAGGTTACCCCCAAACAAAATTCCTGGCTACGCTACTGAACTCTATTATTCTTCTAATTCCTTGCATTCTAGTATTAATATGATTACTAAACTTCATATTTCTACCAAAAACTATACCTAAATGTTTAATTGGTTCGTTTTTTTGCAGTGGTACACCACTAATGAGATATTTAATAACATAGTGTTGCGTTTTGTAAGTATATGAAATATATTTTGTTTCCTCACAATTTATTTTTAATAAGATGTTTTCACACCATGTACTAACAATATATAAATAATTTTGTAGTAAATAGTTATCGTACATATTACTTGCTATTTTAAATTATTTTAAGTCATCGTCATATAACAGAATATTTGATTATTTAAAATTTTCCCAGATAAATCATTAATGAATAAAAAAAAGAGAAAGGGTCTGAAAGGAGGTACCTCACGTACGTCATTCTTTATACAGCCATAACTAGAAGTTACTGGACCAATTTTTGCTCTATGTTGTACATAATGTCTCTATTATATATATAACTATGATATTTCGCTGTAAAATATATGCACTAAAATTTCCAAGTGATGCAATAATGTACGTAGACACAACTTAAGTTTTCATCTGATCATTTGATACCTTTTTTAATGTAGGATTCAAACAGAGCCGTAATATGAAACTTTTCCTGGAGGCAAGTATTAATATTTGGACTCTCTAGAAAAATATGAAATTGGGCCTCTAGAAAATATGAGATATAAACATTGGGTGTCCTAGAATTTAAAATATTGATAAACATTTTAATTACATCTAGGAATCCCAGTTGGTTGGCATTTTATTGAATTAGGATCCAAATTACATTTATGCTTGATCTTAGGGACATCTATTTTGTCCAGATAATGGGGCAGCAGCACCTTCAATTATTTTAAGTTTTTGGGGTATGACATGGTGGGTCCATTCAATGCTTCAGTAGTGAAATTGAGAGAACAATATTTGACACAACTTAAAGCCTTAAGAAATAGACATTATTATATCTGGAGTAGTAACTATTTTACTCATATCGGCCCAGATCACATTCTTGTTTCATTTAAGTTTCTTTCATTCTTTTTCTTATATGGTAACCCTATTCAATGCTTCATTTATACATTCATGTTCGTATCATATTACATGGAATAAGGGAATCTTACCTTGTAGTTTACTTCTATAGCTTAAATGGGAAGATAGTCGCTGTAACCTTCCTAAAAGTTATGGTACTGGATTAAAACCACATATTGACGCTCACCACCAACAAAGCTAATCTATACATCAAAATGATTTTTACCAGAATCAACACGCTCAATTGAGTATACAAAACATCACATTGCATCACCAAATATGGATATTTTATGACCGTTGATTGGACATTCATTATTCACTCTTACTCCAACGTCTACCAAGAGGTTATAGAAGTATTAAGCTCAAGTCTACCAATTCTTTACAATAATAATAATCCGCTACTTTATGCTTAAGAGCACTATATCAGTTAACAGTTGCATGTTTACAATGCATACAGTCAGTGGTGTACACACAAGGGGAAGTTCCCAGGATTTGACCTCCTCCTTGAGCAAGATAAAACACAAAAATAAACATTTGCTGTATTAAGATAGTATGAATATCTGAAATGGTATGAACTTGGAAGCTTGAAATCTTCCTTTGATAAAATTCTGTGTATGTTACTGCATGCCATTGAATAGATGAACGTTCGATCAACAATGTACAGCGCCAATAAAAACAAGTACTAATCTTTCTTTAGCATATTCTCTTGTCAATAGGTTCGATATAGCAAATGAACGATTTTTTTTTTTTTACGTTGAAAGAACGCAATTTTCAGTAAATTAGCTAATACTATTTGACAAAAATCGGTGTGATAGTCTCGAAGTTCTTGACAATAGAACGAGTAGAGAGAAAATAAACCCTTTACTGTTTGATTATACATCCAAGAATTCCCTCTCATTGACACATAGAAGTATGCATTTCTATTTCAAGATCCACATGTCTTAGAACTTGAAAGGGACGCAGATGTATTCAGGGATGTAGGGTCAATTAAGGTTAAGCCTATCAAACTATTTATACGTCGAACTCAAATTTTGTTCATAATTCTTAAGACATAGCATTTTATTAATTTAGGTTCTATATAAATATTGCTCAGCATAAACATGAGGTAGGCAATAATAGCTTTGAAAGTTTAAATCCTCCAAGAACACTGTGAAGGCTATTTGTATTGAATTCTTTGTAGCTGAGCGACTAGCGTACGCGCCTTTGACGTGGGAGGCAAGGGTTTGATTCCTGGTGGGAGCTCATGTGGTTTGGACTCCACGTTAATCAGTAGGTCCCGTCTCATATAGCCTTGCTGCTGAAAGGGACGTTAAGCTCAAAACCAACTCAACTCAACTCTTCGTAGTCTATTCTGTATCGCATGAGATTGGGCGGAAACACGATCCCTCCGCTATTGTTCCCAATACAATACACAAATTCAAAGTGAAGCAACGAAGACAGACGAAACTGACTGAAGCTAGCCTCTCGTGAAACTTCAGCAAGCTTGAGCGTCGACACACTACAGCGTTTAGAAGTGTGAGATCTGGTACAATTTTTGTTGATCGCCGCAGATATATGAAATACTGTATGAAAAAAAAATCTCATTCAGTAATGTTTAAACGCTGACGGAAAAGGAACAGTTTTAAAAAAGATTCCGTACTAAAAGATTATGAATACTACTAATACACAAGTGAACTATCATTTTCTTCTTTCATAGTCAATGTCAAGATAGTCATTCCCATTAAAGCATATCTATACTATTATACAGGGTGTTTCAAAACTACACCGACAACGTTTGGGAAGCAATTCCTGACACCAAAATAAGACGAAAAGTATAGACCAACCTGGGTGCACAAATGCTTTCTTTCGGAGTTATAGGCTGCCAAAAACATGAAAAAATAAACTTTAAAGGTCCATAGCTCCAAAACTATGCAACCTACCGTAGTCGGGTCAAGATTTTATTTAGGAACTAATATGTGCTCTATCCAAAAATACATGTTTCAGAATCCTAAGGTATTCCCGCAACAATTTTTGTACAGGCAGTTTAGTTATGGGCATATAATCTGAAGTACTCACAAACTATCTCTATAAAAATTATTGCAGAAGTACTCCAGGGTCCTGAAGCATATATTTCTGGATAGAGCACATATTAGTTCCTTAGTAAAGTCTTGACCCGACAGCGGTAGGTCCCATAGTTTCGAAGCTATGGACCTTTAAAGTTCATTTTTTCACGTTTTTGGCAGCTTATAACTCCGAAAGGAAGCATTTGTGCCCCCAGGTTGATCTATACTTTTTGTCTTATCTTAGTTTCAGGAATCACCTCTCAAACGTTGTCGGTGTTGTTCTGAAACACCCTGTATAAGAGTAAAAGTGACTCATATATAAATTTGAAATTTGAAAAGAAAACTCCTTTTGTCTAGAATGCAAAAGATATGAAGGGATTTTTTGAAATACGTATCCGAAGGAAGAAGTGAAGGAGATTCACTGGTTTAAGCAAGAATGGACTATCTCACGACTCCCTGAAGTGAGAGAGATGAAATTTCATACATAAATTCATCAATAGAAACAACTTAATCCGTGTATTGTGACCAAAAAAAATGTGTGATTCTTGTGCAATTCATGGAGCCGGTACGAATAATTATAGCAGATGTGTATTGCCAAACATTGAATAATCTGTAACTTGATATTCAAAATCGGCTGAGAAGAATGCTACTCTCTGGAAGTGTACCACCAGTGTAGTACCTGCTCACATACAACTGCTCGTACTGTTGAGACAATTCAAAGATTTCGATGAAAACTATTCAATCATCCTCCTTATAGCTCCGACCTTGCACCCAGCGATTTCTTTCTCTTTTTTTACCTGAAAAAATGGCTTCCGTCGAAGCGTTTTAACGACAGTGAAGTCCTCAAGACATCAGTTCTGGACTGACTTCGTTCTCAGACGCCACATTTTTTTACATAGACAATACATGGAAGCTTGTGCCACGCTACTAAAATCATCTGTAGGTTCATGGTTAATACGTGTAAAAAGAGCGATACACAAGCGAAATGGTGAATGATATTTCATGTAGAAAGAAAGTATTCTTGACATACTTGAATAACTTTACTAAATACAGTAAATATAATAAATACGAATACTGAAGTAGATGAGTAGCAAATCTAATGTTTTGACATATATTTCGAAGAACTTAACTTCTTTTGAAGATCGAGAAGAAACAATTGCCGCCTGCTAGGGGTGCCCATGTCTATAATTATCCTGTAAGTTTCTATGTTCATCTCCTGTTGTTGGAAGGTTCCAAGTCAATTGAAGCTAATGGTGTTGTTGTGTACCTGTGTCATTTTTATTTAATAAGCTCATTCATTCATATGGATCTGAAGAAGAAATCAATACAGCATTAAAATTTCTATTCCCTTCAGGAGAACATAGAAGAATCCCGTATAATCAAGGAGCTAGGAAGAATAAAAACAAATATGAAGACTCAACACCCATAACAACTAAGGTAAAAAGGAGAAAGTAGATTTTCAGTGTTCAAGTTATTCAAGTTCTTTTTGAAAATAAATTTACGTTTTCTCTTTACCTTCGAAAGGTTTCGGGTTCGAATCCCACGGTCAATCATTCTGATGGTCATTATTTTCCTTCCTCGTTAAGTATAGACTGGACTGATATCTCTCATCTCAACTTTTTATCGTGTTTGATGCTATTTCCAATGCAAAATGGTTCCACGTTCATATCTGCAACAATTTTAATAAATAAAAGATTCAAAGTTAAAAGTAGGTTAATAAAGGCTACTGCAATATGTTTGTATGTGTGTGAAAGAGAGAAGAAAAGAGGGAAAGAAAAAATAAAGAAAGGTGTGTGATAGATGAACTCGTTAAATGAAAGTGAAGCGAGGTTGTATTTGGAGAACATCTGTCACAACCTCAATCGATTTTCATAAATGCAAGCCGAAAAATCTTACGTGTTTCTGTTCAAAAGCTCGTGAATTATTCGTCAGCTCATTATCACGTCTCAGTTATAGGGCTAAAATGCCACAGAGGAGAAAATTCATTCAACAGAAACAAGTACAGCATGTTCTCCTGATTCACTGCTCTGAATGAACCTAATTAACAATTCACGCTCAACGTTTCTCTTCAAGCATGGAATTACCTGTTGATTTGCTTTGTGCAAAAGATAATTAATTCTACAAAATTGTTCGTAAGGTGATGACATTGGGAAAAAATAGATAGGTAATAGTACGTTAACTTGAGTGATTGCTTAGTTGTTGAGTCCGCTACAATATCGTATACATATATAAAATTTTATAGTAGTTTATTACACAAATCTACGTCGTTGGTTTGGCATACTTCTAGGTAACTGTAGGGAAGATTGATTGATTAGATTTGAGTTCAGCGTTCCTTTCAACAGCGAGAGTATATGATATGTGAACCTACAGGTTAACATGGTATCCGACCTACATGAGCTCCCACCGAGAATCAAACTCGGGTATTCCTCACCAAAACTGTAGGGAAGAGACCGTAGCTTAGAGGAGATCATTTCTATTTTCATTTTTTACACGTATCCTGGGAAAGGAGAGAGCTCAAAGGTATCCTGGGAAGGTAGTTTAAAGTTTATGCCAAAATATAGTATGTCAGAAGCCTTTGAAGTTTGAGTGGTGAAACTCGGCATATAAACTTATTATTAAAAGTAAATGGACACATGTCCCAGCATTTTAGAACCCCCCTCCTCTAAAGGAAGAAAAGAGGACAATTATTATATTCTTTAAGAAGATGGACAATTGAAATACTGTTACATGTTTCTTTTTTTTTTAAAGTTGGGCCAACTTCTTCACCAACGTTGCTCGACAAGGCTATTCCATCATATATAATGTATGTGAATATATTTTCAGGCAATACAATGTTGCGTATCCATAATAATAAATTGTTAGAATTATACTACATATGATAATTGTTATATTTAATCATCTATTCGATTTGATGTGTGATGTGTAGATAGCGCTGGTGACTTATCTCATGGTTCTTTGTTAATTTTTCAAAGAGAGGAAGATTTGCCAGCGTAGACCCAGTAGCTTGAGGCAATTGTTTTGCTTCACTGTAATAGGAAATTAGAACAGGTAGAAGTGACAGCAAAATTTGGTCTTTAAAAAACATAAATAATAAAACTAAGTGCTGATAAGCAGATTACATATTGGGGGCCGCGGTGACTCAGTGGTAGAGCATTCACCTCTGGTTCATGGGGTCCCGGGTTCAAACCCTGCTCCCGCCAAGTGAACTTTGTGGTGGACAAACACCGTGTGCGTGGGTTTTCTCGGGGTTCTCCCGTTTCCTCCCACTTTTTTCATTCCACTATTTCATTCATTTCTCATAATCACCGTCTCCTTTAGCCTAACCGGCATAACCGTGGGACGTAAAACTCAAAGATTTCATTTCATTTTTTCAGATTACATATCATAACCATACATATCACAGCTGAATATGCATCATATGGTATGTGTTATATGGTATGACTATATTAGAAACATGTAAATACTAGAAGAACGAAGTCAAATCCCTGCAACCAAATATGAGAAAATTCAGATTTTAGTATTTTAGTTTATGTAAGTTGCTTATATGAAACGTACATACAAAGTGCATTAAACGAAAATATGACGAAAAGATATGTATCAAGCGATATGTTTTGCTGCTAGATAGTTTTTGTTCCCTTAACGTAATTGATAAAGATAAAAGTAAAAATTAACTTGTGTATCGAAAACATGAGCATGAATTATTCAACACAATAAAACACCAGTACTATTAGCATTAGCTAAGCATTTAAGGAACTTGTACTATAATTAATGTCTTATTAACTTTATAGTTTTCATGATACTCATGCATTATTATATATATATATATATATATATATATATATATATATATATATATATATATATATATATAAGGAAATGTTTTCACTGTATAAATTACTGGTTTTAAGCAAACATAGTGTTGCTTCATTCGAGATGTGTTACATGTAAAATATACTATGAGAAAATTAAGTAGCAAGTTGTGTTTTGTGATCCATAAATGTACATATACATTGATGTCATTTCAAAGTTGACCAAATTGATTTAATATATTGAAAAAAAATAATAATGTGATCATGATTTATAAACACATGTTCATTTGAAGAATTCTAAATGAGTTAATATTCATTATCTAGAGTAATTTTAACACATATTTCAGTGTATTTGTTGCTTTAAATATATCTTTAAAGTGAAATCAGTCTTGTGCTTGCATTTCAATCACTAGTTATCCACCACAATTAGAGAAACATATAATCTAATCACTTTTTAGTTATATTTTCTTAATTAATAATATTTCATAAATGTAAAATACTGTTAGTAGTTGGTTAAGTATTTTATGTCTTATTTTATCGAAACAAATTTTATTTTTCTTGATTATATACAAGTCAAATTGGCATCGCAAAGAAACTGAAAATGCAAACTCACTCTATTTTTCACAAACAATAGATCGAAATCTGGCTCATCATTGCTACATGTAACTAATACATTTATGTTAATAATCTGGTTTACTTAATATGTCAAAATATTTTTGATTAAAAAATACGTGTATAATACCACAGTTTATACACTTAGAAAATGACTTATATCGAATAGACACGTTTTTAAAGAATTATCGGCGTGTCTATTCGGTATTTCTTTGCATTTATATGTGTTTTGTTAACACATATAACACAATTGATCTCGGTTATTATCTATTTACTTCAATTCTTTATTTATTTATTTGCTTTAACTTTTTATTCAATTGAAATAACGTTGGTTAATGCTAATTATCTGTATACCTTAGAGACTAGTAACACATATTTAGTTCTAGAGCATAAATATGACCCTTTAAAATTACAAAATTGTCTCGTATGTGTATGCTGCCATTATATTTTTTAAATGTCAAACAGTGTACGTGGTCACTGGCTACTGCATTCTCAATGATACGATGGTATTTAAATCAAGCGCTTAACATTTTCATTTTACGATATATTTAGGTCATAAAACAACGGAAACGTTTCTGCTTACGAAGCAACATCATTTTTTAAATTTGTTTGTATATATTTTACGACAATATCTGAACTATTACTGTTCTGTTCGTCTGGGTGCATTTAATTCTAATTTAATTATTATCGTGAATTACGGGCATCTTATTTAAATTTATAGATGTTGAGATGAGCATAATACAATAATGGAGATAATATGAACATTAACCATCAATATTCTAAGGTTTCTTCAAGAAAATATTCTCGATTTCCTTTTCACACAAGTAGAAAACCGAGAAAGGGGAATTAAGAATTACTATTTTAAAGAATATGAGCATTTTTTCTTGTTTTTAGTATGAGTAACCTCAATAAAGATCCAGTTGTAATTAAGGGTAATTTTCACATAATTTGTTAATTGATTCAATGATTAAGTTATACGTATAGCAGGGGTGCACGCACGGGAGTTCCACCGGGTCCGGTTTCCTCCAAAACTTCTTAACTCAACATACATTTGTACAATTCCTCCATATAACTATACTTGTATAACAGGGAAGCTATTGATATAGCATGAGAAACTAATCTCCACTTCATCTGTACTCTTTCTTTTATACAAACAATCTAGTTCAATCGTGTGTGTGTGTGTTTTTTAATATAGGCAAAGGTATATTACAACTACTTATCGTATTTTCGGATGCAGAATAATACCTGTTCAATACCACATAAACGTAGTGGTTTGTAGTGTTAGACCCCCCGCCAAAGCTTGGATCTCTCTCAACATAAATTTCTGAGTGCGCGCCTACGTATGGCTAAATGTATGTTTTCTTTTATTGTCAAAGTTGAGCATCTCTTCTCAGCACCGAGGCTACATGAGTCTTAGATCTACATAAGGTAGAACTCGAACGACAATAATTAGTTCAATATTCTCACATCAGAAATCGAGCTAGGACTACGTCCATCAAAAGCTCGTGCTAGTTATTGCACCAGCAACGATAATATCGATAACAATATTATTTTAACATTAACTATTCATGGAATTTATGATTTTTCGAAACCATAATAACGTCATGTGATACCGTGTTCAAAAATGTGTTGTTAAATCAAGACAGCATGTAGGTTTCTAAACATCATCTAGTTTTCAACTCTGTCTGAAATTCACACATATACTTTCAAAAGATTTAAGTATGTGAAATCTGGTATTATATATATTGTACTATATTGTATTGCATACATACATACATACATATATATACACACACACACACACACACACATATATATATATATATATATATATATATATATATATATATATATATATATCAGCGTTATTAGCTTTTTTAGTCGAAAAATTGAAAACCTTGGATACAACATATACTGATACAAATAATTCAATACATAAGTAACTGGGAAGAATACCTGTTGTTTGCACTGACTGAATGGTATGTAACCTGGACAACTTAGAATCGTTTGGGCTGTCTAACTTGAGGGGTTTCTGAGATACTCTATACATTTTAAGCCCTCTTTAGGATAAGCATTTTTTTTAAATATCTAAATAGACTATGGTATGTACCTCACATTTGCCTAGAAGTATGCCAAGCCAATGGTATGGATTCATGTAAAAAAACAAACAAACAAACATGCAGCTTTATATATACGATTACAATAGCTAATATTAGACTACTGTAGTATTACTATATTGTAGACTCTTTCTACTTTTAGACTTTGATTAAAAAGAATTTGTTGTACTTGAACATGGTAAGAATTGTCGAATGTAGGGGAGTATTCTAAGAAATTATATACTATCCTTTATTAAACATACATCATTTAGTTACATATTTTAAACAAGGAATAGTGTCACATGTATACCACGTGAAAAAATTTGGTTTGTATGAACTGAAGTATTTTCTGAATATTGAAACCAAAAGTGTTAGTGAACTTCTGTCATTTCACGTGGTGATTGATTTCTAGAATGGATATGATATAAATTTTATTAACGCTTAACTGATTGCAGAAAATCACTTCCTTCTCAGTATTACAGTTTCTTCTCTATAGCGATCACATTAAAATCGAAAGTTGTTCTGCTACTTCCGGTTTGAATAGATGGTTAGGAGAGAAGCTAGTACCTATTCTTATAGAGCTAAATCGTTTGAGAAAATGGTTCTATTTATGTCTTATCGTTGTTGCTACATGAAAATTAATATTGAAACCGGAACACTTATATTGTATTTCCATCACGTCTGATTTTAGTAGAGAGTTAAGGCTGGAGATGAATTTATTGTGACGCTTAATCGATTGCAGAAAACAGTTTCTCGCTACCTATTACCGTTTTTTCTCGATAGTAATCAACATTAAAACCGGAAATGATTGATTTCTACCACTTCCGGTCTGAATATTACCAGCGTCAATGAACTCGTTTCCTAACTTTTGACTCTATAAGTCCTGACCAAAATTGATGATTCCACCACATAGTTCTTGAGATATTGTGTCTCTCTGACGAACGGACAGACAGGTAAATATGTAAACCAGTTTTGGTTATTGTGCTGCCAAAATGTCTTGAGCCGTGGCAAAAATGCGAACTAAAGCTCACAACCTCACACACCCACGCGTTGAGCCAATAAGAGTTCAGCTGTTGCTAAGCGAGAGAAAGCGAGTGGAATACCTTCAGCCGATAACAGCGCTTGCAACAGAAGACTAGGGATCAAGTCAATGTGGTATATTTATAGTAAACCAAACTTCTTAAAAATGAATATTTATTTGTCAGGCGACTACCCATCTTTCATTTCTCAATATAAAATAAATGTGCAATTAGTCGGTGGCGATGTTAAACCATTGTGTGGTGAAGTGAAATGAATCATTTTTAAATTTCCAAAAATCAATATTATCCAGATATGAATTTTATTGTTAGTGATGTGAACATCAGAAAAAAACAATTCCAATTACTAAAGAGCCTTAATAATTCATAAGACAAAAAAGATAAAAGTTTTCTTTTTTAAAAAAATAAATAGAATAAATCTCGAGAAAAAAGTATTAAAAAATCCTCTTTTCTCGTTGGTTGGTGTGAGCTTGAAAATTACGTCTGTTGAGAGAATATTTTATTCATCAGGTCTACCAAGTAACGTGAAAAGATCTCATTTCGATTGCAGCTTAGAGAGGAGTGTCAGCGTGTGTGACGGTACCATATCTTGTCTTTAAATCTGCAGGGCATGGTAACAAGTTCCTTAAAGAGAAAAACACAATGGAATTTATGATTCCAGCAAAGAAACAAACGTCTGGAATAAGCATAATTACTATAAAAGGTCATTCAGTAGCATAAAAAAGTAATGCAGCATGGTAACTATTGTGAGTATACAGCCTAAAGAACTAGTGTTTTGTAAATAAATTATAAAATTTTCAATCAAATAATAATAATAATAATAAATCAATGGATTCAGCTAATAACGTGGAACCAATTCTTTCAATTAAAGGAACGGTTTAGCCTAGTATAATTAAAACATTACACCGAACAACGCTGTAAGGTACATTTTAGAATGTTCTGAGTTTACCAGTAGAATGACTAACATATACATAGTTCCCTATTGTCCAAGTGATGGCACTAGTGTGCTGAAAAGCTGGTCGTTAAGAGGGGCAATGTTATAGTCTAACGTAAGAACATACCAGGCGCGCAATCAGAAATTTTTGTTGCGAAGGATCCAAGCTTTGGAAGATCCAATACTACAAGCTATTACGTCTATGTAATATTGGAATGGTTATTATTCTGCACCCGAAAAGACATTA
The DNA here is from genome assembly GCF_964235325.1 of Thermobia domestica. Taxonomy (NCBI): domain Eukaryota; kingdom Metazoa; phylum Arthropoda; class Insecta; order Zygentoma; family Lepismatidae; genus Thermobia; species Thermobia domestica. Next base: position 121,130,653 of record NC_137455.1, read on the forward strand.
AGCGATTGTAAAATACTTCCATCTATATATTCAGAAACAATGAACAAACTATATTGTTTTTATAAGAGAATGGGTACAGATGAAGTGTAAGATCAAATTTTCATGCTACAGCAATCATTTCCCTCTTAAACAAGTATAATTTCATATTTCAGAGAAAGTTTACAAATTTATGTTGAGTTAGGATGTTTCTGGGGGATCTGGACCCGGTGGACCCCGTGGGTGCTCCTTGTGCTCCTATACGTTTTCACCTTTTCTTCAAATTCACTGAAATGAGCCATACAGCCTTATTCAGGGAATGTTTCAATTTTTAATCATGCTAAGATTTAAAGAGATAACATAATTTATATGTGTGTGCGATAGTAATTTGAACATACCTATCGGTATGTAAAACATCACAGAAAAAAAGTTTGCGAATACTTCAAACTTGATGTTCAAAAATACAAAGAACAAGCTGAAATCGATAATGACGTATCACTATATTATCATACAGATATTATATACACGATTGATTTCATGTGTTGTTAAGTTGCACAGTAATTTAGCAATCTAATTTAACTAACTAGTAACTATAATACTAGAGTATAATGGAAAATTACATTGACTGAAGTTTACATTTACAAGAATAGTGGACAAAGTCATCTTGGCAGGCAAGATAATTTCAGTTAACAGTAGTAGTAATAGTAGTAGGTGGAGGAAGAGAAGTATTACAGCAACAGTAGTAGTAGTAGTAGATGGATGTAATAGTGCCAACGAACCAGACAAAATTTTTTGAAAGCAATATTCAAAATTCATCCTAGAATCATTAGTTTATCTTATTTGCATCCTGTTTATAGGTGAATCGTTTTTGATGAAGGTACTTACGGTATCAAAGAATTTTGGTAATTTATGAGAAATACTTCTATAGATACAAAAATCTTAACAAGTAATAGCAACCTCTACAAAATGAAAGAAGATCCATAAAGAGTTTTCCTGTTTAGTTATTTTTATTAGTAAGTAAGGCTCGTATTTATATAATGTGTCATATTTTTATCCTGGCATCTTGTTACATATCTAATTAAATATGAACACATACCTGACCCTTGTGAACACGAAAATACGTTTCTTGTTGGTCATATAAAGGTATATTTGAACCATATTTTTCTGTTAGGCCATATTTAACAGCGAAGTGATACATAATTTTGATAACATTTTAGGTAGCAAAGGGAACTCACATACTCTATCTCAAAGTGATGCATGGAATGTACCCCGCACATATTCTGAATAGGGTAGCAGAAGAGGCGCGACAGAGCTGCCATGATGTAGGTATAATAAATTAGTTACAAATGGGAAGGAAATCGCTGTTAAGACTCCACTTGAATTGCAATTATTTTTTTAAAAAAATAGTGCATATTCTAACCCCTTTCTAATGCGACGAGGGACTTGACTAGATGCTGCATATTATTACTGCACATATCATGTTGTGTTCGAAAATATCTGCAGTAAATTTTAGCTTTTTATCAACCATTCCAAGACATCTAGCGTACACAAAAATCTAACATTAATTTGATATCAAAACTAATCACTAAATTTGAAGCTATTGGCATGCAACTGTGCGATGCATTAAACCTTGTTAAGAAAAATTTAAGTAAACCACTGCAAGCACAGTGCAAAGTAGCTGTGAAAATTGGTGCTGAATTACAAGTCGTTCCCTGAAATCCTATATATTCAACTCTGTGTGTAGTTATTGACATTCAGGACAAAATAACAAAACTTTTCAGTAAATTGCTATTGTTATGAATTTTTGTTAAATATTTATCTGTTGTGGGTCATTTTGTCATCTTTTAAGTTATATTTTGCCACTTTTAGGGCATATATACATGTACATTTTCAAACAAATTTAGGACACAAAAATACGAGATCTATTAATAAGTTTCAGTAAAACTTTAAAAAATGTGACACCAAGCAGTTACACTACACACATCGTTAAGTTCATGTTAAGTGCATATTTTCACATATGGTACTATACGGCTGACTTTGTAACTAGCACTTTAGTAAATCTAAAAGTTATATTATAACGCTATAAATGCACATTATATTAGTGTAGATACAGTTTATGTAAAGGTGTGTTGATCGGTGTTGTGACATACAAAGAATCATATTTATATAATTTAGTATAAAGAAACGATACAACTGTGAGCTCTAGATAGAAATATAACGATATAAGAAATCAATATCAGTAAATAATCAATATATTATGGAAACAGTACATAAAAACCAGTTCAGATAAAGAATAAAACGTAATACGTAACTTTTAGTGAAAAGTGACACATACATGTTAATATGACACGGAATTAATTTACTTTCTTTGTCCAGTTTGAATCTTTGCTTATATGCCTATTTATCTTCTCTTTCTAGTATCTTTTCACATCTTATTCTCTTCTTACGGATTTAGCATTTTGTCATTAAATATCCTGATACTTTCTTGTTGATAGTTTTTTTTCTTTCTTTTTATTGTTCGCATTTAGATGTAATATCAATTGTGTAAGCCTGTTGTAAACGGGATAAAATCCTGCAATAGGCAGCAATAATAAATAAATAAATATAGACATATTTTAGGAATTCGTTCCGTATATGTAGACGGATTTAATGTCTTCTATTGTGATTATATATATCATGCTTCTCACGTCAAGATAAAATTATTTGATGCTATACTGTTTGGACCCGTCATCAAACTGTAAGATCGCGTTTCCTATATTCTTGCTGTGTTAGTAGATATGAACTAAAACAATGTAACTAAAATTCTAAAGTTTTATTACATGCCTCTTTTATTATCCTACTGTGATGTTAATTTGACTTGACCGCTATTTTATTTCCCACTATTATTATTATTTTATTAAAACGAATACATTAAAGTAAAACTTTCATTTCATAAAAAGTGAAGCTTCCTTAAATTCATGGTATGACCATAAACAAACTTTCAAGTGCAAATTAGACTAAGAAATTAAATATTGCATCAAACCCTTCCCAATTTTTATATAATAAGTTCAACATTAACATAAGTATATTTACGGTATTTTATTACTAAACGTCGTTTCTGAAAACAAGTTGCTACTGCACTATGAGCAATACAATAGGAGTTTGGTACCGACATTTTAGACTTTAGAGTTATCAACAATTTTAAAAAATGTTTTAAAGAGTGAATATAGAAACTTATTATAGTGTTTAAAGCAAGCATTTTCAATTATATCCCATTATTGTTTCTAGTTCAAAATAATAATCCGTTAAAAACCATTAATATGCATAGATGAGGTGTGTTTATAAGTAGTTTTATGTGTAACGTGTTAGTAAAACCAAGTTATTTCTATGGAAAATATCAATTCGTGTTAATTATCCTTTTGCTACACGTAGTGTGGAAGGATGTCTCTGCTAAAGTAGTTAGCAAGTAAAGGCAAAGCTCAGAGTTATTTTTTTAACTATGTTTGTTTTACCGGTTTTTATCTACAATAAAAACATTTTGTGTTATAAGTAATAGGGATTCTAAGGATAATCTTTAGAAACACTTTCGTATTTACTAGTTTACTTGTACTAGTCTAGTGTTGTTTCTATCAAGCTCTTTAGTTCTGACCAGGGGCGTCATTTGGGGAAGGTAGACGGGGACATTTCTCCCTTTTAAATAAATTGTATGCTAATATACCAATAAAGAAACGTGAAAGATTTCTGTCGGTGGACAACGTTGCTCCCCTCCCCCTCTTGCCAAAATCTGAAGTGATGCTACTGTCTGAACTCTCAGAATATTTTACTTGATGGTGATAATGTTTTTAATCTATGATATAAAGCCAAGAATTGGCAAGATAACAGTAGGCCACTTCTTTAGAAAAATATTTTACTGAAATCCTCACGATAGCGCAAAATATTTAATCATTTGAGTAACAAATTACTAAACTAATTTTTTAATATATCTGTGAATTGAGGACTTCATTTTCTAAATATCACAGACCCTTAATATCATACGTCAAATATTTATGTTAGTAAACTATATACGTACATTTTTTGTTTATTAAAATAGATTACTGATTACATTTCAATGTGTAATTGCCTTCAATTAATTATGATGAAAATCAAGTCAGAAAGGTTCTGTTTAGAAGCAAATAATTCTTATAAACATTAACAATTATTAGTTTAAGGAAGTAAAAAAAAACATTATATTTTTTAAAATATATGTTTCTAACATATTAACTTAGAATGAAGTAGTCATAAACCATGGTATATCCTTCACTAATGAGCCTAGTCATAAATAAAAGTGTATATTTTACTCTCAAGCGTCAAGCTCTTAATGTCAAATAAAAGTGAAAACAATTTTTTTTGTCTAACATCTTTCGGTTATGTTCTTCAGACTATAGGACAAGAATGAGTAAGGAAAGTGAATAATTATGAAAGAATTGATGTAAAGAGAATTTGGAAGGAAACTGGAAAACCGCCAGAAAAGCCACTGTCATCATGATACCTACAGCATACAAATCAATTATTATTTTTAGATTTATCCAAGGATTTGCTCAATAATAAGAAACATTTGAATACACTGACCATCCTAACTAGGAATATTTTTCTTATAAACTTAACTTCAGAAATCCAATAATCTATAAAATCCAGATTAGATACTTTACGATTTTTCTCAAATTATATTAAAATAAAGGCTAGAAGTTTGTTCTGAAAGCAGAGGATGTAAAATGTTTTCAATCCTCTAATTGATTCCAAATTTTATTCAGTGTTAAATGCTCCTGACTGAAGTGTTCTGGCATGTCAGATATTGTACGTTGAAATACAATATGCATGGTCAGCACATCTGGTTTCTCAGTCATTTTTTCTGGCTTTCCAGAACGAAGTTCCATACCCTTTCATTCAAGCAACTTTCCAACTATGTAATGAAGCTGGATCAACTCTGATAATCTTGTGTTCTGATTGCAGAGGGGAGATGAATCAAATCCAGAACCATATGATTAAGGTTTGCACACTAGGGAAGCACCATAATTGGATATTGGTTCGAAACAGCCGTTCGGAGACAACTTGCTCCTAGTTGCAACCTATCCATTAATACACCAGAGATAATATCTGTTTAACAAATTATGTTCTTTTCACAAATTTTATTTTGTGTGTACTACGGGTACTCTATGCAGCAGAAACGCTCCATTTGATTTAGAGAACCATTATATAAATACAAACAGAATATATTCATTTACTTTACATTCTCAAATCTTTATGCATCATTATATTTCATGGAACTATTGACCATAAAAATTCAATTTGCAAGGTACTATACCAGACTTCTTCTGAATAATTGGTTAAATCATGTTACTGTAGAAAATGATTAAAGCAGGAGATAAGGTATGTATCGTAATGTACATCCACTAACCCTGTGTCACGATTTATCCATTAGTTACTACATGAATTACTCTATTTAGCATATTACTCGTACGTCAAATTATTGTGAAAAATCTATCGCAGAAAATTTGTTCTACACAAATTTGTTTAATTATTTTTACATATTTATTTGACAGAACTGGCTAAAACATTCGAAAAAATGGCAGAATTCAAAATGTATTCAGGCCGTGATGATTTCAGGGAGCTGTCCGGCTAGAAAATTCCTTCCAGGAGCTATATATCATTCATACTTAATGTGGGATAGCAATATTTTCACAGTATTATTTCTCACCCCCAAGTATTGAAAGATCCCTGGGGGAAATCTCCTGAGATCACCACTTTATTTGAGTGTAAATTAATTGAAGAACAGAATGTAATTATTAAGTAGAGGTATGTATTACAGTAGAACTAGATAAGTTTTTAGGTAGAAACCAATGTATGATGTAGCTTGATATCCTAAAATTATGTGCTCTGTAATATTAAGAACATGGATTAGAAATGCATGTGACTGATGAAGAATAATAATAGGATGATTATATAAAATGGCAGAAAATAGGACTATTTTAGAAAAAAAGTTGGAGGCATAATGTTTATCCATAAGAAAGTCATCATATGTCATATACATACATAACTTGAACATGTTTTTAAGCTTGAGAGCATAAGGTAAATTCACTACCACACTTTTTTTTTAATAAAAAGTGATAAATTATGAAAGTAAATAACATTCATACTGTAGATAGAGAAAGGCATTCATAGCATAGGCATGCTGACGTGTTGAAAAGGAGTAACTAGTTCGATTCCCAACGGAAGACTTGTTGAATCAGAAATAATTTGTACCCCCCTTGCAGCTGATTTCTGATTGATTCAATTTAAGATACTGTATGTTTGGTTCTATATCCTCAAGTAAATCTTATCAAATGCAGGAAATTTAATGCTAAAAGCTTTCAATAGTGTAGAAATTGTGAAGAATTTATATTTGTGTAACATAATAGTCACTCTTATCGCTGATTTTTGGTATAATAATTATGTACATCGTGTCGTTCGGAGAGGTGTTTTATAATTAGGGTACTCTTTATTAGGCTTTAAAGGGATCTTTTCCTCTCACTCTAAAGATCCCCCTTTACACTGACTTAGTAGATATAGGAAGCACATATCACAGGGGGAATTATTATTATTTTTTAATATTCTTATAATACGGAGCATCCTCATCTGTACATTTACTTAGTTAATCCATTCGAAATATAAGTTGTTATTTAGAAGGCATCAGCTGTGAACCTTACTCACCTCTGTTCGATCCCCGGTGGTGGCACCTCCCCTTTCCTCACTTTCTCCTCACCCGTCGGCCGGGGACATCTCCGCAGCAGTAGCAGAAACCAGAGGAGCACATCTTCCAAACGCACACACACACACCGCACTGCCGATCCGAACGAACTTGGCGGGAACAGCAACACTAATGCAAGACAAGCGGCTGGCCGCGCTCGGTTATTTTTAGCAGCAGCGCCTCTCTGTGGTGAGAGCTGGAAGCTGGAGACGACAAGTGACAAGGAAAGAAAGACGATGGCGACGACGACATTGCTCAAGTTACGAATTATGAGACACAAAGAGTACATCCACAATACAAAAAGATGACATGCTCAACACAATTGCAATCTATAATATGTCTACTCTCACTCAAATTAAGGAGGTACTCATGCTCAAACTGTATACTACAGGATCGTTTTCCTCCGTTCTCATATTACTAAACATCATCCTTGCTTGCTTTACACCATATAACTGAAGAAACGAGAAGTTCATCGCCGCAGAATAAGAGCTCTACATTGCATTGTACAGTGTGGCAAGCCCATCTAGTAAGAATTGTCGTGTCCCATCACTCTGAGATCAGTCTTTTAAAATATACTCCCAGCTGATTGGTTTACCCAAAACCTCCATCACAAATGTTTTTCTTACTAAATGAAATTGTATTCACTCGTCACGTACTTCCATGTTACTGGATGTTCCGCTCATTTCAACCATACACGCAAAATAATTTTCGATATTTTTTATATAGGGTAAGTCAAAAGTCCTTGGGCACCCTTATAATTTGAAGCCGGAAAGAAACAAGTAAAAAGTAAATATTGCAACTGATATTGGGTTAGGGCCGCAATTTTTGGAGTGTATGTCGATCGTAGTCGCCATCTTGGATTCAAGTCGAATTTTTAAAACGGAAAGGGGGCTGTGGCATATTAAATAACACTAGCTCGAGCTCACGAACGCAGTGGTGTAATTGATTTGTCAATGTTGGGGAGTTCGGGACTTGTGAAGGCCCAAAGTTGGCAAATTACCTCTCACGTGCATGCTACAACACAGGTTCCATGTGGCCTTCATCCTGTGCAATGCAGTGTTATTTAATATGTCACATGCCCACCTTTCCATTTAAAAAAAATCGACTTAAATCGAAGATGGTGGCCATGATCGACATAGACCCCAAAAGTTGTGGTCCCTTACTCAATTAAAGTTGCCATACTTTACTTTTCACTTGTTCCCATCCGGCTTCAAATTATAAGGGTGTCCAAGGACTTTTGATTCACCCTATATTATTTTTTTCTTTTTCACGGTAACCTTCAGAAGTTGCGAAATTACGCACTGTAACCACTTATTACTAAGTTCCAAACTAAGTTCCCCGTAAGTATGGAATGTCTTATTAAATAGATATGTAAATCCGTCCATTATATTTGTAGTAAAACGAGAAATGATAGAAATCCACTTTCACTTCTGGTTTCAATATTGATCTGTATAGTGCAGTAACGGTGATTGAGGGTGAGAAGTCCGTCTTTGATACTGATTTAGTATAGCAAGATTAGGATAATTCTTTGACCTTATCCCACTATTCTAACCAGAAGTGGTAGATATCTGCTAACATTTCCGGTTCCAATATTGATTTCTATACAACGAAAACGGTAATAAGAGGCAACAAGCGGTTTCTTTAACATGGGTTCAGGAATATCAGGGTCCAAAAATAGATTTTATCTTAGTTCTTACTAGCGTCAATTGTCCACTTAGCTGGGATAAATTAGATACATTAATAATATGTTCCGTTAGTCAGTCACTTTTTACTACTACTGAAGCGCTCTCTGAGATCGGCCATTTTCGATTATTTTATATATCTGCCCCTCCTCCAAATTGCAGGGCTGAATTTGAATTTTGAAAACCATCGGAGGTGTCACTATTCATCTCAGCGACCCCGAAAACTATGGATTCAATACTAATATTGATCATTTTCGACCATTTTAAATACCTCCCCTTCCCCTAAGTTGCACCGTCAAAGTGAAATGATAGAAACCAGGTCCTGGTGTCTCACTGGTGCGTACGTTGCGGAATTCTATGAAATCCAAGAGCGTGGCATGGTGACAAAAGGTGTCCGCCTTCTAGAAAGCAACGCATCCGTTCACTGCTCGAAAATGTTGGCCTGACAGATGCACGACTCTGGGTATGAAATCCGCCATAGTTAGCGTTTTCTCTTGACCGCACACCATCTTCATCCCACCTCTTCTCAACCATGCACTCATTTCCTAGGGGTAAGTACTTCTGCGATGTTTCCACATAGATTTCTGAGGTGCAGTAATAAATTTTGAACTACTACACCTTACTTCACGTTTGGATCTATAACACAACAATGATGCAGAGTTACGAGCTGTATATTACCATAACCTACAGAGGTATGCAGAATTACACATGCAAAATTTCAGAGCTCTACGACATGCAGAAGTGGGTCAGGATAAAATTTTCTCGCGCACCTCTCGTTAGCAGGAGCAGAAACTATTGATTTTCGACCCCCGGCTCATATACGTGAAAATGTTCCAAAATACTTGTAGAATATCCCCTTACAAGGAATGCATCGAGTTACCAATCACCCTGTGAGCTCCCTCGTGGCTAAGCGGTTAGCGTACGCACCTTTGGCGTGGGAGACCCGGGTTCGATTCCCGGTGGGAGCTCATATGGTTTGGATTTCACGTTAATCAGTAGGTCCACCTCTCATATAGCCTCGCTGCTGAACGGGACGCTAAACTAAAATCAACTCAACTCAACCAATCACCCTGTATATATAAAGAGAGAGAGATTCTTCTGGTGAAACCGGAAGTTGTAAGAACTAATACAACTTTTGGTGTCAATATTGATTCCTATAGCATTAATTGTAAGAGATAGGGAAAGGCAGTTTTAAAACAGATTCAACGCCAGAAGAACAGATTCAGACTCTAACGTTAATCCTGTATTGCAATCCAAGGATATAGATATCTTACTTCCGGTACCAGTATGAAATTTTATAGTTTGAAAGTACCGTAGTTTCCGAACATAAAATGAAACTATTTGTTCTTTATTATACCACCAAATATGTTATAGAGCTTATAACAATATCGTTGCATTTATCTCCCTTTTCATGTTTAGTTTAACGTCCTTCAAAATGCGCTTATGATTACGTAAACATATATGCAAGTTGTAGAGCTTTCACCTTTGGTGCATGGGATCCTTGTTCTGATCCCAGCTGCCGCCAAGTGAGCTATGTGGTGGACAAACACCGTGTGCGTGTGTTTTCTCGAGGTACTTCTGTTTCCTCCCACTTTCTTCATTCCACCATTTCATTCATTTCTAATTATCACCGTCTCCTTTAACCCAGCTGGTATAATCGTGGGACATAAAACTTACAGATTTAATTTAATTTCATTTCAAATACATAGTGATGGAAGAAAGTGTGGAAACTGAAGAGTTACGATAAAAGCACAGAAACGACTACCAAGAACTTACTTGATCTGGAATCGCATCATGGATTTCTCGCGTCCTCTTGGCCTTCCAAAATGTTTCTTTCCAAAAGGCCTTCTAACTACGTATATACACTTTCATATCTAGCAAGAGCTAGTTCTGCAACTAAGTAATTTTGTTCCTTATATTTATTAGCATCACACTGTTGGTCTCATAAGATTGTACCGTTAGTAATTACGTACGTACGTACATTACTCCAATCAATAACTTTTAAACGAGGGCGAATTTTTGAATTCTGTTTCTTGTAATTGCCAGCTAGAACAATTATCTCGGTAGACTTCGTTAACATAGCCAACTCATTAACACCTTTAGAGGTAACGTTGACTTAAACGGTGGTTAATCAATACCTCATATCCCATACACGGAATACTGACTGTTTCAACTACCAGTTTGAATATAGCATTCATAAATGCAAGTTTAGTCTGATCCTCATTACCGTCTTCAGTAGATTTTAGTTCAGTTTAAACCTTAGTTGTAATTTAATATGCGTACTAAACTCTAATTAAGACAGTATCCTCGACAGTCCCTTAGCTTTAGAAAATATTGTATTTAGAAAATATGAACTACTATTTAGATTTCCTATGTATGTTATTTTGAGACATACAGTATGAGGTCAACCTGATGATGCTCGCTCGACTCTTCTGAACCTCGTTTCTTCACAGAAAAAATAGGTATTTATGTCAGCGTTTTTAAAGCGATATCGATTTGCACTTTGATGCACAAAATCACAGAATTGCAGTGCAAATGCAAATTTGCATCGCACAATGAGATGCAACCATGATCATAATTTATTGTCAAAGTGAGTTATTTTTACAAGAAAACAGCATAATAAAGATTTTCTTTCATGATAGACGGATTCTCATTTCATCTCATATACTTGTGATAAACTTCTCCTCCAAACACCAGTTTCCCATTACGTTTCTCTTTGACTCTTAATAATGCATACCAATCCACTTTGCACTAGATAACAAATTGTTAAAGATTGCTAGAAATAATGACAAAGGACCACGTGAACTTCGATATTTTATAGTATGAATGAATATAAGCTGCGCCAATAGGCTTTCGAAGTGAAAGACCTCAACTTACTTTTAGGAAATTAGATAACTAAAAACAAAGACGGCACTTTAGCAATACTCCAATCCCTGTCCTCCCAGTGCTTCAAGCTCTCGGGTTTTCGCTTAGAGAAAGAGGCCAGATTCTGGCTCAAAATGACTTTTCATTTCCGCGTTAAACAGGTTCCACTTAATATTTAAAGTGCATGTTTAATTACGTATGTACGCAGGATTATGTATTAACATTCACGAGGCCTATTTTCCATTGGAGAACAGATCTTGGCTAAGTATAGTTTCCGTTATAAACATGTTTTACTGTATTGTTATTATAGTTATTATTATCCAAATAAATATTGACATTAAACTGTACGTGTTGTTACCCTGCATAAATCACGATATAGCGAAAATGTTGTCAGAAATGAATGAATAAACATATAAAAGTGAAAAAAAAGGAATTTTCAACTGTTAGAATCCCATTCTATGTTAACGTGTTGAGATCACTCGTCATTTGTAATGGGTTACTACTGTGCTAATTGGCGTTATCACATTTCATCCACGTACGCTCCAAATTGAAACACATAAATAGGCAATCAAAACGGTAATTATGCTTCGACACTTAGACAAGAATTTCTCACATTTACATTACAGTTATATAGCACTCAGCTTTTGAAAACGAAACTGCTTTTGATACTCTTCATATAACGAATATTCATTTTATTAAAAAGGAACTACAAGTATTTCTCTTTATGCATGTATATATATTCTTATCTATAGTATTCATTATTATGTTTAAAATGATTGCAAGGCTATATGAAAATGTGAATCAAATATTCGTGTTATTCACTAATGAAGCAAATTGTATGGGTAACAATAAATTGGTTATAATATCAAAATATCATAAAATGTAGGTATATTCAAGCAGGATAGAAACATTGGAAGCAAATTGAGTGGATATCTTCCGATCGGAAGATTCCAGTTAAACTCAAGGAAACAAAGTATGCAACTACTGTACCTAGGTATAGTCACATTATTATTGGATGCTTGGTATAAGAAACAGTAGTCTTGAATAAGACAAACGAGGGCGACGAAATTTTCAATGCTCAGATGAGTGTGTGGAGTAGTCGAGAAAAGTATAATGAGGATTGAACAAATAAGGAGTACAGTAGAAGTGCAAGATCTAAAAAAACAGATACAGAAGATAAGAATGAATGATTTGAAAGTGATATGGAAAGGGAAAATGAAAAAATGAAATCTTTAAGTTTTATGTTCCATGGTTATGCCGATTAGGTTAAAGGAGACGGTGATGATGAGAAGTGAATGAAATGGTGGAATGAAGAAAGTGGGAGGAAAGGGAGAACCGCGAGGTAACCCACGCACACGGTGTTTGTCCACCACAAAGTTCACTTGCCGGGTGCTGGGATCGAACCCGGGACCCCAAGCAGCAGAGGTGAACGCTCTACTACTGGGGCACCGTGGCCCCTATCGGAAGGGACGAACATTACGTTGGAACTAAAATATTGATGAATGAAACGAGTAAGACATGAATCAAGGAGTAGAGAAATGCGTTCGATGGTAACATGACATAGAAGAATCTGGACGTGGAATAGATTCAAGACAGACGAATATGCAGATAGCTCATCAAAAACAATGACTTCCTCAACCTAATAAAAAAAGCAGAAAAAATAGAAAGCATGAAATAAAGCAATAGGCATATTTACGTGATATCATTTATTTGTGCGTATCATAAAGAGTGATTTTAGTGTAATAATAAATTCGAAGTCCTGGAATTTTTAATGCTAATTTCTAGCTACACTGATCTACCAGTTTCCACAACATTACCTGGTTAAGCAAACGAGGTGTGAGAAGTGCTTGGATAGGTGTTCACTGGGAAAACCAGATGGTGTTGACAATGCAGTGCTCATCCCACATCGTTAGGAAGCTACTTCAACGAAATAATTAGCGGTGTCTGGTCTCGAAAACACGAAAATCTCTTGAATTGGTTGTCTTAGCTTTTTCTGGATTTATACAGTTATGATCTTTCAATGTAGAATTTCTTGATAGAAAACCCGCGTATCAGTTGTGCATTGTGGGTTGCATGTGAAGAAGGGGTTATCATTTTTCACCCCTCACTGGCAAGGATTGCCTATGCGTAATGACTTCCATGTGTTGAATTACGTGATACGACATATTTTCGTTATTAAATGATTTTTAAACATATTTGTATGTTAACTAATGTTAACTAATAAAAACAAAACGTACTTACTAGAAGTGACTTCATCGTTATATTATAATTAGTCTACAAACTTCAAAAGCCGCAATCTTTGTTTGTTTTTCATAAGCTCAAGGCTATAAAACAACCATTTTCTCTTAGTTTCACGTTTAATACACATTGTGTGAGGTAATGCTTCTAGCTAAGATACTTATAGTGTATGGATATTCTATTATTTTTAGCAATAAATGTCAAATTGTGCAGCTTGTAATTATTTTTATAATTATGTTATATTCAACAATTTGGTTTTGTTCTTGATTAGTTAGTTACTCCTATTACTAATTTTATATTATTATTATTATTATTATTATTATTATTATTATTATTATTATTATTATTATTATTATTATTATTATTATTATTATTATTATGCTATTATTAAGTTGAATTTAGAAGCTCTTCCATACATTTCTTGGAGCTCCACAATACCGACAACCACACTAAAATACACAATATGCCTATTTTATGATCCCATCTCCTTAGAAGTACCATACGCTCCAATGATTAGCATATATGCCTTATGTAAGCAAGGTCTCGGGTTTGACACCCGATTTGGACACAAAATTACAGTATTATTCATTGTGAAACTACTAGGGACCTCTTTGAATTAAGAAGCAGATCCCGATTAGCATTAATAATTGGCATTTAAGCAAGTCATAAATACTGGTATTTAAGTCAATTTGCTGTCCACATAAAACACAGTTGAGGACGATCGATTTGACCTCCACACTTCTTCGTCAACTGTATCACCGACTTCGTAGATTTCGGGAGTTAAAACTAGTACAATTTTATTTTTATAATTTGTGCAGACTTTTAACATCATGAGAAGCATGCATATTCCATAGACATAAAAACGAAACTATGATTGTGTTAATTGTTCTGGTACAAGTTTTAAGCAAGAAAGACGGAGCACACTGCAGAGTTGGTTTGTATCAGTGTGATACGCGGTGTCAGGTAATTTTGTTGTATATGAAGATTTGTTGTTAGAAAAGCATGTTACCACTTCGCAAAAAAAGAAAAAAAATACTACATGGGTGGATAAGTCATAAGTCTCACAATATTTGCACAACCCAAGCAAGCTCATGTATACACCGTGATTTATCGTAATTACAAGGTCAAACTGGCCCAAAGTATAGTGCGGAAAGCGAACTATTTATCTCGAAGGCCGCCACTCCATCATCATCTTTAGTTAGATTTTAGTGGCAATGATGATGAGTGCTCAACTACGTCCGATACGCGAACTGTTACTGTATAAGATTGAACTCGGGCATAACACCGCGGCAGTAACCCAAAACATTTGTTATGCAATAGTGGAGAACGCAGTGAACCATGGCAAAGCAACTCAGTGGTTACAGAAATTTCGTGTAGGTTGTAAAAATGTTGAAGATCAACCAAGGTCCGGCTGCCCCAGGGAAAGAGATTCTGAGGTCACATAACACGCCATTGAGAGAAAGCTATGCACCAGAAAACGACAATTGTCGCACCAATTCAGCATGCCTTGTGATGCGCCGCACTTAGGAACTCGAGAAAACCATCAGTAATTGCTGGATTGTGCCACATGATTTGACCTCAGCTCTGATTTTGAAAAGTGGATACATGCCGGCAATTGCTGCATAATCTGCATGACATGCGTTTCCTGAAACAGATTATTACATGCAACGAAAAGTGGGTGCTTTTTCCAAAATCAGAATGAGCAAAACCAGTGGTCAAGCAATTAACAATTTTCAGAATCAGCGTCAAACAGGGCCATTCTGAGCATAAAATCATGCTCTGTATATGGTGGGACTACAGGGGTCAATTCATTCGAGTTCCTTTCTAACGGTCGTACTATCCATGCCGACTTCCAGTCCAAATGTTTGGAACGGATATATGCTGCACTATATCAAAAGTTCAGGCTCTTGATGACATCCAATTGATGCCATACCTGGCATATAGTCTCCATGATGCCCCTTCAAATTACCGCCTAATTCAGTCCATGGTTCATATTTTGATGCTTCACCAACCAGCAGGAAGTGGAAACAATACTCACTGACCTTTTTGCCTCTAAGGACAAGACGTGGTATCGATGTAAAATCGAGAAATTGGGAGGAAGGTATGTGCAGTCAGTCCAACACGAAGGGTTATATTTTAAATGATATCCTATTTTTTATTGTACTGCAATAAGTACAGGTATGTTGTGTACCAGAATATGAGTTTTGACTGTTCCTTGAATAATTTTGTCAAGTAAAAGATTAGGTAATAGTTGGAAGGACAACAAAGAAGTATTCGGTTATGAAACGCTGGTAATGATTATGAAGTTATGTTTGATGAATTGATATTGGACCGATACTTGATGATATTTAGAAACCATTATTATTTACATATTGGTTAAATCATTCAATAGATTATTTGTAAAGAGGTGCAACAAATGTGTAGATTCTATTTATTGAATATGTTATTGTCTAAAGTGGCAAATTATGAAGACGTTTATTTCTTAAGCCCAAATTAAAACTATCCTCTATTCAGTACAAAAAACAGAGAACAAATGAATATATTTCATCGTATTTTATCTGGTGTTTAACTCCTTTCTTTTCAATAAAAAAGACAAGTTTCTCATTATTCTCATGGCTTAGTTCTCGCTTTTGTTACGTAAATCCGTAGATTGAAAACCACAGTACAATAAATTTTCCTATATAAAACCGGTAATCACAGAGCGTTTCTCAAAACCACAATCTTGCTAAAGGACGTAAAGCTAGAATCACATCATTCTTCTTGGAATTCATAAACACTAATATTATTACAAATATCACTTTCATAATATTGAAATATATACTTCATATATAGCTCGGGTAAAGACAGTAGAGAGGATCAAGCGTAATATATGTATGAGATATGGATAACCACCGTTAAAATCACCGTTACACGTTAAGATGTTAACGGATTGATTCCATTAACGAACTCGGTCAAGATAATCGCTCTAGCTATCTATTGCATAAACCGGAATTGAAAATTTTTGCTTATATGTATGGAATATGAGCTACAGATACCCGCCGTTAATTTCCGATATTCAATAATATGTTAACGGATTGATTCCTCTAATAAACTCAGTCGAGCTAATCAGTCTGGTTATCTATTGCAAAAAAAAATAAATAAAAAAAATAAAAAATTCGCATTTGTTGAAGAGTTATCATGCGGAGTAACGGGCAGGCTTGGAAACAATCCGATCCAATTAAAACGAAATATATTATAAAAACACTTCGCTTTAGCCCTGATTCGTTTTACATATCTTTAAATCACTATGTATTTATAATAAATATACCAACTATTAATCACTAACCATAAATACGAATTGCGTCCAGATATCGTCGATTTATTCTTCTGTTTTATAGGTACATTAAATATCAACAGCAACCATATCTTTCGTATACGTATCCTCTAATTTCGTGTGTATAACTCAGTAATGAGCTTTCCCATAGCAACTAATAATCTTGTCAATAACAACATGTCCTATCAATAATAAACTAATAATCTTATTCATGACAACATGTCCTGTCAATAACAACGTTCTTTCTTTTAATTACATCTAAGCTATATGCTTAATTATTGCGCCTCTGATCAGTGTTGATAATATAGGTACAGATTAACTATAATAGGGATATATCGCTGTAGAAATGTCGCCCGAACGGGAATTCCGTAACAGTATTACAGTGAAGGAAAGAACCCTGTGTATTTTCAAAACATTCACTTTTTGAATAGCCCTCGTACTAATTATTATTACATCAATCCTCGTATTAATTATTATTATTACATCAATATAAATATTTTTCTTTTCTCTTCTTTCTCCATATATATATATATCAATTCATTTATAACAACATTTTTCTTTTATTACTAATTACGTATCATAAAACGTCGATTCATTACAAATATCATTTATGGGTCTATTCAAAATTATAACTAATTGATGACTTAGGCAAAGTTACTAGTTAGTTGTTCCTCTTTTATATTGAACGATAACATCCATATACAAACAACATTATTTATAATTAAGATCGTCATCTTATCAAAACAACAACAAGATCAGAAGGCAATAATTACATTTAAAGGCTTCAATTTAAAATCAATGTCATGGATTTCAAGTTAACACAATCAAATCTCTTTTGAACATGTAAAGTAAAATAAAGGTAATCATAACGTTCAAAGTTAATACAAAGATAAGATAAATTAATCACATCATAACATGTTGCTCAAATATAAAGTCCAAATGAAGTATTCATAACACAACTCATAACATCTGAGAGAATAAATTAGGAATTGTTATCCATCCGTAACTCAAATCTAAGTTACATGGCCAAAAGATTCAATCAAGCTAAACGATAAGTCACAAACGGGAATACAGCCATCTTCAACTACATCTATGCTAAGAATTTGAGCACAACTCTTAGCAAAAATAAATCCAATTCCTCCAACGGCACAACACACATCTACCAAGGAAGTTTCTTCGTCAACTTCAACCATTTCTGCGATGGAAGTATACAGCATCAAAGTATTCACTTGAAAATAATAATCTGGAGATACTCGAAAATTCATGTCACATATAGTTTCTTTCACATATTCTTTCTTGAACAACAGCTGTAGTGGTGGAGGTTTCTCACCTTCTTCCTTTTCATTGAAGATCTGGAAATAGAGCGATGTTACGTTCAAGCAGTTTCTTTCTCTGTTTTGGACATAATCTTTCAAATCATCCGTAATCTTCTCTATAGACGAATGCTTCAGAAAGTCAGCAAGTCCTTCATTCTTCTCTTTTCTTTCTTCTGCCCAATTTGTTAAATCTAAATTCCTTCTCGGCAACAAATCCATTAGTCGCGTGAGTGAAGATTTTATTTCTTCAGTATTCTTCTTCAACTGTTCTCTATAATTAACATCCCACAAAGGTATTGTAGCCTGTTTTATTCTATCTTCTACAGGTAGCTCAACTTTCGCCTTTTTAGAATCCTTATCAACAGAGTTTTCCAATTTTCGCTTACGTTGATCAGTTTCGGCAACTTCAGCTGAAAGAACTCGCTTCTTCCAACTGTATCCATTCAAAATCTTTACTGCCATCTGTTGGTCTTCTTCAGTTTTGAAGATCAAATAAATCCAAGAACTCGCTCTTTTCGGCGACTTAATAGTATGGCTTCCCAACTTCAAATTATCAGTCAACAATTTCTTCAATTTCTCTAACCGGTATAATCTCGGTAGACCTTTCACTTCAATTTTGAATACGCCTGTAGTGGTAGTGGAGGTTTCCTTGGCCGGAGATGACGGTTTTTCTTCAATTGTAGCATCTTCCGCATCACCATTCGTCACAGGTTCAATTGTTTCATTTCCATCCTGTTCTTCAATATTTTCATTTCGTCCATCGACTTTCTTCTGACCTTCTTCCGGTTCTACTTTCTTATTCACATCAGTACCGTTCACCCTTTTAATCAATACGTGCAAATCCTCTTTCAAACTATGCTGTAGCCGATCGAACCTTTCTTGTACACCTTGTACTTTATCTGCAAGAGATTTTTGCTGCGCTAGTATCTGTTCTAGCTTTTTTTGTTGTTGGTCAAATTTCTGTTCTAGCTTTTCATCTAGCTTTTTATCTAGCTTTTTATCGTATAATTTTTGTTGTTGATCAAATTTCTGGTCTAGTAGTTGACTAAACATATCAATAAGTTTAGAATAGGAATGTTCAGACAGAGTTACGGCATTTCCAGGTATGGTTTCATTTGAAATGCTGGGTACTTCTTCAATCTCGGAATTCTGCATATTAGCAATTCTTTGTATTCTCTTCCCACTTCTCAAAATAGTGAAACTCATAAAAAGGCATATATACGTATGCACATAAACTCAGTTCTTACTATTCTTCGGAACTAAATAGTATAGTATAGTCCCGTGTCTTCGGCACCAGATAAAACGAAATATATTATAAAAACACTTCGCTTTAGCCCTGATTCGTTTTACATATCTTTAAATCACTATGTATTTATAATAAATATACCAACTATTAATCACTAACCATAAATACGAATTGCGTCCAGATATCGTCGATTTATTCTTCTGTTTTATAGGTACATTAAATATCAACAGCAACCATATCTTTCGTATACGTATCCTCTAATTTCGTGTGTATAACTCAGTAATGAGCTTTCCCATAGCAACTAATAATCTTGTCAATAACAACATGTCCTATCAATAATAAACTAATAATCTTATTCATGACAACATGTCCTGTCAATAACAACGTTCTTTCTTTTAATTACATCTAAGCTATATGCTTAATTATTGCGCCTCTGATCAGTGTTGATAATATAGGTACAGATTAACTATAATAGGGATATATCGCTGTACAATAAGTCTCACTATGTGATATTAACGCATACGTTCCATGTATTTTTTTTTTAATAATGTAGGTTTACGGCTATCGTTCTTGCCTATCGTTCGAGAAGTTCATAGTTCGAATTCCACTCCCAAGCTTCTTGAGTGAAGTTATTCCAAAGTATTTCTTAAGTCTTATACTAGAATTGTTCATATTTAATATACAGGTGCTGGATTGGTAAATGAGATTCATTTGTGTAGTAGGTTAAAACAGAAATCTTTAGAATTTGAAATGATTTAATTAAAATTATACTTTAGATATGTTTCTGTCGTAGTAATTTCTTGAGTTTTAGAATACATGTAGGAAGGCTTCAGCTGTGTGTCCTTTATAAGATATTAGGAGGATAGATATTTAATTAATATGGAGGTTTAGGCAGTGGACCGAAAATAGATTTTAATAGGTGGTATACTTAATATATAGGAATGTTGATTGCAAAGAGATGCAATATATTAACTACAAGGATCAAACAAGAATGTGGAAAATGAAAGTACGAGATGTAAAGTAACCAGATTGAAATTGTTGTTCCTGTTACTAACAAGGTTGAAAAAAGTTTTTTTTTTAAAAAGAAAAAGAAAAAGAAAGACAGAACAAAACATGTGTTTAAAACATAAAAAAAGGTTCAAAGTGTTTTAAACATGTTTTAAAACACATGCGAAAAAAACATGTTTTAAACATTTTGAGCAGTTCAAAACATGATTTTTAAACATATTTCAAATTCGTATAATAACTTATTTGATAAGACTTTATGCTCTTTACTTGCAACCGGTATTATATACCCATCCCATATATACCGTTTAGCGCAATATTGATGACAGAAATAAAATCGTTTGACTAAAAATTGCTTTTAGATAGTTGTTTATATATATTAATAGTAATTTATATGAATTATTGTTGGCCATATTGGATTCAAGATGATTTTCTAAAAAGTATGTTTAATATTTTCGTAGTCCACTAGTGACAATTCACCTTAATATACCTATTTTCGCTTTTGTAGCACCAGCGATTTTGGAAATGACTTTTGAGTGTCCATATCGGATGCGAAATGACTTTCGAATGACTCGGCCGCCCAAAGGTAAAAGGAAATATCTGCATTTTGCTTCTTTTGAGAAAACCATCAAAAATCACATTTTTTCGTGTTTTTCTCGAAACAAGCAAAATGTAGATACTTCCTTTTACCTTTGGGTAGCCGCTATTGGATTTAAAATGTCATTCTTTACTGTATTTGACTCAAATAATTGTATTGTCGGAACTGTACACACGTAAGCATAATTTTTAATCAACTGGTCACCTGGAGGCGAGTAAAATTTTAGTTACAAAATTTGATTGCTATTTCGGAACACTGATGCTAATAAAATTATTTTAAAATAATACATTTTCGAAAAGTAATGTTTGCAGCACACTTCATATTGAGCTAACTTTAGAATATTTCTACAAGCCTATATTTTTTAAGTCAATAATTGTATTGAAGAGAAGTAATATTTGGGGCATTTAGAGCACAAGGATCCAAGTCCATTTTCAATAAGGTTCAGTTTTGCTCAGCAAATAAATTCCATTTCAAAACGTAACATCTTCGCAGTCAAGAGTCCGAAATAATGAAACTAAAACCACGTGGGGGCATGGGCTAGTTTCATATGACAGCCGCTAGACAGGGTCCGGCAGGAGGGCAGCCGCTTCCCACCCTGAATTTCAGATTTTGGGGGCAGTAAGACAGTTTTAGAAACCGTTTGATAAGCAAAGTCCAACAGAACAAGTTTGAGGTCCTTGCACCGAATAAATATGGAGGAAATACAGACGATCAAAACTGGAAAGTTGCTTAGGTCCAATTTCAAGAATTTTAAGCTGGCCCGAAACTCGAAATTAGAGCCAGCTTTTGAAAAAAGAAGTACAAAAGCAATATAGTCTTATAGCTCCTTATGACCAATGGAAATGGATTGTAATTTATCAAAATCTGTATTTATTCGGTGTAAGGACTTCAAATTTGTTCTGTTGGACTTTGCTCAGAAAAAGGTTTCTAAATCTCCATTATTGGACCCGTAATCTGAAATTCACGGTAGAGGTCGGATGATCCTTAAACAGACGCCTCTCTAGCGGCAACCATATAAAACTCTAGATTGCATCTTGTCACGTAGTTTATTTTCTTTCTTTCGTTTCGGATTCGTGGTTGCGAAGATATGACGTTTTCCGTCGGTGAAATCTTTTTGACACACCCTGCATTTATTTAATGTAATTGTGCATGACATGATTGACTATGGAATTCGAAGCTCGACTTGTTAATCTTTTCCACACTGCAGCATACACAAAATAATGTTAATATCTTAAATTTATGAGCAGGGAGGGGCAAATTAGCCCTCCTGCTCCCCCGTTCCAGAAACGCCCTTGTCTAGCGGTTGTCATATGAAACTCTAGCCCACACCATATTCTTTCACGTGGTTTTCGTTTCATTTATTTCAGACTCTTGGTCTCAAACATACTATGTTTGCTGAGCAAAAATGAACCTTTTTGACAGAGGATTTGGATTCGTTGTGATCTGAACACCCCATATTTAAAAGTATTTAAAAAAAAAAAAACTAAGTTGGAGCCAAATTTATCCTGCAACTCAAGTTTGTTCGTAAGGCATAAAATTAGTTTGTTTGGTTTGATTGATTACAGTTTTGCATCAGAAGCAAGACTTTATGAGACAGAGTTTATTGTTTCAAGTGAGATCCGAAACACTAATTTTGAAATTTTAGGTCGAATCGCAGTCAAAATCTACACAACAAATTCCGGACATCTCGTGCCTCTACCCTCAAAATTTAATGTTAAAAGACCGAAAATTGCGCCCGTTAGCATGGTACATACATACAGACAGACGAACAAGTGTAGATCAAGTCATCCCAGGAGCCTCACTGACGTTCGGCAATGTTACAATAAGTATCACGCTTTAAAGGATAGTTACAACGGATGACTGCTATACCTTGCGCTTTCTCGAGTGATCCCTTCAATATAAGTTACGCCAGGATGTAAAATTTTTAAGAAAAAGTTAGAATGGAGGTGGATGAAATAAACATTTCATAATATAATGAAAAAGATATTGGTGATACAAAATTAATTCTTACCTGAAGTTCCCGGTTGCATCTCAATAACATCACTGAGAATCATCAGAAGCAATTTTCGGATCAACACTTCTACCATCTGTTTGGGTTTCCAGTTTTTTTCTTTTTTTTACAACATTGCAATTTTCATGATTCTTCATTCTTTGAACTGAGCCAACCATTTCCTTCTTACACGTTTTGCAACGAGCTCGTATGGTCGTTTTCTTATCTGATGGAATTTCAGTTATTTTAATAAATTTGCTCCAAATGATGTCCTTTTTCTTTCGTAAAACTCACGTCAAACGATTCTAAGTTCTACGGAGACTGATAACCAACATGTACTGTATCAATAAATCCATGCGATGTTTAATTCCAGAATCGCAATTTAATAAAGAACCCTTTGTTTGTTTTCTGAATAAAACACAAAAACTTCTTTCCAAGATAATTCCTTTATTTATTTTTTAATATCATTTCTACAAGTAGTCCAACCTTCGACTACGACACTTTCACACAAGTTAACTGATAAGCTTTAAACAATACAATAAACGTTAAAAACAAGGGAAAAAAGAGATAAAATAAATAATTGTAGATCAGTACATGGACCTGCTGTAGCCACGATAAGTCAAAACATTCACACGGGAAGAAAATAGCCTTCTGAATGGGGTGCACTTTTTGGCAATTTTGTTTCTCTGACCGTTTTTTTTTACAACAAATAAAATAAAAATAAACGTATGTTTAAAACAAGGCACGTGTTTAAAACAAAATGTTTAAAACGTATATAAAATTTGTTTTAAACAAAATCAATTTGTTTAAAACAAGTTTTAATAATTTGTTTTAAACAAAACAACCCAACAACCCTAGTTACTAATCGTTAAATATAAGATGAAAGTGTGTTACAAGCAATTATATAATGAGAGTATACATTAAAGATGTATATACTGACCATTATTGGGAAGAAAGTTTAATCCAAAAACCTTTCTTTAAAGAATTTAAAAACAACAAAAGATCTCAATCTTCTTACTGGTAGGTGTATTAGGAGCTAGGCAGAAAGTGTTATATGTATATATATATCCAAACTAAGGGGAATCTATTAGCCACTTCATTCAGTCTCAGGATAAAAGGAAGGTAATAAGGAACTTAAATATACATTCAGAGACTACGAGTCAGCTATTTAATTAGTTTTGATCCATCGCAACTATTCAGAATGTAGTGTTCGTTATTCTTAATATGGAACTTGATCTATTGCTTACGCTAGTGATTGCCAGATTTATACACGACTGTACAAATTAATACTTCGTAGTAAGATTCCTTCCTGTATTGTATTTCATTGTTAATCTTTCCACTCTCAAACATTGTTAATACATAAATAAATAAATACGTCTTAACTACCGATAAAAATTGAAACTTCCATACATTAATAAAGACGCAGTCAAGTTCATAATTTAATGCGTTTGCGTATCTACAGTGCAGCTGTTATAAACGCAATCGTATTAATCTAACTTTAGCCAATTTTTATTTCTTTTTTTCTCAAGACAATGTGACTCGAGTCACCATTTCATGAAAATTGTATTAAATCAGGCAATTTGTATTCTGTGTGCATAGTGGCTATTTCTAAACAGAATAATCGGAGAGCGTGTTCAAATGACCAATAACAATATCTTTATCGTTTACAAAGCGTTTTGGGTTCTAAGAGAAAGAAAAACAGAAAAAAAGGGAAAGTGCGAAAATTGATGTGAATACTTCCATTAGAGAGTATCTTGTCTCTTGCATTTCTCTATCTCTACTTGGGTTTCACAAACTATGTAATCCACTCGTTCAGCGTCTCCCATCGCTTTCTGTCACACGACTTGTTCTCTTACTTGATGAACCCTTCTTGCCTTTCTCTCTCTCTCTCTCTCTCTCTCTCTCTCTCTCTCTCTCTCTCTGTCTGTCTCTCTATCTCAGAAGCTTTAGAAACTTTTGTGCAGGGTCGGAAGAACTGCGGCGGGCAAGTGAAGCTATGCTGGGTGGAGCAGACAGTTGTTACAAAGGGTTGGGGGAAAGATTGTCGTGGGTGTGTCCTTGTGGCGCCGCGTTGTGGCATGTAGCAGAACAACTCATCACTAGCCTCTGTCCACAACACGATACAAATGCAGTAAAAGATCCCCTCTTCTCTGATAGGTGGGGTTGGTCCCTTGATACCCATTATAGTCAACACCTTTCTCCGCATATACCACACTCTCATCCTTTCTCTTCACAGATTAGAACAGTGTTAAATCTAACTTAAGATCGATGACAACAGTCCTCGGGTCTATTCCTGCATACCTGTATACATCCGGAAGGTATAAATGTAAAGCTTTGAGAAATCTCCAAAGCCTTAAGAAGTAAGAGTCATAAAACGTTTAGATTAAGCGTTACAACTGAGAGATAACACTGTCATGAGATAAGTCATAAAGTATTTAATCGCAAGCAAGTGTGTATGCTAAGGTAATTAGACCGCAGAGGGATATCTTTATACACAGAAAACAAAGTATATCAGACATATATTTAGAGCGGCGATACATCTCATAACGCAATATCTGCCGCAAAAGAAACGGATCATTTAAAGTTTCGACTGCAATGCGAACTGTTTCATTTTTTTTTTTATGAAAATAAAATTCTCCAGATTTTGGGTTACTTACATATTCATAACTCAAATTAAATTTGCCAACACATCAATTCCAATAAATACTAAAAATCCAAATTGAATGTGCTTTGCCGTGGAGAGCTAAGATGCAAACTTGCTCCTTCGTTAATCATTTAACATATTCGTGCCTCAACACAATTTCTACATTGGAGGAAATGCACTTAAAACATTAAGTACAAAATCACAGACCTGACTCAAAACCAGTGCACCAAAACGTGATAATAAGACTAACACGGAGCCTGTCGTACATATCGAATGTGTTTTACAGAGTACTCAAAAACATATTATACTTGCATTAAAGACCTTGGACCACCTCGAGTAATCAGTAGGTAGTACAGGGGCTAAATGTCTGTCTGGGATAGGGTATCCATGCGATTTTGGGATATTTGGGTGATGGTGGAGTCATGTGGAAGCCAGAAGTCACTCAAACATGTTCCACGAGTGCTCGATAAGCCTTAGTTTAGCAGATCTACCAAGCCAGTGAGTTGCTATGGCAGAAAATGGACACATTATCCTCCTTAAAGATGGGTCTCGCAAAGTGTCCAGATAAGACGGGTAAGCAGGATTGACGTCGTCTGAATATACGACGCACTATAGTACTGTAGATCTTTTGCTAATTTTATAAGTTTACATAATATGTTATCTTTAAATAATATAAAAAAACTGTAATTCTTAAACATTAGATTTAGTCGTTACTAATATTGAAAATATTTTCGTACAAAGATGTGAATTACCACTTATAAAGGAAGATTTGCATCATCCTGCACTAGAAATAATTATTCCATTCAGGGATCATGGCCGTATGCTGAAAAATGAAGTAAACTTTATTTTCTATTTTCATAAAGCTGATTTTTTAAGAATGTATCAATTAATTCGAGATAAAGATTGGACTATCTTAAGACAATTTGACAACATCGAAGATGCAACAGAAACTTTTTATACGATAATGCGTGAAATAATTACTAATGCAGTACCTAAGAAACGAGAATGTAGTGTAAAAAATATCCATGTTGGTTTACTAAAGAGATAATCGGTATGTTAAAATTAAAGGAGTATTATAGAAAACATATGAAAGGCTCTGCATGTAATAGTGATATGTATAAAATAATGAGAAGGGATCCAAAGAAAATGATACGTAAAGCGTATGAATACTATGTTAAAGAAAGTGAGAAGGGAATTAAAGAAAATATAAGGTCATTTTGGTCTTTTATAAAAGGTAAAAGAAATAGCAGTAATTCTAGTAATAATGTTATGACGTTGAATGGTACTGTATTGGATACAAACAACCAAGTAGCTGATGGTTTTGCAAATTATTTCCGATCGGTATATGATAAAAATGTAGCATCATATAACTGTTCTGACCCAATGCAAATGGAAGTAAATAATACTTTGATAATGAATAAAATCTCAGATGAGGAATGTAAAAGAGCCACTAAAAAATTAAAACCCAAGAGAGCATGTGGACCGGACGGAATTCCTCCATATCTGATAAAAGCATGTTCAGAAATTTTACATGAGCCATTGATTACATTATTTAACTTAGTACTTAAAACACAAACATTTCCCAATATTTGGAAAACAACTAGGGTATCACCAATTTTTAAAACTGGTGATAATAGCAAAGTAGAAAATTATCGACCAATAGCCATAGTTTGTGCACCGGTGGAACTTCTTGAACAAATATTATATGATCGTATTTTCAATCACATAAAAAGCTACATTTGTGAAAATCAACATGGATTCTATCCTGGTCGCTCAACAGTAACAAATTTACTTAATTTTACCCAATTTGTTCACGAGGTTATTCGTAATCGCAATCGTGTAGATGTAATATATATTGATTTTGCAAAGGTCTTTGATATGATTAATCATGACATACTTCTTACAAAACTTTCAATCTTAGGATTTTCATCAGAGTTACTCAAATTATTTATATCATACTTGAGTCAAAGAAAACAATATGTAAGTTTTCAACAATCAAAATCATTTTGCTATAATATGAATTCCGGAGTACCACAAGGCTCAAACTTGGGGCCCTAATTATTCCTACTCTTTATAAATGATTTGCCAAGGTATGTCAAGAACTCAAAATGCATATTGTATGCAGATGATGTTAAGTTGTATAAAGAAATACAAACGAATTCTGATATATTAAAACTGCAAGAAGATTTAAATAACATATATACATGGAGTATAAAAAATAAATTAAATTTTAACATTAAAAAATGTAAGTTTATGATATTTACAAAACAATGAACTGTAACTGAAGGTCCGCCATATTCAATAGGAAATCAATATCTGGAGCGTATATTTACGTATAGGGACTTGGGAGTTACATTTAGCAACGAACTGTCATTTAATAAACACATTTCATTGATCACACAAGATGCCTTCAAGCAATTGGGGTTTGTAATCAGAAGCACTAAACTGTTTACAAACGTAAATGTCATTGGAACTCTTTTTAAAACTCTAGTACTGCCAAAATTGGAATATGCGTCAGTGATCTGGACAGCTAAGTGTAAAACTCAAGAAAAATCAGATAGAAGCAATACAAAAAAGATTCCTAAGGTACTTATATTATAAGAAAACAGGACAGTCTGCTCTGGTAAATAGAATATCTTACTCTAATTTGTTAAGTGAATTTAATTATATTAAACTTTCTGCTAGATGTATCATTGCACAAGAAATATGTCTACACAAAATAGTAAATGGCATATTTGATAATAGTGAATTTTTACAATACCTTAAATTTAATATCAGTGACAGAACGTTAAGAACAAGAAATCTGTTGTGGTATAAAACATCCAAAACAAATACATACAATAATTCACCATTGGTCAGAATGTGTAAGCTGTACAATAATATAGCACAAAGTGTAGAAGAATTTGACCTTAATCTTAACCAGCAAGTGTTTATAAAATTAATCAAAAATAAATTTTTACTAAATAATAGTTCAGGATAAAATAAATATAGGTGTAATTATGGACTTTATCTATGTATTGATGTCTTCTTGCTTGCAAGTATATGTGCGTGTACTTATATGTGTATGTATTCATATAAAACCTATATACCTGTAGGGTATGTACTTCAATATGTGTATCTGGAAATATTCAGAAGCATAAACCATAACTGTTGTTTATAGCGATATCTATTATCTAACTTTGTGTATCTGAGAAGAATGTTTCTTGCCATTTTTTTGTATTTTTGTGTGTTTTTTTTGTATTTTTATTTTCATTTTTCTTTTTAATACTATCATTTTTCTTTTTTAATTTTTATCACTTACTAATCTAGTAATTGTTCCTTTAATGTATGTAATAGATTGTAAGAGTCTTCTGTAAATTGAGATTTTTTTCTCTGTTGAAAGTAAATAAATAAATTTCTCTGCATGAAGGACAGGACATTAATACTAAAAGTCATATAATCTAAATACAGAAAGATATAGATCTGCGAATAGTTTTAAAAATAACTTCAATCCTTTCTCAATATTTTTCTCGCTTTGAACCACCATCTAACATGAAAAATAAAAAAATTCTCACTAGTCAACTTTTTAGATATTGCATTGCAATAGTATATGCACTTTCTCTTGCATTTTACTTTTTATTTTAAAATTCAAAAGGTTTTTGAATGCACACTTTTCCAACACTGGCACCAAATATGACGTGATATTTTTAACGTGACGTTAGAATTTGCCATTAACAAGATTTCAATATTTCAATTTATTTCTCAATACTTGGAAATTCTTCTTGATATAAGAAAAACAGATTATTTCATAGAGAATACAATGTTCCACAATAATCTATCCATATCTAGAAAAAAAAAACTATTTCTAAAATTCAGGCTAAGTTTGGCGACAATGGGCATAAGGAAAAGCATTGCCATTTACTCCTGTGCTGCAATCTAAGGATGAAACGCTCTATAGTTAAAATCGTTTCACGGAAGACTACATATAAGATACTAATGATCGTATAAGGAGACGTTTACGTGGTGAGTGTAACAAATGACTTACTCGAGATTTCCTTCTTTAACTCAAAAACAACTTATATAGACATTCCTCAATAAGGAAAATATCACGAAACATTCTTCAAGTTGAGACTACGTCATCGTTTTGAACGATGGTCCCGATTTACAATTCTTCCTTACATTAACTTCCAATTTACAAAGAAGAAAAGACGACAGAAATTATTTTCACATTCTTTTGAATTCTATCAACATGTGTAGAAATAGAAAGTTCTATATATATCTTCCGTAACTTCTAGTTTATTTTCTTATCTTCGTATAAGCAGTTTGAGACGAAGTGTGAAAGCACGACATTCCAATGGCAGTGACCGGGTTCGAATCCCGTCATGGCAGTTATCATTTTTCTTTATTGAAAGGTATTGTTTACGTATTGTTATTGTAAATCTGTTATTCCTTTATTATTATTATTATTATTATTATTATTATTATTATGATTATTATTATTATTATTATTATTGCAAAGTCGAGACTTGGCTACATATTTTATATTTTATGAAATTCTGATCGGATTTCAAGTCTTTTTGTTGAAGAATCAACACATACTATTTTAAGGGGTTAGGGTATATAATGAAATAATACCTTACATATAAAGCAATATTGAGATTAATATATTCTGTTCATTGGACAATACGATCCAAACCACAGGGATTCATCTTAGAATGGAGAACTGTTTTGTTAGTCAACTAGTCACGTATTCTAAACACTCAGTGCTACCAACTGCTGTCAGTGCCGAGAAAACTTTCGTGTAAGTTAGGTTGCATCGTGTAAGTTGGGTTGTAAGTCGTGTTTTGGGTCATCTACCCAGGCGTTTTCACAAGTGCAAATGATCTGCACCCCAAGCAATGGAATTAGGGCACTCAGGGGAGGAAATACTTATGATGGTGGCTGTACAAGCTTTGCTTTTAGTAGACTTAAATCTCATTTAAACTACTCGATTAGCAAAACAATACATTTACTGTTAAAATTATTAATGTGTAATAGTTGCGTCAAGTCTCACTTGGCTTCATCAGACACAATAAATACGCAAAGTAGTGACAGATTTTATATATAAGAGACAATGAAACATTCCGTGAATGCTGATTGGCTACCATAGGCTACTACATCAATCTACTTATAGTTTAGGATGAAATTTAAAAAACCACAATCCCGTCAAATTTCAAGGCTCTTCAAGCGAGAATCGAACCCCGGACCTCATGCACTAAAGACGAGTACGTATTAGATATTAGACCAGCGAGGCGGTGTAAATTTTAAAGTTCATGTGTATCAGAAACAAAACTAACATTGTAAATAACAATAAAAGGCATTTGATGTTCTGCAAGAGATTTTGACAAGACAATTAGGTCGGCCGCACCTTGACCAAATGACAATCTAGTCAAGATATAGTATCTGAGCAACGCAGCAAAGCCTCATGCCGCATATTCACTCAAGCACGTGCTATACAAAAACCTTTTCAACATTTTGATTAAGCCATATGATACATGCAGTCATGTCTGTCTCCCTACACCCTCTCCTGCCTTCCTCTGCCTCGACTTCGATATTTTGCCTTCAGACAATGTTTGGCCGGCCTTAGGAGCTTATTTTAATATTAATGATATACATAGTGTAATAAACTAAAATTATTGAATTTGAAATTTGCAAATGACGTATTTTGTAGATATTTTAAAGTTTTTTTTCTTACGTAAATAATTAAAAAAAAACAGCAACTGTGAATTGGATAGTTCTAGTTCAAGTTTCAGAGACAAGCCCAAAACTTATTTTATTGTACGAGACAGATACGTGAAACTCAGCCAAGGAAATGTAAAAGACACCCAGAACAACATTTCCACATTTAACCTAAAGAAACCTTTAATTCCTGCATAGCATCACTCGTTCAGATGCTTAATCAACACTACACTTCGACACTAGATTTCGAAAGAATCGAAACAGGGATGATTTTAGATTTCCACGGGGAGGACTGAAAAAACGGGAGATTAAAATAGTACTGCAAAAATACTAATAAACCAGGTTGAGCACAATAAGAGAAATGCCCTGGGAGGAAATTCCCTTCCCCTGGGCCACCTCGTGAAAGTATTATTGCTTCTGACACTTGCCATTTGTCTGCAATCTCACAAGTCTCAGTTGGCCCCGCTGCTGAACGTCCAGAAACCTATAACGTAAGCACGTTGCTTTCTCAGATTGTTTCAAATTCTATATTTCATATTCAACCATAAAATTTATGACCGTTATGTTGAGAATAGTTTATTGCATTAAAATTTCTTGAGCATTTAATAATTCGATTTATATTATAATCCATAAAATTTGCCTAGCAACGCTCTCTGTGTAATTTGTCTGAGATAGAGAACCGACAACTAGTAGTAAGATTCTCGGTTGAAACACTAGTATCTTGTAATTTTCGTACAAATAAAATATATATAAACAACGTACGAAATACGAAGAAATCCCTGAATTTTGTTCTGGCAAGTAAATTTGATGTCATTTCTCAACTTAATTCCTGAATATATGTAGACTTATGATTATTGTGCTTTGTGAAATCGTCGAGGTGGCCAGGTGGTCGAAAGCGAGTAATGTTACGAATCAACTTACAAAAAGGATAAATTCAATTCTTTGTACTTTTAATTTGTTTTACTAGTTACACGAACCATACAGTCTAATATACTATAAGCTCAACATGTAAGTCAGATGCCACTAACCATTATGGTGTGAGCGGTCCCGTGCTCGATTCCTGGTTTGGATACCCTGCCAAAAAAATCGTGAAAACTTTCTCAGGCTAGTCATTCCTCAGCGTACTTTTCCTGAGTTCTCCTTATGTACATTAGTTAAACGCCGGAATAGTATTTCACACAATGGTCCCAGACCGCTTCCTTCCTTCTCCGTTCATTTCTTCCTCCCCTATTCTCCGGCGGGTGGTGTGATCGCCGGGGGACGTCATCCCTTATACGTGACGGGTTAACATGTTTATACATACTCAAATCCCTGGAATCTAATTCCTAAATATAATTCTAAGCCACTGTTAACTCTTAACTTTGAAAAATAATCAGAAAGCTACATTGATATTTATACTATGCCTTGTTAAATGAATATATATTATACGGTTTAAAATTACAGCTTTACTCTTTCGGACAGCTTTACTTTTTGTAGATTTTATTTTTTCAAATTACAATATTAAGGAGCAATGAATAGTAAAGTTACTGAATTGGGGTGTTCAGAGCACAAGGGAATCAAGTCCACTTGCCGAAGGTGTGCTAACAAGATACAAATTTTGTACGGTACGCTTAAGAACACGGAAAAGCTAACACTCTTCTCAACATAATAAGAGTTATTTACAGCCTATGCCAAAAATGACCCAAAAAATGGACTTAATTCCTTTGTGCACTGAAAGCGCCAATTGATAATGAGAAATGATTTGAAACTGTTTATATGCTGGCCTCACAAGATCATATCGCGCTTTTCTTTTCTTTGCACCGATTGCCTGCATGGCTATCTCATGTTCTCAAATTCCATTGTGTGTTGAGTGATATGATGCAATGTATATTTAATCATGAGGAAGAGTGTGTTTTCATGCGTTAACTGCAAATAGTTTTCCAGTGCAACAGTACATGTTTGTTTTGGATAATTCCAAAATTGTTTTCTCTTTATTTTTTGATTTTTTCATGGTAGTTACTCACATTTTGATTTTTTATTTGATTGATTTTGTGAGAACAGATTATGTCTCCTGTCTGTATTCATTCCCAAAGAAAGAGATCTGACTACAATGCTCGATAAGTGCTCTACTGTATTTAAATCCTTGGACGATCTTTAGAGAGTTTTTTCTTTCATATTAAAAGGAATATCGATGTGGTAAATTAAACCATTGAATACCGTGTGTGTTTCATATTTAAGGTTACTTTTAAGAAGTATGTAAGAACTGAGTCCCAGATGTCTGAACCACGAGTGATCAGAACATTTTTAAAGCTCACCTCCTTACTCTTACTAGTTAGTAAAGTACTTGATTAGCAATCTACAAATTTGCATATATATGTATATGCTGCAATTTATTTTAAGATAGTCAATGAACTCAAGTGTTACTACAGACAGTATTTTGCGTCTTTTATGTAGAATTCATATGAATTCGAACTCTTGCACAAAATTTGAACAACTTATATGGGCATCTTACAGTTAGTGAACTACAGGCACCCGTCTCTAGCTAAAAAAAAAATTAAACGCTCAAATATGTGTTCGTTATTTTAAATGAACATTTTAAATATCAAATTTCATGTCTCTAACCTTAGAGGATTCCGAGCTATAGGCACGACATCTTATTGTAACAATTGCAACTACCATTTCCTTCCCTTCCAAATCGGATTTCCAAACATTCTTCCTTAGTGGTACTTCACGTCACAAATCCCATGTACTCTCTAAATTTCAAGTTTCTAGCTTAAGCAGTTGGTCCTAGGCGTTGATTTGTCAGTCAATCAGAACTTCTTTCATGTAGAGAGATGTAGAGAATTATGTTTCATTACTTTAGGAACAAGAAAGGAGAAAAATGTGTTGATCGAAAAAAAGAACTCGAATTCGATATTTCAACGGATTTACATATATCATGGTCCATACATACTTACAAAAAGGGATTTTCGATATCTGTCAGTCTGTCCAACCATTCATCCTGATGGTCATACCGTTCAATGTATCGAGACCAATTTTAAACTTAAGGTTTCTATGTGATTCTTTAGAGATCGAATTACCCACCTATCCCTAAAATCAAGCGTAGTTTATTGAAATGAAAATGAAAATTTGCTATTTTCTCAAAACCAGCTCTAACGATTTTGTTTGTATTTCATAAATCAATTTCTCGATAACTACCTTACACTGTAGCATAAGTCATACCTCTGGGAAAATTCAAGAAGGGGTAGTTTACTCTTGGGGAGAGTTTTCTTTTCGGTCGATTTTTCTCAACGACTCAGGTAATTTTGTTTATATTTCATAAATTTACATTTCATTAATGACCTGACAAAGTGGAATAACTGATTTGTCCTGCAAAAATCTACGAGCGGTAGTTCGTTCTTGGTGATGACTTTTTTCGAACGATTTTCTAGAAAATATCTCAGATGATTTTGATTATATTTCATAAATATTGATTATATTTCATAAATATTAATAGCTCCATAACATTGCATAAATTTACAAGAGATAGTTTAGTATTAGAGTGAGATTCTTTTCAGACTACTTTCTGGGAAACGACTCAGGTGATTTTAGTCATATTTCATAAATAAATATTTCATTAGTAATTCTATAATGCTGCTTTTAAAAACTTTCATGAGGGTATCCACAAGAGGTAGTCCACTCTTGAGTGAGTGTTTTTGACAGTTTTGAGAAATACGACCTCAGGAATTTTGTTATTTTATGTACAAATATGTCATTAATAACCCTACATGCGTCACAAGTTATTTAATTTTGGAGAAATCTACAAGAGATAATTTACTTGTGAGGGGTGAGTTTCTTTTGAGCAAAAATTTCCAAAAAAGCCTTATAACTTGGTTTGTATTTCACAAAAGAATGCTTCATTAATAACTGTAGAAAAACACGATTTAATTTAAGAAATTGGAGCTAGAAAGTTTAGCGCGATTGCCCGTACTTTTCATTTACTGGGTATTGTTGACAGTTTCGTTTTGCACGTTTAAAATTGAATTTGAAGGATTAACTTTAAAATACAGAAAAAAATCGGTAATGTTTAGCCCATTTTCTATACGATAGCACTATTTTCACTGTCCTAAATCCCCTCATATCGTTAATGTCCATAGTCAGATATACAATCAAAGTAGGTGGCCATGTCCGAGTAATTGAAAAGCTGCAGTAATTCAACATCCTTGACAATGAAGGATTTTATAAAAATCTATATGATAGTCAACTATTTTTGACCCATATAAATAACTGAGAAATACAAGAATGTTAAACACTGTAAGATAGCTCTAAAGAGACTCTTCCATGATTCAAAGGCGTCTTAATATGTCGTTTGATTTCCCTTGAAGAACCTGTTTTTTACGAGAATGCGAGAAATTGGGCTGCGGCATTTACCTCTTCTTTAAAAGAGCACTATTGAGATGTCTCCATGGTCGTTGCACATTTTTTATATAGTATATATACGTATAATCTCTTTCCTCCCTATTTTATTGATTCCTATAAATCTGTCTAGCCTTGTCAACACGTTCATTTTACGACTAACAATAAGTCGAGTTAACTTTTAACCTTTCCTATGGACCTTGAAACGAAAACGAAACCAATAACTCACTGGAATGGATGCTAAAACTGCACCAAACACCCTATGATAATACAGCAGAACAAAATTCACAAACGGATACGTCTACACAAGTTTACAAATTGTGTCAATGTGATAAAATAAAGAAAAAATATTCCACTTTAATCATAGTCTTTGTTATTTAAGAAGTTTCTATTCCGAATTACCAAAAGTAGAATTACTTCTCGTTAAGTATTGAAAAGTAAAATATATTCCTCCCCCAACACACACAAAAGTAGCTTCGGCATTTTTGAACTTTCTTAAGCAAATTTTTAATATTTACTTACCTAATAGTATAATAGTAAATACATATTTAGGAATGATACTTAAAGGCTATAAACTTACAGCACATGAAGGAATAATCTGTTAAAACCCTTAAATCCAAAACTTCTGGATCATACCATTATTTCCTACTGAAAGGTTGATAAGAAGTGTTTGTGACATTAAAAGTGAAAATAAACTGGACATTATGCAATCTTTCTGTATGTTTCCTTCTTACGACACAAATTTTCATTGCTGTAAAATATATATATGCTTTTTGTATGGTTATCTCTATGTTGAGTAATTTGAATTTTGCGAGCATTCAACAACTGTCAACGGACTTATTATTAATTTTACTCAACAACGGACAAATGTCATGAGCGTGGCTATTATCTCATACATTGATATCAGCAACTAATTTAACGTGTTTACTTAATTTTATATTAAAAGATTATAGCATTGCAGGCAGATTGCTTGTAGCGCAAGTTGGAAAACTGCCACGCACTACACTGTCTCTTCAGCTTAATGTAAGGATTGTTTTCTTCAATGCCATTCACCCAATGTAATCTTTCCCTATTCCTGTCACGGGTTTTCCTATCGCCATACCTTATAGCTAGTTCCTTAGAATCTATTATTATTATTATTATTATTATTATTATTATTATTATTATTATTATTATTATTATTATTATTATTATTATTATTATTATTATTATATCATGTACCAAAATCAATTAGTTTTTCTTTAATTTCTTGTTGTGATTATGATATAGTGGTAATAACAGGAATTCGGTTATCTGAAATTCATAATAGTCAGGATTTCTTTCCTGAAACATATACTTATCTCAGAGCTGAAAGGCACATAGTCAAGAAACAGGTAATAGACATGAAGATTCTTTGATAGCCATCAAAAATAATTTTCAAGAGATACAGCCTATATATAGATAGTTAGTGAATGCATCTGGATAGAACTTAAATGCAAATCCACCAAAAAAGCAAAAAATCTTTTGACTTCCTGCATATATTTTCATTCAGCATTCAACCCGGAAGACTTTGAGAATTATCGATATTGTATTTTGGACAAACTTAACTTTTTGAAATATGGTGTGCTAACTTTAATATTCTAAAATTAACAAATTGACATCTTTACCTGAGATACACTATCATTCAAAAGTTTAATATCAGTTACTTTTTGTATTACATGAATTTGTGTGTGGAACCAACAGTTTCGTACTTGAGCTTGGTTGTAACTGATGCATCTCTAGCGTCTAATAAGCATGAAGAGTATATGGTGGTGCCTGACATACACCGTTATTTAATTGTTACTTAACTTTTTCCACCTAATGTTTGTAAATCGTATGAGACCACTGAGCGCTTTCTATTTACTAAAAGGGATTATTTTTCTTTGTAGTTTCAAATTTCAAATGCTGCTTTGTGTATATTATTGCATAATGACATAAGTGAAGTTACTCGTAAATTTGAGGAAGTCAGTATACTGGCAATAGAGAATAATGTTCTCAAATATATGTCTACGAAATCCAGATGCCCTTTTATAGTGTTCCAAAAAAATTATCTCCTTGTTAAGAACTAAATATCCAACTTCTAAAAAGATTATAAATTTTCCTAAGTGTTAATGATTATATAGATTTCCTAATTGTAGAAGAGCCTTTAAAATCAGACAAAATTATAATAGAATAGAAAGTGATTAAACTTGTGCTCTTGAGAAATTTTGGAGATACGTAAAGAGTGTGAAAAACAATGAGTCGATTGGTATTTTAAAAGGTGATGTTTTGTTGACAGGGTGGAATATTATATGCTTAATACAATAAATCAATCATCATTTACTACATTTGGTGAAAATGAAGTCCTCAAAATTACAACTAAACACGTGTAAGAAACTATTCATCTGTTAAGACTAAATTAGCATCTGGAGTTGATGGTATAGCAGCCTTTGCTGTTAAGGGAATAGCGGAAATAATGTCAGTTATTTTATTTTCCTTGTGTAGATGGAGTCTTTATACCAAAATCTATCCGGATGCATGGAAGATGGTAGCGACTACACTCATGCCTAAAACTAAGAAACTATATGAAGAATTTTCGCTCATTTGTATAATGAATGTTATTCAGGAAATGTTCAACAAAATAATTTATAAATATGTTTATAAAAAAGGTAAAGGCTGGAATTGATAAAAATCAACGTGGATTCATAAGTTGGAAATCTGCAACAACTAATGTGACAACACTAATGCGTAATTTATTTCCCGTCATTCGTACAGACGGTCGAATAAATTATATTTATTTAAACTTTCCCAAATCATGTGACAAGTAAATTGGAGAGATATAATCTACCTAACGGTATTATTAAGGGGTTAACTTCATATTTAAATAATAGGAAATATGTGGTAAGATACTAAAGTAGTCTTTCCTCTACCCATATTATCTCGGGGGTGTCTCAAATCTCTAATCTCGGTCCTTTATTGTTTCTTTATTTATTTATGATATCTTTGAGAATTTAACATACAAGTATCTATTATTTGAATCTATTCAGGATTAAGTTATTTTGCAAAAGAATGGTCGAATGGTCTGAAAAGAATTTTCTTATTTTCAATTTTAATACGACTCAAAGAATAATGTTTTCGAGGAAAGTAAATCCTTTAATGTACAAATATAAGTCATCAAGATATTCTGTTTGTTAAGTATGTTAAAGATTAAGAAGTAATATTGGATGATAAGTAGCTTTCCCAGAAACAGCTTCAAGTAGTAGTATCAAAAAGCAGAAAGAATTAACTATGTTGATATTTCAGGAGTACTAACACTCGTAAAAGACTTTATATGCGTAATATCAGGTCACATTTGTAGTACTGCACAGTTATCTGAAATAGAGAATCTACATGTTGTAGAATAACTTATACATATACAAGAATATTGGATACTATACTTAGAAATCACTTCAACGCGAAGAAGAAAATCAGAGCAATCAACCATACTATATCCCACTACTCATATACACCTGTGGTATAATGAACTGGACACAGAGACCTTGACAAATTAAGTAGAGTAACATGAATAACATTAAGGAAATTTATCGCTCATTGTCCACACAGTATAGCAGAAAGGGAAACTATTCGAAGACAATATGGAGAAAGAGAGATAATACATATTAAGAAACTATGTGCTGAGAAAATTGACTCATTTGAAATTCTTCATCGAATAAAAAAAAAATCGGAAATGTTCAGGAAAATAGTTGAAAATGAAAATGACAACATGAAACTCAAGCTTAACTTATGACAATTTGCAATTGATGTGCAAAAAATATAAGGTATGACACAGAAGCCAATTCTAAACGAATATATGGAAAGAATGGAACAACAGCACGGAATCCAGAACATACGGTTAACCAACAGCGAAGTGTTGATTGAAGCAACTCGTAGAATAGTAATCCTAGACAGAAAATGTTAAGACGAAAATGAAACAATGGAATATATCCTGGAACATGGAAGTTGTCAGAAGGGACCAAGGAAGAGAAGTACCTCTTCCTGAATTCTTATATTCAAGTCATATTCTTTTTTTTTTTTTCGAGAAAGTGTACTCCGAAGAAAGTTGGTGCCAAATATACCCTTGCTTTGTGAAACTAGATGGACTGCAAAGTATGTCAGTTCAGTTATTTGGCGAGAACTTCGTTCCTATTATTGAAGCTCTCCGACTTTTGCCACAGCAACAATGTAACATGCCAGTGGGCATATCTTCTAGTTTGCACTACTCCAAGATTTGAGTTTGCTGTGTTATTAGTCACTACAAATTATAGCAAAATATTCTTCCGAATTAAAACAATTGCTAACATTTTTCAGGGTGTTCAAATTGATACCTTTTTCTGTCTAAGATCACATGATCAGTTGGTGACCATATTCCAAGATAACGGAAAAAGCTCATTTGTGATCTTCAACATTCAATTAATGCTTTAAAAATATATATATTTCGAGTAAACTAAGCATCGAACCGACTATTCAGCGAAAACTGTTCAGACAAGTACATTGACCTAATTACCGGGAAGATTTGCAGAAGTTCAGATGTTCAGAATTCATTCCTTATCTAGATTCCGTAATTGCAGCATTGCAAATCCACTTTCCTCTGTTCAATAACAACGGGTTTTCCATTATGACACTTCATCTTGAAATCATGAACAACATTATTGCAGAGGGTCAAATATGGTACGAACTGTGGAATAACAAAGGCATTAGAAATTATAAAGACATAAAGTACATTGATCAAATGGACCATTCTTTCAAGTTCCATTATGCAGTACATTTCGCAATCTTGATCGAACTAACACTTCTTGCTACCACGTGCACCTAACACATTCAGCACTCTCCGTTGTGTAAAATCTTGGTTCCGATCAACTATAGATAATAAGCGACTGGCTGGGCCATGTCTATTGAGCGTTCACTATGAACAAGTAAACACCAGAAAAGATCATTTTGTAAATGAATATATTAATAAATTTGTTTTGCAGCCTTATTTCGCTTTGAGCTAACGTTAAAACAATGAAGAAGGTATGTAATCGTATAAAACTATATTTATACTCCGATAATAAAATACCTTTTCTAATTCAAATTAATATCGTAAAACTAATAATTTGTAAGAATAAGTCTGATCGTTTTCGGCCGTCCACATATTACATATTTACAATGATTCTCAAGTTTAGAATGATCTGACTTAGCTCCTTTCATAACCTAAATACATAAAGATAGTTGAAATCGAAATGACTAACTTTGCTCCTCACTTAAAAATATCCTGGCGACGTCCATGTCCTGGGAGAACGTAAAACCCAAGCATCAGCTGAATATACAGAAAGATACAATAAGTAGCAAAAATTGTACAAAAATGAATTAGTAATCAAATGCGAACTGATGTAATAGAAACTACAGAAGCTGCTATTTTACAAATACAAGCCTTATCCCGTCATGTAAACCTTCAAACCATACTGGGAAAGATCCATCACTAGATATAAAACCATGACACGCAACAGACTAGATATTGTTTAACAACAAAACATGAACCTTCGTAATAGTTATTGCAATATTGTCGGATAAAAACTTGCGGAAGAATTATGTAGAAACAAAAGTACGCTAAGGAACTGAAGTTAAAAACATGTGGAAACAAGAAACTGTAACAATACAGGACTTAAACCACCCACTCTAAAGGCAAAATTGAGCAAACTAAACATTGAGAACACGCACATTCCTACTGTAATGAAATTATAAAGAAGGAGTAAAATGTAACATATTTTTTTATTTTATGGAAAATACTACGTATATTAATAACGTTTTATTCCAATGTAAACAGAAAGAGAAAAGTTCAATCGAACAATATTATTTTGTATTATCTTAAAAGAAATGGACAAGAGGAAATTGTTTT
The DNA here is from genome assembly GCF_964235325.1 of Thermobia domestica. NCBI lineage: Eukaryota > Metazoa > Arthropoda > Insecta > Zygentoma > Lepismatidae > Thermobia > Thermobia domestica. The sequence goes on from NC_137455.1 coordinate 121,172,250, forward strand.
AAAACTATTTTGTAGTTTTGGTAATAGCTGGCTGCCAAAGTTATCTAAATGAATTTCAAAATATTTGTGTAAATTGTGTAAGCATGTTTATAGTTAATTGCTTTTAAGCAAGAGCCTGAACTCTGTCACGTACTCGGTGTACTAATCACTTGGGTCATTAGAAAACAGGGAATACACTAATTCCAGAATCTCAAAGTATCAATTAATGTATATTGCTTAATATAAATATGTCCGGATTAGGCCAGGGAAATATTCTGGATCGGACTGCAAGCGGTAATTAGTGTTCGACAAGAAACGTTCTGTCGCTTGAAGATAAAAACAACATGAGTAAAGAAAATCATTGGTGTAGTTGAAAGAGGACTCTTTTACTGTAGGTAAGTTGTATTTTCATTCAAGTATGCTAAAAACTGTCACCAATAGAATCCAATGCTTAAATTTTGGTCTTCCGTGTAACAGTACAGAGGGTAGACTCTTGCATTCATTTGATTATTCTGTAACATTATCTGATTCATACACTATTTTTTATGTAGTAAATTTGTGTAAATAAAGCTCTGTACCTCACTGGAAAGGAAAGACACAACTACTTTTTACTTTCTTTTTATTGCCCATAACCTATATGAATTAAGGTACAGGTGGGAATACTTGTTTCTTCTACCACTTTGCCTCTCCCGCAATCAATATTCAAGGTTCAAACTAATCAGTTATTTAAACACTATATTGAGGAAGACAATGCTACAGCTCCTGAATGTCCAGAACACATTAGAGAAGAAACGGTCTTGGCTAAGACCGACCACAACACTAAAGGAAATTTGAGGCGGTCAGAAATAATAATAATAATACATTCATATATATGTATATTTATTCGGTTATTCGGTTATTTTCGAACACCTGGATTGGAAGATCTATTGCTACTTCGTTAATATGTGTAATAATAAAATTCACGGAGAGCAAATCCAGAGTTGCCCAAAACCGCATTATGTAAGGTATTCCTGTACTTTGATCCACTTAAGATACGTAACGTATTATCCCGTTAAGTAGTCAAGGTTTTTAGGTTATTATTTATTTTCCATAAGCGCGATGGAGAATCAGGTGTCGTGCGTTTCCTGCCGTTCTTCTGCCTCATCTTCTTTTGTTTTCTGGTCACAAATAAGGTGCCTAATCGGATTTTAAATCAAAATCCTATTCCACTTGATAATTTGTAACCTTCCTACGATCTTCTAGCTCTCCTCAGGTTGACTGGTTGCGTGACTCCAGAAACGCACATTATACAAGCAGAGTATCTTCCGAAATAGAAATGGCTTCACGCGCTGTTTTAACATCAAAGAAACGGTTAAACCACCGCGACATAAAACACTACATAAATATAAAATGCTAAGAGACTCATCTTATCTGATACATGGGTTTAACACATATTTACGAATCCTTATAGATCGTCAGCTAAAATGTATGTTTCCCGGCCATAAACTTATTTAAACCTAACATGTTTATGCGTATGATTTATATATTGAACATCAGTTGAGTTAATTTAAAGTGTTACATTAAAAATTATATAAAGCATCTAGAGGCTTATGCAATATAAGTTAATGGTAGTATTAATTTTAATGTCCTTCGTATCATATATTCCAAGTCGTCAAAAGTTTCTTGAGGTGTATATATATATATATATATATATATATATATATATATATATATATATATATATATATATATATATATATATATATATATATATATATATATATATAGGGTGTCCATAAAGTCCGTTGCCACAGTGTGTATCCTCGAATTGACTACGAATATGAGAAAACGCAAAAACACATCCATCATTATTTTAATGGGCTTGAATTTTGAGCTATAAAAGGTCCATCCCAGACACCCCTATATAGAGGTACGAGGGGTCAACTTACAAATTTTAAATAGCAAAAGAGCTCGAATAATATACCGTTGGAAAGGTCTCAACAAGAGAAATATTTTCCCGAAAGTTTCAAGTCCGTATGTTGATCCCACCCAAAATGGCGGGGATTCACATTTCGTGTCCATAAAGTCCGTTGCCACTCCGTGTATCTTCGAAACGACTAAAAATATAATAAAACGCGAAAACACTTCCATCATTATTTCAATGGGCTTGAATTTTGAGTTATAAAAAGTCCACCCCCAGACACCTCCGATAGGGGTATGAAGGGTTATGTTTTTACATTTTATCATATTCTTAGTTGTTTCGAAGATACACGGGGTGGCAACGGACTTTATGGACATGAAATGTGAACCCTCGCCATTTTGGATGGGGTCAACATAGGGACTTGAAACATTACAACAATAGTTTCTGGTTGTTTTAATTACAAGTTGCAGTTCCATTATTTAAGCAGTGTTGCCAACTTAAATAAATTGCTAAATATTATTCTAAATATAGTGCAAACAACGTAACTAAGCTGCAAAACATTTTAATAACTCGTAATTTGCTTTATGGTGCAAGAATGGTTTCAAAAGACGACGTTTTTTATAGTTTTTGGGCTATTTATAATGTTAATGTCAAAGTTTTCGTTCCAGCTATACATGTAAATGCAAATTATAACTGAAATTAAATGTAACTGATAACTTCTCAGTAACACTAGTTGTTCCCCTAAGCCTTAGGCCTGATGTACACAAAACCATGCTTAATTAAAAGTTCTAAATGCACCCTAAATGCATTTCACTTGTTTTTGACCACCGACCACCTCAAACTCGATCCATACCATATAGCTATATACAATTATTCAAGGACTTACAGTTAGTAATACACATTGTGTTGATTTTTGGTTTAGTTTGTTTTAGTTTAACGCCCCACGATTATGCTACGGCGTCTAAAGGAGACGTGGAGCTAATGATTATAATGGAATCCGAACCACTTCGGTCGTTCAACTATACCCCCACCAGAAATCGAATTCGGGAAAACGCGAACCGAAGTCAAACATGCTAGCCGCCAGACTATATGGAAGTCCTCACATTGTGTTAATTTAAATCATTGAGTCAGTGTTGCCAGATTCGAGGATCAAAAAGTAGTGTGTCTGTGCTCCAAAATTAGCGGATTTGAACTATTTGCAGGCCAAATATATACAGTAGAAATGAATTATTTGGCAAGTAATGACTGGTACTAATTGAATAATTTTTAACATAGGCTGGAAAATGTGCTGGACATATTGCAAGAAATTATAATCGATGAACAAAAACAATCCTAGACAGGATACTACGAGACAAAAACAGCCTAGGAAACGTCCTTATACAAGAAGGCTTGACGAAATCAAGAACAACTGGGTAGTAACCGGAAAAAGAATTGCTCAAGATAGATAGTTGTGGAGAAGACTTGGAAAGATCTTCATCCAGCAGTGGAGTGTCAATGGTTGATTATATTCATGGCTATGATTTTATTATACGTATCTGGATCTCAGAGGTAAACTAAATCAAGTCATAATTTCGTAATTTTACAAGAGAAGCGAAAAACCAGTTTCTTAAGTAAGACTTATAATACTGTTTTCAAACTATACTAAGTAGTTACAAAGTAATAGGATGCTTTTAGACTTACATTGTTACACCGCTAGAAAGAACATAGTCTATTAAAAAAGTATTCTTAACTCAATTTCGACCAAAAAATGACTTAGCATAGTCTACCTCTAAAGTTCATGTATATATATATATATATATATATATATATATATATATATATATATATATATATATATATATATATATATATATATATATATATATATATATATATATATATATATAACTTTTACTAGGTAAGGTAGGGTAAAAACAGATTCAAAATTTAACAAAATTCGTACAGCGAAAAACAAATTTGATCCTTCATATTGTAGCAAAACTACGAAAATTAATACAAAAGAAAACTAGAAAGTTAGGAATCACTTGTTTTGCCGAGACAAAGAAAATAGATACATATAGCTCGAATTACCTATATACTTATATAATATGTATGTCCGTGTTTCGCAACTAGTTTTACGCACAATATAAAATTTCAGCGTAATGAACGCATGATTAGTTTTCTCGAATAAAGATCACATGCAACGCTGAGAAAAAAAATGAAATGAAATTTTGATTTTTACGACCCACGATTATGCCGGTTAGACTAAAGGAGACGGTGATAATGAGTAATGAATGAAATGGTGAAATGAAGAAAGTGGAGGGAAACGGGAGAACCCCGAAAAAACCCACGCACACGGTATTTGTCCACCACAAAGTTCACTTGGCGGGATTGGGATCGAACCCTGGATCCCAAGCACCAGAGGTGAACGCTCTTCCACTGAGCCACCGCGGCCCCATGCACCGCTGAGAACTCAGGAATAAGCTTAATCTATGTTACGGCACTGGATATATGCCTATATAATACATTACGACCTTATAAACTTGTATAAGAAACAGAATGTACTTAAAGTGAGACGCGAACTATACGAAACATAAGACTTTGAATCTAACTTGTTTGGCGATCCAACCCGAGACCACAGATAACAAAGATGAGTGCCATAGCTCCCACCATAAGGTTAAGGAAGTGCCTGTTTTAAAGTGTCACTTAAACATTGATATGTGAAACGGTAATAAAGCAATTGATCAATTTGAAACAAAATATATGGTAGTAATAACTTACTCTATTTGTTAAGATAATGAACGTTATATTGTTTTTAAAATGACAATCAAAGCAGAGTGTTTTGGATAATAACTGAGAAATTGTAAAATTTCAATTTCGGTACGATTAAATACATTCGTGCTGCTATGTGTTCCGTTGTCCGTTAGGAGTATTGAACAATTCTGATTCAAAGGAAGTAAATAACTATTTTATAGTACTGGCGTTAATTTAATAGAGTTTAATTGTATAGGCAGTACTGAGGCTATTTGAGACAAAGTCTATTGCTGAAAGTGAAATATGGGTTACTATTAGGGTTTTATCCCAGGTATGTTATACCCACTAATGATTGAACCCGGAACACACGCATGAAAAGCACTAGCGCTAGCAAATTAGCTACGAAGAAGTATATCATACCATAATTCTGTCAAGAATGAAGGCAAAAAGTAAGAACCGGAAACGACAGACTATACGATAATAATACTTTCACAATTTTAATTTCATACTATTTATTTCGAGACTTTCGAGACGAGACCGGAGACGAGACCGAGACTTTTCCTTCGAGACCGAGAGCGAGACAAGCATCTGTTGACCGAGACGAGACAGAGACTGCGATTTTTGACTCTAAACGAGATCGAGACCGAGACTGTACAAAGTCTCGTCTCGTCTCGTCTCGATACCATCCTAAATTTCAAAGATCGAATAATGGACGTTTGGTGCACATTAGAAGCAGTCGTAAATTCACACTGGTTAATTATAGAACAAAAATAAGCATACCATTGGCTTTGGGGGGAAATTTGCTATTAAAATGAGGTGTGACATGCTATGGTTTTCATTTTCCAAAACTTCACTTTAATTCATAATGGTGGACTTCAAGATAGCTGCTGTTAAGGATACCCTTACCGTACCACTGCCCTCTAAGCAGCCTAAGCCTAATATATATTACCGTAGCTTGAATCCACTTATTATAATTAATACGCGGGTTAGAAGCGAAGGTAAGGGACTTACGCACATAGTAAGTATAAACACATAATATCACTGTAACTTTTCCCCAAATGGTCGTATCTTAAGACTAACTTCACCATTGTGTTCCTGATTAAATTCTAGCCCGAAATTATGTATCGTATTACCCTATTCTTATTTTTAAAAAAAACTTGACCTTAATTCAAAATGGCGCATTTCGAGATGTCTGCCGCCAAGGTCATATCTACCATACGACTTCTCCCTAAGATTTATATGTATCTACATGGTTGTTTTTTTCATTAACGCTCCGTTTACAAAGGGTAGTAAGGAACTTCTGCAATAATCTCTAATAACCACATCACAACTCTAAAAAATTATATATATAAAAAATAGAAAACATGCACCATGGCAAAAATTTCTGTTATCACAAATAATGCATATTCAGTATGTCCAATATCAGAAAAAAATCATTGAAATCGGAGCCGGGCAATTCAGTGATGTCCCTTGTAAGAATGATGCACGACATTAATCATTGAATACTGTAAAAAAAATCAAAAGTACTGACCACTGATTATGAAGTGAAATGAAATCTTTGTTTTAAGTCCCACGGTTATGCTGGCTAGGCAAAGGAGACGATAATGTTGATGAGAAATGAATGGAATGAAGAAAGTGGGAGGATATGGAAGAACCCAGAGAAATCCCACGCATACGGTGTTTGTCCAGCACAAAGTTTACTTAGCACGAGCTGGGATCGAATCGAAGGCCCCACGCAAAAGAGGTGAACGCTCTACCCTTGAGCCACCGCGGCCCCTAACTAGTGATTGGCAGTTGGAATATTCCCGATGGGAAGGAAAATAAAAAATGGAAATATTCCCAGGTTTTTTCCCTTTTATATACATTTCCAGGAAAGAAATTTGTTCCCATTTCTTTAGATTGTATTCCAAATTATAAGAACCATGTGACTAATTACTTTATTTTCATTTATTATTATTTACTTATATGTTTTAAATAATTTGGAGATTAAAAAATAAAATTTGTTGACAGTACTTTAATAACTAATATGATATTTTTTCTATTTCCATTTCCACTAAAAAGTAGCAAGGTATTAATTTACAAATGATGAAAAGGAACCAGTTTGTAAAGTAGTGTAGAAATTATGTAGAAATAGAAATGAAGTACTATTAATACACCCTGAACCAGCGTTAGTAATAGACGTCGTTCTGTCTCCTGTCTCTGACTCGAATTTCTGAAAAGGTGCTCGGACTTCTCTTACATGTGAATTAACGCATGAAATTTCGAGAAATACGTAGGAAGAAGGTCGTGTGTGGCATTATAACGTGCTAAATTATAAACTAGGTCAGTATCTTGTAAATATTGTGAACATAAATATGTATGCGAAAATGTGACTTCTGAGACATGGTGAGACATGTGTCTTCTGACAGTTACCCAACCTAATTTGTTTATAACATTTAAAAATTAATATGTTTATAATATCAGTTGTAGAGTCAAGTTTAGAAAATCCACTTACGTATAAATGTAAACTGTTTAGCGGTGTAAAAGTATGTGGACTTACTATACCATTTTATCCACATATTTACTTGCATAGAGCATATTGTAAGTAAATATTAATTTATGCATACTCTCTAAATATAATAAAATATTAATAAAATGGCATAATACCGTTCAGAATATACATTTTAAAGAATCCTCTGGACATAACAGTAATAATATACGGCGAAAAGAAACGAATTTACATTTGAAAAGATAATATAGTAATAGAATTCAATTTTCTTTGTGTTTGTACATAAATTCCCGGAATATTCCCATTTTGGGGAACCCCTGGGAATATCCTCGAAAAATATATTCCCGGAAATTTACCCATCACTACCCCTAACCATTGACTGGTAAGAATAACTATTAACCGAAAAGTCAGTTTTTATGCTATTGTGCAAGCGCGCAATTTCCATCACTCAATCCTTTAATGACATGTGTACAAGTTCTAAAATTTACTTTTCAGGTGCTGTGAACATAAATTCATTTTAAAATACTCGAACGCCCTTTGTGGATTAGTGATATGCTGTAGAAGACATCGGCATCCTGCAACTCTCGTAGTCTCTATAATCAGCGCCAGGGTGACCAGCGTTTTCGATACCTTAAATGACCTTTTCAGGGTACAGAGGTGGTCATCCCGAAAGAAACAGAACCTATTGTGGGGACGCTAAATCGATTACAGAATCCGCTTATCGATACCTTTTACCATTTTATCTCTGATACCTGTAGGAATGGGAGTATTAAGTTAATAAGTGTCTGGTCATAGCAATGTGATGTTCGTGTAAAAAGAAGAAAAAGAATTTGAACAATCTGGATAATTAAGTTCAATTTTTTTGCTAGTTCGAGACAAGATGGCACCAGGATTCGACGCAGTATCTCGAACTCCTATTTCGAATAAATATTTTTCTTACTGCAAATTATATTTTGGACTTACTTTATCTTGTATAAATGTTTATAATGTGTGGACATTCCTGCCGTCAACATATTTATCTACAATGTATTTCTTTGTAAGAGTTCATTATTTAGTGCAACTGGATTCCGGCTTACACCCGCCCGGGGCAAGGGGGACTTGGCCCCCAGTTTTATGAGTAAGAAAAGTAATTGAAGTTGTTATTTATATATTTTTGAAAGTTTACAAAAAGTGTTGCCTTTTATTCTTTATTGGAAAATTTTTGAAACATTAAATATATATTCAGTTGCAGTTTTTCCTCTTATGCAATGTGTAAAACAATACTTCAGGACCACAAGGTCAAATTCCAACCTAGTCATAATATCTAACGGGAGAGAGTTAAAATGGAAACTTCTGCAGAATTCATAAAAAATTGTAAACTCATGATATAGGTACCATATTCTGGGTTCTGGCTGGCCCCCAGTTTTTACCTTCTAGATCCGCCTATCGGTATACATATGTTTATATTTATAACAACTGTCGATAAAAATATTAAATTGTATTAAAGTATACATTTAGTAGTTACAATTTGGTAATGATTTATCGATGTGCGGATATATACAAGGCCAACTTGATAGTGTTTATCTTTCTCCAGGAAAAGCAGGAAGAAATTTCCAAATACATTGGAACAATACCTGTCAACAGACAGACAGACAACTGGACGGACATAGCCGTTCTATAAGGTTTTCGAAACTTTTGAATAGCATAGCTTTCAAAATTTAACGCAGGAGATCTTACAAGTTGAATGCACCTCGTAAATGTAAAAGTATGTTATTCTTTCTTATTTACTATATATCCTGAACCAACCAAATAGCAAGCAATACAGTCAGTATGACGTGGGTATGGGAGAAATAAAGTAACAATTTAGTTTTTGAAATATGTAAATCTCGCGACAACTCACCAACGCATTGTGGGGCCAAAGCACTGAATTATTGGCGAAAAGTAGGAATACACAATATGATGCAGAAAATTGTAAGAGAAACCAATTAGTTCGGTGTGTGCAGTGGCTACAATAATGTATTCAATATGTAGAAGAAAGATTTGGACATAAAATAAATTTACAAGCAAACAACAACAGCAAAATATAATTTTTAGGTGACACGCACCAAGATGCACTATATGAACGTCTTTGAAAGTGTAAAAGAAGATCCGTGGACTGAAATGTTTATGTTATTTCGACATTATTTCATCAAATATATAGAGTTTTACATCACAAAAGGAAATATTCCTTATATTAGCGCTTATATTATATAACAGATTATATGATTGTCATCAACATAATATACTTGGGCTTCGCAATTTACAATTGGCTTACATTCTTGCACACGAAAGGAAAAAGTGTAATTATATTATTTATAACTGACGAATAATAAAATTAAAGAGAAGTTCTTCCTTCTCAAATTTATTTCAAAGTTGTGGAGGATTCGTTATGACAATGAAGATGCAAGGACGCTTCAACAGATAAAAATGATCTAAGTTCTCGATATGAATATATTATCAGATATATTAAACATATTATGATTTACACGCATCGGTAACCTGTTCAGGTTGATTCATATATTACATCGTGCAATACGTGGGCTCATATCAGGGCTTTGATTGGAACACTCTGAACTGGAGCAAGCAGAGGCTCATTACAGTAGATTCCAATGTCATTTCTGTGCATGCATCGCAACACTGAATTGGTCAACACCATTTTTAATATAGTGCTACTTTATGGTCCGTAGATTGTTTAGCAAACATCGGCGTTTCAAAATGTCGCCAACATTAATCAAATATGGTTGATTAGAGTCTAGTTCTGTTGGTGAATGACAGAGAAGTATGACTAGATGTTGGGAACGAGATGGGATGTGGTTGAGAAGCCCCCAATGAGGTCTGGGGTCTAAATTCCCAGAATCGACTTACATTCAACTTTGTCAGCGCGTGCATTGGGATCACACGTCTAATAAAACCTAACACTTGCTCTTAAATTCATCCCAACTCAGTTCAAAAGCAGCACTACATCCAGAATGCGTTTTTCTCAAACATTTCCATGCACTATATTTCCCAAAAGTGCAAATATGTGCATGTTTTCTCTTTGCATACAGTAAGAATAATGCTTCCGCTACGACACATTAAAGAATCACAGATGAAGGGTAAAGGGAAAAAACAAGGAATGTCCATGTTTGTGCTTTAACGGGTGCTTTGCCCTATCTGTTGATAACTCTTGGTACTATTTGATTGTATATGTATATCTTTTGCCCCTTTCCATGGACATTTCTACATCTACGCATGCATGGCATAGATGTAGAAATGTCCATGGAAAGGGGCAAAAGATTTGACTAACCCTATTCATTTTGTACGCGGTTTTCAATATTAAAAAGTCGTTTTCTCAAAAATACAGTTTTATGACATTCCTTCTTTTTTCCCTTACCCTTCAGATATATTGTCATATTTGCTACTAAAATGCCATTCTATCGTTTGACCATAGTTTATATGTGTTCAGTATCACAGCATTTTCCAAATATGATATTAAATAGTAGTACTACTAAACATCACATGAACATTCTAAATATACAAAACGATACATACATGTGGGTCGTGTCAACACTTTATCAGCCACTGAATATCTACACACAATATAGGGATAGTCACATTCAAACTCAACTTCGTATCTTTTGTCACATAGCAACTTCGGCGTCGGCGTAACCAAGTTTACACGTGCCATAAGCTCATTTAAGCTGCTATCACTTCCTTTCCTGCACACTATCTTATGTGTACACTATTAAGGTTTCATTGTAACAAATTATAAGGAGCCAATCTTTTACTTCATTTTTCGAGTTTTTTGCAAAGAATTGCCTGGTTTGGCCCCACAGTGTAACGGGGAATTTTCACAGCTAGATACTATCGTTAAACCGTCAGATCAAGAAAACCGCTGACATTGGCAAACAATCTAACTTTGTAAAATACATAGTGATTGAATTACTCTCAATGTTTCTTTAATTTGCGTGATCATTATCTACAGGTATTTTTTATATTTACGTTTGCAAATCTCTATAAATATACTAACTAGCATCAATTACTCGTTTCGCTGGGTTAACTTAAGAAAAAAAAGTAATATGTTCCGTTAGTCAGTCACTTTTTACTATTACTAAAGCACTCTTTGATATTGATCATTTTCAATGATTTTAATATAGCTATCCCTCTCCTCTTCCCATGTTGCGGGGCACGGCATTGGAAGTATCATTGTCCATTTCAACGACCCCGAAAACTATGAATTCGACACTGATATTGGTCATTTCGATCATTTTTATATATCTCCCCATCCCCCAAATTGTGGTGCTGAATTTGGATTTAAACGGCATCAGAAGTGTCACTGTTCATCTCACCGACCCCAACAACTATAGATTCGACACTAATATCGGTCATTTTCGATCATTTTTGCATGTCTCTCCCCCTCCCTTAAGTTACACCGTCAACGTTATATGACAAAACCATCTCAGATTCGAACTTCATCTAGGTTGAAAATTTGATCGAGGTCGGTCCTGTGGTTTAAGAGTTTTTAAGTTTTATTTATTTGTATATATCTGCCCCTTCCATCCGCCTCCCCTAAGTTCTCCCGTCAAAGTGAAATGATAAAAAATATCTCAGGCCCGAACCTCATCTATGTTAAAGATTTCATTGAGATTAATCGTTTGGTTCAAGAGTTATTAAGTTTCATTTTTTTAACTCCTCCATCCTCTCCCCTAAGTTCTATCATCAAAGTGAATAGATAAATAAAATCACAGGCCTGAACCTCGTCTATGTTGAAAACTTCATCGAGATCTCAGATGGTTCAAGAGTGATGAAATCACAAACACAGTCAGTTACATTTTTATTTTTTACATATATCTCCTCCTCCCCCTTCCCTACGTTGCACTGTCAAAGTTAAATATTAAAAAATAGCCCAGGACCCAGTGTCATCTATGTTGAAAATTTGATCGAGATCGGTTGGGTGGTTCAAGAGTTAAGTTCTATTTTTTATATATATATGAACCTCCCCTTCTTCTCCTACTCCCCTAGGTTCTATCATCAAAGTAAAAATATATTTTAAAAATTCCAGGCCGAACCTCATCTATATTGAAAATTTGATCGAGATCGGTCCGGAGGTTTAGGCGTGATGAAGTCACAAACACAGTCACTTTTATTTTTATTTTTTACATATATCCCCCCTCCCCTCCCTACATTGTGCAGTCAAACTAAAATGACGGAAATACCCCATGTCCAAATCTTATCTATGTTGAAAGTTGATCGAGATCGGTCCGGTTGTTCAAAAGTTACTAAGTTTTATTCATTTCCATATATTTTCCCTCCTCTCTTCCCTCTCCCTTAAGTTCTACCATCAAAATGAAATAATGAAAAACTTGACATGGTAAAATGAAGAAAGTGGGAGGAAATAGGAGTACTCCAAGAAAACCCACGCACACGGTATTTGTCCACCACAAAGTTCACTTGACGCGAGTCTGGACCGAACCAGGGATCCCACACACGAGAGGTGAACGCTCTACCACTGAGCCACCGCTGCCTCGGGAGCAATTACAGTGCAGCATTGAGGGAATACCGGATCTGAAAGAACTGAGAAGAGGATCCCCATCAAGAAATGGCTTAAAGAAGATGGTACTGAAATTCATGCCTACGAATCAGTCGTAGTGGCTCCAGGAAGAGGAATATGACCCATTCCAGCGAAGTTTGTGGACGAGGTTTGTGCGGTTATTGTGGACCACACAGCACTTGCTCCATATTCCGCTACCAGTACTCGGGCTGTGTCAAGGGAATTGGCCATTCCATGGTCAACAGTGAGGAAACTTCTTAGGGCCATTTTACACTGGTATCCTTACAGTATTCACAAGTAGAGCAACTGAAACTCCAAGATCCGCGCAACGCCTTGAGTTTGCCTTTCGGTTTTTGGCACGAATGGAAGTGGATAACATGTGGCCGTGGGGCTTAGATAATCTGCATGTTGTGCTGAAACAGCCGTTACACTCTGCGTACATGATTATGTGGTGCGGATTCACAGGAACGTTCATTGCTGACCGTTTTTCTTTGAGAAGATGACACTTCAAGAAATTGTCACTTGTACCTTGACATTGGCATGTTATAGAGACCTACGCAAGTAACAATTTGGAGACAACTGTTTTCATGCAAGACGGGGCAACACTGCACATCGATTGAAACGTGAAAGATTTGCTTCGTGGGACCTTCACTGCTGATCGCATCATCTCCTAAGGTTTTCCAGATGTGTAGCCAGCAAGATCTCCTAATCTAAATCCGTGTAACTTCCGGCTGTAGGATATCTGAAAGCTCGGATCTACCAGGTAAAAATCCAGTCGCTGACGGATCTCAAGGGCAGCATAAGGCGACATGTTGCAACAATTCCACCAAAACTGCTGCGAGCAACTGTTGCGCACGCAATTTTGCGGATCCAACACGTTGTCGGTGTGTCTGGTGGCCATACGGAGCATGTTATGTAAATTGGTCACTGCAACCGCAAATGTTAAAAAGTTATTCCCATTGAACCTTTTGTTACCATTAAATGGAAATAAAGTTTCACGTTTTGTTACCTTCACATTGTATCTGAAGTTGTAACTTTTGCATCATTTGTTACAATCACCTACCCTTACCTTGTTTGGATTACATTTATCTCACATGTTTGACCTCTTCCACCTAGATAATCGTCTTATCCACACATTCAGTACCATATCCACGTGCGTAATACCTGTACAACGCCATGTTTTTCCTAATGGCGGCAAGTGGAACTAATATTTTTCCAGTGTAACTCTCTTCCGCATGGTCTCATGAGCATAGTTACCAAATGTCAATGTAATACGTTGCTTACAGCCAGCCCTGGACCGCCGTGAATAGCGGCACTTTAATTGCAACCACCCTGTACTATGGTCAATAAGATACAATAACAGAAAATTATAATTAAAACTAATTTTAGATAAAGTTCAATTAATGTTTTCGGATTAACGGTAGGTATTTCTTATAATAACAAATTACTGTGTCTTATTTTTATCTAGTATGGTATATCTCGTGTGTCTATTTTCATTTTAACTTTCCAAACCATGGTTGTGTACATAAAGTGCTAAATGTTCAGAAAATATTATTGATATTATTATTATTGTGATTATTATTGTATAATAATATATCTGGTCCGTTTAAAATGATTCTATAGTGGGGACAACCAAAATAAGCTTATTGTATGCGGTTGAAATCTGCCAAGATCGAGATAACGATGGGAAAACTCAACCTTATGTAGCAAGTTTGCACATAATATATACATAATGCGATAAATAAATAATATTGCACTACTGAGCGGGGACTACAGAATGATTTACTCAGGAGCTGTAAACGGTACAACGGGAGTCGGTTTTGTCTTGAATAAGAAGATAGAACAGAAAGTTATAGGCAGCTGGAGATACAATGAAAGGATAGTACTGCTGAAGATAGCAACCGAAACGAGGAATATGACGATAATCCAAGTATATATGCCTACATCAAGCTACCCAGATGAGGAAGTAGAAGAAACCTATGAGCAAATAGAAGAAGTATTGATGAAAGTTGAAGACCAGGACAATTTAATTATCATGGTAACGCAGTAGTCGGCGAAGGCAAAGAAGAGAATGTAACTGGGAATTTCGGCCTAGGAGAAAAGAATGCGAGAGGTGCACGATTAGTTGAGTTCTGCAAAAGCCATAATCTGACTGTAACGAACACTCTTTTCGAGCAACCAGTAAGAAGATACACATGGATAAGACCGGTAGACCAAGTAAGATATCAAATAGACTATATACTGGTCCGACAAGCATTTAGAAATCAAGTGAAGAACAATAAGAGTTACCCAGAAGCAGACGTTGATTCAAACCATAATTTAGTTTTGATGAAGAGCGAACTCCGACTAAAGAGGAAGCGAGTGGTAGCACCAAACAAAAGATGGAACAAATCAAGATAAGAAGAGATGAAAACAGGAAAAAGGAATTTGCAAATGCGACAGACAAAGAGACGTCTAAGATAGCGTTAGCAGGTGATGACATCGACTCGAAATGCGAAGCCTGAAAACAGGGATTACAATAGCTACCGACGAGCACATAGGAGAGAAACGAGAACCCAATATAAACTCTGGATAACAGCAGAAATATTGGAAATGATGGAGAAAAGAAGACAGTTCAAGATAACAAAAGAAGAAGGTGCAGAAATCACATCAACAGAGAAGTAAAAAAGGCCAGAGAACACTGGATAAACAATTTGTGCAAAGAAATTGAGGAAAATAGAGTCAGAGACAATATAGAAACGGGATATAGAAAGGTTAGAAAACAGTTCGGTGAGAAAAAGAAACGCACAGACCTTATTATAGACAAGGACGAAACAACGCTAATAGAAGAGGAGCAGATAAGAAGAAGATGGAAGGAATACATTGAAGAACTCTACAAAGGTGACAGAGTGAACGAAGAAGAGATAGAGAAGGAAGAAGACGTCGATGAAAATGAATTAGGACCATCAATTTTACAGTGCGAATTTGACAATGCTTTGGAGAGAAAGCAACATGGTAAAGCCCAAGAAATGGATCAAATACCAACGGAAGTGATTAAGTGTCTCGAAATAGCAACAAAGAAGAAACTATTTAATCTTATTAATGAAATGTACACCTCGGGGAAAAACCAAGAGACTTCGAGAAAAGCATATTGGTACTTATCACGAAGAGGAAAGGCGCACGGAAATGCGAAGAACATAGTACGTTAAGTTTGCTTCCCCATATATCAAAAATACTGTGCAAAATTATCGCACAACGAATAGAAGGAAAATCGAAGAACGACTATCGGAGGATCAGTTTAGATTCAGATATAGAGAAAGCTTTGGACAACGTAGATTTTAATATCATGTTCAGAGTGTTGAAGAATCTGAAAGTGGATTATGGAGACAGAAGAATAATATACCAACTTTATAAGAACCAGAACAGCTGTTATAGAAAGAGATTAGAAAGAAGCGAGAATAAGTAAAAGAGTGAGGCAAGGATGTGGACTTTCACCTCTCCTGTTCAACGTGTATATGGAAGAGCTATAAAAGAATTCTTTGAGAAAAACGAGAAAGGCGTAAAAGTAAATGATCAGGTTTTCAGCACAATAAGGTTTGCTGACGACGTAGCATTGACAGCGGAGAACGATGAAGCCTTGCAGGAAGCACTTTCAAACTTGAACGACCAACTGGAGAAAACATGCAAACTGAAGTGAAGAAGAAAACCAATGTGATAATATGCACAAGAGCAGGACAGAAAGAGGCTAACGTATGGCTAAATGGAGAGAAAGTTGAAGACGTTAAGACTTTCTCCTATTTAGGAAGTATAATATCCTCTGATGGAAGAAGTTTTAAAAAAAACATAAGTTCCAGAATAGCGCAGGCTAAATAAGCACTCTATAGGAAAAGAGGACTACTAACATCAAGAAATGCGTCGTTGGATGTTCGTAAACGAAAAAAACGAAATGAAAACTTTGAGTTTTACGTCCCACGCGTATGCCGGTTAAGCTAAAGGAGGTAGTGATTATGAGAAATGAATGAAATGGTGGAATGAAGAAAGTGGGAGGAAACGGGAGAACCCCGAGAAAACCCACGCACACGGGTTCATAAACGATTTATTAAGACACTAGTATGGAGCGTGGCGCTTTACGGATCAGAGACTTGGACATTGAGTAAAGCTGAAATATCCAAGCTGGAAGCATTTGAAATGTGGTGTTGGAGCAGAATGCTGCGTATATCATGGACCGAAAGGAAAAGCAATGAAGACGTACTAAAGGAAGCTAATGAAGGACGACAGATCATGAGGATAATGGGAAAAAGAAGAAACAGCATGCTTGGCAATCTTATTCGGCACTCCGATTGGATCTCCGTGCTGATAGAGGGAAAAGCAGGACGAAAACCAGGAAGAGGAAGACCAAGGATAGAATATCTAGTTGCAGTTACGAATAAGAAACCTTACCGAAGTATAAAACAGCTCTCCCAAGCGAGGGAAAAGTTTCAAAATTTCCATTTTGTCCACCAACCTATGGTTGAGGTGAACAAGAAGACTATTTTTGTGGAAAATTATTCGATTTTGATATACGTGTACTATTACATATATTTGGTTTATAGTTTCTAAATTGTCTTAACTGTATAAGGTGAAATTTCCCAAAGATAAGTAGAGTAAATGGGATAAATACTACTGAAGATTTCTGATTTACATAATGTGGTGTAATAAGAAAAAAATTTTTTCATAATAATTTTTTAAAAAACCATTCCCATTACAGAATTCTGTAAATGAGGAAGCATATATTTTTCTTGAGTTTCTCAAGCATCCTCACTGCTTCGAGTTGAATTCTGTCAAGAATGAAAGAGTGATTACTTTATTCCCAAATTTTAAAAATATGATTCACTATAACTTTTTTCAATGAAAGCAGCGTGTGTTTTTGGTAGGATTTTGTGGCTACGTATACCTATTGTTTAGGTTTGAAAGTAGTAAGATAAAAGAGGCTTCCACCGTGAAAAGCGTGTTTACTTTCCCAAAAATTCCCTGATTTTCATTGAGTACTGCAAATCAGATATGATGCTTTCTTTGATGTTTCCTTTGATGCTTTCCAATACGGCCTATTTTTTGTGACCGATGTTTGTCAGATGTAGAAGAATAACTTTACTATTGAACTTAAATGCAGTGCTCACAGGTCATTATTCAAGATCAATCCTCACGGTGTAGATCATTATCGACCACAATATCTCGCCTGCGACGAATTACAGTATCAGAGAGCTGTATTACACTATCAGGCTACCGCACCCTGCTATTATTATTATTATTATTATTATTATTATTATTATTATTATTATTATTTAGATTTTCATAAAATATGTACTTGTTTCAATTGGAATATAAATCAATTGTAATGTAAAGTATATTTTTCTAATATATATATATATATATATATATATATATATATATATATATATATATATATATATATATATATATATATATATATATATATATATATTTCTTACTTTTGGAACTACTCACAAATCGGAACGTATGATTACACTATGTAAAGTTGCATTTATGTAAGGGAAAAAAGTATGTGTACTTTAAGTTCAGAAATTATTCCTAAAGATAGCATATTGTCAATAAAGAGTGACTAACTCGAACAATTTAGGCTATTTTTGACAGAAGAGGGCACATTTATCATATTCTTTCCCATATATTTTCTATACTGAAAATACATACACATATATGGTTTAATTACAATAGTACTGACGTCAGGATTATAATCTCAAAATGCAATGTAATCAACACAGAGTAACATCCATTATCACACAGAAAGACAGCAATTTCATGGCTACGTACATTGGGCTCTGGTAAGAGATTGTATAAATCAATAATAGAATGCAGAAACCACGTGTTTGTGGGCGGGAGATTTGTGGTTTCTGTTGTGAAGAGGAAGATCCGTGTATGTGTGAGAGAGACAATGATATGCTGACACAAATCCAGGTTCGCCTTTTTTATATTATGTAGAGAGAGAAAGAGATTATGCCGGGACAGCAAGGAAACACGTAAATGTGTTGGCCATTGTGGTTACAGAACCGCGGAGTGTGAATCAAATTAACTTGCTGTGCGAGGTTGAATATGCAGAGGAAGGAGATTGTGGTACACCTTCCGAGATGAATTTATTTTGGTAAGGTTAACTATAATGTGAAGGTCGCAAAACCCACCGTTATACTACCCCTTGCCTATATATATATATATATATACAGTAATAAATGTGTATTGTATGATTATCTAACACAAGAATGTTACACGCAATATATGTGTCACTTAAAATTATGATCGTCACGGTTGGGAATAGTGATGGTACCGAGGCAAGTCTAGTCTAGTCTCATTTGAAAATTTTGAGACGAAACCAAAATCGAGATGGATCTTTATCAATCGAGGCGAGATCAAGATCCGTTTCTAAAGTCTGAAATAACCCTTACTGAAACTACTTAAAGAAGCAGTTCGAGTTAAAAACAAGTTTGGTGCAATAGAAAGAATAACAAAAAATAAGAGACCCGTATTTTTTTATATCTTGATAGGCCGTCTCGTTTAGCTCCTACAGGCATTTGTTTTTGATGAATCGTAAATTCTGACGTCACGGGTGGGATACGCGAGAAACTCAATGTGAGTCAGCAACCACTCCCTTGTACTCAGCTGATAAACCTTTAATAGTGCATTGGATTTAATATATTGTGTTTTGGATTTGTTAGCAGTCTTGCTCTGTGTTGAATTCTTGAGGGACGTTTTTGTTAGTTGTTTTTCCTACAGCATTAGTATAAAAAAGAGTAGAGAGAGAGCAGTAATTACGTTTGTTGTGCGAAACAGTGTTTCTTCCAGACATGTTTATAGGGTGGGACTGTCTGCCGGAGCTCTGAGAGATTCCCCCGGAGGAGACCAAAATAATACGTCTATAATATAATAAATATAATAGTGCTGTGTAAAAACAATGTGCCTCTCCGAATACTAAGTGGCCCCCCTCCCCGATTTTTTTTTCTGAAAGAAACACTAGTGTGAAGTAGAAAACACGTGTTAGTACAGTGCGTGCTGTGTCTGTGAAGTGAAGTAAAATGCCTAACACCTGCTGTGTTTTCGGTTGTAATTCTTGTGCAATTAAAGCTGAGGATATAAAGTATCTTTTTTTACGTTTCCAAGTCGTGAGAAATCAACAGATCGATATAAATTATGGCTCAAGAAAATCAATGGGAAAAAATGTACCAGTACCAAATAAAATCACTCGTTTTCCAAACATCTTGAAGAGCATGCCTTCGAGAAGTCAAGTTTACTGAAAGAAAAGTTAATGCCAGTGGCGGATCTAGGCTGCGGCCGGGGGCCTAGGCCCCTCAGTTTTTGAGTGACAAAATTGATTTAAGCTATTATTTAGATATTTTTGAAAGTTTTAGTAAACATGATATACCTATCATAGTCTGGGTTCTGATCCCCCCCCCCTGAGTTTTTACCGTCTAGATCCACTTCTGGCTAATGCCAGGAGAATTATTTACACGCAAACTGAGAAAGAATGCTGTTCCAAGTATATTATTGAAAGGTTTTAAATCCGAACCATTGAACAAGCACCGATCTAATTATGTCCAATTACCAGCGTGCAAACATCGTACAAGACGCAATTGACGGTTGTAGTCAAGACGAGGCATTAGAGGGTAATAGAGACGACGTCACTCATGATTCTGAAGATACTGCTTTAGAAATAAGTTATACAATGTGAATTAGAGAGTGAAATATACCGGCTTGTAGAAGGAATCAGTGACGATGACTGTTCCTCAAGACATTGATTCATTGTTTAATTTCTCTGTATCATATGACAATGATGATGAAACGGGTGATGAGAGTTGTTCTGCGGACAGCTATGCGAATAAAAGAAATTTAATCGGTGAAGTGTTTTTCGTATTCTGGCAAACTTTAGAGATGTTATTGCACTTTCGCCTCATATGTTCCGCTCCTGTACATACCTTGAGGCACAAAAGTATAGGGTCAACGTTAAAAATTACAACAAAACGTGAAAATGAACATACTTATGTTTGGGAATCGGAAGAATGAGTAAAGAAAAGGTACTTCGGTGTTGCAGCAATCTCGTCCGCCGTCTATTTACATGATATTGGTTTCGATTTTTTTTGAAACGCTGAACTTATGCTTTATAGGATACGTTTTATAATATTATAAAAACGTTTGTACAGCTCACCATCAGATATCATTTTCTACATGCAGATGATATTTGTAAGTCTTTGCAATCAGCTCTGGAAAAGGAAACCGCACTTAGAACGTGCCACCGCACTTCTCACAAACGAAATGCTTGGCACTGTGTAGTATGTAAGCCTGCTCTCGCTCCTTGACCACCTATGACGTCATCACAAAATATTTCTTCCTCTATTACTCGCTAACGACTGAACGTATCGCGATCAAATAAACATCATTCCTTTTAGAATTTTCAACTCTACAAATGGAAATAAATTGTAAACAATGCATTTCTAAGTCGAACTGCTCCTTTAAATTACCTTTACTCATGAGCGTCTCTGGCGGAGGGGACGAGGGGGACGCGTCCCCCCAATATTTTGAAGTACAAAATGTTCAATATTCTATTTAATTTAATTTATTTACTAACGACAGAATAACATATAAATAATAATTATTATATTTATTTGAAATATAATATTCAGGCTATGAAACGATTTTGACAGAGTTCTTAAGAGCCTGCCTTACTAAAAATAATACAAAATTTATCATTTTTCTTTTGCTTGTTTATTCATCAGTGAAAGAAGATAATGAAGTGCAAGTTACCACAGTCATAGATAATGCTATTCTACAACAGAAAATATGAACCTGAAGAATGTTCAGTGTTGCCATCCATAGAAATTACAGTGTTGCCTGAGTAACAATTTCCCTAAAATCTAAGTTAAGACAGCGAGTAGAGGAATGAACTCAACTGCATTTGGTTACGTATCATATTGTTTTGGTTTCCTGTGAACTACTTTTTAAATAATAGTTGTATTTAGTCTGTAATAAACAAAATAGTTTTAACTTACAGTTATTAAAACTAAATAATGATGTTTATTAAAAAGTAGTTCACAAGAAACCAAAACAACATGATACGTAATCAAATGCATTTGAGTTCATTCCTCTACTTGCTGTCTTAAGTTAGATTTTAGGGAAATTGTTATTCTGGCAATACTGTAATTTTTATGGATGGCAACACTGAACATTCTTCAGGTTCATATTTTCTATGATTGTGGCAACTTGCATTTCATTGTCTCCTTTCACTGATAAATAATCAAACAAGAGAAAATGGTAAATTTCGTATTATTTTTAGTAAGGCAGGCTCTTAATATGTCTCAAGAGAATTCGTGAAGGTAAGCAAAAAGGTAGCAAATGGAATCGAAGATAAATAAACAGGTTGGGCTAGATACTACTATTTAAATCACTTTCTTTGATGTCTCCCCCCCCCCCCCCCCAAAGTTTGCATGCCAGAGACGCCAGTGCCTTTACTCAAAATGAGTTACATTAATAAGAAAATGAAACTCTTACCCTTGGATGATCACACCCAATGCCATATATACGAGAGAAAAGAAAGCGATTATCGCGTTTGACCACTTCATGGTATTAACATTTCTAAGAATTTCTTCTTACTAACCAATAAAAGTGATAGAAACCTCTTTCTCTCTCTTTACGCAGACTGTACATACTTTGAGATATTAGCCAAACATTTACAGTGAAATTAGATAAACGTGTTAGGGATACTAAAATCATTTAAACACAATGATGTTATCCTCTCGACACATGATACTTTTCCCAGTCAGTTTTAAACTAGTAGCTAGGAGAGCTGGTGACGCTTAGAATAGTAATATATATAAAGTACATGCATAAACGTAAATTAGTGTTTCTTCGCTGTTAGACTTTTCTACGTAGGCTTTTCAACGTTCACGAGAAAATGAAAAGCATTCCTAGGCTTATCCTGCAATACCCTTCATCTTTAATTCATCTTCTGAAATTTGTTCTTCAAATAACGTATTTATATTCATTGTAGATGGAGCTTGTTCATGCTTCAATTCAGTTGTATTCAGAACGGATGCATGATAAAATACTTTACTCTTATGAAGGTAGAAAGTACAGGTGCACTCTTCATTCGGGTCAACACAATCCACGGGTGGTGTGAAGGTATGGCTTTACACTTCTATGATCTCGATACTGAAAAGACGCCCCAGTCACCTTTACTGGGTTATAATCAACCTGCTCTGATAAATTGTTACTTCTGACCCAACTTTTAAAGTTATATATTAATGCACATTTAGTCTAGTATTTAAAATAACTTCTTTTCATTTAAAAAAATGAATATGGAACTGATGATTTTTACATGCAATCATGAAGAAAATATAATTACGCAGAACGAAAAAAAATCAAATTTACATCTCGGAAAACTGTCTATTATGGTTGACCTTGGCATTTGTACCCTTCTTGTACAGTCCGCAGAAAAAAACCTGCAACATGAGCATGTAAGTTTATTGGGTAACTACGCCTAACACCGCAGGGAATCAACATAACGTCTAAGTAGTACGAATCACGCCAGGAGAAACCTCGGCGTCTTCCCTTGCACACTTATTCTGGAGCAAAAGATTTCGTCGTTTCACTATAAACTTACATGCTAATGTTACAGGTTTTCTGCTGCGGACTGTACGTTTCGTTCAGCTAACAAAATTGAGGATTCAATCCCGGAAAGTACACAGCAAAGATAAGAGTAACGTAGCTGACTATAAAGTTGCAGGAAAACTGTGTTGTGAAGAGTCAATTAAACTTGAAAAAATAAAACAGTAATAAATCATTTAATCATGTAGAATACAACATATTGTAGTGTGATTTAGTAATATTTATTAAGATAACAAACGTGATTTGTTAAGATAACAAATTCGACAAGGTGAACACTGCAATCATAGAAGAATGTAATGGATAATAAACGAAAAATTGTAAAATTTCCTTTACAATTCTTTAAACCAATCCCAAATTAACGCTTAAGCTGAGTAGACTGGAGACGAGGGTGGCGTACATGTTTGGTTCCCTCTCCCTCTTATAATAAATTACAGCATAAATTAATTAATTGTTCCAGAAATTTCACATTTCACATTCTGCAATATGCCTATACATACTAAAAGAAGAACTTTTGACTCATTGAAAGACCAACGCCCAACCCAAGGCTAGAAACTTGAAATTTGGACAGGTCATGGGATTTGTGGCGTAAGGTTCCACTAAGGAAGGATTAAAAAAAAGAAAAGAAATGACACGATTAGGTGGCAATTATTATATTAAAATGTCCGTATCTCCGAATTTCTGAAAGTTATAGTAATGAAACTTGATATATGGACGTTTCATTTACAATAATTAAACATGTTTATCAGTGTTTTCTTATATTTGTCTTAGAATTGGGATTAGGATTTAGATTTCTGGGCTTTCGGCATCTATGGCCATGTTAGCCCGTCACGCATGAGAGATGACGTCCCTCGGCGATCACACTATTCGAGGAACGAGAAAGATGAAAGGGTTGGGAAGAAAGAAAGAGGCCTTGGACCTATATGTTAAGTACCAACGCGGTATTTGGCTGGTGTGAGTGAGAAAAACTCAGGAAAACCTCATTCAGAATGGCTCGCCTGAAAAACAGCTTTTACACCTTTACGACCGAGTGCCCCTACTGTATTTGTCTTAGAAAAGAAGAAAAGAGTTTGGAATATCGGAATCTCTAATTGATATTGCTGAAATGGAATATTCAGCGGAGATTCCTGTGAATTACTAACAATTCATTGCAGTACTAAACAATGTGTTGAATTATAGAAGTGTGAATTATATGGACAGTAGAATGTCTCATTGACACCTACTAGTGTGCCTACTCAAGGACAATAGAAATAAAACAAAGCAAAAAATAAATGAGGATAAGAAATTTGAACTTCGTTTGCAGTACTTGAGCGACGGAATGGAAAGAGTTGTTAAGTTACTAAATAAATAACGTGTAGAGTGAATACACCTAACTGAACGTATAAAACAACATATATTAAATTTGGAAAGGAAGTTTCCCTGAATTACCTTGGACGAATCCCTGAATCTATATTTTTACGTGTGTGTTATGTATAGAAAATATAAATTTGTGTTGTTGTATTTAATTTTTATTTTAAAAATGGCTTCAAATACCCCTAGCCAGAATAAAATAAGCCATATAGAGAGTATGATAGGAAAATAGTTTCCAATGAAATATATGAGTGTATAGAACATCTAAAAACATTATTACATGTTAAGCGAAACTTCTATAAACATCTGGAACGATTCCATATGCAAAATTCTCTATTAGAATGTAAAAAATACAAGGTTCGGTTGAACAAAACGTGTACAGCGGATTATCACTTTCCCAAATATATAAGCCCCAAGTAAACAGACAAGTTCTCTTGTTCGTGGTGTTGGATGCAGTTTGAAAAAATTGGAATATTGGCTGTCAATTCACAAGATTCGTAAGTGTGTAAGAGAGTAGCAAAAATGAAGTATGAAAAAGAACATTAAATAAAGAAATCAGAGAATGAGTAGATAAAGAAATAAACAAATTAAAAGAGGTTGCCCTAGCAAACACGGGTGAAAATCAACATCAATGAAATTTTTCGCAAGTGTTTCCCTGAAAAGTGGAAGATATTCGAAAGAAGAAAGGTCGGCTTGTGTACCAGGGTAATTTACCAAAAGAAGTATTCACCCAAAGTAAAGGTTGAATAAACTATATTGGTAATGAAATTGAAGAGGAGAGTCAGGTGGAAGAAAATAAAAGAATAACTAATGAAGAGAAACGTAGTGGTGGTGATTTGGTATATGATCCAGAACAAATCTTGTTAGTATTCTTTCAGAAGTTGTTAGAATAGATAATGAATAAAACTGAAGATATTGTTAGAGAAAATAACAGAAGAAAATTAATGTAAAGTGAAACAGAAACTCGGATTAAGGTATTGCATGACGATTTAGAAAAAAGAAAAAGATGGTTTAGAATCTAATTTACAATATATTTTGTTAAAGAAAAAGAATGGGTTCAAGAATTAATAGTAATTAATGAAAACTTACAAACAGACATGGACAAGAAAGAAACGAAATTATCGATAATTAAAATACAAAAGTATATAACTTAAAAAAAAAAGAGGTGTGTGAAATAGAAAAGGAGTGCCGAGTAAAGGTTAAGAAGATTATAAAAACTAGGAATAAAAGCAAAAAATGAAAGGAAATATTTAAGTTTTACGTTTCACAGTAGGAATAAAAAAAACATAGTTACTAATAGCAAAGATTAAGAAATTGTAAACTCAAGTAGTGGGAAAAATACAGTATATGAATATTGAATTGTGAATTACAGAATGTTTAGAAAGGGATGAAAGTAAAAATACTAACGATTTTTGGATTAACGGGTAATTTCTAAAATTTGGCATTGATGATTACATGTTACATACTTCGCTATTGTTAATTGAATGTTGTTTTATACGTTCAGGTGGTTAGCTTACACCATCATCTTTAATTACACGTAATTGTGTTAGAGTAAAGTAATTTAAAAGAGGGATATTGCATCATGAATCATTAAGGACTGATTTCTCAAGTGCACACCTTTTTGTAATAATCACATTAATAAAGGAAGAAAGTTAATTGCAGTTCATTTTAAACAAGAAAATGTGAATAAAACAACTATATATCGCTATATTCGTCGTTGGGAAAAGGGAATATCACCCAATAAGAAATCAGGATCAGGTCGGAAACCAACTGTAATGAACAAAGCCAACATCCGTTGATTGGAGCAATAAATGAACAACAAATCTGGAAAATCAACAAGAATGTTAGACAATAAATTCAAATGTAACCAGTCTTATATAGTAAAAACTCTTAAGAACAAATGTCAAATGCAATACAGAAGAAAAATACAAGTTCCAGAGAGAAGTGAGAAGCAGCAACAACAACTTCGAACAAGATGCAGACGTTTGATGGAAAAAATTCGTGGAAAGCAATTTATTCGTGATTACGAAAGTTATTTTACTTTCAAGCATTTGAATTAAAATACAAACGTAGGATTTCGCATGACTGACTATGGCACAGCCCGTAAAGATGTTAAATGTAAAAGGAAAGGCAAATTTGAGGAAGATCTCCTGGTATGGGTAGCAGTTTGACCTGCTGGAATTTCACAACCGTTTTTCCAACCTTCGCGAATGGCAATTCGTCAAGAAGTGTACCTAAATGATTCCATGATTAAGAAACGACTTATTCCACTTATCGAAAAGTACACCATTCCGATGATAATTATGTGTTTTGCCCAGATCTTGCTTCATCTCACTATGCGAAATCAGTGGTATTATACGGTATCTATGTATAATTTTGTTGCTTGCTCCGGAACTTCGACTAATTTAATAATTTTGGTCAATTCTTTAAGGGTTTGTGTATTGGAACGGGTGGGAAGCCAAAAATGAAAGTAATCTTAAAAACAGAATACAGTATTGTTTGAAAACGTAGACTTGGATCTCATACAGTGGATGGCTGATAGTGTACCTAAAAAATTAGATCACATTCGACGCACTGGAAGAATTAATCTACGTTATTTCTTTGAGTTCATTATATACGAGAAACTGTAATAAATTAACATTTCAGATTTTTTATTTTTATATTGAATCATAATTAGTGCCAAATTTTAGGAATCACCCATTACAACGGAAATAAACCTACTGGTTTTCAATGAAATCTTGGGTTCTTAAGAAATAGATAGATGAAAATGTTATTTGAACTAAAAAAAAGTGGGACAGTTTGTAATTGGTGTGTTACGTGTATTAAATAGAAACATTGAAAATAATGTAGTGATAAGTACCAGTAATACGAGTGAGGGTCATGGTAATATGAACCTCAAAGAATTGTTAGAAAATAATGTTGAATGGAAGGTAAAGGTTAATAACAAAAAAACCGAAGTGGTACTGTGAGATTTTGCACCTAAGGAAAAAGAATATAGAAATATCTCAGTTAGATAATGAGGTAAATCAGGTTTGGAAAGTGAATTCTAGTAAGTTAGGTGACTAATTAAGGAAATTCTACTGCTGCAATACATTAGACCAAAAGAAAGGAATGGGTAGGATAAGCAATTGTAGATATTAAGAATAAGCAGAAAGTATTATAGCATAAGACATAAGAACGCGACCGTACAAGAATTGTTTTTAAAAAGACCCACCAAAATCAGCAGAACATTTGTTCGAGGATAAAAGTGTAAAGTTGCGTAAATCTGAGGCAAGTTTAAACCCCAAAGAAATGAATATTTTTACACTAATTTGTGGGTTTCCAGGGGAGAGCAAATTAGATACAAATATGTATTAATTAGTGCAGAATATGAGTTAATGTGTTTAATGATGCCTATAACTTTTGTTGAGGCAAAGAATAGGATTAAGAAAATGGAAGCAGTATCAGCACCTGGCTGTGGTGGAATTAAAAAAAATAATGTAAATAGAAAGGATGTCGTTCATAGGTCGACGACGTTTAGGTTGCGGATATATCCCTAAACAGTGGAAGGAAAGTCGAACGGTATGAAACAGTAGAACTAACAAGGAACGGACGTGAACCTGTCATCCGGACATCCGAATAAAACCTAGTTCTTTCAATAAACATAACAAATATATGTTCATGAATAAAACATTAGGTGCCATGGACAAAGGAGTAAGTCCCTAGGGGTCATTAACCTTGTTAATATAAAGAAAATCGTAAAGTCGCAATGAAATAGCTATTGCATCAACACTATTTATTGGAAAGTCATCGATTATAGATCATTCTCTTCAACATGAAACAAGCTTTCCAGAGGTGCTATGTATTGGGGCAGGGAACATTGAGAGAATGTCGGGAAAATTTCCTCCAGAAATCCCTCCCATCAACTTTGTACACCTATGGAGTGACCCCGCTAAAAGCACACAATCCAAATGTATCTCGAAAAATACTATAAGAGATAATAAATGTGTGTACCAAGTTTTGTATTGATAGACAGAATAGGTATGAGGTGAAAGCGTGTATTGGTAAATAAGCTTTTCCCTCATATCTATTCCGCCTATCAACAGAAAACTTGGTACACACATTTCTTATCCCCTACAGTATTTTTATGTTATGGAATCTCGTACTTTCTAGCCGCCACAGCGTTAGCAAGGGCTCAACCAGGAATTGATCTCAATTGTAGGATATGTAGAGATCCTTTAGAGACTCTGGAGACTAGTTAGTGGAAAATGTATCTTCCATGCCAACAGAAGAATTTACAGGCATAATGAGATTGTTATAGTAATCAAAAATTATATTATTATTATTATTATTATTATTATTATTATTATTATTATTATTATTATTATTATTATTATTATTATTATTAAGTATTCTACCTTTTGGCAGGTCCTGGGACTAATGAAGTTTTTTGTTATTATTATTTAATTTAAGTTTGGGCCTGGAAATGTTTCTTTCATGTTTCTCAATCTTCAGCTTCTTCTTTTACTCTCAGTATTTTCTTCTATTCTTCAAATAATCGATTAGCCTAGTTGTGTTCTTCCTATTCCTCGCTTTCCTTTTATCTTTCCCTCTATGGCGGTATGAAAAAGATATTTCTTCGCAAGATATATTCAATCAAATTGGCCTTTCTACACTGAGAAAAAAATTGTAGGTGGCGTACTTAAAAAGATAGGTTACATGCGTAATTCCTGTAGTTTTTGGACTTAACGTACAGCAGACGTATAACTGAAAACGCATGTTTTATAATACTTTCTGTATAAGTGTTCCATCTATACGTACTTTCTGTATGAAACAATGGAGGCGGACAGGATCTCACATACAAATGGGCGTATATAACATATAGCTGACGAAGGTAACATAAGTATATGCATGTGATATACGGAAAACTGTTACGATGTCAGACATCCTGCAACGGCATGATGTAACATCTAAGGGCAGTGCCTATGTAGCATGCGGATAACGTATGCTCCGTACTAATTTCTATAGTAAGCAAGAGGATACCGTATATTTGTACAATATACCGCTGTCCGGAGAACGGATTTTTCTCTGTGTATGAAGGATGCTGGCTAAAAGCGTAATCTTCTCTCCTATCCGTTTTAAAACATCTCCGTTTGTTGCTTTCTCTGTTCATTTTATCTTCTCCATTTTCCTTCAACACCACATTTCAAAGCTCTCTAAATATTTCTTCTAGAACTTCCATAATGTCGAAGTATCTAATCCATACTACCTAATATTTCATGTATTGACTAATTTCTTCTTTAGTCCAATGTTAAGCCTGCTAGTTAATAGTGAGTGATCTTTTCTTTGTTGAATCTTTCTTTGGCTATGGCAGTTCTGGATCTGATCTCTTTGGTGCAGTAAGTGTCTTCCGTCAAATACTTCCAAGATACTTGGAATTATTAACCTCTTCAAGTTCTCTTTGTTCTACCCTGATTGTAACGGTGCCTTTCCATGGGATATTCTTCTGACCTTCGATTTTTTTATGTTAATTTATATTCCGAATAGTTTTCCAGTGTCAACTATTTTGTGAATCATCTCCTGTAGTCCTTCTTCAATTCTAGATTTGGTTTATTACATGCTATATTTTCAAATGTGTTAAGCAGTAGAACATTCATGGGAGCTAAGAGGACTGAAGTACATAGGCTATATTTGTGATTGGGTTTTTAAGTCGAGGCTTCTTGTGCGGGGATCCAATTTCTAGTTTTGCTGAGAGACTTTTTCTCTTCGCTTACAGTTTTCTGCACAGTTTGTAAACTTCTCTCACAGACCGCTAGGATTCTGTCACAGACCCCATAGTTTGTTTCGTGATTTTTAAAGTAAAAGAGTTCAAAAACTCCCGCAATTTTCCTTAGTGAGCGTGTGATCGATGCAATGGTAAGCTGAGTCCGAAAAAAACACGGATATTTTGTAAATTTTCAAAGAGAGCGATACAGACATGTGCACAAGCCTTAAAATACAAACTGTTCGTACAAAATACGGACGTCTGGAAACTCTATTTAACCTCCCGCCCTTCCCCAGATACAATGTTGATTAAATTGCGTTTTCTTTGCAAAAATTATATAGATTTTTATACTTTTAGTTACTAACTGATTCATTTTTTTTTCAATCCCGTAAAACTTAAATGACGTCCTCTGTCTGTCCCCTTGAACATTCTTATCATGGACAGATACGGAGATCTGTGCTCTACCGTCATAAACCGAATGTTAATGGAATTAATATACATCTACAGAAGTGGAGCTCTCTGTAATGCGAGAATAACAGACGATACTTCCAACATTTCCTATGAACTTCCCATATTTTTCAGACACCCAGCAGAGTATGTTGCTTTCTCAAGTATAACACTCCACCGACAGAAACTGTATTAAAACAGTGCCTCTATTTGCTGTAATAACAAATAACGTCACGTAGTTTAAAAGAATATGCTAGAGCTGCTCTATTATTTAAAGTACGAACGTTTATTACATAATTTTCTTCCTTTTCATCCTTTACATACATACACGAAGTTTCTCCTCATTCTTTCGCTGTTCACTGAATATTTACTTCTTCGTTTGCATTTCGAATAACAAGAGCGTTTTCTCATCAATATGCATACATACATACATACATTACTTCTTATATTCCCCAACCTTCGTATAGAGAATATCTTCTACATACGATTTTCTTTTATATATATTATAACTACAAACGATCTTAACTATATGTAAACATCCTGATTTACATAAAAAGAAACGAAGAACATGTTTATTAGGAACAATACAAAAAAAATCTTATTCTTGTAAAGTGCTGACCTTTCCAACACATATCGCTTGAAGAGTAATGGAATATGATTGCGTGTCTTCCGTGAATGCATTTTGCATCGCAGTGCATCTTAATTCAATTCTTATATTAACACGTTAACACCAAAGCAAAAAATGTAGTGTTAGCTGTATATAAATTTCTTTATTTTAATTTTGTGAATTCTTGAATTACTACCGCTCTAACGAGTAAATTGTACTTCTTCTTGTGTAATTACTGCTGTTGTGTTAACGTGCTGTTATTGGTTGAAGGGCTGTTAGGAGGGGGAGACATCAGTAGTTGTTTGCATTACTTTGCAGAGTTGCCAGAATATAAAATTGGTAAATTCAGTCTACATATTCTATTTTTCATTTTGTTTTATTATTATACAGGGTGTTTCAAAACAACACCGATAACGTATGGGAGGTGATTCCTCACAGCAAGATAAGACGAAAAGTATAAACCAACCTGGGTGCACAAATGTTTCCTTTCGGAGTTATAGGCTACCGAAAATATGAAAAAACGAACTTTAAAGGTCCATAGTTCCAAAAGTATGGAACCTACCTTAGTCGGGTCAAGACTTTGTTTAGAAACTATTATGTGCCTTATCCAAATAACCATGTTTCAGAATCCTGCAGTGCTTCCGCAATAATTTTTACAGAGGCAGTTGGTGAGTATTTCAAAGTATATGCCCGTAGCCAAACTCCCTCTATAAAAATTGTTGCGTGAGTACCTTAGGAGTCTGAAACATGGATTTCGTAAATATTAGTTCCTAAGTGAGGTCTTGACCCGACTACGGTAGGTCCCATATTTTCTTAGCTATGGACCTTTAAAGTTCATTTTTTTTTCCTGTTTTCGGCAGCCTATAACTCCGAAAGGAAGCATTTGTGCACCTAGGTTTGTCTATACTTTTTGTCTTTATCTTGGTGTCAGGAATCACCTCCCAAATGTTGTCGGTGTTGTTTGAAACATCCTATATACGATTGTTGAAGTGATTATTGTAATCTGTAGAAGAAAAGGGTAACACCAGATTAATTGCTACACAAAGTAAGGACTTCCTATTTGTCTGACACACAGTCACTCTCTGTTTTTAAATAATTCTACTTCAAAGAATGTTTTTATGAATGCAGTATATTTAGAATGAACTACTTCTGAGGCTTTATTTGGTATCTTGTTGCAGCCCCAGCGGACACAATTCCTTAAATGAACTGGTAAATCCGCCAAAGCCGCTTGCAAAAAATTTTCTGAAATATTGTTGATCACGTCGGCTGTTGTTGCTTCCTGATCATCCAAATTGGGTGGTTTTCTCTTGTAAATCCCCTCCTTATCTCAACCCTAGAGAAAAAATACAGCATGTTAAATCTGGGCTGCGGGCTGGCCATTTATGAGTACCACGTCTTCAAATTCAACGTCTTGGGAAATTACAATATCATACAGACATTTGCAGATCTTACTATATGGACACACCAGTGTGCATTTAAAAAGCTGTGGTTTAATCCGCTGTGAAATTACTGGCTACATACAAGTTCTGAGCATATCCAGACATATTTTGCTATTCACTGTTTCCCATAAAGGAAAGACCAACAGCTAGAGATGTCTACACCATACCGTCACCTTTCGACACCCCTCTGCTTTTTCAACACGCATGATCCGAGTCACCATACCCCAGGAATGACTGTTGTATGTGTTCAAAAATCCGTCATCATAAAACACTACCTTATCACATCACAAAATATTGTCAAACAGTTCCTGCCAGTCATCAGCCCAAGAAAATTTCTTCAAACTCCATGCATTTGTCACAGTTATCAAGAAACAATATTGTTGCACGTAATGTGATTTCCGTAACTTAAAAGAGAAATTCCTCTTCAGAATTGTGCCAACTGCATGCCATGTGAGACGACTTGCAAGAGTTCCTTCACGCGTTAATTTCTTTGAGCTCCTCACAAACATCTCCTTAATTCTGGTAAAGTTCTGGGGTTCTCGAAGTGGATTGTCATCCCGCTTTCCTGTATCAGCAATACGCTTGTTATTATTAACTTACGATGGAAATTCTCAATTGCTATTGCATCCAGTGTTGCACGGAC
Organism: Thermobia domestica; assembly: GCF_964235325.1. Taxonomy (NCBI): domain Eukaryota; kingdom Metazoa; phylum Arthropoda; class Insecta; order Zygentoma; family Lepismatidae; genus Thermobia; species Thermobia domestica. The sequence goes on from NC_137455.1 coordinate 121,205,768, forward strand.
CCCTCTTTCGCCCTCCACCTTCTTTGCTTCCGAATGACAGACTCCCAGACCTCGTATCAAGCTGCTACTCTGGCCTGCTCATCCACATTTATCACAAGGAGCCATTTTAACTCAAACTGCAAAGAACCAAAGAAAAAATATTAATGAAAATCTCAAATATCATTCTTTCTAAATACAATCGGACTCGGTTATAGCAACGTCGGTTTCTGCGATACCTTATGCATCAATAATTAGTCGGAGCAACTAATTTCTCAAACGTCAAGGGATTTTATACCATGTTTTGTATGACATTCACAAATGCACCAAACCAGTGTGAAACGTATCTCAAGCACTATCTGTAATATAGGTTTGACCGACTAGAACTTAATCATTCTGGACTTTTGATGCCTGATAATATTACACACCTCGTTTACAACGACACTCGTTTATAGCAAAAGTGCCATCAATATTACCGAGTCCGCCTCTATACTTGTATCATTAAAACCCTTTCATAAATAAAGAAGTTACAACAGTTTAAAATAGGGAGTGATTTAACACACACTCTGTAGTATTACTTACTCAACGCAAAATGACTTGGAGTATATACATGACTGCTCTCATACAAATTTGATTAGGTTCAGCTTATCCTTTTGGTATTCTTGAAAAAATTTGCAAAACATTTCACATATAAAAGTATCTCTGACGACGATCATATATATAATCTCTTCCCTCCCCTAAGTCCTACCGTCAAAGTGATATGATAAAACCACCCCAGGTCCGAACTTCATCCATATTGCAAATTTGATTAAGATCTGTTCTATGGTTAAGTCTGTGGCTATTTGGGAATGCGTTTTCGAAGCGTTACCCCCTACAGCGAACGCGACCAAGGTGGCTATTTGGTAACTTTACTTTTGCCAGAGTTATAAATCATACTGTGAGCCACTCAGGGTTTCCAGGTCTTTCTTGCCAAGGTCAAGTCTATAATAGCAGAGTTCCAGTACTCTGCACAAAGCATCTTCAAAACAGCTATTTCTTGCTAAAAATCCCCTTGCCTTGCAACACGTTTTTTTCCTTTTTTTTTCCTTCCTTTTGACATCTTTTAAACAGCAGGCGGGCTTGTGGTTCCTAAACGCACCAAATACGCTCGAGCGAACGTTTTCTCCGCTTTTATAGTGCTTTCGCGTTTGTGATTAGCCATCCACACTTAAATACATTGTCAGCGTATTCCAAGCGTACGCATGAGCAATAAAATCGCCTTACGATCGCTTCAAATAGCCGCCCTGTAAAGCGTGATGAAGTCACAAAGACGGTCACTTTTATTATTAATCTCTTTACATATATCTCCCCCTCCCCCTCCCCTAGGTTACACTGTAAAAGTGAAATAACGAAACGGGCCCGAACCCATCCCAGGCCCGAACCTTATCTATGTTGAAAGTTTGGTCGAGATCGGTCGGGTGGTTCAAGAGTTATTAAGTTTCCTTCATTTTCATAGATTTCCCCTCTTCCCCTCCCCCTCCCCTAAGATCTACTGTTAAAATGAAATGATAAAAGCTTCCCAGGTTTGAACTTCATATATGTTGAAAATTGATCATGATCGATCGGGTGGTTCAAAAGTAATTAATTCACGAACATAGTCACTTTTATTTTTATATTTATTAATTTTTGTATATCTCCCCCTCCACCTCCTCTCCTACGTTGCTCGTCAAAGTGAAAAAATGAAAATCATTCCAGTCCCGAACTTCATCTACATTGAAAATTTGATCAAGATCGGTCGGGTGGTTCAAGACTTATTAAGTTTTATTTATTTTTTTCTATGTCCCCCTCCCCTAAGTTGTACTGTCAAAGTAAATAGCTAAAACACTCCCAGGCCAGAACCGCATCTACGTTTAAAATTTGATCGAAATCGGTCGGGCGGTTCAAGAGATTAAGACTCACAAACACAGTCACTTTCAATTTTATAATATAGGTAGGATCTTACAGCTCTCTTTTCAAATTTCCTTACTTAAAAATAAACTTCAATTCTAATTAATATCTACAATATAATCCTATGATATTTGATAGAAAAAAATTAAAATAAAACTTTTATATATAGGCCTAACTAACATAATCACATGATATAGTAGATCAACAGTAGACCATGGACCATTAATACTGTGCATTTGTCGTTCATCGGAATCAATCAAGTCCTCTTATCCTAGTTAATCTTTAATTATTGATTATTATGTGCTGTCGACTTGGATTATATCTGCTACAAAAGAGAATCGTCTCTTCTTGGGATGATAATGAAAGAAAGAAAGTTGTGTAACTTCTATAATATTCATATATAACATTCCTATTGTACGTAAGTTACGCTAAGTAAACCAATAAAATCCATGCAAACACAAATTACAAATGTAATAATAAAAAGTGCTAACCGAAAAATTCTCTCCTAACCCTGTACTCTAAGAATGATATATAACTAGAGGGCTGCGCGGATATATCCGCGTATATGATCATCAATTTAACCTGTTGCGGAATATTTGAATTGTTTTTACGGATAAAATTGTGGCTTTTCGTGAAAAGGCAACAATTTTCGTGATCATTCTTAGGAAAGCCATTGATCATTAATTTATTTTAATATTCTTTTGGTCCATATAACCATTAATACTAAAGTGTGTTTCGTTGATTTTTTTTTCTTTGCTCTTGAAACACTATAAGGGTCTAATAAAGGTGAACTGGTAACATGGTTTTATGCTAGTTTGGTTAAGATAGCTTATTCTAGTTTCAAAACAACTTTAATTTCCATTTCACCTGTGCGTTCTGAATAAAGATACCATAAACGCAAACTTTGTACGTACACATATCAAATATTTTTTGTTAATATTATCTCTTCCGAGACGAAGAAAGAAGGACCAGAGATTTAGCGGTAGAGCCCTCACTTCTGGTGCGAAGGGTTTCCGATTCTAATCCAAACCGTGCGAGTTTATGGTGGACAACATCATCTTCATATTTTCCCGGGTTCTCCAGATTTCTCTCACATGCTCATTCCAACAATTGTATCCTAATCATTTATTTGTATTAATCATCGACCTGCTTTAAGCCTCCAGAACATATGTAAGACGAAAAACTTATAAAGATTTTATTTCACTTTTAAGCAAAAAGAGAAAGAGTTCTTAAGATAGTGTTGTATTCTAAACACGTACATTGTATACTACTCGAACGAAACAACATTTCGGGTAGGAGAGTATTAAATACATTTAAACCAAAGCTCCACGTCTCAAATAGCCTCGGTGTTGAACAGGGGCGCTAAACTTCAAGAAACAACAACAAAATAAGGACACTTCACTTATACTTTGTAAATGTATCCTTTCCTTGTCCAACTAGGATTATTTTTATTCGTAAACTACAGTTCCAAATGTTGCTGCATTTAATTCAGAAAACTATTAGTAAATTTATTCTTTCGCATGTTGACCCACTATAACCTTCCCCCCTTTCTTTAATTTGTTTTCTCAACATCTTTCCAAGCAACAGTTTTATTTGATCACGTAAACCTCCTATTTGACTTCCTCTCCTACAACATGACATTGTTGCTATGTATAAACCAGCTCAATCCCGTTGAACGGTTCGTGTTTCCACTGCTTGCCGAGTATTGCGTGTAAAGCGACGGGTTCATCCTAAGGTGAGGTTATACTATTATTATTCATAGTACTTGTACCTGTCGCAGGGACGATTTACTGTTATCTTCTCTCCTGCCGTTCTCTGGAGTTGAGTTTAATATCTGTACGTGTGGGTTATGAGGTCAAGGGATGTAATTTGGGTTACGCCAAGGTCATAAAATCCTTAGGGAGAAAGAAGTTGTTAGTCCTTATTAGAAGCAGTCCGCAGTAGTAGTCAATCAATTCTAATTTTAAAGTAATTACCTCTTTGTTCAACCATCTTAACTTCTTAAGGGGAAGTCATTAAATTTCCAATAACTACCCATTCGAAAAAAATGGAAGCTTGTTTTAGTTGTGTGTTCTCTATGTGGCTGTTTCTGTTATCGAAAGTACAAGGAGGAAGATATTAAACCGAATATGATAGTTTAGTCTATGTAGAAACTAGAAACATTCTCCTTGCTCAATCACGGTTCGTAATTTGTGAACTTATGCCAGCGTAGAGCTATTTTTTCAATTTCCTAAGCATGGGGAAGATTGAACAAACAATGCTTGCTAGTTTTTAGAAACATCTTAATCTGATGAACATGAAAATGTATTCGAATTATACATGATGTCCGTACTCTCAGCTGGGCTCGAACACTGTTCAGGTAAATTTTAATTATTATTTTACTCCATTTACATGCCAAGTTGCACAAAATCTACGAAATATACATTGATTGTTTAATGAAGCATTAAAATATGTTACTGTGCCCGCTAAAATAGGAAATATGCCAAACAACGCCTTTATACTTTTTTCCTTTAAATTTAATTTTGATAAATACGAGTGTTTAAATTGTATTTACATTATGTGTAGGTGTTGTTTCTAGCCACACTTCATTTGAACCCTTCTAAATGTTACATAGATGCACATATCTCTCGAGTCTAACATACTAAAAGTTACATGTCTAGTTTAGTGGTATCATATTATCAATAATGTACTTCAAATTTAGGGTACGCCAAATAATCATCCTTTCAGAACTTGCCTTAACCCATTGCGTTCCAGTAACATTCATGTGGATGTCATAAAATACTCCGTTGCAAAATACCAGTGACATCCATGAGAATGTCATGAAAACGTATCCATTATTAAGAGTCATATTAATCCTGGAGATGATGAAATTATTTAGTGGATGCAAGGCAAGAGGTTGTTCAACTGTTTCTCCTTATTTGACAGCACCTTACTGACAGAAAAGACAAAAATAAAATTTTGTCTCAGTAGATGGTAGGCCTTATTGAGCATTCAGTTGCAATACACATGTGCTTGTTTTGACGATAATGAATTAGCAACTTCGACATCGGAAAAATAAAAGAAAGCTTTGTTTTTGACCTCCGGTCAATGTTGCCAACCTGAAACAGCATAAAATCCCTTCAGAACATCAAAATTTCCTTTTTTAGTTCAAATGTTCCACAATGCAAATATTTTTTAATCGGTAATGTGAATGTTCTCGCTCGTGCACAATAACTATGCCCTATATAATGGTCTAGACAGTATTTTTAACTGTAAATGAAAACCTGGTATTACAGCACGCACATAGGAAAATGACACCTGCAACGCAATTAATCACACGAAATAAATCCTGGAAAAGTACTCTTAGAATTAAACGATTGGTGTACACAAGAAGTTTATGATGATGACAGGATGCTTGAAGTACAGATTTAATTTAAAATTATAAATTTGCATAATTGGTTTCGCCGGGGGTGGGGAGGATCTCTAAAGGTTGATGGGTTTGATGTATTTTAGGACGTTTTCTTCTAATGGAACTACATTATGTTGTTTACATTTCACACACACACACACACACACACACACACATATATATATATATATATATATATATATATATATATATATATATATATATATATATATATAATTTAAAATTTATGATACAGTACAATTCTTTTTAATCTTTAACAAAATTCAGAAATATTTTTACTGGTGGAGTGAATTTTGATCGAATGATTTTCTCATAAACAATTCTACCAGTTTTCTTCTAATACGTGCATAAATACTGTATTTCGTTAACAATCCCTTCACCTTGGATAAGACATTTCTCTCGAAAAAGAAATGGGTCCAGGTGATTAAATTATTGGTGGGATAAATTTATTTTGAACAATGGATAATAAATTCATTAGTTCTTTATTTATATACTGCGTATATGAACAATAACACTGTAAAGAGGAGATTGTATTTGTTTGTGTCCTCTTAACGTTGGGGTGCTTATTTCTAACAGTGGTACATAGTTCTTGTAATTAATTATAAAATGAAATACGAAGAAAAATCATTAGAAGTGATTTGGAGAAAAGCATCTGAAACAAAGCTCACCCATAGCAATAAACTGTCTTTTTAACGAAAGTGTATATTATGCCCAGTGCCGTATTTAGATGTGATGGATCCCTAAGCTATTGGAAGGGGCCCTTTATATGTCAAGCCTTCATTTTCAGTGACAAAATGTCGCCGTTTTTTAGGTTTGAATATATTATGCTAATTTATAGACTTAATGGATATCTAAATGGAAACAGGGGCCCATTATAAGCAAGGCTGAAAAATGGGGGCTTCATTATAAGCGGGGCTGGATAACAGGGGCCTTATTACAAGTGGGGCTGGAAATAGAGCCCTATTACTTGCTTCATAAAAGTTCATAAAAGTACATAACAATACAAAACTTCATTCTTGTATGTGTGTTTTATCTTATTTACTTTTTTCTTGTTATTCGGAAATTACATTACAAAAAGTTGTTTTCATTAAATTTTTTGTACCCCAAGAGAGAGGGGCCCTAAGCTATAGCTTGTTTAGCTTATACTTAAATCCCGCACTGATTATGCCATCGCGATTCATAATTTTTTATTTCATTTATGAATATTATCAGGTATGAATATGAACAGTCCAGTCATTCTTCTTCTTTCCCCGTCGTTTTAGTAATGGACACGAATTATTCCAAGTTCTTACGTATTTAGCACAGAAAATGTTTTATTATTATTATTATTATTATTATTATTATTATTATTATTATTATTATTATTATTATTATTATTATTATTATTATTATTATTATTCGATAATGAATCTGTGATACAGTAAAATAGACAGAAAATCGCTTCCTCACAAAATGTCTGTCATAAGTCAGTGATTTACTGAACAGCTGCCAAATAAGCTTGAAATTAATATTTTCTCCGTTTACGACAATTTTTCAGAATTTAATAATAATAATAATAATAATAATAATAATAATAATAATAATAATAATAATAATAATAATAATAATAATAATAATAACTTCATTACTTTTAGTGCAGTCAGTACAGAATTAACTTATTGGAATCACGACGAGCTATAATCGCGCAAAGTATATAACACAAAGTAAACATTAACTATATATACATTAAATGTAAGTTTATAGCATACAAACATTTTTAAGCAAAATGTTTTATTTTCTATGAATTTAAGAAAATTTTCATGAGGTGGGAACTTCCCTAGGATATTTAAATCTGATTTCAGTGTTAACACAAGTGCATTGAAATCTGGTTCAAATGCATTAAGAGATTTAAGAACGAAATTACATGTACTTTAGAAAGAAATTACTAGACATGCAGTAGGGTATATATCTTGCAGTCCATATAAAATTTTCTGAGCCATACTTTTTTTTGTTTCTTTACAGAAGTGAATATCCCCCTCCTGTCACCAGTAATTCATGTACAGTATTTCCACATCGGTCTATACTGTATACTACATAAAACCTCTCGTATAAACTCTCTGTAACGGACATCTTTTATTTTTGGATAAATAATCATGTACCGTTGGTGTCCTCATTAGGACATTTCTCTGTTGTAGTTACAATATCGTGTTCCAAAGTGTAAAAAATTCTTCAAAGGTATTTTAAGCCACTGACTGAACAGTCTTCTTTAATAAAATATATATGCTTACGCTTGGAGACATTTTATTAAATGATGGTGGAAGCAATATTTATGATAACTAACACTTTTGTGTGATTTGTGAACGAAAAACTGCACAGATTGTATAGAGTATATGTTAACATTTCCCATTGCACTGATATGAAGTGTGAAAAGCTGGCGGGTTGTAACCTGAAGATGTTCGCAGATGAGAGAACAGTCTTTTGTAAGTAGGTTAAGCCATAAACGAGACGTTGTAAGGCAACTGAAAGCAATGAGATTTCTCATGCTTCGATGAACAATAAGCAACATGTTTTAAGTTTCAGTTTCACTACTACTACTGCTGCTGCTGCACGAGTTGCGTTTATGGTATTGAGCATGCATTACGTATACACACAAGGCTCTAAGCCAACACACGAGACAAAAAGAGAGGGAAGGAATTTTCTTGGAAAAGTGACAAACTGGTGAACTTCAGTGACTCCTCGTGATCATGCAGCAACAGTATATACGGAGGAGACAACGAAACACCACAATGCAGAAACTAAAAGACGATGAAGTGTATTATGATTCTAGTTTTCGCAGATGAATTTCTTACATACATGCGACATCAAGTTACATATTGCACTGACCAACAGACACAGCACTGCGTCAGCAACTCTTGCCAAACTATTATCGAGATGCGTGGTTTCCCGGCGAAAATCTAATGGGAATCCTCAGCCTCTTTGTGCTGCAATGCAAGCAAAAGAAGAAACAAAAATTCAGTAACATACGCAATATTTCTTTAGTTTTTCTCTCTCTTCCTCTTTCTGTTTCCATTTCTTTCTACTCTATTTCTTATTTCTACTGCATCCTTCGCCTCTTTCTCTATATCCACTATTTTAATGTAGTCTGTGGTTATTGAAAAGCACGAATATAGTTTTTCCTCCCGATATTAAACGCATTTCTTTAAGAGAAACACTACTCTAAAACATACGATTATGTTTTCACGAACCTAATTATTTTTATATCTCATATTTTCAGTTCGCAAACTGAGAAAAAAATCTTGATTATAAGGAAAGATGTCAAACCTTAAGATATTCAGAAAAATAAAAGATGAAGTTCTGGCGCAATAACTTCCACACTAAGCTGTGACGTTTTAAGATTTTTAATTCAGTAATAAACTGCAGCTTCGGGTTTTTCCTTATACAAATGAACTGACATTGTAACACCAATAATTGCATATTAATTAACGAATTATATTATTTCTCCATTTATTAATAACTAAGCTAACAAACTGTTTTAAAATGGACATATGTTATAACTTGTAAAATAAGAAATTTAACACGTTAGCTGCCATGTGGGTCCAATCGATATCTGCCATGTAGGTTTTGTTGTTAGATGTTCAGGCACTGAATGTCAATTAACAAGTATTTGCTGTTTCTATAAGGCCGATCGAACCTACGTGTTGCTTTTTGAATGACTTGCTCTAATTTATTTTGACAAGATGCCAATAGTATGAAGTCCATGTCAATTTGTTGAATTTTCAGAAAGGTCTAGATCACTATACTGTTATTACAAGTAAAATCAAATTCTGCGCATATTTCTTCGTTTTTCATTGCACAAAGAAACTACTTATTAGCATTAAAAGCAATAGAAACGCATTTACACTTCTCACACAAAGCTAACTTCTTCATATAATAATGAAAAAATAAGTATCAAACAGAGTTGCCAGTTCAACTGTGATTTATCCCTTGCCCATAAACAAAAATACACGACTAGGTCCGATTGGACAATCAACTTTCATGCGCGCGGATTCAATACATCGCCTTTTATCATTACCATTATGTTTAAAATATATATGAACAAAACAAAAATAATGTAAGTACGTACGTTTGGCACTCTACCGGTGAACAACTAAATTCGCCCTTGGCAATTAACGTGTTAAAATAATAATAACATAACAAAGCAAACATTTCACACGGGGGCCGGTGACGTGGTCTTGTAGTTCAACTATCTTAGAGACGAAACGGAGAGTGCGGTGGGGAACGGCCAGAACTCCACCGGCTTCAAACACTGGGCAAGGTTTTGAGCTGTCCGTCATAATTTCGATGTTGCATAAGGGTTCAACAAACTACCCTATACATAAGGATAAGAAATCGTATAGGACATCCATCAACACGAGGCAGGGAGTAGAAATAGGAGGGCAGTTTCGTATATAATTTATTATATCACCCTTACATATTTATCTTCTTTGTCTGCCCTCTGCCTTATGAATACAACCTCCGTACTTGCGGGTGGTTGGCGGGAGATTTAGATGGCGATGATCAATGGACGTTTTTCGCCTAACAGGGTGGACGGTGCTGTTCAGTCGGTTCGCTAGAACGGGGTTTTTAAAATATTACGAGTTCGCAAAACCGTTTCTTGTACCCAGACATAATAGTAAATTTTACCCAGTTATACCCAGGAAAATTAAATTTTAGCTTAACTATCTTTGTTTTTAGAAATTCTTGCAGCTACAAGGTTAAACATATGATCTCTCAGATCAAGGCATAAGCGTTTATTTCTTAATTTCAAATGCTCAGATATCGAGAATGAGAACTGAATCACAGAGTGTAATGATGAGGGTTATTTATATCTGAAACACATACATATCATTATCAACAATTGCCGATCCATTGTTGGATGAAGATCCTCTCAATAATTTTAACTGTCTACTTTGACAACCGTCTATCTTGGATGATTTGTTTCCAAGATACTTGCAGCGCTACCTAATTTCGTCACACCACCTAATATTAGGATGCTGTGTAGGTATCTACTTGTCACTTGTGGTATCCAGTAAAAACTTTGTTTTTGTCCACCTTGTGTGTTTTGTTGAATTTTCAGAAAGGTCTAGATCACTATACTGTTATTACAAGTAAAATCAAATTCTGCGCATATTTCTTCGTTTTTCATTGCACAAAGAAACTACTTATTAGCATTAAAAGCAATAGAAACGAAAATCATATTCACGAAGAAATTAAATGTCGACTAAAAGCAGGGAATTCGTGTTACTATTCGGTTCAAAATCTCTTGTCGTCGCGAATTCTGTCGAGGAATTTGAAGCTTAAAATATATAAAACGATAATCATGCCTGTTGTTCTGTATGGTTGCGAAACATGGTCGCTTACTCTGAGGGAAGAACATAGACTGAAAGTATTTGAGAACAGGATCCTGAGAAGAATATTCGGACCCAAGAGGAACGAGAATGGGGAATGGCAGAAACTTCATAACGAGGAACTACATAGTTTATACGGTTTACCCAACATTGTTAGGGTCGTCAAGTCTAGGAGGCTTAGGTGGGCAGGTCATGTAGCTAGAATGGAAGAAAGGAGAAACGCTTTCAAAGTCTTGACTGGTAGACCCATAGGAAAACGACCATTAGGAAGACCTAGGCGCAGATGAGAGGATAATATTAAGATGGATCTCGCAGAGATAGGAATACAAAGTAGAAACTGGATCCAATTAGCTAAGGATAGAAGTCAGTGGAGAGCTTTTGTGAACGCGGCACTGAACCTCCGGGTTCCATAGGCCATAGAGTTAGTTAGTTAGTTGTATGTTTTGTTTTCTAACAGTTTTATATATATATATATATATATATATATATATATATATATATATATATATATATATATATATATATATATATATACTATGTGATCAAAAATATCCGGACACCACCAAAAACATACGTTTATCACATTAGGTGCATTGTGCTGCCACCTACTGCCAGGTATTCATTATCAGGACCTCAGTAGTCATTAGACATCGTGAGAAAGCAGAATGGGGCGCTGCGGGGAACTCACAGACTTCGAACGTAGTCAGGTGATTGGGTGTCACTTGTGTCAGAAGTCTGTACGCGAGATTTCCACACTCCTAAACATCCCTAAGTCCACTGAGTCTGATGTGATAGTTAAGTGGAAACGTGAAGGGACACGTACAGCACAAAAGCGTACAGGCCGAAATCGTCTGTTGACTGACAGACACAGCAGACAGTTGAAGAGGGTCATAAAGTGTAATAGGCAGACATCTATCCAGACCATCACACAGGAATTCCAAACTGCATCAAGATTCAAGCCAAGTACTATGACAGTTAGGCGTGAGGTGAGAAAACTTGGATTTCATGGTCGAGCACCTGCTCATAAGCTACATATCACACAGGTAAATGCCAAACGACGCCTCGCTTGGTGTAAGGAGCGTAAACATTGAACGATTGAACAGTGAAAAACGTTGTGTGGAGTGACGAATTACGGTACACAATGTGGCGATCCGATGGCAGGGTGTGGGTATGGAGAATGCCCGGTGAACGTCATCTGTCAGCGTGTGTAGTGCCAACAGTAAAATTCGGAGGTGGTGGTGTTACGGTATGGTCGTGTTTTTCTTGGAAGGGGCTGGCACTCCTTGTTTTTTTGCGTGGCACTCTCACAGCGCAGGCCGACATTGATGTTTTAAGCACCTTCTTGCTTTCCACTGTTGAAGAGCAATTCGGGGATGGCGATTGCATCTTTCAACACGATCGAGCACCTGTTCATACTGCACAGCCTGTAGCGGAATGGTTACATGACCATAACATCCCTGTAATGGACTGGCCTGCACAGGATCCTGACTTGAATCCTATAGAACACCCTTGGGATGTTTTGGAATGCCGACTTCGTGCCAGGCCTCACTGACCTACATCGATACCTCTCCATAGTTCAGCACTCCGTGAAGAATGGGCTGCCATTCCCCAAGAAATCTTCCAGCACCTGCTTGAAAGTATACTTGCGAGAGTGGAAGCTGTCATCAAGACTAAGGGTAGGCCAACACCATATTGAATTCCAGCAGTACCGATGGAGGGCGCCACGAACTTGTGTCATTTTCAGCCAGGTGTCCGGAATCTTTTAATCACATAGTGTATATATATACACTCGTATATAACCGGTTGTTTAAAAAAATTACAATAACACCACTGAGTGGACGTGAACAAACAAAAAAAAAGAATGAAAAATATTTTTTAAAAAGTCCTTTTTATTTTCTTTGCTCTTATTTCTTTTAGGTTGGTGACGGTTGTGTTTCCGTTACTTTTGGTTTTTATTCGTTTTTCGTTTATTTTGTTTATTCCTGAGCAATGTGCTTTTGTAGATAGGAATCGTAGTGTGGTGCAGATCCCATGCCTCTTGTCCGCGTCGGTCCCATGTTAATTCTTACGTTATTGCCAAGAGAGTAGCGTTAGTTCTTCCGAATAGCGCCTCGGTGCTATTTGCTGCGACCACATATGTTTTCAATTTATTATGTTCAAACAAGAATGTGGGTAAATCATGTTTAATTTCCTCAGGGCCGAACTTCCCTGTAGGCAGTCCAAAATTCAAGAGCAAGCGCAGGATGTCCCTATAAATAAATAAATACGTGTAAATAAAATATGATGGAAAAGACTCAGCTCCGATGGTTCTCTACTAGTACTGCATCTCCAGTGGTTCTTTACCTTGTAATTAGAGAAAAACACTTAGCTCATAGTACAGTTCGCGGCATAGAGAATGTTACACAAACTTTAAATTCAAATTACTAACAGACGCTTGCGCCGTGTGCTTATGCATTCAGAAACACACGTCTCGGTCAACGCTCTGGTATTCCTTCTGGTAATCTGCTTCTGGTATTGAATCCAACTCCTCTCTTTGTCTAAAGCAATCTATGTGATGTAATATACTCTTTCCGTTCAGACGGAAAAAACAGGAATCATCTTTACAAGCTTTATAGCTCTAAAAATCTGTTTCATTCGCTTGGTCTAAAATGGCTTTGTAGAGCCTAAATAAGAAAATTGTCATAAACTGTTCCCATAGCTTCATAAACGCCTTTATTTTCATTGTTTCGTTTCTTTAAATACTACATATCACATCAAGAAGGAAGATGCTCCTTGTGAAATCCTTTGGAAATTATCAATCACGGCAGTAGGTTTTGTGCTTTCCAAAGTCTGTAATGCGGGCACAGAGCTCTAAAATACACTGACAGAAATGAGTGCTATTCAATGATTAGTTTCATTTTATTTTCCAGTAAATGCAAGCAAATGCTCCAGGGACGTCATTTGGGCAGGAGAGAAGGGTGTAATCCCTCCCCTCGGTGTGATAAACATACATTACTTGATCAAATGTGTAGTAAAATACTGATATAAAAAGTGAAAATCTCATGTCGGCAGAGAAACCCTCCCGGAACAAAATCTAAAATGACGCTGCTTTTAGCAACAAAATAGAACTATAGACATATGATAGCACATTGCTAGAGCGCTTACATTTGCTTTCAAGAGTCGGAGTGATCCCAAGCCATGTGTGTTCATAGTGATGATATTGAGAGAGAAAGATTCAAATATGGAGACAGAGGGGGTGATTTAAATATGCAAATTTAGAATTGGAGAAAAATGATCGGACGGCATCAATATTATGACCAAATTTGTGATTTCGCCATGTGAAAACAGAAAAAGGAAAGTTTCCGAACTTCAAGGATCACATCAGGCAGTTGTCGAATGTAGGTGGAGAACTCTTTTTAGAGCATCAGATGATTACGAAGGGAGAGGAACATAGTCGTCCAGTTCTAATTGAATATTTAAAGAAAATGGCCGTTATTTCTTTATTTCATTTTTTAGGGGTACAAAGAAGTGTTGAAATTTTTAAAAAGTAAATAATCGTATCCTGAGTTAAACATCGCAACATAACATAGATCTATATAGGAGTCACATACCTCTCAGGTGTTTGTTTCATGGCCAACTGATAATTAAAAACGAAGGATAACCATTTCTCCAGGTTAAGATGAATCTTTATTGTTTGGGATGTTTTACCCTATGACAGCATATATCACTGACATTATAATTAATTGTGTATGTAACGTATTTGCTTATTACATACTGCATGCAAGAAGAAACAAAACACTGATCATACATGAATTAGAAACTCCAACTGGAAGTAAACTCAATCTTGCAAACGGTGCACGATATTGAAATATTAATCGAAAAAAATCTCCCCTTTTTGATACCCCTTGCCGATTATTATCACGACGTCCTTCACTTGTGTCTGCAAATGGACACTCACAGATATTGTGAGGAATGAGAAGGAGATTTATGCTCATATGCCAATGATGCGCTGTGTAGAGAGCGCAGGTTCAGCTACTCAATATATTAAAATGCTAGGTTTATATGTTTGTCACCAATCCTTTCGATAATGAGATCTCGAAACCACAAGTGCTAGAAGGATACCGTTTTCGCTGGTCAATTCCAAATTTTGTGTAGATTGTCCAGTTCTAATTGAATATTTTTTTAAAACGTGCTCTTTATTTATTACATTTTTAGGGGTACACTGGAGGTGTTGAAATTTTTTAAAAAGTAGTATATCCTATGAGTTATACATTCCAACACAACATAGTTATTCACAGTGGGTTGTATATCTCTCAGGCGTTTATTTCGTGACCAAATGATAATAATGAAAAACGAAGGATAATTAATTTTCCAGGCTAACATGAATCTTTATTATTTGTAGTGCTCAATGAACACTATATATCAATGACATTATAATTAATTGTGTATGTAATGAATTTGTTTATTACATACTGCATGCAAGAAGAAAGAAAACACTGATCGTGCATGAATTAGAAACTCCAACCGGAAGTAGGCTTAAATCTTGCAAACGATGCGATATTGAAAAAATAATCGGAAAAAATATCTCCTTTATTATACCCCTTGCCGATTATTATCAAGACGTTCTTCACTTGTGTCTGTAAAGGGACATGTACAGATGTGAGGAATGTTAAGGAGGTTCATGCTCATATGTGAATCACGCGCTGTATAGGGAGCGCAGGTTCAGCTAGTATCTAATAAAATGCTACGATACCAATTACGAGCGACCGAGCTCCAACCTATAGCTTTAGCTTTCAAATCTTTGATTTACGGTTACTTGTGATTTTACGCTTATAACAAAGACAAATATTTTTAAAAAGGTGTATAAATTACTTAAAGAGATATTTTTCACAAAGTTTATCTTTTTAAATTATTGTTCAAAGCCTTTGCATTTTAATAAGCCTTCTCCGAAATAAATGCAAGTGCATTGTGCTTCCATCTTCCGAGTTCTTTTAAACTATGATTATATGTTTGTGGTCAATCCTTTCGACAATGAGATCTCGAAAACTACAGGTTCTAGAAAGATGACGTTTTCACTGATCGATTGGAAATTTTGCGTAGATTGTCCAGTTCTAATTGAATATTTAAAAAGCATGGCCATTATTTCTTTATTACATTTTTAGGGTACACTAGAAGCGTTGAAATTTAAAAAAACTAAAGCATCATATCCTATGAGTTATACATTCCAACAGTATTTACAATGTATTTACTTATTACATACTGCATGCAAGAAGAAAGAAAATACTGGTCATACATGAATTAGAAACTCCAACCGGAAGTAGGCTCAAATCTTGCAAACGGTGCGAGATATTGAGAAAAATAATCGAAAATATCTCCCCTTTATGATACCCTCTTGCCGACTTTTTAAAATCAAGACGTCTTTCACTTGTGTCTGTAAAGGGACATGTACAGATGTTGTGAGGAATGAGAAGAAGATTTATGCTCATATGCGAATGATGCGCTGTGTAGAGAGCGAGGTTCAGCTAGTCTATGTATTAAAATCCTAGGTTTACATGTTTGTCTCCTATCCTTTCGACAATGAGATCTCGAAAATCGCAAGTGCTAGAAACGTACCATTTTCACTGGTCAATTACAATTTTTTGTATATTGCCCAGTTCTAATTGAATATTTAAAAAACATGGCCATTATTTCTGTATTACATTTTTTTAGGAATACACTAGAAATGTTGAAATTTTTAAAAAGTAAAATATATTATCCTACGAGTTATACATTCCAACACCACACAGTTGTATATAGAGGTTGCATATCTGTGAGGCGTTTGTTTCATGGCCAAATGATAATGAAAAACGAAGGATAACTATTTCTCCAGTCTAAGATGAATCTTTATTCTTTGGAGTGTTTTGCCCAATGGATAGTATATATCACTAACATAATTAATTGTGTTTGTAATGTATATACTTGGTACATGCAAGAAGAAAAAACTGTGATCATACATGCATTAGAAATTCCAACGGGAAGTATCCGGCGGGAGCTTATGTGGTTCGGATTCCACGTTAATCAGTGGTTCCCGTCTCATATAGCCTTGCTGCTGAAAGGGACGTTAAACTCAAAATCAACTCAAGTCCAACCGGGAGTAGGCTCATATCTTACAAACGGTGCGAGATATTGAAAAAAATCTCCCCTTTATGATACCCCTTGCCGACTTTCATCAAGACGCCCTTAACTTGTGTTTGTAAAGAGACATGTACAGATGTTGTGGGGAATGACAAGGAGATCTGTGCTTATATGTGAACGATGCACTGTGTAGAGAGTGCAGGTTCAGCTACTATAACTTTGAAAAACAGCTTATTTTCTTTAACTTGCAATGTTTCAACTTTGATATTAAATCTTACAACCTTAATCTAACTCATTTCCCTACGTCATATCATGATGAAGTTTTGCACAACGACGACAGTCGAGTGGTAATAACAATATTCCATTGTTACTGTAACATATTTGTATAGCTTTAAAAGTTTTTGAGTAAAAAAAAACGTACATGGACCGTACGGTACAACATGGTCTTCTCGAAGAATTTCACACAGATTTAATATACGTATAAATTACCATCTGAAAAATAAACTGTGGGGGAAGCGAAGAAACTGAAACCATTCCTAGGAGGGAAAGGGTGACATGTAAAAATTATATATATATATATAGGGAGAGAGAGAGAGAGAGACAGTAGATGGATAGGTAGATTGATAGATGCAACTGCTAGAAAACAAAACATACAAGATGGGCAAAAAGGAAAGTTTTTACTGGATACCACAAGTGACAAGTAGATACCTACACAGCATCCTAATATTAGGTGATGTGACGAAATTAAGTAGCGCTGCCAATATCTTGGAAACAAATTATCCAAGATAGACGGTTGTCAAAATAGACGGTTGTCAAAATAGACGGTCAAAATTATTGAGAGAATCTTCATCCAACAATGGATCAGCAATTATTGATAATGATATGTATGTGTTTCAGATATAAATAACCCTCATCATTACACTCATGTGATTCAGTTCTCATTCTCGATATCTGAGCATTTGAAATTAAGAAATAAACGCTTATGCCTCGATCTGAGAGATCATATGTTTAACTTGTAGCTTCAAGAATTTGTAAAAACAAAGATAGTTAAACTAAAATTTACTATTCCTGGGTATAACTGGGTAAAATTTACTGTTATGTCTGTGTATAAGAAACGGTTCTGCGAACTCGAAATATTTTAACAACCGGTTCTAGCACACAGAGCTGATATATATATATAAGTCGATAGATCACATAGAGCTGAACAAACTGGTACGTTTCAGAATAAACAGTCATGCGTAGGTTTCGAGAAATTTTATGGTGTTAAAAACTTTGTTGTTCATTGTCAATCAGATTCAATGATGCCAATATGTGGTATAAATCGCATTTGAAAGACTTTTTGACATTACTTTTCCCGAAAGAGAGAATAGAAATTTTTGTTGAAATTGGCAGCATAAATAGATTTTTTTGGTATATATAAAATCCACATCAACAAATTATCTAGAGGCGAAAACTAGATATAATGAGTAATCAAAGAATGTGAAATTGTTATTAATTCTCAAGTTTTAACCATAACCTTTTTTTATCTCGAAAGTTCATGCTCCTGAGGAAGTAGTTTATGAAGCGTGTGATAGACAAAAATCGACCGCCTAAAAACGAAAATTGTGCTCTGGTAAAATAAAATAATTAAGAAACGAATGAATGAACTAAAGAAAGAATGATAAAATATCAAACGAGAAACAAATGAAATAATAAAATATGAAACGAGAAACAATCAACTTCCACAACTTTCCACCCAAGATGTGTAAAAAAAAAACGAATTTATATTGCCGTCAGACTCAGCATGATGGCACAAAGGCCATCATCATCACTGCATTTCTGACAACAAAAAATACTTGTTTTCGATTAAGAAATACTTATTCAGAAGCTATTTTAGTTTCTTTAAAGATCGAATAGTTTAATTTCACAGATTATCTTGTAATTACGTGCAGTATAACGAGGGGAATTTAAAAACAAAATGGACTTTGTGACTCTAAAGATGGGATTTTATAAATTTTCAGGTTGGCATTACTGATCCGGTTCAGTTGATAGCTTTTATTCTGCTGGAATAGATTTTTTTTATTTATTCAGTGTTTATAAAAAAAACATACACTATTAAGCAGCAGATTGTACCTATTGTTATTTGATATATCTTACCAGTATTGCACTTACGATTTGTAAGATAAAAATTCAAGTACAGTAAAATAAAAATTACTGTACAGTCCGCAGCAAAAAAACTGCAACATGAGCATGTAAGTTTATTGTGAAACTACGCCTAACAGCGCATGGAATCAACATAACGTCTAAGTGGCACGAATTACGCCAGGAGAAACCTCGGCGTCCTCCCCTGCACACTTATTTTGGAGCAAAAGACTTCGTCGTTTCACAATAAACGTACATGCTCATGCTATCACTTAGTTTGCTCTTTAGACATTAGTATTAAAACCGGAAGTGTTGATTGATGTATATCACTTCCGGTTACAATAGAGGAATAAAATGAAAGGTGAAACTTATTCTTGTGTTACTGAATATACGTATTAAAAACTGTTTGTTAATATCTATTTCCATTTTAGTCGCTATATCATCAATGTTCTAACCGGAAATTGTGGGTTTTTCTAGCTCCGGTTTGATAAGATAGATGAAAGTCGAAAAAACAGTTATTCTGGGGACGTTGATCTCTGTAAAAAAAAAGAAAAAAAAGAGAGAGAAAAAGAAAAAAGTCACTTTTCGGTATCTCTTGCCGCTTTTGTTCCGTAGAAAGCAATATTGAAATCGAAAGTATCGTTAAATTTCAACCACTTAAGGATTTTGGTGGAGAGTTACGGTTGTCATGGTTTGGTACATTGTCTTGAGACCCTGAATTGATTGCAGAACATTGCTTGTCACCATCTGTTACCTTTTTTGATTCTATGGCGATAAACGTTGAAACCGGAAAATGTTTAATTCGAACCACTTATGGTTTGAATAGAAAGTTAACGGAGAAGATGGAACCTATTCTTGAGACGCTGAATCGATTGCAAAAAAGAAAAATCGCTTCTTGATATATCTTACTGATGTTGCTCGTGTATGTAACAACGTAGATTATATGGGTAAATCATGTAGTTTTTGGACTTAACGTAGAACCAACCCTATGAAACATCCTGCAGCAAACGTAGGCATAACTAAAACGTATGTTTTATACGTATTTTCCGTATGAGTGTTCCGAATAAGCATACTTTACAAAGAAAGAACTGTACTTTGGCGGTCAGACTCTCACATACAGAAGGACGTATGTAACATATCGTCCATTTGTTTGCAAAGTGTCGTATCTCAAGGTCTTCTCACTTTTCAGGAGAGCGATTTGAAATTTTGCACCTACCTAGGTATTTTAGTTTTCTGTTACTCTCATGTTTACCAACAAATGTTTACCAATTTTTGACACAATGTAGCCAAAAGTACATTCGTTAATACGCATGTTCAAATTATATAATATTGTAATATTAAGCCATAAAAAGTATGTTATTTGAGATACATCACTTTGCAAAAAATGTTTGTTTTAAGAATGAATTACGTCACTGTACCTAATTCTTGGGATATAAGAATAAGGCCAAATTGAAGTTGGAAAATGTAAATTTGTCTATTTGTGTCAATTTAAGTTGTTGTATTCATCTTTGATAGACTAAGTTATAAAAATAGTAAACAAACAATTCAACCAAAAGTCTTATTTCTTTCATTAATTAACTAAACTAACTAACTCTATGGCCTATGAAACCCGGAAGTTTAATGCCGCGTTCACAAAAGCTCTCCACTGACCTCTATCCTTAGCTAACTGCATCCAGTTTCTACTTTGTATTCTAATCTCTGCGAGATCCATCTTAATATTGTCCTCCCATCTGCACCTACGTCTTCCTAATGGTTGTTTCCCGATTGGTCTTCCAGTCAAGACTTTGAAAGCGTTTCTACTTTCTTCCATTCTAGCTACATGACCTGCCCACCTAAGCCTCCTAGACTTGAGACCCTAACAATGTTGGGTCAGCCGTATAAATTATGAAGTTCCTCGTTATGAAGTTTCCGCCATTCCGCATTCCCGTTCCTCTTGGGTCCGAATATTCGTCTCAGGATCTTGTTCTCAAATACTTTCAGTCTATGTTCTTCCCTCAATGTAAGTGACCATGTTTCGCAGCCATACAAAACAACAGGCATGATTATCGTTTTGTATATTTTAAGCTTCAAATTCCTCGACAGAATTCGCGACGACAAGAGATTTTGAACCTATCCAAACTAGAGTATAATATTAATCTTTTAAGTAAACTATAACTTAAATGAGTACAGTTAATTACACTTCCATACAATATTGAAAATTACTGAACTATGTGCATGCAGTAATAGGCAAAAGTCAGTCTAAAGTTAACAAAACAACAAAAAGAAACCCGTTTTTGTTTGAAAGCATCCTAATGGTCGAGATGCAAGTAAAATTGCTGGTGCTCAGACATTTGTATGACAGGAGTAGATCCGTTGCACAGAGATGTTAAGTCTGCTTATTTGTCTTGGTCGACTTTCAGCTTTAGTAGGTTAAGCTTCCCAACCTTAAAAACTTTTACGTTCTTCTTGAGGCGCTTAAGTTAGATTTCCTTGTAATCTAATTGTAGGTGGCTGGTTTTATGGAAAATAGTTGTCGGCAGTGACGTAACAAAGCGCGGGGTGCAAACCTGGCTTGTTCCACGGGTTCCGGATTGGGCGGGCGCAAAGCTGTGTAAATATTTATTTACACTATAAGGCAAGGGAAGGAGTTTTAGAGAACTAAAGATCATAAAACTATACCTCAAAAGCTTAACAGGACAGCAGGAGTCACCAACCTTAGGATCATATCCGTAGACCATAACATAACTCTAAGCTATGTTTTGAGGACATTATAAAAAAAAACTGCAGCCAAAAGAGCACGCAAAGTTAAATTTTAGTTCAAACTTTCTGTGTTTACATTTAACTTACATTTCCGACACTTATACATAGCGTGGTTTGGAAGTCTAATAAAGATTACGGAAGAAGTGTACCGAGGCAAAATGATAGTAGGATAGTTCTACAAGTAATATGTGCGCGCGCCACTGTTAGGAATGTGTTACAATACATACACTTAGAAGGCAAACAACAGTAGGTATATACAATGTGTTACGTAACAGTGTATACTTTTACACATTTACTACATAAATTTTACAATATTATTAAACAAAAAAAAGATTGTTTAAAGATGAGACATACAGTATCAATTAATCAAACTTAAAGAACTGAAAAAAATCGCATTATGGCATGAGTATAACAGCAAATGCATAGTGTTTTGAGGAAAATGGGGGAAAACGAATTTCTTTGTAAGCCTCAAAATGGATGTTGCACGAGAAGCATGCCACTGATAGTGAGACATAAACTCATTAAGGTCTTTATTATGACTCTAGCAAGAGAACAATACAGTACAGTTAATGAGGTACAATCTAAAAGTATAATTAACACTTATTTTTTTTTTTTTATTCCATAGATCACAGTCAATCTGAACAAAATAAAATAAATTCTCATGTATAATTTTCTAGAAAATGAAAAGAAAAAGCAACTTTTGTGGCGGTAAAAAGCATGCTCGTTGCCAATAATAATTGTTACAGTTTTTAAATTTGCTGGAAGAAATTATTTGTGTGTTGTGTTCAGCAAATTACATTTAACAAATTGTATCATGATGAAAATTTTTATCAGGGTATACATCATTGTCAGTTTTCTTTTTAAGAGGTGACGTGCTAATCGGACATCAACTTTTAGGTTTGCAAAGAAAATATTTTTTTTCCCTCTTTTTCTAGGAAACTACGCATAAGGATTTTTTTCATTCGGATATGCTCTTTCGATTGGTAAATGTTGAATTTTTTATACAATTTTTAAGGAATTCTGCTTACCAACATTCCTTTATATATTTACTCTGGCCTTTCTGGAATTAAAAATCTAAAGAGCAACTTGATGGATCATCCAATTGATTCCAAGATATGGATAATCAAAGCTCGGTTATATTCATGTATTATGTATGAAACATGCCCCTTTGTAGTATGCAACCCGATTGTAACTAAACTTCAGTTTGGTATCATAGACCTACCAATCAGCTATTTCCAATATAACCGAACTCCTTCCCATAGTGGAAACGTAAACAGCTATTTGTTTCCACTGAATCCTAATAATATTATCGAATTTCCGTTCTTTTACATGATTTCTTCGTTACAGAGCACCAACTTACTTCCTTTATTATCCACAAACTATTGCCGTCAGCGTTACTCAACTATAGTGATTTTTGATCAAAATATGTTTTTCCATGTAAATAAATTGTAATTGGATTGGATCCTTCTTTTGGCGATCTTCCAATAATAACAATATTATATTATTATCAACACATTATTAGTGGATTCAAAGTCTTCCAGGATACTGAACTTAATTTTAATTTTATGAATTATTTTTCATAAGAATTTGAGACTTCTGCCCTGCCAAATACGTTTTGAAATACTCCGTATATTGTACACAGTGAAATAAACCAAAATTGAAGGACGCTTACAACAAAAGAAAGAACATATCACAGAGAGTACTTGTAGTAGACTATTTCCGAGCAGTTTTATGGCTTTCTCGTCGCTAGAACTCAGTAGTATTAATCCTGCAGACAGTGAACATGTGCCAAAGTGTTTTTTCTTTGTGAAATATACCATAAACTATAGACATGTGAGCAGACACCGTTTATTGACTGAAAGCATTTTCCTCGCTGAAAGACTGTCCGATATGTAGTTCACAACTTTTATCACAAACGATGAACGCCCCATTAAGCTTAAGCTACAAACAGTCTTTTAGAAACTTCAACTTTCCATTGCCTTTTTGTATCCCAATAATAATAATAATAATAATAATAATAATAATAATAATAATAATAATAATAATAATAATAATAATAATAATAATAATAATAATAATAATAATAATATAGTTAAAATCCATCAACATAGGAGTGACGATTTTGGATGGGTATCCTGTATTGTAAGTATTGCAGATACTGAGTGTATGCGTGATTACAAGGGAGTGAAGAGCCTCACTAATGCAGTGTATAATAGCCAACGCTTCTTCAAAGTTGCAGTTTATTTGTGCTTCAATAAGGAAAGTCATAGATAATATTGATGCAATTTTAAATAACCATAAGTGGAGAAGGACGATCGTGTTCTTTTTATTTCTAACTTACTTGCTCATTGAGGAACTTTTGATGTACTCGTATATTCCATTGCAATTTAGATTGAACTGACAGAAACAGAGGAAAAGAGTGTGTTTAGTGCAGGGATGCAAATAAGCAAGAAAATTGTACTAGCTCAAGAAGAAACCTACTAGCTCACATTCCACAATAGAAATCATTTACTTACCTTTGTAATAAGTAATAGTGATATTAAAAACTCGCCCGCACTGATGAACCATTGGCCCCGGGCGAGTGAGCGAGTGGTTATTTGCATCACTGGTTTAGTGGCAGACCGCATACAGGGTGGGATTTAAATGAGCGCAAAGTGCGTTTAGTGGAGCTTTACATACATTCCTCATATCCAACATTTGACCTCAATCCCTCTACTCGTTTCACAATTAATATAGCATTTCCAGACGTTCTATCTTCGCACTTTGCCCTCATTAATCTACCATTCTGTATACTGTCTGCCACTAAACACCTTCTTTTCCTCTGTTTTTTTAGGTGACGAATTCAGTACTAGCAACCATTTTCAGCAAATTAAGTTCACCAAATCGGAATGGTCCCTTGTAAGACCACTGCTTGGATGCACGACAAATGCCAGTAAAGCTATAGAATAGCAAATTTCAAGCTTCACTCATTCGGTTAATACTTTTCTTTGTAGTAAATTCAGACATTTTCAGTGGAGGGGATATTAATCCTTCGAAAGGAAGGGATAATTTTCCTGTAAGTACTCTACAATTTTTGTCCTTCGATATTTTATTCTTTTCGCGGGCTGGTTCTGAATTTGTCTATATGAATATTCTATAGGATCAACGATATCGTAACCGTAACGAACAAAAATGGAACACATATCTCATATGTCCTTTTGTTAATAATTTTGGAACAAGTTGAGTCGACCAATTCTAACTCAGTTTTCCTTGTTATATAGAGAATCTGATTCTTTCTTTAGTGAAGTCAAGTCGTTCGGAACTTATAAATAAATATGTATCCATTTTTTTGGCTGAAAGTACAATTAAAATGTTCCTAAGATAACTTCTGAACTTTTGGAAATTTTTGTCTTATCTTAAGCGTTTCCTCCCACTTTCTTCATTCTACCATTTCATTCATTATTCATCATCACCGTGTCCTTTAGCCTAACCGGCATAACCGTGGGACGTAAAACTCAAAGATTTCATTTTAAATTGAGTTTACACAAAAGACATAGACAGTGGAGTCGTTTTCAGTTTTCACTCAAATTATTCTAAAATATTAAGAGGTTTAATTATAATTATAATTATTATTATTTTAATTTTTCTTTCTCTTTTTTGGTCAATGTTGCTAAACATATCATCATCATCATCATAGCTATTCTGCCACTATTGGCAGGTTACTTGCCGCAACTGAGAAGCTTCGACGTACGGTGGTACTCAGCTAGTCTTCATCTTGACGTAGCAATTTTCTGTTTTAATACCTTCCATCAACTGCAGTTTCCTTTGCTCCTTCCCTCTCTTTCCTTCCACAATACCCTCTAGCACGTCCCCCATAATACAGATCCTCCTCAGCCAATATCACAACCAGTTCCTCTTCCTCCTCTTAACAATATCTAAACTTCTTCTTTTTTCCCCTACTGCTAATATTTCTAACACCTTAATCGTTTTCCGTTCAAGACAGCTTATTCTCTCCTTTTTTCTGCATGCCCATGTTTCGAAAGCCTGCAATTTTTTCATTGCTTTTGCGTAATGTCAATGTTTCTGCCCCATAGAGTACATATTGGAATAAGTAAATCTCAATGTTTAATTGGAAGTTTGTTTAAAACAAGGATTAGCTAATTGTGGTTGAAAAGAAAAATCTGGTGCCTGTAGAGTGTAAAAAATAATCTTGCAATTCATGGTACTTCAATAATCTTGTCCGTCTTGATTTTCTTTCATGCGTCTCAGGCGTAGCCTCCCCAGTTTGGGAACCAGTGGAGTGTTGGATCTGTAAAAAAAAATATAAATAGATTATGAAATGTTGTGATTTACCTTATAAGTAGTGAAGCGTGGGCATTCATTAAAAAAATAAAGGTCATCACCTATGTTGTACACCATCATCATACTTACACGAAGGTAAAATTATATTACATTTAGAAACATACATTGTATTTCCGTTACTACTGGCGCATTGTAGAGTTTATTATCCCTTATATCCAGAGTAAAACTTACCTATGAAAAGCATAAGATTTCTATTCGAGCAAATATTAACTATTTCATTGCCATCTTCATTAACGAATTTTAGGAATCCAAAGTGTTTTACCATTTACAAATGTTTTATTATTATTATTATTTCCTTAAAATAAATCACCCAAAATATTCATTGCAATGTATTTTGTAATGAATTCTGTCTTTTCTAATAACAATAGAATACGATTAGATAATAATAATAGCATGTAAAATTTTAGTCAGATAGTTTATTTCAAAGCCGAATAAGAAATGCTGTCCAAATCGTGAAACTTGCGCCTTAACAATGGGTACTGTTTTTCTGCTAAACACTCGGAGCGGCGCCCTCTGAACACTCACGTAGTAAGGAGAAATGTAATTCCCAGCAATTAATAACTGGTAGACAAACGAAGCCGCTATATGGCGCAAACAATATATTGAGACTTTTCTCGAACATTCCTGAAAATACAAGAGCTAGCTCTAGTAAAAAGTTCGTTTGAAGCAGTATAAAATGCGGTTCCCTTAGCTCTTCACTAGTGATTCAAAAGAAGAAGTGAAGTAAATTTTTGTAAGAAGAGCGTACGTCTCCTGTGCTTGTGCATTACCTGCCTAGAAAATGCATCGACAATTGGAAAGACGCAACTGAAAGATTTAGAGAACAATCTACGTCGAAATTCCATCAGTTTTCAACATTGGCAGCAGAAAATTTTCTAAAGATCATGACATCAAAAATGGAGGATGTTGCTACGCAACTGAGTGAACAAAGAAGAAAGGAAAAAGAACAAAACAGAGCGGCTTTGAAAGCTTTAGTAAAATGGAAACTGTCATTTTCTGTGGAGAACAAGAGTTGCCTTTATGAGGTGACAAAGACAGTGGTAACTTATCTCTAGAAAAACCGCTTCATAAGGATGGGAAATTTCGGGCATTGTTGCGATTTAGAGCACCTTATGATGAAACTTTGCGAAAACATGTAATAAACAGTCCCAAGAATGCAACTTACTTAAGTCCTGAAATTAGATAATAGAAGTTTGTGGACAGCTCATACAACAAGAAATAGTGAATCGAGTAAATCAAAACAAATATTTCGCCATTTTAGGAGATGAAACATTGGACGTGAGCGGAAAAGAACAATTTTCGTTGTGTGTTCGTTACACTTATGAAAGCACATTGAGAGAGGATTTCTCGAGTTTTTTTGAACTATATGATTTGAGTGCCGAAGCCATCAGTGAGACAATTTTGAATAAGTGCAAATATCTGGGATTAAATCTGGACTATCTTGTTGGACAGAGATATGATGGAGAAGCCAACATGGGAGGAAAATTAGTAGTGTGCAAGCTAGAATAAAAGCGAAGTTTTCAAAAGCTATCTACGTCCACTTGCTTCTCACCGACTGAATTTGGTGCTTTCTCATTCTTTATCAGTTCCTGACGTAAGAAACACCATCGGTGTTGTGAAAGAAGTGTGCAATCTCTTTATCAACAATGCTTTAGCGAAGGAAAAACTGAAAGTAAATATAGAAAAACTTACACCAGAGAGCAAGAGAAAACGACTCGTCAGTATGTGTGAGACAAGATTCATACAACGTCACGACTCATTGAATGTATTCTGTGAGCTGTTTGAACCAATAGTTGTGCCCTTGAGAGATTTATCTATGACCCACCGAACTGTGGCACAAGCTGCGTCGACACTTTTGGCTGCCATAGAGAAAGGTTATTTTTTGGTGTCATTGAAAACGTGTGAGCTGATTTTTAGTTTTACTCTATTATTGTCGGCCTATCTTCAAAATCCGAACCATGATTTGGCATCTGCTGTTCAATATGCTGAACAAGTAACAAAGAAGCTGGAAAAAGTGCGAGAAAATGCTGACTCATAGTTCAGTGATATTATCAAATCTTGTTCCAAATTAGCAAATGAAATATTCGGAAGTAAAATCCAAGCCCCTCTCGGGTGATTGACGAATAAATGAGAAGGTCAAATCCACCAAGCTATTCTCCAGAAGAGTATTTTAGAAGATCAATAATTTTACCATGTTTGGATGACTTAATCTCTAGACTCAAAGAAAGATTTTCTGATAACAAAGATATATTATCTTCTCTAGAGATTCTGCTTCCAAAAAATGCTAATGAAAGAAAGCTGCAAGACCTTTCAAATATTGAATTCTATTGGGTAACTTTTGTTTCTGAACCTGTCATTAAAGCAGAGTACAGCCTATGGTGTGAAAAATGGCGAGCAGAACCAAACAAACCCTCTCGATATAATGGACGTATTGGATGCATGTGATCCAGCCTTCTTTCCGTCAATCAGCAAGCTACTCCGAATTTTCGCTTGCTTTTTCGTTTCAACAGCACCAGTAGAAAGATCCTTTCCTTCATTGAAAAGAATCAAATCATATCTCCGAAACAAGATGGATGGTGAACGGCTTACAGGACTTGCATTGTTATCCATTCATTCCCAGTTATCGCCTGATGTTGCAAAGGTGATTGATGTGATGGCTAGCAGTGGAAAGAAGAAAATTCTTTTTTTAACTCTACTACTATTGTAATTTTTGAGTAATACTAAATATCATGGGGTTACCTGAGACGTCAAGTACGAGGGTAATTCGGAAAGTATAGAACGTTTTTGTATAAACACTTTAATAACTGATATACAAAGGCGAAATTTGTGTTACATACTATGTGATACTTAAGTTACTTTTCGACATAGTCGCCGTGTAAATTTAAACACTTGTCATACCGTGGTACAAGTTTTTCTATGCCTTCGGCATACACAGTTGCCGCCAAACTGTTGAACCAATCACTAACAGCTTCCTTAAGTTCTTGAAATTTCAGGAAAGAATTCGTGCAGCCCATCAATAGTGAATCGCCTATCCTCTTGAATTTTCCGCTCAATTCTTCCTTTGAGTTCGTCAGTCACAACAGAAGGCCGGCCCGAGCTTCCTTATCGTGCACATTCGTCCGTCCGTCATTAAACATAATGCACCACTTACGAACTGATGCTTCATTCATTACATTTCCATACACCTCAGTGATTTGTCTATAAATTTCTATCGGACGCACTTTTCTTGCATTCAAAAATCTTATCACACTACGAACCTCACACTTGGTGGGATCAGTAATTGTATCGCACATTTTACAGTCGCACAGCGTAGCAATAACGGACCGTAGCGGATCGCAGCTGGTGCCAGACTGAGGCTAAAGCATGCCCAGGTCAATAACCCAACGGCAGCGGGGGTGGGGGAACACGCGCACGCGCTAGCGCAAAACGTTCTTTACTTTCCGAATGACCCTCGTACATTTAAATACTTTTTTTTTTTTACATTTTTACAGTATTATATTCATGTAGTAAATACAATATCTCACACATATTAGATTCTAATTGGTAAATGTGTGATTTATATGTAGAAAACACACTGTTTTTTAATGCAGAATAAAGCTCTTTGTGCAGTTAATTCATGAATTCATTCTTTATATATATATATATATATATATATATATATATATATATATATATATATATATATATATATATATATATATATTCTTTTTAACTTGGTTGCTCTTCCCCCCGAAAAAAAATTCTGGCTACGTGCTTGGCCGTGACTCAATAGTTGATTGTCTGCGAGTCTGAAGTTATAAAATACTATTACAAGCCGTTATACAGGTAAATGAATAGAGTAGCTACGTCATTTGCAGTAACTATTGCAATTAAATGTAAATTATTGTACTCCCAGATAAAGTATTAGCTTCCAGGCTCTCTCCGTTGGTCTACCGAGTAACGTATAAACCTTTGGTGCCTGAGGTTCCGGGTTCGGTTCCTGGTAGGAGAACACAAATTTAATTTCCTTTTCATTTACGCTCATTAATTAGCCTTAAGAACATAAACGCGGAACCTTAAACTAAATCATTTAATTTAATTTTTCATTTTATCGTCTCAATCATCAATTGTTGCGATCGTGCTATATACGAAAATTTGTTATCATATGTATACAAGGGGTTTGTCGCAGTTGGCCTGAATTTGAATATGGTGTTTCTTTGCTTGTTCAAAGGGGTCTAGGTCAAGACTCCCACAATCAAAAAATGTCAAAACGTCCATGCAATCGGTCATAATTCCCACACAAATGGACAAATCTCCCAAATGCACGAACGGTCAAAACTCCCACAGCCAAAACTCTCACAATCAAGAAATGTCAAAACGCCCACAGAATCGGTTATAACTTCCACACAAACGGACAAATCTCCCAAATGCACGAACGGTCAAAACTCTCACAATCAAGAAATGTCAAAACGCCCACAGAATCGGTCATATCTCCCACACAAATGGACAAAACACCCACACATAGCAACGGTCACAATCCCCCACATAAATGGACAAAACTCCCACACGCAGAAATTGTCACAACCACCACAAAAATGGACAAAATTCCAACACAATCGGACAAATCTCCCATACTTTGAACTGATCCTGGTTGTACGTCTTGTAACTTTCACACGCTGAAAATAATAAAAAGAAGTACAAGGGAGTTTTGACCGTTCGTGCATTTGGAAGATTTGTCCATTTGTGTGGGAGTTAAGACCGATTGTGTGGGCGTTTTGACATTTCGTGAGTGTGGGAGTTTTGACTGTGGAAGTTTTGTCCATTTTGTTAATGAAACTAACATAATAGAAGCTCGGCATAAATTTTGAACTCTCTTTCCTTATACATTTTAAGGAAAGTAACATAAGACCTCTGCTCGAGGACAATGCTAATTATATTCAACAATTAATTTCTAACGGTTCATAGTTTCCCATAATTATGAGACAGATTTCCCATATTTCCCATATTTCTGATTTCAATATGAATAAATCAATTGTAGAAATGTTCCCTTCTCTTCCTTGAAAGTGAAATTTTATAAAATGCGAGGATATATGTCCACTTATTTTTAATGAGAAATATGTGAACCGAGTTTCATATTCCTAGTCCGAGGAAGTCTGAGGTTCTCTATTTTTAGCATAAATACTCGTAGCCTCTTCCTCCCGTTAGTATGCTTGTCTCAATGCATAAAACCCCGGTGGAGGACAATGCTCAAAAATAGTAAAAAAAAAATTGATGCAGTGGAAACACACAGATTCAACACCACCTCAAAAAAATCATCAAGTAGCATCCAATTAGAAGGCGCTGTACACTATCTTCTGCGATTCCCAGGGAGAGATAATGTCCCACCCCATATCGAAAGGTCATACGATTATGGGCAAGCACTTCGTACATTTTCAGATATATAAAGGTAACCAAGAAAGTTCTTTCGCTTTTTGTGGAGGTCTGTGTTCAATTGGCCTCACACCGTGGGTTGAATGGAGATAAGGCGAAGGTCAGTTGTTGCTCTAGGTATATCCAACATACTACCTAGTTGTAGCAATTCAGTTACACCATGAACGTGCGTAAGGATATAGTGAACATGGGACCTTCACAGAGCGTCATAAGGACGTGAATGCTGTACGAGCTCAAACTGGAGTCAAACGCCGCTTCAGCGGGGCGGAAGATAACAGGCCTTTGGTAAGGGTGTCGTGACTACGCGGACAGTTCAGTGGTTGTTTAACAAGTTTAAGGACGGTGATAAAATACTCGAAGATGCACCACGTGCCGGAAGACAAACACATGTACAAAATGAAAATCTTCAGGCACCAATTGAGGCGAACAGTGAACAGATATTTGAGGTACTGAGACTACAATTCAGTGTGAGTAGAGTGATAATTCGGCAGCACCTTCATCAACTTGGGAAGCACTAAAAGTTGGATCGATAGGTCCCACATGATTTGACTCCCGGCCAGAAGGATACGTGAGCAGATATCTGTGTTTCTTTGCTTTCTCGTCTAAGGAAGGAGCCATTTCTGGACAAGATGTTGACATGTGATGGATGAGAAATGGGTCCTGTACGAAGCTCCACTGCGCCGTCATCATTGGTTAGCATCCCATGAACCGGTTACAAAACAGCCGAAACCAACACTGCACCAGAAGAAGGTCGTCCTGTTTGTTTGGTGAACTGCTCGCGGCATTGTGCATCGGGAACTGCTACCAAGTGGTCAGAGCATCAATGCAACTGTGTACTGTCGGTATTTGAGCTCTGTTCAAGAAAAACTCAAAACTCTGGAGCCAGTACTTCTAAATCGCAAAGGGTTACTCCTGTTACAGTTCAACGCTAAGCGTCACGTGGCTAGGATGACCCGGGACACCATTCTGTGCCTTGATTGGAAAACACTATTGCACCTCTTTGTGAACCCATTTTGCCAGTAAATCATCCCTCAAAAGTGTTATTTTCTAATACGTGAAACATATCCCCAAAGATGACTATGCCAGATGCTACACAAAATGGACAGAATTATTTCAATTGTGCATCAATAAGGAATAAGAGTTTATTGAGAAATACACACAGGTTAGTTTCCTATATTTCCTTATTCTTTGAAATTAGAACGAAACAGCGCGTACTTTTGCTGTTCACTTCGTACAGAAGGGAAAAATATGTGCACGAAGTTAAACAACGAGTTACGAAGGAAAAGACCCAGAGGAAGTGAAGTTTCACAAAATAGTGTGTGAGGACATAGAAGAATTAAAAAGAGTTGGAAAATACTGCATGAGAAAACGTACAAGAATGTTAAATCTGTGGAACTTCGGGAGGGGAGACATTACGATGTTAATATAAAATAAAAACTGGAAGTAAGCGAGAGGAGCGAAATAGTAGGAAAATGGAAAGAGTACGTGGAGGACTTACATGAAAGTAGGATAAATCACGTGGCCTAGATGTTGCCAGGGGCGGATCCAGAACCGACTAATGGGAGGGGCGGTTAGTTGTCATACTCTACTTAAGAGCTGCTTTTAAGAGCTTCAAACTCTGGGATGGGTTTTATTTATATATATAAAATAAGAAAGTTTCCTCTTCTGGGGGAGGGCGATCGCCCCGATCGCTCCCCACTGGATCCGTCACTGGATGTTGAAGCAGAAAATGAAGTACGCAAAGATGATAAAGGGTTTAATATTCCTTGGGATGCGTTTGAAACAGCAATATTCGAGATTATGAATGAAAAGGAAACCGGAATAGGTATATACTAATCGAATTCATTAACCCCTTCAGTGTGGGTGGCGAGTTAACTCGTGTCTTCAAAACGTACCTGCTGTGCGGATGGCGTATATATACGCTTTCATTTTGCTTTGGCTATTTTGTATTGCGTATGGCGAATATACTTGCCCATGGTATGAGTAATGTTATTCCCGACAATATTTAGCGAGTTTTCGCTCACCTAGGAACCCCAAGAGACCACACAGAAAAATTGGGCTTGATCTGTTGAGGCATTCCCAAATTTTGTGTAACCTAACCATATGATGATGATGATGATAACCATAAATACGACAATGACAAGTTATAGTAGCTAATTAGAAGCAACAAAGATCATAATGCCGAAAATTTCATTGTGATTGCTTGAGAGGTTCAAGTTATTAAAAGGTAACAAATTCCAAAGTTCTGAAAAAAAAACTACACTTTTTACAGCAATTTGCATCTGAAAATTACGCACTGAAGGGGTTAAAAATATGAAAGACAAAGGCAAGAAAGAATTGTTCTTATTTTGCGATGAAATATATGAAACAGGAGAGTGGCCAAAAGATTTCCTGGAGACTATCGTGATATCGTTGAACCAGAGAGATGTGAGAACTACAGAACTATTAGTTTCATATCGCATGCAGTAAAAATTATGGATCGAACGGTAGGTTGTATGGAAGAACAAATAAAGAAAGAGTTCGGGTTTAGAGGAGGTAAGAGAACAAGAGGTGCAATTGGCTTATTAAGAGTAATCGGTGAAAGGCGTATAGAAAGAGGGAAAAACGTTTCTGTTGTGTATATATAGATCTAGAAAATGGTTTCAACCGGGTAAACTGTGATTGTTTATGGGAGTTCTAAAGAAGGTTGGAATGGAATGGAAAGATCGAAGACTCATAAGAAACTTGTCTATGAACCAAAAGTAAGTATTAGAATAGAGGAGGAAATAAAGCGGGGCAGTTTAATTAGAAGGAGAGTTCGACAGGCACATATGATGTTTCTTGCTACAGTTATTTAATATATATCTAAAAAAAAAAAAAAAAAAAAAAAAAGATAGTGAAGAAAAGCATACACGAAGACAGTAATTCTGTATGAGGTAGAATGATTAGATGTATACGATTTGCAGATTGCATGGCTTGTTGCGAAATCTGAGAAAAATCAATAAGATGTTAGAAAACTTGAGAAAGGGCTGTCAAGAATATGGGATAAAAATTAATGAAATAAATGTAAAAAAGACAAAAGCCATAGTGATTGGAAAGAAGCAGTCGCTGTCAAATATAATAGTAGGAGAGGAGACAATAGAGCCGGTCACTAGTTTTTTAACATCTGGGTAGCGATCTTTGGTCTAGAAATGCTGTATTGACAGCAAGAGAAGCCATCACCACAAAGATATGCGTGCTACAAGCCTGCTGGTAGGCCCTGGTCCTTCTGTTGCGCAAGGAGTTTAGCTTCGGTTTCTATACGTTCTCAAATGCAGAAAGTAATGATACAAAATCTGTACATAAAAAAATAATCTACTTTGTTTTTAAAAATACTTGAAATGATTATTCAGAAAAGTAGTCTTGTTTTAATTACCTACTACTATTTGTAGGATACTTTCAAACATTCTGCAAAGGTGATATTTCTCTCGAAACAGTTTATATTCTTTTGATTTGTCCGAAACAATTCGACCATAATTAAACGCAATACCATTTTCTGAAATATAAGCATATGCAAAATTAGATTCCGATCAGAAAATAATTCATATACAAGACGGGCAGCATCAGTCTGGTGATACAAATATATAGTTTTGTTCAAACGATGCTGCCTACCCACCTGTTTTTAAAAAGAGGTAGCGTAACAACGGAATCTAGATCTATTAAGTATTTGGTTACAAAAATACACTCAATAGAATTAAAAAAAGATGGTTCATGTTTGTTTCACTTACAAATAAGATAGGAGTACAAATCTTTCTAAGAAAAAATTGGGTAATAAGAATTTTTTAAAACAAGATTGTACCCTCGTCTGTAGAAAGAATTGCGTTAAACAGACACATATTTAAGAAATACATGAAAACTATGTATAAATATGAGTAGAGTGATCAAAACTAAAACTGCATTCCCAACGTTTGTTAAGCATACATCAGTTACAACATCAGATAGAAGACCGCTCTAGTTTGAGTTCCGGTTTCAACATTCTCTAATTGGATTTTCGAGAAAACTTGTTACTAGAATCCAACTCCAGTTAATTTTAGCAATTCGGGATTAACAATTTTTACATCTTGTGTGCTAGTTTGCAGTCGGGATTAACGATATTTATCACGTCTTTCTCAATCGGGGCTACATCTGAACAACACAATATTGCTGTGATGAAGTTAGGGAAGTGAATGACCATTGGCTCCCCGAGCATCTAGTATTGGTCAATGGATATAGTTTCAATGCTATTGAATAATAAAGGTAGTTCACGCCCACTTGGAGATCCAAGAGTCCTTAGTGCAGAATATCGAGATTCCATGGGATGTCTCCTATCGTCTCCTGACGTCCTATGAACATCCTACAGATATCCAGGTGTTCTATTATGGCCCGGAAACGACTTCCTCTGGGATTCCTGTGAAATATTTCTGGCCTCTTTAAGGGATTACAAAAGGACGACTTTTGAACATTTTCTGTCCCATGACAGGTACACCCCAGTGACATTCACCTGAAACACCTGGGATATTTTCATTATTCTTAAAGTTTCTGCACCTTTGAACAAGTGCTCTGTGAGAGAATAGCACGAAGAGTACCCAGATTAAGCAAATTAGAGTATCAGGGGATTCAATTGCTCCCTCTCTGAGTTTAGTCATACGAGTAATATGTAAAACCACCTAAGCTAGAAACATGAAATTTGGATTTGATTGTTTTTATCTATATGAGACGTGGACCTACAGCTTAACATGAATCGGAACAACATGACCTCCCGCTGGGAATCCAACCTGGGTCTCCCACGGCAAAGGCGCGTACGCTAACCACTTAGACACGAGGGAGCTCACTCGAAATTTCGACAGTACATAGAATTTGTGACATAAGGTATCAGTAAGGAAGCATTTTTGAAAATTTGATGAGGAACGGGGGGAAACAGGATTGGCAATTGTTGTATTAAAATGTCCATATCTGAAGGTTAGAGGCACGAATTCTGATATATAAACATCTTATTTAAAAAGATTTTTAAAAAACTTAATCATGCTTTGGATATTTCACATAGAAGGAAAAAAGATAGTGAGAAGATAAAGGGGATGGAGATGACAATTATTATAGTAAAAATCCTAACTCGGGATGTATGAATTCTGAAAGTTAGAGACGTAAATTTGGTATTTGGACTTTCCATTTAAAATGATACTTACTTCCCATACAAGACACTTATATATATATATATATATATATATATATATATATATATATTAGGGATGGCCAAAATTTTCCGGAATCCGGATTCCGGAAATTTTGTTTTCCGGAATCGGTAAATTTACTTTCCGGAATTCGTAAAAATTCCGGAATTCAGAAAAAATCCGGATTTCGGAAAAAAATCCGGAATTCGGAAAAATTCCGGAATTCAGAAAAAATCCGGAATTCGGAAAATTTCCGACATTCGGAAAAAATCCGGAATTTAGAAAAAAATCGGAATTTTTCCGAAATCTGGAATTTTTCCGATTTTACTTTCCGGATTCCGGAAAGTAAAAATTCTGGAATTGGCCATCCCTAGCTAGTAGCTGTTAAAAGAGAAAGACAATAATGAATATATATACTGTATTAGTTTCTTGTAGTTGGATATGTCTTTATCACTTACGTAGACAATTGCTACTGCAGTTATTTACTGCTTTATGAGGAAGGTCTTATTTACACACACAAAAAAGTCGCCGGTATGTCTCAAATATTATCGCGTTCCCACCTGCAGCTGCTCCAAAGCACTGCAAACTACTTTTTAACCAGGCGAAAGGCAGTGAAGGAAAAGAAATCTCAACAAATATTCTAATAACATTCGCTTATTGTCAACATACCTACAGTGAGCGCAGAAAGTGTTCGTACACAGTGCATACTTTATATTGAAAACAGCTAGCATGAGAACGGGAGGTGGAATATATATATATATATATATATATATATATATATATATATATATATATATATATATATATATATATATATATATATATATATATATAACACGAATTAAGACTACACATTCATACATTTTATTTCTATATACAAAAGAAAGGCCAAACAAACACAATCACTGTTTTGTTCAGAAGAAAAGAAAGAATTTCTTTTTTGTAAACGCAAAAAGTCACCGTACACTTATGCTTGATTTAATGCTTATAAAGTATATTACGTTATTTAATATTTTGTGGGATTACCCTGTGCGTTAATGATTGTCCGTAGTTCTGTAGCTTCGGGACTGATTATGTCCCATTCTTCTTGAATAGCTTTTCTTAGGCCTTCTTTAGTAGAGTGTAGAGAAGCTGTGCCTTCTGATTGTTGTCTCCAGAACAGACCATAGATGTTCTATGGGGTCCATGTCTGGGGATTGGGGAGGTGTGCGAAGCTGTTTCAAGGTATTATACAGTAGCCACAATCAAGTATTTTCCGTTGTATGTTTGGAGTCGTTGTCTTGCTGAACAATAAATTGTTTTCAAGAACCATCTTCTGCGCACTAGTATGGAGATTTTTCTTTAATATGTTAATATACACTTTGTGGATCATCACTCCATCGATAAGGTGGAGACGACCCACTCCTGAGGCACTCATACAACCCCAGACGAGCACGGACCCTCCTCCGTGTCTTACTTTAGGGACGAGATTTTGAGGATTCATCTCTGTATTCACCTTGCGCCATACCATACGCCTCTTATTGGACTCGATAAAGTTAAATTTACTTTCGTCCGAAAATATGACCCTACCTACGGAATTTATTTACTTTCTGACCATTAAACTTGTCTTTGTGGTTCTTTATTGATATATTCATAAAGCTTAGTTTTCATTATTCATATTGTGTGTGTTATTACACTTCTTAAATTTTCTGTTTCTTTTTCACAGGCATTCTTGTTTCAATAGCATAGGTGTACGAACACTTTCTGCGCTCACTGTATGTACAGTAAATACAAATTTATAATTTTTGACTTTACGAAGTATACAATGTGATTGTTCAATAATTAACATAAGCAGGCATTCATTAATTTATATTAATATAATAATTAATTAAACTAATAAGCGGGTGATTGATGACTCAGTGGTAGAGTTTTCATCTATGGTATTCTAACCCAGGACATGTGGGCTTTCGATCACTAATTTTGTGTTCGAAAATTTTCCCGGTGGAAGGCCTACCTTTCTTATATTTGTTCCATCATCACTCATTAACGAATTTAGTTTATCAAAACTCTATAGCCATATATTCATTCTGTCCGTCAGTGAAACAGTCTCAAGAACTATATGATGGATTACCAATCAATTTTGGCCATGATGTACAGAGTCAATAGTTAAGAATCGAGTTCCCTGATGAATGTAATATTCAAACCGGAAGCGGTACAAATCAACCATTTCCGGTTTTAACGTTAATCATTATATAGTAAATATGGTAATAGATAGCGAGAAGCGGTTTCCAGTAATCGACATATATAACATTCATGTAGATAGAATGTTACCCAATTTGTGCATCTGCTGAAAATAATGAGCTTAGGTATTTAGAGAGCATTTTCCGCTTTAGAAAATGTGTGCTTGGTAAAGAATGTAGAGAATTAGCTGAGTCAGGCATGTAGCTAGAATATGGTAATAGGAAGTGGGGGGGGGTCTGTCACGAAATACTGTGGTTATTTACCAGGGGCTCAATCATTCTAAACTATTTTATTGGCAACATATATTGGTTCGTTTAGCCAAGATTTCTAATGGGGGGATGATATGAAATACTGTGGTTACACACCAGAGGCTCGATCAATCTAAATATTTTACTGACAACATACCCATATTGATTGGTTAGGACAATCAAATAAGGATATATTAGTAAGTATTTTAATAAGAAGCTATGAAGAAATCTCGAGCAAAAGAATATTAAAAAGTATTGAAAAAGATATAGTCTTCCGAGGTCATTCGAACGGTGTCGAGAATCTTGCGTCTGGGAAATTTGCGCCCTACCTCAAGAATAGGGAAAATTGCGCCTGCGATGTACTACTATGAGCAAAATAAATGACGCGTCTCTTTATTTTGAAGTTTTTTGAAAATATCTCCGTTTTCTTTATATGTTCGAAATTTCGGAAGGTTTCCCCAGCAGGACAGGTTAATAACAAACCCGTTTTTAATATTTGTGTTAGATATTAGCTTAAAATAAAGAAATTAGAAGCAAAAAACATTAAATCGACAGAAATCTCGAGAATTACCAACTCTGCTAAAGTGGGAAATTTTCAAGAACGCGAGGGAATTCTGCAGTTCAACACGAAGCAGCGACATCTATGTCATTGAGAGAAGCATGAATTAGATCTACAAACGAAAATTTTAACGAAATATTTCTAGTATGTCTTATTATATGCATTATCAGCGAACTCCAAATATATGAATCTATGCTAAGTATTAACGTATAGATAGTGCAAATAGTGGAAATTACCTATGGAAAAAGACGAATTGTTAGCCCAATCGTAATGAAAAATCGTCTTTACTGTAGAACAGGTTCAGCTTACGTAATAAAGCAAATAGCTCAGTTAGATAAAGCAACGAGTTTGTATACCGAAGGTAGACGGTTCGAATCCCGTGGAAGTACTGTTGTCATTTTTATCACTAAGGTTATTTTATTTATTTTTTATTTGGGAAAGAATCAAATTGTAACATATGTGTAAAACTCATGACGATACCAAAAAAAAAAAAAAAAAAAAGTTTGGATATTTTGATAACAGATTTCCCTATTAAATGTTTAATTTTCTCTATAAATATTTGTCTTAAATTGAAATTGTTTTGAATTTACTACATAAGGAAATTTGCCCGAAGGAGGAGAACTCAAGTAATTGATATTCTATGTAAAAGCAACCTATTGTAGAATGATGATGGTTCTTACCTTCAGCACATAATCTTCACGTTAGAGAGTCAGAGAGAGAAAAATCCTGTTTTTCCTCCCCTATGACCACTCATCTTAAAGCTCTATCTATAATGATTCGTGTCACATCATTTCGGCTCTCCAAAGACATTCATATTTATTATTATTATTATTATTATTATTATTATTATTATTATTATTATTATTATTATTATTATTATTATTCCTGAATATGAGCCAGAGCCCACTCTGAAAAATTGCATCTGGCGTTCTGAGTGAAAGTTCTATGGGATTATTAGAAAAATATATTCCCGTTTCCACGCTGATGGTAGAATTTCTTAAACAGTTATTGAATTACGTTCGAAAGGTAGGCGTAAATAGCGCCCCCGCAACAATGTGGCGTGGGGACCGCACAAGCTGCAAGGCCAAAAAATATACAGAAAGTACGCCGGGGCGGAGCAGGCCAAATTTTCACACGGGCAAAGTGACTTTTTGGCGCCCTTCCCCTAGTAGTAGCCTATATTTTACATTTTATCATAGTGTTTTTAATAGTTTAAACCAGGAGCGTCATTTCAGATTTTGCTTTGGGGGGGCAAGACCTCTTGATATAAGTAAAATTTCGCGTTTTTCACTGATTTACTACTATTCTAATGATAAAATCTATATACATCTCAAACTCAGGGGGGGCAAATGCCCCTCCCTGCCCTCCCTAAATGACGCCCCTGTTTTAAACCCATTTTCAAAAAGAAATCCATTACCTAGGAAAACTTCACAAAGAATATGGCCCGCTATAAACAATACCAACTCCACCCCCTCTGGTCTAGTGGCTAGCATGCCTGCCCTCTGTGGTACCGGGTCCAATTCCCTGTGGATTACTGTTGAACGATAAAAGTGGTTCGGATTCCACTATAATTAGTATCCACATCTCCCTTGCCCATTAAGGCATAACCGTGGAACGCTAAACTCAAGCAAACAAACAAACAATACTTAATTCCCGGCACTCTTTATTCTACATGCCATCTCTCAATTTTTCGATACAGCCCCCTTAGTACTATGAAACTCTCTTCTTCCATAGTGAAATGTAAAAAGATCATATAATTGCCACTACTTTACAAGAATATAAACCAAAAACGTCAGTAGAAAGCACATTGTAAAATTTACTTTTTGAGGCTCGTTTTGGTGCCCCTCTTTCTCTGGCACCCCGGGCAGTCGCCCGGCCCTTAGTCCGCCCTTGAAAGTACGGACGCATAACTAAGGACTGCGGAGGAGAGGTTAACCTTCATGTTATGCCACTGGTTTGACGTGTTTGAAATGTTCAGTAAGTGATCGGTTAGTGAAATAATTTCGACGGTTACTGATGTTTAAAACTCATGTGGTTCGGATTCCACGTTAATCAGTAGGTCCACGTCTCATATAGCCTCGCTGCTGAGCGGGACGTTAAACTCAAAATAAACTAAACTAAACTGATGTTTAAAGTTTAGCTAAGACAAAGCTACCTAACCAAATACATTTGATATCGCGATGTCACAATTTGATTTTTCCTCACATAAAACAGATAAAAACAATAGTAATAAAAACCCTCACTCGTACTGGGCTCCTAACTAACTAACAACCTAATTCGTACAGACTAGTTGCTCTGACCAACTGAGTTTCGATTTCTTACGTGAGAGAAGTCTGTTATATTAAGAGGCATGCTTTTCATTATCAAAACTGTTCGAAGTAATACGAACATGGCTTAAGAACAGAGACGGAACTGAATTACCACTCGATTGACCTTGAGGGCAAATCACCAAAGCGTAGCTATAAACGTAAGTTCCAGCATGCATTTCTCTGGAGTTGTGTTCAGTATTCCTATCTGCCAGTCATGCTTGTTCGTAGGAGTAATATGTTACAAACCTAACCTTTCGATAGAGCACAATGACAGAGAATCAGAGGAAAGAAACTCTTGCCATTGTGAACGTGGGATACCACACTGTGCAATAAAACTGACGCGTCTCCTTGAAGTGATATTTCATCGAAAATAACTCGTTTTCCTTTATATAGTCTATCCGAAGTTTTTGAGGGTTTCAAAATGAGGAAATGTTACTGACAAACAAGAACGCATTTATGGGTGGGTCTAGGGGGTCCGGACCCCCTCTGAAACCCCAACTTTTCTGTAAATTTAGCCTAATTTTGGGGATTATCTTTTAAAATTTTATTATAATTTATCCTAATATTGAAGTCGGACCCCTCCCGAAATAAATTACTGCATACGTGTCTCTGACAATTTTCAATATATTCGTTAAATAATAAAGTAAAATAACTAAATTAGGAGCAAAAAGCTTTAACACGGGCTAACTTTTGTCTACTGCCAATATTGCTAGAAGGGATATTAATAGCAAAAACTGCTAGTCAATGCTAAACCTTGGAACGTCATCCCGAACAACAAGTCTATTATTGAGAACTACATATGAAACATGTTATTAAAACTTATCCAGCTTTTATCTGGCATGAAATTATTATATACACCAAAATTCACTCTCCTAAAATGTGTATCTAAACAATGTACGAAGCAATGAAAATTTTTTATCGAAATATTTGGGCAGGAAACTCTAACAGCCAGCCATTTTATTTAAATCGTAATAAACCCTGTAACCGTACGTTAACGTGAGGACAAAGCTTGGTCCATTGGTAAATTGTTTGAAGAATAAAAACTCAATGTTCGTAGGTTCGAATCTATCCAGTCACCACAACATTTTATTCTTATGTGTAACGATGAAATAAGAAAAAAATGTATAACCGTTAAGACAAAACTTCAACCAAGTCTGAAGAGAACAATACTAAAATAGTAACACAATGACGTCAACCAAAAATTATTTCATGCAGCGTTTGGACGAAATTACAGCTGTTAACAATTGCAGAAATAAAAACAGGCTGATAGCTGTAATGCAATCTAGACTTCTGAATGCATTTACTTCCTGAAAACTTCCGTCTCGTCATTGGTATGCCGTTAATTATTGTAAAACCTTTCAATTGGAAGTGAAATGACACAAACTAAAACAGTTTTAAATCAATAAATAATGTCTATGTGTAAAAGTAGGTGTCTTTTATCTGTAGTTCTGAGTTCCTTTTACTTTGAAGTAACAAATGAGAGAAGAAAGTATGGTGTTCGAAAAAAAAATCAAATTTGAGATTTCAACGAATTTATACGTATTATAGCCCCTAACACCGAAAAAGTTATTTTTCGATACATGTCTATCTGTTCGTCCGTCCGTTCGCTACACTTTTCCGTGCACTCGCCTAGAGGCCATACCGTTCAACTTATCTGCACCAAATTTTAGTTTAAGATTTTCATAGTATTTCCTATAGTTTTTTTTTTATTTCCCTCCTACTCCCAAAACAAGGGTAGTTTCCTGTACGATGAAAATAGAAAAAAGATATTTTCTCATAACTGGCTCTAACGATCTTGTTTTCTTTCTTTTTTTATAAATCAATATTTAATTAGCAACCCTATTTTGTGGTATAAGGCATTTATCTGAGAAAAATCTACAAGGGGTAGTTTATACTAAGGGGGTGAGTTTTTTCTCAGTGATTTTCTCAAAATGGACTCAAATGTTTTCGTTCATATTTCATAAATAAAGATTTCATTAATAACTTATCAATATGGCATAACTCGTTTGTCCTAAAAAAATGCGAGGGGTAGTTTATTCTTGGTGGAGTGTTGTCTGGGCGATTTTCTCAAAAACGACTCAAAAGAGTTTATTCATATTTCAAAAATAAATATTTCGTTAATAACCGAACAATATGGCAAAACTCGTTTGTCCTGAAAAAATATGCGAGGGGTAGTTTACTCTTGGGGGTGTTTTTCCTCCACGGTTTTCTCAAAAATGAGTCAAGCAATTTTGTTCGTACTCAGAAATAAATATTTCATTAAAAACCTAGTAATATGGAATAACTCGCTTACCCTGAAAGAATCCTCAAGAGATAGTTTATT
Organism: Thermobia domestica; assembly: GCF_964235325.1. NCBI lineage: Eukaryota > Metazoa > Arthropoda > Insecta > Zygentoma > Lepismatidae > Thermobia > Thermobia domestica. Next base: position 121,249,972 of record NC_137455.1, read on the forward strand.
CGGGGAGTTATTTTTCCCTCACGATTTTCTCAAAAATTACTCGGACAATTTTATTGATGATTCATAAATAAGTATTTCATTAATAACCCTATATTTTAGTATAAGTCATTTCTATGAAAAACAATTACAACGGATAGTTTATTTTTGGGGTCAAGGTTATTTCCCCGACAATTTTCTCGAACGACAGGCGATTTTGTTCAAATTTCGCAAATAAATATTTCATTAATAACCAAAAGTATATCTTAACTCATTGTTCGAAACAATTCACAAGAGGTAGGTTACTCTTCACGTGTTCTTTTTGAACGACTTTCCCAAAGTGACTCATTTGATTTTTTTCATATTTCATAAACAATGATTGCATTAATTGGTCTATTATATGTCTAATGAAAATGTGCTCAAAGTGTGAGTTAGTTTTGTAGTGTGGATTTTCTTCAATCGAAGTTTTTTATTCGATAATCTGACATTCGATGTATTTGAATAATACGATAATTTTATTCGTATTATCCAAATACACATTTCAGTAACAACTGCGGCCTAACACAGTTAAGAAATTGAATTGAAAAAGTTTAGTGCGGTGGCCCTGTAATTGAATATTTTTTTAGAAACTCCCTAGCTTTTTGTGGTAAACTTAGGCTTTTCTTTTTCGAGCGACAAAAGAGAGAAGAAAATATAGTGATTATGAAAATAATATCAAATTCAGATTTCAACGGATTTACATGTTTCATGGCGTCTACATACCGAAAATGTGACTTTTCGACACCCGTCCTTCCGGTCCGTCCGTTCGGCACACTTTTATATGCACTCGCCTAGAGGCCATACCGTTCAACTTATCTACACCAAATTTTAAACGTAGGGTTTACTTAGTATTCTTACAGGAGCTTTTCCATTTTTTCCTACCACCTAAAATAAGTGTGGTTTACAAACAGCCGAAAATCGAAAAACGCTATTTTCTCAAAAATGGTTTTAACAATTTTGTTTATTTTTCATTAATCAATATTTAATTAACAACCCTATATTGCAGTATCAGATATTTCTCTTAGAAAAATTTACAAGGGGTAGTTTATTCTTGGAGGTGACTTTTTCTCGACGATTTTCTCAGAAAAGACCCTGGCGAATTTTGTACACACTTCATAAATAAATATTTGACCTTACAACATGGTATAAGTCAATTGACCTGAAAAATATATGAGTAGTAGTTTATTCTTGGGCTTGAATTTATTCTCAGTGAGTTTCTCAAACACGACCAGTTGGTAACCCTGTATCTCGACAACGAAGCTGAATTCGAAAACTGCAAGAGGACCATTTGTCTCCTTTTGATGTCACGAATCACCTCCCGAAGTTTGTGGACATCTTTCAGGTTCACCCTTAATGAAGCTTCTTTTCGAAAAGTTAACTATTAACTTTAGGCATTGTTTATCTTTTTTTAAATCACAAATGTTGTTATTAATTTTAAGGCAGAGAACTACTTCTGAGAGAATAGATCTTGAAAGATAATATTAAAACTTAGACTTTTGTTTTCGAGACATTCCAGACAAGACGAGACATTTTACAAGCTATCTCGTATCCAAAACATTTGCCTCGTATTATCTTGGATGTCACAAAGCGCGTCTTGTCTCTTTCTCGAGACATGTCTTATCTCGTGCGCATTCGTTAACACTTGGAAAGGATTATCTTTCTACTCAAAGCATTGCATTGGTTTCATATTTATGATAATTGCTGTCCACATAAATTACAGTCCTTTCAGTTGAATTAATTTTTATTATTATTATTATTGAAATTGCAATATCTAGTTTAACGTTGGTCGATTATGCACCTACGCTAAGGGAGAATGATGATGAATGAAATGGTGAAATGAAGAAAGTGGGAGGAAAATGGAAAATCTCAAGAAAACACATACCCATGCACACGGTATTTGTCCACCTCAAATTTCACTTGGCGCGAAGTGGAATCGAGCCACGGACCCCATGCACCAAAGGTGAATGCTCTATTATTATTATTATTATTATTATTATTATTATTATTATTATTATTAATAATAATAATAATAATAATAATAATAATAATAATAATAATAATAATAATAATAATAATAATAATAATAATAATTGTAGCGAGCTCAACGGGTTTCAACCGTTCGACTTAACCAACGTTTGGGTGCCTATTCGTTCGTCGGCTCCATGAGAACTTCTCATAAAAGACATTTCATTTTAATGAAACTAGTAAGTGCCTTCTTTTAGCTCTGCGAAGTAACTATTGCTTGGAATATGAATCTGCAAAACATACGAGGTAAAATTAACCAAATGGTGCAAGTTTCCACTTATATATACAAAACAATTTTGCAATATCAACTACGTGAATCTTGTCCCATAAAGAAGCCGAAGAGCCCTCCGAGATTTGATCATTGTCCACACGGACTGAAATTGTCATTTGAAGCCAAGGCTTTAATATGAAGCCAATAATTTCTTTAAAATAGACGGAAAATTCGGAAGTTATAAGCATTTTCATATTTTTGCCTTTTCTTATAAGGGAGCCGTAGCCCCCTATACTGAAGAGCCCCCCCCCCGGAGATTTGATCATTGTCCACTCGGACTGAATTTGTCATTTCAAACCAACACTTTAATACGAAGCAAAATATTTCTTTAAAATAGACGAAAAATTCGAAAGTTATAAACATGTTAATAATTTTGCCTTTTCTCATAAGGGGGCCGTATTAGCCTACACTGAAGAGCCCCACGAGATTTGATGATTGACCACTTGGACTGAAATTCTCATTTGAAACCATAACTTTTAATATGAAGCCAAAAATTAAACTTTTACATCAATTTAAACTGACTGGGTTCCGGTTCCCCCCACTATTGTTTAGTTTAGTTAAGTGGTAATTTGTGACAGCTTCACATCATCAAAAGAATGTTTCACTTCAACTCCCCTCCCCCAAGAGTTCGTGCTGGATCCACCACTGGAATCAATAGACACTCTTCCTATTCTTTTTGTCACCCTTGATTGTGTAGGGGCTCCCTCGTACAAATAAAGAAGCGGTAATATTACAATCAAGGGGCGCTATATATTAGGTATTTTTTTAGTTACCTACCCCTAACCGCACAGGGCCATCTTTCGTAGAATAAAAAATATTACGTGATATTCCAATCACGAAAGGGAAGAGGATGCTGTAAATATATTTCTTATTCATTTTGTCTGTCCTGCTTATCAAAAATTACTTTCTGTTGGAAGGGTACTGAAATGAGAGGGGCAAAATAAAAAGTCGTACCCCCTCCTACATGGTTGCTCAAATAAGTACTAAAGAAATCATTTTAAACTAAGACATTTAAGATTTAAACTAGGAAACTAAGATATCCTTACATTATGTAAGGATGGCATATTCAGGATTATTATTATTATTATTATTATTATTATTATTATTATTATTATTATTATTATTATTATTATTTGAATGTTTTTGGAGCACCGAAATTTTGTGAGACGAACAGTGATATGTAGAGGTTTAAGATGGGTGGTCTTAGAGGAGGAAAAACCAGGATTTTTCTCTGTCTGACTCTCTAACGTAAAGATTATGTGTTGAAGGTAAGAAGCATCATCATTCTACAATAGGTTGCTTTTACGTAGAATATCAATTACTTGAGTTCTCCTCCTTCGGTCTACTTACCTTATGTAGTAAATTCAAAACAATTTCAATTCAATACAAATACATTGTAAAACTTTTCCGTAATTAAACATCTAGGGAAAATTAAACATTTAATAGGGACATCTGTTATCAAAATATCCAAACACGTAGATAGAAGAGTATCTAGTGAGAAATATTGTGAAACTTTATAAAATTCTCCAAATTAGAATTAACATTTACTGGGAAACATTCGTTATGCGCCAGCGAGCATATGGTGAGCAGTGAGCACAGGGGAAATAATTACGAAACTGTTTGCAAACAAAATTAGGGACGCTAATGCAAGTGCGACAACGGCATTTTTTTCTTTTTTTGGTATCGTCATGAGTTTTACACATACGTTACAATTTAATTCTTTCCCACATAAAAAAAATAAATAAAATAACCGTAGTGTAGAGATAAAAATGACAATGGCACTTCCGTGGGATCGAACCCGCTACCTTCAGCATACAGACTCATTGCTTTAACTAACTGAGCTATTTGTTTTTTTACGTGAACTGAGCCTGTTCCGGTAAAGACGATATTTCATTACGATCGTCATACCAATTCGTCCTTTTCCATAGATAATTTCCACTATTTGCTCTATCTTTATGTTAATACTTAGCATATATTCATATATTTGGAGTTTGCAGATAATGCATATAATAAGACATACTAGAAATATTCGTTAAAAGTTTAGTTTGTAGATTTAATCCACATTTCTCTCAATGACATAGATGTCGCTGCTTCGTGTTGAAATGCAGAATTCCCTCGTGTTCTTGAAAATTTCCCACTTTAGCAGAGTTGGTAATTCTCGAGATTTCTGTCGATTTAATGTTTTTTGCTTCTAATTTCTTTATTTTAAGCTAATATCTAACACAAATATTAAAAACGGGTTTGTTATTAACCTGTCCTGCTGGGGAAACCTTCCGAAATTTCGAACATATAAAGAAAACGGAGATATTTTCAAAAAACTTCAAAATAAAGAGACGCGTCATTTATTTTGCTCATGGTAGTACCTCCACCGGGAAGTTTGAGCCCTGCGAAATAAAAGAACCTATTGGAGCTTACGCATTTCCTCGGAGGGGCTGACATTACAGCATAAACAATCCTCCCCCCACAACCATGCCATTTGTGATTTATTTTCATTGTGGCTATATAAGGGGAGAATAAACTTCAATATAAGCCAAAAGAATACAACGGATCAACGCAATCACTGCTTCTTCTAGAGATGATTTTGGGGGAACACTGGCCTCCCCACAGCTCTCAGAGTGCCCCCTCGGAGGAGACCAAAATAATACGTCTATAATATAATAATAAATAGAATAGTACCAGCAGTGACCCCCCTCCGGAATACTAAGTGTGCCCCCCGGAACATTTCTTTCTGAAAGAACGACTGAACGAAATTTTGTGTTTGAATTCCAGCAAGTAAACACACTGTACATAGTTTTCTTGATAATATTACTGAACTGATTTTACATGCACTTTACATTTTCTTTTCTATATTTTGTGTCCTGAAAAGCCAAACAACTCGCAAGGATTGTGAACAGAGATATCTGGGTAGAGCCAAACAGCCTTTTGTAGATTAAATTGTACTCTTTGATTATATTAATAAATGATTATATATCAGTCATTTATACTTTTATTGTAAATTTTGTAGTATAATGAAAAATTGTATTTGTATGTATTGCCCTTTAGTGAACTAAAATTGTATTTTTTTTCATTTGTTCGGAATATTATAACGGATGGAGTAACTCACTGAGACGATGAGAGGCAAGCCTAGTTCAAGTGTGAGTGGAAGTTACTTTACACAATACAAAAATAAGTTGAATTGTAGGGCGCTAACATCCCAGTGCAAATATATAGCCGGCGATCTTGCATCGTTTGGCCTAATCCTCATTTCGCCTAACCAATTATCTGACACTTTTATGATAGATAAATGATAAGATTTGTGTCCGCCATTTTAGGCGAAATAAGGATCCTCGTTTGGCCTAATCCTCGTTTTGCCTAAAACGATGGACTATAAAAAAATCGCGGAAATAAAACTGGAGGGAAATTTCGAAAGAATGTTCCCCACTATATGAACAACTGAGAAATATTTGATTTAACCATAACTAATTTGTAATTTAGAAAATGCTTTGAGAGTTGTGTTAGGTTATTTTTCCTTTCCATTTTGAGTACAGCTTATTAGATATAACTCTCATTTATATTTAATGCTTTCACTGTGTGTATAGTGGCTATATTTGAGATGAGAGAAAAATAATAACTTACACGTAGTTTATTTCCTGTTACTAATTTCGTTTAAACATGAGTGTTTTAGTTTGTAGTTTGTTTTCAAATATCTGATATTGTTAAATAATACTTACTGCTAATCAATTTCTTAAAGGAAATATAGTTTGCGTGAGTATAAACCGGAATATGTATTTTACATTTCTGTTTGTTTCGTTCTTATGTGGATGTAGAAGATATTTTATTGTGGGTTTTGCTGAGGATTTCATACTGATAAGGGTGAGTAAGAGGGAGGAAAAATCGGCAAAAACACCTCTTACACGCTAGCCGTCAGAAGAAAGAAATGGGGATTCTAGTTCTAGACAGTTACTAAGATCGGACGGTTATCCTCTGAAGAAAAGGCATAATTATCTAGAAATGAATTCGCAGAAGGATTTCTTAGAAGAGAGAGGCTGAGTGAGGGAAGGTGATTAGGATATTGATAGGAATACCTTCATTTCGACGTATGAGCTCAAAAGCTGATAGTCCTCGATGATCAAGACTGATGTCCACAGGCTCCGCTCCTTGCTCTCTCAATGGTTCTTGTGGTCCGTTGGTGTCGATATAAAATCAATCAATCAATAATAGATCAATCACTGTCAGTCTTTAATGTGGGCGACAGTACAAATACACATTCTTTCACAATATCAGCTTCAACACTTTATTAAAAAACTGTTCATGCATTATAAGTGATGTATTGTAATTCATTATAATTTTAATTAATATAAAATTAGTAAATATATTGAGATAGATCTGACAAGAAGTATCTGAATTAGTTCATAACAATGGACAACTTTAATCGAAATGTGATTTGTGACAAATCACTCCGCTGGCAATTTGATCTTTGGATAATTCCACAATCCAAATATCTCACTGTGTTACTGACAAAGAAAAAAAATAATTTCAATTCTGAGTAACCATTAGCAAACAGTTATTGAAAAATTGTTAAGAAAATAAAATTATATGAACAGAAAAACAATTCATATTGCTATAAATTCCCTTCAAATATCGTGGATAGGCATCTTTTCTAACTTAATCCTTTCTGGCTTCTGATTAGCTATTGGTTGTAGACTTCTGATTGGTAGATGTAGTTTTGTTTTGGTCCTGGTAAGGGCCAGATATTCTGTTTCCCTGCGTTGTTTTGGTTTCCACATGAGTGCGTTTGGTTTTCACCTGTGCGATTGGTTTTTATCTGTGTGTGTTTGGTGTTTTCCTGTGTGAGATTGGTTGCTGTGTTTATGTTGAAGTTTTTTTCTAGGTTCTTCTTTTTCCTCCCTCTTCATTCATCTACTTGAAAGTTGTCTTCTCTATTTGGTTTCTTGCTCGTAATCTTTGGTTGGGTAGTCAGGTTCGTCTTTATAGACGTGTAGGCTTCCGTCTGAGTGTGTTTCCTGTGGGTCTGAAGAACAGTGGTCCTCATAAGGTCCAGAATGCTGCTGTCAGGGCTTTGGGCCTGAAAAGGACCGTATTACCTCTAATTTGTATGTGTTCGTCTCCCTGTGATATCTAAAAGGAATAGTACTGAGTTCCTCTCAGCAAAGCCTGTTCAACCTATACGATCAGTGCAAATCTTGGTCCGCGATAGGGGATCCAGCCGACAAAAAACAATGCATATTCTCCTAAAAAGCAGTGTATGTAGTTGATTATTGTGTTATTAAGTTCTTTATTACGTAAAGTATATCTAAACAACCTATCTGAAAAGACTGACTACTTGCTCTCTTCTATGGAATAACTCCATACACTACACAATACTTTTGTCTTCGAAAGGTGGAAAAACGGTGCTTCCAGCTTCTTTCTTCTAACTGCGTATGACGGCTCTAGTCAATGATTGCTTGCTATAACACTGCAAGGTATTCACAATCATGACGAGCATATCTCTGCATCTGAAGTTCGACCATCTCTACTGGAAAGCCAATGTCTTCTTATTTCTTCGTGAGTGGCTCTCCAACGGGTAAATACTGCAGATGGTGAAAGGTGATATCAGGAATTCCAATTCTTCACTGCACTAGAATGTTTCTTTGAAACTCGATATTTCATAATTTGCTGGTTTTGAATCATTATGGGCCGCTCTCATTGGCTGACCGTTTTCTACATGCTCATTGGTTTGTTGTTGGCTCTGCTTAACCCTTATCCGGGCAAGACATTTTTGTAACGTAAACGGGCAACCGGGGCCTGTGAGGCCCAGTATATATTTTAAGTGCAGAATACACAAAATCAATACCTATTGTCACTTACTGTTCACTTACTGTTCAGACTAGTCACTTACTGTTCAGGCTAGTCACTTACTGTTCAGACTAGTCTAGAATGTACCGGTATATATTTTTGTCAAGTAGCGAAACTTCGTGTCACGCTTTTGTAAGCCGACCAAGCAGAATAGCAAATCCGGTCCAGACATTTTTGTAACGTAAACGGGCAACCGGGGCCTGTCAGGCCCAGTATATATTTTAAGTGCAGAACACTCAAAATTCAATGTCTGTTGCCGCATACTGTTCCGACTAAAGGTTACAATAGTCACGTGTTCAATATATAATCATGTGACAATTTGATCTAATATTTAACAGGAATTTCACTAAAGCTATACGGGGCCTCCTAGGCCCCGGTTGCCCGGTTACGTCAGGAAAAGATTTTCAAATTAAAGAAAAAAAGCTTTACCAACTCGATATGTTCATGATTTTAACTTCGACGAAAGATAGAAGAATTCAGTATTTTATGTCTTCGAAATATGTATGGTTATTGAGAAATTTTAGAAAAATGAAGCTACTGGGCCTGGGAGGCCCCGGTTGCCCGGATAAGGGTTAATTGGTTTTCAGCCAATCGGAAACGATCTGGTTTTTCTATATTCTATATAGAAAACTAAGTAATGTTGAAATTTAGCATTTTGTGCTAGTATTTACAGGTAGTCGTTATCTTGTATGTTTAAGTTGAAACATGTCAGTGTTATTTGTTTCTAGTAAAAGGGGTGGTAAACTCCTATGTTATGAGGATTATATATACCGCATTAACCGACGTATAGGTGAACGGTCATACTGGAAATGTGTAGAAGGATGTAAAGCTACAGTTATTATGAACGGAGAATCTGTAGAATCGAAGGCGGGCTGGCACGCACATGGCCCTGTTAGTGCAGAAATCGTAAGAAAGCGAGTTTGTGAGCGGATGAAGAAAAAAGCAATTCAAGAACCGACAACGTCAGTTAATGATATTTACAGGTAAGGTGATTTTTTAAAATATAATATTCAGGCTAGTTTTCAATAATCACTGTGATAATTTTCTTCTGCTCAGAACAATTGATGAATTTGAATCCTTAATCAGGGTGAGGTTAGAGTGGGCAATGTCCGGACTAAATTATCTCGTGCCCTTTCTAGTACAGAACGTAGAATTTTTTTAAATTGGCTCAAAACTTGGTACGATATATTTTCAATTTTTTTTTTTAACAAACTAAATTTCGAGCATTTTACTCATTTCTGCGTATCTTCTTACGAGACGCACGAAATCTCTCTCAAAGTACTTTTTCTTTTTTTTTTAATTTTTGAAAATATTTGTTGGCTAATGACGACTCCTCGTAGTATTGGATTTGTGTACCATAATATTTATCAGTAGCTATATTATATCCTTTGTTAAAGTTGTTGAGGTTCCTGTCATTGTATGACTGTATTTTAGGATAATGACTATTTCATTTCTAATTCTTTCAAGTTTGATACTCAAGCTTCATAACTTCCAAACTTTTGGTTCATTAAAACAAATGAGTCAAGTAATTATCAGTTTTTGTATGTACAATATTAGTATTTGTTTTTAATTTCTTATGGTATATTTCATTCGCAGAATGGAAGTCCTAAGGGGGAATGGATCTCAGGAAGCAATCGCAGAGGCACCAAAATTTCATAATGTTAGAAACGCACTATACAGGGTGAGGAAGAAAAGTAACACGCGATTGCCTAGGACGCTTGAAGAAGTGACTCTAGAAGGGAAGTGGGCGGAAACTGAAGACGGAAGAAATTTCATTCTAATAGATGACGGAAAAGGGCAAGGTCGAAGTTTGGTAAGTTTATGGTACTAAGTTCTGACAATTATCATATATTTTTGTAGTATGTACATACATGTCAAGCACTTAAAAGATTAAATACGGTGTAATTAATTTTTAAAATAATATAGAGACTCTGTTGGAAACAAGGGCGCCCATGTTGTGGTTTCCAAGGGGAGGCAAATATAAGCGACGTTTCAAAAATAGTTTCAAATTTTGCTGTAACTAATGTAAAAATTCTATTGGATTTTCGATATTCTAAAGTTCGATTTCCTCTAGGGGGCGAACACCCCACCTTGCCCCCCTGATGGGCACCCTTGGTTGGAAAATATTGTTGGTCACGGTTTTGTACTTTTGAATATATATATAATCACGTAGAGGAAGATTACCAAAGAGCACGCACTTAATATTCATTTCCAAATAGCTCCGAAAGTAATGAAGCAAAAATTATATAAATTGTACACAATTTTAATTGATGTTTAGACTACATTGTAAGAAATAGAAAAGTTTACTACTAGATGTAGAAATGGAGATATACGTTAAAAAGTTAAAAAACTCAAATGCGTACTCTTAAGGATCAGTGTCCCAAAGAGTGCGTTTTGCGGTCTCTAAAAGGGCGCACTCATCACCTATCATACTTGAAACCTAAACCCCTTCGTAAGACAAACACTGCTCATGTCACCATCGTTTACAATTAATGCACTGAATCCAGTCTTCGTCAATTGGTTCTTCATTCAATTCGTGACACATTGCGCATGAAGTTTTGGTTGATCTCAGCTGCAGTTTTCTTTGTTGAAATGAATGGTTCATCGGGATGATCAAAGAGTTTTCTTTTTGACTTAACATTTCCTTTGACTCGTTTGCTCTGAAGAAACTTGTAAAAGAAAGAAATAGTAAAAACTTCAGATCGACATTTGGTACGTGCAATTTGTAGCATTTTTTTTTTTTTTTTTTTGGATTTCGGGGGAGGAATGATGTATTTAAGATGAACAGACGTGCTTGTTGTTGCGGCTTCTGTAGGTGTAAAACGTTTCCTTTCTCTATGGTGTAATGAAATTGTAAGACTTGAGTTTGGAAAAAAATAATATTTTCTGAAAAATATTGTTATCTAACGATGTAAAAATAAAAAGGATTTTAAACTTTAATTTACCCTAAGGTTTGCTTCCAATTCTTCGTATACAGGTGATCTACAGGTATACTAAAAGAAAATCTTCGTTTAGTTTCACCCACAACTTATGATTTTTATGAGTAAAATTAATGATGCTTTTTAAATTATTAGTTCGTGGTTTCATTACAATCGTAATCGAAGCCATATTTCGCTCAGCATCTTCCTCCACAACACTTCCAGAATCTTTATTTTGATCATTTCCTCACTTCTTAGGACGACATCATCATACCATGAAAGGCAATGGCAAACTACCGTGGATCAAAGGACTACCTTCGGGCAGAACACCACATCATCATTGTAATTTAAGAAATTTTGTGAATTTAAAATACTTCTTATAGGTGATTTACAGTTGGTGCTTGAATCGATGACAATTACAAATAATTCTACAATCTATTCAAACATCAGATTACACTCCGAGAGTAACTGATGAAAATAACAAGTCTGCCGCTACCCACACACACTATCAAAGAAATTCTCCCAAAGAGTACGTGCGCGTTCTTTGGTAACTCACTAACGCGCACTCTTTGGGAAACAGCAGTCAACTCGTGTAAAATTCATCCATGTGGCTGCACATGCAAGACCCCCGAAACAAAGCCATGGTAAACAATTCTATCTGCATTCATGTTTTCTACCATGCAACAAGGGTACTGTAGTTAGCTGCTATATCAGAATAATTTCTTAACTAAGAGTATTAAAATATTACATCAAAAATTCAAAAAAGTTATTTTTAGCTGTATTTTCTGTTTGCAGCGATCCGTTAACTTCCCTTTTATTCGTATCAACTCTAACACAAAGACGCATTAAACAGCGTAGCATTAACAATTCTGTGTGTTACCACTTCAGCGTAATTGGCACTGCGCGCTCTTAGGGCGTGCGTGCTGTAATATGTCATTTATAGTCAAGGTTTTGAATTTTCTAAAATAATAATTGTAAATTGTAATTATCCTCGATTTTTCTGTTATTAAAACGAAGTTAGCAAGTTTTCTACCGATTTGTAATAATAATAGTATCCTAACTGAGATTTAAATCATTTCAAGAAAAGCTATGGTTCTCAATGACCTCTGGTGGTATTTTTTGGAATGATAAGTTTGTTCATGTGCAGCGCTACCTGCGATCGTCAGATCACAGGCAGCTATCAAATACGAAGGAAAACGATTATCTTTGGTGTCAAAATTGAATATGTTTCAACCTAATCGGCTTCTAAATTAAATTAAGTGTTGATAGTGTATTTGATAAATTGTTAATATGTGAGTTTATTGCTGTAAAAGCTTGGGTTTATAACTGGAATACCTACTGTAAGTAAATTATTTTCTAGAATTTCTCTTGGCAAGTTAGTACGCCATTTAACATTGTGGTTGTTTCTATGCTGCTATCGCAGGTCGATATTTGAATGATAATGAGTTTTATAGTTAAATTCTCAATTTTGTGATCTAAATTAAATTCATTTTGTGTTATTTTTTTTGTATTCTCAAAATTTGGCAACTAATTATATTGTTCGAGTTTACAGATATAAGTTGATAATATCCGATTTAACTCTATTATTTGACTAATGTAGAGCTTAGTTTACCTGGCGTGCTATGAGAGTATTTTTACTAGTAGCTATTGGATTTAATAAGTTCCCACTTTTGTTCAGTTACTTGAACTATACCAACATAACCGTAATTTATTTATTAGTGGGGGAATTTAATTCTCCTTCCTTCCAGCGTGCACGTTTAAGTTGTCTTTGCGGAGGCAGGTGCGCGTGTAACTTGTTAATATCCTTCCAAAATAATTGTAGTACTAATATAAATATATATTTAGAAACAGGATATACGTTACAAATCTAAATAGCTGCCTGTGATCTCAGTTGGTGAGTGGGAATGTAAAATATGTTATTATTTTTTGTTATGTGATAGATAGAGCCGGATTATTTTGTAAAAGGGTTGCATTATAGTTAAATAGTAAGTAATTAAAATTGTATTGAGCGTCACCGAGTGGTTCGTAAGATGGCGACCGGACCTGTTAATCATGACCTACGTCTTGAACTTGATCATTTCGAAAATGGTGATACTGGAGTTTTAGTAACTAACCAAACTCAATTGACAAATTCTAGTGTGGAAAATCACACTAGTGATCTTGGCGTTTTGAGTGACGCTAGAAAGAATAATACGGTAGAAAATGATTCATTTGTTATTGCAAGTGGCAATAAAAATCAGAATGATAACGTTTGTATTAAGACTTCGCCTAGTCGCCCGGGGGTGTCAGGTGGCCACGAGCAAACAGCAGTTGGCGGTCAAGGCCGTTCACCTCCAACAGCTGGTGGTAGCTTATCAGCACAAATACGAGCAATTCGTTCGCACTTGGCTGGAACTCAGATATTTCCTTCAGAATCGGTTGTAAATAATTTTACATGCAATACTAATGCTTCTGTTTTGAGAACAGATTTAAGTAAACTTGTAACTCATTCAGCACAAAAATCTTTAAACGATTTTGCTCGTAATATACCCTTTTGTGATGGAAGCAAAGATATAGAACTCTTTCAGTTTTTGCTTTCTGTTTATAAAATTAATCAACTGAGGTTGTTTCCCTTAGAATGTATTATGATGTTGGCTATTGGAAAAACTACTGGGTTATTAAATACAGAATTACTTAAGTTTTTGGGCAATGTTAATGACTGGTTGGAGGTATGTCGTGCCTTACGAACTTCTCTGTTGACACCATTAGGATTACGAGAAATAAATAGATTGTTTGTTGAACGTATTCAGAGCAAGAATGAAAATATATTAGAATATATCAGCAATATTTATGATGCTTATGTGGTGTTTCAAGGTACTCTAAATGAAGAGGGTATTAAAGTGAATGTTTTACAGGGTATGAAACCAGATATTAGATACGCAATCTTTAAATATAATATTCCATCAACTTATCAAGAACTTTATGAGGAAGTTGTTAAATATGTAAATTATGAAAGATCAAAATTAGTCTATGATGAAATGTGCGGGTCAAATTTTTCTATTGAGTGTAAAAAGAGAATAAAATGTTATTTTTGTGGCGGGGATCATAAGGTTATAAATTGTATGTATAAAAAGCAACAACAAAAACAACAGGCGGCCTTGATGAATAGAACGTCAACTGAAGATAATAGGAAACCTATAGCTATATTTATCGATGCGTATTTTTTGGGACGAAAGTTAGAAGGAGCCTTAGATACTTGCAGTACAGTGAATCTTTGTGATATAGACTCTTTTAAAGAATGGGAACAAAACACTAACTGGAGAGTGCAATATATTAAAGATACTTTTCGTGGAGTGGGGATTGGAAAGGAAGTGCTTTATTTAGATCAATGTGTTGTTCTACCGATAAAAATTGGAGGTTTAACTTACAAACTTAAATTCTTTTTGCATAAAAACTTATCACCTAAGTTTATTATAGGAATAGACGGAATTAGTTTTCTTAAAGGAACAATAGACATTAACAAGAAGCAATTTATAATAGATGGTGGAAAAGTTAAAGTTCCCGTGAGGTTAAATAATACCCCTACTCCTTTGAAAAATGATTCTGCCGCAGAAACTAATCATTCCAGGTCCCATAAGGTTCCGACTTCTAAATGGTTTGTGGAACATCAGGCGTATCGCGATGGTGTGCAAGCAGAAACAGGTTCAAACAGCAGAGCTACATCCAGGGCGGTGGTACATAATTTTCAACAGTCAGGTACACAGGGAGATGGATCCAATGTACGAGAGGATACGAGAACTCCTAATAGGCAGGCTACCAAGGTTTTGGTCGATCCCAAGTTGGTGAATGAAGATCCTGATTTACCAAGGTATGTAAATGAATTGGTTGCTAATTATTCAGACGTTTTCAGTGATCGTATTGGAACAGTTAAAAACTTTGAGTATGAATTAAAAGTGACTGATGAAACCCCTATTCGAAATAAAGCATATCCAATTTCACGTAGCGAACAGAAAGAGATGGATAAAATTATTGATGATTGGTTGGAACAGAACATTATTGAAAAAAGTAATAGTTGTTGGGCTTTTCCTGCATTTTTGGTTAAAAATAAGAGTGGGGGAAGAAGATTAGTAGTCAATTACAAAGGTTTGAATGACAGACTGTTGGTTAATTCTCAATATACTCCGCTTATTGAGGATGTTATTGCACAATTATCTCAAGGGCGTATCTTTAGTGTGATCGATCTACGTAAAGCTTATCTACAAATGAAAATATCTGAGAATTCGCGCCAGTATACTGCGTTTTTGACGCACAGAGGCCTTTTTCAATTTCGTTATTTACCTTTCGGATTGTCAGTGGGGTCTTACTTGTTGTCAAAACTTATGACAGACTTGTTATATCCCTTAAAAGAGGAAGGATTGGAGTGGTTCTTTGATGATGTCGTACTGGTTTCTAAAGATATTGTTTCGCATAAGAAATTGTTGACAAAAGTGTTGAATATTTTTCGTGAAAATGGTATTACGCTGTCACTTGATAAGAGTGTTATGTTTCAAACTAGAATTTCTTATTTAGGTCATATTATTGAATATAATAAATTTGAAATGGATCCTGCTCGCCTAGATATTATGCGAAACTTACCAGCACCCAAAAATCGTCGGGGGGTGTTGCGCTTATGTTCATTCTTGCAGTATTACTCAAGGTTCGTGCCTGGTTTTCATGAAATAATGCATCCAATAAATGAATTGAGATCTCCTAAGGTGGCATTTCATTGGGGACCCGCCCAGAAAAAAGCCTTAGATGATTAAAGGCAATGTTCGAATCCCACATAGTGCTTAAATTACCCGATTTAAACCAAAAGTTTATAGTGTGTTGCGATTCATCATTAAAAAGTCTTGGAGGGGTGATCCAACAATACGATTCAGAAGGCTACTTGAGACCTGTAGTGTATTTCAGTCGAAAATTACGTCCTTATGATTATAGTAAGCCCATTTATTTGCTTGAATTGATGTCAGTAGTGGAGACTCTAGAACGATTTAAAATCTATTTACACAATAAATTTGAATTATTAGTAGATAATCAAAGTTTGTCTTATGCCCTCAAGAATATTAAACGTGTAAAAAAATATGGTAGCTTATTGCATAGGTTGTTTGCCTTTCATTTTGATGTTAAGCACATATCGTCAAATTTAAATGTAACATCTGGTTTTATTTCTAGAGTATATAACACCAATGATTTCGAATTGATTGAGAATGTACAATCTAGTGATGAGGAAATGCAAAACCTATGTATGGTAAATATGTGGGATATGCCCTATGCATCTTTATCTATTAAGGAGCATCAGTATAAAGATCCTTTTTTGTCAGAAATAATTAAAAAATTGGAAAGCAAACAACAGGTAGAAGGTTATAAATTGGTAAACGGAATACTTTGTAAGAAAACAAAAGCGTATAAGAATCCCTATAAGGTTTGTGTTCCCAAAAATTTATGGAGAGTATTGTTGGAATTCTATCATGGACAAATTTTGCCCGGTGGTCATGGAGGGGTGAGCCGTACGATTGGGAAATTAGCCTCGCGCTATACATGGCCTGGTATCTTGAAAGATATTAAGGAATATGTAACCACTTGTAAAGAATGTCAATTAGCAAAAGCCGAAAAAAGAAAAAGATGGGGTTGCTAGTATCAGAATATGAAAAGACTGTAAACGGTCTTTGGTATGGAGATGTAATTGGGCCAATAACAAGATCAAAATCAGGACGTTATTGTTTAATTATAGTAGATGGTTGTTCACGTTTTGTTTATCTGGAACCTATTAAAGTTTTGTCCAGCCAAAGTATTATAAATAAGATGTATAAGTTAATGTGTAGACATGGGTTTATACATGCTTTTGCCCATGATTGTCACTCTATTTTTGTATCTAACTTGTTCACGGACTTTTTATATAGTCAAGGAATCAAAGATATCAGGATTTCCCCTTACGCAGCGTTTTCGAATTTGAGTGAAAGATACATACGTTCTGTGAAAAATGGGTTAAAGATATTTTTCCATGATAAACAACAACAGTGGGATAAGGGCATACACGAAATTGAATTTTCACTCAATAATTCGATCCACACAGAACTAAAGTGTAGTCCAGTGGATATAGTATACGGGTATAATGTCTGTGACCCTCTTGACACTAAGTGGAATGTGGATAAATATTTGTGGATAAGAATAAAGGTGAAATTTGGGCATCGGCGATGCGTAATATGGAGTTAGCGTGGAAGAGAAGGAAGGGGTTATATGATAAAAAGAGAATTCCTGTTGATTATAAGGTGGGGGATAAATTATTAATAAAATCGCAAGTTAAGTCGTCATTGGTGGACAAGTTTAATAAGAGCTTGGCTTATCGTTGTGAGGGCCCGTACACATTGGTCAAATTCCTGGGTCAGAACAGTGTTCAAATTAGATCTGATGCTAACCCTAATGATGTTCGTAGGTCACATGTAGCCCTTACTAAAAAGTATCGAGAGAGAAGAGATGTAACTGCAATATTAAAAAAATCCGGCTAATTTAGAGTATCTGAATCAGAGAGTGTTACCACTTACCAGTTTTAGTTTGGTTATGTATTTGTTTGTGTATTATTTGTTTTGATCAAATAGTAATTGTTATTTCTATTGCAGGCCTGCAATGCCGTGTTTTGTATATTGTCGCGACTACCATTGATGTATGTATGTGTCCATGAATAAGTTTGGTTTCGGATATTGCCAATTATTGCAGAATTTGTCAGCTGTATGTAAGTAGTATGTTTTTATTGTTTATTGCCTAAATGGATGTTTTGGAGAGCCAATATCTGTAAAAAAAAAATCAATTCTGCATTTCCGAGTTAGCTAACATTGTTAATTTGAGTATTGATAAATAGTTTGATAATACTTATGAGGAATAAGATTTGAAATTAATCTATCCGATATTAGACAATATTGAAAAATAAATTAGGCTGTATTATTATAATTTATTAATGAGTTAATTGCCATAATTATTAACGGGTGATGGATTAGAAGTCGAGATCCATGAGTAAATGAATTTTGTATGGCGATGGATGATTCTGGTTATTATTAGTATTTGATTTTGTTTAGTTTGTTTCTTTTTCTTTTTTTCTTTTTCTTTTTGGGGGTTAGGTATGAATGATGGAGTGGATGGTTTAAATTAACTAACGGAGATATTATTAGTAGTTACCTTATGGCAGTTGCTTATTAAATGGATTATAATTTAGGAACATTTATATTAAAAAGGTTAACTTTTTAATTCGGGAGGGCAGGATGTGTGTAATATGTCATTTATAGTCAAGGTTTTGAATTTTCTAAAATAATAATTGTAAATTGTAATTATCCTCGATTTTTCTGTTATTAAAACGAAGTTAGCAAGTTTTCTACCGATTTGTAATAATAATAGTATCCTAACTGAGATTTAAATCATTTCAAGAAAAGCTATGGTTCTCAATGACCTCTGGTGGTATTTTTTGGAATGATAAGTTTGTTCATGTGCAGCGCTACCTGCGATCGTCAGATCACAGGCAGCTATCAAATACGAAGGAAAACGATTATCTTTGGTGTCAAAATTGAATATGTTTCAACCTAATCGGCTTCTAAATTAAATTAAATGTTGATAGTGTATTTGATAAATTGTTAATATGTGAGTTTATTGCTGTAAAAGCTTGGGTTTATAACTGGAATACCTACTGTAAGTAAATTATTTTCTAGAATTTCTCTTGGCAAGTTAGTACGCCATTTAACATTGTGGTTGTTTCTATGCTGCTATCGCTGGTCGATATTTGAATGATAATGAGTTTTATAGTTAAATTCTCAATTTTGTGATCTAAATTAAATTCATTTTGTGTTATTTTTTTGTATTCTCAAAATTTGGCAACTAATTATATTGTTCGAGTTTACAGATATAAGTTGATAATATCCGATTTAACTCTATTATTTGACTAATGTAGAGCTTAGTTTACCTAGCGTGCTATGAGAGTATTTTTACTAGTAGCTATTGGATTTAATAAGTTCCCACTTTTGTTCAGTTACTTGAACTATACCAACATAACCGTAATTTATTTATTAGTGGGGGAATTTAATTCTCCTTCCTTCCAGCGTGCACGTTTAAGTTGTCTTTGCGGAGGCAGGTGCGCGTGTAACGTGTTAATATCCTTCCAAAATAATTGTAGTACTAATATAAATATATATTTAGAAACAGGATATACGTTACAGTGCTCTTTGGTAATCCTCCTCTATGTAATGGTAATACATTTGAAACAATACTTGTGACAAGCACTTTAAAATGTAAATAATATAAATTACGGTATATGTCGTCTTGGGCACTTGTACAATAACTTTTGTACTTGTACAGACTTAGTTTGTAGCTTGTTTTGTTCTTAGGGCTAGAAGTTTCTACCAGACCAGGAAACGAAAGGGTATTTATGGCTTTAGTTTCTTTCTTTTAACTAATTCTGATTGGCTGAGGTCATTCTGATCAGCCAATCAGCGTTCAGAGCCAGTTATATTAAGATGCAACACTTTCTTGTATTATATCGGTACTGTGAATGATGAAGCCAATATGTTCAGTTAGTTAGCGAAACTGTTATACATTGATTACTTTTTAGTTAAAACTTTACTTTGTTCAGAGATTTTTATTTTTTGTGCAAGTATTAGATAATATTATGAATGCGAATTAATCCAAATTACATGAATTTATCAAATTTAGTAAATTATATTTATACTCCCTTCTTACTTTCCAGATTTTTGGAACACTCGAGAATCTACAGAGTTTGTGCAACAGTAAGACTGTCCTTCTGGATGGTACTTTCAAATGTGTTCCTTCACTGTTTGAACAGCTGTACACTGTTCATGGAAAATACCTGGGGCAAACATTTCCATATTTATATTGTTTGCTTCCTAGCAAATCCCAAGAGACTTATGTTAGGTTGTTTACGCTTATTAAGCAAAAAGCAGAAGCTAACCATATGGAGTTTATGATGCGGGATGTTCTCATAGATTTTGAAAAAGCAGCCATGAACGCAATCGCTATATGTTTTCCTTGTGCTACAAGTCGTGGATGCTTTTTCCATTTCTCTCAATGTATATGGAGGAAGGTACAAAACTTGGGATTGTCATGCTTATACAAAGAAGATGAAGATGTACGGAAGTGGATTCGCCGTTCAGCAGCTCTGGCTCTTGTTCCTTTGGATAGTGTGAGCGAAGCATACCTTTATGTGCAAGAAAACTCACCAGATGTACCACACAAAGAGGCCTTTCACGATTATATGGTGGAAACTTGGATGGACGATTCTGATGCTTTATTTCCCCCGTGAGTAATTTGTAATATTTTACTTAGACTAGTGGTTTGACTCCTGTATTGTAGTTATTTTCATTTTCCATTTAAAATAGATTAACATAGAGGTGCTTTTCATTTAAATTTAACAGTATTCTTCATGTTATTTTATTATTATTATTATTATTATTATTATTATTATTATTATTATTATTATTATTATTATTATTATTATTATTATTATTATATTTCAACATGCTATTTGAAACTTATTTTAACGTTACATTATTCTTGTTGCGATTTACTATCTGATTGCTCGCTTTACCTTCTAGGTTGGTGTGGAATCACTATGAAACACGCAAGACAGGACGATGAACAAAGTGGAAGGATGGCATTTCAAATGGAATAGGCGATTCTCCAGGCATCATCCAAATATCTACACATTTATTCAAGAAATGAAACATGAGCAAGAGGAGAACGAGACTGTCATGACTATGTTGCAATTAGGCCAACACAGTGCAGTTCAGATAAAGAAGTGGAAGCGAGTGAATGAACGACTTAATGTTTTGAAAGACAGACTTAAAAACGATGAAATCAATTTATTTTCTTATTTGGATGCTGTGTCGTATTGTATTCATCTAGACTATTAGGTGACTGAAATGTTAATTTACATTTTACTTGTTCACTTTTAATGCAAACTTAATTTATTTGTTTGCCATTTTACGTAAAATTTTGGGAAATAAAAGTAACGTTCATTCTGAAAAAAAAAATAGCTTTCTCATTTTACTTTCAACACTTCTGAGAATTCACTATTGAAAAGGATGTAACATTTCCTTTTTTCTTTTAGTTTAAATCTCATTTTTATGCTCCGAGACTAAGAGAGGCGGTGATGATGGTAATGATCGAAAATGATGGGATGAGCAAAGTGGAAGGAAACGCATGAATTCGAACGAATAAACCTTACAAATATGTTGTAAGGTGCGCTTGAGCGTGGTATTTCATTCAATTCAAATGTATCTATTTCGTCTCCCTTAGCCTGAAGAGCATAATTGTGGGACGTTAAACTCAAAGATTTTTTTTCAAATGTATCTATTATTTGTGTAATTATTTAGTCACATAATCTACTGTAAAGGCTTTTTTTTAGCAAGTATATTTCACATGACATTGGACTATTTTTCAGTATTTACTCAAATTTCAGAAACTCAAACGTAGGAAATGATTTCAAAGCTCTTTCACTACTTTCAGTATTTGTGTTCTTTATTGCAAAATGTTCTGAAGTACATTAAAGTTAGCTGTGCACGAACACATAGGAAAGGAGCTCCAGATAAACAAGTATTCTTCATATCCTAGTAGTTTTTTATACGTCTCTGCTTTACTTGTGCTTTTGTCGTCCCAATGCATTACATTTTTAATTTTCTTAACTACTTTTTATTTTCATTGTGAAACTATTCTCGTTTGAAACTATACTCGGGACCAGAATACAGCAAATTATGGATGCGTTAAAATATTAAATAATACTTTTGATAAAATGGATAGTTTCAAATATCTAGGATCAATATTAACAGACGAAAATCATATTCACGGAGAAATTAAATGTCGACTAAAAGCAGGGAATTCGTGTTACTATTCGGTTCAAAATCTCTTGTCGTCGCGAATTCTGTCGAGAAATTTGAAACTTAAAATATACAAAACGATGATCATGCCTGTTGTTCTGTATGGTTGCGAAACATGGTCGCTTACTCTGAGGGAAGAACATAGACTGAAAGTATTTGAGAACAAGATCCTGAGACGAATATTCGGACCCAAGAAGAACAGGAATGGGGAATGGCGGAAATTTCATAGCGAGAAACTACATAATTTATACGTTTTATTAAACATTCTTAGAATCACCAAATTTAGGAGGCTCGGATGGGCAGGTTATGTATCTAGGATGGAAGAAAGTAGGAACGCTTTCAAAGTCTTAACTAGAAGACCAACCGGAAAACGACCATTAGGAAGACCTAGGCGCAGATGGGAGGACAATATTAAGATGGATCTTGCAAAGATTGGAATACAAAGTAGAAACTGGATGCAGTTAGCTAAGGATAGAAGTCAGTGGAGAGCTTTTGTGAACGCGGCATTGAACCTCCGGGTTCCATAGGCCATAGAGTTAGTTAGTTAGTTAGTTATTGGTGAAACTATATATTTTGCATTTCTTAATATTTCTAGGGAATTTTCTCTTGTAATTTCCCTCCAGTTTTATTTCCGCGATTTTTTTATAGTCCATCGTTTTAGGCAAAACGAGGATTAGGCCAAACGAGGATCCTTATTTTGCCTAAAATGGCGGACACAAATCTTATCATTTATCTGTCGTGAAAGTGTCAGATAATTGGTTAGGCGAAACGAGGATTAGGCCAAACGTGGCAACACGATAGCCGGCGCATTTTCCCCTCTTTTTGGGGTAGGGCGCAAACATCCCAGTGCAAATATATTGCGAGCGCATTTTTTCCAATTTTTGTGGTAGGGCGCAAATTTCCTGGGCGCAAAATTCTCTCATTCAAGGAAAATATAATGTCCGTGAAGTTGACAAGCCACTTATGTCGGACTCCAATTTCGACTTTAAACGTCGCTAGTGCTACGTTAGTGTTCGATAGTGACGCAAATCGTTAGTACTCCACAGATAACGTGTGCTTTTTAAATAATGGGTATAGGTCTTCTAACTGCATGCCAACACGCCCACTTCTAAGAATCATCTCAAAAATGAGGTTAACCGTTAGAGCAAGTAAGTGCTCATTAGTGCCATTAACATTAATGCCTCCATCGTACGGCCCTTTGAGTAATAATAATACCACGCTCTTTACTAGTCTCAATGCGTCCCTATATTCTCGCGAACATTCTGACGTGCCCAATTTAGTTACTTTTTTTTTTTTTTTTGCAACTATTGTTTATCTGTTATTGTTTATTGTTTATTGCTAGTCTGCAGAGTAGTCCTTACATTAATATGCCATTGTCCTTGATAATCATTGCGTATTTACAAGCAGTTGTTATTACTGTTAGAAGATATAAAAAAAAAAAACAGATAAAATCTACTACTTAACGGTTCACATTTTTCTTTTACAGTACATAAACGATTAATAATAATAATAATAATAATAATAATAATAATAATAATAATAATAATAATAATAATAATAATAATAATAATAATAATAATAAATAATAATAATAATAATAATAATAATAATAATAATAATAATAATAATAATAATAATAATAATAATAATAATAATAATAATAATAAGACTATTCCAGCATAAAAGTTATCAATTGCATCACACTGGCAACAAGCGACGCATATTTTAACTTCATAAAAATTCGTTTCTCTCAATTTTCTGGAAAAGTACGTATGATAACATCTTCATTATGTCAAGTTGTTTATCTCAGTGTGATATATGTCTTACCTCTGGACAATATCACAGTAAAACAAAAATTAAATATTAGAAGTACATCGTACTTTTGGACTACATCTCATTAACCATGGGCAGATTGAGTAGTGTATAGTTTAGGATGTAAGTTTCAGCTTAACTTGCATCATACATTCTTAGGATTACAAATAGGAAATTTGTTCGTTTGCGTTTGAACAAAATTCTTAGGATTACAAAAAGCAAAAATATTTTTTCCGAATTCCGGAATTTTTCCGAATTCCGGATTTTATCTGAATTCCGGAATTTTTCTAAATTCCGGATTTTTTCCGAAATCCGAAATTTTTCCGAATTCCGGAATTTTCCGATTTTACTTTCCGGATTCCGGAAAGTAAAAATTCCGGAATTGGCCATCCCTAATATATATATATATATATATATAACCTAGAGGGGAAGAAAATGAGGTGGGCAGGAAAAAAGTGATGGGATTATATGTACTATTATAAAAAATATATCTACACAATAATAAGATTGTCATATCTCGAAATCCCTTAAGGTTATAGATAATATGAAATTTGAGATTTGGACTTTTCATCTAAAATAAGAGCCCCTTCGTGGCTAGCGTACGCGCCTTTGGCGTCAGAGACTTGGGTTCAATTCCCGGCGGGAGCTCCTTGGGTCGGATTCCACGTTAATCAGTAGGTCCACGTCCCATATAACCTCGCTGCTGAACGGGACGTTAAACTCAAAATCAACTCAACTCATCTACCTACGTATAATAAACATGTGTTTCAGCGTTTTTATATCATTGACTTAGAACGGAAGGAAAAGGAGTGGGATACTTTCCTAAGATGTCCGCACGAGACGTTCCAATTATTTGTAAGGCTTCGAGCTAAGTTGAATTTTATATGAAAGATGCAAAAGAGAGAACGCAAAATATTGCGTATAATAACAAGTAGGGTTATGTGCTAGTACAGTAATATTTTAACTGTCCTTTGTATTTGGTCTAGGAATTAATTCGTGCGGTTGGTACGCACACATTGAAGCTGTAGTACAAACACAAAATACATAAATGCCTTAAGAAAAATATTGTCCATCGCTAGCCACCACTTTCGCCCATCTGTCAGGCAATGTACGGATTCCGTGGCGAAAGAAGTCCTCATCCTTGGAAGCGATCCAGTCAGAGACCCATGTTTCGATATCTTCTGAAGAAGTAAACCGCTGTCCAATCAAATCGTTGTTCATGCAATCGAACAAGTAGTAGTCCGAAGGAGCAACGTCTGGTGAATACGGCGGGTGGGGTAAAACTTCCCATCCGACATTTTCTAAATAGGTTTTGACCGGTTTTGCGACATGTGGGCGAGCGTTATCATGTTGAACAATAAGTTTATCATGTCTGTTCTCCCATTCTGGTCGTGTTCTGGCCAGAGCTTGCTTCAAACGCATTAATTGTCGTCGATAACGTTCTCCATTCATAGTTTCACCCGGTTGCAGCAGCTCATAGTACACCACACCTTTCATATCCCACTATATGCACAGCATAACCTTTGCACAGTGAATATCTCGTTTTGGTTGTGATGGACCTGGTTCACCTGGTTTCACCCAGGCCTTTTTTCGTTTAGGTTTCTCGTAATGGATCCACTTCTTATCACCCGTAATAATTCGATGCAGAAACCCCTTTCTGCTCTGTCGTTGAAGCAGCAATTCGCAAATGGTTTTTCGTCTTTAAACGTCTCTGTCTTTCAATTCATGTGGAACCCAATGTGACATCTTTTGAATCATTCCCATGGCTTTCAAGCGTTTGGAGACTGTTGTTTGATCAACGCCTAATGCTGCTGCAAGTTGTTCCTGCGTTTGACACGAATCCTGCTCGAGCAATGCTGTCAATTCTTCGTCTTGAAATTTTTTTGGCTGTCCAGCTCGCTCTTGGTCTGCCAAGCCGAAATCACCACTTCTAAACCGTGCAAACCACTTCTGACACGTTCTCTCAGCTAGAGCATGGTCACCATACACTTCCACCAAAATGCGATGACTTCCAGTCGCACTTTTCTGCATGTTAAAGTAATGCAGCAGGACACCCCGCAAAAACACTTTATCAGGCACAAATTGCGCCATGTTCACTTAACTACAAACTGGTGTTGTTGACGCTTTAATCCACTGCCCTATACTACGAACGATACGCGATGACAGGGGTTTGCAACACATGTGTGGATACACGGAACTGTGGGACGCTCCGTTCGTTGCGCCATCTCTTGTCCACCCGCACGAACTAATTCCTAGACCAAATATAATGTAACGAACGATAGTAGAATAACCTACGCTGATAAAGTTTAGTTAATTTTTGAAACATAAATAAATATTTAGATAATTTAAGTAGTGGTTGGATAATTACAAAATACTGAAATAGATTGTATCTATTGGTAGAAATAAAAGAAAGAAGTGAGATGCATATTTTATATTTTCTTTATGCTAACATACAAGAATTTTTTAGTAGATATTTACATTTTAATTTTAAATTAAAAACCTGCATGGAGGAAGACCTAGTGGCATATGAACTCCTTGTAAATGTGTTCTCTTTTCTATAACCAAAACTAAGGTTCAACTTACGGAAAAAAATTTAAAAGGTAATCCAGCCTTATCCATCTTCGCTCTTGAATAGAAAATTACTATAATTATAAATACTCAACAACAATCCAATATAAACAAATTTTCCATCTCTCCTCCTTTTGTTTGTCTTGCACACAGTTTATATACAATTTTGCCTTTCACCTGTTATACTCATACTTCTATATCTTTTTGTTTTTAACTTATTCTAATCTTAAAAGTCTTTGCTTCCTAAAAAGTAAAAATTTCCTATTTTTCAGGAAGTATTACTTAATCCTATTTTTACAATAATATATTAAATTCTCTCTTTTTTATATATACACATTTAATAGTCCAAATCATATCACAGTTTCATAGTAAGTGCTATAGATCACTCTGAAGCCCAAATCATACCTCTGTATTTTATTGACCTTGTCTTTTGGTTTCCCTCTATTTTGAAACTTACGGGGGAAGGGAGAATGATAATCCAACACAGAGACCTGCTCTTAACGGGATGATCTACCTTTTCTCGGCACAAAAATTTTTATATTGGACCTTATGGGGAGAACATGGCTACCGAATTTCCTCAGTTTCTAAGGAACTAGGTATCTCTAATGGGAAAGAAAAATTTTGCAGCATTCTACAGAAGTTTATTAACGGGTTGAAATACTTAAATTGTATATTTGTCTGCTAGTTTAGCAGAAATAAATTATTAAAAAATAAATAAATTAGTTTCTTTTTATACAAATTATAATATGTCTAACTTTGGAACCAATTATGGTAGAGAGATCAACTTTTTTTGTTTTATTCCTTGAGAAGAAACGACTCTAGTAGTTTTAATCACAACCATATCTGATACGCCAATTAAAAAATAGTATTTTAATATAAGTATTAAAGTCCACCTGTCAAGAAGTTTGACGAGGGTAAGGCATCCGCGCCCACCCTTTTCTTCTGTTTTCGTCCCAAGATATGAAGGGACCGTTTTCACAGCAGGTGTCAATGCGAATGTAAACATCCTGTCCTCATGTTCAATAGCCCAAGTTCGGCCACTTTCTCTCTCTTTTCTCTCTCTCTTTTCCGAGGAGGTATTTCTAACCTGTAAGGAAATTATAGATATGTAGAGAAAATGGTGACCAATTATTTCTGATAGCTAGATGATAGACAAGCATTCTAAAATGCCTTCGAATTCCAAAAATGTATCGACCATAACTTTACCATCTGGTTATTTTCAGGAGGCAAAAGTTATATTATTATTATTATTATTATTATTATTATTATTATTATTATTATTATTATTATTATTATTATTATTATTATTATTATTATTATTATTTGGAGTTAGAGTGCAAAGTCATGAAGATACAAATGGCTCCATTGGCTAAACATACACATAGCTGCTTCCATTCAGAACATCCCTTTGTGCGTTAGAAAACATGCTATAACAATGTGCCCCTCGCAAAAATCTAATTCAACTCTTATTGACCTCAGTAGCGCTTACTAATAGCGTAAATGCTATAAATCAGGCATTTGCAAGTAGGAACAGGGATTAGCCGAATCACAGAAATCTTACTGTCGTCACGGGCTGTAAAAGGTAATATATGACATTTTCACAAGAAATAATTATCGGATAATTTAATAACGGACAATTTCGCGGGCTGTATAAAAGAACTCGGCGTGTCAGATCCGGCCTGCGAACCGACGTTTGGATATGCCTGCGTAAACATTCAACAAAAATATTTCTACCGTAGGACGCTTTTTTGTATTGAAGAGAAGGCTAGTTCCGAGAAATGCCCAAACAATAGTAAGGAATTTGAATGTCAAGTTCTGACTACCAGAAATTCCCGCGAAGTGATATTCTTATACATCCCAGCTAATCATTCCAGTTAGTGAGCAAGTACAGGTCAGATCTGTGTGGGAAGCGAAACCGAACTGTGACAATTTGCGTAGTATAACACATTATGGAAAACGGACCAATAATGAAACGAAAGAAGAAGGGTCATTTTCCCTTATAATCACCCCTTATAATCAAGGAGTCCCTTGTTTGATTCCCGATGAAGACACAAGTGGTTCGGATCCTACGTTAAGCTGTAGGTCCCACCCATAGGACGTCATCATTCTGAAATTATGTTCTTTTCTGCGTATCCTGCTTCTTGTTTCAACTCTTTAGGATAAATCGAGACGAACTGACAGTGCGTAGTCTTAGCGTGGTAAGCGCGGAAAACGAAAAAGTCAAAGAAAACAGGGGCTTTGCTTCCTTGTCCCCATATAACATTGCGCAGTATGAACACCGTTCCAAATGGGTCTTATAGGAGCTATCATGGCAACATTTTTGTATAAGACAATTGGTGTGTGTCGTCTGCATGGTTATCTGGGGACAAAAAAGGGCAAACATGTTTTTCAATAAATAAATAAATAAAAGAAAACGTTCATTTTTCAATTCCCATATCCTCGTCCTAAGAAGGCGCTTAGCGCAACGAGCCTAAACTTTAAATGCTTTCAAAGTTTGTTCCTTTTTGCGTATCCTGCTTCTTGTTTCAACTCCCTAGGACAGTGATGATTTCAGGGGTGATTCTGGGGGGGAATTCTCCGAAGAGCTACGAAATTCACCCTCGGGTGCTTGAGATCTTCGCAGAAATTGCTGTGGGGCACGCAATTTTTAGTCGCTTTCCCCCCTGTGCGTGGTGCCTTCGGAGGAAATGATCTGAAATTAACACTGCTATAGGATAATTGGAGGTTGGCTTACAGTGCTTATTCTTAGCGAAGTAAGCATGAGAAACCAGAAATATAACAAAAAACAGGGCTTTTGCTCCGCTATTCCCCCGTGAAAATGCACGGTTTACACACAATACAGGTTGGATCTACCAGGGCTATTTAGAGAACGTCTTATAGAGCATTTGGTGTGCAGTGTTGTCTGCGGACAAGGAGGCAAAACCGTGTTTTTCATTAAAAAACGGAGTATTTTAAATTTCCCTCGCCCCCTCAGGAGACGCTTCTTCAATGAGACCGCATCCTGCCTCTTTCTCCCATTCTCTAGGCTCTAGGCCAATTAGGTCTGACAGGCATTTGAATAAGTCCATTACTTGGTTGCCTAGTAATTATCCATTATATTGGCTGCCATATTGGATTTAGACAAATGTTCTCTCATGTTACCATGTAAAATATGTCTTGTCGTGATGAAAGCTACCAGAAAAAGTAGGTTTTGTTTAGTCCTAAGGAAGTACGCTACATCCTAGAATAATGCGTGCACACACATATTTTTAACTTTGTACAGTTAATCGTTAGACAACAGTGTTGCCAGGTTGTAAGGTTTCTAAGTGGCAATAAACAACGCCATATTTAAATTCATCGGCCTCAGAAACCTATAGTTTGACACCAAAATTATCTTTCTAAGTGCCTTGGTTCACGATCTCTCTCTTTATATATATATATATATATATATATATATATAGAGAGAGAGAGAGAGAGAGAGAGAGAGAGAGAGAGAAATTTATGTAGGGCGGCGGCCATATTGGAAAATGACGGCTACCAGAATAACACCTCAAATTTGAAATATATTCCCAAGACATTATTTTAAAAAGAACTTAGGGGACATTTTTTAACGGACACCTATATATGGGGGACAGGACTTTACATTGTCGGAATCTTGTGGGAGCACCCCTCTGCCCCCCTTCCCTTCGCCACTACTGTATGCTATAATATTTGTCCGGAAAGGAAAAAAATTCCCAAAATCCGCGTACTCTAGAATGCATCTTGATGAACTTCCAGAGGTAACGGGGAAAAGAGGATACTTCACACCACATCGTCCATTCTCTTAGTATGGAACCATTGAGGGAGACAAACTCTATAAAGCTAACAGTATTTGGCAGCTGACAGGTAATCTCAGAAACTGGTCGAGAACCTGTTTCATTCAGACATCCACCCCTTCCCCCTCCATTTCACCAACCCCCGCCCTTTCCGCGGCCAAGCTTAGAGTGGGGCGTGACTTACCCTCGTCAAACTTTGACAGGTGGACTTTAATACTTATATTAAAATACTATTTTTTAATTGGTGTATCAGATATGGTTGTGATTAAAACTATTAGAGTCGTTTCTTCTCAAGGAATAAAACAAAAAAAAAAGTTGATCTCTCTACCATAATTGGTTCCAAAGTTAGACATATTATAATTTGTATAAAAAGAAACTAATTTATTTATTTTTTAATAATTTATTTCTGCTAAACTAGCAGACAAATATACAATTTAAGTATTTCAACCCGTTAGTAAACTTCTGTAGAATGCTGCAAAATTTTTCTTTCCCATTAGAGATACCTAGTTCCTTAGAAACTGAGGAAATTCGGTAGCCATGTTCTCCCCATAAGGTCCAATATAAAAATTTTTGTGCCGAGAAAAGGTAGATCATCCCGTTAAGGCAAATACAACTGGGTCAAGTTATTTACGTTTCGTAGGCGAACCATCGGGCTGAATTATCTTTACAATTTGTTTTGTGATCTTACAAACGAAATCAGTGCGTGATGTTAGTTTCTGGTGACGAGGAGATGCAACTCCCCCGGTGAGCATTTGATGGAAAAGCGATGAAAGATAAAAGCGAAGAAATATGAAAATGCCAGCGATGAATATCTGGGTTTACTACTTGTCACCAATCATGATCTCAGCCCTCCTCAGGTAACACGACCTTTGCGTGCTTGTGCTTCGCTCTTTTCTTCCCATAATCTGTTAACAATGTTGCTAACTACATAATATTTTATGAACCTGGTATAATTAGCGAGAAAACATCCATGAGGGAGGGAAGAAATTGTTAAAACCTCGAAAGTTAGTCTCAAGTTTAAAAATTGATCTTATATAATTCAGTATCTGAATACAAATAAAGCAAAAAGCATTCTCCATTTGAGGCGCCTAGAATCAAAATCCGCCACATCCATTCGATTAGTTTCGAAGTAATATCCCAAAATGTTCAGTGAATCTCCATATACACGCATACAAAGTCCCATATTTGAACTAGATTTTTAGTATGAAATACTAAGCTTTCAAACAAAATACTGTTTCCATGGAATTATTTTAGATCAAACATATAACAAGCGATATATAACTCAATTTCGGTAAAAAGAAAATGGAAAATGAAATCTTTAAGTTTAACGTCCCACGGTTATGCCGGTTAGGCTAAAGGAGATGGTGATAATGAGAAATGAGTGAAATGGTGGAATGAAGAAAGTGGGAGGAAACGGGAGAACCTCGAGAAAACCCACGAGCACGGTGTTTGTCCACCACAAGGTCCACACGGCGCGAGCTGGGATCGAACCAGGGACTCCACGCACTGGAAGTGAACGCTCTACCACTGAGCCACCGCGCCCCCCATAAAAAGAAAATGGATTTGGAGGCTTTTGATACTAGGCACCTCATTTCCAGGGCCGGCGTCAGCAGTTTTGCCGCCCTGGGCGGTACTTTCACATACCGCCCCTTTAATCCACAAATCTAATTTTGACAGAAGACGTTCAAGTGCCACGAAAAAGTAAGATGCCCCATTTTAAAATATGTATGAAATAGAAAAAGTAAACAAAAAATTGAACTACCTCTCTCGAATGCTTACATAATATTTAAACGACTACACACACAACACAATATTCAGTATGCTCGATTTAGCTGTATGTCTGTGATATATAGCAGCGCATACAGAAAATAACATTAAAAACTATATACTTTAGTCACGCCAAGAATTGTAATTTTTAAGCTTGTTTTATATCAAAAAGTGTTTCCAATAAGCATGAAGATAATATAGTGAATAAGGTATTACGGCAAAACTAAGTGATTAGTCTAAGCTTTATAATGTACTAAAACACAATAGAGATACATAAATTTAACATACCTCAATTGAAAGAAACTTTTCTTGCTTTGACATAAGCTAATTCCTTTATCACATTCGCGTAGTCCAATGTTTTATCCATTTCATGTTCTATTGATATCGTCGCTAGGCCACTCAAGGGTGTTTCAGACATAGAAGAACATAGATAGTTTTTAATAAGCTTAAGTTTCGAAAAACTTCTTTCTCCACTTGCCACTATTACCGGTAAGGTTAACAAAGTCCTAAGTGCAACACTGACATTGGGAGTAAAGTCATGTTTCATTTAATTTTAAAGTCTCTTTTGGTGAACTTATATAGCTTTAGGCTTAATTATGGCGGATAACACTTTCAATTCGTCTTTTAAATCACTGAAGTTAATATCTTTCGATTCTGTGTGTTAAAATGCTGGCAAATTTAGTACACTTTTCAGAAAAGATCGGGTAGCATATCTTTAAGGGTACTTATATCGTAAATAAAATCTAAATACTCGCTGTGATGTTTAAGTTGCTCAAATGTTTTTCTTAAAGTTAACAAAATCATGTCTAGAACTTTCTATTAAAAATCGATCTTGTATCTTGTTTGTGGATCTTCAATAGCTTTATCCTCTGCCTCGTTCTGAAACTCTCTCTCCTTTCGACTTCGAGCTTGCACGGTATTACCTATCCGTGGATCATCCATATCTAATGCTGATGCCAACTCCATCGCATCAACTAAGTAAGTAACTCCATCGCCTCATTTCTTCTCCTCTCAAAGTACTCAAATACATATTTTCAAGAAGCCCGATTGCATCCAATACATGAGAATCAATGCGTTGGAGACTTTTGCTTTTTATGTTTATGTGGAGTAAACAGTCATGCCAGATAACGAGTGAGCAAAGGAAAGAAAAGTCTTGGAAAGGAAAGGCTAGAACGGCCTGTCCCAAGTGGGAGTGTACCTTTTGCATTCTTGGAGTAGGGCGTTAGAACATTGCTGAATAGAAAAAAGATACCAAATAAGAAACACCTTAATAGTCTTATCCACCCTAACTGAAAATGTTATCTACGCCACTGCAAGCAAAATATTGAACGAGATACCTGTGGCTAGTAGTTTGATAATTGAAAACGAGGGGGGGGGGGTTTGCCCTGAATTTCCTGAGTGAGTATTTTCCTGAATGTGAATGAAGTACGACCTATTACATTCTCAGGTGAACAAAATTTTATTTTTCCATGTGGGCTATTACGAAGCGTTATATTTTGATAGTATTCTTTTTCGTTCCAAATTTTGCCGCTCTGGGTGGTGGCACGGGTCGACCCTCCCCTCCTTCACGCCCGCCCTGCTCATTCCTCGTGTAAATAAAGTTGAAAAGTAAATGTCGCCCTCCTTTTGGAACAATCCATAAAAATCCAAGAGCTATGTACGGAGGTAACGGCTTCTCAATTTCTTGATTTAGACACTCATGGAAGTGATGGAGTCAGACTATGTCCCGGCCTCTTTGCTTCCCAAGATTGCTCCAGGTATCCATGTGAAAGAGTCTGAGTGAACCTCAGAGCCAAATTTTAATGAGATTTCTCAGCCCCACCGGAGATTGAACCCGGACTGCCCAAAAGAAAGATAGCTGACCTTTCATTATAAATCACATCTCATAATAAAGTCAAAACTACAACATTATTTTAACTATGGCAAAAATCTTAATTATGAACATTTCCCAGCCGTCCTAAAAGAAAAAATATACATAATTTTACCTAAGTTTTCCAGCAAATTTAGTTTGTAGACTTAAAATTAATGTTGAATAGAGAAGAGAAGTATGGTTTTCTATCATCTTACTATCAGAAACAGAGAATGGTTTTGGAATTGTGGACGCCTGATCAATTTTTATTTAATCGGGTCATGACTTCAATGATAAAGTGACTGTATCATCTTTTCAACAAACTTAAAAAGTTCATTATTCAATTCTCTCTCTTTCTGTGTGTGTGTGTGTGTGTGTGTGTGTGTGTGTGTGTCTGCCTGTCTGTCTGTTATTTGTTTTTTTTTTTTTTTTGTTTTTGTTTTTTTTCAATTTTGAGCCCTCCTTTCGATAGAGCATCAGAAATTATCTGAGAAATTGATGAAATTTTTCGCGTCTCTCTTGCCGTTCCGGAGATATTGGCCAAAACTGTGCCGATTTCGGGAGATTTAAGGAGCTATATCTCCGGAACTATAAGTCATAGAGAGATGATATTGGCGTTGATCAATACCTAAGAGGCTGTTGATCATGTTGGTACCAAATACTAACCGGTGGTAACTGGCCACTGTTCCCCAGATATTGGCCAAAAAAGTTCCGATTTCGGGAAATTTTAGGAGCCATATCTCGGGAACTGTAAGTCATAGAGAGATGATATTGGCACTGATCAATACCTAAGAGGATGGTGATTATTTTGGTACTACATAGTAACCGCTGGCCGCTGGCAAGTAGCTTCCAGAGAAAACTTTTTTAAAAGTGTTGGTTGTCACACCTTATATTTTATCGAAGATTTTTATTGTTACTGTTGTTACTAGCTACTATTATTTGGATGTTATTACACAGGAAGGAAATAAAACCCAATATTGTTAGTTTTAGGATAGATCGATACAAAATTGCACATTTTTGTTCTGAGAGGATATCCAAGCATTTTGAAGGTTGATGGCTGTGATGATTCAATTACTTAAAACCCTGTTCTCTGCTGAAGAAAACCAAACTTGTTTGATATTTTAAAACTAAGGTATGAATATTTTCAATATAATGCTAATGATAATATGTAACTTTGAGCAATACAGAATATATTAATTGAAAAAAAAAAAAACATTTCATGTCTTAATGATTTTATAGTTTTTTTTTTTTCTGGCACATTGGGCTCGATTATTCTGTTCCTTCTCGGAGTGAGTTCCTTCCTTCTCCATACTTAGACCCATTTATGTTATTAATGGTGTGATTTAAGTAAGAAGTGTCATTAAGAAAATAGCATGAAATGCTTTTAGACCATAAAACAGTAATCACAAAGCAGCGTATACCATCTGAAAATTTTAGGACTACAGCACTACGCATACGCGTTGGGTTTTAACTTTACATTTGCTGCAAATGCCCCCGCTAAGTGAACCTTGTGGTGGACATACACCGTGTGCGTGGGTTTCCTCGAGATACTCCCGTTTCCTCCCACTTTCTTCATTTCACCAATTCATTCATTTCTCATCATCATCGTCTCCTTTATCCTTGCCGGTATAACCGTGCGACGTAAAACTGAAAAATTTTATTTCATTCCATTTATATTCTGTGATGCACCCTAGCGAATATTGATCAATTAAGTATCAATATAGATGCACATTTTCAGGTTTTAGATTTTGAGTGCAATCTAAAATGCAATTGACTCAAAGTCATGAAAACTCCAAGAAAGTAGTCACAGTTTGTTAGTGCTTTGCTGATCATTCGAATTCCTACTTTAATTCCAATTTAATCAGAGCATTCGTAGACCAGGGCCGGCCTTCGATGGCACTTGGCCCGATTGGGAACACATTTTGCGGGGCCCCAGGTTTACATAAAGGGTGTTAATGAACTATACCGACAAACTGTAAGAGGTGATTCCTCACATCGAAATAAGAGGACCTATGAACCTATGGTGAAAAGTGTATAGTTTCAGAGCTAGGGCTGTTCAAAATCGCGAAAAAGCTAAATTTCAACAGGCCCTATTTCGAATTCCAGAAACTGTGGATGGTGATCCTTATCAGCGTAAAGCGAGTCGCGTATACACAATTCAAAAATGCATATTACATCAATTTTCAATGAGTGCAGGGTATTATGTACAGGGTACAGTTCTCAGATATGCTTTCAATAGTGTTTTCAGATATACCCTGATTTCAAAGAGGGTAAAACAATAATCGACATCCAGTACTTCGGAGGGAAGTCGGAAATATAGAACCGGCAGCTTCATGTTTTCTTGTGTTCGGAAAAGCGTGCGATGCGATGTATTTTGTCACGGTATATTTTACGTTTTCTTCACTTATAAGCGTGAAAGAAAACATCGCAACATGCTTTTTCCCGAGTACGACAGACCATGCTGTTGACGATCCTTAACACTTTCGACATCGAGCCAAAGGATTCCGTGTTCACTGATATCAAGGCTTATCGTTTACCTAGTTTGGATCAATCATAAAGTCAGAGCATATCTCAAAATTCGGTTGATGGCATGTCTGGGAATGCCCATTGAACATTAATGAAATAAGAATTTTTGCATTGTGTATGCGTCACTTCCTTTACGTTGATAAAGACACCCACTTCACGATTTCTCGAATTCGAAATAGGGCCTCTTGAAATTTGGCTTTTTTGGGATTTTGAACAGCCCTAGCTCTGAAACTATGCACTTTTCCCCACAGGTCCATAGGAACTTTTTGACTTATTTTGATGTGAGGAATCACTGTTTACAGTTTGTCGGTATAGTTCATTAACACCCTGTATATATATGCATATTTCATCAGTGTTCAATAGGTGTACACGGTATTTGCTGCAGGATGAAATTCCCAGACATGTCCTTAACCGAATTTTCAGATGTGCTCTAACTTAGTCCAAAGTAGGCAAACGATAAGCTTTGACAGTATTGAACATGGGTTAAGGACCGTCAGCAGCATCGTCTCTCGTATTCGGGAAAAGGCACGCTGCGAAGTTTTCTTTCACGCTTAGAAGTACAAAAAACGTAAAATGTACCGTGACGAATTACATTATAGCACACGTTATCCCGAACACAAAAGAACGTACAGCGGCCGGTTCCTAAAACTTCCGACTTCCCTCAGAAGCATTGGGTGTTCATTGTTGTCAATATTTACATCTTAGCTATTTGGATCCACCTTGTAATCAGGGCATATCTTAAAAAAAAAAAAAAAAAAAAACTGCTGAGAGCATATTTGAGAATAACACTCTGTGGAGAATACTCTGCACACCTATTGAACATTGATGAAATATGCATTTTTGGATTGCGTATGAGTGACTTCCCTTATGCTAATAAGGATCACCATCCACAGTTTCTCGAATCCCAAATAGGGCCTGTTGAAATTTAAGTTTATCGCGATTTTGGACAGCCCTAGCTCTGAAACAGCACTTTCCCCCATATGTCCATATAAACTTTTTCTCTTATTTTGATGTAAGAAACCACTTCTTAAAGTTTGTCGGTATAATTCATTAACACCCTGCATGTATATAGGGCCTACATCGATAAAGATATATACAGGGTGTTTCAAAACAACACCGACAACGTTTGGGAGGTGTTTCCTGAAACCAAAATACGACAAAAAGTATAGACCAACCTGGGTGCACAAATACTTTCTTCTGGAATTATAGGCTGCCAAAAACATGAAAAAATGAACTTTAAAGATCCATAGCTCCAAAACTATGGGACCTACCGTAGTCGGATCCTAAGACTTCACTTAGGAACTAGTATACACTCTATCTAAATATCCATGTTTCAGAATTCACCAGTACCAGCGAAACGAACGCACCACTAGTACTTAAAGGAGTATCCCTATACTTCAACTTCCTTTTTACAGTTGCTTTCACCGATAACGGAGGATGGTAAAACGTGCATATTTAGATAGAGCACATGCTAGTTCCTGTGTAATTCCTTAAACCGCCTGGGATAGGCCCTGTAGTTTTTAAGTTAGGGAGTTTTGAAAAGTGATTTTTCGAATTTTCAATGGATTTCTCTGAAAGGAGACGTTTTTCGGCCAATGTTTATTAGAACTTTTTTCTTTCATTTCATATAAGGAATCCTCTCCCAAAGTTTTTCGGTGGAGTTACCTACCACCCTAGTTGCACTCTCCTTGATTGTCTAGTGGTTATACCAATTTTCCTTTATAACCTTTTTCCATCTGCAAAATATTCTGGTGAAAACGCTCATTCTGTTCATTGCTCATAAATGCTAACTTTTCAGAGAAATAACTCAAATGGAAATGCAGACGTGAATGAATTTTAAAATACATATTTCACTCTTGTGCCTCGCAATCTTTTAAGAAGATTCTGTACCAGTATTTCATAATTT
Organism: Thermobia domestica; assembly: GCF_964235325.1. Taxonomy (NCBI): domain Eukaryota; kingdom Metazoa; phylum Arthropoda; class Insecta; order Zygentoma; family Lepismatidae; genus Thermobia; species Thermobia domestica. Next base: position 121,288,147 of record NC_137455.1, read on the forward strand.
TCTTCTCTTACAAGTAAACCTATGGATGTCGAAATCTAGTTTCATCAAAGTTGGCCGAGAAGTGTGGAATATCAAGAAACGAGAGTAAGTAAAATTTAAAGTGCTTCCGTCCATAAAGACGGCCGAAGTGGCTAAAAACCTGATTGATCAGAATAACCCATAACAGTGTGTTTCAAGTTTGAAAATTTCATTTTATTTATAAAACAGGTAAAGGGATGAAAAACAAAAATACATTAACAGACACCGGGAGAAAGTAGACATTTAATTGAGGGTTTGCTTATCATGGCCGCCATATTGTAGTCGGCCATCTTGTATCTCGCTGGACTTTTTAAATAGGAAGGGGGTCATGTAATATATCAAATTGGGCTAGAATTTTACGAAAAATACAATAGTGAAGTCTGTCTCTATAAGTTTATATTTGTAAGACATAATGAAAGGCACATTGATATGAATTCGTTGGTTGAAAGATTTCTTAACAGCTGTATCTTTTTGAAAAGAATTCAAGTCAGGAAAACCTAATATATGCTAGTGAGAACATCGTAAGGACCCACTTGTGAAAGATATAATCAGCTTGAAGTCGTTATCGACTGCAGACAAAATTAAATGGTCATGAGACGATCACAAACCTTAAGGGACTGATGGGAAATGAATGACATATTTTTGACTTGATTATTTGAGTTAGAAGACAAACCTTCATAAGCAGCCACTTATTCAGTACGCACTAGTATACATTCGGTTTTTCTGACTTGGTTTAAAAAAAAAAATACATCCACGGAATTTTTCGCAGGAGAGGGCAAAGTTTGTCCTCTGGTTTTGTATTTTTAATATAGCTAAAATAAGTGAAAGAATATGCAAGGAAGTCGCATTGAGACTGATTTATTTAATATCATTTCGGTATTCACGGTAGTATCACATGACATAATGAGTAAGAAAGCCAGGAACTTTTGCTTAGTGGGGTGTTCCAAATAAAAGAGAGTGTGCACCCAGGATAGTGATATACATTTTTACACAAAGTCAAAGAAAACAATATGTTTACAGCCAAGGGTTTGTGTTCAAGGAAATTTGAGAGAGTGTTAGAGGTGTTGGGGTGCGCAAAATACTCCGTGGACATAATATTTATTTTTACAACAGAAATTGTAAACATAAAAAAAAGAAAAGAAAGAAAAAGAAAGAAAGAAACCAAGAAAAATAAACTACTGCAGCACTAAATTCAGAAAATATTTACTTATGCCTGGAAACTTAATACAAACTACCGGTATTCATTTACTTGTTAGGGAGAGGCTATACCCTCCCTTGTGGAGTCCATGGATGTAACCATATTGCAATATGTTGTGTGTACTTGACAACCGAGAGTAGCAGTCATCTTAACGGCACCATAGCCACGTATAGTACAGCCGCTACGTCTCTGGCTCTGACAGTTCTGCACGTGGACAAATCAATGTTGCCAATTTGCCCTTTATACATTATTTTCTTCGCCTTCGGTTCTGAAGAACTAGCCATTGTCACCAATTAATAACAATACTTCTTAACAGCACACCCAAACACACAAAAAGGAAAGAAAAAAGTTGCAATAACCAAACACGATCTCAATGCAGTTTTCACTTTACTATGCACAAACAAAAGGAAGAATACGAAACGGCAATAACGTCTGGTTTCCATGCCAGCGCAGTGACAGCTCGGCCACTCATTGGGCCTTATGGGGAGGGGATGTCAATGTAGTATCAACCCTCGTTTTCTTTTTCGCATAGCTGTCAGAGCCAGAGATACAGCGGCCGTACTATAGTTGTGGACCCCTCGAGCAGAATGGCGTGTATTAATTACATGTAGAGGGTGCCCGGGAAATAAGGACGAATTTGAATTTCGCACCATTTTATCATATGACGGGTGGCAGCCGTGGTTTACCTTGTTTGTTATCCTCTATCCTTCCGAATAGTAGCCTGTGTGGTGTGCATTGTTGGTTGGTGTTTATTTCGGCATGGACCGTTTAACAACAAAGCAACGCATCCAAGTGATTAAAAGTTATTACAAAAACAAGGAAAGTCCCACAGCAACCGTTTAAGATTTGCGTGTGACACTTGGACGCAATGTTGTTCCTACTGAATCATCAGTTCGGAAGTTGGTCCTGAAGTTTGAGACCACGGGGTCAGTGTTAAATGTTAAGCAAACTGGAAGACTGCGTTCTGTTCGAACAGAAGAAAACATTGCTGTCGTGCGTGACAGTGTGACCGTAAGCCCTATGAAATCAGTTCGCCGACGAGCTCAACAATTGAATTTATCACCAACTTCACTACATGAAATCCTGTCGAAAGATCTGAGAATGCATGCATACAAGATTCAACTTACACAAGAGTTGAATCCTACAGATCATGGAAAGACATCGATTTTCTCAAGTGTGACTCGACAAGCGGAGAACGAGAACTTCACGACAAGAATAATTTTCTCATTGGAGCCACACTTCCATCTCAGTGGGTACGTCAATAATCAGAACTGCAGAATTTGGGCTACAGAAAATCCGCAAGTAACTGTGGAAGAACAGATGCATCCTCAACGCACGACTGTGTGGTGTGGGTTCTGTGCAGGAGGAGTGATTGGCCCATACTTTTTTGGAAGACGATGAGGGAGCTGGCGTCACTGTGAACGGCGACCAGCTTTCAGATTGTTTTTTCCCAGTTTTGGATGAAATGGAAATTGAAAATGATTCAGCAAGATGGTGCGACCTGTCACATATCCCGTGAAACAATTGGTCTGCTGAATGAAAAGTTTCCTCAAAAAATTATCTCTTTGCGAGGAAATCAGGAATGGCCTGCCAGATCATGCAATCTTACCCTTTGTGACTTTTTTTTTTTGTGTGTGGGGGGGGATATTTGTGAAATCTAAAGTGTACGTGAACAAACTACAGACAATACAACAACTGAAGGATGAAATTAAGAGGGTTATTAGCGTAATCACACCAGATGTTTGTGAACGCGTCATCGCAAATTTCAATGAACGCATTGCTCATTGCCGTGCAGCCTTGGGTGGCCATATGCCGGATACAATTTTTCATACATAAATGTGAGAAAATTACCTAATGTGTATGTATACATAAATGGGAGAAATTACTCGATGTGTTTATAATTTTTTTCAATATATTTTATATTAGTTTTATAGCACTTTAATATTCGTCCCTATTTCCTGGACACCCTCTATTAGGAGCAAAATTTAGTCATAGGAAGCACAACATTTGTTTACTCTGAGGTCTGATATACTGTTACTCGTAAAACGGCACTGGAGAGTAGATTAGATTGGAGACTGGACAGTAGAGTAGACGGCACTAGCGCGGGGCTCCCTTAGGCGCGGGCCTGATTGGGAGCAATCGTCCAATCGCCTTAAGGCCGGTCCTGTTCGTAGAATTGGTATTTTAGTGAAGCATGCAAAATTATATATGTCATGAGATACATCTGATATAAAGACAGTACACATAAGAAGATAAAATACAACAGAACAAACTATATCATATTCACATGCAAAAGCAAGATAATAATTGAAATTGACAAGCGATTTACCCATGCAATTGAGTTACACAACATGCAAACGTTATTGGCTTCTATAAATCTATATCCAATAAAATACTTCGTATATCATATTTATATCAAATACTAGTATCTATAGCTTGAGGAGCTATTATTAAAAAAAAAAAATAGAAATAAATAAATAAAATTTGTTGCCTATGATGATGGTGATTATGACACTACGTTTCCACTTATGACAATCAGAGTATGTATGCATATACCTTAGTTGGCACCTCGGAGCAGTTTGGCCACAACTGAGATTTGAATGTGAACCAAACTGGATACACGAGTCTTCAGAAAATGATCGAAGGTAAAATCAAAATAGACCCAAGTTAAAAGTGAGACATAATTCCTCCATTTCTAGAAGTAGATGGTCATAACTTTCGTTCATCCCCTGGCACCCATCTTCAGTATCTGCATCAAATTGAATTTGGAAACATAAACCCGAAGTTCGTCGACCTTTTTTAATACGCGTAATTATTAACCCAGTGCAATTTATATTCCAAATAAGACTAAAAAAGTATATTTTCTACAGATCGCATTACCATGAAACCAATTCTTCCAATGTGTTTACTTCGTAGCTATTGTATTTTTACGCTTTACTAATTTTTGCAGTGCACTGTCATATCAATAACTTAATACTCTACGATTACGTTGTACCATTATTACTATAAATTTGCTTGTCGGTTAAATAAAAATGTAAAATTTCATTAACTGTTTATTTAAAAACTAGTACCGGTATTTAAAAAATCAAAATGTTTACAACTTGCTTGACAATTTGTACACAATAATAACAAATATTGTCCAACTTTAACGTTTAGTTTCACACTTTTGAGATCTTTACATGGAAATTGCTTATTCCAAGTGCACCATAAGAAATCTAAGTTTGTAGAGATAAAACCTATCTAAGAAGATCTAAGAAACTAGACTGCAGTGACAATGTAATCTAATGGAAAAAATAAATGACTGTGTATCATAGGAATCATTGCAATAGAAGTAATGGGGAAAAGAGGTAGAGGAAGACCAAGAAGAAAATGGATGGATATGGTTAAAAATGACTTCAGAAAGGAAGATCAAACAGGGGAAGGATTCCGGAACAGGACTTTATGGAGAAGACTTGTCAGAAATGTCGATCCCATGTAACTGTAAAAAGATGGAGAGAAAAAAGAAGAAACATTTCCATAATCATTGAAATAAAAATATAAACAATATTTACAGAGTACTTCAAAAATGACGTACAACTCGCAATAATTCCAAAACACAAGTCACTTTGTCGAGAAGAGATGTTAAAAAAGAGACAGTATATAACATCGTAAAATGATTGGTTACATCGATACAGATAGTTACAGAAAATAAATACCAATGATGAGAGAGATAAATGAACTGCATTTGACGCAGGCATAGATCTTTGTTAACCTCGGAATCAAACCACTACAAGGAGATCTCCTGTATGGACCACCAAGAACTGGAAAACCCTTATTGACCAAAGCAGTATCGAACTAGTCATCTGTGAAGTTATTTTTTATTAATAACCCTTAATTTATAAGTCGCTTTGTCAATGAATCCGAAATGGACTTATTTAAAAAATGCATCTCAATCTGCGCTATCCATTATCTTCATTGATAAATTCGACTGTGTTGCATCGTCAGGACAGAGATCGAATATGGGGAAAAGACAATTGCACAACTTTTAACATTAACGGATAACCTTACAGAAAATTTAGGAATAGTAGCACTTCAGAGCAATCAATAGCCCACAAATGATCGATTCTGGTTTACGAAGAGGTAGAAGGTTTGATCGAGAAATGTATATTGTAGTTCCGACATTGAAGGAACGACTAGAAATTCTGTAAATACTGACAAAAGATGTGAGATGATCGAAAAATGTAAATTTGAAAAAGGTAGCTGAGACGCGCAAGAATTCATTGGTGCAAATCCAGCTTTGCTTTATACTGAAGCAGTGCTTCAACATTTCGGTAAAGAAAATACAATTTTATTTCAAGACGTGTTCAATCAGATACTTAAATCCTTAAGTATTAATATAGCAATTTCGAGTTTGCACTGGAGAAAGTAGGTCCTAGCATTCTAATAGAAAGCATGGTTCAAATACCGTGAGTTATTTGGATGGGTATTAGAGTCTTGCAAGCGCCGAAAGAGAACTTCGAGAACTTATACAATTTCCAGTACTGCAGCGTAGGAGGGGGGAATTGGGTGGTGAGGGTAATTGGGCGGAAAACTTTTTAAAAATGTATATTTTGCATTTCAGTATATTTTTATGGAATTTAATTACACCCAAATATTGGGTGGGTAGATGTTGATAAGAGAAAATGCTTTGATGAATTTTGAGACGGTGTAATAATGACACAAAAAACAAAAACTGATTTGATTGAAATGAAATGAAATCTTTAAGTTTTACGTCCCACGGTGATGCCGGTTAGGCTAAAGGAGACGGTGATGATGAGAGATGAGTGAAAATGGTGGAATGAAGAAAGTGGGAGGAAACGGGAGAACCCCGAGAAAACCCACGCACACGGTGTTTGTCCACCACAAAGTCCACACGGCGCGAGCTGGGATCGAACCAGGGACCCCAAGCACAGGAGGTGAACGCTCTACCACTGAGCCACCGCGCCCCCTGACTTGATTGAGAAATGACATATTTGAAACTAGGGATGCGCACGAGACGAGTCGAGACAGAGTTTTCCTGACAAAATTCGAGTCGAGACACGGCTCTTTCAATAGAAAAATATATATTTTTCGAGTCGAGACATCACTTTTACAGCACATTTTCGAGTCGAGACAGCCATAAATCTTGTCTCGTGCGCATCCCTATTTGAAACCGAGTTTCAGGTTTGTGTGGGTTTAGATTTGAGTCACAATAAATCGCGCATCTGTTAATGTTTTGAGCCAGACCATTTACTGCTTCTTAAAACCATCATAAGGATGCTGCCGTGAAGAGCAGCAATCTTGAATCCTCACTGTGAAGCAGTTAAATTTTGTTAAAATTTGTACCTCCCAATTATCCCTAGGGGGTAATTGGGCACGCGATGTGGGGGGTAAATGGGCGGAAAGCATTAAGTGAACATTTTTTTTGGTTAGAATTCATTTAAATGCTTTGCTTTGTGGTGTACACTTTTGTTTCATAGTGCATTGTGCTTATTAAGCTATTTTATTCAACTTAGGCCTCCAGTGGCCGTTGCATATGCCAATAGTGCTGATGCTGTAAATAGGATCTGTTTATCAATCCAGAGTTCCAACACATGTTCTATTGTAATAGTTTATAGTTATTTAGCGTTAGCCTTATACATTCTCCTATGCTTGTTTGAATATCAGAACTTTTTTTTCTTTTTTACGTTTTCGGTCAGTTTTGACCGCTTACATTTGTTTCATATGTGATACATTTTGGGCTAAATTCACAGCCCAATATATTATGCTATAAATAGAAACTGGAAGGCTTCAAAAGGCATTCAAATATCTTTGAGATTTAGAAATAAGTTACTACTAATTTTGCGTAAACAAAGGCATATTTTTTTCTAGGCTACATAAAACTATTAGTTTATAACTGGAATACAAGTTATATACATCAAATGAAAGCTTGAGCTTTCTTCATTTACACCCAATCACCCTCACGGGTTTATGTGCAACGGCAATGGTTTTAATCGTTTTACACCCAATTACCTCCTTGGAGGTAATTGGGTGGAAATCAGACCAACAACAATAAAGATGTTGCAGCATCAAAAATAAAGATGCCGAAAGTTTACCACTACTACAGTAGGTGCACAAGAACCTGCAACATGCAATCAGTTCTTAAAAGCTAGAGAAACATCTATAACCTGTGAGGAAAAAAACGTTGTAAAAAGCATACCTCTTCCTGTTTATTACAAAATAAATACAAATATTATTTAAAAAGTAGTTAACAAGAAGCCAAGACAACATGATAAGCCATCAATTACCGTTGAGTTCATTTATCTAGTCGCTGTCTTAACCTAGATTTTTGGGTAATTCATATTCTAGCCACACTGTAATTTCTATGGATGGCAACACTGAATTTTCTGATTCGCATTTTCGGGTGTAGAATAACATTATCTATTATTGTGGTAAGTTACACTTTATTATCTCTTTTCGCTTACGAAAAAGGGGCAAAAGAAAAATGATTAGCTTTTGTATTATTTTTAAAATCTGCACTTTTAATGACGCTCCGTGCCTCAAGCTTGTCATTCATCGCACCTTCAGCGATTTACCTTTTAAAAAAGATATTCTAACGAGTCCAGAATTTGCATGGTTAACATACAAGGACGTAACTATAGAATGCATGTTTGAGGAGATTCGTAGTTTGTCACCTTCTAGGTAATTGCACGAACTTTTGATACCTTCTCGTATATATATACACACACAGAGAGAGGGAGGGGCCTGAAACCTATGGAAATTTCTGTTCTGCCTTCCTTCTGACTATTCTGCCTTAGTCTCTTGAAAGTGACTTGTGAGGATCATGAACTTCCTATGGACACGGTTTTGAGCATAGTGAGCTTGATGTCTGGAACCACGATCCGATTTTGGATTTTTTCTGTTTATAACTGCATGTTCTCTTTACGCCTCTGGCTATATTTTATGAAGTAAATGCCATGTTGTAATGAGAATATTGAGAAGTAACCTCCATATGACAAATAGTTGCAGACAAATACACTACACACATCTATTTATTGGTACTACATGAGTTTCTTAATTTATATTTAACGTTCACATATATACCGTTCTGTCAAGCACATCTCAAGTCCTGACATGATTATATATATACCTTACGATTAGAAGTAACGTATTTTACCACTGAGATAACATGAACACCCTGTCGAGCTCCTTCTGATGAAATATATCCGAATTTTGAAGACAAGGACATTCATATCCGTTGCAAATACTGTTTTTTCTTCTTTGTCTTTTTATTCTACTGTAAATGTAAGAACTACGTTCACGATCTTTCCTCCTTTCATTGGAAATGCTCTTTTACGTACGGAAACTTAAATGACAAAATTAGCATGTGCTCATAGGTATACACAGTTTGGAAATACTGTATCATGAAGTGTTTCAATGGATGTTAGTTTCTTTTCTACACTTAATGATTCAACATATATTATTAAAATTAAAAGAAGAAAAACACATCTGCACATTTTTTCCCCGATTGCCAAGGTTGGCTTGGGAGCACGAACCTAGCTCTTTTGTTTCTTGTTACCGAAGATATCCGAAGTTGTATTTAAAAAATTTTCAGCTCGAAACAACCATAATCAATGCACTCATTCTTTTTGTTGGAATCTAGTTTTACACCAACCACGTCAACACCAAGGTTGACTACAACACCGCCCTATTCCCTAACAAAATAGGATTCTACGCTCAGTTGAAAGAAACAATGAGATGAGTGTTTGACATTCGTAGCAACAACATGAAGTATCAAGAATGTCAGCACGGAGAACGTTGAATGATTCGAACACCCACTCGTTTTACATACAACTTGTACAATAATTGGAGCCAGAAAATTATCCGGTTCGCATGGACCTCTGCAGTTGGATCCTTCAACAACTCCTCCTCTCAGGTTTCGAATGCCGAGTTCCCTTCACCGTCGAAGCAACATTCACAATCAGCACCAGTGGGGTATCAACAGTACTCATGTCATGATCGAAAGCAGTCATCAAGTGCAATTTTCTCTGAATGGTATGGCATCATTGAAAGCCACTTGCTGGGACCATTCTTCTTACCACGGCATACAGTGGGAAAAAGTGCCATTTTAGTGGCTGAAAATTCGAAAACCAACCAACACCTATGCCTAAAATGGCAATACATGAATCGAAGATAGTGAGTCCACGCAATGTCATTGGAAACAATGTGATAAGTAAGCTAATGAAGAGTGTAAGAGCCATTAAATGTTGACCATATTTACATTTTCTGTTTGTGTTCAAATGAAGTTATAAACTTACGTGTTTGCGAAAACATCTCTTCCTCAGTTAGGTTGAGATTTTGAATATTTTGGGGATGTGTCAAGCACTTGGTACTTAACTAGTTCTTTACATATTGGTAGTCGTATTATTTTATAATTATGAATGTTTGAAATAAGTCTTTAGCTAAAAAATGTTTTTATTTATTATATATAATGTGTGTAAACATTTAGTAACTGATGTAGGGAGATGTAATTAAAATTACTGTAATCTCCTGTATTGTAGCAATATGGTTTATCTACAACGAAATTTTCATATACATACTGCAATTTTATCGTTCAATTTCCATCTTTATCACAAAATTCCGGGAAAATTATCCAGAGCTAAAGAGAATCCATACGGGTCTAGGATCATTTTTTCGTACTTAATGTCTGAAAGGCAATCTACGTTTATATGACGGGAAGTGTGCCTTCCATATACACGCTGAATTAAGTTCAAAAAACCTGCTTTTCGCAATCTATTACTGTTTTAGTTATCAACGTTGAAACCGGAAACAGTTAATTTCTACCACTTGCGATTTCAGTAGAAGGATAACAGAGGATATGGAACCTTTCCTTGGGGCATTGAATCGATTCCACTTCACGATATCTCTTACAGTTTTTGCTCTGATACCTGTCGACAAACAGATGGACACAGCCCTCCTATAGGACTTCCATATAATACATTTGCACGGTATAGTTTGGAAATCTAGTAATTTAACCGTAAGTTTATAAAGAGTAAAATGGTTTTATATTTGAAAACATTCTCTAATTTCGACAAAATTATACGCGCATTCCAAAATTCAAAGAAGATGAAAGCTCCAGAGATCTAAATTTTCAAGGAACTCCTTTTAAGAAACGAAACCGCGTCACGGCTCGACACTTTCAAACTTGACAGCGAACTCGCTGTCAACGTCGTTTTCACACCTGACTCAAGAAAGGAGAAAAATAGCAAAGGATTCCATTGATTCTCAGTTAATACTTGGTTTATGAATTGTATTATTCGCGCGAAGTTACTGGGAAAAGGAATTTGAAACAATCCACATAAGTGTTAACTGAATACACATGTATTAAATCTACATATATCTGATTATTGCATTACAATCTTAGTGTAGATATCCTAAAATTATTAAAACTGCAGTTTTATAAATGAACCTGAGTTAGGCTTTACAACAACATTATTTAGCTTGTCATGTAATTTAGAACAATATGTAGAAATAAAGTCGTCAGTATTCTGTCACAAGGAAAAACTTAGGAATGAAATAAAATTATAATTACAAAATAGAAGTTTTATTCTGTTAAAAAAAATACAGCACCACAAGTAAAAAAATGTTCTGAACACTATTCACAAAAATACCTTATCTGTATATTACAAAACTCTCATCATCATCAATTACATTAACCAATCTTATTTACATTACTGATATATGTAATCCTCACGTACTACATTGCAATTACGATTTAAAAAAAAAAAGTTACTTCATAGTCAGAACTGAAGGTTTAAAAACAGAAAAAATATAGGCCTCTGAAGCAACTTGGCCTCAAAATTACAATTAATTTCTAAGATTTTCTTAAATGTTTAGAAGCAATGAAAACTTTAATAAATGCTAAGTTTTCATTTAATCCTTTATTACTCCATCCAACTTATACAAAGCATAAAAAACAACTCTTTTCTTCTTTGACGTTGAAGTTACTATTCAAGCATCTACTTACTGTAAGAGTACGAATGTTCAAGCAAATAAAATTTATGAAATGATGACTGCTTCATCACTCTTTTACTATTAAATAATGTTGTACTTACGTAAATGCTTCTTCAAATATGCTACTTAGTTTTGGTAGCAAATATAATCATTTATATAAGTTTCTTTACTTTTTATTCCCAATTCATTGATCAGCATACGAAAGTTCATAATGCAAAATGAGTAAGAAAGAAAGATCAAACATATTTATTGCAATAAAGACGAAACTTTCACCGCTTATCCGATATGAAGTAATCAAATATCTCGTGTTACAAGTTAAATAATGGAATGAAGTGCCCCTCTCTTTCGTTTTATTCGTAATATTGTATTAAATAACAATGCCCTTTCTACTTTTTCAAGACAACTTGAGGAGGAGCTTTCAATATGCCAGCTCTTCGTAAATACTGCACAATCAAAGGGGTTGCCATAAGGGTAATTGTTATTCGAATTGGTGCAAATACTTTATGAATTGCATAAGCCACCACGAACGTACTTGCTCCAACAGCCATATCCTTCGACTGCAAACTTTCTCCTAAGCCCAAAGTGTTCAGAAGTGATGCTACATCTATTCCACTATAAAACAGGAAAGAAGTTACATTCAGAGAGCTGTTAACATTTTAACACTGGAATTAAAACAATAAATAATGATCAAACCTGTTGAATACCTGCACCATTTTCGTTTCTCAGTCTCTTGACTTACATGGGAAACTATTCCTCTTTCTTTGAAATGAAAGGAAAATTTTAGTAGTTTGACTTTACTAGTTTCTCTTCACATCTATTTAAATGATTCTTACTTTCTGGAAATTAATTTCTACAATATATAATTTTAAAAATATTTATAAATCAAATTTAGTTTAAGTGATATTAAATATGTATAAAAAGCAAATTAATCTTTAAAATGGAATGGACATTTAAAAAAAAACTTGAAGATGAAATCAGTAAAACTAAAATGTTTAAATTTCAGCTCAATTCGAAAGATAACAATATTTCCGCACATAAGTCAATGGCTGAAAGAGAAAGATGGCACAAGGTACTCAACAAACGTAAGAATGTTACTAAAATTTACACTCAAAGAAGTACCCGAACATTAAAAATTGTAATCTTGATCAAAACTGTTTCAGTGACAACTTGTCCCTTTCGCCAGTACGAATCCTTTCAGGAATTTTACGTTTCTTTGAAAATCACATTATCAGTAACATTCCTACACTGTGAGCTATCTTCTTATTAACTATAAATGTACTTTTTTGTTTTATAAACTACACTTGAACAGTTAATTAAACCTTGTTTCAAATCTTCTTTGTTCTACATTTATATATGTCGCTTTAACCGTGTTAAAACTCTGGGATGAGAAACAGCAAACTTAATATCCATGAAGAAAAAAAGAAAACAAACCAAACCTTACTAGAACATTTTAGTACGGAAAGCCAATTATTTGAGTGCACTCACTGTTGTTATTTCTTTTGATCTAAATACCAAAATTATGCTATTAACTGATTTTAAATACGCACAAATTCAACTATATACGTATCTTTCTTCACATTCTATCTCTTCTAAGTATAAATACCGACGACTGAAATGTTTCTCAGGAACATTCACAAACAATTTAGAATACTTAGGTAAATCTGAAACAGGTCCGCAATCACCCCAGAAGTTTGGGAGAAGAGAGGGCTTAAATATGCTAAGGACGCACAAGTCATTAAAAATTTTTAACTGCCCAACATTATTAATTACAGAGATTTTGTATGGGTGATAAGTACAATAATTAACCTGAACAAAAACTAACACTCATGTTATGGGTGGATGCCTGAGACTCCTGTGATGAAATTCCATTTATTGAAGTATGTTGTAAATTGCAGTATTTTAATAGAGCAATGAAACTACTACCTTTCTTATCAACCTTTTAAAGTTTCTCTTTCTTGTCACAATTTCTTCAACCCTAACTATCAAACTCTTTTATCCTTAATTTGGACATGTTAAATGCATGGTTAAATAGTGCAGTTTTCGCATTGGAAATAGGTGATCGCTTAGATCAGAGGAAAAATACAACAATAAGTGCAATCAAACTGGTTTTCTGATCTAAATGTTCTAGTGACGTAGATATTAAATATATTAGGTTTCTCATTTCTGAATTTGAATACAAGTAAAGAGAAACATATCGACGGCGTTAAGGTAAAAGGTCGTAACCCTCAAAAATTTGAAAATTTATATTTTCATGCTGGGCAACTCTAAGGCAAATACATCATTTCTTATTTTTGTGTGACCCTCATGTCATTTAGTATTTCACAGGTAAAATGTCTCAAGCCTCATCATTGTGGCATACAGCATTTTACTTAGTTACAAACTAATTGCACTCTTTGCATTAAGCCCCAGAAGCGTGGGTTGAAACATTTTACTTCAACAATAGTTATTTTGATACCTACATTGTTGAGCATTACTACGTCCATTGAGTGTCTTAAAAAAAAAAAAAAAAAAAAAAAAAAAAAAAAAAAAAAAAAAAAAAAAACCTCTGCTACTAAAAAAAACATTATTAGTTTATGCGTTACAGAAGAAAGAGCGCTTGAAGTGCTCTCTTAAATTTATACATGAACATTATGAGTACGAGAGGAACGAAAATTTTGTAGTTAGTTGTGAAAGTGTTCTCAAGATAAAACCTAAGATGTTGGCTTAGATCACGAACAATTTTTTGCAGCGACCAGTTAGTGAAATGCAATGTTTCGATAGTACAGAGTCTAATGATGTTGATTTGTCGGGAATGCAAGAAACAACCTGAAGAAGAATTCGAGTTTATTAATAGGCTGGTAGGCCTTCATACAAAGTTTAATGTGGAATATGATAGTTATAATGATACTAATTTACTCTATAATGATAGAGTGTTAAGCTTAACACAAGGAATGTATTCAATAAATGAAATGAATGAAAATGTAAACCATGGAACAAACATTAATATAGTGAAAAATCAGGCGGATGTGAATGCACATGTTAACAATAAAGTGGAAACAGGTCATGATGATCAGGTAGATATGGGTGCACATTTAAACAACGAAATGGGTACGAGTCAGGAATTCAATCAAAATGGAGGAAGAATTGCCTGCAGAAGTTTGTGATGATCTAACTTTAATGAACGAACAAGTGGAACAAGATGAAGATTTCACAAATCAGAGTGAAAATCGAATGCAAAACAGTATTTCATGGATTGGTGAAAAAGGAGAGCGGAAACGGAAGAACCTTTCTAAAGCACAAATTAGGAAGTCAAAAAAGCAGAAAGGACAAAGTTACATGAACAAAAGTAAGAAGATAATGAGAACAAAAATATTACATCCTGATCCTTGTGCACATGACAAATGCCAAGATAAAAGGACGTATACCAAAATAGACAAAAACAGAAGTACTGCTTTACTTCTACTTACCTACAGAAAGTAGTCGAGTTAAGGTGTGCCAACAGTTTATCCTTGATATTACTCAGAGGAGTTTGCAATACACTTTTGATAACAAAACAGAGATTCGAACACCAAAACCAGACATGAGAGATAGGAAAGAGCCACCAAATAAGACTCCACAGAACAAACCAGAACACGTAGAACAATTCATAAAATCTCTATCAGCTGTACCTTCCCATTATTACAGTCGAAGTTCGAATAAGTTATACTTGCCAGTGGCATTCAAAAACCTAACTAATGTGTACAGCAGTGGCGTATACTGACTGGTTTTATGGTTAGAGCTATCACTAACCTTTATACCATCTGTACATTATTATTATTATTATTATTATTATTATTATTATTATTATTATTATTATTATTATTATTATTGGCATTAATGATACAGTTTTGACATTATTATACAGTCTTCAAATAAGAGAAAACCTTACAACACACTTTCCTTTTCTCAAGTAGATGAATATGATTTTCTCCATTAGCAAGACTTATAGGACAGAAAAACGATCGTACGTTTCCGTCGATCATTTGTTACATGAAGCATCCCTACATTTTGCTTTGACAGGTGCTAACCCAACTCAACAGAGGACATGGAAACTGTCCGAGTAATAAAGAACGATGGTATAGGCGATTACCCAACGAAGGAGCCTCAGTCTGGGAGAACCTTGGCAACGAAACGCAAATAATGAAACAAGTATTTATAACAGCTATGAGAACTATTACAAAATACTATTATAAAACACAAAATTTGCGTTGCGTTGACGCAAACTGCTACGGAACGACCCTCAAGGTATCCGAAACAATTCCCAGAGATCCTCAAAATGCCTTGTCATTACACGTATAATTTTCCTCTACTCTTAGCTCACGCCCAGTTAACCAATTTCTCTAGAGGCAACTGCTGCTACCTGGCAGCCCGTTCGTATGCTAGGGGCGGAGGGGGAGCGAAGGGGAATGCGGTGATACGGTTCTTGCTGTAGTAGCTAAAGAGTGGTTCCTGTTGTGTTGTCATATCGAATACCTTTTAAGTTAGCGAGTCAGACTGCATGCAAAGAAGTTAGTGGATCTTTTTAAATACGTTCTTAGAAACTTGTATCATTGAAAGAAGATACTAAAGTATGAACTTATCGATATAATTTAGTTTATATTATAATAACTTTATTTTGTAATATTCTAGGGCTACCGCCTGTAGGTCCGGTAGTCCACAAAATACGCCACTGGTGTACAGAATCTATGTTGCCTTTTGCAAAGAAAACAGAAATACTCCTGTAAAACAAGTGTTCAAGCATATTTTTAACAAGTAATTTAACATTGGAATTCATTGTCTGAAGAAAGACAAGCGCTTACAATGTCAAAACTATAAGCACGGGGAAAATAACGCTGATGATGTAGAATATGAACAGTACTTGAAAGAAAAAGAATTTGCAAAGATTACATTTGAAAAGGATCAAATTCGTGCTAAGGAAGACAAGTCATTTTTATGTGTATCTTTCGATTTGCAGAAAGTATTAAACACAACTCATGGAGAGAAAAATATGCTTCTCTACTACACAAGAAAATATACTATTTACAACTTAACAATTTATGAAAGTGGTACAAGAGATGGATTTTGTTACGTTTGGGGTGAAAGGGATGGAAAAAAGGGGATCTAATGAAATTTGCAGCGTTCTTTATCGATAACTGTGTACAGTTGATAAGAGAGGCACAATTCGAGAAATAGTTCTGTACTGTAATAGTTCTCCTGATTAGTACAAGAACAGGCAAGTAGGGCAATGTTATACTACTTTTTGAAAAACTATACAAGCATTTTATCTGTAATGATACATTACTTGATTCCTGGTCATACCAACATGCCAATTGACTCCATCCATGCATGCATAGAATCAAACTATAGAGACAAAATTGTGTGGGCTTCTTCTGAAGGGCCAACTATTATCACAAACAGCAGAATCTCACCAAAGCCATATAATGTCGAAGTGCTTTCTCACCATTTCTTACCAAATTGGAAAGAATATCAAGATTCCGTATTGCCAGATTCAAGAACAAGAAGCGTCAAAGGCAAACAACTGAGGATTCGTGAGGTGTGCAAGGTCCACCTATATAGAGGAAATGAAGAGGCTGATGTGTTCACTACACAGATGCCAATTCCTACAAGACTCCGTGAGAGACAAAAGAGAGGAACAAAGGACAGTTGTCAGTTGAAATGCCTCTACTCAAACCGTCTCCCAATACCAATACAAAAATATAAAGATTTGAACTCTTTGTGTGCAAAAGGAGTAATTCCCTCCAGATATCATAAGGAGTACAAAACGCTTCCCAAGAAAAACGATGTTCCGGACTGTTTAAGTGAAAAGGATGAAGACGAAGTGAATGATGAGCGTGAGCAAGGTATGAATATAAACATATTGAATTTAGTGTTTGATTATTAATCCTTTAGCGCGCAGCTTTTCATATATGCAAAGTTTACTTTGAAATTGTATTGCACCATGTAGATTCTAGTTCGGACATAGTACAGCAGCTTTGTGTATCAGCTAAGATGCCATTTCACTAATGAAGTTCTGAATTTCCCGCTAGATGTCATAGTAAGCCAGCGTTGGTCTCTCTGTATTACTTGCTGCACGCGTTGTCATATTGTCATCTTTGAGCTTTCTTTGCTCGTTTAGGTGGACACGTTTTGAACTGTTGATTTTTTCTGTTAGACAGAAGTGTAATGAGTGCAAAAGTGCAAGTGTGCTGACATTCGTCACGTTTTATTGGTTCTATCTGGTTTTAGTGGACTTTTCAGATGTCAACGCGCAACTCTGCATCCAACTATGCAAACACCATTAAATATCCCATAGACCACATATGCATTATTTTTTTTAATCCCTTGTTTCCTACACAAAAACCACTCCAAATTAAAAAACGATCAGTTTCATCGGAAAAAATGGTGCGTTAAAGGGTTGAAGTTTCTGGAAGTACTTTCCTACTAGTTTTCCCAGTATTTGTATAATTCATTGGACACTATTGGACCGTATAAATGAAACACATGAAGAAAGTAAAGTGTGAAGCCGACGAACGAAAGACAGTGAAACCTCTCTAAAGCGGACAGCCGTGGGGAATCAAAAATTGTCCGCTATAGAGAGGTGTCCGTCTTAGAGAGGTTTCGATATTTTCTTACGTAAATTAGTAAATAAGGTGATATGTAATTACAAACTATTGAAGGTAATTTATCAAACCGTTCTATGACTGGTCATGTCGACATCTGCGGATTCTCCACAAATCGCTTTGAAAGAAATTTTGTGTCTAATCCGAAACTTCTCTAACCACTCGTTCGAGACCTTGAAATCTGAAACATTCATTTCTGTTGCTACCTCCAAATTCTTAGCTTTTAGCATCGACCCTAACACAGGATTTTTTTTTTTTTTTTTTTTTTTTCATTCCGCTCTCTATAAAAACATTCACTTGCACACCAACTTTGTCCAATGAGACACTATTTTCATTGTCATTTTCACACCACAACTTTATTAACTTGTCTTGGTTTTATATTATCTGAGGAGCTTGTGTTTTACCGATACAAAAATTTTCAGCTATCCTTCGCACACCTCAGTATTCTTCGAAAATTCAATCAATTTGATTTTAACATTAGCGCTTCTCGTGGCATTTCGAAAGCTCACAACAACTTACACCTTATTGCTTATTCGATGCAGAATGACTTAAAAAGATTTCCGTCTACAAATAGAGGCACTAAGACAATATGCGAATACGCGGACAAAAAATACCAAACATGTCTTCTGCTTGATTCCAGCGGAACAGTAGAATGACGTGTCATCCCAAATGGCAGGCAACTGTCAATCACTTTTGATTCTAAAACAGGTTGGGTGGGAGTGAAATGCAAGCAAAGGATATGAGGGTGTTGTTAAACAAAGACGCTTCATCTGAGTTTCTGAACAGCCAGTTGACGGGGAAAAATGTTATTACAATGCTTCCTTGGTGATACATGTATGCATTTCTGAAAATGTATTTTTTCTGTACTTTTCAACTTGTTTCTAGAGAAAGTGTCCGTAATATGGAGGTAAATAATATCTATAGGAGACAGAAAAGACTGTCCGTATCCATACTAGAGAGTGTCCGCTTTAGAGAGGTTTGTCAACATGGTTTTTTCCTATTTCACTGTTTGGGGATTACAAAATATGTCCGTTATGAGAGGTGTCCGCTTTACAGAGGTGTCCGTTAGTAGAGGTTTCACTGTATTTAGGTTAGCACAACAGCTAATAATCTTTCATATGTTCATTTGATATTGCATTATTTCATGAATTATTTCATGTTTATTAATATAATTCGTTGTAAAAGTTGTTTTATTATTCAAGTAAAAAGATAGTAATGAAATAATAATTACATTGGTTATTATAAATGTATAAATTTGTTCGTTCATTCACTTAAACTACAAATGAGTATAAAGTAAAATGAAAAACTCTCAAAATCTTACATTTTTTTAAAATATCTATGCTAATTAGTGATTTTTTTTTTTTTTTTTTTTGACACGTGAGTAGCAGTTTTGTGATGATTTGGTACCATAATAATCTTTAAAGCTTATATAATAAATTCACAAAGTAATTTATTGCTCTCCTAGAAAGAAGACAAAAAAAGTGAAAATGAGACTTACAACCTTTCACCTTAACACCGTCGATGCAGAACAAAGGAAACTCAAGACAATGTTTCACTAACCGTTCAAGTTTGGTTTCTAAAGTAAAAGAACATTTACAGCTAATAAAATAGCTTAGTTATTTTTATTTCTACAATACAGAAATGTTATTGGTGATGTGATTCTTCAAGTAACGTAAAATTTCTCAAAAAGGACTCGTACTGATGAAAGTGGCAAGTAGTTGCTGAAACATTTATGGCCAAGATTATCATTTCTATTGTTTAAGGACGAATTCATTATTTCATTAAGCAATCTTAAAACTGTTCTTAAATACATGGGTGTAAGCATGGATCTGGGTTTCGTTGGGCATCATATTATGCAGAAATAAACTTAATACAATATATACACAAACACTGAAATGAGATGAATTTGGGAGCTTGAAACCATTTTCTCACTCCTCCTTTATGAAATTCTGCGCAGACTATTTCTTAAATATAAATATAGTTGTGGCTTGAACGAGTGCAGCGAATGATACCATTTTCTGAGTGAATGACGCCGGCTTCAAGAGTGACGGATTATATGGCTGTTCAGGGAAAACTGGGTAGCGTAGTGATTAATGCATAGGTACGGTACGCCGAAAATCCCGGGTTCGAGTTCCGGCTCCATCGTGCATTTTTCACTCTGTGTATTATCGAATTTACTCCTAGAGGAATTGGTGTAATAAAAACCGGTTCTTTCCTTCATTTGTCAATATATGTTAAATAGCATGTAACCTATGCTCGTTCCTTTCCAGTTTCTCCAGAAAATCATCTTCGTTCATTTTCTTAGTATCTCGTCTGACTGAGAACTTTTTTACCCCTTTTGAACGAATGTGACGAATTCGCGAAGTACTATTAATTCGTGCTTCCGTGACTAGAGGTGTAGCAGTGGCCGCAGGTGCCAATTGCAACGAATTCCCGACGTA
This sequence comes from Thermobia domestica, assembly GCF_964235325.1. Taxonomy (NCBI): domain Eukaryota; kingdom Metazoa; phylum Arthropoda; class Insecta; order Zygentoma; family Lepismatidae; genus Thermobia; species Thermobia domestica. The sequence goes on from NC_137455.1 coordinate 121,308,411, forward strand.
ACCGCTCAGCTCATCCTTGCTTAATCTGCCACATCTATTGACGATTTTGCCTACGTCTTTGTGGATGAGGATTTTGGCGGCAATAGAGGAACGCGTTCCTGCGCTTTTGCTTATTTCTTGTTTTGTTCCACTGGAAAATAGTGCTTATAATATTAAAAAAATTCTGACATCTATAAATGGTCATAGTGTGCATGAACGCAATGATGATCGTTTTGGACCAAACATTTCTTGAGGTATTACAGTAATGTTATTAAGACACTTTTTCTACACATACTAGAAATACATAGTGATAGAATATTTTTCGCATACTTTTCAGTTGGTCCGAGTTTAGTAACTTTAGTTCATGTAAAATATGTAACTGAATATTTTTTCAAACTATTTCGCGTAATTCCGGTATTAAGGAGTTAATTTAGCAGAGCACTATCTAGTCTTTGTTGCTGTACTCCCAAGAAACTTCGAATTTAAAATCTCAAATGGAAAGTTATCAAGTTTTGTTATCTTTCCTTTCCTCTCTAATTTTAAACAACTTAATATTTTACTATGAATTTATCTGAACGTAGTGAACATTCTTCACACCAGAACGAGAAACTTCGTTAATTTCCACTTTTTGACCAAGGAAACTAATATCTTTAATAACAGTATAATAATAATAATAATAATAATAATAATAATAATAATAATAATAATAATAAAATAGGGGGAAAATGTTGCGCTATTTTGTGTAAGATATATAGTTTAAATTCAATATAAGTCTTTTCACCATTTACTCAAGCTCCATATACGGGACAAACTCGTAGTTCCCTGAATCAGAATGATCAAGAGTGAAATTTTTGTTATTAGTTTTTTCTAAATATTTTTATTTTATTTATTTATTTTTCAATTTTGTAGTTCACTGTTTAAAACCAGGAGCCTTTAAGTTGGGAAAGATTAAAAGAAAAACAAATAAATGACTGGACATACCTGGAAACAGCCATGTAGCAACCACCCAAAGATAATAATGATATTCCAACGTGAAATACAATGACAGTAGCTCCGTATTCTTTCACAGCTCTTTTCAGTTTCTCTTTTCGCGATAACGAGCCGTGTTTCTCATTCACTGGTGAAGTACTTTGTGAATAAGCAAGATAATTCAAGCGTGAAATACAATTTCTTGAATCTATACATAGAGAGTGATACAAGGCCTTCTGCCCAGTTAATTGCTGCATATATAAAAGTGTGTTAGTATTTTTAGATAAACTGTCCCATAACAGTAAACTACTTTTCAAGTTTTTCTTATTGTGCATACCTTCTTCCGTTTCTTCTTCAGATTCTTTTACCATTGCTCTATAATGGGTGTTCTGAAGATCTTCTGCTATATACTTGTGGCCTTGACCCCAACTTCCTCCAGGCATATTTAAATGGGTTGGTGCTTTACCTTTAATTTTGAAAGGCTTGGGTACATTGGTCTGCATTACCGAATGAAGACTGACCATTCCCATACAATCATAACTATCAATACGTTGATCAATAACACAAGGTGGTAACTCGGCGGCCTGTTGTGATCGTGTTGAAGAAACACAACTTACTTGATCGCTCATAAAACGAGTGCCAAAAACACCTGCATGCTGAGAAAGAACCACAGGCGCTGAAAGATCGCGAGTGCGCTGTGGGGAAAACTGAAATTTCTTTCCGGCATTTAATTCTTCAACATTGGCTGGAAGAGGAATAGTGGCAACTTGAGGCAGAGACGCTGCTGCTGTTACATGCAGAGACTTAGCTGATGAGGAGCACTTGTCTTCGGAGTTTTCAGAATCTGAAATAAATAATATATATATACATAAAGAGTAACTTATTTAATTGCATTTATCGAAATTCAGAAAGAACAACATAAACGAACAGTTTTATATATATATATATATATATATAAAAAATCTCATACTACCATTTATCTATAAACGCAATGTATCAGCAATGTGCATTCCTTTTATAATTCTGAATCTGCCCACAGTATTTTCAGAAAAAATAAACAGTATATTAGTCAGCAACACTGAATTTTACGGGTTGTTTTCATATTAATTTCAAAATATTGCAAACTATAAAATACGGTATTCAACTTTTACACCAAACGAACGCAATAAGCTAAAACTACCTGTTTTTAAGAAAGAGATCTCATTTATTGTTCAGCAGTACATCTTTACATTAAGTATGAAACCATACATTTTGATTACATTTATCAATAAATGAAAAATTTCTTGGAAACAATAATTAGTTTAGATTATAGTACAGCATAATTGTTATTACAAGGCAAACAATCTCAGAAAGGAAAAAATCATTAAGCTTTTAAATAAATGTAAACTTTTAAACAATCTCATATTTGTCAAATTCAAGCCTAAAACTCTCCTTATCCCACATCCCCAAACGATGAAAGATATGACTACGGAAAACATGGGAAATAATACGCTCTCCCTTAAAGAAACTTGGGGAAAAGAAGTTTGACAGATACATAGGATGCAAACTCAGTCCCAATGAAGAGGATGGAAACTCTTGTAATTCTAATACATTCAAATCATAGAATCTGAAGCACGCATAATCTCAAGTACACTTTACTGTTACTGAATACATGTGATAATGCGCATTAGAAATTTGAAATTACAGTTAAACATCATATGAATACTTCTAAGTCCCCCACTAAAAAACACACTATTTAGTGACTACAAATGCCATTAAAGAAACTAATAACTTAAGCCCAAAAAGTAAAAACTGCTCAATTGGACTAAGAATCGAAGCCAAGTATCCGGTTTACTGTGCCTGTATGTTAATCACAACGCTACCTAGTCCGTTTTCTGATCAGCCAAAGACATTTTCAATTCTGAGGTTGGCGTATTTCTCCTGTCTTCCACATATTAACTTCACTTTCCATACAATAATAATAATAATAATAATAATAATAATAATAATAATAATAATAATAATAATAATAATAATAATAATAATAATAATTCGTCTTCTGATCAGCCTAGACACTTTCACTTCTCAGGTCGGCGCTCAGCTACAGATTGTGTGAGGAAAATTCTGTCATTTCTTCCGCCTTTTACATAAAATTGAACAATACTAGTTTTCTCAAGTTATTTAAAAATGAAATTGCATTCAAGTAAGTAATATTCTGGCTAAATTAAGCCACTTCTTAGGGTAGATCCCTACTTCTCGAAAAGAAAGAAAAAAAAAAAAACAAATCTTAGATCCAGTCGCCAATTCTGAAATGCTCTGTTTCTTTTAAAAAAAATAGTTTTACAAATCCCGAATGGACGACGCCAAATTTTATATACACGTAAAAAAATAAAAATATATAAATATAATAAAGTTTGTCTAACCCAAAACGCGCAACTAACCCATGCACGAAAAGAAAACTTCAGATTCTTTCTAAAGTAGTATACCAGTCATGAGATCCAGCAAATTGTTCATTTCGCCGTTACACATATATACAGGGTGATTCAATAAGAAAGTACCAGGCCTATATCGCAGCTAATACTGCACGTAGAGCCTTCAAACAAAAAATTGCATTACCAAATCGTATGTGTAGAATGCAATAAAAATAGTAGTGAGACCAGTTGGGGTCTCGAATACCTCCAACTGGGGGAAACTTCAAAATTTGAAATGGAAAGTGGTATAAACGTTGGAATCGTTCGAAAGGACATTAAATGTCATGCAACTTTTAGAGGACAAACTTTGTCATATCCTTTCCCATTTAGCCGCTCGAGGCGTTGTTGCAGACTTGTATCTGACTACCCGTAGCAGGCCTTTATCTTAGCTAATAATGCACATCAAACAAACAATTGAACTACCAAATCGTATGTGTAGACGTCAATAAAAATAGTAGCGACACCAGTGGCGTATCGTGAATATCTCCAACGGGGGTCATCTGCAAAATTTGACATGGAAACAGGCGCTGGTTGAGCCTCCATTGAAACAAGCGTACAATGGGAGAAACGTCGAGAGGAAACACGTTGGCATATTTCTTCGTCTGTGGCAGCAACACGATCGCATTACGAGGTCAAAATCAGATGATGAGAGGGTTTCTGCATGCGGAACCAAAGGGAAGAGCAAATACTGGTCTGAAACGAACGGGAAGTACAATTGTACATACGCGGAATCACACCGTATAAGTGGCGACAACAATGGCGTCAGCAAGAAACCACGACGGGGCGGGGGGGAGAAGGGTACATACTGTAACAGTAAGCAGAGGTACATTTGCTGCTGTTGAATGAAGCTCTAAATAGGGAACCAATGACATACGCAATATTTGAAGAAAGTTGTTTCCGTATGGCTGCGACAGAAGCGCAGTGGATGGAGGGAACTATGATGAGGGACAATGTACGATGCTATAACAAAACGGAAGAAGAAACTATTGGTTGTAACGAAGAAAGACGAACCGAAGTGGTGTTGCCAAAGCATGGAACAAAACATGGGGACAGAAAGCTGAGACGTTGCAATCAAGCCATTGGAGAATGAGTAAAGAGCTAAAGAATCAGCTTACCTTCTGCGGAGTGTAGTCGACGCCCCCTGGCTTTCACAAATGTTCAAAGTGATGTCCCCAAACAGCAGTACAGCGATTTATTCGCTGTACGTAATTGTGAGCAACAGCTTCCAACTCGGCCACGTTGATGGTCCAAAATGCGGTTGTAATGCGGTCTTGCATGTTGCGAATTGTAGTTGGTCGATTGACATACACAAGATCCTTAATTCGACCCCAGAAAAAAATAGTCCATACAAGTAAGATCGGGCGACCGCGGAGGAAACTGTGGATTGGAACCTCTTCCGATCCAGCGTTGCGGAAATAGAACATTTAGCTCTTCCCTACACATGGCAGCATTATGGGCTGGACAGCCATCTAATTGAAAACCACAGCGTCTGACGTATATGGAGCGGTACGTTTTTCAATAGCGGCTGTAGATGGTGTCGCAAGAAATCACGAAACATTGCACCTGTTATATGACCAGCAAAAAACCATGGCACAATGACCTTAGTCCCTACAATGCCACCCCACACATTAATACGCTATCGGTGTTGCCGATTGACTTCTCTCATCCATTGAGGATTCTCCGCTGTCCAGTAATGTGCATTGTGGAGATTCACGTTGCCACTACTGCAGAATGTCGCTTCATCAGTCCATGAAATGAAGTGAATGAAATTCGGATGTTTTCTCACGCGATTGACCACCCAGTTGCAGAACAGAAGCCGTAAATTACAGTCCACATCACTTAGTTCTTGATGCAGATAGAGGTGGTACGGGTGAAAATGTCATTTTCACAAAATACGCAGAACAATACCTTGACTGAAACCACGATCTCGTGCGATCTGCCGCGAAGATACATGAGGATTTACTGCAATAGCGGCAAGTACATCAATGGCAACGTACTCATTTTGTATGACTCTTCTCCGGACACCATAGCGTCCACGCATGTTGCCTGTCTGCCGCAATCATGCTGCTAATCTCCGCAGCAGATTGTGGGAAATAGCTTGTCGCTGTGGATAGCGTTCAGCGTATAATCGAGCTGCAGCCCTATAATTTTCCCGGCATTCCCCTAAAATAATGAGTATTTGGAATGCCTCCAAATTCGTATACCGCATGAGTGTTATTTACTACCGACACTTCCTACTACAATCACTCACACATCAACACAATCAAAGAAGTTTCACTGCTTGTGGAAGTTCGTATTCGTCCCGTTACGAGCTTGTAATGCACAGGGGTAGTAGAACTTAATGCATGACACCTTGTCCAGTACACGGACCACTTTAACTCACTGCAGAGGTTAATCACTCTCGGACTCTACACGGTTGTTACCTGTTTCGGCTACAGCATCGCTCTTTCTGCCCTCTGTCTGACATAGCAGCAATCGACTGTTTGAGGCCGCATAGACTGTTTTGAGTAAGGTCATGTACGTGTTAGCTACTGGATCTACAAGAGTACCACCACACAATCACTGGCAACGATAAATGAGTGTGCTGTTCGAAACAACAACAAACAAGCCCACAACACATGTTCCCGGATTTGGGAGATATTTCATATTGTACGTACGCACACAAGATACATCGCGCGTCTACTTCATTGTGGGTCTGGGCTACCCTTGGCTTAGGCCCCGAGTTAATCCTGCAAAGGGTCGGCAGTTGTTTGCCACGGCATGATTTGCACATACCCTCCCGGCATTCGCCTGGTGTGACTGGGGACACCCTCGCACCATCTGACTTTCACTTAGTAATGTGACCGTGTTGCTGCCAACGAGGAAGAAAGATGCCAACGTGTTTCCTCTCGACGTTTCTCCCATTGTGCGCTTGTTTCAATGGAGGCTAAACCAACCCCTCTTTCCATGTCAAATTTTGCAGATGACCCCCGCTCGTTCTTATTGACTCACCCTGTATGCATATATATATATATATATATATATATATTGATACAACGAAACATTCTACTCAAAATATAATATTAATTTGGAATAATTGCTTTTATTGCTTTCAGATAATATCACTATTACAAGCCATAGGATAGTTCAATCCAAATATCCAAGACGAAGAAAACTGCAATAATTTCATCAGAGATAAATTACAACAGTATTCCACATTGATGTTCATACATGTTTATGTTCTCATAAAATTTTAATCTGTACCCAAATTCTGAATGTATTATTCGATTTGATTAATTACAATTCAATAAAATTAGAATAATTACATTCTTTGGCTTTCATTATTTAATTAGACCGTTCAGACTGGAGCTTTTGTTCATTATAGTATTATGGATAGCCATCTACGGAATCTTATTAAGACTGACTGACAACACATTATACATATATATAAACCACGAAATTAATATGGACTGATCCAATGTAATCACTCCCTAACTGGCATAATGTGTGTCCCAGAATAATGAATAAATACAAAAGAAAACTAACCACCATAGTCCTTATGCATTGAATATATTGGTTGCATGTATTGCTACAATCTATCTTCTTTATAAATCAATTTCAAAGCAGTAGCCAACACTAAGCATCTCCGGCTATTACATCTAGCCATAGAAGAGAATACCATTACACTATAACTACTTCTCGATGATGATTCATGAAATATATACATATGAAATGCAGCTACAAATGAAAAAATATCTAAGGGACAGACTATTGGCATTACTACGGAACGCATTCTTAGCAATCTACACATCAAGACCTACAGATGGGAGACAAAACATTTGTATGCATTTTATCAGCACCATCTCTCAATCTAACCAAAATGATAATTACGAGTCAGTCTTGTTCTAGGAAGGAGAGCAAACTGAAGCTGAATTCCCATTGAACGGATACATGAGCCTAAATTATATTTCCCATGATTCCTCCTGATATTTATATAATAATAACTATTTCACTGACTGTAATAATTATCGAGGCATTTCTCTTCTGTCAACATCCTATAAAATCCTTTCAAATATTCTGTTAGCAAGATTGACCCCATACGCAGATGAAATTATTGGAGATTATCAGTGCGGATTTAGACGAAATCGATCAACTACCGACCAAATATTTACCATTCGCCAAATACTCGAAAAGAAGTGGGAATACAATACCCCGGTACATCAACTATTTATTGATTTTAGAAAGGCTTACGACTCGGTTAGGAGAGAAACATTATACAACGTTCTTACAGAACTTGGAATACCGAGAAAGCTAATTAGATTAATTAAGATATGTTTAAGTGAATCCCAAAGTAAAGTCCGGGTAGGAAAATTTTTGTCCACGAGCTTCCACGTCGAAAATGGCCTGAAACAAGGAGATGCGTTGTCGCCATTATTATTTAACTTTGTGCTGGAATACGCCATAAGGAAAATCAAAGATAGCAACCAGGGCCTAGAGTTGAACGGAATTCACCAGGTTATGGCATATGCTGATGATGTAAATTTAATAGGGGATGATAGGAGAACAGTAGAAATAAATGCAGAGATCTTATTAAACGCTTGCAGGGACATGGGTTTAGAAGTAAATGCAGAGAAAACTAAATACATGGAAGTGCGTCGGGACCGTAATACGGCAAATTGTGGAGGAGTTAAAATATTAAATAATGCTTTTGATAAAGTGGATACTTTCAAATATTTAGGATCAATATTAACAGACGAAAATCATATTCACGAAGAAATTAAATGTCGACTAAAAGCAGGGAATTCGTGTTACTATTCGGTTCAAAATCTCTTGTCGTCGCGAATTCTGTCGAGGAATTTGAAGCTTAAAATATATAAAACGATAATCATGCCTGTTGTTCTGTATGGTTGTGAAACATGGTCGCTTACTCTGAGAGAAGAACATAGACTGAAAGTATTTGAGAACAGGATCCTGAGAAGAATATTCGGACCCAAGAGGAACGAGAATGGGGAATGGCGGAAGCTTCATAACGAGGAACTACATAGTTTATACGGTTTACCCAACATTGTTAGGGTCGTCAAGTCTAGGAGGCTTAGGTGGGCAGGTCATGTAGCTAGAATGGAAGAAAGTAGAAACGCTTTCAAAGTCTTGACTGGTAGACCCATAGGAAGACGACCATTAGGAAGACCTAGGCGCAGATGGGAGGACAACATTAAGATGGATCTCGCAGAGATAGGAATACAAAGTAGAAACTGGATGCAATTAGCTAAGGATAGAAGTCAGTGGAGAGCTTTTGTGAACGCGGCACTGAACCTCCGGGTTCCATAGGCCATAGAGTTAGTTAGTTAGTTAATAACTATTTCTCAATATGACGTAATGAAAATTATATTGATTCTGGCTGATAGGAAAACTGACAGCAGAAAGAAAATTTGTTCGAAATCAACATTATATCAAAACCGAATGTTATAAAGCTGTAACAACTGATTTCATTTTCTGGGAAAGAATAAAGAAGTGGAGACATTTCTAGGATATGGATAAGATGCGTGACGCAACACTAATTTAGTTACACATTTCAATAACTTGAGACATTTGTATATTTAACTAAGTTGAAATTGTCATCACAGTTCCTACACATGCACTATATTATCACGGTAGCATTATGATTATAGCTCCGTCGCCATCTTGAGCTGACAACTTCAATCTCTGGTAATTAAATATAGCAAATTAGGCTACCTGAACTGCAGGTACTTTTACTCATAGGCATAGAAATCTTGACACAAGTGAGACTCCGACTCTGCTTTCCTCTCTTTCAGGGTGGGATTCCAATGATGTCCTGATTCCTACGTCTATTAGATTCTGGTCCACTTCAAAGTGGCATCCATCGAACCAATAGGTCGGTGGTGTAGCCGAAACAGGTTAGACAAAATTTTAACGGAAACCTCCTTAAACACCAAATGCAAAACAGGTTCAGCCGAGATGTTAATTTAGTCACAGGTTTAGTTCTAATTTGCAATAATTTCCGTCTTAATTTTTAAATTTCCAGGAGGTCTCTACCACGGACTCCTAGTTGATTATATTTTCTTCTTCTTCTTCTTCTTCTTCTTATATATATATATATATATATATATATATATATAGATGGTGATCAGAAAAATGGAAACACCTATAGTTGGCAACACGTCAGATGTATGGGTAGCAGTGATGTCGTGGCGCCCGCAGCGCCGGACCGCTGGTGGTGGTGTGTTAGGTCGGTCTCCATACTACGTCAGGCGCAGTGGAACAGCAGTGTCCAGTGGCTGCAGCAGACGGAGGTAGTGTAAAATGGGAGACCTCTCAGATTTTCAAAGAGGGCAAATTGTTGGTGCGCGGTTATGTGGAGTGAGTGTGACGGCAGTGGCTACTGTGTTAGGTGTGTCGCGTGGGACAGTGTCGAAAGTGATGACGGCCTACACAACACACGGGAAAACCACATAGGGGAAGCGGAACAGCGGGCGGAAGAAAATCATGAGTGACAGTTCACGCCGGATATTAAAGCGCATTGTCACGCAGAACCGTCGTGCCACTGCGGAGCAAGTGACGGAGGAACTCAATCAGCACCTCCCCCACCCTGTTGCGACAATCACAGTCCACCGCGAATTACATGACATGAACTTACGGGGTCGTGTTGGACGGACCAAACCGCTCGTCAGGGACCATAACGCTTTCGCACGCCGCAAATGGTGCCGCGACCATGCAACTTGGACCGTTGAGGACTGGAAACGTGTGATATGGTCGGATGAGTCATCCTTCACCCTATTCTCAACCACGGGCCGTGTTTATGTGTGGGGAACGCCCAAAGAAGCTTGTGATCTGCAGTGTCTCCGCCCAACTGTGAAACATGGCGGCGGCTCGGTGATGCTGTGGGCCGCCATATCATGGTTTTCATTGGGTCCTGTGGTCACACTTAGCGGACGAATCACTGCCAACGATTATGTTGCAATTTTAGGAGACCACTTGCATCCTATAGTCCGGATGTTGTTCGCAGACAATGACGCCATCTTCCAGGATGATAATGCACCCATTCACACAGCTGGCGTTGTTGCAGCGTGGTTTGAGGAACATCGGGATGAAGTTCAACCCTCCCCTGGCCCGCCCAATCCCCAGATCTCAACATAATTGAACATCTGTGGTCCGTCTTGGAAACACGACTCCGGCGACGATTTCCACCTCCATCCTCTCTCACAGAACTGGCCGATGCCCTGCACGAGGAATGGTGTAAAATTCCACTTGCTACCACTCACGACCTCTATGTCTCCATCCCATGTCGCATCAAGGCTGTTCTGAAGGCGAAAGGTGGCCCGACACCATATTAATCTGGTAAGTTGCAATTTCGTTCAGGTGTTTCCATTTTTCTGATCACCATCTGTATATAACATAACTACTTGCACACAGTAACTATATATGGTGATTATTTAGAAACACCTACGAATTATTCGCTATTGCAACCATGTATATCTTATTATTATTATTAAAATTGCATCCTATCCCTTTTCTGTTAAACTTTACCGTTCTAAATACGTTCAGGATAATTTCACCTCTCTCGCTTATTGGGTCAGGTAAGAACATAGCTTTCTAAACACAAGAGTAACGCATTACTTTTATTATATGAATAGCAACTGTCGTCATCAGTCTCAAGCTTCATTAACACGAAGATGATGATGCTAAATGCTCACTGACAACACCCATCGCAAACGCGAATTCTGGTAAGCATTGGAATATTATAAAACTTTACAGTGTACGTAATCCAATCTACAAATTTATTATTTACATCTTATGTCGGTCTTATGTACTAATTTACGCTATTTTGATGTTGCAGATTTATGAAAAATGAAATGAAATCTTTGAGTTTTACGTCCCACGGTTATGCCGGTTAGGCTAAAGGAGACGGTGATGATGAATAATGAATGAAATGGTGGAATGAAGAAAGTGGGAGGAAACGGGAGAACCCCGAGAAAACCCACGCACACGGTGTTTGTCCACCACAAAGTTCACTTGGCGGGGGCTGGGATCGAACCCAGGACCCCTAGCACCAGAGGTGAACGCTCTACCACTGAGCCACCGCGGCCCCTCTGTTGCAGATTTAGTATAACTTGCCAATGTCAGTATTATCGCGGTGATCTTATACTAAAGTTTACGAAAGTGACATCACGCGTATTGGTTTGTTTACTTTCACACGAACAATAGCAAGTCAACAGTTTCCTACGGCTTAGGTCAAGAATAATAACCCAAAAGCAAGTATAGTGAATCCAAGAAAGAATCAATGGAAAATTAGCCTAACAACAAATACACTCCAATAAACATATTAACGGTATCAACGCTGCACTAATCAACTATACGGGGGCACATAATAGTAACACAGACAACAAAAAACAAAAAAACAAAAAAAATCAATGTACCGTTACCGATAAACCGGTACGTTACAAAATAAATTCACTTTAATAATAATAATAAAACCCACTTTCCAGGATTTTTTCTCATAGAGCAGAAATCTGAAGAGCAGTTTATGACAACTGTCGAGCATTCAAAATTCTACACTATATGATTTTTAAAAAAATGCTATCCTACTTTCCCTTTAAAAATAAATAAATACATGAAATTATGGGAAATGTAGTAACGAGTTTTGCTAATGGACTATATTTGAATAACATTTACGCATGTAAGCTTATAAAAATGGCTTTAAATTTCACGGAAAATCTTTAAATAAAAATCAGAAGAAAGGATATTTCTTTACATCCCTGATTTATGGAAATTGTGCATAAGTTATCCCTTATTTTTAGAAATAACAGTTCAATATAGGGTTGCCAGATTTCCAGGAGCCCAAGTTCGTATATCCTTCGGGTTTGAGGACCAACAAACTAAATCTACGGGCTTTAATATAACCTATAATTATCTATGCCATTTACATCTATGTTGTACTTACATTGTTAGTCAGTGTAAATTATTTACAAGAATTAAATTTTCGTTGTAACAAAAGCCAAGGTTCACATTTCTTTCATTGTTGTGACGGATGTATTATCGCGCGGCACCAACACTATTTTTATTTAATGATTTGACAGATGTAAGAAACTAGTTTAGATAGAACGAAATACACTTCTTACTGCTAAGCACAAGCGATGAGAAGAAACAATTATCAGATTAAGATCACTTTAAGGTCATAGGTGATCTGGATTGACAATTTAAGCCTCTTGAAGAAGTATCTCAAAAGAGGCTGAAAAGAAAATGAGACGTTTTAAAATGAATAATATCCCCACTTGATAGGGAAGAAAGTAATAATTGTTCTAAATTATGAAGTGCGTTTTTCGAGAAATCTATTCGAAATAATACAGTGTATTCTCGTTCGCTATACCAGTCAGTAATGAACATGTTGTACGAGCGTTTAGTGTAGTGGAAGCTTTATGGTCAAACGATAGAAACGGAATATGAAGAAAGCTGGTGATGGCCAAAATTTGTGTTCAGATGAATTTGAAGAGAACCTATCAAGACTTTCGCAAAATATTTATGGAAAACAGGACTCTTCTTCATGCATCAAAAAAGTGAAAAAATAAAGATAACCACTTACAATCATGTATTGGCTGGATGTAGTTTAGCGTTCCCTTTTGTACCGACGCACCATGATACGGGATCTACAATTTAAGATGGAATCTGAACCACCTAACGCGTTAAAATTTCAAGGCTCTCCCAGCCACTACACCAGGAGAGAGGACTATGATCACTCATGTGTGTTATATTCATTTAATTTGGTACAGTAGAATATACTTTGGTTGGTAGTAACGGTAGTATTAGTATAACTAGTAATGGTTATTAGTGTTCGAAATAACGGTAATAGTAACCTGAAAAAAAAAAAACTTCGGTTTAAAATTAGTGTATTCTAATTACACAAATGTCATCTCCAGTCTTTCCTTTAGCACAATCTGTCAATCCTAGTTCAGTACCAACTTAAGAAGCCCTTAGAAGTTTCTCTGCAACCGCACTAAAAACAACTACATAATGATACATTAAAGCACTTTGAATATAGTTTAGCGTTTACTACTATCCACCTCTACAATCCTTTGTATAATTTGTTTTCTTTCAACATTCACATCCAATTCTCCTCCTTTTCAATATTTTTTCTTTCCACTTACATTTTTACTATTTCTAAATCTTTCATCAGACTTTCTAATCATCTCTGTTTCGGTCCACCTCTTTCTCTGTTAGACAATATTTTCTTACCTACATTTCTTTACCTGGGGAGGAGTAGTCTATTACCTTCCATTCTTCCTACTCCGTATGACAATTCCTAGCGAACGAACACATATTAATTCATAATTTCAATTCACAACACAGTTCCATCTGTGAATTGAAATAAACATACTGTAGAGGGCACTAGTGAGCCGCTACATCTATGTTCAGAGAGAAGTATCGATGTCAGGAAAAGACTGTGATACTAAGTGACAAGGTACAAGGATCAGTTGGTACACAACATATCTGTACTTATTACAGTACATTGAAAGCAGTAAATATTCAAAGTTGAACCGTCAGCAGGCCAGCCTCCTTGATTCAACGATGACACCACGTATTATCCTTAGAGACAAAGAAGACAGTCACTGCTCTTCCACCTGCTGATTAGCGAAGCATCGTGATTTCAGGAAGAGCGTCATTAACTAACGCAACCCGAAGGGTCAAGATCAGGACTATATGCTGTGGCATCACTTTGATGCCACTAGGTTTCTGTATTTTTTGTTGTACTTTTCGAGCCGAATGTAGTTTTTCGTTATCCTGTTGCAGGAATGCTTCCGCTTCAGCAATGCACGAGTTTTTGACTAGTGCAGCATACATCCGCTCCAACTGATTTGACTTAAAGGTCTATATTGATGATATGACTGTTAAGAATGAACTCGAAGTGATTCCTCATAGTTCCATCACACACAGAGCATGACTATGCTTGAAACGACCGTTTTGACGATCTGTTTCCGAAGTTGGCCCTTGCTCAACCACTGTTTTCCTACTGCATCTTCCCCTTTCGCAAGCCAAATGTTCTGGGTTGCTATAGCAGCGTTATGCCCAAGTTTGAGTTCATACAGTAACAACTCACGTAACACATATTGTTGAGCACTCATGGTCACTACCAGCAAAGACTGACTGAAAATAATGTCGGATAGGTGGCCTCCGTGTTAAATAGTCCGCCTGCCACACTACATCTTGGGCTAATTTAATCTTATACTTAAGGTCGATCACGGTGTATATATGCGCATCCTCTTTGCGTTGTGAAAATATTGCAAGACTCACTTTTGTAACTAGTTCCTAAACAGAGCATTTTGTCTTTCCTCCTACTCATTACTATTAATTATGCAGTACTGGTTACCAGACGTTGTTAAACACTCACTGTCACTGCCATTAAAAAATTGACTAAAGATCTGAAGATACAGACGGAGTGGCAGTCTCCGTGTTAAACAGTCCCCTCGCCACATAACTTACCTCTTGGGCTAGCTTAACCATGTACTTACGGTCGATAATGGCGTATACGCACCTATTGTTTGGGTTATGGAAATATTGCAAGACTCATGACTCAACTTGGAGCACTTTTGAGATATAATCAAATTATAGTAGACATCGTTATTAGTGCAATACTTCCGTGCAAAATGAAAATGCTGGTGGAAGGAAGTGTTTATCTACGCGATTATGATTGTAGCAGAGCTGTTGGTCTGTTTGAGTCAGGTCAAAGTATTACCAAGATTGCAAGAATGTCATTTTCCCGACTACAGAGAGCTGCCGTTTAAAAAAAAAATTACGACTCTGTGCGACAAGTGATTCTGGACATAACATTATGTGGGGAGAACGGAGAGCACGATATCATCCTCAGCACACCCATGAATGTGACAGGTATGGAAAGTCGTAAGTTACTGTATAGGCAGGCATAATGATAATGGAAGAACACTGCACATATCCATTGATTGAGATCGGCACGGGATACTTGGGTTGTTCGATTCCCGTTGGGAGCTCATGTGGTTTGAATCCCCGTTAAGCTGTAGGCCCACGTCTTATATAGTCTCACTGCTGAGAGGGCTCTAAACTCAAAACCATTTCAATCCGTGTCTGGAGAATAGTATTCCACCGAGATCGTGAAAGGACATGTTCGACTTTCCATGGTGCAGTAAGTCCTGGTTTTATTAAGGTAAGTGACAACGAACACCCACATTTAACTGTCGAAACTGAAGAAACACTGAAGACTTGAGGACACAAAGCGTATAGATTGGCCAGGGTATACCCCACATCTTAACCCATCGAACATGTCTGGGGTGCTTTTGGAAGACGAGCTGAATAGAGCAATCCACCACCCGACACACTCCAGGCTTTCAAAACTGCCCTTAAAGAAGAATAGGACAACACATCCCAGGCTCTCGTAATCTCTTGAACACTCATCGACAGCATGCCAAATAGAGTGCAGGATGCTGTGCTATCTGACGTGGTTATACGCCTTTCTGATGTGATCAGAGCCCCTGTACTTATAGCAACCTGTATTTCATGTCCTCTCTCCACATTGTTTCGGATCTTCCTTTTGATTTATCACGTCCTGTTTTACATTACTAAGCTTCTGCTGATGACAATTTCGTGTGTTTGTCTTCATTTGTGGCTGGCTTGTATTATCCAAAACTTCATTCTGGACGAATTCCACTTCTTTCGAATGCTGTTTCTCCCTGAATTTCGTTAGAACTTTCTAATCTTAAGTTAGAACTTCTGATTTAGTTCCATCACCGAACCGTTACCTATAATCTAAGTAATGAATATTCCAGCATACATGTAAAATAACACCAACAGGAATTAGAGATTACAACGAGATACTTTGTATCGGTTGATAATTACTTGTATCTTGGGCAGAAAGTGCTTCTACACAAGCACTATACCTGATATAATGTTACTTAAAAAAAATAACAAAAGAAGAATGTTTTTAATATGTAAGAAATATACATTATTATTGTATAGTTGGTTACTATGTAGTTGTTTATAGATACTCAATGGACATGTTTTGATTGCAAGTCAGTTTGTGTGAATATACGTTAAAGGAGAATCAACGAATAAATTATCTAATACTTATCATGGACTTGTAATTTCAGTAGAAAAGGTGATAAAACTAGTGAATATAATTACGGAAGATATTTTAAGGTGTAAACAATTATTGCCACTAAAGATTTACTTATACTATTAGTCGAACCAGGGTTGACGACTACCTTTGGTGAGTCGTCGTAAAATTTTTGGTTTACCTCACCCGGGATTCTTGTAAATTCATATCCCGAAGTCTAAAGTAAGGGTGAATTTACCTCAGTAAGAAAGTTCATGAATACGAACTCAACCGTTCTTAGAAGTGGCAGAGTAATCCCAAGAATAATCATGATTGATGAGACAGTAGAGAATGAAACTGTTGACAGTGTTGACAACAGGCAGAATACAGCTTCTATTGCACCTGGAATGTTGACATTAGAAGACAGAATTCTACTAGCATTACAGCGACAAGAACAACGACTGGAACAAAATTTAACTCAGATGTCTAACGAATTAAAACAAACGGTCCAGCAAAAGTCAGAAGAATTGAGTAAAGGATTAGAGCGCATAGATCAAAAGTCAGAAGAATTGAGTAAAGGATTAGAGCACATAGATCAAAAGTCAGAAGAATTGAGTAGAAGATTAGAGCAAATAGATCAAAAATCAGAAGAGACGAAACAATCTGTTATCCAGGCGGTGAGAGACATCACATTACAGTTTGATGAAAATCTAAAAAGATTATCTGAAGATTGCCAGGATAATTACAACCATGTAATCCAAGAAGTCAATTGTGTAAAAAAAGGATTTGGAAGTAATAGAATCTTCTGTTCGTCAGCAAAAGATTCAGGTCACTGATAATTCTAACCAAATACGTGCAAATACTCAATTGATATCTACCTTACAAGAGGAAATTAGGACGCTACAGATTAAGGACAACGCATACCACAACAACATGGTTAATGATCGTTTGGAGTTCCCTTGTTCACAAGAGATGCCCTCGCATTCACCCGCAGCAGATCGACGTGGACCTTACGTTATCTCTTCTTCAAGTAATCCATCCGATGAGCACATTATTTTGGAAAGAATTCATCCAAGGAATACAGATGGGCGGAAAAGAGATGGTGGAACCACGCATAACGCAGTAGGTAGAAATTGTCACTCAACACGAACACGAAATGGTGAAAGGAATGTAAAGTTAAGTGTAAAGATGAGCGAAATACGTGCTATGAGTAAGTTTAGTGGTAAATGTAATGAAAATGCTACTTCTTTCCTAGAAAAATTTCAGGATGAGTGCAGTATAATGTGTATAGATAAATCGCAATATATGAAACTAATCCCTCATTTATTACTCCCACCATGTTCTTTATGGTTTAAAGCAGTACGGGATCATGTCAATACATATGAGGAATTCAAAGCAGCGCTGATTGCAAATTACGAAAACGACTTTTTACTTGCAAACAGAGATGCCACGATTAGAAACCAACCTTTTAATCCTCGCTTGCACAAATCTGTTGTTGATTTTGTTGTAAATACGTATAACGAATTAAAAGTCGTAAATCCGTTGCAATCGGAATCTAGAGTGATTGCATCTATTCGAAATCTACTACCGTTTAAATTACAACAAATCCTGTTTTCTACGCAATGCATAAGTTTTAATCACCTATTAATGCTTGTCCAATGTTATGAAACTCAATACCATGCACAGAATCATCAAGCGGGATTAGGCAAAATTAAAAATAATTCAGATCACCTTGTACCTGTTCGGAATCTAAATATCCGTAATGTGAACGATACGGAACATAACCTAAATCGAGCAAATTTAAACAATCAGAACGAGCAAAATAGGCAAAGATATGTTGGGAATCCACCTAACCTAACCAATCGTGACAATAATTATGTCAGATCACTTAATCGAAGTAGACTCAAAAACAGTCGAAATACATGGCGAAATTCCAGAAATACAGTAAACTACATGGATAGACGTAATCGTAATTCAAGAGATGGCACTTCGTATCAAAATCAAAACAATGACGCAATTCATGTACAAAATAATGCGGAACATAATCACGATTGTGCAGTACAATGTACTTTATTAGAATCATATGCAAATACGAATTTAAACTGACTGCAGTTGATGTAGTAAGGGTTAAACCCATATCAGTTATAGATTCTTATGAACATTTATCTTCAAATTTATGTGTTAATGTCAATAATGAAAACAACCCTTATGACTTTGAAGTACAACACATTAAAGGAGTAGGTAATGGACCCGTAGATACTTTATTACTTCTGTTTCAATAAATGATAATTTTCAAATGATTTTAATTCTTTCTTGTTAATGTGAAGAATTATAGTTCGATTAATAATTGATTAAAAGCAAAGGTTATTTATATTATATTGATTTGTGTTGAAACTTAATTATCAAAGATTATGTTAAGTATAAGGTTCATTCTATTAAGCTAGTTATTCGACGACTGTCTTCATGCGCCACCTTATATGTTACTCGAATAAGATTCTTCTGTATTATGACGCCTTATTGATACGATGTATACTGTAAAATATCATCTAAAGTAATTACTATATAATGCGCCCTAGAAAGATCAAACATTGTTATCATCACCGTTTTTATTAATGATTGAAACTGTCGATCATTGTAATGTGTTTTAAAATGAAATTCTCTCTTACATTTTTTGACTTCGCACCCTTCGTTGATTATATTAGTAAGCGACGACGTTTTTATAATAAAAGATAAATATTAAAGGAATAAAAGACTTATTATAAATGTATTTATATGAAGGAAACTTAATGAAGTTATATACGAGGGGCGATCAAAATGTAAAAGACACAATTAATAGAATACCATTATTATAAACGGACCAGTGGTTCTTAAATATAAAAGTCAAGCTCGCTTATAACTTTTATATCTAGTCCCATCATCGGGCGACATTTTATACAACGAGATACTTTGTATCGGTTGATAATTACTTGTATCTTGGGCAGAAAGTGCTTCTACACAAGCACTATACCTGATATAATGTTACTTAAAAAAATAACAAAAGAAGAATGTTTTTAATATGTAAGAAATATACATTATTATTGTATAGTTGGTTACTATGTAGTTGTTTATAGATACTCAATGGACATGTTTTGATTGCAAGTCAATTTGTGTGAATATACGTTAAAGGAGAATCAACGAATAAATTATCTAATACTTATCATGGACTTGTAATTTCAGTAGAAAAGGTGATAATACTAGTGAATATAATTACGGAAGATATTTTAAGGTGTAAACAATTATTGCCACTAAAGATTTACTTATACTATTAGTCGAACCAGGGTTGACGACTACCTTTGGTGAGTCGTTGTAAGATCTTAAGTAAAGGCACTGTTACTATATTTGTCTATAGAAGTGGCTTTTAATTGCTAATCTGTGAAATCATTTTTACTAGTATCACTAAGAGTATTTTACTAGGTCTTCCAACATATCTCCTGCTTTTGCCAGTCCGCGAGTATCGCAAGGATTAAAACTACTGGTCTACGCAAGGATTAAAACTACTGGTCTATAGCATATGTAACTACGGTCTGATTCTCAGTAACGAGTTCTTTATGCTATGCGTCTGAATTGGGTATTGAAACTAAGTCTGATCCTATAATTATTATGTCTAGTATAACATAAGCAAAAGTTTTAACATTTTTCATGCGTTATTGAAATAGTTTCTTTTATAATTATTATTTACCTGCATTTCTTCTTTCGAATTTCTTATGGCTCCACCTGAAGGAAGAACTGCCAACAACTGCCCCTTTCCCATGATTACAAAACTTTTGGAACTGTATGCCCAACATTGTCACAACACTGAAAACACAGATGAATAACATTTAAAAAATAAATAACAGATCCAAAGGATGTATAGATCTATAAAGATTTTTTTTTTTAATCAATATTCACTCGATATGCTACAAAAGTCCTCTTCAATGGAATTTTTCAGACTCCTCTGCCTTCTTTTTCAATCACAGAAATGGATTAAATGTCTAAAAACAAAGGTTATTTACAAATTCATTGTAACAAAACATTCCCTGCTAAACTCATTGGCCCTTTGCTCTTCTCAATCATTTTTACGATTGAAAAAGAAGGCAGTGAGCCTTTTAAACACTTCGTTCAAAAAGAATTATATACGGCATTTCGATTAAGTCTATCGAAATGCGTGCTATTTATATAGAAATCTATAACTCCAAGCGTGAAATACAGATAATACGTCAGTTGATCAATAGAATCAACAACAACTATGCAGGCAATTTTCTATTTCCTTTTAAGATACTGTGCTTCACTTTTAGGTAATATAAACATGATATCAAAGAAATGCTTGATTTCAGAGAAACTAAAATATTAACTGGAAATCGCGTAAGAAAAAGTATAAATAAAAATATGACCAGATGGTCGAAAGTAGTTATGAACTTCCAATAACGTATGTTTTCGTTAATTGTTCTTGTTGATTAGCGTCCGCGTCTTTTCGTGGGAGATCTCAGTTCGATTCCCGGCAGGAATTCGTTTGGTTTCCACGTTAAGCTGTAGGTCCTGCCTCATATAGCCTCACTGCTGAAAGGGACGCTAAACTGAGAATAAACTCAACTCAATTGATCTTGTGATATTTACTTTGGTGTGTGATGTCCGCGTCTCATTTACTATTATTTCTTCAACGAAACAAATTTTATTGTCGACAGCAATTAACGCATCTTAAATTTTACTGTGGACCGTCCATGATATACACAAGCCTGGCGTGGTAAACTATAAAGACGTAGACAACCACATTTGCGTAACACTGTAACGATTCGGTTTTGATCATCGCACATTGTTATTCAGGTTGCACTCAGCTAACTGTGTCCAATCATGATTCAATTGCTTTGCTTTTAATAATAATTCATTTATTTCTCTTGTTTTCATTCTTGACTTCAATAACCTCATTCCAGTGCTTAGCTATTTGTGTGTTGAATTTTTACATTATCCTTGCTAAAGCTGTTTTGTTAACTATGTATTATTGACCATCTTGGTTTAAATTCACTTTTTCTTGCGCATGAACAAACGTTCAAGTATTAAAATTTAGGTAATTAAGCCACAATTGAAATTCCTATTAATGTTTATGTAATTACGTGCAACAGACGAAACCTAAGAAAGCTGGAGTGTGAGCCACAATATTTACGGTTCTAGCAAAGCTTGAAATGTCTTTGTAGTTTAGTTTTTCTCTTGAAATCATTGTTAGACAGAGGGTCATTTCATTTAATATGTGCTTGGATATGGAACTTGATATTTTATAATTTTAATACTATTAACCAAAATTTTTCTGCTTATTTATGTTTATTTCTCTTTTGTTTTTCTATCCACTTGTCAAATCACTAGACAAGCAGGAAGAGAATAGTATTATGTCTACAAATGTGAATAATGTTGTTTGTGTCCACTGTATAATATCTACGTCATGTAATACTATGTATGCAACAAATTATAACAAACTAACAACTTCCTACTTACTAATGCTCATGAACGTGTTTGTCTGAAACAATTTTCTGCACACTTCAAGTTGTTGGATTTGAGACACTATACGCAGTACTTTCCACGTTTTCAGTAATATCTCATCCGTGGTATATGAACTGATAACTTTCTATTCTCAAGTCATTTGGTCTCTGTAACCTTATTGCTAGCAGACCAACACCACAGTTTTCAGAGCCAAGCCGCAACGTGAACTCTGCGCTCTACCCTTTAAGAAGTAACACTCTCAACTACCATTTATCCAATATCTAAGTTCTACTGAAAAAAAATCCAGTGGATTTCGCGTCGAGTTTCATTATCGCTATTGTGAGTTACCAGGTTGTTACCAGGTTCAAAAGAGTTGAGTTGATTTTGAGTTTAACGTTCCTTTTCAGCAGCGATGCTACATGAGACGTGGACCTACTGATTAACGTAGAATCTGAACCACATGAACTCCCACTCTGGAATCAAACCCGGATTTGCCACGCCAAAGGCACGTACGCTAACCGCTTAGCCACAGAGTAGCTCCAGGTTCAGTAGAAGAAAGTTATCTTCATCAATAGCAGCTCAATAAAAGAAACATGTTCCTTGTATTCACAACACTACATTACACCAAACATTCTCCATTTCCTCGATGTTCACAGGAAGATTATTTATTCACATTTTAAGTCATACTTCTGTGTGAAACAATACATATTTAACAAGAGACTTTAGGATTATCAATACTGGATTGGCAAAGAACTTGTTCTTTATGGCACTGAATATTGTCAGCGACTATGTTACGCGGGGACTGGAAGAAAGCTATGCGAGACAGTCGGATATATTCGATAAAGAAGAGAGCAAACCGAAAGTTCTCTTCAAACAAAAGCTGATGCGCGTATGCTGGGTCAAAGAGAAGTCAAAGACAGAGTCAAAGGATGAGAATCAATAACAGAAAGTCTGCTAAACAGCGAAGAACTCATTCATGGAAAACGATAAGAAGAATGATGACTGTGATATGGAGGTAACCGAAGTGAAAATTGAGCTACTCAAAAGACAGAAGAAAAGGGAGGAAAGCAAGCAAATGGATACAGAAAGAAGAGAAAATACCAACAACTAAATTAGACTGGACGAATGTGAAACCCAAAAGAGTTGAGAAACTCGAGAAGGAAGGTTGTTCTGAGAAGAAGAACGAAGAGAACAAAATTGATGAAGTTTTTTTTTTAAGTTTTACTCCTATGATTATGCTCTGAGAATAAGAGAAGATAGTGAAGATGTTGATGTACGAAATACGGAATAGAGAACACGGGAGAACCCCGAGAAAACCTACCAAACAGCGCCTGTTCACCAAAAATATCATTTAGTGCGACCTGGGATCGAAGCAGGAACCCCACACATCAGATAAGAAGAGAGAGAAAGAAGCATTGCAAGAAGAAAGGAAGAAAATACGGAAGTGAAGGAGCATAGAAAACGCCTTAGGAAGAAGTGGAAAAGGATTAAAGAATATACCGTTGCTTGTCGGAAGATTAGGACCAGAGAATTTAGCCAGTACGAAACTGAGATTAACTGGAAGTCGTGGAAAACAAAAGTACATATAAAAATTTGGCCTGGAAAACAAAATGGTCGAAGGTAATTATGAACTTCCCAAAACGTATGTTTACGTTAACTGTTCTTGTGTTATTTACTTTGATGTGTGATGTTCGCTTCTCATTTACTGTTATTTGTTTGTTAAGTTATTTTATGATGAAAAGGAACTGGTGTATGAACAATTGAGTCTTTATTTATTTAAATTAATAATTTTTTTTATCAAAGTCTATCGCATAAAATTTTCTTTAATAGATTGAAGAAAAAACTTAACACAGGTGGATGTAATATTTTCACAGGAATTCCTTTTTTATTAGATGTAATTTAACGAATTTAACCATATTTAAAAGAATCTATCACAGAAAAACATTTCCGAAGGGAGCTCATGTAGTTCGCATCCCACGTTAAGCTGTAGATCCACGCCTCCATATAGCCTCGCTGCTGAGCAGGACGCTAAAACTCTAATCTAACCAACCAACAGGAAAAAAAAAAAAAACTTGTATTGAGGAATTCAACTGAAACACATTGACGTAAATGGAAATCAACTAACTACATAGTACATTAAAAGAATTACCAGGGAAAGAACAAAATAGGTTCTGGGAGTGGTTTAACACTGGATATAAGACATTATGACATCAAGAAGTAGCTAGGAGATCAACCAAACCCTAATAGTTCTGATTTTGTTTCTCGGGGATTTCTCACTTTCCTACCTTGCCTATAACTCAATTAGTCCCTTTTGGTATTTAATTTTTCGCTCTACGAGGACGATATGGGTTTCTACGCCACAAACAATGCAACACATAAATCACAGTGAACATTAAAAGTAGGCACCACTTCTAGCGTTATTAATACCGCCTCAATATTCAGCTCTAAGTACAACTGACAGCCATTCCGACTTTTGGATTCAATTTAAGTTTAGCTTTCTTTTCGGCAGTGAGGCCATACGAGTCGTGGACCTGCACCTTAACGTGGGATTCGCATCACATGATCTGCCGTCTGGAATCGAACCGGCCGAAGATGCGTACGTTAACCATACAGCTACGATGGACCTTCATTCTGATCATTTACAATGGATATACGATATTGAAGTGTATAGCTTCCGATCTCATTAAAGCGGAAAAGTCAGATAAAAAGTGGAAGAATATCTTCATCGGAATATTGTGAAGAACCGAATTTATTTAAAGTGTGGAATTTGAAAGTGTTAGTTTCAGCGAGTAATGCTGGTGCTGAATGAACATTTTCGCCAATATGATCCATAGCATTCGAGTGAGGATTCGCTTAAGCTGGACGTGTGAAATTCGGTATTTAAATTATTAACTAAAAGAAAGGGAACATGTGTCTTGAGAGTCTTCGAAAATTCTAGAGGGGAAAGAGGGCAACTTTTACAGCATTCAAATACCAGATTCCTCATTCAGGTAAGAACCATACACGAGGATTAGTTTCTCAAGTTAAAAGTGTCAAATTCAAAATCACTGTAATATTGATGATCTCGGTTTTGTATTCATTAATCTTCATTCTTCTCATGCGAAGAAGGGTATTTCCGCTAGCATTAAAGTATTGAATTTGGAAACCAATGGTTAACACCCAAGAATTACTAACACGTCCAAACTACACGGATAAGTCGTAAGTCTTGCAATATTCTGGTACATAAAATATCTGTATTTGTTACAATACAATGAAACCTAGTACATTGCATTAACATTCAATATATAGGCCCTCGTGTTGAACTGTTTGCACTTTACTGCGAGTTGTTACATTCCACGCCAATACCAAGTCTTGTTCTCAGAGGCAAAGAAATCAGTCATTGGTTTTCCACCTTCTGCAGGCTGGAGAAGCATCGTGATTTCACGAAGTGCTCTATAAACCAAATCACAAAGTCACCCAAAGGGGTAAGATCAGGACTATATGCTAGGTGCGCCAACACTTCGATGCCTTTTTTTTTCTGAGTCAAGTATGGTTTTGCGTTTTCCTGTTGCTGCAGCGCGCGCTTTCGGATCTGTAGTTCCTAAACGGAGTATTTTGTCCTTCCTCCAACTCATTACTACTAATTGTACAGATAAATTGTATTAAGATTTTGTTTGATGAGAATGAATCATCGACGCAAACCTACAGTTTTTAGGATTTTTGCAAAAACCATATCATTAACATTTTAATTAATCTTAGCCGATTATATCTTTAAGTTATTTTGAAAGGTCATATATCTGATATTCTGGAGACCCCGATAGCAGAACATGCCGCGATCTGTGATGTGTTCGCAGAAAATTTGCCGCGCCTGTGCAGAAAAATTACCAGAGGGAAAAAATAGCCAAGAGAAAAGTATAAAAACACGCATGCTATGTGTAGATGTCTTAAATGTACGGACGACTCGCATAAATATAGTTTGAACTGTTTTTTACCTCCCGTAAAGCGTATTTTTAACAATCACAAGTGTTTGTTCTGCCGAAACTGATTCCGGAGATTTCCGAGGCAAATACTCTGTTGTAGTAAAGCTAATGATGTTTTGTTTGAGTATACCATTGTCTGAGGCCATATGTGAAAGCTTGTGTTCAGTGGTTACAAATGAGATGGAGAAAAGGCCAGCGGAAAAGAATGGACTTTGTGATGATATTGGTACAACAAATCAGCTTACATACATTAAATGAACTCCCATCAAGAAAGAAAAAAAATCCTTAAAGCTCCTCTCATTACAATATACAGTGTATCGTATCATAAATATTTTAAATCTGCTTCATTTAGCGGAACTCTTTCAAAAAATGTGACGTCACAAGTTGTAACTCGAACTAGGGATACGGCTGAAAACTGTTTCCCATGCTTCAAGTAATACTGTAATAAAAACATGATTGTATTATCGATTTTTTTTTATTTTGGAATTCCTGCAGAAAATTTTTGACTCAAAAAGCACATCGCAGAAAGACAAAAAAAAAAAAAAAAAGTTCTGCCATCGGGCAGGAAATCTTTATATTATATTCAGACTATCATTTTCAAGTAAGATGGCTCTTTCACTGCCATTGTTATTCAAGGTATTACCGCAGCGTAAATACTGGATCGGAGAATTACTTAGCTACCTTCGTCATTTAACAGATCGATTACCTTTACACACACACACACAAGTACTGGGACAAACGAAACCTGCCAAGTTAGGACAACGACGGCCAAAACTTAACTAATATTACTTCGATGGACTATAAAAAAAATCATTACGATACTAAATGCAGTAATATAAATTTCCAGCAAAAAACAACTGATGACTTAGATTCATTCACTTATGCAACATTCGATTATGAAACGTTCTGAATGTGGTTTAAACTACATTATTTCAACCTTACAAGTGATCCCCTCATCATAAATGACTACTGGTCAGGGGTTGGCAAAAATAAATAAATAAAATAATTGAAAAAAACAAAAAAAAAAAAAAAAACATCTTTTGGGTTTAAATAACTTGCTCTATATATTTATATTACATATGGACAGAAATAGGTTTGTTTCACCTTGGTGTTATTATGCAACAACGGGGTTATGCTGGAATGGGTCACATATCCTTAAAGCGGAATCCAAAACGCTTCTCGGCTTACATCCGTGAGAAATTGTTCTCCATTTGGACTCAAAACCGAGACTAATTGGCCACAAATGCAATGAGTCTGTCGACTCGCTCACGAAGGACCCCTGATAAAAATACGTTGCACTGATTTTACATACTTGTTAATATAATTTTCAAGAATCATTTCAGAAGGACAAAAAGACAAACAGTCGCATAAATGAAATCATTCTACAGAATTATATACAAATCGGGGAACTCCCGCCTTAGCCATTGGGAAAATCCTGTTATTACTTTAAATACAAAGCAATAATGGAAAAATCCCATTATTACTTTAAATTCAAAGCAATAACGGAAAAATCCCATTATTGCTTGGCATGTAAAATTTTATGGTCAACGTATCATAATTAGTATAGTACTTTCGCTATCCTTATATACAGTTGCTGTCCAACACCGACACACCATGGGTGATGGAGGATGTCATCAAACTCAGTATGTAGGCTTATTTATGGCTGGAAAGAAAGAAAAGTCTGTGAGGGTGACAGTTCTGTTGTTGCCTCATTTTCCTTTTTGTTATTTCTTGATTTTTTTTTAACCACTGCATTAAAACGTAATAACTCAGGGGAAACATTTATGCTTGTGTTATATTACTCTAGTTTCGCGACAAATACGTTTATTATGTTTGAGTTACGGAAAGTAAAAGATAAGTGTTGTGGAAAGGATGTAAAAAGAACAAAAAAAAAAAAGTCAATGTTAGATCCCTTTCTTGACAATTTGGAACGACATAGGGGACGTTGTACAAGCATTGACGGATGAGTGTTGCCAGCGGGAGGGTTGTTCGTTGTCGTTTTTGGGTGCGGTTTTGTGTGTTTTTTTTTTTTCTGGGGGGTGGGGAAAGGGACCGTGCCTTTGAGTTTCTGAAATCGTATATCAGGAAAGCGAACGTAGTATACACTAAAACTGAGGTATTAAACTACAAATTTAGTATGTAAATTCAATTAATCATTCAATTAAATTAAAACTGAAAGTCCAATCTAAGTTAATATCCGAAGCTACGTAGGCAGTAGATAAATTTTGCCAATTTCTATCAATATATTTAAGTAACCTTGGTTTCTTTCATAAAACAACAGGCATCCAAGCAAGAACAAATATACAATTTGGTTTCGTTTCGTATATTTAGGCTTAACATCCTTATGTAATACCTAGATTATTAAGAAGACTCGCTTAAAGTTACATCTGAATCATTACTTGGTTTACACTTGAAATAAGAGTTGTTGTTCGACTGGGAATTGAATACGGGGCAACTTGATTAAAAGGTGAGGAGGTAAAACTAATGTAGATGGTTTGATATGTAGAAACGTCAGCATGAAGTTCATACGGTTTAAAGCTTTATATATATATATATATAAAACGAGCTGGTTTAAACCAGCCAACCAAGCTTCTGGTTCATCGAGACAACTTACGAAAAGCTTAAACTGCGAAACAATTGCAACGTTTTCGGTATCTACAAGTTGAGGTAATTTAATTTTGAAAAAAAAAAAAAAAAAAAAAAAAAGTGCTGACGACAGAAGGAACATTAATTCTAAGTAATTTAGAGCTTAAATATCAGGAGAAAATTGAAGCACATACTGAAAAAAAAACCTAAAAGAATCGTCTTATAAAATATTCCCCCAAAAAGAGTGAATAGTTTTTGAGTGACATAAAAGGAAAAAAGAAATTAAATTAAATATTCCATGATTATGCCCTTTAGGATAAGGGAGACGGATGATTAAGATAAGTGAATGAAGATGGAATAACTGGTGGAATAAGAATGTGAAAAATGGGAGACTCCGAGAAAACCCAGGAACACGAGATTGTCTATCAGAGACTTACTTAGCCGAGGATCGAACCAGGCATTCCACACACTAGAGGTAAGCACTCTACTACTAACCCATCGTGTCTTCCCGAAAAAAGAAAAGAAGAAGAAAAAAAACGAGATAGACTAAAAGCATCAAGCGCTTTTCCTATGACAGTGAAGGCTAAAGTGTTTTGAATACTAGGGAAGTTGCTAGCTAGAACTGACTCAATATTCGTACACAAATTAACGGACAGCACCCGCCGAAACATGTTCGAAGCACTAGCGTTGGTATTTCCTTGCTTCTTCTTCCTCATTTCCTTTGTGGCGACATACCTAGTAAAACTGGAAAGTCGTTAAAAAGCTAATGTTTCTTGTATCGCCATTTAACTTACCCGTACCTCGTAAATGTCAACAGCGCTTGTCCCTGCAGCTTCGCTGGCCCAAACAGAGTATTACTCGCTCGCCTTCACTCGCTTTTGCTCTCTACGATGCGCCGTAAAAGAAATCCCTTTGATCAACTATACCTAGTAAATAGGGTTGGTAACTCCTAAAAAATAAAATCACCGATACCCGCTCATAATCCCCAAAGCAGATTAAGAATAATTGTAAATTTTGAAACATTGTTGAGTCTGACAAAAATACTGGTCTACCGGTAAAATACCAACCAGTTGGCAACCCTACAACTGTACAATCAACAACAGAATAGAAGCTTTCAAGACATTATGTGACGCTTTTCTTCAAAAACGCTTGTCATGGACCCACATTTTAACCTGCAGTACTTATTGAGGTATCATCATTGCGCCCAATGCACATATTCTGTAAAAGCATACCATATCCTGTAATTAACAAACAAAACAAACAAACTTAACTTACTGGCTTACTTTTGGCGCACCACTAAAAAGAATTGTTGGAAAATTATAATTCTTTTACTATATTTCCTATTGTCCCCAATCCCATATCTCACTTGGCATAGATAAAATTCAAGGGAATCACCAGAAGGAACCATCGAAAATTCGCATTCTCTCACAAATTTGCGTATAAATACGGATTCCAGATGTGGCATAAAAACCACGATGCAAAACCACAAACCAACCTGTGCTAGGTGACGACTGAGAAGCACGCTCTAATCGAGTCTGGGCAGGCGAAGTTGGTGAGCCCGCGACATACTGCGCGAGTGTGTCCAAAGGGAGAACGCGCGTCAGCGATGGTGTGTATGTGCGTAGCGAGGGTAGTGAAAAGAACTGGCATTTGGCAAATGGGTTAAGTTTAGAGTTACCCCTCCGCTTTTTATAAATATCAGGAAAATTTACAGGAGAAATGAGGTAAGAAATGATAATTTGAAGTTTTTATTTGATGTTTAGGAATGTAAATTCGGCAGGAAAGAGTTATGTTTAATACGAGAAAAGGTATATGAAAGTTAATACTATTTGCCGGATGCGGAAACATTCGCGGAAGGTTTCACCAGCATGGTATTGTAAAATATGGCGAATAGGTGTAACGGATGCGCAAAAATAATGAAAACCTTTTAAATTTTTGTGAAGCCCACGGAGTACTGAAGTTAAGTGAAATGTAACAATTTTTAATACTTTAAGCACTGTTTTTTGTATGTTGCAAAGTCCAAGGGCAACTCTGGACTGGAGGGGGAACTCTAAACTTAAGCCTGGCAAATATACGAGTTTCAATAGCACCTGTCATAGTTTCAGGCTAGTAACGTTCCACTCGTAAAATAAAATATAGCTTCTGTACACTGTGCAGAAATATACCACTGGTGGAAAATAGCATCTAATAGAGTAATCTTTCATATGCACTCACTTTATCCGTCGTAAAGCACTTGAAATGATTTTACTTTAGTAATTCTTCACTTGTAAACCTAAAATACAGCGGTATTACTTTCTATTTAATTGTCACCTGCAGAAATTTGCTCCTTATGAACATGTTTTCTCATGCAAAGCATTGAATTTTACTGAAAATCTTCCAAAATGTGGTGAGGCGAAACTACACCAAATTTAATTTTTCACGAATTATTGTTGATAATTTCCAATTTTGCTTATGACAACTAAGGTATTGACATGTCACTCAGAAAAAAAATACTTTGCAAAAGCATATAATCAAAGAAAGAAATTAATTTCTAAACAACTATAGGCCTATTGTCTTCCCTTTTAAATTAACCCATATTAACCCATTACGCCTTTGTGAATTAATGTACTTGTCTCACCTGCGGTTTCTTCAATTTACACCTAAACTAATTCACGCCGCACTATATCGTATAAGTTTCACAAAATTTTCAAATTTAAAAAGAAAGAAGACTTCAAAAAATTGTTGTAAAATAGTACAAGGTAAAATATTTTGACATTCTTCAGACACTTCACAAAACATTCACAACAATTGAAATTATTAAGAAAGTCCTTAAATATCATCATAAACTATATCAGGTTCACAACTTACAATACAATGTTTATATTCCTTCTCTTGGCAATTGTCAATTTAACTCATCTTCCTGTCAGCCTTCACCATATGCAGAGACCAAGGCTACACGGGGAGGGCAAGAGCAAATAGCAGCAGCTAAGCAACAGCCTAGCAACACAGTGTTGGTCGCTCGATTTGGCTTGCATAAAATATCTCTCGATAAAATAAATTCCCTCAAAAACTGTATGTAAACGAGAAAGACTTAGGCCTCATTCTGTATCAACTTTCTCAAATATGGCGAGGAAGCCTAATGCAATGAAAAACATGCAAAAGTCAATTATAACATAACCGTTATGCCCACTATCGCAAGCTGAAGCGCACATTTTCATTCTGTTGACTCAAACCGGAACAGATAAAATATCGTGACTCAACTTCGCGATCAAAACCAAACGCATTTTTCCTTCTCGGTTCGGAATTTTACTTTTGCTTTGAATTAAATGTGTCACTGTTAGTCTCATAGTAGATAATATTTAATGCCGTTTGTTGGAAACTCAGTGATCACGCAAGTCAATTTACAATTGGGGCTTTTATCTGTCTCATCATCTCGGGAAGCAATTAAAATATTTGATATGAATTTTGAGCTTGAGTATCTACCGCAAGTTGGTCTTTTATTATTTCACTTTCACTAAAATGTACTTCAAAAATAGAGGATTCAAAATGTACTCCAAATATAGAACACCTAACGAGCCCTTAAAGCTAAGGCACACATAATAAATAAGTATTCTCGTCTCTGAAGAAACGCGTTTAAAATAAATTGTCTCAAATCTCAGCATTTTGGTAAATTACGCTTCTAAATAGGAGAGGTAGAGCAATTTCTATATTTAATTTCCCCATTTTATATTCCTAAAATAATAAAAGTGAAAAACGGTTGAACCATTTAAAATGAATATTCGAATCCCCTATAGCATTTGGGTCGACCCAGTGTTACGCTGTATAGCAATACAAGTTTAGAAGTAGTGATCTATAATTTATACGAGATATTTTTTTTTCTCTATCCCATATCACAAAGTAACTATGAAATACTATGGTAAGATTTCCCGTTTACCTGCTGACATTTTCCCTTTAGCTTACTTCACAAATTTCCCTTTACGAAAAATCACATGATAAGTTGTAAGGAAATTACTGGAGAAGCAGTTGTCAAGGTCTCTTTCCAGTCAGGACCTTCAGCCGTGCGTACCCTGTAACCTCACAGCCAGAGAATATGAAAGTACTATACGTACGTTGATAAAACCTTTCAGAATTGTTTGTTTCGTATTTTCTATCTTCCATTTAATATGGTAAAACGCTTAAGATCTAATAGGATTATTATTCATTTATGTTAAGTGTAGATTTTATTGAGCGCAACATTTGCATGTAACATATTTTTCAAAATTGCAGCAGGAATGAAAAGAGTGCTCAACAACCTCTCATTAAAAACTAGAGGGCACAATATGATCCCGTTCCTGTGTCCGTTATGTTCGTTATTTGCTGTAGCATGCTCTGTAGCCATGGTTGCCTGTGAATGGAGGCAGGAAAGAAGTTGTCCCCTGGATTTTCGAAGGGTGTTCATTTCTTGGAAATACATATCAAAACTTGCTCTTAAATACTGCAGTACTTAGGGTCTAATATACTTATATTAAATACTATAGTCCATTTAATATAGTTAGCAAGGATATGTATTATATAATTGTTATTATATATGATGTATTAGCGTCAATTACACTCTTCGCTGGGTTAAAATAAGAAAAATTAGTACGAGTAATATTCCGGTAGTCAGTCACTTTTCACTATTCCTGAAGAGATCTCTGATAGACGATGCTTTCTGTCTTGCATTGTTCAACCAGAACATACAGATCTTCGGGACTTCCAACTCGAGACATTGCCATATAGAGTTGGCCGTGGGAAAAGCAAGGGATTCTTTTCCCCTCCCCCAATTTGCGGGGCTGAATTTGGATTTACACGGCATAGGAAGTGTCACTGTTCCTCTCAGTGACCCCGGAAACTACGGATTCGACCTAATATGCCATTTTCCATTATTTTTATATATCTCCACTTCCTCCTCTCCAAGTTGCGATGCTCAATTTGGATTTAAACATATCGGAAGTGCCAGTGTTAATCTCAGCAACCCCGAAAACTATGGATTTGATACTAATATCAGTCCTTTTCGATCATTTTCATATATCTGCCCCTTCCCATTGAGCTACCGTGCCCTCATGTGACTGTGCCTGTATGTCGGTCTTTTGCCTCCCTTGGAAACGGTCTTTGCTCTCTTGGGATCGGTCTTTTCTCATTAAATCGGTCACCCTCTTGGAAAAATCCTGCGGGTCTCTCTCTCCGTAGGTTATACATATAAAGAATCCACAAGGATCAAAGCATGCAATTATTCTTATTCAATGTTCTTATTTCTTTTGAGTTTCTGGTGAACTTCGTTACATTTTTCTTTAAACAACGAAGTCAAAGAAAAATATGTACAGTACATAATGCATTCGCTGTTTTATACTCTAGAGTCTCGCAAATGCGACTTAATGTGGGTTCAGAGGGTGACGAGTTACCGAAAATGTCGAGTTTTACGAAAATAGGGGTTGTTATTCACAACTGAATATATTTTACAATACATTCTACTACTCCTCTACCTAAAATAAATGCTAAGAGTTTTAAAAAATTATGAATCTGAAGAAATGACTAGTTCTTTGTATAAAGAAATCTGGTGATGGTGGATTGTCTCTCATATTCATTTCGTCTTCGTTCGCACTAGCAACGTTATTTCAGATTTTGCTTGGAAAGAGGTCAGAACAGCTCGTAAAACTCTCGATTAGTCTCGAATGACTTTAAAATCTTTGCATATTTTCTAGATAAAATTATTTTAAAGAAAATATTTGCTTAAAACCAGCTACCTACCTTAAAATCAACACCAGTATTTATTACTTGAAAAAGGACAGAATGCGTAAACTTAATAGTTAAACTTTCGATAACAAGCTTTAATTTTAATCTTATTTCAATTAATTAATATAATAATTTATATAGTGATACTTTACAGTACTACAAACGTCTATCCAGATACCTAACTTGTACAAAACTGTAGCGATAAAGTGAATTTCATAAACTCTCTGAGTGAGTAATTGACAGTCTATAGTAATTTAAGATAGCTATAGTTATTGTCTTTTCGTTCCTATGAACGCAAAAGTGTAAATAATAATTTCTGGGTATTCACTCCCCCAACTATTTTGAGGCTTTAATGTGTTTTAGCTTATCATGAGTTATGGGAAATGTATAAGTAACGTTAGTTGTGTATCATATATTATGATACGAAGGTGGAGGTTTGTGTTCAATTGGTCCTCACACCGTGAGTTGAATGCGAATGGAGATAAGGCGAAGGTCAGTTGTTGGTGTGGGTATATCCAACATACTACCTTGTTGTGGCACTTCAGTTACACCGTGAACTTGAGTAAGGACAGAGTGAACTGGGACCTCCACAGAACTTCATAAGGGCGTGTATGCTGTACGAGTTCAAACTGGGGTCAAACGCCGCTGCAGCGGAGCGGAAGATATGCCAGGCCTTTGGTGAGGGTGTCGTGACTACGCGGACAGAGCAGTGTTGGTTTAACATGTTTAAGGACGGTGATGAAACACTCGAAGACGCACCATGTGCCGAAGACCAACACATGTACACTCCGCATCAAAAAATTGGGACAGCTAACGCCGTGCAGTTAGGCCACCCAATATACACCTTCTTATCCCATAATCGTGTCAGGTAAAGAGACCCCCTCTCTCTCCTCCTTTCTTCTCTCCTATGCTAAAATTAGTTAACAACATGAGCGAAATTTTTATTTCAATCTACACATGTATTAGTTTCGATAAAATGAAATAACAAAAATGAGAAGAAACAAGATTCATAAGTTGATGTAGGGAGAAACTGAAACACAAACAATGAAAAATTGAAGCCAATGAATATCTATTACACAGAGATTGAGAAATGAGGCAGAGAGAGAGAAGAGGAGAGAAGAAAAAAAAGAAAAGGGAGAACAGATAAAACTGGAATTCAAACGTAGTAAGAAAAGAACCTAACATTATAAAGTTCCGTTTCCAACAGTAATATAGCAAGTTCCGAAATCCAACAGTAATATAGAAATAACGCTTGTTTTTACATATTTTTCAGAACTATTCGAATACATAGAGGAGGCTTTAAACATTCATTATGTCACTTTCATAATGGATAGCATACTCAATTTCCAGTAGGGGGCGCGGTGGCTCAGTGGTAGAGCGTTCACCTCTGGTGCTTGGGGTCCCGGTTTCGATCCCAGCCCCCAAATGTGAACTTTGTGGTGGACAAACAGCGTGCTCGTGGGTTTTTTCGGGGTTCTTCCGTTTCCTCTCACTTTCTTCATTACACCATTTCACACATCTCTCAACATCATCGTCTCCTTTAGCCTAACCGGCATAACCGTAGGACGTAAAACTCAAAGATTTCATTTTCATTTCAATTTCAAGTAGAATTGTAGATATCCGAGACTCATCTAGGATGTCAAAAGTTTAACACACATGCTTTGTTTCCGCGTGGTTCGATTGCCAATTCGGTAGTGTTCATTAGACGTATTGTCCCAAAATACATTCTAATATACCCAGTAGATACCGTTGGTCATATCCTTTATTTCAGACTACTAATGCAAACTGAACAAAAAAAGCAAAAAGAAAAAAACCGAAAAGAAAAGAAAAGAGAAAGAAAGAAAGATAAAATAAAGAGTTCTATTTTACTGCGAAATTTCTATCAGAAATACCCTATATTAAAAGCCCAGACTGTATCGTAACGAAAAGTTACTAATGTTGGAAAGAAAAGTTTATGTTCCTCATAGATGTAGCATGTTTCAAATTTCAACGTGAAAAAACACATTGAATTATAAGATGGAAACAATTTTGTGTCGAACTAAAATTTTGTTTTCAAATAACCAAAGAGGTTGCCATTTTCTAGTCTTTTCCGAAGATTTATCTGTTCCGAACATCCAGCATTGATTTAATTTCACTCTTAAAAAATCCCTTTTCAAAAGTTTTGCACCCTCTGAAGCAGCCCCGGATAAAAATATACGACCCAAATGTTCCTAAGAAGTATTATGGGATATAGGCTATGTAGTTATGATGGAATAGAATATTTACCAATATCCTACTCTGTGAATATATCTAAGCAAATATATAAGTAGACGATAAATAGGACAGAACATAAAAGTTTCTAACACAGTACTATTAATACGGGTATCATTATTCGTACCTCATTATTTTCAGAATAAAGCCAGCTTTGCTATGGTATCATCCCCATGTGACCATGATGTACGTGAAAAGGGAAATTGGGGATAATTCGGAAAAAAATCCTCGTAAAAATTCGTTTTTCAGAAGTTTAGCATCTTCTGAAGTAGCCGCGGATAAGAGTACAGTACCTTAATGTTTCTTTTAAAAAAAATACTATAGGAATAGGCTATGTGCGTGAGAAATTAAATTCTGAAGTATGAAGTTTGACGAGAAAACAAAATGTTTACCAATATCCTACTCTGTTAATATACCTAACCAAACCTACAAGTATGCAATAAACAGCACATCTACAGTTTTCATCGTACAAAAGTTATTCTAGTGTCTACTCATATAATTCTATACACTTAACATACATTTGCTACACCGAAATGTTAAACAGTACATTCTTTATTCTTATTTTACCAAAAGTTAACAGAAGTGTTCTTTAACATTAACGTATTTACAATCATTGTAAGATTTTTTCCCATACAATTTCAATCAAAATATTTTGATTCCTCAGTTTTCATTCTAGTATATTTTTTGTAGTCTTAAAATATGTTTGTTACATCTAAATGGTAAAGAATAGTTTCTTTGCCCTTAGTTTACATAAAATTAATGTATGTTTTTTTAAACATTAACGTATTTACGAATAGTCATTGTTACATTCCTCATCCCAAACAGATTCATTGAAAATATTTTGACAGTTTTCTGTTTGGTAAGGTCCGCAAACAGATGTGCATCATAGTCCATATCTCGTGCAACTGCACCGTTTTGTTAGGCAGGCAGTTGTATATACAATTACAGTGGAGCATACGAAGAAGACTTTCTGGTGCTACAGGTGTATCTGTCATAACAGGTATATACTGATTGTGCCATAGTTTCCACCTTCAATCAACTGCATTCATACCACTGTCATTTCCGATCCAAATTTTGATTTGGTAACAAACTCTAACGTTGTGATATTTTGTTGAGAACTCAGTAGGAGGAAGGCACTCTGGAGTCGTTTTACTGAAGAGTTGGTAGCGCAAAGAGACAAGGAAATCAGTAGATCTACTTATGCGCATAAGCAAGATAGTCATTACCTTTACCCCTAGCGAAGTTATAACAGATTTTGTTTGATATGGCAGCAGGAACACATTTCCACAGTTCTGAATCGTTTTCTCACTGCTTATGAATTTTTGGAATACTGACTTCTTGCTACACCAAATATGTGCGAAGTTGAATCATATTCTATGTAAGCACGAATGAACAACAGTTACAAATATCCATTACCACCCAGAACACGTTTCATTTCATTGATGGCATATATCTTATGAAGTGTGGACTTGTCCGAACGAAAATATAGGCCTTTATTATCAAGCTGAGCATAATAAACGAGGAGGATTAGTAAATCTGTATCCTCCTTTGTCAATGTCGTTGGATGTTGCTCTGATGACTTGACAGCTGCTTTGACAATATCTACGTCTGCATCTCCTGATACATTGGTAATACTGCAGCCCCTTTCTGCAGTTCTTCTGCCACCGTATGAAAAGTTCCCGTTTGTTGCTAGATGTGGCAAGAAAATCATCTTTTTTTTCCTACGAACTCTTTTGCTGCATTGAAGCTGATAGTGAAATGGGTGATTTGGCCCCGTCGATGATGTGTATTATCCTTCATGGAAGGACCATCTTCGTAACCGTCATAAGTAACACTTGTTTTACCATAATGTTTTTGGTGAATTCTGCGTATGAACGCGCAATGCCACCATAACTCGTGTTCTTTTTCCAAGGCAGCTGTTAAAAAAGTGAACTACCATCTAACACAATGTTCAGTTGCTGGAACCGAATCCATGATTGTTTCAATTGCTTAATAATAGTATACACCTCAATCGTATGAGTCAGTTGAGCTTTGTCACTTTTACGAAAGATTTATTTGGCGTCAAACATGGCTGCTGCAAATGGACTGAGCTCATAGATCAGTACACGCTCTAAACGAAGTTCTCCAGTTTTTGGCATAATCAAAAATCGTTGATAGAGAAGAGCAAGATCAATGGTTCTGTCTTTGTCAATTTTAATGCTGGACTCGTTGGCAAGGGTTTTTGCTTGGTCGTTTCTTTTAAATGACATCAAAATTAGTTTTCCAACTATATTTCATACAATATTTTTCCCGATCATCTCTGAATTATGCACATTGACACCCTTTTTGACAATTACACCCGTAACAATATTTCTCAAAGAAGGGTTTGGTGAGAATGTCATACATGTTACAAGTTTTTCTTTGATCTTCTCCAAGTCTCAGCGATCTCTTTTAATCCTTGACAATGTTGTTTTTCGATGCTGGTCACTGGTATGTAAGACCATTGAATTCCTGCATGGAATCGTGATATTGATATGCGATTGGTGAGGACATTATCCATAAAGCACTCATTTCTTCAGTCATGCCACTTCCGTAGGTCAACCCGCCACTGCTCTTTAAGAGCCTGCCTTACTAAAAATAATACAAAATTTACCATATTTCTTTTGCATGTTTATTCATCAGTAAAAGGAGATAATGAAATGCAAGTCACCACAATCATAAATAATGCTATTCTACAACAGAAAATATGAACCTAAAGAATGTTCAGTGTTGCCATCCATAGATATTGCAGTGTTGCCAGAAAAACAATTTCCCTAAAATCGAAGTTATGGAAGCGAGTAGAGGAACAAACTCAACTGCATTTGGTTACGTATCATATTGTTTTGGTTTCATGTGAACTACTTTTTAAATAATAGTTGTATTAAGTTTGTAATAAACAAAAAAGTTTTAACATACAGTTATTGAAACTAAATAATAATGTTAATTAAAAAGTAGTTCACAAGAAACCAAAACAACATGATACGTAATCAAATGCAGTTCAATTCATTCCTCTACTCTTTGTCTTAACTTAGATTTTAGGGAACTTATTTTTCTGGCAACACTGTAATTTCTATGGATTGCAACACTGAACAATCTTCAGGTTCATATTTTATGTTGTAGAATAGCATTTTCTATGATTGTGGTGACTTGCATTCATTGAGATAATATATAGACCTAGAGGTGCCCTAATGCGAGATCTTTGATGGTATCGAACTCGCAAAAATCGAATCGATCCGCCATATTGTGCAGGGAATAAGAAATAATGATAATACATTATATGAGTTGAAAAACAAGTTAACTGTTGACCGGCTAATCGTCCATATTGGACGGGCCATTTTGTGATACATTTTTATTTTAAAACAATAATTAGTGATATAGTCGACCTTGACTTGATTAAGCTGCGACTAAAACTTTTTTCCTCGAAATAGGATCAAGACAACACAAGAGAAGATAATGTATTTGTGTTATGTGTTTATTATCTCTGTTCTGAAGAGAAATTTATGCCGAATGAATAAACTTTCTTTGGAATTTCATATTATTTCAAAGGTAAGTTATTTTCTTTCCTTTAAGGTTTAAATAAATAATAAAACGTGATTGTGTACTTGTAATAATATTGGGTGAATAGGCATATGCATTGCATTTACACTGTCAAAAAGCTCGTAAAGACTACTACCTAGAGAATTGTCAAACTGTTATTAAGTTTGCTTATTTATTAAATTGTATGTTTATGAGTTGTTGGTAATATTACCAAAATTATAGAACCTACAAGTGTTCTGTGACACCTATGTTAAAAATTGCTAATGATGTCAATTACTAAATAAAATAATCCTCACTCAGTGTTAAAAGCAGCAATAGACATATCTCTCATACAAGTCGCATGTTATTTATCGATATTCTGTACCAAAAGAAAAAGTTATTTGTAAATGGGTTCATCACGTTCACTTTAACACACGGTTCTACCAAATTTTTACACATATCTTACATTTTCAGGATAGATTGCAGCTTTGTATTTTTTTAGCGGAGCATGCACTGAATTAGGAGCTCCATTACTAATTGTAGATTGACTTCAGGACGGCTCTGTATAAGTACAGTGTGAACGTATGGCATAATAACTGGGCAAGGTTCTAGAACACAGGTCCCCCTCCCATTTAGCTGTAATAAAGACAGAAATCAATGTGCCCTGCGGGGCTCTAACCCGCCTCCACTCGCTGGCGCTCGCTCGGCAATACTCTGTGAATTAAAATTTAGACTTTGATACAGAAAGGAACCAACCTTGCTACTAACCCATATGGAGGACCTGTGTTCTAGAACCCTCACTTGCATAGCATTCGTGCCATTTAGTTGCCACCTAGCACAAGTTAGAGCTATTGTTTAAACTTGAGGGAGCAGCTTTTTCACCTACTTTTTTGCGATATTGTATTCCGATTCGGTTTCATTCCGGTCGTTGTATGGTTTCATACCTTAAATTAGGATCCATAGCATATGTAGTAGTAGTAGTAGTAACAGGTGAGAAGGCCCGCAGGGGTTCGTTAGGTTCTGTTCTCGACATGAAATGGACAATCACTACCACTTACCTTTATAGTTGGAACAGGTCCCACACTGCCTACATAAAATTCTGTACGATACTGTCTTGACTACTTGAACACCACTATCAACTTATGTCTCCTGTAAATTATAGAGGTCTGTTGTATTTTGCCATTATTGGCCCCCCAATACTAAACATTCACCCAAGTTCGTGTTTTATGCACTGCAGTTTTTAGGGAATGTTCTAGAACATAGGTTCCCCATAAAGATTAGTACCTAGGTTGGTTCCTTTCTGTACCAAAGTTTAAACTTTAATTCACAGAGTATTGCAGAGCGAGCGCCAGCGAGTGGGGGTGGGTTAGAGCCCTGCCGGGCACGTTGTTTTTTGTCTTTATTACAGCTAAATGGGAGGGGGACCTATGTTCTAGAATCTTGCCGATATACAACCGAGTCTGAGCAGAAGCGCAGCAAGGGGACCCGAGAGGCAGCGAGAGGGGGCTTCCGTAGGGAGCAGGCGCGTCAGCGACAGAGGGTATACGCATAAACTAGGACAGTGGAAGATGACACTTACACATACAATATTGTCACTATAACCAAAAATTCATTTCAATATGCTGTGCACTGCCAGTGATTACTTATATTCACACTTCCATTCCCTCACGAAAAATGTTTCACCTATCAATTTTCAATTTGGTAGAACCGTCTGCTTGAATAAACCCTATATATTTCATGTACAGTATTATATATATGCCTGTATTGGTGATATTTGTTAGTTAAAAATCACAGGCGTTACGATTTACCTTCAAAAATTGATTTAGTGTTGTAGAGCGTAGAACGGATAACGTAAAGGGTTATTGCATTTGGTATTGTTCAATATCTGCGGTAATATTTAGGCACTTTTTCCAAGTTTGCCTTCCACAGATTTTCTTGACTTCCACTTTTCTTTCATCTGCACAATTTGAGAGATTAAACTGAGTTAAATACCTCAAGAGCAGAGCGCTGAAAAATATGACAAGTAATACAATATATGGCAGAGGCGTAGATAACTACCCCATCATATGTGTACCATTAGTAAGTGTAGTATTTTCTAAAAGGTAAAGAACCAAAATGTTACTTATTGGCAAGTTTCGCAGGGTTGTTGTGAAGTTGACACACTTCTCACATACAGCATTGCCTATGGTTTCGTATTACAAATTAGAGAGCTCCCAACTGGGGGGTCCGCACCATTATTTATACGCATAAACAATAGTGGGGGTTAAACACGCTCTTAAACACGTCTTACTCCGACTACTCTCACCCACTACACGCTTATAAGACATTTGAGGTCCTTCACACTTCGACAGAGTTCACAGTGTAAATCAAAATAATATAGCAGTTTTTTAACTGTGTTGGAATATTTTTTCTTGAAGAACACTGGCAACACTAGTCGATCTTAACGCCACTACTGTTTATAAAGCGAAACAGTAGGGCATCGTAGCTCAGTGGTAGAGTACTCTTAAAGGTAGGGTCCCTAGTTCAACCATGCCCAATTCAAACTTCAGCTTTCAGTGGACAACAACGTGCTCTCAGGTTTCCTCGGGTTCTCCAGTTTCTTCCCACATTCTCATTTCACCAATTCTTTCATCATTCTCATTCACATCCTAAGAAAAAACACCTGGTTTTTCCGGGTTGCACTCCTTAAAACCCACCTGGATTTTTGATATTACGGATATTTTTACTAGATTTTGGAAAAATACATGAGTAAATAAAGCTGCATTTTCGAAAAAAGAAAGTGCTCGTAAAATATCCGTAATTGAACGCACAAAGTATCGGAAGTGAACTTTCAACAATAAATCCATTTATTTTACAAAACATAAATTTAATTTGGAAATTTCTCAAAATCTCATGGCACCTATATAGACGTAATTATAATTTTTATTTATTGATTTATTTTTTTTAAAAAAAGTATCAACACTCATTGATTTTTCTTACATTGTTTCAGGCAACAAAAAAGTGGAAATCTCCAAATGTCCGATGTGTAGATTTTGAAGATCAGAGCATTCAGCGTGATATTATTCAATCAAGCAAGTTAATTCCCAGACAAGTCGACAATCGTAATATGGTGTTGAAGTCGTGTAACACAACTTTACCTACCTTAAAGCAGCTTTCCCATGGTGTTTCTAATGTTGATACGCAGCCACTTGACCCTTCTTGCAGTGGAACGGAATTAACGCCACGAAAAAAACTTTTGAAAAGGAAGTTGTTTGAAACAGAAACCAAATGTGTGGAATCCAGAAAGAAGATGAAAGCATTGTACTTGAAGAATAAACGTCTTAGAGAAAAATGTGCAAATATTCAGGATATTGCGCAAAATCTTAGAGAGAAGTGTATGATAACAGAAGGTACTTTAGAAATGTTAAAATCAGTACCCCTCAGTGTTGAAGGTAATGCAGTGGTGAAGTCTCTCTTGAGTCCGTCGGGTAACAAAAAATTTGATCCGGCTCTCCGAAGTTTTGCGTTAAAACTTGACTTCTATTCCCCAGCTGCATATGCATATGTTCGTAAAACATTTAACTGTGTGTTTCCGCATCCACGGACTTTAAAAAAATGGTACTCTTCAGTGAGTGAAAATCCTGGACTATGTGAAGAAGCCTTCAATGCAATGAAAGAAAAGGTGCAAATAGCAAAACAGCAGAACAAATGCATTCAAGTGTCATTAGTTGTAGATGATACGGCAATAAAACAACATGTCGAATTTACTGGAAAAGAATTGTCGGGTTACGTAGATTGCGGTACTGGAGTGAGTGATGAGAGTATGCCAGAAGCAAACAACGCTGCGGTCTATATGGTTGTGGCTTTGAACGATTCGAGAAAAATTTCTTGTGCATATTACTTCATAGATTCTTTGAATGGAAGTGAACGTGTAAATATTACGCGTAAATGCGTCAACAGATTGTATGAAATAGAAGTTGAAGTTCAAGCATTAACATTTGGTGGAGCTTCATCAAATTTCAGTGGTGCTCATGAAAGTAATGAAGCACTAACTGTTTATCCTTGTCATGTATGTACTGATAGAAGTAACGATAGCTATGCATTGTAAGTCCTTTATTTTCTTGCTAATATAATATATTATAGGATGTTTGTGCTACTCACGAAATCACAGAAAAAAGAGCTTGTCCACGTATATACCAATAGAAATGCTGGTACCAGCATATATACCAATGATGATAGTTATGCATTGTATATTCCTTATTTTTTGCTAATATATGAATGCATTGTTTATTGAATGATCTGATTCAATTTCTTATGCTTTTCGAAATTATATTGCTAGTGTAAATTTTTCATTAACTGGTGACTTTGACATGTAGAATTCAAGAAAGGTTAATCAAGAATTTATTCTGGATTGTTAATATTACAAGGACTAACTATTTGTATACTTATTATTAAGCTATTTTAAGTTAATTTTTTCTTTAAATTGA
The DNA here is from genome assembly GCF_964235325.1 of Thermobia domestica. Taxonomy (NCBI): domain Eukaryota; kingdom Metazoa; phylum Arthropoda; class Insecta; order Zygentoma; family Lepismatidae; genus Thermobia; species Thermobia domestica. The sequence continues at coordinate 121,352,875 of NC_137455.1, forward strand.
TAGATCTTATGAAGTGTAGGTCAATTTTATGTAAAAAAATCAAATCTGATAGAAAGGAAGTGGGTAAAGATTTTTTTAAGCCTATTGACTGTCATGAAAACCGAAAGTGTTCATGGAAGCAAATATGTCGTATAAATTCAAAGTTTAAGTATTAAAGGGTAAACCTATGTAACTTCTTAGGGCTCGAATTTTGTAAAATCTGTTCATAGTACGCATCTGCATCTTGAATGCATTTGTTAATGAACCTACTGACCAAACGTAATGATTCTAGCAACGGTGGTTTTCGCTGCGCGTTGATCAGTACGTAAATCCCCCAGGTACCCTTTGAGGCTTTGTAAAATCTGTTCTTAATACGTCTGTACATTATAAAAGGAGCCTGATGCCCAAATTTCATGGTTCTAGCATCAGTGGTTTTCTCTGCTTGTTGATCAGTGTGTAAAGTTTGTCCACCCCTCCTTATTTACCTCCTTAGAGTTCGATTTTTGCAAAATCCGTTTTCAGTACGCCTCTACTTATAAAATGAATATACTGTTCACATTTCATGCTTCTAACTTAAGTGCCTTTTGCTGGGGGTTTATCATTGAGTGAATGTGTCAACGAATCTGTATTTCGCTTTTATATGTTTAGATGTATAAGGTTTATTGAACGCTTCATACAAAAATTGGTGTAAAGCATTAGAAAACGTCTAAATTGACAAAAGAGAAAAAAATGCTTTATTTGTGGGGTTCTTTCTGTGACTTTCTACATCATACACAGATGCAATACAGTATAACCCCGCTAACACGAACTCGGTTAGGACAAACAAAATTTCCGTCCCGGCATCGCTGTACGTTATCTTATAGGAAGTTTTATCGGTTAGCACGAATTACGAACTAATTTTTAGTCCCTTGAGTCAGTAAAGGTTTTCATTTAACACGAACACTTTCAATTCTTTTTTTGTTTGTTTGTTTGTTTCTTTTTGGATTATTTTTCTGATTTCAGATTTCATTCGAGATCGGTTTTTGTCATACAGTATTTATACAGACGAAAATTGCCTTGTAAATAAGAGAAAAACCAGAAACAGGTATCTTTCCTCTCTTATGAGGTGTTCAGTCTGTCCTCCGTCAAGCGCTGAACATGCAGGTGCTTGCCAGACGAGCTGCTGGCGACAGCTCGAGACAAGACTTATTCTCTCCCCTGTAACTCCAAACTGGCGACAGCAGTCATAAATACCTTTCCGTTACTATCGGTATCCAACCTGCTAGCAGAGTTATCAATTTTATAACTTGACCTGGATTTTCTGCGTGGAAACTTTTGTTTTTAATCTTCGAAGATATAATAATAAACTTACTGTACTGTTTTCACATTTCAGAGGATGATACCGAGACCGAAACTAGTCTTGATCTCGATCTTAACTCGAATTTGAGACCGAGTCGTGCTTTTCGAAATCGAGACGAGACCGAAACTCTCAGTCTCGTCTCGATACAATTCTGTGGATGGTATCAAGACGGAGAATAGTCTTGGTCTTGTCTCGAATTTGGAACCGAGAGGAGACCAAGACTACTCAGTCTCGTCTCGATACCATCTCTAGTGTTTTCTATGACATACATAATAAACTGTAGTGGTATGTATAGTCTGTATACTGTAGTGCGTATGTATGGAGAACATGTATTCGAATAATAAAATTTGGGTCCTCGGTTAACACGAATTCTTTTAATGCGAACTCCTGATTTTTCAGTCCCTTGGAATTCGTGTTAACGTGGGTTTACTGTATTTAAAGCTTTAACTTCACATTTATGACATTTGCTTGCTTTCATGAACGCTCATTAATAATGACTTTAATAGGCGAAAAAGGCCGATCTTTACGCATCCCCCTTTAAAGTGGAGAATATGTGACAAGTATAAGACATTATATTCTGTTCTAAGAGCGACGACATTTCTGTATTTCTTGTATTTCTGAAGCATTGTATATATAAATGTACTCAAACCTAAATGAAAACTTAATAATGAATATAACTATTATGGAAAGTAAATTATGTATTCGTTTATTGACGTATATGAATTACTTCTATAAACCAAGTTCATGGAAATACATTTGCCAGTTTGGCTTCATTCTAGTAGTTTTGATAGAAACAAAATGTAATTACAGTGAATGAATTGCTATGACAGTATTTAGTCAGTAGTGAATGTAGTAACTGAAATGAACGAAAAATTTGCGCCGCTTTGTACTAATATAGTTCTGCTCATGAAAATGCTATGGAATGCATAACGTACTGTAATAGTGTACAGATATTGCAGAATCATGTATGATTCTCAATTCAGATTACTACATTGTGTGTGAAAATAAGCATTGATTGCCAGCGAGTAAATCCTGGGTTCGTTATTCAAATATGTGAAAGTAACATTCAGTTTTCTAAGAGTAATCCTCATGGTTACTAGGGACCAAATTCCTGTCTTCACTCCCAATTATTACGTCATTATGTTGGGATTGGGCTTCGTAGTGTTTGTAAAGTTAAATAGGCTGAAGTTGTCTCCGTGAGTTCCTTTTCTAAGACAATCTAATACAAGGTAGGAAATTTCAATAAAGGAAGGAGGGTATTACCTCATAGCAAGAGTATGATTTTTGCCTACGAAATTCTTAAAATAGCAACGAATTCAGAGAAAGGCTACCAGCGACGGATATAAAAGTGCGATTATTTCTCATTTCTTAGTTTTAATATATATCCCGGATCGGAAAATAACCACCTTTGCTCGCTTCGCATACAGACTCACGATACTCTATTTCTTTTTTTCACACTGAATCCGAGTGTCCATGATTTTCTCTGTTTGAAGTGAGATGGCCTTACCATATTACGCGTCTCTCGGTACAGTAATTCTTCCAGTAAGTAGTCCATGGATTCAGTCCTCAAAACTTTCAATATTTAGCACGGGAGCGCATATTACTGCATGTTTATGCATTTAATGTTCAAAACTTACTAGGGCAGATTTTATAGCGTTTAATGTTGTGTACAATAGCCCTCTACGTGAAATGTTTTATTAATTCAGCATTTTAATCGTTTATTTATGGAACAACGTTAACTCCAGAGACCACATTTAGGTAATTTTTCAATGAAATGAAATGAACCGTCTTCGGGAGAATATTCAGGCACGTTCATATAGAAACCTATCTTTTATTTATGAAAGAACGTGACTACATTTTTGTCAGAAAGTTAGTTGTGAGTTTCAGATCATTATCCGGGTAAAAAATTGATTCTTTTTCAAATTATTTGTAAAATTATTCCTCTCTCCTGAAAAAGCTTTGTCTCTGGAGTTTGTTTCATAAATTAACGATTCGATCACAAAATCAGAGGACTGAATTAAAAACACGTTAAGAAGCTGCTGTACACAATATTAAACGCTGTGCGTTTCCTTTTAAAAAAAAGGAAAGTTTTGAACATTAAATGCAGAAACATGCAATAATATACTCCCTCTCCGAGATGTTCACTTTTTTTTTTTTTTTAACTACTTAGGAGAGGAATTACTGCACCGAGACACTCCTACCTTATTTAGTTTCTTAGATTTAAAGGAAGGTCCACACTGCAAGTGAGTCACCTACCCTTCTGCTCACAAGAGTTTGGACATTGCTTGATTTCCTGTGGAACGGATTTTCCATATCCTTCCCACTCCCCTAACCTCATGACTCGAGATGCCTACATACGGGCATGCTGAAGGAAGCAATTTTCCTAACAGATAACTTCCTACCACTATACCGGAGTTAAGAGAAAAGATTCGTCCATTTTCTTTGTCATTCTAACAAACCGTGTTCACTAACATGTTCATCGATCTACGGACCTCTATGAAGAATATGTGCGACATAATGTTCAAACATTTTTAACACATGATATACAGGAACGATTCCTTGTAAAGTTACAATATGTGTTAAGTAACATTTAGTTGACATCCATTTGACAACCTTTCTTATGTTTCATTATGTTGTACAATAAATAAATAAATTTCAACGATGTGATTTCAGTACTGTTTGTTTTGCCGCATACAGTAGAACAAGATGTTAAAGTTTGTGACGTTTAGTTACAATGAAGCCTACTTTGCATTTTTTTTTTAAAGAATAGATTTTAAATTGATTGCAGTGAAAACAATATTGAAAAGGTATTGAACATATATATTACCGTCCTATGAAAACGTCTGACAATCATTTAAAAAAAAACGATATGAACGCCGAGTAGCCAAGCATGGACATTGTGAGTAGCAATGATTTGTACGACAATGTTTGCTCTGCATGAAGTTATAAAACAAAATTTCGAACAACAAATAGTTACAAAGTGAAAGAAGTTTATTTACTGTGGTAAATTTCTTAAGAATATAGTAATCAATAACCGATATTAAAACTTCACATTGTTTGTTAGAATATTTGGCGTTGCAATATCACAGATATTTGCGCTATGCTTACTTTCAAAATAGTTATCATAGTATGAATGCACAGGGATGAAGATGGAATAAGGACTACAGTCAAATTAGCAATACAAACTGATCAGTCATTAGAAGAATCATTGTCACGAGGTGGATCCGGTGACAGAGAACGTTCCTGGTTTTCACATAATACGCACGCACAAGCATCAATATATTGAAACTTTTGTGTGACACTCCTCTGTTCTAAACGTTTTGGTCTCTGTGCAAGAACAGCTAACCATTTCCAATATTTCTTAAGTAATATTTTCTGTTCTCCATTTTATTTGGGCCACTCACCACTTGTACATTAACACTAAACTTGCATTTCTTGATTCTAAATGTTTCACTGCTTTTCCTGCGAGGATTTCTTTTTGGAATATAGCTACAGTCAATATATCCTACAACTCTAGGAAAACTACCCATTTGATGAAATTGAACTTGAACTGTCCTCAAACAATCAGGAATGGGGAATCAATCACATATATCAGGCGACGAGCAAAGACTGATGATCCTTACAAGCTGGCAAATTGTTGGGTGGCTCATGAAATTGGTTATCTTCAATGTGTATCTGTAAAACAAGCACAGAAATAGGTTACATAAAAAAAATTAAAAAAATTCTTTTTGGAATCTTTTTTGCTAATTTAGCAACTTCAAAATTTATTCAGATGATAAAACTGAAAATTATTCAGATGCACCTTTCCCGTGAGAAACAACGCTACCTATAATTAGGCAAGTCACATTTGTGTTTAATTTTGATTGTAGGGATGAATAGATGGAAAATGATAAAAGAAATTTATTATAAAATCCCTTTTGAAGCAGCCTCATTGCCGTTAGTTTTAACAACTCTAATTTACAGTTTTTTATTATCTGTAAAATAAATTAAATTAATCATAAAATAAAAATTATAACTAAGTTTCTTAGATTATGTTATTTTGCATCAAATGCTGTAGCTAAGACTCACCTACATAATTTTATCAATTATCAAATATGAAGATGCAATGGGAGAGTAGGAAGAAACACCTACGTGTATATTCTTTTGTTTAACAACTTGTATAGTTCTTTATCTTGTTGAAAATCATTGAACCATAAATAAATTGATTTAATCTGTTATTTTTGTTCTGAGCTATTTTCTAAAAGTATGATATAAATTAATTACGAAAGTGACTTTCATATTAACAAACAGTATTGCGAATTATGCGGTTGATTAATCAGAGATAAACTTTGATATCTAGCACTGAATCGTGGTTTCCAGCTGCAAAACTTTCAAGAAAGGAAAAGAACAATTTATGGAAAAGATTAAAATATTGATTATTAGGAAAGATAAGACAAAGATAACAACATAAACCCTTTTTTTATAATTCGCAATTTAAATATAATCACACAATCGCTGGTACCTACTGTTTATGTGACAAAATTTTGCTGTGAAATGTTCAACACCATTAAATAATCGGAATTGCATCGTGTGTTTGGTGATGTAACATTCTATTGGGGACTACAAAGCTTTATATTTTCTATTATACGAAGGGTAACCCAATATACAGCGTGTATCAAAAAGAATTATCCGGTTTTAAACAATAATATCTATTCTGTCTTTTCAGAGATGTGAGTGAACAACGTACTGTTGGAAAGAGGAACATCTCTAGTTGTACATGGTTTCCGCTAGGTAACAGCAGTGTGCTTGAGTGAACGCCCACTACGGTTCTGGTTAAAATGGCATCTGGACAACAGAAAGCGTTTTGTGTACTACGTTTTGCGGAGTGCAAGTTAGTGATAACTGTTCAGCGTGACTTTCGTACTAAGTATGCTGTGGATCCTCCTACTGCACAGAGCATTAGGCGATGGCATGAACAATTCCGAACAACAGGTTGTTTGTGTAAGGGAAAATCATCGGGACGTCCTCGAGTGCACGACGCAGACGTGGAGCGCGTCCGTCAATGTTTTACACGCAGTCCGCAGAAATCCGTTAGTCGTGAAGCAGGACAGCTCAACATGCCCTCAATGTCCATCTGGCGTGTGTTGCGTCGTCGTTTACACATGAAACCATATAGAATTCAGCTACTGCAAGCTCATTGTGAAGGTGACAAAGAACGACGTATGGAGTTTTGTAATTTCATTCTTGGCAAGATTGCAGAGGAAGACAGTTTTGTTCAACGCTTAGTGTGTAGTGACGATGCAACATGCCATTTGAATGGAAATGTGAACCGCCATAATGTGCGAATATGGGAAACAAAACACCCACATGAAGTTGTAAAACATGAGAGGGACTCGCCAAAAGTTAATGTGTTTTATGCAGTTTCCCGAAAAAATGTGTACGGTCCATTTTTCTTTGCCGAGAACACTGTGACGGGGATAACCTACCTTGATATGCTTAAGTACTATCTTTTGCCACAGTTGGAGACTGATTCGAATGATTTCATCTACCAACAGGATGGGGCACCGCCACACTTGCATGGGAAAATACGGGGATTTTTAAATATAACGATTCCACAACGATGGATCGGTCGCACTGGACCAAATGATGCAGTGTTACATTACTGGCCTCCAAGGTCACCTGACCTTACTGTGTGTGATTATTTCTTGTGGGGGTATATAAAAGACTCCGTTTATGTACCTCCGTTACCAAGCACATTGAATAAACTGCGACATCGCGTAACGGCAGCTGTGGAAGCTGTAACAGAAGACCTGCTAGCTGCAGTTTGGGACGAATTTGAATACCGCATGGACATATGCCGTGCATCTCACGGGGGGCACATTGAACACCTATGAACAGGTGCAATAAAAACTTTTTGAGTTTCACTGTCATGGAAAACAAAAACTATTTGTATATGTTTATTAGTTTCAGAAATACCGACTTGCCAAAATGGATGAATCTTTTTGATACACCCTGTATAATAGTATGGTCTGAAAATAATGAAAGAGAAACATGATTTTACTACTGGTAATATAGAGCAATAAAATATTAGACTAGTTTTTGAAGAAAACATAGTGAAAATGGCAAACTACATTTTTAAATTCATATGTTATGTGCTTCAAAGAAAATAGCGCCTACCTGATAGTTCCCATTCACATAGAATCTTAAAATCGTGAGTACTTTCAGAATTACTGGTAGTGAACGTTCCCGCAAAATAATATTTTCTAAATCGTCTCCCAGTAATGGAAAAAATTGTATCAGAAATATTACTTTCGAAAACCTGAAACGAGAAAAGAATACAGTTTAAAACGAAAACCTGAAACGAGAAAAGAATACAGTTTGAAACTAAAACCAAAATCAACACACTTGGTGTAATAAATCTATTATCAACAGAAATAAAACCTAACCTAAACATTTCCAGTTAATAATTGAAAATCAAGTGAGTGTGATAGCGGACTTTAAAGGTGGAAGACAGGCCATGACCAGCTTGGAGGAGGAAAATAAGTGTGGTGTTAGTAGTTAGGTTAGGTTACTGTCGTTTTATTTCATACTTCAAAATGAAATTCTACTTCTGCGTAGAAGTCATGTTACAGAAATGACCAAGGCGAATATATGAACAATGGAAGCGAGACCGGTTTTTGAGTACATGAACCTTTGTACAGCGGTGGACACTTCTAAATGGTACAGCCATATGGAGATTTACGGCTAAGGTGTACCATTTAGAAGTGTCTGTCGCTGTACAATACACATGTGCAGGAGATATGCTATGGAAATAACCAGGCACGGAGATATGGACAACCGAATAGGCCTTTATGTCCGCCCCTTATAATTTCCGTAACATTATTCCTACACAGGTGTATTCTGTGAAGGACCTTATATCTCTGCTGAAAATTTCATGAAAAACGAGGAATATCACAATGGTAAATGACACTCAAGACGAGCAGCGTATATGTGACATACAAGAGAATACAGCAAAACAAAACTTCAAAAACTACCAAACGTCACTGACGCGCTTGCTATCTTCGGCGTAGCCCCGTGCTACAGAGCGGGGCCTTTAGTTTCGCCCTGCCCTGACTCATTTAAATAGCATTCATGCTTTTTATAGGCTATCTAACACAAATTGATTTTTGATTTTTGAACTGTCGTTTTTACGGCATGTCCGCACAAGGTATGTCATATAATGTTTAAGTCCGCCTAAAGTTAATCTATACATATGAATGCAATTCCCTCCATAAGAAACAATGGAGTATGTTTAGTACAAGGGGTTCAGAAGCACGTAAAACACAAAATTTACAGGAGAAATGAATGATACAAGTACTTAGACGTAACATAACGTAACCAAACCTAACCTAACATAAACTAACCTAAGCTAACCTGAACTAACCTTAACTGACCTAATATTAGTAGAAATAAGCGAAATTCTATCATTTTTTGGAAAATTATACAGGACCTCTACACTAATATAACACAAACTAAACTAACCTAACCTATCCTAAACTAACCGAATGTGAACAGTAATTACCAAAATTGTAACATTTTTTTAGAGAAAAGAGATCCATTTCCGGACCAAAAGAAGTCATAATTAATGAATTCAAACATGTATTCTTAATCTGGTATAGTACCAAATTGTGAAAATGTCACATTGTGTACAATTAATGCCTGCTTAACCTAATCTTGTGTCTACTTCGGTAGCAAATCGTAAACATTTTACATTTTATGTAATTAGTGTCTGCTTCCCAATTGCATTATACTTTTTGGCTAAAGACAACAAAACACTACTTTCTTAATCTAATGATACGAACGTGCCGATATATTGAGATACAAGTTGAGCACGTAAATAATTTCCTTCTGCTAATTTAATTTTACACAAACAAGTATCAAGTATAAGATTTGTTTACACAAGTAATGATTTTTGGTAATAGACTATATATAAGGTCCTACTTCCCTTTCTCTTCATGTTCCTTGGATCCTGAGTTGCATGATTTTCTGTCTTAACCTTGTGCAGCACCCATGCGTATGGTTCTTATGTTATTGTATCTTGCACTAGATGTATTACAAGAATCTGCTGTGAAAATGAAGTTATCCTACCCTAAACCACCGTAACCTATTTTGTTATTGCAGTTAATTTTTAAAATAATATGTATTTTTTATTATTTATTTATTATTTATTTGTATTATGTATTTACAACAAACTTCTTACCTGTTAAGAAGTTTGTTGTGAACTTGAAACTATAAATTACACTTGTGATTTTTTTACACATAGGCTAAATGAAAATTATGATTAGAGCAATGTAAACATAGTATACAACGCCATGAAGTGAACGTTTCTTGGTTCAAAAAATGTGACGAAAAAGTTAAAACAAAAGGTCCAAAGAGAGAAGTACCCAACGAGAATATAGGTTCTACGATCCATAGAGAATACAACTGTAAAAATTGCCACAAAAGTAAAGGAAAATGACAAACTACTCACACTTAGTGTGTAGAATGAATATTTGTTATTTTTGTCACTACCTTACTGTTATTAAATTAGCATAAAAGTTAAAATCAAGACGCATAGTTGACTTACCTGTATCTCTCAAAGAATTGATTATCGTTATACAGTTCCTGTGGATTTCCCATGCGCCTCGTATGTCTTGACGCTTCATTAGTCATCGCAAAGTAATATTTTTTTATATTTGTTCTTCCACATTCAACAAAATCCATACTGTTAAAGAACTCAAGGAAGGCTTAAGGTTAGTCGATACCTTGACCTATCTAATCCTTGTACATTGTATACAAATAGAATTCGATATGTGCGTTTTCTTTGTTTACATATATCAGCTGACTGTAAATTGCGGAATACGCCATCTTGGGAAGGGATATCTCGAATCGAACGCTAGAATCGAGGGTTCGCTCGAATCAACACTGCGACATAGGGAAGGGCACCTCTAGGTCTATATATTATCTCAATGCTTGCATTTCATTATCTCCTTTCACTGATGAATCATCAAGCAAAAGAAAAATGGTAAATTTCGTATTATTTTTAGTAAGGCAGGCTCTTAAGGCTGTCATTAATATCTGCTCGATTACTAGATCTGGACTAAGGCCTGCCCAAAACTGGTTACTGAGGCGAATCACGTAGAATGCCTTGGAAAATGTGATGGTATAGATCAGGATGTGGCTCTGCAATTGACTCATTTCTTGCACATAGATACAGTGCTGGGACCTATTTCAAATGAATGTATTTCAAATACCTATTTAAAATACCTTTTTAAAACTATTTTGTATTTTATATTTGAAATGGGTTTTGTAATTATTTTATTATTTTCCATAATATGCAAAATACAAAATAGATCTGATCTTGGCAATAAAATATTACGCAGTTTACGAACCTACAGTATACTAGAAACTAACAGTTATAAACATTACGTGGTGGCACCATTGTAGATAGTCTGCTGTTGTGAAATTTGCAGTCGAAGTTCCCGAAAACATGCGAAGCTTTCAAAGATATTGTTGGTGTGTCTCCCATAATACTTTGTCGTACAAGGTGGAATTCTTATTTTGATAATTTAATGAAGCTTCAAAACGTAAAAAGCATTGGCGTCTCTGGCATGTAAAATTTGGGGGGGACATCAAAGGAAATGATCTAACTGCTAGTATCTCAGTGGAATTTTAGATTGTGTCACTTCAAAATATTGGGGGACGCGTCCCCCTGTCCCCCCCGCCAGAGACGCCCATGGTAAAAAGTAAGTTAAATGATTCATGCCTTGCATTAGGAATACCCACTTTTAATGATGAGTTGGAATTTCTCGACGAACACCAGAGCCGTAGCTACGGGGAGGTGAGCGGGTGGTCACCCCGGGAGCTGATAGCAAGAGGGCACGGAACGTGCAAGAAAGAAAGGGAAATGAGTAAACATTCGCGTAAACAAAAGAAAGGGAAATGAGTATTGAAAATGAGTAAACATTCTTCGCTCCGAAAAAGTATTAGCACCCAATTAATCAATATTGTTGCCGGTTTACAAAGAAATAGATGTTAAAAATTTTCTTGCTCGCTCTGCTCGCAACCCAGACTGACAAGTTTTTAACTGACAAGAAAATTATTAGACCAGGAGGAGGTGCAAATATCGGCTGTGGTGTAAATGCTGGCAATCCAAATTAAAGCTCTGTTAAGTGCTGCAATCTTGTGAGAATGCGACAAGTTAATTGGTACAAGGACACTCAGGTAGAGGGTACAGTTGTGAGTGAAACAGCTTCGTATAGAGTGGATAGTGCGTTTCTGTTGTTTCCTGAGGGAACAAAAACTTTCGCAGGTATGTCTGTTTCATATTTTTACTTGGAAATGATTGTGTAGGACGTCCTTTTTTGAGTGTATCTGTTGAGTTCAAATATTAAAATTGTTGGTACTTTGCATGTTAGGTGCAAATAACACCAACACTGGTGTGTGGAATATAAAATTGGGATGTGGCGTGGTGGTGTTAATATGGGCTACCTTGCCTGGTGGAAATATTGGCTACCAGGCCATATTTGCACCATGCTGAGCCAAGCTTCTAATTAGCCTTTACCATTAATTTTAAAGCATGCCAAGGAGCAAGCAAAGATATGTGCCACAGAATAAATGGAAACAGTGGAGTGAAGAAGACATGGCGAAAGCAACTACTGCTGTCAGAGAAAAGAGAAAATGATGACACTGAAAGCTTGACAGGCATTTAACGTTCCTCACACAACTTTACAATCTCTTAGCGAGGACACCACTCTCTCTTGAAGTAGCAGCGTCGAAACCACTGGGAATAAGGCCCGTCTTAGGGGCGCAGCTTGAGAAAATGTTGGTGGAATATTTGCTGTATATGGAGTCACATTTCTTTGGTTTCACAGTGACAGATTTAAGACGTCTTGCACATCAATTAGCAGTAGCAAATGGTTTGCCTCATCCTTTTACATCAGAAGAAACCGGTAGTGCATGGGTACATTTATTTCTAAATCGACATAAAGAAGTTCTGTCTGTTCGCAAACCCACCGGGACCCCTATGCGAGGGCTTTGGTATTTACTAAAGATAATGTAGAAAAATTCTTTGATATTTTGGAAGCAGAATATGCGAAACATCACTACGCGCCTGATCGTGTCTTTAACGTGGATGAGACAGGCCTTACTGTCGTGCAGAGCAAGATTTCAAGTATCATTGCGAGGAAAAGAAAGAAACAGATAGGAACGCTAAAATCAACCGAAAGAGGAGTAACGGTGACGGTGGTAGTTTGCATGAACGCTCAAGGAGAGTTTATCCCACCTATATTCATATTTACCAGGAAAAACATAACGGATCAACTTATAAAGGTAAACCAATCGGCTCTGTAGGTAGAGCTCATCGGTAAGGGTGGATTCAATCACATCTCTTTGTAGAATGGCTACAGCACTTCATTGAGAAGACTCATTCGACAAAAGAGTACCAGTGTTGCTGATACTGTATGGCCCTTACACTTATGTTAGAAGTCTGGCCGTTATTGACCTAGCACGGGAAAACCACATCCAAATCATATCATTGCCGCCCCATTGTACGCACAAGTTACAAGAGCTGGACAAAACTTTCATGCGTCCTCTCAAGCATCATTTCAGCAATGAGATCAGATCTGCCCTTCTTCATTCCAATGATCCTCTTAGTTCTTATGACATCATGGAGCCTTTCGGAAGAGCATATTTGCAAGTCCAGAGAGCAGACATAGTAATAAATGATTTTCGTGTTACGGAAATCATGCCGTTTGACAGGGAAATCTTCACTGACGACGATTTTGTTGTGGAAACTTATGCAGCGACAACAAGCAGCGTGTCATCAAAAAGAAATAATTCCTCTTCGCCAAGCAGTACTTCAGATTTGCAGTCTCATGCAGGTCCATCACGGCTCGTCAGTCCATTTCATATTTCACTTCCCCGCACCGTCAAGAAGAAGACAAGCCAAAGAGGACGCAAGAGTAGCGCTGCCTCGCTCATAACTGGATCCTCCAATAGGCAGTCCCTGTATGAATGGACGACATCAACTGCCAAATGCGCAAAGAAAGGCAAGGAAACGGAAATGACAGGCTCTGCAACAAAGAAATCAACTCCTGCTAGAAAACTGGACTATAGGGAATCATCCACAAAGACTGTAGCAACTTTGTTCGATGACAGTGACAGTGACTTGGAGTTAGATCTACCTGTTTTCGTGCAGAAATCTACAGATGAAGATGTACCCTGCATTTTCTGTCGTGGCAACTTTTCAGCGGATACACACGGGGAACTCTGCGTTCAGTGCATGAATTGCCACATATGGACACATAATGAATGTGCAGGTGCTGAACACGACGAGTATGTGTGTGAGTATTGTCACTAAGTGTATAGGCTTACATTTGGTAGTATTGTGGTATTCTGTACCTCTTTTTTCCATATTAGTATGTGTTTGTACTGGTAGCCCATATTTCCACAACCATTTCTTGAAACGTTATTTCATAGAGTGTCAGAAAAATGTAAATATACAATACTAGTGATCTGTTATTTTCAATTTTCTTTATATCTTGTGTAGGAAATGTCACGTAGTTTTTATTGCAGTAATTAAATTTGTTCGTCTTCCATGCATCTACGAGTTATTTGCAATGAAAAAGTGGTAGCCCATATTTGCACCTTTTCCTATATATTGACTTATAGTGTACGCAGGAGCGTTTTTAAAATGAGAAACGGTCAAACTCTGAAATATATGTTCGGCGTTTTGACGGTGATGAGTTTGCTTAGTTAATCATGCTTTTCTATCCAATCGGATTAATCAGGGCGGTGCGAATGAAGGTTTGGAAATGAGAAAAGTATAGACGCACACACATGAGCGAGTTGTTTATGTGGGAATATGAAAAATGAAGGTAAACAAGAGGAATAATAACGTTTTCGAAGTTCAGTCAGTTGTAGAATAGAGGCTTAAGGGGTCAGAACTTAACCCAACGAATTTCGTCTTTTTTAAAGACTTACTAAATTAATAATAAGTAACCTTAAATTCAGAACTTTCATTCATTAAAGAATTAAGTAATTTCTATAGTTTCAAACATATGTAACTATATTTTGGATTTTAAATACAAACATTAAACATATTCTTCACATCTATTGGTCAACATTGAGAAATTCGCAAAGAATTCTTTTTCTGAATTTCCGTTACATTTCACAAAATATTATTTACCGTAAAAGATTCGAAATTAAAATGTTATTTGAGTTGTCACATACAGAATAAAATTACAAGAATTTACAATTATCACTGGAAATTAATGCTGTCACCTATTTGGAACAATTTGAAAGCACATAGTTTCTAATGTATTGAAATTTCATTTCTTATCGATAGGATTAAACGTTGTAGGAGTTGTGAATTTTCATAACTGTTCCTCAAGTAGATTTTTATACAACCAAAAGTAGTTTTGTCAAGTTTAACAAAAAGTGCAAAATAAATTTGTTGAAAACAGTTCTTATTTGTTAGAGCATACTGATCACTTTTAGCTGTTGCAATGGTCTGTCCAAGCAGTTTGATGAAAATTCGGCGTAGTGTAACAACAAAAGCTGCTTCTCGTATATGTAATTTTAAAAAAGGAAAAGGAAAAGCTTGGTAAGGCGAGTTTAGTGGGGCGACGAATTTCACTTCGTCCGGGGCGCCAAAATCTTTAGAATACTTAAATTGTATGGAGCCGGGGGCTCTGATGAATACTTAAATTGTATGGAGCCCATCGCACAAGGATTTGATCGACTC
Organism: Thermobia domestica; assembly: GCF_964235325.1. Classification (NCBI taxonomy): domain Eukaryota; kingdom Metazoa; phylum Arthropoda; class Insecta; order Zygentoma; family Lepismatidae; genus Thermobia; species Thermobia domestica. The sequence continues at coordinate 121,367,937 of NC_137455.1, forward strand.
CAATTATCTGACTCTTTCTTTTATGGCGAGCTCATCCCAGAACTTCTTCGCATGGAGAAAATTCTGGAAAAACTGGAACTAAATTAATCAAAGTACTGTAATCCGCTAGTGAAGGTATTATTGTAGGACATGGAAAAAGATTCCATGAATATTTAACCTTGGAGTCATCAGTAAATTATCTTATCCTTGCTTCTGTCACTCATTTGTTTTTTAAACTTGGATGGGTTCAAAAGGATATCATCTGTGAAAAGTGCATGTATGGAAGAAATTCGCCGTGAACACTCAACTGACAAGATTGTACCATCAAATGAGAAAGCAGATGATTAAAATGATAACAATATTATATGTTCGAATCGGAAACCAGCGATCACGAGGAGAGCGAGGACATGGAGAATTATGTCCCCTCCAATGCTTCTCAGTTGCAATGTCTCCAGTACCTTGAGAATTCAGATATTTCACTGTGTACTGGAGAAGTATCCTCTTGTTCTTAAATTATTTTTTAAAAAGTTCAATACATGTGTGCCAAGTTCAGCAGCTGTTGAGCGACTTTTCTCATTTGGGAGCCTCATTATAAGACCCCACAGAATGAGTATGATGACAAAATGTTTCAGAAACAGTTGTTGCTGAAAGCGAATACGCATTTCCTTAAATGAAAGAATCGTGTTTGATGTAGGCCTTAATGGAAAGATTGATGTTGGTTAGAGCAAAGAAAATTGTTTGATGGCTAAACTATTATATGAACTACAATCAATACAAATATTTTGCAGACTATATATAAAATTAGTGATACCTATTTTGTATTTTGCAAATGTATTTGAAATACGTATTTTGTTTTTTAAATACACTTCTCAACGCTATTTTGTATTCCGTATCTTAAATACATTTTGTGATACTATTTTGTATTTTGTATTTCAAATAGGTTTGCTTACCTATTTTCCCCAGCACTGCATAGATATATGAACATTTTAGGTAGTTATATTGTCCAGCAGCAGCAAATATTGGCAGACAGTCTGACACCGCTTGCAGGCGCATCATCCAAGACCGTGTGCAATCTGCTTTGATGAGTAATCGAGCAACCTTCAGCATTTCCTGACAGTTTGTCCAAAGCAAACTTGTTTCTGATCTGTGGCCAAACTTTGTCTTTTTTGTGTCAATAATTTTCGTTATTTCAATCAGCGTATCCGACTTTATGGCACTTTCGATTGTAATCTGTTTCAATACCAGTGATGAATATAATCTTTCTGCTTCATTCACTAGTGGCACAAATTGTGTGCTATTTTTCTCTAGATCTGAGACAGTTAGAAAGTTGAGACATCTGTCTAACAAGAGATGTCCACGAAATCTCTCTGTACTGATTTCCCGGTCATCATACGTTATATTTTACCTACAAAATAATCATTTAACATTTTTTTTCAGGAAATCAGGTACGAAAGAAAGGGTAAATTCTAGCTTCAGAAATGTTTCACTTGGATACTGATTTGTAAGAGACGGAGTGGTGGACCTAATACCACTTTTAATAAGACGAGATACTGTTTTGTGATTCTTCGTCTTCTCCAAGAGTGCTGAAGTAAGATTTGTGATGTATTTTCCCCTCATCCTCTCAATATCATCGAGACGTTCCCCTTGGACAAAATAAATATTTTTGTCATATTTTTGTTTTAACTTTTCTTTGATGTAAGTCTTTCTAAATGGTTCTGATTTTTTTTCTATCCAGAAATTCCTTCATTTAGTCCTGTAGATGTGAAATTGTCAATTGTTCATCGTCATTATTTTCTACATAAGATCAAACTTTCAAGAATGCTTGCTCGTGATCTTTATTTTTGGATCGGCCAGGCCTATTGCGTTTCGCCCCATACTCATTATGGAACTGTATCAGTATGCAAAGCTCAGAACGAAAATTACTGTTACAAGAGTGATACTAAACACAGTCAGCTGCGTGCAAGTAATGTCCATAATATTCTGTTCTTCCTTTCACGATACTCGCCCGTTCATCTAAACAACTATTACAACACTCAATAATACTGTTCACAAATACTTCTGTCTTCACATAATTAATACCGCAGAAGAGACAATCTGTTTGACTGTTAGAAGGACTTTGAGATACCCTGGCACTTCTCTTTGGTGGTTTAGATGTTCTTTATTGTTTACTTTTAATGTCTTTGTGTTGATGTAGCGTTGCCCGCATTTTGAGTGTACTTTTTCTCCTGCTGAAATTAACAACTTATCTCTTTCTTTCTGAACTTGCTTTGTTGACTCCTTCAGCTCCCTTCTGACGAACTTGTACTATGTCTGAACCACAACTTAAGTCTTCATGGCAATAGGACAGATTTCCTGGGTTGCAACATTAGCATTCATATTGAAAATTGAAGGGAACAAAATAAAACATTATTGCATTGTCATACTATGTCAATTAACACAGTAAAGTAATAACAAACAACATAGTAAAATAATGAGATATCGGAATGAAATTTAGCACAGACATAGCGAATATCGCATAGTAATTTTCTAGAAACATTAAGGCATTGTACTCTTATCTGGGGCCGCTTCAAACGGCGTAAAACTTTTGAAAAGGGAATTTTTAGGGGGAACTTTTCCGAATTATCCACAATTTTCCTTTCCACGTACATCATGGACACATGGGGATGATACCATAAGAAAGATTGCTTCATTCTAAAAATAATGAGTTCCGAATGATAATACCCGGATTAATAGTACTGTGTTAGAAACTTTTATGTTCTGTCCTATTTATTGTCTACTTATATATTTGGTTAGATATATTCACAGAGTAGGATATTGGTAAATATTTTATTCCGTCATAACTACTAAAGATTTCACAATGTAATTTGGCTCGTACATAGCCTATATCCCATAATACTTCTTAGGAACATTTGGGTCTTGTATTCTTATCCGGGGCCGCTTCAGAGGGCGCAAAACTTTTGAAAAGGGGTTTTTTAAGAGAGAAATTCCTCATATCATCCTCAATTTCCCTTTCACGTAGGTCATGCTGTCACCGACCGAAGCTCATTTTTTTTCGAATTTAAAAGAAATTGGGAAAGATAGTGTTAATTTCAAACTTTATTAACCAAGCCTCGTATATAGAGGAACAATCTCGAAGCCTGCTTCATCAATTTGGTATTTTGTGCATTTGTGTTGGTAAGCCTCACTTCGATTTTACGGCCATATATGGTCGAGAAACAGGGACTCTGTTCACGTGATGGTAACATGCTTGGTGACTGTTTCCTACCTAATTTTCGGGACCCTTGCTTTTTCACCCACGCACTGTGGTAATTGAATGCTGATTGGTCGATGACCCTTCTCCTGAAAAAAAAAAAAAAAAAGAAACTAGTAATATGTAAGCTGTGTTTGACCAAGGGAAAATCCAGTCATGTTATCGCCCGTGAAGACGCACGACCCGAGCAGATCGCTGCTTGGTTTGCCACCGTTGAACGTAAGCTGGATGTACTACTTTAAGTCAATTCGCGTGCTTGTGTTATCAAAAGATAGCTCCCTTGTTTTGGGTCGAGCACTAAAAACCATCTTGTAATTAGTATAAAAGTGAGCAGTAGTTAAGTGTTATACCGCCAGTGTATTGAAACTCTTGGCTTCATGTAATAAGAAATAATTACGCCAGCGTGGAGTAATTCAAAATCATTTGTTGTGGAACCTAACGACGTACTCCTAAAACTATCCAGGCCCCTGTACAGGAACTCTTCTGTAGACCCCCTTTGCATCCAATTTGGGTTCGACGCCAGGACCCAAGCGGCATCAACAGCGAATCAACTGACCGATCGAATATTATCGTAAGTGAAATCTTAATTTATTAATTGTGCCACCCAGTCACCTTTATTAAAGGAAAATAAAAAATGAAATAAATAAAGGAAGAAATAAAAGAGGTCAGAATGGCCATAGAAGTTGCTTGTTCATTTGTAATATTTTGATGTTCTTTTAATTTGTATGAATTACATTCAGTATTATTATATTTTTTATACAGTTTAACCAGGTTTTGTGATTTGCACCTGAGGATAATTTTAATTTGTTAATATCTGTGCTTAATCTAATCATTTCCACACATTTCTATTTTTACGGTATCTATGTTTTGTCTACCGTTCCCCCCAGCTTCGGTTTATGACCAAAACGTAGGTACGGAAGAAATCGTGATTTGCCGTAGCAAAGCTGGGATAAACGCACTAAACAAGTGACGGAGAGAGAAAGATGTGTAAACCTCTGGGAAAAGGCGAAAATTAATATCAACGTTACAGTTATATTTACAAGATCCTAACAACAACAAAAACATGATTTCAATGCACATATTTGGATGACACCATTCGAAAGCTTGTTTTCTTCTGAAGAGAATGATGTACGAACCATAATCCTAGGATAAATAGTGATGATCCAATAGCTACTTGAATGAAAGCCTAAGATTGTAAAAAGAGTTAACAGCCATTTTGGACGCCATCTTGAAAATTAGGTCTTTCCGGTTGTCAAATTTTTCTAAACTTTTAATATGTTATTCAGCATATTTGACACTATACAAAACCATTGAGAAACCTTTTGGAGGAATTTTTTGAGAGTAAGGTGCCTTTTTTATATCTGCAGGGGACTAATATCAAAAGAAGACAAAAAGTACAGACTATCCTGGGTGCACAAATGCTTCCTTTTGGAGTTATAGGCTGCCGAAAAAATGAAAAAATAAACTTTAAAGATCCATAGCTCCAGAACTATGGGATCTACCGTAGTCGTTTCAAGACTTCACTTAAGAACTAGTATGTGTCCTATCCAAATATCCAAGTTTCACAATCCTGTAGTACTTCCGCAACAATTTTTATTGAGGTAGTTGGAGAGCAGGCCCGTACCCAGGGGGTTCCAGGGGGGCCGGGCCCCCCTAAATTTTCGCTGCCCCCCCTAAAATTTTCACGGTAGGCTTGCAAATGAACTATAATACGATGATAAACTATAGAATGGTTGGATCGCCTCCCCCCCTACATTTTTGGCCTGGGTACCGGCCTGTTGGATGACTTACTTCAAATTATATGTCCGTAGCTAAACTCCTTCTGTAAAAATTGCTCCGTGAGTACCTTAGGATTCTGTAATGTATTTTTGGGTTCATTTAAAGTTCACTTTTTCATTTTTTCGGCAGCCTATAACTCCGAAAGGAAGCATTGTGCTCCCAGGTTGGTCTATACTTTTTGTCTTATCTTGGTGTCAGGAATCACCTCCCAAACGTTGTCGGTGTTGTTTTGAAACATCCTGTATTCGCGTCTAAATTATATAACAAATTATATGATTGGCATAAACACACGCGTGGGCAATATGCTTTGATTTGGCAATTTACGATTGGCTTACATTATTGCGCACGAAAGGGAAAAGTGTAATTATTCAATTTACAACTGAAGAATAATAAAATTAAAGTTCTTGTTTCTCAAAATTATTTCAAAGTTGTGGAGGATTCGTTATGACAATGAAGATGCAAGGACGCTTCAATACATAAAATTATCTAATCGCAAGTTCTCAATCAGATATATTAAAGAGATGTATTAAACATTATATTATCAGATATATTAAACATATTATGATTTGCATCGATAACCTGTTTCATATATTGCATCGTGCAATACGTGGGCTCATTTCAGGGATTTGATTGGAACACTCTGAGTTGGAGCGAGCGGAGGCTCATTACAGTTGATTCCAATGTCACTTCTCTGCACGCATCACAAAAAAAAAAAAAAAAAAAAAAAAAAGACCATTTTTAAATGGTGCTACCTTATGGTCCGTAGATTGTTAGCAAACATAGGCGTTTCAACATGTCGCCACCATTAGTCAAACGTGGTTGACTAGAGTTTAGTTCTGTTGGTGAATGCCAGAGAAATATGATTAGATGTTGGAAACAATGCCATTCTATCGTTTGACCATAGTTTATATGCTTCCAGTACCACAGCATTTTCCAAATATGATATTAAGTAATACTACTACAGATCACATCAACATTTTAAATATACAAAACGATACATACATGCAGGGTCAGATCTACGAAATATTGCGCCCGGGGCAAAGAGGTTTTTCTGGCTCCCCCTTCCTCCCAAGTCTAAATACTTTATATTAGGAATTGGAACAAATCTTAGGTTAAAGTATATATTTTAAAACGTTTAAACTATTTGTCATCTTTCACCCTTTTATAACTTTTACTGAAATTTGTGTACACATACGAAGCGTATCCAAAAGTTAAAAAGTGAGAAGTATCAAAAGTGATTTTACCGTTTAATCGAAACACAAACCGATACATTATACAATGTTTACATTTTATTAATATTAATATTTGATATTTTTAAAACTTAAGTTTTGAAATCGGCTTTTGTTGTTGTTGTTGTTGAAGCTCATTTATTTCGAAAATAAAATACTCTGTTATACTGAAAAAAAAAAATCTCGAGATTTTCCTCGTAAGAAATACATTGTTATATACATGTTTCAGGATCTATTGTGAAATGTCCGTCAGATTATAACTTAAGGTAATAATAGTGTTATAACATAAAAAAAAACAAGTACATGACAATTCGAACAAGCTATAAAGGTAACCAAGAAAGTTCTGTCGCTTTTTGTGGAGATTAGTGTTCAATTGGCCCCTCACACCGTCAGTTGAAGCGAATGGAGATAAGGCGAAGTTTAGTTGTTGGTGTGGGTATTGTTACGGTTACTGGGGGCTGTAGCGGTAGAGCTCACCGGTCGCATTCGGCGAATCTCCACCAACTGTTACAGGAATGGGGTGTGTAGTGGTTAAACTCACCGTTTCTGTCCGCCGAAACTCTACCAACTGTTACGAGTACTTGTGGTTAGTGGTTAGCGCGGGCCGCCGATTGGGAACCGGTGGCCAAATACTAACATCTCGGGGGCAAATTAAAATAATACGAAAATAATACTCAAAAATGTGATTTACTTACTTTTGTGCAGATAATTAGTAGTAGTAGTAGGAACGGGTTAGAAGCCCCGCAGGGCTCCTTTTGTTCCCCTTGTACTCCATGATATAGGGCTCGTTTTGTTCCCCGTGTACTAAATGATATAGATTTTGTGACCAACGTAAAACAACTGACTAGGATAGCGCGTAAAACAGCTGGCTAGAGTAGCGCGCGAAAAAAACGTACTTCCGGGAGTACTCTCGCGAGCGGATCGTGGTAGAGCAACCTAAAGAATCCTACTCGAGGATGTTACAATTAAAGGGAGAAGTCATTTTTTATAACAACATACATTAGCGCTCCTCTACTGAGCTCAGATTAATTTTATAGTTAATATGTTTCCCCGGTAAGACTAGAGAAAATAATTTAACAATACTGGCATACTAGCAAGTGGACAATAATTAGAGGTACAATGTCCTAGACCCTAGAATTCGAGCTCTTTACAATACTCAAGGGAGGATATTATTGGTTCACAACCCGAACGTACAAACAGGAAGTAAAGTAAAGTCAAATCGTGGTTTCTATGTGGCTCGGGTTCAAACCTTCCTAGGCCCTCCATGTTTATTGGGTATTCCAATGAGTCGAACCTTATTATGGAATTGTGAGTGGAAATATGAGTGAATATATCTAATGCTTCCACTGCTATTCTGAGATAAATTTCGTTCTGAAGTTATGCTGATTAACAGTAGTTGATCACATTTACCATTATCTGTTAATACCGTTTTAATAGCACGTTATGGACCAGTTCACAATCAAATGCCAATTTGTCTCTGATAACCAACTAATACAAAAGTAATACCCTTTACATATTTCATTGTTTGAACATAACAATCAATAAAGGAAACGTTAGTTGAATACAATATAGGAATTCCAAGATAAACAATTCGATGCTGAAGGCATTGGATTGAAATTACAATAAAAAGAAATTAATGCTGAAGGCATTGGATTGAGATTACAATAAAAAGAAGTTAATGCTGAAGGCATTTGATTTAAGTAGGGCACTTGGGAGGATATATTAATTGACAAGACAGAAGTGCATAGAAGGTTGAACCTTTGTAAGGGAATGCGTCAAATCCATACGCGCATTTTCGCGTGACGAGTTTTTTTTTTTTTTTTTTTAACATTGGATATTCAATTAACCTCATTGACGAGAAATGTGAATAAGGGGCACACGCACCTGTCCCCCCTCAAGTGGATCGCCGTACAGATTTGGTTGCATTCCTTTACTAAAGTTTGGATGAGGAAAGAGAAAAGAGACAGAACCAGAGTCAACACCACAAAAGTGGTATGTGATCGATCAAGACTTTTAATGAATTTATCGTTCCTCATTTTCGTTCTTAAACTGCGTTATAATTTTTATTTCCCAAAGAGTTTGTTGCCTGTATATAGAGTTTGTTATACGCTACATATATTGTATAAGGAAACACAAGCAACTGTCAAGGTTAACCGAAGTAGTAGTATAAATTTCCTGTCTGCTCAGCTAGAAGCAAACAGCAACTGTTGCAGCGAGTATTAGAGTTCTCATTCTATATATATATGACGTATTAGGAATGTGCTAAGGAGAATTTAAGAAACCATAATAAAGCAATGATAAGAATTTACCGTACATGATCCAATTAAAGTTAATATTCTACACACATTAATTTTGAATCAATCTCTCCCAAATTACAAACAACCTTAGACTTTCTTGTTCAATATCTGTTCAGCAACAAGGCTAAGCACACAAAACCTTATAATACGACGTAGCATTCGGTGACTTCCAGTGTTCTTTAATAATTGTTATTTCTATTTCACACATAGTAGTTAATTAAATTACAATTTTGTTGCTAGTAATCATTTTTACAGTTCACACCTTGCTCAGCACCGTGACTAAATGCGGCACAAACTAGAATGTAATACAAAGTAAGTTGTCAGTTCATTTACTCGAGTCCCGTGTTCTTGATTGTAAGGTTTCTCTCCTGGAGCGATTTTTCGAAGTTGATGGCGGTTCTGCATTATTCCTGAGGAAAGTGTCTGGGTTGAAGACACAATGGGAAAGTTCCTTTAATAAACTGGTGTACGACGGAACAGGAAACGTTCGTCGAATCAAACCTTAGAATTGGTAGATTCAAACTGGGCTGGGATCACATTAGTTCACTTGCGGGGCTATATGCACTGCAGGATAACATACGTATTCTGATGATGGGTATTATGACAGAGTTCGAGGTAGAGAGTTCTGACAGGAAGAGATGATTACCCCATGGTGTTGGATAACAATGCTGGACAGGGTGAGCCGTGGCACTGCTACTTGTCTGTTCGTCTTCTTAAGATAGGTTTGAAGACCTTTAGGTTTCGAGTTGCTATTCATTCTAGCGGTGGGATAGCTTTTTCCATCAAGGTTAAGGCTTGAACTTTTTCAAATGTGGGCGGAGGTTATGTCCACTGAGCATGAGAGTTTTTAGAAGCGGGCGAAAATGCTTAGGATCACTAAGACGTGGTTGAAGAATTGATAATGATATGTTCTTTCTAAGAGGTTTGATAATGAAGATGTGATTATACAATGTTCATCGCGACAGATGCATACTGCATGTCGGGATTGATGGAGTGCTTTGACTATGTATGACTGGATGGGAAAGAGTCCTGGTGACTGGATACTTGGTATGGCAGCAACACGTTTCTTGTCACTGTCAGAGTTCTTAGCATTTTCCTTCTGGTACATGGACTGGAGTGCCACTATCCATGGAACAATGTGCAGTAGGTGATATACTGCTTTAATTGGCGAGTAAAGATCTGCAGGCAAGACTGGTTAAAACTGGCGAACGTCTTAAATCTTCAGTCGGCAACTGGTAGGTAGACATGACTGACGGCCCTAGTTCCGTAGAGGTTGGGACCCTGGGAGGGACCAGTGTGGATTGGCATCAGACATCAGAATTGGCACAGTCATCAAGTGGACCTGGAAAGAATAAGCTATAGTTTCGGGCTACATATACATGAACAAGAAATAGTGCAAACCCTGGGGGGATCCATAGGTATGTGGAGCCATTTTTCTTATACAGCATTTTCACGAGTAGTTGGTTCGCATAATAATTTGGTTATACCAATTGGAAGTCGGTTTCATTTCTGGGGTGTTCCAAAGTATTGTTACTATTATTATTATTATTATTATTATTATTATTATTATTATTATTATTATTATTATTATTATTATTATTATTATGGTTATTATGGTTATTGTTATTCTGACTGTTATTACTATTATTATAGTATGATAGTAGTATAGGTCATAATACTATTATTATGACATATTCGTATGAGATACATGCAATTATAAACCCCCTGGAGATATAACAGAGATGCTCGTTGTTACCACTAGGCTACTTTAATCTGATTGTATATTTTACACAGTTCAGTTGACCAAAGTAGTTTTAATGTACCTGTTCGAAATTTACTCAGTGTTATATACTACCAATTTTGTAACACTATAGTTGGCCAATATGAGAGCAATTAGGTATTTTTGATTTACAGGGGACGACTAGTGTGGCTGACCACACATTCTCGTCTGTACTGTATTTAAACCTTTGGTAATAAGAAGCGTAAAAATCTTAACGTTTAGTACATATTCGGGCTGTCTTCCAATGTGCATGTTAACTAACGGAATGTTCGCCGACGGTGTTGAACGATGCGCTGACCACACATCAAGAGGATCAGAACCGGGTGTTGTTTTGGTTCTGGCTTAATTGAACAACGCTAGGAGGCAACAAGAAGACTTGCTGTACGGAAATATGAGTACAAACTGAAGGGATTTTGAAGCGATATGGGTTTTAGTGAAATGATCACGTAGGAGGAGAGTCTTTGCTTTAGCTCTGGAATCGCAAAGGAATTGCGATGGGAGCCAGCAAGCAACTACCCTCCAAGGCCAGTATTCCAATTAAAGGGAAGGATAAAAGTTAAGTCGAAATTATTATTATTATTATTATTATTATTATTATTATTATTATTATTATTATTATTATTATTATTATTATTATTATTATTATTAAACATTCGTGATGCAATAAGCAAGTAGAAATCGAAGTACGGGATACTGAACTAAGGCGTTGTAAATAGACTAATTTTCTTATGGAGGTGGTTGACTATATGGGTCTCGGGCTTCAGTTTGAGAAACAGAGTCGACTCGGCCTAGCGCTTTTCAGTTCGCTTGAGGATTTCAACAGTGCTATACAGTTGCAGCATCTCACGAGCAGGGAGAAAACGCCTTCAGTAACTTCCGGTTGAGTACGATAACATGACTTGGGTTCAGGATTTATCACATATGAGGGCTTTTCTCCTCGTCAACGAGACCGGAAGGGCGGAGTTCTTGTTACTTACACTAATATTTTACCTTCGCAGCGGCCCAGTGCGCGTTAAGTCTACGAGAGGAATGGTGGAACCCGCATTATCAGGTACTTTATTTTATTTAGTTTATTATTATTATCGCTCTTATTATCATTATTTCGTTTTTTTTTTCAAAAAGTCCTCTCAAATCCAGTATTGCCACAAATTTATCACAATTTGTTTTCTCATCAATTTTGGTCATTCCTAGGTGGGGGAACGGAACAACGAGAGCCCGTTCTGTTTTCATCCTTCTTATTATGATTCGAATTATTGAAGTCCGTGAATTCTTTATATTTCTCATAATTGCATCTCATATTGCCAGCTGAAAGACACTTGCTAAGTTGACATGAACGTTACATAGAATTCTATTTCGAACTAGTCTTAGAACCAATTTCAATTAACTCATCAATTAATAGCTGTCAGCTCCAATAAAGAGAGAGGAGCACTGTTCCTAAATACTAATAAGGTTATGATATAAAATTCGGTAGTAACCCGGTAATTTCTATTAAGGTATTTATTCTTAGAAATCAGAGAATGATTAGGGTACTTCTTACAGTCACATAGAACAGATAGAAGAAAAAGAAAAGATATGTTATACTCAAACATGTGTTTGGGGCGTCTATTGCGCTCACTTCCCAAGGCGGCGGCTTCTCAGGGTATCCCTCTCTAGCTCGTATGCGGTAGGTAGTCCATGGGTATCAATAAAATAAGTAACTACTCTTGATAGTCCTGCTGGAGAATCGGAGTAACTACACCTGGAGTAATCTCCTCCCTCAATTTCGTATCAATAAAACAAGCCACTACTCAGGTCTAGACTGCTCCAGATTTATGAACGTTTACTCGCGCTTCCTCTGCACGTAGCACTGAGTCGTTATCAATAAAAGAAGTGGTTGCTCATTTCTCCCATCTGTTGGGCGGTCATTTCGTTGTGGGTAAAGTGCATTTGTGGATATTATAAAATAGTTTCCACTGATACTTTCAAAGTCACAGTTACCAGAAAATGAGCGAAGGAAAGCAAAAGCTGTGAAGGCAATTACAGTGAAATGCAACGAAATATCAAATACATCTACGACTGAGACACAAATCCAAAAGAGAATCTTTAATATTCAAGCGAGAATAAAACAAAAATAAAACAAAAAGAAAAAAGAAAAAAACGATAAACAAGAAAGTTCGGATCCAGCAATATCAAGATTAACACGACAAGCGCATATCACGTGTTGTCCAAGGTCTTTGTAGATTGTTTGGCTTTAAGAACGAAATCAGACGCTTAGCCCCTTTGTTCTTTTTTTTTCTTTCTTTCTTTCTTTTTTTTTAAAGTCAAGCCAGTCACATCATAAAGCACATCCATCCGATTGCATTTTCCACACCATACTACGTGTCCCCTTTCGCCTTTGCATAAAAAAGTACATTCTCATGTATACACCCTTCCTCTCAACATTGAGTTGAATTGATTTTGAGTTTAACGTCCCTTTCAGTAGCGAGGCTATATGAGACGGGACCCACTGATTAACGTGAAATCCGAACCACATGAGCTTCCGCCGGGAATCGAACGTGGGTCTCTCATGCCAAAAGCATGTACGCTAACCGCTTAGCCACGAAAGAGCTCTTCCTATTAGTGTATTCGTTTCCAAAGTACTAGGTCTCTTTATTGCCACGTGTGTATAGACAAGTGCTCCGATAGCACCCGGAAATCTATATTGTTCTTGCCACTCTGCCTTTGCTATTTGCATATTACGCACACTTCCGGAAACAATCAATTTTCAGATATTGCAATAATCGCATCCATTACATTTGTAGTAGTCATAGATACATTACTTTGAGCAACACCAGAATCCCCTGACATTCCGACCTGGAATCCAGGATCACTCACGTAGCGCAAGAAAACCCACATCTTTTCCTCATTACGTAGTGCACCACCCCAAATTTAGGTAACCACTCTACTCAGAATGTCTAGATAATGAGAAAGTTTAATTTTCTGTCTTGTTATTAAACCATCATGAGTTAATCACACTGTAGAATATTACACTAATTTATCTTTAATGAGGTTCTAAAGTTTCAGTCATGTAATAATGAAAATGTCATTATTAAAGTACACTGTATGATATCGTACTAGTCGGAATTCCGAAAGATAGCCTGGTAAGATCTCAGACTTCCGTTTCAATACTCGTTTATTGGCCGCTAGATTGTTGCAAAGTTATTTTGAGGTTTGTCTTCCAATTAAAGAGCTGATTAGCAACAAGTGTTAGCTATAAGAACCACATTGTGTTATATAAAATTGATTCTTTGTGACTTTTTTCAGGTCATTTCCGGGAGTTCCTGGTTCATACCTCGGGGAGGCTTCCCGATGGAGTTATTTCGAAGGGCTTTTGGACTCCCGACCAATTGGTACATTCCAACGAATGCTGTGGAGCAATTTTGAGGGATCAGGTGAGTATATATGGTCTTTGCTTCTCTTTCTTGCGGTCCCTTTATCGATTCCCGCTCAGTAGCAGTATTCTCATGGTAATAAGTGAAGAGCGGAGTATGGTCAATAAATCAACCGGAGAGCACACGTGACGAGTGATATTGCGATCGGTTTGTCTTAGATTACACTATTTTCTCCTACTGTAAGTGTTTGAACGTCAGTAACCGTCATTAACGCGCGGTAATGTTGGTTAATCAACCCAGTCTTTAATCATCCCAGAAGAAACAGAATGCAATTACGTATAATAGAATTACCTATAATTACCAATTACCAATATAATTACCTATAATTATCTATAATTATTATCTCTATTATTAACGATATAATATAATTACCTATAAGAGTGTGATTAATAAACACAGTGTGCGAATTAGATAATCTATATTGGGGGGGATAAAATTAGGCCAAAGGAAATAGTCTGAAGGTTCAAATTTCAAAATGAGACAACAAATGCCTTACCCCACATATATATATATATATATATATATATATATATATATATATATATATATATATATATATATATATATATATATATATATATATATATATATATATATATATGTGTGTGTGTGTGTGTGTGTGTGTGTGTGTGTGACATCTGTAATAAATAAGAGATTTATTAATTTAACAAATCTACCGACAATAACTATGCACATATATATTGTCTGACATACACACACCCCACTAAACCTTTCTGAACGTGTTTTAATGTTGTACTCACTCTTGTCCCCGTAGCTTTCTCAGGTTTATTTAGTTTATTTGGCTCGAGCGATAGCCATGATCACAAGCATATGTTAATTTTTCCACTCATATTGAAAGCTTCCACGTTGCATTAATATCTACAGGTTGCGAAAAGAAACCTACTTCAGTCTTGTGAAAACCACTAAAATTATCAGTTAAACCGGACATTTTTTTTTTTTTTTTTTTTTTTTAAGAAAATCTAGTTATAGCCTATCAAATAAGAAATGGATTGTTGCTGGTCCCGATTTCTCACATCAAGGTCAAATCGAAGGCCAAATATTTAAAATCTCTCAATTCAAATTTCGAGCTTGTGCTTCTACTTCCCGCTAAAGCTGTGCTCATCACGACTTTTTTCTCCAAATATCGATTCCGTGATGGGCACAGGAAGTCAACTCTTAAAAATTACTTTACTGTTAGGTTGAAGATGAGTTGATTCACTATGGGCTACGTTATTCAAATAAAGTAAAACATTACACTGAAGTTTTTCAGACAACATTAATTGCGTGGACAGTAAACTGTACAGCGAAAAGATGGAAAAATGAAGGGTTAACTTTAAAAAAAAAAAAAAAAAAAAAAAAAACGCTTCAGTTCAAATACTTATACAGACACGGACAATGAAGACCATGTGCTAACAAAGAGTACACTGGAAAATGAAATAACATGTTATAACAAAAATTAAAATATGATAATCGATACAAATATAGAGGATGAATATGACATATCCGAACTTCACCAAGTATGGTAGAAGAAGCTATTTGTTTACCTTTTCTTGGCCAACCGCTAATAACATTTATAAATCTATATGTGGCTTTGTTATACGCAATTAGTACATTCAAATTCACAAACGATGACGAACTGAAGGGTATGAAGGTACAGTTGCAAGTAACAACCGTAGTCATAATAATATAGTTCTACTAAACAACGTTGAAAATAGTGGGTAATTAGGTGGTAAGTAGAAATGACCAAAACTGAACAGTTTACATCGATCATTTCGAAATACAGCCAGAAGATTAAATTTACAAGAAATAACAAAAATCAGTGAAATTTGGAGTTATACTAAGCATAGTTTGAGGGCGAAAGCGAGCATTCCCGGTGGGGATACTTCAGCTGACTTCTTTGGGGGGGGGGGGGAACAAAATGTGATTGAGGGGGAAAATCCCCATCATCCCTCCTGGTAATTCGCACCCTGAATAAACAGCATGTAATTATTTACATGATTAAATATTATGAATCGAAAACAACAAGTATGATTAATAAAACAACATTTTTCTGATTTATCATCGCCTGGCTATTCAATAATGAAAACAATGTCGTACATAATTAGCATCATTAGCCCTTTGGGGATCCCATGATGGTACAATTTGTACCATACGGGGTGTTTCATGATACACTGCGTTATAACTCTCCTATTTGAGCTTTTTCGTCCGTTTTTTTTTTTTTTTTCAAGTCCAGAGGCATTGTAGAAGACCTTACGTATGGTTTCACACCTTCCTGCGTCGAGACATAGGAGGTGATGACGTCATAATTCTAAAATATATATTTTCTTTTAATATTGCGGGGCCGGTCTATGTTCATTATTTTTTGGCGGGCTTATTTTTGCACGTAGAAGATTGAAATTTTGCACAAACATTCAGTCCACCGAGTAGTATTTACCAGATTTTTTCAGATCTCTGCGTCAAAACAGAGGGGCAAAATGTTGAAAAAAGGGATACTTTTACCAAAAAATCCCTTTCTTCGCGATTTTCCCGCCTTAGATACATGATGGAGACAAGTGAATGGTACCGCCTGAAAGGCAGTTCTATTCTGAAGAGAATGATGTGCGACACATGACCCTAGGGTAATTAGGGAAGTGTCAGGGAATTTTTATCAAAATTTACTTCTGTACAGGGGAATTTTGGACATTTTCGGTATTATTTTTTGCGGGCTTATTTTTGCACCTAGAAGATTGAAATTGCACAAAAATTCAGTCCACCGAGGAGTATTTATCAGATTTTTTTCAGATCTCTGCGTTAAGACAGGGGGGTCCAGAGGGGCTAAAAGTTGAAAAAAAGGATATTTAGACCCAAAAATCCCTTTTTTCGGGATTTTCCCGCCTTAGATACATGATGGAGACACGTGAGTCATACCGCCTGAAAGGCAGTTCTAATCTGAAGAGAATGATGGGCGAAACATGACCCTAGAGTAATTAGGGATGTCTCAGGAAATTTTTTACCTGAGATCATGGTGTTTTACGGTAATTTGGGGTATGGTGTGAATTCCTGATAAAATTTCTCCCGCCCTTAGTCCCTCTTCATATTCAGCCACTGCAGTGGCGCAACTCGGTGGCACAACTGCTTGTGAAGCATTTCTTTAAATTGCTGCCTTCGTTTGCTTCCACTGCAGTTGCTTCCACTAAAACGGTTGCCTCCACCGACCGCTCTCGCGCAACTGTCTCGAGCAACTCTCAGTGTCCGTCACTCGAGGAAAAGCATTGCTTTAAATTGTAGCCTTCGTACGGGGACACTGCAGTGGCGGTCACCGCACAAGGTTGCCAGTGTATCTCGATGCCAATGTATGTATATGTTGTTTTTTTTTTTTTTTTAATAAAAGGAAGAAAGAAAAGAAGAAAAGGTGCTGATCAGACGAAACGTGCACACTTGATCTTTCCGTGCCTGCCCTAGTCGCGGGTTTACTACTCCTCCCCGATGCGGGAAATTTTTAACACAATAGAAAATAATAATGAAAAACTTATTTTATGCATACCTTTATTTCGTTTTAGTATAAATTTTAATGAATTTTCATTTTACATATGTTGTGAAGAAAGACTTTAATTACTATAAATTCACGATCTTTTCTTGTTTGAAATAGTTACAGAGAATGATGAGTTTTACAATATGCGTTGGCGCAATAATGAAATAAATTCGTTTTGAATTTTCGCCCGTAATAGTTTGAATATTCCAACACTAAGAATTTCATTAAAGGAAATAAAATAATCGGATTGCAAGGGCACCCATCAGGAGGAGCAAGGTGGGGCGAACGCCCCCTAGAGGAAATTGTACTTCAGAATATCGAAAATCCAATAGAATTTTTACATTAGTTACTGCAAAATTTGAAACTATTTTTGAAACGTCGCTTGTACTGCCCCCCTTGTAAACCACAACATGGGCGCCCTTGTCGGATTGTTGAACTTTATCTAGATTTATATTGTGACAAGGTGTTGAGGAGCACATGCACAGAGGGTTGCGGGGGAAGTGCAGTACACCATAATTACCCGCCTCTTCGCTACTGTCTACTGCAAGTAGAACGTTAAAATTCTATTTAGCTTCGACGACCAATGATTAACGCCAATAGACTTCCTAAATCAATTATTATTTGGAGACTGTTTGACTTCTGTTATTATTATTATTATTATTATTATTATTATTATTATTATTATTATTATTATTATTATTATTATTATTATTATTATTATTAATAATAATAACAATAATAATACAATATTTTTGCACTTTTCTTCGTCTTGCTAATTAAATTTTTATTCAAAGTGCTCCCCTCAAAACGTTGCGCTCCTAGACTCGGGCCTAGTGGTAAATCCAACTCTGCCTAGTCGTTTATTATGTTTTGTTCTTTGAGTATTAGTCATTCATCACCAGATTAGCAGCCACCCTTTATGCCAAATGAATCATTTCCGGATACATTTATAACTATTATTATTATCACGTAACGGGACTTATAATATTGTATTCTTAGTCTGTCCGTCCGTTACTCCTACGATAACTCTTGGACAAATGCCAAATTGTTATATTCTGTTTTTGCAATAGATATGTGGAGCGATTATGGTATCTCGTACGAGTTCGTTAATGGAGACGATTAATCAACCGGACGTGGTAAAAATCAACCATTTCCGGTTTTAACGTTGCCATTATAGAGCGAAAGCCATAATAGATAGCGAGAAGGGGTTTTCTGAGATCGATTAAGTGTTCCAAGAACATCTTCCATGTCCATCCTTAATACTGTATTAAAACCGGAAGTGGTAGAAATCCAGTACGACTTCCGGTTTCAATATTAATCTATATAAAGAAAACCGATAAGAGAACAAGTTCGATTTCCTTGGAATCGACCTAGTGTTCTGAGAATAGTTCGCATTTTCTCTTTTAACATTTTATTCAAATCGGTAGTGGGGGGCACGGTGGCTCAGTGGTAGAGCGCTCACCTCTGGTGCTTGGGGTCCCGGGTTCGATCCCAGCCTCCGCCAAGTGAACTTTGTGGTGGACAAACACCGTGCTCGTGGGTTTTCTCGGGGTTCTCCCGTTTCCTCCCACTTTCTTCATGCCACCATTTCACTCATCTCTCATCATCACCGTCTCCTTTAGCCTAACCGGCATAACCGTGGGACGTAAAACTCAAAGATTTCATTTCATTTCATTTCAAATCGGTAGTGGCAGAAATCAACCATTTCCGCTTTCAGGGTTGATCGCCATAGAATAAAAACGATAATAGATAGCGAAAAGTGTTTTTGTAATCAATTTAGCATTTCAAATATATGTACTATCTCCTCTCTTAACCCTCTATTTAAACCAGAAATGGCATAAATCAACTACTTCCGGTTTAATCGTTGATTACTATAAGGTAAAAACAGTAATAGGTAGGGAGAAGCGGTTTTCTGTAATCAATTGTGTCCCAAGAATAATATTTCATCTCGACTCTAATCTGTTTACTAAAACCAAACCTGGTATACATGTACCATTTTTGGTTTCCAGACTAATTTGAAAAAAATATTGGCACGCCCCACTTTATTGTCTTTACAGAATTATGTATTATTGTTATTATTAATAATAATAATATTGTTATTATTAAATCATTAGGGAAAGAAGTAAAGGACGGAAATATGTTGTTGACAAACCAAATATATATATTTATGGGATTCTTTGTGGCTAAATGCTTAGAACTTGCATCCTTGCAGGAGTCGGGTTCGATTTCCGGTGGCAGGTACTGTGGTTTGTAGATCTACGTCCCATGTAGCCTAGTAGCGTAGGTGTTGAAATGAAGTTGAACTCTAAGTAATAAAAATGAAAAGAAATCTTTAAGTTGTACGTCCCACGGATATGCCGGTTAGGCTAAAGGAGACGGTGATGATGAGAAATGAATGAAATGATGGAATGAAGAAAGTGGGAGGAAACGGAAAACCCCGAGAAAACCCACGAGCACGGTGTTTGTCCACCACAAAGTCCACATGGCGCGAGCTGGGATCGAACTAGGGACCACAAGCACCGGAATAAGTAATAAAAATATATAAACAAAAATATAGGTAAGTGGAAGAGTATTACCTGCGTCTAACAAAAGAATATAAATTGAGAAATTAATTACAAAGTTTATATTGACTTTGGAGCTGCAACAACTCAAAAAAAAAAAAAAAAAGTATGGAAATAATATGCATATGTATATAGTCCTAATGACAGGATTGCTCTCATGGAAATCCTCCTCTAAGGCAAATCTCTTAGCAGAAAGAGAGCCGTCCTGTGAATCCTCAGGAACCTCATTCAAGCTAGTTTAGGCCAACTGTCATCCGGGGAATTTAAAATATTCCCCTTTATATCAGCATCTTCAAAACCCAGGGAACTAACTCAATTAAAAGGATTTAGTTATAAATATCTAAAAATTTTCGACATACGGAAGGTTTCGACATACGGAAGTAGTTAAAGAACTTCATTTTGTCTGCACAGAGATCACGATACAAAGTATGATACAGGCCAGTTTGCAATCTCGTTGATAGCATGGGATGCACGGACATTCGTTTTTTCACTCTACGTTTCTTTTTTTTGAGCAGCAAAATAAGAAGTGCTTGCTTACTATTAACAGCCATTTCTCAAAGTGGAATAACTTGAGATAGTGGAAATGCTTCTACGAACTATATGAACCGGATAGTCGCCGAATGGACACTGAAATCTCGAACCATGAACGGTTGTGTGTGTGTTTATGCGTGTTTCATGTATTTTTGTGTGTCCTGGCAACACCACTTATAACTTGGGCAGTAAAAGGGGGGGGAAAACAGAAAATAACAAAAAGCCCTGGTACCTGCTGTCGGTTGCTCGTCTTTTCACAAACATTGGCGCAACTCAGTGTTTCCACTCAGTGGCCGCGAACGAAGGGGACCTTAGTATTCAAGATAGAAACTTGAAATTTGGCACACACATTCAGTATACCAAGTACTATTTATCAGATTTTTTTAGATGGCTACGTTTACACAGGGCTGCTCCAGAAAGGCCCAAAGTGCGAGAAAAAATTTCCCTCCAAAATTTTCCCTTTGACATCATTTTTCCCGCTCTCGGTATACGGTATGAGCATGCAATTGGTACCATTTGAAAGCCAGCTCTATTCTGAAGAGAATGAGGTATGAACCATGATCCTAGAATAAATAGTGACGATGCAGTAGCTGCTTGACTGAAAGTCTAAAAAATAGCCCAAAAAGCCGAGTACCGGAAAGGGTTAGAGTAGACACTTTAAAGCATGGGTCATGTGTAGCGTATATACAAGAGCACTGTTAGGGGAAGCCTGGCAGATCAGATCAATGTAAGGACGCATATGATACATGCGAAAATTAGTAATCTTAAATCTATTTCTTAGAAACATAATTGGTTAGTAATAGCGACAATGGATAAGTAGAGGGAGATGAAGATAGCCAAGCAAGCACTAGCAACTCCATTTATGGGATATAGATTCTCATAATGGAAGCAATAGGGCGTCGACAGACAATACATTTGTCGACAGCCAAGGCGCACGTAGTACAGGTCGCCGCATGATTGCACGGGCGGAACATGGCTTGTATATCGTGGACACAGCAAATCTTACAAAGCGCAGAGCGATCGGTGGGAGTGTCGTCCGTGGAAGATACAGTAACATAACTAGCGACCGGTACATCTTCGTCGGTTGTTGTAGTGCTCTCCAATGAATATTTAATGAACGGCGAAGTGGAGGGGGTGAGAGAGATGGTTGGTGAACTTGGTCGACGAAGGCTTTACCCTTCTTGAGGAGGAGGTATGCACAGGAAGGGGCGAGTCGCGCATGTTCGACCCAAGGGTCATCTGCGGGCATCCATTGGTGAAGACCTAAACCACAATAATAGAAGATGACCCCATCGCCCTTCCCAGTATAGAAAAATCTTGCTGCACTTAGTGTCTCTGGTCGTTGTGTCAGGGCCAAGGGCCACGAGGTGAAGGTCGCGAGCCGCAGTTGTTCAGTAGGGTACTGACGGTGTACCGGGCGTCGGACTAGTACTTCGTATTCGGTAGATGTAGAAGTGGTGGGTATCGGGTCACGTTCAGAAATGGAATGAGGTCTGAATTCGGGAAGAAGACTTCCGCAGACATCTTGCCCTGTACGACATAGTTTGTTTGAGGGAATAATGGGGTTGTTGTTGACGTCGAAACCTCGCAAATAGGGGCAGTAAGGAGAATAGCGTTTATGTTCTTTCTCTGCACAATCGCCGGGCTGGAACTTGCCGACCTCTAACTTACAGAAAATGCAAGCGACAACATCAGGAGGGCGGAGGAAATAAAAACCAGTGCGGGCGAGTGAAGCCGGTGAAATGAAAGGTACCGACCAGTCAGTGAAAGTGGCCAACCGGACTCTTTCGTCCCTTAAATCCTGTACTGGGGAGGTCGGTGTGAATATACCCTGTGTATTATCCATAATCTGGAAAGAAAGATAACACAAAATTGGAGATCCAAGAAGGAAATTATTATGCTTTTTAACCAGGATCCGTTTTTTTAATTTTTATTTATTAAATTTTGTTTTTCTTTTACCTATCCTGTAACACTTAAGTAGTGTGGGGGGGAAGGCACTCAAGCAGAATACGGTACACCGCGTCGGCGACGTCGAAGGTTACGTCTGCGAAGGAGGGTGATACCGGTTAATACTAGGGACACTAAGCCACTAACTAGAGTGACTACCATGAAACATAGATTGATAAGAAACACTGTATAGTAATCTGTTGACATGATTTCACTGCGGGTACTGCTGAGTCTCAAAGCACAGGGGTAACAGAAAAAACGGCACCGTTGAGTGAGTAACGTGTTTTAACCACTGAACGGGAAGGAGTTTAACAATACGGGACTTCTCAAATTGGTCGTAATGCATGGATAAATTGGCTGTTGGGTTATGTCTTGAAGCTTTACTGAGCATCTGCACCCAAGATTGATAAGAAAACTTCCATAATCGTCCGGGGAGGACATGTTAGGGATATCGGCTTCCGGACAGGAAATGTGAATTGCTAATTCTTTTCTGGCTAAAATGGTGACAGTAGTAAAATTCAATCGATGAAATAGTTCAATATTCGGGAGGTACTGGCATGTCATAGGGCAATTCTGTTGAATTGCTGTAGATTTCGAGTGAAGAAGGGCCATAAGGCAAGGCAGAGTCGCAAACTCTGATGGTTGAAATTCGCGAACCAGACATATCGATTCTCGTGAAAACTGACAGTCAACTGTTAAGAGCTTGTCCAGCGGAGATCGTACTACTACATGCCGTATGGGTATATGCACATGGCAAACCTGGTCTTCCCTTTGAGACGGAATGAGTCGAAGATGCAACAGTTTTAGGGTGGTTCCTTTTCGTCGTAAGGGTAATTTGATAGCCATAATAACCTTTGTCGGTGCTATAATGCATTCGCTAAACTTATGCGCGTAGAGAATGGAAATGTCCGTTGGTGGGATAACTAGTTCGTATGAGGTGATTGCTAGCTGTCGCTTCAGCTCAGAAGTTAAATTATGTAATAAACTGGGAGGGACTAAGGTCGGTGTGACGACGTGCATCATGCAAGCGGAAACAAGCTGGTTCCAGGTGAGATTATTATGGATCGTCTTTAAGATTTTCCGCGGTATCATTGATGCGTGTTGTGCTGAACGCAGATGATTCAAAAAGGTTTGTAGTTGCGACGCAGTAATCCAACTTTGTTGGACATGAACTTTAGTGACAAAGACAAATGCATAACCTTGTTGACTGTGGTCTTTCATTAAAATCTCATGACCATTTTTGGGGAGTTCGACCCACTTACTGGTGTCTGATGGGACGAATGCCTCGTATTGAAATTCCAATACTAAAGGTAACGAAGAATCGTAAAGCAATACATGTGGGTCATGTTCTGTAATAATACCTGAATGTGCCAATGTTGAGAGTTCGACTGCATGTGTTCCCACGGATGTGGTCATTATAAGGATTGATCCTACAACTAGTCAAAATGGGGTACTTCGGGGCGCAATGGGAGGACGCCCAACTGGGGGTCAGGGTTGGTCATTATTAGAAGTAATCGAACTACCACGCAGGGCTGGAAATAGTCTTAGACAGAGAACTTTATAACAACAGACGAAGAATATACCAAGCACTGCCATACCGAGAACTGAATATAACAAGGGTTCAGTCCATTCATGAATAATTCCTTGGGCTTTCACAGAAGTTGGTAGCGTGAAGATAAAAGGCCAAAGGTTCGACCGTAGTTGGAAGGCTACGTAAAGTAAGCACAGGGTGATGCCTGTATTCCAGATAAAAAGAATAGATAAGTACGGTCTACTAATGAGTTTAGTTATATGGAATTCGTTTGGTAGTGAAAGGGGAATCAGTCGTTCTGACCTTATGGGAGGTTCAAAATAATTTACCCTCACTGACCAATTTTGGTTCAACGTAGAATTAAGATCAGTGAATTCGATTTCGTCAAATAGGTTTCGTGGCAACGTTAACCCGTAAGTGCTCGCGTGGGGGTCTCCTGGACCCCAGCATGTTTCCTTAGCGATTTTCCTGAAAATGGAGTTGGTTATACAGTTGCCACTTACAGTACGTTCCTGAGAAACATCAATATTTTGCGTTTTATTAATCATTGAGTCGAAAAGAAAGGTTATAAGGAATGTCTCTAACAATTCTCACCGCAATATTTTAATTTACAGCTAAAAAAACAACAAAAAATATGGGGGTCTGTGGCACCCCCACGCGAGTACGTACGTTACAAAAAATTGCGCGACTACTTACGGGTTAAAGTTTTCAGGGGTAGCCAGGTTAATGGTAGCAGACGTTTTACCGAGGGGCTGGAAACAGTCGTGCGGGCAAGGAAAACGCTTTGGGATTTGCAAACGCTGATCTACCTCTAAGGTACATTGATAATTGAGATTGGTCTTAAGAGAACCCGGGCTCTATGGATCTTGTTTAATAATTTCCGTTTGATCAGGACAGGTTAGGGTCATTTCGGCTGGTGGATTAGTAATGAGAAATTCGTCTTGGTGCAAGGGGGTAATTCGGCTGACATTGGAAAGTGCAGAATTGATTTATTTCCTCCACCGAGGAGGTTTGCCATAAATGATAAATGCATGTCGGGCCTGAAAGGAGGTGATAGTCACTTCCGGTATCTTGCAAAGTCCATCAGATCGACTTAAGCAGGATACAATCTCGTGTTCAACTAAAAGGGTTTCGAATTCTGAATTCGTGGCTAAAATAGTCGGTTCATGGATTACTTTACACGTTTGGTTTTGATAATGGAATGGAAAGGGGATTAAATGGAACAATTTAAAAGGCTTTGGGCCCCTGATAATGGGGATTTTCGTAATTAATGTAATGCGATCATTTGAAAAGTGACAGGTGGTGGTTCGGAGATTATAATAACGAAAAATTTCGGTTTCAGGTATGGCTAAGGGATAGCCTTGCTTTTGTAAGCGAATCGATAAGGTGCGCAGATCGTGAGTGAGTTGTTTAGGGTTGACCGCACTTAAGGACATATTACCTTCGATGCATGCCGAATGAATATCCTTGTTTTGTCGTTCATACTGTAGAGAGGCCAATAGTTTGCTTAGCACTAGGACCTGTACGGAAAGTGCAGTGTTATGGTTTCTATGTTCTTGCTCGATTACCCGGTTCACCGTTTTCTGCAGGACTTTGATTTTTGATTGAACGGATTGTAACGCATTTTCTACCTGGAGGGAGAAGTTCTTAGTCGCATCCCGCGTGAGAACGATGTTACGGTGATCTGAATGTATTTGGGTTAACAGCTGATTGATTAACTCCCCCATTTTTCGTTGTGTAGTTACATAATTCTGGAATGTATTTTTCGACATGGTGTTACAACACCATGAGAGAAAATTACCTACAAAATCCAAACCGCGCTTAGATTTTTCCGACTGGAACATAGCTAAATCTAAAAATTCGTTCTGTAGTTGCAAGTCTGTAACTTTTTGAATGTCGACGGTGGATTGCAACAATTGACAGGAATGCTCCAGTGCGTCACGAGACTGATCACAATAACCCGATGTGAAGGCTTGCTGAATAGTCCTAAATTCATCATGAAGCTGCGGTAAGCGGTATATAGGGAAGGTATAGACCAACATTGCTAGTTTATGGTAAGCTACCTGTGAAGTCAATTGTTCCCAGAATACCCCGGCGTTAGCGAGTACTGAAACAGTCATCTCTGGCGTAGTGGGTAAAACAGCCATACCTATTATACACAGGAGGGTAATGAAATATCGTTGCCTCATTTTGCTTCTGTAAGAGAGAAGTTATAGATCATTCTAGATCAGTCTAGGGTCTGTTCTAGATCAGTAAAGGTCTTCCCATTTTCTTTGTTTCTCTTTTGTGTGTGTGTATGTGTGTGTGCGTGCCTTGAGATCTTATCTGACAGTTTTATTATTATTAATCCCTATATTATTAATCCAACATGTCTTTTTAATTGCTACTTACTTAATGTAGTATTAGTCTAGCAGCTAGGAGAGTCCTGTTGGGAGTTTGAGAGCCAGAAGGTTTCTTTGTTTTACCGAGTTCTACTATATTTAGTGTTTTAAAAAAAATTGGTCACATGTTCTGAATCGTGGTCATTATTGCGCAATGGCCGCCATCTTGAATATTCCTTTCGTATTCACTACATTTTTCTTAAATACATCTAGCTCAAGCTGTAATTGTCGCAAAGTTATCAGTTATACCTCATTCGATTTGCAATAGTATAGGCTTTTAGGTGACGTTATTTACTTGTCAGTAATATACACAAGAGGGAAGTAAATAAGGAAAATTTTGAAAATTTCCCTCAAAATTTTCCCTTTTACCGATTTTTTGCTATTCTTATATGGCAACGCTGGGTTCTAGGCGGGAAAGAAAAATTACATACATTTCCTGTAATGTGATAAATATATACTGAAAGTTTTGTCTTAATTGGTTCACTAGCAGAGGAGTAATAAAATATTTTGTATTTTATGATTTTGGTCGCTCTAACAATCTTTGGATTTAATGAAAGTACTTTTGTCATATGGAAAGACCTCCAGCTCAGACTGTAATTGCCGCAGAGGTACAAATAATATTTCGTTTTATAATTTGTTTGATTAGAGTAATAAATGGTGCGGATTAATCTTATATATATGCCATTATAACTTATGACAAGGAATTATAAGGGAAATAAATATAAAATTCACACGAAATATTTTCCTTTAATGATGTGGAAACACTAAAAGATAGAAGTGGAAATACTAGAAATTCACTAAACATTAATACCCAATATTTAATTCACAAGTGAAGACATAGATTTTTTAAAAATCATAACATTTCATGTTTCGTAATTAAGAAATAGTCCACAAATGTCTGATAAACTGACACTTTCATCCCACATTTACACACATATTCTTCACTTTACATTTATAGAATGGACAACACGGCATTTGTTTCACTCTGCAAGGACAAACATTAACTTTTGCACATGTCTTGCACATACAAGGAGAGACAAATTAAAGAGGTCTGAAATATCCAGTCGTTATTATTGGCTTAAGATATCCTGCTCCTTCTATGTAACCATACTCTAATGGATTCAGTGGTTTGGCTTCATCCAGCACAGTCATCCATATGTGGCACTGAAGATATGCACGCTGTATATGAAAGACTATCGTTGATGATGGTGGACATAGTTGAGAAAAGTTGATAGCTTTTGCTTTGTGGTATTGTTCAAATCGTACCATACCACAGTTTGTTTTTGATGAACCAAGTACTTTTGCGATAAAAAGCTCGGCATTTTGTATCATTCCTTCATCCAAGGGAGCAACCCCAAAATTGTTCAACAGGGTTCCTGATGTCATTGCTGTTTTAAGTGCCATAAGTTTTCTCCCAACCTTACTTGTGGTATCGCAACCAGTTAAACTGTGAACACCAGGAAGAACATATAAAAGTGTGTCGTCCATGTTCTCCGTCATTTTGTGAAGTGGTATGTACCTCATAGATGGTCGTGTGTCTTTGACAACCCACAGTTCTTTCAGGCCACATTTTTTATAACTCTTTTTGAAATGATATAGTGCCGAAATCATAACATCTGTATCTACTGAGGCAATCATAACTCTTTCAATGGAATCAGTTTCGACCATGTGTTGGATGTGTTTCATGATTCTATTATCAGCTTCCTCACATTCACAGTAAAGATCTGGTACCAAACTAACAGATTCTTCGGTTAATTTCAGGCATAGCTTTGGGTTATGTTTGTGACCTCCTCCCAAATACAAAGATTTTATAGAATTTCCTTGATCGACAATCCACTCGATGAATAGTTCTTGCAAACGAGCTTTGTTCTGGCTTGAAGCCCAAAAAGTATCCATGTTGACAGGAAGGGGTGCATTTGGGTTACTAGGAATCACATCAATAGGATCAACATTTTTTGTCTCCTCAGTCGCTCCCAGTTTTTGATACTTTTATTTTGATACAAGTCAAACACTATGTCAGTGCGCAAACAACCTTCGGAGAGTTTTAAAAATATTTTCCATAAATAGTCAAAGTAGTCTCCAAACGTGTTACACATAAGTCGTTTGACATAGACTTTTCGAGCGTACACCATAAAGTCAATCACCATTGCTGCTCTCGTTTCCTGCGTTGGTAGATGACTAACTACATCATTCTTATTTAAAAAGTGTTTTTCAAGTTCTTTGCTGAGTTGTGCTTTATCTGCTTTCTTTAAGAACTTATCATCTGTTAGATAATACGATGTAGATGTAAGCTCGTATTTTAGTACTGTTTCAATATCAAAATTTCTTGAACATGCTACTTCTATGAACCGAATAGCATTATTTGTTTCTTGGAGTGCCGTCTCGGTTGCAGATATGTGTTTCTTTATCTTTGGAAATTGTTTATGTATGGGATCTAGAATACCTTTGGATTTGTCAATAAACCTTTCTTGAACGAAGTTTTTGTAGCTAGTATCTCCTTTTCCTTGTATAGAGAGTAAGTACTTAGCTATTACTTGACCAATTTTTGTTCCACTTATAATGTTAGAAATTCCACAACTATCAACTTTCGAAAAGGGATTTCGTTTCTTAAGCACAAGAGTTATCATCTCTGAAATATTTTGCTGCTCTTGAATTGTTAAAGACTTCGAAAACTCATGATGAAGAGCATATTCATCGTCTTCATTAAGGCCACAAAACCGCCTCAAAAAGTATGTTATATTTTCTTTCTAATGTTTGATAAGATCGTGTTTTGTCACGGCTTCTTTTCGTCTGGTTACTCCGATTATGCCTCCAGATCCCTTAGCTGGCTTATTGTAGTGTTGCTCTTGTGCTTGATCCAATGCAACGCTGCTAAATCTATTGTTACGATGTTGAACTGTGGAATGACCGTTCTTAAACTCATTATAGATCAGAGGATGTTCTTGTTCTAGTTTTAACCAATCGTGGTAATATAGAGTACACCATCATGCATAATTTGTTCTGTCAAATGAGAAGAGTGGCAAACACTCTCTTGGCTGCACACATGCAAGTCCCAGTTATTTTCTCTGTCTGCTCGAATTGTTTCGGAGAAGAGGAGCAAGTGTGGAGACAAACTGTCCCCAATAAGCAAACATTTCACTTTTTTGTGCTCCACTTTCTCTAAATTTCTCAAAGTCCATTCTGATATCACTTAGGTTTTCGATAGCACATTTAGTTTCTTTAGTTAAACTTTGTTCTTCATACACTGATAAATGTATGCGTTTTACTATTGAGAACAATTCGGAGTATTTAGTTATGTTAACCTGTTCCATGAACGCCTTCCACTCCAGTGTTTCCATTATTTCACAAAGCATTCCTATTGCTCTAACTCCCCGGCTATAGTGGTTTCCTTTAAAAGCGCTTTTAGCAGTGTGTGGACCCATGGTTTCAGTCTGAACAAGAATTTCCAAATCTCCACTGCTCTTGAGGTATAGACCAATACATGCAAGCACGACTTTCTGAAGATGAAATCCTCCAAGGCTAAGAAATATGTTGGAAAACTTTTCGGGTTGAAGAAGCTGAATTTCTTTAGCTATATGATATACGCCTTCGTCACACCACAGTGAACTCTCTTCGACATTTAACTGGTGCAAGATATCTTTTAAATTACACATTGTTGTATAAATAGAGTCATACCGAGTTGCAGGATAAGGTAGTGTTGGAGTATATCCCGTAATGATCCTGTGAGATGGATGTTCAGACAGTGCACTCATAAAAGAGTTTCTAGAGGGAATCTTAACTTCCTGAGGGAAATCTAATTGAGGTACTTTGGATTTTTTAAGAAATCTTGAAAGAAACCATATGAGAAACTTAAAAGAAACCACCTGCCTGGCTGTTTTATTTCATTTGCTGTAATTAGGTCACTGCGAGGAACGAAAGTACTGAGGATACTGCACCTTGTTTTTGGCTTTGTGTGGTACAATAGCTTTTGAGCATCTATATCTTTAGTGAGAGTCCGTGAAGTGATATCAATGCCAAACGTTCCCAGGTATCTCTCTGGACTATCAGGTTCTTCTAACGAGACGTTAAGTTTATCACTCAGATGATGGTCTTGAAACAAGACAAGTACTATGTCGTGTGTTCCATGCATTCCTGAAAATGTAGCTGCTTCTCTGTCAAAATTGTCCATAGCACCTCGAACAGGAATGTTGGGTTTTATTGATGGAGGTATGGGAACACGGTGTCCTTTAGCCCTAATAATAGTCCTGTTTGCTAGCATTTGATCTTAACGTAGTAGATCATCATAACTGCAGCATAGCCCTTGACGGTTCAACATGGTGATGAGAGTTTTGGATCTACTTAAATGGTGTATTGCTTGAGCATTAGCGACATGTAACGGTGTTTTTTTAAGCCATTGTGTATTAAGAAATAGTTCATCTGAAATAAGGTATCACGTCTACGTTGAGTACTTGATGATTTACAGAATGAGGGTACTAATTCCTGAAGGAACTTTTTCCATTGCTTTGGCCGTGACTTATTCTATAGATTAAGAGTAACAACCAGTACTTTATGAGGAACAAAATCTGAAATCACTTACCTTTAAATCATTAATCTTCGCTTTATTGACGGCTTAGACGTTAACCTCGACTTTTGGTCATAGTCAAGACTCGAACAGTGCTGCCAACCTACGCACCAAGAAATTTCCTCTTGTATTTACTGTGCTACAGAGAAAAATAGAAACTTTTAATCGTATTTTCCACATTTTTTGATCCTTCCCATACGCACTTCTGGGAAGCCACCTAAAGGCCTATATCATTAAAAGTAGATCTTCATATTATTTGTATCTCTGCGGCAATTACAGTCTGAGCTGGAGGTCTTTCTATGTGACAAAAGTACTTTCATTAAATCCAAAGATTGTTAGAGCGACCAAAATCATAAAATACAAAATATTTTATTACTTCTCTGCTAGTGAACCATTCAAGACAAAACTTTCAGCATATATTTATCACATTACAGGAAATGTATGTAATTTTTCTTTCCCGCCTAGAACCCAGCGTTGCCATATAAGAATAGCAAAAAATCGGTAAAAGGGAAAATTTTGAGGGAAATTTTCAAAATTTCCCTTATTTACTTCCCTCTTGTGTGTATTACTGACAAGTAAATAACGTCACCTAAAAGCCTATACTATTGCAAATCGAATGAGGTATAACTGATAACTTTGCGACAATTACAGCTTGAGCTAGATGTATTTAAGAAAAATGTAGTGAATACGAAAGGAATATTCAAGATGGCGGCCATTGCGCAATAATGACCACGATTCAGAACATGTGACCAATTTTTTTTAAAACACTAAAGATAGTAGAACTCGGTAAAACAAACAAACCTTCTGGCTCTGAAACTCCCAACAGGACTTTCCTAGCTGCCGGATTATATTATAGGCATATTAGTTAAATTTACGATAAGATTTCAATCATTGCAGCTCCCATTGGGGATTTCCCTCGGGGGATCAGAAGAGTTACTCAGGGTGGATCAGGAGAAAAGAAGAGACATTCTCCAAGTAAGATGAATACCTAAGAAAGTGTTGAACATCCCGCCCACGTAAGGGGCCGTGCCATCCCCCTGCGAGGACGACATGGAGGTGAGAATTGGTAAACGAGAGACGTAAAGTTTGTCTTAGATAAGGAGAATTGGGACATCCCTTCCGTTTCCATAATTCGTTTTAATGTGTTTTGTAGCAACGTATATTGTCTTCCTTTGGAAGTTTTTTCTTTCTTTTGTTTTTCGTTTTATAAGAATGGGGTCGGAAGTCCGTCTCGGTTTGTCAGGTACGTGCATTAGTTCAGACTTGAAAACTAGTATAATGCCAGATTTCGACGAGCGCGCCTTTGAATTGTTCCTTCCGTTTACCACTTTTGTCAACGATTTGTGGTGGTGGTTTGTGGATGAGGGGCTTCCGATTACCCTCGCCACAGACATTCGCGAACAACTGGAGTGTGCGGTGCGTACTATTTGGAGTGAGTCAGACGGAGCGGAGGCTTTGAAGAATACTTTGGACACCTTAATCTGGCGTCTTCAATTTTTGGATAAGTTTCATTTTGGCCGGGTGGCCTTATCTTAACTTCCGTCTCTCCTTCAAACAGAGGTTTGGAGTATGGTGGGCTGTGTTGGATTCCATAGAGTAGGTAAACTGAAGCTAGTAGTGTTATATTGTTGCAAAAGGTCAGGAGACAGGCCTAGTCCGAATAACCTAACTACTTAAAACGGGATTAGTTCTTCTTCCAAGACTTCATCCCAAGTTACGGGTCGGGAAGCAACTCGTAAATGGAGTGAATTGTCATTCGTGTCCATTACTAAGTATACGCGGAATCCGAAGCCATAAGTCGCGTAAACATTTTTCATCCATCTTATGGTTCTCGAACCGAATGTATGTAACCAACCCTTGAATAGCATAAAGTATCCTATCTTATGGTATTTCAATGCCAGGTACCGTCGTAGGTAGTAACGGAAAAAGGGTGGTAATATCTTATCGGCCTATCGTGGAGGAATGAAAGAAAAGAGTTTCTCCCAAAGTTTCCGTTCCCATAGTGTTATATACTCCCATACCCGTAAGGGGATAACACTGCCTCTATTAATTGTAATACGATAGTTTGGTTCGCCAGAATTGGGCCTCTTGGAGATATCCGTTTCCTGATAATGACAACAAGTACAGGTGTTTAGTAGCCATTGACTGATCCTGGACATAGTGCAACCCTTCTATAATCTTTTGTGTTAGGACACTAATAGCTTCAGTCAGTGCGTTAACAGTCAAATTCCTGCTAATGAGACTAGCACAAATGGCTTCTAAGGCTTCTATAAAATCGTACGTTAGATGAATGTAAACTAGATCTGGCTGAAATTCTCGGTTTAAAACCGTAATGATTTTAGCAGCAAATGATTTAGAAAAGTAATGACGATTTGTCATGCGCGTTATAAGCTGCATTAGTGAGCACAATTTGAAAATCAACTTACGATGTCAGCCTCTAGAGAACCTCGTGGAACAGAGGGTGGCTAGTGAAAACAAACACAAAGAATAATAACGGAAGACTTTGGCATAAGAACGGGAATTTGTTTTTTTTTTTTTCATATTCTAAAATACTATAAATTAGAGTAAGAAAAAGTATTGTATTTACTTTTAGTATAATCAGTATTTGATTCTTGTCAACCAGTACACCAAACATTTTTTTGTTTTTTGGACGAAATCGAAGGCTCTGGCGATTCCAGTAGGGTAAAGTAGCACTCAAGGTATGGATCATAGAGTGTTTGCCGAAAATGCCGAGGTTTTGTATCCTTTACCTTAGTATTATATTATGTATCCTTTATCATAAGACCTTGCCCGTTGTATTTCTCTCCCCCCATTGTTTTGTGCGTGTCTAACGTGTATTGTCAGAATCCGCGAAAGGGTTAATCCAAACCGGCGTTTGTATCTTCTGATTGTACCAGGTGTACACGCGCATCACTTCGTCGGCACTACAACCGTACTGGGCGTACTCATTCGGGGAATGAGGATAGGGGGTCATTGGATCTGGAAGGTCTTCTAGTGGTACGGGAATACAAGGTTTCAGATCCATGAAAAGAAACTGGTGGAACACTTCCCGTAAAATAAAGGCCGCCGGTTCCCCATAGGTAAATATGACAGAACCAATCGGGACGCGGTGCCTCAGCTCGGCCAAGGCTTCATCCAAATAGCAGTCGCCTTGCTCATATCCCAGCGAATGCAGCTGTTCGTACAACCATACTGTTATTTGCTCGGAAGCTGTCAATTGGTCGTACGAAATGTATGGTTTCAACAAATAATTAAGAAGAGATACGTCAGGTATTTGGTCGCTGAACCGCGGAGGCATCAATAGAACTGACAACTCCTTAAGGATCGACACTCCGGGCGCTAGCTGAATGCTTTCTAAAGCCATGAAATAGGCGGGAGCCAGATAATACCTTTCGTTCGTAGTTTCGTTTTCTGCTACGTTCGCGTCAATCTCAACAATCTCGGACTCTTCTGCAGGCTGTGCCATAATTATTTGTAGACTAATCTAGAAGTAAAAAGTACTAGTTCGTGTCTTTTGCTTACATTGCTTTAAACTTAATCTAGACAAATAACTTAATCAAACAATTCATTTTTCTATTTTGTTACTATTCATTTTCACTATAGCTTACACAATAGCTCGTTCCTACACAATATGTTTAAACATTTACTAATTATTATCATTATTATATTTTTTAAGTCTGATTCTACCAGTAGGGTTCCCTCCAGTTCTCTCTAGTTTGTTTCACTTACTCTTTTGGTTTTTGTGAAGATTGGAACTTAACTCGGCTTTCTTGTGTAGTAGGTCTCCCAGATGGCGTAAGGGGTTGCTGCACCCTTAGGGGACGTTGAGAATAATTTTGCTGAGTTTGCCTAGTGTCCGTCCGCCAGTTAAAATTTCCGTTAGTTCTATTGCTTTCCCCTTGCGAGCAACTTGCTGGGGCCATGTCTGTTAAGGGAGTTCCCGAGACATGAGTGTTAGCTCAACATTAAGCGCGTAGGTGCTTCGCCATTCCACATCTGAAACATTTCAAGGGGCTTTGATTCTTGGATTTTTCTACTATGAACGTTGGCAATCTCCGTGGGGTTGCTTTGGGAGCCGGGGTTTTACGAATAGGCGACGTTTTCGAAGTTCGGGCTGTAGATTGGACATTAGCCAAGGTAGAAGTTTGTGCTCGTCGCATCTGCGAATAAGCTCGCGCCTTCTCATAACGCTCGAGGGCAGTTTTAACCTCTTCAGGAGTGTCGCATCCCCTTTCAATGACATAGCTGAGTGCGTCCGCTGGCAATCCTCGTAATAAATGGTGAAACTTTTCCTCAGCGCTCATGCTGGGGGAAACTCGTTGGCAGAGTTTCATCATGGCATAATAGTATTGTGAATGTTTCCTCGGGCTTCTTCGTTCAATTATGCAAACTAGCGTAGCTATCGGAAAGCTTGTCCGTATTAACGAATGCCGCACGTAGCTTAATCTCGGCGTCCTCAAATTTAGTAGCAGATTGTAAGTCATCACAATGTAGTTCATAAAAGTCTCGCGCGGGGCCATAGAGATAGGCAACCAAATATTTTATGCTATCGGCCTCGCTCCACTTATATAATTTCGCGGCAAGTTTGAACGTTTGTAGGAAATCTTCGAGGGATTCTCCCGGGGTTCCACCGTAACTCTCAATTTTAATACTAGGTACTCTCGGTGTTGTCGTGGCCATCTTAGTTCTGATTGTCAATAAGGCACAACAAGCAAATATAAGCAGGGCAGATTATATGGTGACTTACGTGAGCCTGTCAACAGAAAGATCAAGTTCTTAGCAGTTACCAGAGAGGGTCGTCCTGACTGGGAACAAGAACACACATCGTTAGACACTTTCGATTATGATACGCAAAATTAGAACCTTTACCATGTTAGGTAATGAAACTAACCAGATAGTAGATATGACCTTAATTCCACAGGAGTTTGCAAGCTGTACTATGGGAACCAAGCCCTGTACTTGGTAACTCAACACAAAATAAAAACTGCAACAGACCAACACGAATAGCGGAAATGTTTTCCTTTTGTACAGTAAGGGACACTTCTGGATGGTACAGCCATACGGAGATTTACGGTTAAACTGCTCCACCAGTTGAGTCCGAAGCATTTGCCGGGAAGTATGCAACCAAATTAACTTTAAAAGAAGGCGGGTGGCATAATCACCAAGCACGGAAAAATTCCTTACACTTTGGCGAAATTCCCATTACCGTCTACAGCATCATTTCCCCAAACTGAAATGAATCTTAGACGTGTAGTTCTTACGGCAAATATATTACTTGATATTTGTCCTATTTGTGGAGATAAATTGAAACAAAAAATTAAAGTCCAAACCTGTTGCTGTTGGAATGAACACTCTTACTGTCGTTTGATCTGAAATTACTTTGCAGAGTCTGAATAAATATTCTATCACTTCAGGAGGGTAGGAAGAGCGGATACCCCCTCATTCAGTGTGAAAACATACATTTAATCAAATGCTTAATGAGAGTGAGCCCATTGGCATCACTTTTATGACTTCAAGTTTTGCTCCTAAGCCATCTCATGCCATAGCTGATGGCATTGGAGAACAAGAGATGCAAATATGATGAGAGATACAGTCAGATGCGCAAATTTAGAATTTGAGACAAAATGATCGGATAGCATCCATATTTTGTCGAAAAGTTTGATTTGGTAAGTAGACATGTAAAAGCTCACCCGAACCTCAGAGCATACCACTACCAATTGTTGAATTCAAGTGGAGAACTCAGTTGAGTGCATCAGATGATTACGGAGGGGGAAAAACATCTTCAGATACGGGAAACAAAGAATGAAAAAATTTGACTGCTCTGAACAGGACTCGAACCATCAAACTCATAATTACGAAGCAATGACTGTACTCACTCATCCACGGAGCCACACAGAACGATAGGCAGTCATACGTCAGACACAGAATGTTTGTTACTTACAAAACGTTTTTGTAAGGAGGAAAGCTAAGGAAATTTCCCCTCTCTAGTTTTTCTTTCCCTGGCACTAAGGTAATTACTGTCCCAGTCTGGCAAGAATATTTTCCACCCCTGCAACACAAAACATTTATCCATGGCTGTTCTGCACAATTATACTTACACAAAACAATTCTTCCAATTCTATTAATTCCAGTACCAAGTAAACAGAAATACTGGATATGGAATTTTATATCTCGCCAATAGTCTTGCAGAAAATATCCAAATTTTTCTATTTGCAACAGAGGAGAGCGTACACGCAAGTTGCGCCCATGAGATTTGTTTTGCGGAGGAGAAGACAGAAATTAACATTGAAAATGGCAAAATCGCACGTTCAATTATAATATAATTTTATTTTTAAAAACGCCAAATGCGAAGGAGAATGAATGTATTCTCTTTGGTTGAAAGAATAAAATTATGGCTGAAGGTGGAGCTGAACATAGACTGATGATGTTTAGGAAGAATGCATGCTACCAATCAGTGGCGTAGCCAGGAGATCTGGAACCTCCGGACATTTGCACAAGTTGTTAAAACAAGCCCCAAGGATAGAAACATACCGAAGAAACCTCGCGATCGAGGTCGAGGTGTCACTCTCGATACTGGCACTAACACATGGATTCAAATGGGTATGGGCATGCGGAATATGTACGCTACATCGAGACCTAGAGGTCGACCGCGAGGGTGAATCAGTGGTCGCGATGATAAACAACCGAGTTTGTTTTTACATCGATGTTCAGCGGAAGCATCGCTGTGGCTCATGTTCTCTTTGGTTCTCCTTGAAGCGCTTCAAGGAATAAAGTTTTCATTTGTTTAAAATTTCGTCTGCAGAGGATTCTCTATGTCTACACTCGATAGGTTTTGCTGCACTGTTAAATTTGATTATGATAGACATATTAATAGAACTAGTGAGGAATGTTCCAGCAATATGGGATAAGAAACACAAAAAACATCATAATAGATAAGTTTTAAATAGAGAGTGGAAGAAAATAGCAACTGAAATGTGAATGTCGGGTAAGTTATTTATATTTATTTGAGAATTGTACTGTAACTTATTAGAAAAAAAGCTATTGTTAATTATATATATGCTTAAAAACTGCACTCCTCTCCCCCAATTCCGAGATTAATAAAAAAGGGTTTCTTGTAAATTCGTTACTGATATAAGGTAAAGAAATACCTGTAAAGACAGCCACATATCCACAGTGAGAAACTGTTGGATAATGGAATTGCAGTGACGAAACTTCATTTGCTACAGTTAATACCGCCTCCAAACCGAAACCTGAAGACATGCCTGTTTTTTTCAAGCACCTGGAGGAATGGGCACCCCTGGCCCAGGAGGGGAACAGCAATTTTAAATTGCCAAGAACTAGCCAAGAGTCTAAGTTCTTTCCCCTCCAGAAAATCAGTGAACAAAACATTGGTTACTACTGTTTTAGTTAAGATTTATTTGGAAAACCCGTTTGCTAAAAACTACTACCAAATAATCAGACATAAAGCATAGCTAATATTCAAAAATGTCCGAAACATGTGATATTTGTGAAACATAAGAGAGAGAGAAAAAAAGAGAATTAGTCCTGCACATAATAGTGCCCTTCGGTTATAATTTTAAACAAAGGAACACTTTCCGTTAGGATTCTTAGGTGAGTGGTTAACGTACTGGACTTCTACAGGGTCACGGGTTTGGGTCCACGCAAAGGACATTGCTTTTTTTAGCAACATTTATTCTGAGAATTCCAAAAGTTCTGTTAAGACTTATATGTAATATCAGGCAGTTTGACCCGAAATTGTTTTCAAATATGAGACTTATTATATGTTTTTCTTTTACTTGCAATATTGCAAATTTGATTTCAAATCTTACAACGTTAATTCCACTCATTGTCCTACGTCAGATTATGATGAAATTTTGCACAGCGACGGCAGACGGGTGGTACTATAATATTTGATTCCTACTGTGATACGTTTAAATATAGTGCGGAAACGTAACTAAGAAAAACAAGTTTGTTAGTTCGTACGATACACCACAGACCCCCTGGGGAATTTCATACAAATTTATCATACGTATATATCACCAAGAAGATATTTACTGAAGTGCTAAGACACTAAAAGCATCTCTGGGAGCAGGGGATAACCAGGAGAAGGGTTCGGTGTGTGTGGACCTCAAACTTTGTAGAAATATTTATAAGAATTGAGGTAAGGCTTTGTTGCACTTTCTGTCTTGAGAATAGTTCAGAAACAAATTGATTAAAAATCCACAAGTTCCGAGGGGGCACTTTTATAACAAATACCACAAAGTGCCCCAAATTGGTGTTGAGTTAGTATGATAATCAATAATAAGAATCTGTGAAACAACAACACTTGAATAGCTTAGGCATGCCTACAGAATTAGCATAAACAAGGGGGAAAAAGTGTAACCATTGGTTCCCACTGCGGGGGTCGAAGTTGCCCCCACTCTGGACTTGCAAAATAATTTCGGTTCTTTCTAGATACGCGTGAAAACACATTAGATTTACTTATATACTATAGTATTGAACATATTCACTGTAGTTATGCAATGTGCTTATATAATAGCTGTTTTACATTAAGTACTGCGGGCCGCTAAGGCACAATGATAGAGCAATCAGCTCTTGTAAGTGGGGTTTTTAGTTCGATCCCATCTCGCGCCAAGTGGTCTCTGTAGTAGACAAACACGGTATGGTGGGTTTTCTCGGGGTTCTCCCGTTTCCTCTCACACCTTTGATTCCATCATTTCATTATTGTCATCATCACTGTCTCCCTTAGCCTACTCGGCATAATCATGGGACGTAAACCTGGAGGATTTCATTTTACATTAAGTATTATGTGATTCAAGGTCTGTGTATTCGCAACTTAGGTTACGTCACGTTTCTCAAAAAAGCACTTTCAAATCCTAATCCGTACTTCGTACTTCCGTACCGTACTTCGAATCCGTACTTTCTAATTCATGTCTCCATTGAATTTAATGACAGAGAAATGTGCATCACAGTAAAACCAAGTGAACTATCACCACTCAATCGCAAAAAGGATAAAATAGTAGAAACTCGAACGTGGGACTGCTGCGTGGAAAGCAAGGAGTTTTCCAATACGCCATTACGACACTCCGCGACACATTTAATTTATAATCGTTATAATATGTTAGAAATATCGTACTACTTTCCCACAAACATAATCATATTACTTGTTGCCTCCAAATTGCAATTCACGTGGAAACGTATAATATTTTTTCTCACGAACATGAACAATGTCAGAAATGATTAGAAAAAAACAGAAAAGCCCATATCCAGAATCAATCCTAGCACCTTCGGAACTTAAACCACTCTAACTGCACGACTACGAAACAACTACTTCGTAGCGTCCTTATTCAATTATTTCCAACCACAAAATTATCTATTACACATAACAAACTGCGGGGGATCAATTTATAATCACCTTGTTAGCTATTTTATCATACTATACACGCCTTCTGTTAGAATACTCTGAATTCTGCTGCGATAGAAAAATACGAAACAGTAGTAAAAAAAACAGAATTATCATTAATCATAATATACAAATCACGATGAAGAAGCTTCGTAGGTTCACAATACAGCAACGAAGCTTCAAGCAACATAACATAACATGTATGTAGTGTAGTGCTTAAACCACGTGACTCCTGTTGGGCGCACTCGGCTTCAAATCCACAGTAGTGTAGCTTGAATTTTTTCCTCAACATAAAGACATCATTCTTGAAAATAGCTGCAGCGCAACGTAATGTAGAAATCCAACAATGCAGGATTCAGAAGTGTTCTATTTAACAACGATAGTGAAAATGAAATAAAATGACCAGAGGCAAACAATACTTTCACGTCATTTATTTGCCCATGTTTTCTTTATAGAATAGTTGTTGGACAGTTGGCTGTAAACAATATTACCCACATAGTTTCAAATAATATGATCAGTCCGTGATTGTTGTAAAGGGCCTAGCGGAATAAACATGTGGAAACTTCCTCCAAGTATATCTGCACCAAATTTACAGTATCGATTAACATTTATGAGAAACTCAGTTTCCAAAATTTTCCACCCCAAGCGCTTTTAGATGGGGGAAGGAAATTTGAAATTATTTTTTCTCCTGAACGGCTCAACCGATTTTCATGAAAAAAATATGTTAGGTGTTCTCAACAAGAGAAAAGTCGGAAAATATTTTTTTGAAATTTTTGGATGTTGAAAATTAAAGTCAAATTTCTTTTTGAAATGTTCAAAAAAATTAGTGGAAGACTAACTGGGACACCCACAATTTTACCAGTTTTTTGCCAGTTTTGTCTTGAGAGGGTCCCTAACAACATATATTGTTTTCATTTTGTTTGCAAGTGTACCTCATAGTGAAAGAAGGCAAATGTATCCTGGTGGACATGTCTTTGACCAGGTAATGGCGACTGCTTTGAAACAAATGCAGAGTATGAGAATTAAATCTGTCATATCTGTAGTTTCGTGTGGAGAAGAAACAAATTTGGGAACCAAAGGTTTAAGAACAACTAATGTTATTAATATAAACTTTGCCGAAGATTATTAACTTATATCATCATCAAAAGAAATACGAAAAACTTTTTGAAACGAAGAAAAATAACACAACTTTACAAGCGGAGGCAACGAAATCTAACGTAACAAGACTAAAGACAAATCATTTACACTGTAATGATTGTGGTTCAGTGGTCAAGGCACTCTACCAGTAATCTGGAGGTTCTTGTATCGGATCCACGTAGAGCAATTTTTTTTTATTTACTTAAGGAATTTTGATGGTGATTGATCAGCGATGACACACGTTTTATTATATTCAGATATATTAATACTCGGATGTTTCAATATTTGAAAAATCAAATTTTCAGGAATAATAATAGTAATAATAATAATTATTATCTTCTAAAAGATTAATATAATTAACGACAAATTAATTAACGATATATGATCGTTTCGTTTTAGGTTAAGGTGTTCTGTGTCTGCTGTTTCACTTTTGAATGGAATTACGTTTCCCCTTGTATTTTCTCTATATATTGTTTGTGAAAACACGTTAATGAGCAATAGAAAATACAACTGTTTTTCGATTCGTATTGGTTTGGGTTTACAGCTTGAAAAAAAAATCTTTACGTTTAATGTCCAACGATAATGTCTGTTTGGTTGCGGAAGACTATGATTGAAACAAGTGAATTATAATGAACGATTTGGTGGAATGAGAAAGTGGGAGTGTCCCGAGAAAACCCACGAGCACGATGTTGTCAGTCTCAAGCTTACTTGCCTTGGGAACGAACCAGGTAATCCACTCATCAGATAGTTCAGTAGGCGGGGTCTCAGTTTCGATTCCCGGTGGGAGAGCCTTTGAAATATTACACGTCCTCGATGCATCTGTGCTCATGTCCCTGTCGTTCAAGGTTACTGGAAATAACTGTACACACCTGTTCACAAAAAGCTGGAAACTCGTTCAGAAACTAAGTCCAAAAAAGTGAGCCTAGATCCGTCATAATGCCCGCAGATCTATACACAGGGAATTGCATGTTCCCATCGTTCTTTATATAGACCAGCGTTTCCCAACCGGTGTGCCGCGAGGAAATCGAAACAAATTATTAATTCTATAGGAACCAAATTGCAAGACATAGGAAAAAATGTATATTTGTATTTCACATTACTATGAACCTCTACTATAAATCTACAATTTTAAGTTTCATACTGTGTTACTTTTCTGTACATTTTTAATGTTGAACAACGTATTTATCATTGTCATGACAATTATTGCTTCTTTATTGTTGCAGACTATTTCGTAACTTGAAGTTTTAACATATCATTCAATAAATTCAAAA
This sequence comes from Thermobia domestica, assembly GCF_964235325.1. NCBI lineage: Eukaryota > Metazoa > Arthropoda > Insecta > Zygentoma > Lepismatidae > Thermobia > Thermobia domestica. The sequence continues at coordinate 121,410,495 of NC_137455.1, forward strand.
AAGCAAACATGCATAAAAATTACCTACGTTTGTGTTTTAAAAGTATAGGAGATTTGTTTATTTGTTCGTTATTTAGTGATCCTCCCTTTTAGTTAAAGGTTAGATACAGTTTTCGAAAGAGAAAGCGGATTTTTAAAAACCCGAGTCCTATATTTCATTGCAATTGTTTTCTATTTTAAAATTAGAATGAAAAATAAGCATAATGATTTACCACGGGGGATCTCTTCTCTGTAAAGGCCAACATACACTAGCGTATTTTCAGCGCGCATTTTCGGTCCGTAAAATGATGTCGTAAATTTCGGTCCGTAAGTTGGCCCATACACCTAGCGTAAAAATAGGCGCGTAAAAGAAGAAAAAGAAGCGGTCAGTTTTCGCTCTTCCTTTTGCCTGTTGTTTCAGCACGTGGTCGTTTTCCAGTTTGCTCAAGTTGTTTGAACAGAACAGATCTATGTTTTAAATGCAGGTCCTATAAACATTATGCTATTAAGGAAACGAATAAAAAGAAAGAACAAAACAATAGAAACATTTGGACTAGCAAGTGATATTCAATGTAGGAGTACTTTTTATTTCTTTTCATAGTATCAAAATGTGAAAATTCCCATAGAATGTTTTAACAAAGTTAAATCAGACAGATTTTTTTTTTAAAAAAAGAAAGAAAGAACGAAAGAAAAACAAAAGCTAAATCCATGATTTTGCGAAAGCAGTAATTCAATTTAATAAATTTTCTTACTAAATTTGTTAGATTTCTCGAATAAATAAATAAATAAATCTACCCACTGTGGCGTAACATATCTCATGGAACCAGGGCCTACCATCCAGCTTGTGCCACTCATGCCTTTAGGGCAGGGTGCGAATCCCGGGGCGGAATTTCCTTCTATTTTGTTTTAATCCCTTCCAAAAGCAACAAATTGAAACACTGGTCCCTCACAAAGCAATCAACTATCTCCTGTTAGGAACTATTTTATCCCCCTTCAAATGCACACAACCTAATTCGCACACTGCTATTGGGTAATATATGCTCAGCACATCTGCTGCTCTTGTAGGATGTAGTCCTTAATGAAAGGGTCAACAAAAAGAAGGAAAGTCAACCGTCTCCAAGTACAAACAAACCAAGTTTTAATTTCGAAGTGTGACTTGACAAGCTATTTAAAAGTTACAAAGAAGATCTAGAATAATTAAAATTTTATATTTAGAAAACGAATTAACACTTAATCTGGGATATAACATAACCAAATGAAAACAATATCAATTGTATTGTTGTACTTTACTAATATGAAATGCGGCAACTAATTCACTCTCCTGTTTTCTTTCACAATCTTTGAAGCATAGCGTTTGTTCTAACAGTGACGATATTAATGCACCATGCTACATTACATTGGATAGTACATTTGCTCATAATAAGAAGTTTTTGGAAGTTAAAATATCTTTTTAAGATAAAAAATACTTTACCTTAAATACAACTAATTTTTAAATACATAAGTGCTTGTGTTATCCCTTATCCATTTAGCAACTGTAGAATAGATTGCTTTATATTTAGAATAGTTCTCATCAGAGTCGTAGCTAAGTTGAGGGGGCCAGCGGGGCGGTTGTCCCGGGCGCTGATAGCAAGAGGGTGCCGAAGAAGCAAGAAGAAAGGAAAGTATTGGAAATGATCATAGATTTGTTAAAAATTTTCTTGCTCGCTACGCCCGCAATCCAAATGTTTCAATAAGAGTCAGAACAAGTTTTTACTTATTACTTTAAAAAAAGCTATTATATATGATTTCTTAATGACGATGTGACATACATGCTGCCAAGTAATGACTTACAGTGTAAACAAGAGCGTTTTCAAAATCAGAAACGGTCACAGTCTTGAATACGTACGAATTACGCATTTTGATGATGGTGAGTTTGGTTAGTTAATCACGTTTTTCTAACCAATCCTTTTAATCATGACGGTGAGAATAAAGGTATGAAAAATGAAAGGAGTGAAGAGACACGCAAGTTGTTGTTTGCGCGGGGATATTAAAAATGAAGGTAAACAAGGAGAATAATAACGTTCTTGAATTTGAAACAGTTGTAGAATAGGGCCTTAATGGGTCAGAAGTTTACTCCACGAATTTCGTCTTTTTCAAAGACTGATCGCTACCAGTGTTTTTTTTTTTTTATTTCATTGACATATGAAATGCTTCCACTTTAAAGAAATTTATTGGGATCATTTCTCCATTAAATACTTGTATCGCCAGGATTCTTTTTTGTGCTTACGTATCTAGTTGTGTGATATTTTTTTTATTTATCTACATACATACAAAATGCACACACACATTATATATATATATATATATATATATATATATATATATATATATATATATATGTGTGTGTGTGTGTGTGTGTGTGTGTGTGTGTGTGTGTGTGTGTTTGTGTGTGTGTGTGTGTGTGTATTTTAATATTTTTATTAATAAAAGTAACCTTAAATTCAGAATTTTCAGTCATTAAGAAATTAAGTAAGTACTATAATTTTATACATACACTATGTGATCAAAAGTATCCGCACACCCGGCTGAAAATGACTTAGAAGTTAGTGGCGTCCTCCATCGGTACTGCTGGAATTCAATATGGTGTTGGCTCACCCTTAGCCTTGATAACAGCTTCCACCCTTGCAGGCATACTTTCAATCAGGTGCTGGAAGGTTTCTTGGGGAATGGCAGCCCATTCTTCACGGAGTACTGAACTGAGGAGAGGTATCGATGTAGGTTGGTGAGGCCTGCCACAATCGGCGTTCCAAAACATCCCAAAGGTGTTCTATAGGCTTCAAGTCAGGACTCTGTGCATGCCAGTCCATCACAGGGATGTTGTGGTTGTGTAACCACTCCGCCACAGGCCATGCAGTATGAACAGGTGCTCGATCGTGTTGAAAGATGCAATCGCCATCCCCGAATTGCTCTTCAACAGTGGGAAGCAAGAAGGTGCTTAAAACATCAATGTAGGTCTGCGCTGTGAGAGTGCCACGCAAAACAACAAGGGGTGTAAGCCCCCTCCAAGAAAAATACGACCACACAATTACATCATCACCTCCGAATTTTACTGTTGGCACTTCACGTGCTGACAGATGACGTTTACCGGGCATTCGCCATACCCACACCCTGCCATCGGATAGCCACATTGTGTACCGTGATTCGTCACTCCACACAACGTTTTTCCACTATTCAATCGTCCAATGTTTACGCTCCTTACACCAAGCGAGGTATTTACCTGCGTGATGTGTGGCTTGTGAGCAGCCACTCGACCATGAAATCCAAGTTTTCTCACCTCACGCCTGTCATAGTACTTGGAGTGGATCCTGATGCAGTTTGGAATTCCTGTGTGATGGTCTGGATAGATGTCAGTCTATTACACTTTACGACTCTTTTCAACAGTCGACGGTCTCTGTCAGTCAACAGACGAGGTCGGCCTGTACGCTTTTGTGCTGTACGTGTCCCTTCACATTTCTACTTCACTATCACATCAGACACAGTGGACCTAGGGATGTTTAGGAGTGTGGAAATCTCGCGTACAGACTTCTGACACAAGTGACACCCAATCACCTGACCACGTTCGAAGTCCGTGAGTTCCACGGAGCGCTCCATTCTCCTTTCTCACGATGTCTAATGACTACTAGGAAAAATGAAATGAAATCTTTGAGTTTTACGTCCCACAGTTATGCCGGTTAGGCTAAAGGAGACGGTGATAATGAGTGATGAATGAAATGGTGGAATGAAGAAAGTGGGAGGAAACGGCAGAACCCCGAGAAAACCCACGTACACGGTGTTTGTCCACCACAAAGTTCACTTGGCGGGGGCTGGGATCGAACCCGGGACAAAATAATGACTACTGGGGTCGCTGATAATGAGTACCTGGCAGTAGTTGGCAGCACAATGTACCTAATATGTAAAACGTGTCTTTTTTTGGGTGTCCGGATACTTTTGATCACATAGTGTGTGTAGTAGCCAAACTACATTTTGGATTTCAAGTACGAACATTAAACATATTCTTTACCTCCATCGATCAATATTAAGAAATTTGCAAATAAGGTCTCTTCAGAGTTTCCATTACATTTCACAAAATATTTTTGACCGTAAAACGATCAAAATTAAAATCATCTTTATGTGGTCACATACAGAATAAAATTACAAAAGTTTGCAATTATTACTGGAAATTTATGCTGTTACCCATTTCGAACATTTTTAAATCACGTAGTTTCTAACGTATTAAAATTTCATTTCTTATATATAGTATGAACAGCTGTTTCTCTTATTTGTAAATAAATAAATAAATAAATAAAGGAAGGAAGGAAAGAAGGAAGCTTGATAAGGTGAGTGTAGGGGCGCCGAATTCTACTTCGCCCCGCTACGGCTCTGTTTTTCATCCACCTTCTAAACATTTGTATTGTCTACTAATACTTATCGATTCGACTGTGATATTCCTCATTATTGTAATACATATATATACCGGTATATATATATATATATATATATATATATATATATATATATATATATATATATATATATATATATATATAATTTTCGAACTTTTAATATTCTCCTTCACCGGATACAAACTCTTATTAATTAATACACTGAGAAAAGTCCGTTATCCGGACAGAGGTATATTGTACAATTATACGGAATCATTATGTTTACTACAGAAACCTGCACGGAGCACACGTTATCCATATGCTACAGACATTCCCCGCTTAGATGTTACATCATGCCGTTGCAGGATGTATGACATCTAACAGTCTTCCATATATCACATACGTATACGTATGTTACATACGCCAGTTGTATGCTACATGCGTATATCTGTTTGTGAGATTCTGACCACCTATATACAGTTCTTTCGTTCGTACAGAAAGTACGTTTATTCGAAACATGTATGCGGAAAGTATGTATAAAATGTACTTTTTTCAGTTATACATTTGCTGTACGTTAAGTCCTAAAACTACATTATTTACATATGTAACCTACGTTTTTAAGTACGCCACATACATTTTTTCTGAGTATATAATTTCACAATACGCCCTATGTCCGCCTCTCATGTTAGTGTATAAGATATAAGAAATTTACAGCATTCAATGTAAGGTCTACTGAAAAGCTTTTGACACAGTAAGCAGACACTTTTGATCGATGTAAATCAACTTTTAAATTAAAAAATGATTGATTCAAATGACTGGACCAAACCACATGTTCAAATTAAATATAACAAATTCGGTGTTTTTTTAAAAATAATTTAGTTAATTGTAAACAAATTAATTTAAGTTGTTGGCGAATGTAATGACTATTAGTGAATATTCTACGTTTGAACGCATCGTTGGATGATTAACAGTTAATGAAAATATAATGAAACTAATTGTAAATCTGATGTGAAGTGATTCAAATAAAAGCGTATAGATCTAATTAAATACTACTAAAATTATTCCTCAATAGTCTTAAAATTCACTTAAATTAGGAACATTATTAACAAACTAGCAGCGTTCACCCCGCTTCGCTGCGGTCACCCCGGAACGCAATAAACTTTGTTACTTAGATAATTTTTACTTTTTCGCTTTCAAGTGATATGATAAAAACCATAGAAGATTGCAGTAAATGTTAACATTATATCGCCTGTCATTTATGTTAACCCGCCCCGCTTCGCTGCGGTCACCCCGGAACGCAATAAACTTTGTTACTTAGATAATTTTTACTTTTTCGCTTTCAAGTGATATGATAAAAACCATAGTAGATTGCACTAATGTTAACATTATATCGCCTGTCATTTATGTTAACCCGCCGAGTGACACGGTCATGCGGGTTGCATATAAATACGTTTATTTTTACCTATGATGAACTAACAAAGGATTTGTACGTTATGGACACTTGAATGGTCAATTATCTCAAGACACTGGTAATTGAAAATTAAAGTGATATGATAAAAACCATCTAGGGTCCAAATCCTAATAACCCCCCAAAAATGAAAGAAATTGGTTCAGCCGTATTAGCGTGATGAGGGAACAAAGGATTTGTACGTTCTCTTTTATATATAAGATGTGCTGTCCATTGGCGATTAGGGGCGTGAAGGTAATTGCTGCCCCCACTTTTTTGACTTTACACTATAACCTAATTACATGCCCCCTTACTATTAGTAGTGTTTTGTCCCCCTTTTCAGTGTTCATACCCAATTGCCGTCACTGGTACTTTCCATTGCAAGCGAATAGATCTGTATTTTTGCGCAACTACAATTGATTACGGAAAGTAAGATAAATTTAATGCTTGATTAAAATTATTAGTTATTTAGTATACTAAATATTAAATTTGTCTTTAAAAAGAGGTTTGCACGTGTATGTTATATGGGAACATAAGAAACTGGAAATAATAAAATGTGGAGTTGTTACAAATGATTATAGCTGTTTCATGAATTTGGCGTAGCTATGATATTTGGCATGGTGGGGTGCTGACTGCCACAGCCAATTATTGGTGCTGATTGCCACGACTGGCGCTGATTGCCAATATCAAGGTGCTGACTGCCACGATGGCGTGCTGACTGCCACGGGCCTGAGAGAAAGTTGCTAGAAGTAACATTACCGGACGCCAAGAAGCATGAAAGAAACTAGATGAACCTTAGGATCGTGTTGTTCAGACCAACACCTAGCAAAGGTCTCTGTATATACACTCATGTCCAAAATTATTGTCGCATGACTATAAATATGTTGTTCTAGTAATATAATTTGATAACGAAAAATGAAAAAAATGAAATGAAATCTTTGAGTTTTACGTCCCACGATTATGCCGGTTAGACTAAAGGAGACGGTGAGGATGAATAATGAATGAAAATGGTGGGATGAAGAAAGTGGGAGGAAACGGGAGAATCCCGAGAAAACCCACGCACACGGTGTTTGTCCACCACAAAGTTCACTTGGCTGAGGCTGGTATCGAACCCGGGGCCCCTAGCACCAGAGGTGAACGCTCTACCACTGAGAATTTGATAACGAATTCTCCCGGTATTTTTTATAATGTTAGTATGTGTATAATTGGCAAAGACAAGTATGTGGTAAATTTCATGTCAAAAGAGCAGTAAATAAGAACAATAAAACGAAAATAAATTTTTCTTGTCCATTAGTTACATTTTATTTTACTCATTATGATTTTCGCATTTATAATTCTTTCCCTATGAAATTTACCACAAATATATTACTTCCTGATTATACACATATCAGTATTAAAAGTACTATGCAAAATTATCAAATTATATTCTTACAAGAAGACAGTTATAGATATGGGACAATAATTTTGAACATGAGTGTACTTCAGTTTTGTCAGGGAGCGGTGCGTACAAAATTGGTACGATTTATGTATTCTCACTTGAACTCCCTATGTCAGCATGAACTGTGTACAGCTGCGCAAGTTGTTTCGAGCAGCTCTTGAAAGTTCCATCAAAAAAGCACTGCTGGCTGTCCCTCACAAGGGAAGTTCAGGATAAAGCACTCGCCTGCAGAGATACTAAGCATGCCATTCAAAGTCCCAATTCATGCTGATTACAACAACCTAATAAAATTCCTGTACGGTTGAGAACGGTTCGAGATATTTAACTTCATACAAGTTTACATGAGAAAATGAGGATATACGCATTTATACGTGTTAAGTTCAACATAATTAGTAAGGAATATTGACATACGAATTGAAAGCTATCGGAAGTAACAGAAAAAAAAAGTGTTTCGCAATAACTAACGGGTTTGTTAGATACAACTAGTCATTGCATTGTTCACAATAATCATAGGTTAGAGATGAAAATTGATCACTGTTGTTCTTCTGTTTTATGAAGAAATGACGCAGGCAAAAGACTCCCTTGCACCATGAACATTTTATATGTGCAATTGCGTTGCATCCGTCAAGGGAACAGTTCGCAGAACCAAAGCAAAAAGCAAATTCGACAAGTGATTCAAAAGTTATAGGCCTATAATTTGTTCGTAACCTGCCTTGTAGAACGCAAACTAAAACAATCATCACTCATTTTCTCATATAAACTTCTAAGCTGAATATCTCGAACAGTTCTCAACGTACAGGAGTTTTATTACCTGTTGTAATCAGCATGAATTGGTCATTCAAATGACATGCTTATTTCTCTGCAGGCGAGTGCTTCTCCCAAACTTCCCTTGTCAGCTGGCTTCAGACACTCATATCCATTAAATAATACAATAAAACAATTAATATAAACAATGAAATGTGCAAATTGTACATATAACAGAAAAGACATTCCCTTTATAAACATCCAAGCGTATGTCGTTACACTTAGTGAGCAACTTTGTAATTTATAGGAATCCACATAGATTTGCTGTGATGATTACTAAATTAATCCCTAATTATTCTCTACTAAATTAATTAATAATCATAAATTTAGTATGAGGGATTAATTCCTCTCTTTCCAAATACAGTTTCTCCCAGGCTCGTGGCAGTCAGCACGCCGTCGTGGCAGTCAGCACCTTCATATTTGCAATCAGTCACAGTCGTGGCAGTCAGCACCAATAATTGGCTGTGGCAGTCAGCACCCGTGGCAGTCAGCACCTATCCTAAATTAGTACACTGTGTGGAGGGTGTTAGAAACAATTATTAGTTCATATAATATCGTTTTGTAGACACGATATGATTCACTTCCTTCACTGTCTTTAAGTTATTCACTAATAACTAAAAGTTGAAAGTGAGCTTAGGGAAGAGCCTTAAGATCTACCAATAACGTGTTATTTACTGATAACGAATAGAATATAATTTTTGTGATCGTTGGCGAGATAAAGCATAGCTGGACACTACATTAAAATTCAACAAACTGAACTACACAAACACACGTATACGATATTGTCTTTTTTTTCAAAAACAAAGAAATTACTCTTTCCTGCTCATTTCCCGAGCTGGATAATGCCATACAAAATTAATTTCATGCCTTTGCAGTATTTTGATACTAGAGAGGAGGGAAATTCTTGTGCTCGCCTTTCTTCAGGCTACATTTTCGAGATTACGTAATTAGGTAATTTTCGGTCTCTAATAGACTCTTCTCGGGACATTAGAGTCAAAAGAGCACATAACGAAACCCCGCAGAACGGAAATTAAAATATGGCAAGCTTCAGAAATGGTCTAAGAGAATGAGAGCTATAATGCAGCAGTTCCTCTGGTGGGAAAGTCAGAGTCCATATTCTGCACCAATTGTGATAGTAACTAAAAAAGATGTCTCCCCGCGCATATGTACGGACTTTAGAGGATTAAATAGGATATTAAGGCCCAATTATACGCCAGTGCCGCGTATAGATGAGATACTAGCGTTTTTGAATGGTACCAAATACATAAATACTTTGGACATGCAAAGTGGGTACAACCAATTATTAATCCGACCGTGTGATATAGAGAAGACTGCATTCATCTGCAGTCGTGGAAAATTCGAATTTTTGAGAATACCTTTCGGCCTAAGCACGGCCCCGGCCCTTTTTCAAAATATGATGAACGTTATCTTTGGTGACATTATGTGGAAGTATGTAATTTGTTATTTAGACGATTTGGTTTGTCCTAGTCCTTCCTTCCCAGCTTTAATAGAAAGAACGAGAATTATTTTATCTCGACTCCAGGAGGCCAACTTAAAACTCAACCCTAAGAAATGTTACTTTGGTTACGAAGAAGCCTCGGTGCTTGGTCACATCGTCGGCAGGCGAGGAATTTGTGTAGACCCCGCAAAAACGGAAGCTATATCAAATGTGCCATACCCCACCACAGTCAAAGAAATACGTAGTTTTATTGGACTTTGTTCATTTTACAGAGCTTTTGTCCAAGGGTTTTCTACTATTGCAAAACCACTCATTTCATTGACTAAAAAGAACGCCAAATTCGAATTTGGAGAAACCGAGAAACAAGCATGGGATACTTTGAAATCTTGTCTTACATCTGCTCCCGTCTTTGCACACTTCGACCCGAATCAGGACGCCATAGTCTATTCGGATGCCTGTCGAGACGGAATAGGTGGATACGTTGCACAAATTAAAGAGGATAACAAAGAACACCCAATAGCCTATTTTTCGAAATCTTTGTCTCCAGCGGAGCTCAATTACTCCACGGTTGAGCTTGAAGCGCTAGGAGTTACCAAGACGATTTTGCATTTCCACTTTCTATTAGCAGACCGTCCCTTTATTGTGCGGACCGATGCTCACGGCATATGTTACCTAAGAAACAATAAGATGCTAAATTCTCGTTTTATGCGTTGGGCAATTCGTTTACAACCTTATCAATTTACAATTGAACACGTCAAAGGCCGCAATAACGTGACAGCAAATTTTTTGTCCAGGTGTCCGTTAAAGGATGAGTTACCCTCAAAATTTGTTCAAGAAGAAGATTGTGCAGACGTGTGCAATCTAGTGTTATGCCCCAAAATAGATATCAAAACAATGCAAAAAGAGGACGATAAAATTACAGAACTAATACAAAAGAAGAAAGATAACCCCACTGATCGTGCTCTAAAACCCTATGTTGTAGTTGACGATGTTTTATATCGAGTCATGAACAAAGATAAGAAACTAGTGATACCGGAAAAGGCTATCCCCGACATATTACACGAGGCCCATTCGTCTCCGCTGTGTGGAGGCCATACGGGATTTTCTCGCACTTACTCTAAAGTGAACGAACGTTATTACTTTCCTAACATGGGGAAAATAGTTAAGGAATACGTGCGCTCGTGTGACGAATGCCAGAGGGTGAACATCCCTAGAGAAAAGAAACAAGGTTTTCTTCACCCTTTACCTGTAAAAGAGGAATTGTTTTCCCGCTGGAGTTTAGATATTTTTGGCCCGCTACATAGTAGCGCAGGCTACAGTTTTATCCTGGTTATGATAGAATATCTTAGCCATTTCGCAATACTGGTACCGCTACGAAATATGAAAGCTCCGACAGTGGCTAGAGCCATGTCGGACGAGTTAATCACGCGTTTTGGCCCCCCAAAAGAGGTACTGACGGATAGAGGTACAAATTTTCTCTCGGCGATAATGACCGAACTAAATGATTTATTTGACATCAAACATGTTCGAACTGCAGCATTTAAACCGTCAACAAACGGGCTATGTGAGCAATTTAACTCCGTCATTGCAAATTTCCTAACTAAGTACACGGCTAAACAGCCTACTAAGTGGGCGGAATATGTCCGCTTGTGTGCATATGCCTATAATATATCAACCTCTCCTATTAGGAAATATTCCCCATATGAAATTGTCTTTGGTCAAAAGTCAAGATTTCCCACTCAGTTGGACACCCAGTATCAATTCACAAAAATACAGGAACATCAGAAACAACTAAAGTTAATCCGTAAGTTAGCCCAGCAGGCTATGACGCATGCACAGCAGCAGACTAAGTTACGAGTTGATCGTACTAGACAACCTATTAAGCTAAAAGTTGGTGACTTAGTATTGTGTAGAGACTATCTACCTAAGAAGGATATTTCTCCAAAGTTGACATCCAAGTTTATGGGGCCGTATTACTTAAGGAGTATTTCTCCTACAAATGCCTGTAAAATCGAATTAGTAGCAAACCCTAACCACACTCAGATTGTAACTATTGAAAGGTTAAAGAAGTATTTCCCCCGAGACAACTCACGCGAGCTGGAAGATTCTAGCGATAGTGAGGACGATGAATGTTAAGCGTACCGTACAATTTGACCATGAGGCCTCGCCGCCTACCTTTTGACGAACTTTAAAAAAAAAGAGAAAAACAAACTTGGCGTATATTAACTAGTGAGTGTGTAGAATGTCTCATATATCGGAGAATGTCTCATATAGTTTATAGACCTCTAAAAGGTGGAGTATATGTAGTCACACATGACCTCTGGCATACCGGAACACTTGTATACAGGGCTATAGATAGAGCCAATCTACATTGTGAATTTGAAAAAAAAACTATTTTCGTAAACTCTTCAACAGGCAGAAACTAAGGGTTACTTCCTGGGATCTATTCCCCCTCTCCCCTCGATGCTGTAACAGGCGTTAGATACCCATGGCCTACTATGGGAATAGGCACTCATCTCAGTCGGCGGCGCTAAACTTGAATCGAGGAGCAAATAAGTCATTTTTCTTTTTGAATCAGGGCCCTACCATAACTACCATACCATGGAAAAAGTTAGACGAGTCACAGAAAGGTTATGTCGAGTTGATACCTAAAGGAATATTTTGCCAACATATTGGGGCAAATATTATTTTTTTTTGTTCTTTGTGTGAATGTTGCCGGCAACGAATGAGTTACTCCTCTTCTTTCCCTACAAGACTCCCAATATGCTGTCAAACACGGAAAACCTATAAGAAACCCAGGTGTCGACGTAGCTGAAAAGAGAAAATGTTGTCAGTGATCACAAACATTTATATGCACAAGTGTACCTGAATGGTATACTAAACTCCTCATTCACATTATAGGAATCCAGCCGTTGCCGCCGCCTGATTATTTCCTTTGTTTTCTCTAAAGAAAACCTCGCCGCTCTCCCTCCTCGTGTCTAGGAATGCGTTAACCTGGAAAATAAAAGCAATGTCAACAACGCTTGTTTTCGTAGCAAAGCCAAAAAAAAACTTTCTCTTAATTATGATACACTCGTTAATGTTACGTGTCACTTGCTTTGTTCTGGGTTATACAATTTAAAAAAAACAAAAAGGGGAAGTTTGATTCTCCCCACTAATAGGCAATATAGGCGTTTTAATTATGCCCGTTGTTCCTTTCCAGGATATCATCTGACTTCTACGGTTAACCATGGCAATGGCACAAGGGCATCCTGACGAGCATCACTTACCCCTTGGTAAGGTGAACTCCGTTGCCACTGCTTATTTCCTTTCTGTTGCCGGGTTCACTCTGGACCCCAATCTGTTTATTCCTTACGAGATTTCTTTTCTCATAACCAATGAAGCCCCCCTGGACGGCCCTGTCGTCCATGACATAGCTAACTATCTACTTGCTCCTCCTTTTTCCTCTGTAACCGATCTATCCTATGCTAACCAACTTCGTGTTGCTATACACGAAGCAACCACCCAGACCCCCTTCAATGCTGGACACCATCACTTGGAAGACGTCCTGGGGAGATGGATGACCCATGTCCCTTATGGGACCGTCATTTTTACATTTGGGAAGGCCGCCACCGAGCTCCTCCAGGTCAAGCTCCCGAGGCGCCCATTTATGGACCTGGCGGTGGTGTGTTCTAACCCGTGGCATCATTGGCTTGCCCATCCGGCGTTGGGGCTTGAATTTTCCTGCCCAGTGGCGACTCACCATGGGATCGATCAAACCCGGTGTAGCCACGGCATTTTGGAGCGTATGTATCACAGTTATTCGAATTGGAATCTGCCCTCCCCTAATCCCAGTAACTGGGACCCGGATTCGGGGGCTTCTGATGTATAATCCTCCCCAGTCTCGCACCCGGAACCATTTGCACTCCAGATGGGTACAACCCCACTGTTAGATAACAGTTTGGGGGCGGGGCGCCATAGCAATGCTAGGCGGCCCCGTGGGAAAATCGGTACATGACTCAAAGATACTGTATCCCATGGACTCAGGTTTTAACCCCGGAGTCTTGTCCGTGGAGGGGTTAACGTACCCAACTGGTACTCCGATGGGGATGGCCAGCCTCCTTCTGCCCCCTTTCCCCACCCCCATTTCTGTTTTCCTTACCCTCTCTCCTCCTGCCTTACAAAATATTTGGTTATGCTACGACTCTCCGCTTTGCCAGAGGCACTTTTCCATCTCTCTCCTGACATGCGCTTATGTTAGCTTCCTTCTTTGAGTACTCCACACGTGCCTGCCCCGTTTTGATGGCTTCGAGCTTCGTTCTCCATTCTCCCTATCTTTCTATTATTTTTTTTTATTTTTTTTCCCGCGTAGTTGGGGCGGGAAGCGTAGGGTTATAATTTTTTAAAAAAATAATAATATAAAAAATAAATATCAAAAAAATATGGAGAAATACGCCTTCATCTCCGTTATGCTTGCTGCTGCTGTGGACCTCGAAATCATATATATGTTTCGTACTTTTTCTGCGACCCTTCTGGGTGAACACAAGCGACCTTATGCTGCTGTAAAATTGCAACTATCTTAAGCAATGGCCAATCTCTGGCAAACTACTGCAATGTACTAGCATACTGCGCATATTGTACATAATGCGTTTACAATTATATGTGTACCGATTTTTTTAATAATGTAAATAGCTACCTGTGTACTATATTTCGCTACCTTTAGTAGTAAGATTACATTATCTTTAGTTATGTTAAGTTCATGTTGAATTATGGTCGAGTATTAACAGTGTTGCTCAGTTTAGTATAATGTTTTCAATTATAAGAGCAAACAAAGGATGAATTATATAATATAAGAGTGATTAATTATTTATCAATTTAGTTGGTAATCATACTATCATTAATGATAAGAATACTTAGCGTTAAGGTTATTATATGTATTTCGTAAGAACATTTGGGGGTAGATTGATCCCCCCCATTTTTTTCTGTCCTCCCATCATTGGGTAATGGGCTAGAACCCGCTGATTGTAACTAACTTGAGTATATTACTATCGCCATATTATGTAAAGTAACGGTTACAAAAATGACATCATTGTGGGTTATAGGAACTTCCCAGATGTTGTCCTACCACTACACCATTATACTCGTGTTTTACAATTATCCCTGTGTAACTGCCTTCATACAAGTTAAAATTTTGGCTTGATTTGATTAAAAGGCACACAACGCTGATAATATACCGCAGAAGGGTATTAAACCACGCTATCACTGGTAATAATAATAATATTAATAATAATAGTAAAACACTGAAGGAAAATCATTACTTGTACATCAGGACGTGGTGAATATCAAGACCCGAATACCAGAATCCTTCATACTCTACATGACTCACATTAAGGACACTCGAGCTCTGTCAACTTGTTTTTAATGAATCTGGTTTAAACTAACTTAATTCTATTCAGAATAAAACTTATGATTATACCCGTCACAAGATGTTAAAACTACAAGTCAGGGAATTTTTAAAAAATTGGTGGCCCCCTCCATAAGCGGCCCTGTTTAATAGGTGGAAAAACGCTGCTTCACGAACTTTAGAATATAAATATAAGAACGTGACAGTGTTTATAATTTTAAGTGAAATACAATGTCAAAATAAACAAACAAAACTAGTATTCTTTAAAAAACTTAAAAATTAATCGAATAGCATTTTGGTTGATGCAAAATTTTTAACGTTCACGGATACTTCCTCAACACTCGTCTTTCATTCAGCGTTAAAACTAAAAGCAAATCACCTCTTATCGGGTGACGGAAGTGAGTCCAGCTGCTAACAAGGACTCAGGATGTTGTTGCGTGTAGCTCTATACACACCAACATGTATAACGGGAGAATAGATAAATAAAAAAAAAATAGGGAAATGACATCACAACGAAATGAATAATAATAATGTTGTTGCATAAATCATCACGATTGGGATACACCATAGTTTCAGTTAAGCTATTGATTCTAAACGATTCCTGGTTCGATCCCCCGATGGATCATTTCTTTAGCTCTATATCTTAATGAGCGCTCCTCACGAGCGCAAGCTTGTATTTGAATTGGTTATGTGAAAGTAGGTTAGAATCAAATACTTTCAATAGACACTTAGTTTACCACATATCATCACTAGGGGTCCCGAGTTCGAGACCCGGAGTATTCCTGTCAAAATTAATTTCGTTGTAAGAAAAATGATCTCAATTATCAGTAATTATTGGCAGTTACGCAATTGTATCCAGCTTTGAAAGGGAACAGATAAGTCGGAGATCGAATCCCGACTCACGCACTTTTTGTATGAGTGACGCGCACAAAACACCGTTTTTGTTTTCGTTTTCCTTAAGGAAACACTTACTAACTTCACAGATATTGCAAAAGCAGCTTTGATCACTATCTTTCATTGTGGCTTTCACTTAATTCAGTAATAATAAAAATCGGTATGAGATACTCCCAGGTTATGAACTGCGATTTCGTTGCACTCGAGTTCAGCACTGAACTATGTTAACACTCACTAGTAAAACGAATTGGTAATTTGACGTGAAGAAAAGGAAAACGCATGTTTCAAAAATAATACACTATTAATTCAGGGAGATAGTACTTACCCCGTAACAGGAAACCTCCCCTCATTGTCTCTGGAAACATAAAGTCTTTTTTTTTCTTTCCTGTGCGTTCTTCGAGAAAAGGATGATACGTATACCCCAATAAGCTGAAAAAATATGAACCATAAAGTTAAGGTCTTATTTAAACTCGTTGGTTATCATACTTAATAATTAGCACAGTGCAATAATTAGCATCATACTTAATTTTGAGAAATTAGATAAATGTAACTGTTAGTTAACTCCAGTCATGTCTTAACTACCAAGTTCGATAAATTTCGACTATTAAGTAGCCGGGACACTACACTCAACTTCAGGTCCCAGCGTCCAATCTATAATACTATGTGTGTGTGTGAGAGTTTTCGTTTCAGGTCTTTCCTTTCAGAAATCTAGCAGCAGAACCTGCCCAGGTGGGAAGAAGTGAAAGGACCTGCGCATTGGAAATAACTGAGTATTCATGTTCCTTTTTTATATTTTTGTTAAAAGTTATTAATCTTTAATCATTTGATTATCAATTTACTTGGAGATAACTGACTATTCAATTACATTTCTTATGTTTGTTGTAGGTTAAAGTTAATTTTTTTTCATCACTTGAATGTCAATTTATTTCAAAAAAAAGGAATTTGACATTTTCCTTTGTTATTCTTACTAAGCTACCTACAAAAGGGGATGCAATATAATGAACAAATCAAAATGTGCCCAAGATAAGACTGCCTCCTTTGAGGGCCTCATTTGTCAATAATTAACTTTACAAAGCTCAAAACCTTACATTCTATAACAATTGAGACAACAATCCAAGAAATCTATAACAATTGAGACAGCATATTATCAAGGATTTAGTAAGACACTATTTAAAAAAAAGAAGAGGAAATCAGCGTACAATAATGAAAGAAAATATATATGCATGTTAACTAAGATTTTTTTTTCAAATGCTGGTTATGCCCTATTGTGACATAAGTCTTATCTTGAACACTATGGGTACATAAGTTGTAATAAAGTGTAAAAAACTAGAAAAAGGATTGCAGAGATGAAACATTACATGTTTAAAATTTATATCAGTTTGTTTGAGTTTGTTTTAAATGTTTAGTTCAATTAATTGCCAGAAATTTATATCAGTCTGCTTGAGATAATTTAAAATTTTTAGTTAAATTAATTAACAAATTTTGATGATACTTTGGAACTAATTCTCTTAACTAGCATATTTGCAAAGGTATAATTAAATTTAATTAAATCTTGTTGAATCTAACCTGTGATTAAAAGTTCTGTGGTTTACGAAGTAACTTAAAAGTATGGCATCAACTTGCTACGCTGTATCCTTGTTAAAATTCAATTAAAAAAAAAGGGGTAAAATAATATTAACATTTCAAGGTATAAAAGACCGTATACAACAAACTTTTCGTACTCATGCATAGCAATCCAAATAAACGACTGACCACTCGTATCCTCTAAATTAGGAAAACAATGCAAATATACTTATCTGACAATGTTAAGATGTCCCTGGTCTGAAGCCGGCGTCTGTAACAGTATACTACATGTATTCTCTCAGTTGCGATGCAAAACCCCCTTGTCCCCACTCTCTCCGAACATTCCTCAGCTGAGCTGATAATTTACAAGCCACTTATCATTACACCAAGTTGTATAATTAGCTCACTTCCGCCATGCTGGCTAAAGTCAAACTTCTCTTAACACGCTATTCCTCAGCCAGACTATATCTGAAAACAAAATATACTGCAAATGTATGTCAATAAGGCAATTACATCCTGACGTACTCATAACAAACAAGGTATTGCTCATCTTGTAAAGTACCATGGATTTACTCACCATATGATTCATCACATATTAATCATAGCAGCAAATGAAAAGGATATTTTAATAATTCACTTTCCTCCCTCATTATTATTCCACTAATGAAGAAACAAACCAAGTTTGGTAAATCAATCATCTTGTGAAGAACTTGTTTCCACCAGGATGTTATCTTTCTCTTCGCATCATTACCGCTCAAACCCGAGAGGCATCCTAATAGTAATGTGTGGTCAGCGCACATACACTTATTTCCAGACTTATGATCTAACTTGTTCATGGTATAAAATTGAGCCTTAATCCCATAGAGATATTATTACATTATTTAAACAGGTATCTTTGCCTAGACATTATCTAGACAACTATCTATGCCTAGATTCTAACGATGTGTGGTCAGCACACTTAGGACATCTGAACGAAAAGCATTTTGGTAACCTTCGTAGGTTCCATCGATCACTATACCTTTCTTTAAGCTGATGTGTGGTCAGCCCAGTTAAAAAAAATGAACAATTAATAGAAGGATACAGTGGAACTGCCTATATAAATAAGTACTCTGCATACGCCAAGGTTAATATGTAACGCATTAATGATTATGTAGTCTAATAGTCTCTTTGATTGCAGATCTCTATCCATTGCCTTCCCAGTGTGATGTCTAGAGTAAGGCCCCCCCCCAACCGACCTAGTATCTGGAGGTATCCAAGGATCCAGATCACAGCATGTCGGCCCCATCCAGGGCTGACCCAGAGGGACGATATGGAAATTGACTATTGTTATTGTTTCGATCCATCACTGTTTGATAGTGGACAACAGTTATCTATAAAATCTGAACTTTCATCCGGATACAAAACTTTCTTTGTACCACAAAATATATAAACTTCTGCAGTAACAAGGAAATCTCGCTTATCTACGAACAGACTCCTATTTACCTACATCAGTTCATTGCTTACAGGTGAAAAACTCTTCTCGTACCAGGACAAGCACAGAAATTTGAACGAGTGATAATACTCAATGTGAAAGTAATAAAAACTCCTTTCAAATCAGCGTTGTGACAAATCCTAAGAAGACTGTAAGCAACGTCAAGAGACTTTAAAACTTTCTCAATATATGAAATAACTCAGTTTTATTGTAGTAAGCATGATATAATGTACCAAAAGCCATGGACAGTTATTGTTTGAATATAAAAATTAAAATCCTATTGTTTGGTCAAGTAAAAACACAAGTTTTGTGTTTAGACATTTAAAGAAACCTATATGTGAGTATGGTAATTGAGTTCCCACATTCTCATTCCACCATGTTAAAGACCGTAATTTTTGGAACCCTCTGTATAGTTATCTTTTGGCACACACATAAGCGAAAAAGACAAGGAAGTAATTTATTAAATTATCCATTGCACATTGTAATCAACTGTTGCTCAACAACAGGTCACCGTGACGTCTCCATATAGAATTATTCTCCGCATAACTAAATTACTTACACTATGTATTTAAGATTTAAAAACAGAAAAGTTCGCCACAAACGGAAACTTATGGTTGTTATCAGTCAAGGTTAGTTGAATTAAAAGAAAGAACGGAACATACTTCCGGTGTGTTTTAAAAACATATCAACCATAGCTTATGTTGTGGTTAACTTTTGTGTTTAAAAATCTATCCTCTAAAACAACAAGAACCAAGAACATGATGAAACATGATGTAACTTGACTTCGTAAATTTCCTTTGTAACCACAAAGAAATCCCTCTCGATTTCGAGTTGTATTAAAAAAAGGGACATAAAATACGAATGCTAATACTATTTTTCGTAATAATAAGAATAGGAATACTAGCAATACTAACATTACTAACCTATAAACCCCCCTAACATTCCCCCCTAATTATACAAGAAACGTTATACAGTCCTCTGTAAACGCATGTACTCTAGTATAGTAAACGTAACTGCACCCCTGACTATTAGAATTCGTATCTGTTATTATCATAGGCCATTAGGGCGTAAACTAACACACTAACCATAGGGTCAGTCCTTCGACTATTCAGTCTCCCCCGTACTGACACAACCCCTCATGGATTCATGA
Organism: Thermobia domestica; assembly: GCF_964235325.1. NCBI lineage: Eukaryota > Metazoa > Arthropoda > Insecta > Zygentoma > Lepismatidae > Thermobia > Thermobia domestica. The sequence continues at coordinate 121,430,482 of NC_137455.1, forward strand.
AAGAAGTCTAGAGTTGTTATATGTAATCCTTAGGTGCGCTAAAATGCGCTAATCGATTGTAATGTCAGTACATTGTCAGTATACGTAAATGTCAATGTGTCTAGTGTAATGCCTACCACACAGGATGAGAAAACCAAATCGAGGTCGAAATAGCAAACAGACTTAGTAAAAGTTTATAAAAACAGATATACATACTGTGATCATTTGTATCGAACAGAGCTATACAGTAAAGTTGTAATATATTATACTTATTGCAACCAATGTAGAGAGCAATAGCTAATAATGTGAGATTTAATCCTCAATAACATTAGAATGAGTTTTAACATAACATGTGTATAGACGCACTTGAAAATTTATCAAGTATTGTGTTTTAACCGCTAGTTGATCATTAGTCAATTGCTAGTTATTTTACATACGTGAGTTAAGCCTTTAGGATGCAATCGTTTTTATATTACAAGCAATATATATTACAGGATATGTAATGTTGTACTTAAATACTTCCAAAGTTGATTTTCCTTACATGTCATAAAATATTCACTTGATTCTGGAAAGGAGAGTATAGCCTATGCTTGATGAAGTATAACTGGTATATTGGAACAACATAAGAAATTTTGTTCACAAACTGTAAGGCACAACCCCGCAATAATTTAAAAATTAAAGCCAACACAATTGAGTGTACTATTCTATATCATTGCATGTATTTCCCCTTTGGACTATACTATAACCAATGAAAATTACTCTTGTAACTTTATCGTCCATTTCAGTCAAACTTTAAAGCGCTTCACGCTACATTTGTTTGAGTGTAGTTAATGTTGAATTTCTTTCATTTATAGTTGAATAAAATTATTAGCCTGAGACAATCACATTTAACACGTATGACTGTAATGGTACTCAGTACAGTAAATATAATTGTACTTAGCAAATCAGTGAACTCACAAAATCTTAATTTTCTTTATAACACTAGAAGTGGTACTCATATTCGGTTCGAAGTCATGCTTAATAATCTGGTTAGGAATTGGTTTTAAAAAAATCTACTATTGTGAGTTCACACGAAAACCTCTTGATAATTATAAGCTAGAAGGATTCCATGATTGTAAGGTTTCATCCCACATATTTCAATCTAACGTTCTGTTAGTGGAATTGTGTACATTTAAACGTACTATAGTATGACACATGAAATCTTACAATCCCGCTCTTTTGCAATTTATCCGTTCATAATCTCCACACTTTTGTTTTTAGTTCTTTAGCGCCTTACGTGAGGCCCATCTACCTTAACCCATTAACTCCCAGCAACTTGCCTTGGACAGCCGTTTCTGTATTTGGATATAAATAATAGGAAGATAACTTTTGACATTTTTTTTGTTTATTTTTTTTTACCGAGGTCGGCGGATAACTGTTACACAGTTGTGCCTCGAAGTCCTAAGCCGGACTCAAATTATGGGGCGAGATGCCCGCGCTTTTCAAATTGTGTGTGCAGTAAGGAAAAGAGAGAAAGGGAGAACGGAGTCAGTTGAGGTTCAGATTGAATTAGCAACCTGATGCCTCATTGACACCAACCCTCACACATGTAATAGTGGTATGACCCTGGCTTTGATTTACTCAGATCACAGCGCCGGGTCCCCGGATGTAATATTTAGGTAATACCACGCAAGCGATAAATACATGAAATCTATTATGTATTTGGAGCTATGCGTGAAATAAAAAACTGTAAAAATAAATGTAAAATAGGAATTCCAACCCCGGCGTGATAGGGAAAAATCATAGAGAAACTGGATGTCTTTGCCACTATTGAGCATGCGCGAGAATAGGTTCTCCAAGCTCGCCGAGGCTCGTGACGTAGCGTTCGAGCTACGTCAGAAACTGGCAGAAATGCGTGGGACGTAACGCCTATATAAACGAGGCTTGTTCGCCGCTCCGGTTGATTCTGCGGCCTGCCGACCTCCAGTGTACTTCGCTCTTGTTCGGGACGCTCTTCAGAAAATCAGGTATGTGATTATTTTTTCTAAGTTCCCCCCTCAACTCGGGATGAGCACTTTGAGATTTGTTAGTGAAAAAGTTTTTAAATTCAATATGAGACCAAATTCCCTTTTCAAGAATTATCATTTTTCCTTACGGGCCAATGCAAGTTGCAAGTGCGGGCTATCAAATTCACTACTTTCAATAAATCGCGGCTTAGCATAAAAACCTTCTAGCACCCATTGGGTAGTGTAGGGGTTGTGCTCCTATTTACGTGATGTAGTAATACTTTCCAGTTGTAATTCCAAAGTAACCGAATTGTGAAATTCATCTGTATTCTCATTTTTATTTTTTTTATTTTATTTTTATAAATAAAAAGTAAAATGGAATGGTCTCTTTAATTTAGTCAAGTTATCCCACCTATCTAGATTCAGCTCACAGTCTTCATATGTTACCTGGGTTTCGATCTCCAGTACAAGCTCTACCACTGTTAGTGCACTTTCTCATCATCTTCGAACCAGTAGGCCAAAGACGTTTTCAATACCGAGGCTAAAAGGGAGTTGGACTCCGAAACAACTTTGTAATACTGGGTGGAGAGTGGAGGAGTGATCTCAAATACGATTTCACAAAAGAAAGTGTACACAATTGCTACGCCAATCCCAGAAAAACAAAACATCATAACAATATATATATATATATATATATATATATATATATATATATATATATATATATATATATATATATATATATATATAGATAGATATAGATAGATAGATAGATAGATAGATAGATAGATAGAGAGAGAGAGAGAGAGAGAGAGAGAGAGAAAATTAGAATAGCACAACTGCTCTGGTCTGATGTATTTTGGAAGACTCGTGCTCTCTTACTCGCTGATAAGCGTGTTTAGTGTTGCGAAAGTGGCGTACAGAACCTTTAAGAAACTCATTTGTTCAATCTGCAGAATATACTGTGCACGCTGCACGCACACACACGCATTTTGAGCAACAGCTAAGCCCTGTTGGTGCTATCTGCTCGTTAATAAGCAACCTCAAGGTTAAAAGGTATGCTTGATTTTGGTTGATGAGGATGGAATTCAAAAACTTGAGGATACCATTGTCTTGTGAATGTATGAAAGAGTTCGTTGTTCTGTTCCCTGCGGCATTACGCTATTCAATGTTTTCTCTGATTTCGAAATCGGCATCACTAGAACTAGAACTTTTCTGTTCATTTTCTTATTTGACAGCAACCAATCGTACCTTAGGTTGGAAGTACACTAATTTCAAGACTCATGGAAGTGGAACCTTCTTGTTCATTTTCCACTCTGACAGTGACATTTGATGTGGTGGGAGCAGTAATTTCAGCATTCATGAAACTAGAGCTTTCCTGTTCATTTTCCACTCTGACAGTAGTATTCGTGGCAGATGAGGTGGGATCGCTAATTTCAATATGCCTACTGTGTTCAGTCTGTTGGCAGTCAGTAGTTGATACTCTTGTAAGTTTGGAGGCACTAAATAGATATGTGACCTTTCTGTAGGCATCAGCATCTGCTTCTAATAGCTTTGTTTTCTTTCCACAATGCCACATCGAGTTTCACGATTTAAAGCTTCTTGGTCCATTCAGTCCGAAATTTTCTTTTATTTGTTGCATCTTGGGGGCGATTCGTTGGGAGGCGCACCGGGCGCCCCCCGGTAGCTCGGTGGCCCTATACACCTCTGGGCGAGAGACAGCATTCTTGTCGAACTTCTCTTACAATTGCAATCTCCTCTATCAGTTCCTCCCCTGTCCTAACACTTTCTTGTTGATTCATATATAAGTTTCTTATGAATCTCGATGCTTCCATTCCAACCTAATCTTCTTTAGAAATCCCAACAAAAATTCCCAATTCACGCGGTCAAGAGCCTTTTCTAGATCAATAAATACAATGTACATCTCTTTCCCTTTTTCTATAAACTTTTCAGCGATCTCTCTTACCTCTCCTGAACCCGAATTGTTCCTCCTCAACTTTTTCATTTGTTCTTCCATACAACCTTCTGTTCAGAATTCGAAGCAGAATTTTAGCTGCCTGACAAGGGAACCTTCCGAAAATGATAGTTGCAGTGAAAGATGTGCCCTATTCCAATTGAAAGAGCTGTAACAGAGATGGTCATTCCCAAAAAAATTAGCTGCCCATAGCAATAGGTTCAAGAAATATAAGGGGTGGAAGTTCGGGAAACAGCAAAGTTGGACAAGAGGGGGAAAGTGCAAATTTCGCAAAAAAGGGGGACACGGCAAAATACAATGCTGACAAGTGATGTATAGAAAGAGACTTGCCACAATAGGGAACAAACGAAGGCCACCAGTGGGGTTAACAGTGTTGCCAGTTGCGATGAAAAAAAAATGTTTTGCAAAGAGCACTATATGAAGTGAGTGCAATATTCAGTGTCAATCTGTCATGTAGAACATAAGATATGAGTGTATAATCAGTGGTACAATCTAACAAAAGAGAATAGAAAAAACAGAAGTATGAAAAATACGGGAAAGGCGGAGTGGCCATAATGCGCCACATTGATCACGAGCTGTGCATATTAGAATGAAGAAAACAAGAAGCACCAACTATGCAGGAAACCGACGTCGAAAAATGTCGAAAAAAACGAGTTCCAAAGTTGGCAGCACTGGCCATGAAAATCCAGACAATTCTAATATAGTTAGGCCACTCGCTTCACACAAAGAAAATTTCGGCAACAGGCATTAGCCTCCGCATCATTTGTACATGCTCGTCACATTGTACGTGCAATTGTTCGATGAGACAATGGTCCAAACCGAAGATACATTTGCAGTGAGCACAGCGGAATACTGCCAATCCGTCACACATGTACAATGATCGCCTGTGAATGTCTCGAAACAGTACTCTAGAGGTGTCAGAACCTTCGGTCTTTCTATCACATACCCACACCTGTAGAAAGCAAACATAATCAAAGGCTTGATCTACTGTGTGTTGCTGTCAGCAGTACTATCACCGCCTATAAGATATATCCAGAGTGTCCCTCTTAACTTTGCGACTGAAATACTTTTTAAAGCGAAAAAAAATGTGACACATCCAGTTGTGCAGGAATGTACCCACGTCAGCGGGCGACAAACTTCTTTGAGACGCAAGTGCCCCCAAGTCCCCATCATAGGGTCCCAGGGGCCAACTTCAAAATTTCAAATAGCACCATCGGTCGAGTTATATTTCTTTCGATAAATCTTGGAATATGCCACAACGCATATCAGAAATATTTACTATATGGGATTTCAAAATGACCGCCAAAAATATCTGCTCGGTGACAAGAACAACGCGCATTTTTGGCGGCCATTTTGAAACCCGTGCTTCATAAAACAAATGTTTCTTATAGGCGGTGTTGTATCTATCCAGAGAAATATCATCCGCCCCCTGTTCCCATTTGAAATGTTGCGGTTGACCCCTCGAGCCTTATAATGGGGGCCCTGGGGGACTTGCTTCTTACAAAGTTTTCTTGGCCCTCGACATGAGTACATTCCTGTGCAACTGGATTTGCAACATTTCTTTTCGCTTCCCAGCAATTTGAGATCACAATGTTCGATGCAATGTTAAGACACAACATATATTTGTATCGGCTATTTTGAAAAACATGTTTCATATAACAAATGTTTCCTATAGGTGTTGTTGCACATTGCATGATATATCAAGAGAGTTACCACTCGGTCCCTGTTGCCATTTGAAAGTTTGAAGTTGGCTCCTGGGGCCCTATTATGGGGATCCTGGGGGCACTTGCCTCTCACAGACTTTTATCACCCCCTGACATTGATACATTCCTGCACAACTGGATCCGTCACATTTTTGTTCGTTTCGCAAATCTTCCAGGTCACAAAGTTTGGTGGGACACCCTGTATATTCCCACATACGATCCAACCATGACATAATGCTCACTACTTCTATTATCGGTTTTTGGCTCAACCCAACCATTTCATGTTCCCCGACTTGACATTGCCTCAATCACTCTAACATTGATGCATTCCGAGTGATGCCTGTTGCCGGAATTTTCTTTTTGTGAAGCGAGTGGCCTAACTATATTAGACTTGTCTGGATGTTCATGGCCAATGTTACCAACTTTGGAACTCGTTTTTCTTTTCGACTCTAGGGACGTCGGTTTCCTGCATAGTCGGTGCTTCTTGTTTTCTTCATTCTAATATGCACAGCCCGGCCATATCTTATGTTCTACATGACAGGTTGACACTGAATATTGCACTCACTTCATATAGTGTTCTTTGCAAAACATATACTTTTCATTGCAGTTGGCAACACGGTTAACCCCACTGGTGGCCTTCATTTGTTCCCTATTGTGGCAAGTCTCTTTCTATACATCACTTGTCAGCATTGTATTTTGCCGTGCCCCCCTTTTTGGCGGAATTTGCACTTTTCTCCCTTGTCCAAACTTGCTGTTTCCCAAACTTCCACCCCTTATATTTCTTGAACCTATTGCTATGGGCAGCTAATTTTTTGGGAATGCTCATCTCTGTTACAGCTCTTTCAATTGGCATAGGCCACATCTTTCACTGCAACTATGATTTTCGGAAGGTTCCCTTGTGAGATATGAGACTAATAGTTCTATAATCTTCACATCTATTTGGGTTCGATTTCTTAGCCATCGGTATCCTGATCATCTTCAGGAAGTCTTTTGGCCACGCTCCTGGGATTGCACAGTCGAAACAATACTTTCGTGCCCTTGTCTCCCATATTCTTAGTGAATTCAATTGGTATATTACCTGTCCTGGTTGCCTTTTCATTCTTAATCTCAAATATAACTTTTTCAAACTCATCCCGAAGAATACTAAATCCTTTATCATCCTCGCCTACTTCATTTTTTACTTAAACATCCAGAGGAAAATATTACATGGAAATTCGGTGTGACCGTAAATACTTAATACTTAATACCGGTAAAGTTATGAATACTTTAAAATATCAAACAATACTTTCAACAAAGTGGATATTTATCTAGGACCAACATTGAGACCAAAACTTCATCCACGAAAAAATTAATCTCAAAGGAAGAAGGAATTAGGATTATTATTCAGTTCAAATTCTTTGTTTTCACGAATTCTGACGAATAATTTAAAGTTTAAAATATATCAAACTACGTATAATTATGTTTGATGTACTGTATGGTTACGAAACATGGTCGCTTACTTTCAGGACACAACACAAACTGAAAGTATTCGAAAATAAAATATAAAGGTGAAAATTCTAACTTAAAAGTGACAGAAATACTAAAACTTCATAACAAGGAACGGCACAGTTCAGACCAGAAACTTCATCACGAGAAACGGTTTCCCCAATATTGAATGGACATTAAGTCAAGAAAGTTCAGGAGGGCAGGTCATGTAATCAGGGTGGAATAAATAATAAATGTTTTCAAAATTATAACTAGGAATCCAATCGGCAAAATACAAACATAAAGACCTAGGCGCAGATAGGAGGACAAAATAAAGATGAGTCTCGCAGAAATAGAAATACAAAGTTAGCGGATTCAGTTGGCTACGGAGAGATGACAATGGAGTACTTTTGTGAATGCGGCGTTTAACCTCCGGTAGGCCACAGAAATAGTTATTCTGTTGGAACATATCTGGTGTAGTAAAAAGTAATCCATTATTTTGGCATGACATTGAAGGCTTGACTTACCATAGTTAGAATGATCCGATTTAGGTCACATACGCGCCGTTTTGTTCGATAACGTGTTGCCATTTGGAAAGTAATATCATGATGTCTCTCTCATAGAAACCCTTGTCCCTAGCGGCAAAAAATTGAGACAGTCGATTTTCACAAGCCTCTCTTGAAGCGACTTTTTCACCAGCAAACATGCTCGCCATGGAGAGGAACAGATGGTAATCACTCAGTACCAGGTCCGGACTATAAGGTGGATGAATAAGAACCTCCCAATCAAGCTCTCGGAGCTTCTGGCGAGTCACTATCGATGTGAGTGGCCTGGCGTTGTCCTGGTGGAACACAATGCCTCTCCTATTGGCGAAAGCTGGCCGCTTCTGGTCGATTACTGTCTTCAGACGGTCTAATTGTTGACAGTACAGTTCCGAGTTAAGGGTTTGGCCGTAGGGGAGCAGCTGATAGTAGATAATTCCCTGCTAATCCCACTAAACACACAGCAAAACCTGCCTGGCCGTCAATCCTGGTTTGGGCACCGTTTGCGCCGGCTCACCGCGCTTCGACCACGAACGTTTTCGCGTGACGTTGTCGTAAGTGATCCACTTTTCATCGCCAGTCACCAACCACTTTAGAAATGGGTCAATTTTGTTGCGATTTCGGTCCATGAGGTTTTTTGCGTTAACTCGTGTGGCACCCACATATCAAGCTTCTTTTTGTATCCAGACTTATGCAAATTGTTCCACACGGTCTTTTGTGCAATGTTTAGCTCTTGGGCAATCGACACAGTGCTTACGTGACGGTCGGACGCGACAATGTCCATGATTTTATCGGCATTTTCGACACTTGGCCTTCCAGTGCGTGGTGCATCTTTGACGTCAAAATTACTGGAACGGAATCGACGAAACCAAAATTGCGCGTGATTGGCTGTTACAGTATCAGGACCATAAACACTATTCACATTTGCAGCCGCCTGACTTGTGATTTCGCCTTTATCGAAGAAAAACTGTAAAATATAGCGTATTTTCTCTTTGCTAATGTCCATTTTGAGTCGCGCTCTCACAATACTGAGTCAACTCATCACAACTATCTGAACAGTGCTTGTAGTACGTTGAACCTGATCGGACTTATACAACGCGAGATACAGGTCACTGAAGCCATCTATTGGCCAAATAATGGATTATTTTTTACTACACCAGATATTAGTTACTTATATACTATATGAAACAGTACATTGTCAAGTAGCAGATTATATCTGTTGTTTGTTTTCGCTTAACCCATTTGATGCCATAATTTTTCTAATGCATATTTTTGATTGAGTGCTACATATTTTCTCTTACATAGGACACATATCCAAAAGAAAAATAGGTTTTGATTGTATGTACCGGGATACGCCCGGTACAGCTTGTCCTATATATAGGACATTGGCCTTTTGGGTTGACAATTCTAAAAAATAAACACAATTATATCTAATTTTTACTAAGTTTTATTAAACAACGTTTGCAAGATTACATACCCGTACAATGTGTCTTAGCACCTTTACACAGCACTGTTACACTAACGATGGTAATTATCAAAGCACAGAACAGCAAATAAGTCAACCTGGTATTCCTGACATGATGTTATCGGCTTTTTTGGACATCCTTGACATCTTCTTAGCTTTACTTTCTCATTTCGTATTAGGGTATGTTTGCTAGTTTTCCGTGCTTCCGAACACCTTCTGTATAGTCCCTGTCGCCTCGAACGAAGTCTTGTCGATGCAGACTGTGAGAACAATGCCGTTGTAACACTTCTGTGAAATTCTAGAAGATCCAAATTATCTAAGTCCAAGATCTGATAAAGTTTCCATCCAGTAAGTAAAGCAGTTTCAACAACATTCGTAAATAAGTTCCAATACCACTTCTTGACCTTGACCTTGCTCATCAATTTGTCAAATAAATCTACCCCATTCTTGAATTTGATATATGAAGCAATACATGAAGGCACTTTGACGCCCTTCTTTACGTCCTTTGTTATTTTGTGTTACTGTTTTCACACAATCAACGGATTCAAAATTCGTTACAACAGTCACAGCCTTGTTATCATTCCATTTAACCATACTGACTTCTGAATTACGATCAAACCTTGTATCCACAAATCCTCTTTCCTTTTCTATTAGTTCTTTTGACGACATCAAAGGACATTTTCCGTTTCTATTTTCCCTGACTGTTCCAGTCATGAAAATGTTACTTTGTCTCAGATTGGAAGCAAGATTGTATGACGAAAAGAAGTTGTCCATATATACCGAATGGCATTCTTGGTTTTCCACAACGGACAGCACAGATTCCACAACATAATCGGATAATCTGGTACCCCTTGAGATCCAGGTTGGTAGGGAATTATATGCAGTGGGTAACAATTGTGTGTGGCTAACTCCATAATTTGTATACAAATTTCACAGGTTTACCCTTCATATACATTTTCAAACTGTTTCTACCATTTTATTCAGTACAAGAGCCAAAGTTTTCTAAATGGGGCCGCGGTGGCTCAGTGGTACAGCGTTCACCTCTGGTGTTTGGGGTCCCGGGTTCGATCCCAGCCCCCGCCAAGTGAACTTTGTGGTGGACAAACACCGTGTGCGTGGGTTTTCTCGGATTCTCCCGTTTCCTCCCACTTTCTTCATTCTACCATTTCATTCATTACTCATCATCACCGTCTCCTTTAGCCTAACCGGCATAACCGTGGGACGTAAAACTCACAGATTTCATTTCATTTACTTGTTTAAAAGTTTTAATGGAAATGATAGACAAAAGGTTTGATAAACCAACAGTCCTTATATCAATAAGTTTCATAATTCTTTGCACAATTACAAATTTACATTAAGTCGAAATTTTATAATAACCTAAGAGATGTTGTCGAAACCAATTATGAAAAAAAAAATAGCACACATTTCATGCCTCTCAACTGACTTTCAAAATAGTTCTCAAAATAGATGCATCTCAAAATAGAATTTAGAAGTTTAATACTATTGCTTACTTCCAGTGGCGAAGCGTAATACCACAAGTAAGATAGGCCCGACAAATTAATAGTACAAGTAACATTTAATGTATCAAAATGTTTAAAATTACAGTAAGAATTCTAATTCCTTATTGAGTTTTTTTAAAAAACTACCAAATCTTATTTATTTTAAAGAGCTTTCTTAGCTGTATTTCTAACATTGTTTAGAGTTGAATTTATGTGCATGTATACACATAATTTAACAAGAAAGAATGAAATATAAGTGCACGGAAAGTAATCTATTATTATTATTATTATTATTATTATTATTATTATTATTATTCAACAAATATTTACATGGGGAAAACACGCAATATGTGTGATTGGAATATTCCCATTTAGCTCCACTACAAATATTTTAAAGTGCAGTTCATACTTTCTTCTGTCTGGGGATTCAAATCCTGCTCCCGCCAAGTGAAATTTGTGGTGGACGAACACCGTGTGTGGTTTCCTCGGGGTTCTCCCGTTTCCTCCCACTTTCTTCATTCCACCATTTTCTTTCATTTCTCATAATCACCGTCTTCTTTAGCCTATCCGGCATAACCGTGGGACGTAAAACTCAAAAAATTCATTTCATTTTTTCTTCTATCTGGGATTTTCAGGGGGTTGAGGAGAATTCCCTTCTCACTTACTGTTTTCATTTCCTGCATATTTGAAAATCGAGGGAGAGAAAAAGAAAGCATATTCTTTAATTAGTTGTCAAATTTCTTGGATAAGCGTTTGCTACTTGCAACTCTCGCTTTAAAGTAAGTTCAATACTGCGGTTAATTAATGCATCACTTGTAAGACTTCACTAGAAATGTTAATGCTCAGAAGGAACTTTATTTGAATCAACGTAAGATATTTAATATTGTATTCTATGAAGTGGCATATTTATGGGACTGGCTTTCGGAAAATGAAATGAAATGAAATCTTTAAGTTTTTCGTCCCACGGTTATGCCGGTTAGGCTAAAGGAGACGGTGATGATGAGAGATGAGTGAAATGGTGAAATGAAGAAAGTGGGAGGAAACGGGAGAACCCCGAGAAATCCTACGAGCACGGTGTTTGTCCACCACAAAGTTCACTTGGCGGGGGCTGGGATCGAACCTGGGACCCCAAGCACCAGAGGTGAACGCTCTACCACTGAGCCACCGCATCCCCAGGGGCTGGGTTTCGGGCGTAAGCACTCACCGAAATTTTATCGCAACTTTTTATTCTTTTATATACATAGGCCCAGTGGCGTATTTAGGGGGGGGGGCTTAAGCCCCCCCCCCCCCGAAATCTTACTTACTATAGTAAAGTATATTAAATATCTTGCATAATTTTCACATTTTCAGGGAAATTCCCCCCGAAAGTTAGCAAAGCTACCCCCGAAACAAAATCGTAAATACGCCACTGCATAGGCCTATTATAGAATTTTCACATTTCCAGAAATGAAGTTAGCAAGACCCCCCAAACAAAATCTTAACTATCCCACTGATTCTATGAAATGGAAAACAACTAAAATTACACACAAATAATATTATTTTATCCTGATCGTAGCGTTTGGTAAATTTATACATATGTTTAATGTATCAAACTTATTTTCTACAAGCTATTATTAACCAGGCACCATGTAGGAAAAATACAGCAACGGTGAATAACTCCTAAGAGTATATGCCTAAATTAAACAAGTTATCACTAATAGAAATACATAATTCTAACAGAAACTTCTTATTCTGCATAACATATTAGCATTGAAGGCCTTTACAGCTAAAACTAAACTCCCAGAGGCGAGCATTCTCACCTTCCCAACAATGCGTGCAACCCCCAGCGATAATAGCTTCGCTTCATGAGCAGCAAAGCCCGTAAACCTGTCCGTAGAGCTGGTGAGGCTCAGACGGAAGGGATTCAAAGTGTTTCCAACCTACTATTTTGTTACCGAAAAAAAAACACGAGATGTTGAAGTATTTACTTTATTTTATAAGAAACCAAAGATAAAGAAAATATACGGTAGAAAACAGGGTAGGCCCGGCCTCAGAGCTTCATAGTACGCTTCGCTACTGCTTACTTCATATATAAATTTTATTAATATCAGAAACTTGTTACTAAGTGAGAATTTACGTTTGTCGAATTGATGCAACGCGCTGACTGTCTGTACATATCGGTAAGTGTTATGCGCGAGTATGAGTGTGTTCTGCACATATTTATTGTCCATTGACAGGTGTATAAGCGACAGGTTATTCAAAAAGTCCGAAACTTGTAGTGACACAGATTCGTAGGCCAGTAATTAATGTCGAAGACTCACTCGATACTGACAAAGAGGGTAGGACTGGTAGGTTGAAGAACAGATGTCAGAGTATCAGACTTGTAGCTCACAACACGTATTTTCAGTCCAGTTTCGCAGAAGTGGAGCTTTCTGATTCCGTGATATGTGACCTCTTGCCACGTCTCTCCGTAGCGGGATACACTATGAGAATGATCACAGTGGCTTCCTAGGACAATGTTTCATATACACGGAGTCATTTTGGGTAATCAAGAACTCCTTAATGATGAAGATCTATTTGTCGGTGATTTCCTGTGAACCAAGATGTACTCTTATGACTCTCTTCTGGCGTATCATGGCGTGGACGGGCGGCGTATTATATAGACTGGAACTATCAAAAATCCAGTTCGTAGTTCCTCTGTATTTGGACTCAATTGTCTTCATGTACGATGTGTATCTTCAAGGTCTGTTCGTTGACCTTAGTACATTTTAAACGTGTCACTCCAGAATCTCCAGGGAATGGAATACGTCCACTGTAGATCAAACCGAAGTCCTGAGTGCTTATCAATTATCCTACTTGTCCAGGCTGTCGTGCTAGCGAGTCAAGTCCTTTCTTGCTCTGTAAGCATAATAGCCGGGCGTTATAAGGCAATTTCACCTTCTGTCAGTGACTGAACCAGCTACCGCATCCCACGATTTGAGCCCAGCCCAGCAGAGTCCAATCCAATCCGGGATCCCTAGACATACCTAGGGAGGTGCTTTTGTTCATTCCTGGCTCTTCCAACCTCTATCGTTCAATGGCAAAATGATGTGACTAAGGTACTTCCGAACCCAATGGTATGTGTAGGTCATCATTTGGGAAGGACCATCATACTCTCCCAGGGCCGTTCAAATAATTCGTAACTTCTAATTACGGTAGAGCTACATTATACATTACCAGACCCAATGGGTGATGTAGACTGTCTCTCTTTAAAAACAGTGATCATATAGAAGCGGCGGGTCCATTGGTAAAGTTCTGGATCCTGCACCCAATAAACGCTTAAAAACATGGAACTAAGTATTGATTCCACTTTCTCTTTTACTTATTACGAGGGATGATCATATGAAAATCTTAAAAGTGCATTACATTTTAGAATTTAACAATGAAAAGGAAATGTTGCTTCTTATTTTTCAATGTAGTCCCTTTGACGTTGATGCAAGTATTCCAGCGCTTCGGAAGTGCATGGATACCATGTTGGAAGAACCATTTTGGTCGAAATTGTAGCAGTTTTTTTTATACGAGGCACTGGTTACTGTCACTCCTTTTTCCATATACTGTTCCAAAATTATTCCCTTTCCATCCCAGAAGAGTGAGTATGACCTTTCCTGCTGATGGTTGAGTGTGAAATTATTATTATTATTATTATTATTATTATTATTATTATTATTATTATTATTATTATTATTATTATTATTATTGTTATTATTATTATTATTATTATTTGGTTTCGGTGAAGAGCTATGCCCCCATTCCTTTGCTCGCTTTTTTGGTTTCTGGTTGATGATAGTGAACCCACGTCTCACGCCTGTAACAATCCTGTCCAGAAATGCATCACCTTTGGCGTTGAAACGAAGTTCTTCACAGGCGTCAACGCGCCGATCTTTCAATTCAGCAGTCAACGGAAGAGGGGCCCATCTTGCAGACACCATATTAAAATGCAGAGTATTATTCACAATGTGTTGACCTGAATCAAAGCTAATATTGATGATTATAGCCATTTCTTTGAGCGTAAGACGCATGCTTTCCTCTACAAGCTGTTCTCCTAACGCATTGTTTTCATCGGTCACTAGGCGGTGAGCCTGTCCCGGTTGAGGAGCATCCTCCATAGATCTTATGCCACTTTTAAACTTCCTATACCACTCGTATATTTGCTACAGAGACAAATACGAACCAGCATACTTTGCTGTCATCCTGCGATGAATCTCAATTGGTTTCATACCTTCACTGCTCAAAAACCGGTTTATCGAACGCTGTTCTAACATGGTGCATGTCTACAGTGAGGCAGTCATCTTGTACTTACGCCGTCGCTTTCAACGTTCTCTCACCAACACTCTGCCACCTGTCGGTCATTAAGTGCAACTTAAGGCATATTACTGCTACATATCGAAGCAATTATCCAACTTTTCGGCATTTGATTGCATTTTTAGGGCTTTTATTTGATCCTTCCTCGTAGTACTATTGAAGTACGAAAATGCGTTAGTATTCCGGTGTCCCATTCCGAAATCAAGAACACGCCCAAATCGCTAATTGAGGACCTGCCACATTATCCTCCCTGTAGGGATTGAATTCGCCCCCCGGGCACACCAACTATCCCTCTTGCATGCGTGTTCAAGTACTACGTAGTTTTACCTCCCGAATCCAAGGGTATGACATAGTTGCATTTTTCGGAGACAGAATGTGAGCTTTCAACGAGGAGATGAGAACTGATGGAACATAATGCACCCGTTATACCAATATGATTCTATATGCATTCTTTAAGAGTTGATACGTAGCTGAACGCCATGAATAGTTTGTAATTCCCAAGAAGTTCGCCTTCGTTCGTGATGGTGTGAGCGTTTGTGATCACTGCGGCGTATCATTTTTTATTAGGTGTTCATGATGCAAGTTAATGATTTGTTTCGAACATTTCGTGAATGTCGACGATGTCCATTTTGTAAAGTGTAATACATACATCCCATAGTAGGTTGATCTCTGCACCTCTCGAACAGGTACTTTCTGTCGCTCTTCGCTGCACATGGTGAGTCATTAGCAGCTAATATTTTTCCTGTCATCATTGTTCACACTACACTTTCAAAAGAGCCTTACTAGAGATTGCACTTCCGACCTCGCACTCAAGGGGTTTCTTGTCAGATACAATGCTACTGATTAGTCACTATTTAGATATCCGGTCGAAACCTTTATTCCCCAATAGGTTGTTCTCCAGCCTTAACGTGCAGTCCATAGATAGAAAGCATTACCAGCTGGAAATACGAGAATAATGTGTTTCCATGAACTTCCCAAGTTCTATCCCCCCCTGTCAGCACTACAGACACCATAATGCATGTGCCCAGAAACAACTCCTCTTCCTTTCTCAACACAGGTTTGGGACCGGCCATGGAGGGGTTGGAGTTAGGATTTAGATAACCTGGGCATTTGTAGGTCCAGACCGTCAGATTCTCGCGCAGTATCTAGTACGTGCATCGTCGATCCAATTTTCTTCTTTCGCCATTACACTTTGCTTCTGCAACGGTTTATGTTGGAATCAAGTGCGCGTATTTATTTTGGTCAACGCAATCCTTGCAGCACGTGCGCTACTCTGATGTGAATGATTCATAACAGTGGACGCCTGTAGGTCTATCTCTATGGTAAAGATGACGAATACATTGGTAATTACAAATGTCTGTAGGTCCTGAGGTTGAATATCTCATTTGCACTCTTACCTAACTTATGGAGATCTACAGACATTATCTTTCTTCTCCAACTAAAATTAACAAACAGGGGGCAAGTAAAGCACTGTAATCATATATCATACTCTATATCACCTCTAACTGCCATATTCATGGTAACTTTAAGTTGATTACTTATGATTGGGTATGATTTTTTTCAAAAAATTATATCAAATCCAGGGAATGCTGAAAAGTGATTAATCCTATTGTTTTTCTTTTATGTGTAAAGACTGAAGTTTAGTGTAAAACAAACGCATGTACACTAATAGAATTTTCGCTATAGAAATCAACACTTTTTTGCCAACGTGTAATCAGTTTCATAATCGCATTATTATAAAAAAATATTCATCTTGATAACGAAACCACACCCTGACTTCATGCTTCACTGTATTGTTAGACTCAAAATGAAGTCCTCTCAGGTGTTCCTTAACTTTCGGAGAATAATAGAAATCTGATGGAGCCAGATCTGAACTGTATGTAGAATGAGATATGACAGTGAAACCAACAACCTGAATCTTCCCAGTTGCCTTTGTACTAGTGTGAGGGAGAGCATTACCGTGTTAAATTAGTGAATTTCAGTTACCAACAAACTGGTCGATTTCATGCTTTCAGTTTTGTAAAAGTATTACAGGACTGATCAGAATTGCGTACCCATATTCACTATACCATAAAAGTCCCAAAAGACTGTCAGCATAACCTTCCTGCTGGTAACACAGTCTTAAAGTTTTTCGGTGCAAGCGATCCTTTGTGTCAATATTCATGGAGGCGCCAGAGTGGATATGGTATACATAAGTTTCATTATCTGTGATAATATCGTTCAAGAACTCATCACCTTGACGCTGAAGCAACTGTTTGCAAATATTCTGTTTCATGTCAGAAGTCAATTTACGCCGCACCCGCCATTCATAAACAATTTCGTAATCCAGATCTACGATTAATGACCGCATTAAATTCCTTGAGATACCACTGTTTATAGCAAGTTCTGCTTACATAATGTACTGATTCTCTCTAATCAGTTCATCAACAATATTGAGATATTGTTCACCCGTTGTACTGTGTAACTTTTCACTTTGTTATTTGTCAACCGAGGCGAGGCTCGATCCCATGCAGTTTTCTGGACAAGCACGAACAGCACAATGTATTGGCGTACTGATATCTTCACAATTCTCCGCGACATCAACTACTATTCTTCGATGCTTGTCAAAGAGGGACATACTTCCTGTTTTAAGAAATTCGATCACCACATGCTGCTTCGGCTCCCCCAGCTGTTGGACTCCAGTATGATCAATATGTCAAGACAGAAGTGTAATTAATATAATGCAACAGTACTTTCAATCAAATATTTGCTTACATTCTGAAAAACAAATGAGACATTATTTTTTAGCATGACCTCGTACTTTTCTCTACGTTCGGTACGCCGATTTTTATATGATACATAATTTGGAATCAGATTAGTGTTCGTAGTGATAAACTGCTTAAAATGGCATCACATGAACCCTTCTACTAAATTGTTGGGCCTGAATCTAAGCTGGTGGGCTTTAAGATGACTGCTATTGTGGTATTATACAGTAATAGATAGTTTTACCTCCATTACCTTTATTCAAGATATGATGCCACCCCTCTAGCCGTTCCAAACTTACAAGGTGCCTTTGCCTCATATTGTATACTGAAAATGCATTCAAAACTTGATGTTGCTTGGGGTATATTATTCAGTTAACCTTTTTCTCCTCAGAGAATACTTTGGTCTGATATGGGACCATTTTAGCGGACGAGACTCGGAAGAAAAAAATAAGGATCACTTTAACTATCTATCTATCGATATATATATATATACTGATCACCAGTTGAATTAGAGACACTTACCTAATACCTGGTAGTACCACCTTTCGCTCTGATAACGGCGGCTACCTGCCGCGGCATTGTGGCATATCAATACATATCTACTGTAAAGTCTCCCACAGAGTTCGCAGATTGGTCGGAAGATTGTCCACAGCCCGGAGACGTCATTGCATGGCGTTCCAGACAACGACGCCGACTTTCCTAAATTTATGGGTGCGTATCAATGGCGGGACGTGTTAGCCTATATGTTTTCAGGCAAGTCTCAATATTTGATTGGTTTATTTTTAGTTAAAATCTTTTATGAACACTGTCATGAAGAGCTGTGCTGTGATAAAGTAAAACATGCCGGTACTATTAGGATAAGTTGGGGCTGCCCTACCTCAGTCGGTAACAGGACTGACTTAAACGCAAGAGAAACGGATCCAAACTAAAATTCTTGTGATGCGATGCACCCACAAGATTATTTGTGTTGGTGCCAGAGCCCCGGAGCACCTCTGTAGTCGGCGCGCATGGTTCCGGATGTGTTCGATGGGATTGAGGACCGGTGACTGTAATGGCCAGAAAATTATTACCTGATCAGAGGAGTGCTCATTAAACCAGTCTGCTGCCATCCTAGAGCAGTGGGCCGGCGCATTGACCTGCTGAAAGAAGAGGTCACCATCCGGATGTTGCAACCGAGCGAATGACATCACATGGTCATCTAGAAGCTTGTGGTAGCGTTCACCTATGAGGGACCGTGACATACGTGTTAAGAGACCCATTTCAGTCCATATAAACGTGTCTCAGTTGAGAATACCACAACCACCGGCCTGCACAGTTCCCTGCTGGCATGATTGATTCATTACCTCGTGCGGTTGGCGATGCACCCATATGAGGCCGATGGCTACTATACCACATGACGAGTAGGTGATTCTGAATTGTCTAGCTGCTAACACGGCGTACTTGTTCTGTATTGAACCTCTCGCGATTTGACACATTGTAGCCCGTCTGTCGGCTGCTACGATGCTAGCCAGTCGGTTCCTACCAATGTCGTCGACACGCCTCTCTCTGCGATAATTTGCCCGTGCGAGTGCGGTTTTACCGAAAGCCAGGTACTCGTGATACACCCTTGACAGAGTTGCCTGTGAAAATCCGAGTGCCGCAGCGATTTCCTAAATCGAGCAACCCAGTCGTCTGGTCCCCACGATTTGACCACGGTGAAATGTACACAGGTCCTTCGTCTTGCTCATCACACTCTGCACTGAAACTCATACCGAGTGAGGAAGCACACGGCAGCAGTACACGTGCGATGCATTTCATTCATTTGCACTAGCGGAGCATCCGCAGGGCGGTTTCTGCAACTGTCCTGATGTCTCTAATTAAACTGGTAATCAGTGTGTATATAATAGCTAGAATATTGTACGAATCGAATATCAAAAGAGGAAAATCGTTTGACATACTCTGTGATACCACCAAATTCACAATGATATCAACCCTACTAAAATTGATTTTTTTCAAATGGGGCTAGACATATTCTATATTTCAAATCTATACGTTGCATCAATACTTACAATACAATATTTACTATTCAGTGATACAAACTAATAACACTTCAATAGCACATTCTTTCATATTTTGGAGCCTCCTATAACAGTAATAACGCAAGAGAGAAAGACGAAGCAATTCACGTCCAAAGTATCATAATGTCGATACTATGATCATAATGTGACGCATTTGGGGTAAATAGAAACAAAGTTACAAATGATTGAAGATTTGACTTTCTTTCAGTCTTCTTTTTAAAAGCTGCATTGCTTAAAATGACGTATATGGGTATTTTTTTTTTTTACTGTGATTATTGCTTTCCTATGTTTATATAACAACATTACACCAAATGCTTTCTGATGTTTATAATCACAACAAGCTTTCTTAATTACGTAATTTTCTGGCAGCAGTGAAATCGGTGCATTGGCCAACATGACTTCCAGACCTCATGCATCTGGAATTTTACCTGTGGGGGCAAACAAAAGGAAAGGAACATAGAAGTGTGATTCTAGATTTTAAAAAAAAAGTTATGGTGTTCTAAATTTCTTTCCATCAATAAAACATAGAAATAAGCCTACATCCGAAACTAAATCTACATATAATTGAATGGAAAGTAGCAAGTATCTACCAATTGAATCAACTAGCACTTATGTCCATCCGTCTGTCTGTTTTATCATAACTCTCCTAAACTTAGTGGCTACGTGTAACATAGTCGCTAACACTCTCGCCTTCGGTGCAAGCGGTCCCAGGTACGATTCCCGGTGGTCGAAAAGTGTAAAATGCTTTTTCAGACCAGCCATCCTGAATGAGGTTTTCGTGAGTTTTCCTCATTCACACCAGGCAAATGCCGGGATGGTACCTAACATATAGGTCCCAGGCCTCTTTCTTCCTTCTCTTTCCCCGGATAGTGTGCTCCTCGAGGGATGTCATCCCTCAAACGTGACGGGCTAACGTGGCCATAGATGCCGACAGCCCAGAAATCTAAATACTAATCCTAATCTTGTAAACTTATTCGATTTTAATGAAACTTGGTATATGCCTTCCTTAATCTTTAAAAATATCCTTATTGTTTGATGTTTCAAAAATCTACCAAAAATAATTGAATAAAGGGATCAAAATTCTCACCTTGCTGCACGTTTTAACACTCAGGCACACGCGTCTATTTCTTGCCATAACCACACGCGGTACGGGAAATCCCTTACTCTGAAAATAACTGCCCATGGATTTCTACTTTAAAGGCATTTTATTTAGAACTTTTTACTACTATAACCTATGTATCTATTTGTTAGAAACATCAAGAAAGTTTCGTACTTGTTTTCGTGCGAGTGCCAAAAGAATCTTCTGCAAATATGTTGAAAAAACAAGGTAGCTAAAAATCAAGCTATTTTTTTTTTTTAGTTCTGTTACGTATGCATAGTTCTGTTTCTGCATACGTAGTTTCAAGTAAAAATAAAGACAGTTTTTGGTAAAACAGTATTAGAGGTTACAATGAGAATATTTTTTTCTAAAATGCAGGCAATCCACGTCACCGCGTGTGCTTGCTTTTTTTAAAAAAAAAATAGCTTGATTTTTAGCTACCTTATTTTTTCAACATATTTGCAGAAGATTCTTTTGGCACTCGCACGAAAACAAGTACGAAACTTCCTTGATGTTTCTAACAAATAGATACATAGGTTATAGTAGTAAAAAGTTCTAAATAAAATGCCTCTAAAGTAGAAATCCATGGGCAGTTATTTTCAGAGTAAGGGATTTCCCGTACCGCGTGTGGTTATGGCAAGAAATAGACGCGTGTGCCTGACAAGTAAACCTTACGTTTGGGTGAATCGAGTTGCTGACTGAGACACATATGAGAAAGTAGTACTAAATGTGGTCAGTATTTCAGTGAAGTTTTAGGTGCGAAGCTCCAGGGGTTTAGGAGATACAGCTACCAGAACATCACATGGAAGTACAGAATAGTCTTCATACAGTTGGAGGTAAAAGCTCTGTAAGACCTCTTGTAACGACAAAAGGTGAATAACAAATATATGGGTACATATTAGGACTAGGAGGAAGTCATATAGTAAGGGTATACCTGACGGCGGCCATCTTGAAATCCGCCATTTTGAATTAAGGTTAAGTTTTTAAAATAGGAATAGGGTTATGTGATACATGATTTAAGGCGCAAATTTAATCAGAAGAACAATGGTGACGTTAATTTTGATTTACGCGCAATTGGTAAAAAGTTACAGGGAAATTAAATATTGTTGCTTCATATGTATTAGTCCTTTACCGTACCTTGTAAATATGATAATAATTAAATAAAAAGCAGATGGATAAATATTAGGTGTATGGTAAGAGTTGCCTTGATGACGGCCATGTTCAAATCCACCATTTTGAATCAGACAAAAGTTTTAAACAAAACGCATAACAGTGACACCTTATTAATAGAAAATTTTACCATAAATCCAATGGTATAACCATTTTTGCTTTATCATTAACCAGCACTTGTTATCGCATAAACAATTTGCTAATTTAAGGAAAAATGATCAAAGTGGAATTGAGTCATAATTGAACTTGGGTCTTTCTTCCAGAAAAGTCCTCAATTAGTACAATCAATATGTAGTTCAGAAAAGAGTGCATGACTTGCACAAATGCTCTGCTCACAGTGAGCACACCTGACAAAGGCAATCGAGTTACACTTGACACATTTGTCGTTAACAATTCCGTCAAAGCAGTAGTCGTAAGGAGCGATCCATTTAATTTTGTGCTGGTTAATGATAAAGCAAAAATCGTTATACCGTTGGAGTTATGGTAAAATTTGCTATTAATAAGGTTATGCATTTTGTTTAAAATTTTTGTCTGATTCAAAATGGCGGATTTGAACATGGCCGTCATCAAGGCAACTCTTACCATAGACCTAATATTTATCCATCTGCTTTTTATTTAATTATTATCATATTTACAAGGTACGGTAAAGGACTAATACATATGAAGCAACAATATTTAATTTCCCTGTAACTTTTTACCAATTGCGCGTAAATCAAAATTAACGTCACCATTGTTCTTCTGATTAAATTTGCGCCTTAAATCATGTATCACATAACCCTATTCCTATTTTAAAAACTTAACCTTAATTCAAAATGGCGGATTTCAAGATGGCCGCCGTCAGGTATACCCTTACTATATGACTTCCTCCTAGTCCTAATATGTACCCATATATTTGTTATTCATCTTTTGTCGTTACAAGGGGCCTTACAGAGCTTTTACCTCCAACTGTATGAAGACTATTCTGTACTTCCATGTGATGTTCTGGTAGCTGTATCTCCTAAACCCCTGGAGCTTCGCACCTAAAACTTCACTGAAATACTGACCACATTTAGTACTACTTTCTCATATGTGTCTCAGTCAGCAACTCGATTCACCCAAACGTAAGGTTTACTTGTGAGTGTTAAAACGTGCAGCAAGGTGAGAATTTTGATCCCTTTATTCAATTATTTTTGATAGATTTTTGAAACATCAAACAATAAGGATATTTTTAAAGATTAAGGAAGGCATATACCAAGTTTCATTAAAATCGAATAAGTTTACAAGATTAGGATTAGTATTTAGATTTCTGGGCTGTCGGCATCTATGGCCACGTTAGCCCGTCACGTTTGAGGGATGACATCCCTCGAGGAGCACACTATCCGGGGAAAGAGAAGGAAGAAAGAGGCCTGGGACCTATATGTTAGGTACCATCCCGGCATTTGCCTGGTGTGAATGAGGAAAACTCACGAAAACCTCATTCAGGATGGCTGGTCTGAAAAAGCATTTTACACTTTTCGACCACCGGGAATCGTACCTGGGACCGCTTGCACCGAAGGCGAGAGTGTTAGCGACTATGTTACACGTAGCCACTAAGTTTAGGAGAGTTATGATAAAACAGACAGACGGATGGACATAAGTGCTAGTTGATTCAATTGGTAGATACTTGCTACTTTCCATTCAATTATATGTAGATTTAGTTTCGGATGTAGACTTATTTCTATGTTTTATTGATGGAAAGAAATTTAGAACACCATAACTTTTTTTTAAAAATCTAGAATCACACTTCTATGTTCCTTTCCTTTTGTTTGCCCCCACAGGTAAAATTCCAGATGCATGAGGTCTGGAAGTCATGTTGGCCAATGCACCGATTTCACTGCTGCCAGAAAATTACGTAATTAAGAAAGCTTGTTGTGATTACAAACATCAGAAAGCATTTGGTGTAATGTTGTTATATAAACATAGGAAAGCAATAATCACAGTAAAAAAAAATACCCATATACGTCATTTTAAGCAATGCAGCTTTTAAAAAGAAGACTGAAAGAAAGTCAAATCTTCAATCATTTGTAACTTTGTTTCTATTTACCCAAATGCGTCACATTATGATCATAGTATCGACATTATGATACTTTGGACGTGAATTGCTTCGTCTTTCTCTCTTGCGTTATTACTGTTATAGGAGGCTCCAAAATATGAAAGAATGTGCTATCGAAGTGTTATTAGTTTGTATCACTGAATAGTAAATTTTGTATTGTAAGTATTGATGCAACGTATAGATTTGAAATATAGAATGTGTCTAGCCCCATTTGAAAAAAATCAATTTTAGTAGGGTTGATATCATTGTGAATTTGGTGGTATCACAGAGTATGTCAAACGATTTTCCTCTTTTGATATTCGATTCGTACAATATTCTAGCTATTATATATACACACTGATTACCAGTTTAATTAGAGACATCAGGACAGTTGCAGAAACCGCCCTGCGGATGCTCCGCTAGTGCAAATGAATGAAATGCATCGCACGTATACTGCTGCCGTGTGCTTCCTCACTCGGTATGAGTTTCAGTGCAGAGTGTGATGAGCAAGACGAAGGACCTGTGTACATTTCACCGTGGTCAAATCGTGGGGACCAGACGACTGGGTTGCTCGATTTAGGAAATCGCTGCGGCACTCGGATTTTCACAGGCAACTCTGTCAAGGGTGTATCACGAGTACCTGGCTTTCGGTAAAACCGCACTCGCACGGGCAAATTATCGCAGAGAGAGGCGTGTCGACGACATTGGTAGGAACCGACTGTCTAGCATCGTAGCAGCCGACAGACGGGCTACAATGTGTCAAATCGCGAGAGGTTCAATACAGAACAAGTACGCCGTGTTAGCAGCTAGACAATTCAGAATCACCTACTCGTCATGTGGTATAGTAGCCATCGGCCTCATATGGGTGCATCGCCAACCGCACGAGGTAATGAATCAATCATGCCAGCAGGGAACTGTGCAGGCCGGTGGTTGTGGTATTCTCAACTGAGACACGTTTATATGGACTGAAATGGGTCTCTTAACACGTATGTCACGGTCCCTCATAGGTGAACGCTACCACAAGCTTCTAGATGACCATGTGATGTCATTCGCTCGGTTGCAACATCCGGATGGTGACCTCTTCTTTCAGCAGGTCAATGCGCCGGCCCACTGCTCTAGGATGGCAGCAGACTGGTTTAATGAGCACTCCTCTGATCAGGTAATAATTTTCTGGCCATTACAGTCACCGGTCCTCAATCCCATCGAACACATCCGGAACCATGCGCGCCGACCATAGATGGCCATTTTTCATTGGGCTCGCTCGCGCTCGCGCTCACTTCTCTCAACTGAGCTCGCACTCACTCGCGCTCGCGCTCACCCGTCTCAGCTGGGCTCGCGCTCACTCGCGCTCGCGCTCACTTCTCCTAACTGGGCTCGCACTCACTCGGGCTCGCGCTCATCTCTCTGGACTGGGCTCGCGCTCACTCGCGCTCGCGCTCACTTCTCCTAACTGGGCTCGCACTCACTCGGGCTCGCGCTCATCTCTCTGGACTGGGCTCGCACTCACTCGGGCTCGCGCTCACTTCTCCTAACTGGGCTCGCGCTCACTTGCGCTCGCGATCACTTCTCCCAACTGGGCTCGCGCTCACTCGGGCTCGCGATCACTTCTCCCAACTGGGCTCGCGCTCATTCGCACTCGCGCTCATTTCTCTTAATTAGGCTCGCGCTCACTGGGGCTCGCGCTCACTTCTCCTAACTGGGCTCGCACTCACTCGGGCTCGCGCTCATCTCTCTGGACTGGGCTCGCACTCACTCGGGCTCGCGCTCACTTCTCCTAACTGGGCTCGCGCTCACTTGCGCTCGCGATCACTTCTCCCAACAGGGCTCGCGCTCACTCGGGCTCGCGATCACTTCCCTCAACTGGGCTCGCGCTCACTCGGGCTCGCACTTACTTCTCTCGATTGGGTTCGCGCTCACTGGGGCTCGCGCTCACTAATCTCAAGTGGACTCGCGCTCACTCGGGCTCGCGCTCAATTATTGAGCCCGAGCCCGGTTGAGCGTGAGTGCCGAGCTCACGAGCGTCGGGCTCGCGAGTTTGGACACCTATGATACAGACACGGACAATGACACGGAGAACCAGTCGTATTAACAAATGCTGAAACAAATCTTCAATTATGCGCTTATTCACCTAAAAATCACCTTCACTAACATGTCTGCTCACTAGGAGCGAATCCCCAGCGTGTACGTTAACATATACTTACGAGAGAATACCTATAACGACGAATGATGTACTCAGATTTTGAGTACAGTTTCAAAAGTTCATTTCCGTAAGCTGTAAAGGCAGTAATTGCTATGCTATCACAAATTGCTATCACAAATTAATTGCAACTTTTGAGTTGCATACACACAAACTACTAGGGAATGAAGAGCATGTACTAACAAAGAATACACTGGAAAATGAAATAACATGTTATAACAAAAATTAAAATAAGATGATAATCGATACAAATGTAGAGGATGAATATGGCATGTCCGAACTTCGCCAAGTATGGTGGAAGAAGCTATTTGTTTACTTCTTCTTGACCAACCGCTAAGAACATTTATAAATCCATATGTGGCTTTGTTATACGCAATTAGTACATTCAAATTCACGAACGATGACGAACTGAAGGGTACGAAGGTACAGTTGCAAGTAACAACCATAGTCATAATAATATAGTTCAACTAAACAACGTTGAAAATAGTGGACAATCAGGTTTAAGTAGAAATGACCAAAACTGAATAGTTTTGCATCGATCATTCCGAAGAAATTTGGAGTTATACTGAGCATAGTTTGGGGGAGAAGCGATCATCCCCGGTGGATATACTTCAGCTGACTTCTTTGGGGGGGGAAGAAAATGTGATTGAGGGGGAAATTCCCCTCATCTCTCCCGGTAATTTGCACCCTATATATATATATATATATATATATATATATATATATATATATATATATATATATATATAGATAGATAGATAGATAGATAGATAGATAGATAGATAGATAGATAGATAGATAGATAATTGGCTTGGGGCAATATAGTGCTAAGCCGCATTTGTAAAAACAAATTCTACCCGTTGCTGTTGACAAATTTGCAAAAATTGAGATTAGATGGCAGTAAATATCGTAAATGGTGTTCTTGCCTTCATTAATTTGTATTGTAGTGCAGCGATAAATTTCGTTGCACAATACGTATAAATGTGGCTTAAAGTTATATTACTCCAAGCCCTTCATATATATATATATATATATATATATATATATATATATATATATATATATATATATATATATATATATATTATATGCAAGTTAGTTGGAAACCTGGGGCCCGTAAAATAGTGTTTCTAATCGAGTCCCACGTCTTGTAATTCCATTAGGTTATCTTTTCTCTCTCACTTGAAGAAAGAAAACTAATTTTTTAACGGTGACTTCCCTCCGGAGCAGCCTCTACTTTTAATTATGTGTTTGCTGTTTGAAGGCATATTGTCCTGTTACAATACAGTAAATATGAACATTTCTTAATTTAAGTCAAATTTAAGAGTATTAAAACTGAATTTTTGAAATTGTGCGTTGATTATAGCCTGTAATTTGTTAAAACAAAACACCTATCAAAGAAAATTACAAGTTAATGAAAGGTCAAGCAAGATATTTGTGAATATGAAACTTACATCATAATATCACTTTGAGTCAAGAAGTTATATATGATAAGCATAATGATAATGATAATGATAAGCATAATGTGGTTCTAGTTTTCGATTCATCTTTACATTTCTTTAAGTATATAAATGCCAGTTTTTAAATCGCATAACATAACGGAAAAAATAGTAGCTACATTATATAAAATGAGGTAATTTTACGAACTGCGTTAAAACAGGAAATACAATTATGTTAAAATATTGAGGTAGTTTGGAATCTCTTGCCTGTCAGATGTCAATTAACAGATTAATAATTTCCTTCTATAACAAGCAAGACTTTATTTTACATGAATTAAAGACCAAAATATAAATTCAGATTACGCTCTTTCGCAGGAGACCAATCCGACAAGCTTGGAGCCTTATATAAATGACAGCGTTTTGGTACTAATGAAAAATACAACTTACGGTATAAATGTTAATTTTCGACCCATGTTGTGTAGATGCTGGTCGATAACTCGACGAGATGCTGGTTGGTTGCTCAGATGATCCTTGGTCCTCTCCCTTACCTTTTTATATTGTATAAATTTCCTCAGTCAGACCCTGAGGTTCTCCATAACAGCCTTGTTTGTTCACTTAATTACTTTTTACGCTACGTGACTGCCGGAGAACCTCATTAGTCCACGATAAGTGTGACTGTTTATCCAAAATTCTTTTGTAACCTAATTTAAGTACACATACAATTTTTACATATAATTACTAGAAAACAGTGCTAGTTATTTCACTAAACTTTTTTGATATATTCCTTTTTGCAATATGTTGAGCTAACTTTTTTTTTCTCAACTCATGTCATAGTTCCATTACAGTCCCCCACTGATGAGGAACTGTTCCTGAACATCACCGTAGTGTGTGTCACTCCTTTTTTTCCTCAACTCATGTCATAGTTTCATTACACAACTGTGAGTTGAAAAAAAAAAAAAAAAACAGAAGTGACACACACTACGGTGATGTTCAGGAACAGTTCCTCATCAGTGGGGGACTGTATTGAAACTATGACATGAGTTGAAAAAAAAAAGTTAGCTCAACATATTGCAAAAAGGAATATATCAAAAAAGTTTAGTGAAATAACTAGCATTGTTTTCTAGTAATTATATGTAAAAAATGTATGTGTACTTAAATTAGGTTACAAAAGAATTTTGGATAAACAGTCACACTTATCGTGGACTAATGAGGTTCTCCGGCAGTCACGTAGCGTAAAAAGTAATTAAGTGAACAAACAAGGCTCTTATGGAGAACCTCAGGGTCTGACTGAGGAAATTTATACAATATAAAAAGGTAAGGGAGAGGACCAAGGATCATCTGAGCAACCAACCAGCATCTCGTCGAGTAATCGACCAGCATCTACACAACATGGGTCGAAAATTAACATTTATACCGTAAGTTGTATTTTTCATTAGTACCAAAACGCTGTCATTTATATAAGGCTCCAAGCTTGTCGAATTGGTCTCCTGCGAAAGAGCATAAATTGAATTTGTATTTGGTCTTTAATTCATGTAAAATAAAGTCTTGCTTGTTGTAGAAAAAAATTATTAACCTGTTAATTGACATCTGACAGGCAAGAGATCCCTAACTACCTTACTATTTAAACAATTATGTAAATTGACGAAGCTATCGTAAAATTTAAAATGTTTTGCGTTTTTTTTTTTTTTTTAAGCAATTAGTATATGATACCTCATTTGTCCGGAAGACGAGAATACATACCACTTAATCACATTAAATCAATATGAATATAAATGCCTGGTAACCCTTAGCTGTTTCGTTAGGTATGTGCTAAACTTCACTGTAATATGATCTGATAAATCCGTATGAAAATATTGTGACAAACAACACCAAAATCGAGTAGTGGCAAACTGAATGCTATCGTTTCAGAGTAGATTTCGAAAAAAATAAATAAATAAATAAATAAAAAATAAAATAAAAAGACTTTAAAGGAAGGAAGTGTGTATGTATGTATGTATGTATGTATGTATGTATGTATGTATATACAGGGTATCCAATATACAATGCAACGCGGAGTTTGGGATAGTAGAACTTTTGAACCTGAAGTGATACACGAATAATGGTTATACCAAAATGAAGCCTTGTTCATGTATATACTTTTAAACTAGGAAGCATAGATTGAAGTACACTAGGAACCACACAGTGTTGCTACATGTAACCGAAGGTGTAAATCAATTTTTTTGCAAAATATGTTAATTGAATCATAACTTATACGTATGGATGTTCTGTCATTAATTTTCAGTTTGTTTAGTTGGAGTAGCTTGGAAAGTATGGAGCAGAAAAAAGAATTTTTCATTTCCACCGATAACTAATCGGATGAGGCCCCTGTAAGGGGTTACTAGGGAAATCGTATTTTTCATAAATTAACACACTGAATTGGCAACTGCTGATGTTTCAATGCATCAAAAGGTGTGTTAAGGATCTGTCTACGTTATTCAATTCCTGAAAACAATGAAAAACAAACTTTGAAATTATCATGATAAAACGTTTACTTACATGCACCCGGTAACACTGCTACTATCAGAAATGAGTTACCAGCTCTACAGCGGATGCTGGGAGTGTCCTCTGTTTTGATTCAAACACTGGTTCACACGTTTCACCAGGTTGGCAACAACTTTACGAAGATTAGAAGTGTTAATGTTCTCAATGGCACCGCGAATGTTCGTTTCCAGGTCTTGAATAGTTCGAGATTTGTTCTTGTATGCCTCTTGCTTTAAATAGCCCCATAGAAATGAATAGCAGTGTTGCCGGATGCATATAAGTAAAAACAAATTTCATTATAATTTCAAAGTTTGTTTTTCATTGTTTTCAGGAATTGCATAATGTAATTAGATCCTTAACACACCTTTTGATGCACTGAAACATCAGTAAAGTTGCCAATTCAGAGTGTTAATTTATGAAAACTACGATTTCCCTAGTTACCCCTTACAGAGGCCTCATCCGATTAGTTATCGGTGGAAATGAAAAATTCTTTTTTCTGCTCCATACTTTCCAAGCTACTCCAACTAAACAAACTGAAAATTAACGAAGAACATCCAAACATATGAGTTATGTGTCAATTTACATGTTTTGCAAAAAAAAAAAAAAAAATACACCTTTGGTTACATCTGGCAACACTGTGTGGTTCCTAGTGTACTTCAATCGTTGCTTCCTAGTTCAAAAATATATGCATGAACAAAGCTTCATTTTGGTATAACCATTATTCGTGTATTACTTCAGGTTCAAAAGTTCTATCCCAAACTCCGGGTTGCATTGTATATTGGACACCCTGTATATTTCTCCTTCTGGTCTATTTAAGTGTCCCTTGTTTTCAAATTTTCTAAAATATAAATATAATATTGCTTCAGTTTTTTAAAAAATAAATATTAAAATTACATAGTGCAGTAATTAAATTACGCGTAAAATACATTTAAAGATCTCAAGAAGAATTCAGTAAAATTAACTTGCTAAAACTGTCGTTTTTTTTTGTTTTTTTTTAAAGAATAAATAAAATGTTTGGTAATATAAATTAATAAGCTAAGAAAAAATTATGTTACATGTATTTAACACTATTAAGAGCTACTCTTGTTTGTTGAGATTTAAAGAACCTACAATTAAAATAATACATATTTCGCTCGACTTTTCTATGAACGTAAGCTTCACATTAGTTGCTATATATAAATTTCTTACCTTGTAGGGTCAAGAAGTTTCCTTACTCTATGATCTATTAGAAAAAGAAAATGGCCATGGAATTTGCAAAACAAAAACAAATGCCAGCCTCAAACACCATTGATAATAAGTATGAAAAAATGGGATTTCCATTCCCAAAGATGTTTCGACAATGAGATCACAGGTCAGATGTCAAACATTCGTCGAGTGGATAAATATAATACACTTCAGATAGTACAGAATGCACTTTTCCTTCATTTTCGTTTGCATAGCGGTTAAAATCTTGCAGGTCGTTATAATCTGGACTTGGAATACATTTCTTATATTTTATTCCTGAAGCAAACACCTGTTTAATGTCGGTCTGCAACATAAGCTCAGCTATACACTACCGTATGTTTACGCGCGTAAACTAACGATGTGAGTTTATGCGCGTCATGCAGTTCATGCATTGTGCATGAATTTACGCATATAAGCTGAGGAAAGCAGTTGTAGAATGGATCGATCGAAAGCAAAGTTTTAAGGGTGGGTACTACCAATGTTATATTGTTGAGAAAAAGAATAAAGAAAAGACGCTAAAGAAATAGGTATGTTTGGACAAGGAATAGGATTTTAATATTAGACAAAGAAGGATAATCCAACTTTCACAGATTATATCCAATTTTTATTTAGATTGTGATGGCTCAGTAGTAGAAGGTTCATCTCTGGTGCGTGAGGTATCTGGTTCGATCGCAGCTCGTATCAAATGGGCAGGGGTGTAGCCAGCAGGTTTGTGTAGGGGGGTCCGTCGTTTTTGAGGGGGGGGCAGCTACAATGTACAAAGCCAAAAAAATGTGTTGCTGCTAGTGTTTTTGAGGCCTGAAAGAAAGGAAAATTTTGGTTTCCTTCTGGAAAACTAAAAACACTATTTTAGCTTCTTCTTCTTCTTCTTCTTCTTCTTCTTATTATTATTATTATTATTATTATTATTATTATTATTATTATTATTATTATTATTATTATTATTATTATCCATAAATTATATTCAAGATAGTTTTTATTATGCTTAATCAAGAACTACTGTCCGGGACCAAACGCTGTACTTTTGTGCATGACTATAAAGGTAACCAAGAAAGTTCTGTCCCTTTTCGTGGATGTCTGTGTTCAATTGGACCTCACACCGTGTGTTGAATGCGAGTGGAGATAAGGCGAAGGTCAATTGTTGGTGTGTATATCCAACCATACTACCTGGTTGTGGCAATTCAAATACACCGTAAAGACAGAGGGAACGGCTTGGGTACAAAACCTCGCGGCCCAAAACCTCGCGGGACAAAATCTCGCCGGGCCAAAACCCCGCCTGGACAAAACTCGCCGCCCAAAACCTCGCCTGGCCAAAACCTCGCCACTCAAAACCTCGCGGGCCAAAACCTCGCCTTGCCATAACCTCGCGTCCCAAAATATCGCCATACCCAAAATCTCGCCTAACCAAAACCTGGTTGTAATGATCGCGCGACACAGAATCTCGCCTGGTCTAAATTAAGCGAGACGTAGTGTCGCCTGGGAAGAAATGTTGTCAGGATAAAACCTCTTCACGACGATTTCTTCAATGTAGAATGTTCTATCGCCAGATTTACAAAACTTATTAAGTTTTGAAACTTGACATTTTGTATAAATCTTCTTGCTCCACAAGGGCACTAGCTCCGGATAAGACCATATTTTGCGAAATGCATGCCCTGAGGAGGAATGGAATGGAATGCCTTGAATGAATTTTGCCGTTCTCCAGATCTAAAAAAACTACTAAGCATAGAACCTTTACGTTTTGGTACAAATCTTCTCCTTGTACCATAAGAAGGTATGTTGCAAAATGCTCCTCGTAAGGGAGTGTTGAAGTTTGGATAATTCTTGAACGTTGGCTTGATCTCAGGACCCACGAGGTTTTGGCGGCGAGGTTTTGTCCACGCGATGTTTTGGGTGGCCCCGTGTCATTTTCCTGTTTCACTTTTTATTATGTTTATTTATCTCCAACCGTTTTCTGTTGGACTTCGCTTATCAAAATATTTCTAAAACTGGTTTACTGGTCCCAAAATCTAAAATTCAGAGTGGGGGTGGGGCGACTGCCCTCCTGCCCCACTGGCACCTCTGTCTAGCGGCTGCAATATGAAGCTATTCCACGCCCTTTCATATGGTTTTAGTTACATTTACTTCGGACTCTTGACTGCGAAGACATTAGGTTTTTAAATAAAATTAATTTGCTGAGCAAAATTGAACTTTATTGAAAATGAACTTGGATTCATTGTCCTCTGAACGTCCTAAATATTACTTTACTTCAATAAATTATTGACTTAAAAAACAACCAATTACATAGGCTTGCAGAAAATATTCTAAAGTTAGCACAACATGAAGTGTCCTTCAAACATTACTTTTGAAGCAATGGTTTTAAATGCAGGTACTATCAATGTTGTGTTGTTGAGAAAAAGAATAAAGAAATAGACATATTTGGACAAAGAAGTGGCTAATATTTAACAAGGCAGGAAAGAATAATCCATATCTCACTGATTATATCAAAACTTTATTTAGATCGCGGTGAGTCAGTAGTAGAGGGATCATCTCTTGCGAGTGGAGTCTCTGGTTCGATCCCAGCTTGTGCAAAATGGGTTTTGTGGTTGACAAACACCGCGTGCGTGAGTTTTCTCGGATTGTCCCGTTTCCTCCTATTATTTTTACATTCCTCCTCTTTAGTGATGAGCGCAAGAGTCTTTGTCTTGCAGTTTTTACAAGAGTCTTCACCAAGACCAAAACCAGGAATCCCGATGCAAGACCAAGACCAAGACCAAGATCAAGTGTGCCAGTGCAAGACCAAGACCAAGACTCGGTGTGCAAGACCAAGACCACCTGGGTCTTGGTCTTAGTCTTGAATTTGCTCATCGCTACACCTCTTCGTTCATGTCATCGTCGCCCTCTTCTGTACCCTACACAGTAGCCTATAAGCGTGGAACGTAAAATTCGAAGATTTAATTTTCTTTTATTTAGAACATACAATGTAACAAGACTAATTAACATATGTAATTTTTATACTTGCGAAAGTCTTCTATTCTGTACTTTCCTCCTGGAGATGTATTTTGGCGAATAATCTTCGCAAGAAATACTCAAAGTTTACATAGAAAAAATAAAACTGGGAGTAGGCGGCTTCAGCCTTGAATCAGGGGTTACTTTCCACAGGTCCAAAATATAGCTTAGAGAGGAAATTATTACTACTGGCACCTCCTACTTTCTAATTTTAGGTAAATATCCTATAAAGGTAGATGCTGGAATTAATTTCTTGTCGGAAAATAAATTGCGAACAATGGCGGATCCGCTTCATTCGCTTCACTCAGTAAGGCTTAGCTTTTTCTTTCTTTCTTTTCTTTTTTTCTTTCTTTTTTTAATCTTTGGACGTTTTGGGGGGCTTGAAGCTTACACACATAGGACTTACTAACATTATTTTTTTAAAAAAAGAAATCCTGAAATTTGGCTAGGCTTCAGCCTGAAATCCCCAAACCCCGTAAACCTTCCAATGATTACAGTTGGATGATATTCTTGGGCACAAAGAGCTACCAAGGGAAATCAGTTCACGAGGATTTTTTTTTTCGTTCCTGAGTTGACATTTTTGTTGGATATATGCTAAAAAATCAGAATGTGGTTCCTGTGCCGGTCCAGAAAATACACAATTTTCTTTACAAATATCGATAAATCATACTAAGTACTGATACCAGTACCATGATTCTAATATCAATATTTGTAGATTTCATACAGTTTTGTGTAGGAAGTGAAATGTATAAATACTGAAGGGAAAACATTGCACAGAAACATTGTTCCTATGTTCAACATATTTTTTGTATGTGGTGCAAAGTATCCTGACCTATGATGTTACTTTGCACCAAAGTTTATATTATAGTAATCACGGTCATCGTGAATGTTTACAAATGCACTTGCACGAATGTTTTCCTTATATATCTAGCTATTATATGTTTAAAATATAATGTTCTAAATCATTACGTTTATAAGTTACGTGCGATTTTCTTTAAAATTCATTACATCTGCTGCAAAGTAACCCCGTCTTACAGTACTGGATGATCTTTGTCTTAAACAATATCACCTACTCACGAAGCTGTATACATTTCTTGGAAAAGCAATCAGAACGAACATAATGTTTCTGTGCATTCACTTTACGGTACCCAAAGAAAACCTTTTATCTGCAGCTATAACGCCTACAGGTAATCTATTATTGAAATTTAGGCCCTGATCTAGGACGGGCTCCTGGGAGGGAGGGGCAGTGAAAGATTTCTGCGATGGTCTGCCAGGGGGGAGCGGCGAATGACCCTTCGTCCCGTGCTGCAGAGATTTCTTTGAATTTAGTGCAGGTGTCTTCTGTGGTGCGTATTGTATTCAAATTTTAAAAAGTGGATCAAAGAATTTTCCACATAAGAAATATATACCATATAGGCCTATTACAAAGAGTATTATTGCTGGAATTTTAAACGAAATTTACTAAACTAATTTCGTGCAAATTACTAACTCAATCCTTTATATAAATTTTATATCTCTCTTTATTGTTAATAATTATAAGAAACAATATGTTGAAAGTTACTGTTGAAAATAACACTTTTTGAACCTCGTCACCGTTATCACTCTTACAATTTTCTCTACGAGACGAGAATTTTTTCGAGTCTGGTGAGCAACACTAGTTCATCCAAGTCTTAGATTTCAAACATCATTTCAGTGCTAAATGATCCGTATATAAAACCTATAAATTATAGAAGTAATTATACGATCATAATGAATAGCATATAGGAACGCCTAAGATATTCAAATCATTACACAATATACTCCAATAAGAAATATGGTTTAAATATTGTTAAATTACATCCTTCTTAGACTTCTCTCCTGAAGCAGAAGGATTCTGAGAACTATTAGATAAGGGAATACATTTTGTACTTAAATTTACAAAATGAGACGAGAAGTGAATCCTAGAGAATCCAGACAAGAAAGAAGTTTTCGAGAATTTATACAAGACGAGACAAGACTTAGGGTTCAGGAGAAGTGGTGTAATCACCAGTGAGAACTGGCAAGTCATCTAATTTAGATTCCAAATTAATATAGAGGTTTCCCTTTCATAAACCTCGTTAAACTTAATCAGTCAACTAAGCTTTATTAAGCTGAACGAATGTAACTTATGCGTCCACATGTAAACGTTTATTTACAGATATTTCTCTCGAAGATGGTTTGAATTATGTTGTCCAAATTTAGCGCTATCATAATGATCGTGTATCTGGTTTCAAAATTAACTAGATAAAAGGCCCATTTAAGAGCTGTATGTCAACTTGACATCGAACAACTTGCACCAAATTTACTTAAAGCTGGCCATTTTTCACTTCCATTCTTGGCAATTTGCCGAACAGGTAATTTTGTCACCGAAAATTTTGTCACAGTAATTTCGTCAGTGGTAATTTTTTCACCAAAATATTAGCATATAGGTAATTTCGTCACCGGAAAATTTTACACAGTAATTTTGTCATCGGTAAATTTATCACCACAGCATTAGCATATAGGAAACTTTGTCACGAAATTTTTTCCCCTTTGTTGAACTAGGTATAAACAAAGTAAACGACCAAAACAGCTTATTTATCTTAATCAAACTTGGAAAATAATTTAGTTGGTGTTATATTGTCATTTTGAATTTATTCCTACATGCATATTAATATATGTATCTGTATACGAAAAACAACGTATCAGTCTCGGTCTTGTTTCGATCAATATTTGCAGCTCCTTCCTGACAAAGCGGTTAGCGTACGTACCTTTGGCGTGGTAGACCCGGGTTCGTTTCCTTGCAGGTTATGTGCTTCGGATCCCACGTTAAGCTATAGTTCGCATCTGATGTGGCCCCGCTGATATAGTCGCAAGAGCCTGAGCAACAGGAAATTTGTTTGAGATATCCTCGGTACCGAAAACCAACATTAAACCCCAATAAATAAAGTCCAACACTTTGCATTACATTATACTTGAATAGCCAGAGCACATGTCTTTGAAGCATGGGGTTCCAGGTTTGAATCTTGGTGGGAGACCATTAAAAAGTTTCAACTCATAACGGTAGCTTACATTCCATCTTAAACCGTAGGTCGACATCTCGTACAGCTTTGATGTTGAAAGGGACGCTAGATTCCAAGCCAACCAACTATGCAATTTATATTTTGATATTTTAACAAATACTCTGGTTTAATCTGATAGTTTTCCTTTTCCCATGATCTTGCCTTATACTGAAATTCTAATCTCTACCAATCGCTGCTCTGTTGAGTGAGCTGTCGGCTCGACTCGATAGTGAATGAGCTGTAAGCCGACCCGCTCGAGCCGTTCAGAACCCTAAACCCGAGCCGAGCAGTTTTGAACTTGTTTGGCCGGCGCTCTCTAACTTGTAACGATTTTTGGTTCGAGCCCAAATACTTGCTCCTCCAGAAATCAGACCCAGAACCACGTGAATAATGCCTTCCCTCCTAGACTTCACGACTACCGAAGTCAACAGTCAACTCGCTTTTAGTATTTAGATACAAATCGCCTATCTTTCATGTATATACACGGTGTTGTAATAATAATAATAATAATAATAATAATAATAATAATAATAATAATAATAATAATAATAATAATAATAATAATAATAATAATTTGTAGTAGCAGTAAGTATCATTAATAATAATTATATTGTCAATGTAGTATATCTGAAGAAAGTATTTGAAACTACACACAACATTGGGCTCGATTTGGCTCGACTCGACTCAAATTCGAGTCGAGTTTAGAGCCGAGTTGGAGGAAATTTTTCGATCCGAGTTTTCGAGTCGAGCTCAAATATGTCTGTTTCGAGCCGAGTTGAGTTTCAATGAAAACTCGCTCGAACTCGCTCGTGCCCATTCTTAACTGTCTCTCGTTCACGGTTTTGTTTAGGACTCTCAAGTAAGGCTCGATCGATATGTTGTATCTCGGTCTAGTTTCGATTTACTAAAGTCTGTCTCGTCTCGAAATTTAAAGAGGAGAAACATGATACTTAGAGTAATCTCGGTCTCGGCATCACCATTAGAATATGTTACGTATGTTCAAGTTTAATTCTAGAACACTTGGAGCAATTTCAACGAAGTTTGATACACATATGACATACAATCACAATAATATTGTAGGGCAAGATATCTCCGGTCTCCCTAGCGGTGGATAGAAGGGTGACGTATAAATAATCGAGAACGACCTACATTCATGTCGAATACACATTTTTAAAGAGTCGCTATACTGCTTGTTGAGAGTCCAGATGACATTTAAGCTCAAGTTTAGTCTAATAGAACAATAGATCTCCGTAGAACCTTATGCTAACTGTTAGAAATGAATAGAACTATTGAACCTACCAGAAATTTTGAAAACAAATAAATTGCACGTCAAATATACATTTCAAATATTTTGAATAAACTTTTATTCTTCCGTGTATACAGTTCAAAGACTAAACCATATTCGATTACCGATTAAAGAAAGAAAAAAAAACGAAAAAAAATCATAATTTAACGTCAAACCATTAAGGTCTTTCGGCTGAAGGAGGTGAATGATTAATGAAAGTGAATGATGATGAAAAATTAAACTTTGTGCTCTCCTACTCTGAATCAAACCTGGAACCACGTACAACAAAGGAAATACGCGCTAGTCACTACACTAGCAGAGAAAATTGCTTATTGCACTCTTTCGAGTACAAAGGCTATATGACACGGTGACCTTCAATTTAAGGTAGAACCATAAGCACCGCAATACGATCAAATTTCAAGGCTCTCCTCATCAGGACTCCAACCCAGGACACGGTGTAAGGAAGGCGCAAGTGCATGATTGTAAATATTTTGCCGTAATTTAAATGTGTTATACGAAGTATTCATATAGTTTTTGGCCAAGAAGAAGAAAAGAAAAGTTGTAAGCTGTTGTAGTTTTATTCATTGCTTATAGCATTGTTTCAAATTCTTTAGAAATAAATAAATAATAATAAAAATAAAAAACTTCCACTGAAATCTAGTTTCATACTATCCTTCGATATGGACAACAAACCCATGTGCAAAAATCCTGCTGCTCTGTAACAATAGATAGCAATTTCCAAGAATTGCCTCACTTCCCTCTATGCTCTGTACCTTCAACCATAAAATACAAGCATCATATGATCTCTGCATCTTTCGGAATGATGGGAGAATTTTGAAAACGCTACGTCTCATTCAGAGCTTACGAAGCAGAGATGTTTATTTTTGCTAACTCTCACTCACACTCACCTACCAAAATCTTCCTTTTCAATGCTGCACATGGAATGCGTTTCTTATGTTCTTGTCTCTGAAGCAAATGAGTCCACGTAAGCGCGAAGCGAGTGCGGGCTCGCGATCACACTAACTTCTCTCAACTGTGATCGCGCTCACTTGGGCTCGCGATCACACTCACTTCTCTCAACTCTGATCGCGCTCACTTGGGCTCGCGATCACACTCACTTCTCTCAACTGTGATCGCGCTCACTTGGGCTCGCGCTCAGTAATCTTAACTGCACTCGCGCTCGGTCGCACTCGCGCTCACTAATCGTAACTGGGCTCGCGCTCACTCGCGCTCGCGCTCAGTTTTCCCAACAGAGCTCGCGCTCAGTTTTCCCAACAGAGCTCGCGCTCACTTGGGCTCGCGCTCACTTTTTTCAACTGGGCTCGCGCTCACTCGGGCTCACGCTCACTAATCTCAAGTGGGCTCGCGCTCACTCGGGCTCGCGCTCACTTTTTTCAACTGGGCTCGCGCTCACTCGGGCTCGCGCTCACTTCTTTCAACTGGGCTCGCGCTCACTTGGGCTCGCGCTCACTTTTTTCAACTGGGCTCGCGCTCACTCGGGCTCACGCTCACTAATCTCAAGTGGGCTCGCGCTCACTCGGGCTCGCACTCACTTTTTTCAACTGGGCTCGCGCTCGCTTGGGCTCGCGCTCAATTATTGAGCGCGAGCCCGGTTGAGTGCGAGTGCCGAGCTCACGAGCGCCGGGCTCGCGAGTTTGGACACCTATGGCGCCGACTACAGAGGTGCTCCGGGGCTCTGGCACCAACACAAATAATCTTGTGGGTGCATCGCATCACAAGAATTTTAGTTTGGATCCGTTTCTCTTGCGTTTAAGTCAGTCCTGTTACCGACTGAGGTAGGGCAGCCCCAACTTATCCTAATAGTACCGGCATGTTTTACTTTATCACAGCACAGCTCTTCATGACAGTGTTCATAAAAGATTTTAACTAAAAATAAACCAATCAAATATTGAGACTTGCCTGAAAACATATAGGCTAACACGTCCCGCCATTGATACGCACCCATAAATTTAGGAAAGTCGGCGTCGTTGTCTGGAACGCCATGCAATGACGTCTCCGGGCTGTGGACAATCTTCCGACCAATCTGCGAACTCTGTGGGAGACTTTACAGTAGATATGTATTGATATGCCACAATGCCGCGGCAGGTAGCCGCCGTTATCAGAGCGAAAGGTGGTACTACCAGGTATTAGGTAAGTGTCTCTAATTCAACTGGTGATCAGTATATA
Source organism: Thermobia domestica (assembly GCF_964235325.1). Lineage (NCBI taxonomy): Eukaryota > Metazoa > Arthropoda > Insecta > Zygentoma > Lepismatidae > Thermobia > Thermobia domestica. The sequence continues at coordinate 121,471,430 of NC_137455.1, forward strand.
TATATATCGATAGATAGATAGTTAAAGTGATCCTTATTTTTTTTCTTCCGAGTCTCGTCCGCTAAAATGGTCCCATATCAGACCAAAGTATTCTCTGAGGAGAAAAAGGTTAACTGAATAATATACCCCAAGCAACATCAAGTTTTGAATGCATTTTCAGTATACAATATGAGGCAAAGGCACCTTGTAAGTTTGGAACGGCTAGAGGGGTGGCATCATATCTTGAATAAAGGTAATGGAGGTAAAACTATCTATTACTGTATAATACCACAATAGCAGTCATCTTAAAGCCCACCAGCTTAGATTCAGGCCCAACAATTTAGTAGAAGAGTTCATGTGATGCCATTTTAAGCAGTTTATCACTACGAACACTAATCTGATTCCAAATTATGTATCATATAAAAATCGGCGTACCGAACGTAGAGAAAAGTACGAGGTCATGCTAAAAAATAATGTCTCATTTGTTTTTCAGAATGTAAGCAAATATTTGATTGAAAGTACTGTTGCATTATATTAATTACACTTCTGTCTTGACATATTGATCATACTGGAGTCCAACAGCTGGGGGAGCCGAAGCAGCATGTGGTGATCGAATTTCTTAAAACAGGAAGTATGTCCCTCTTTGACAAGCATCGAAGAATAGTAGTTGATGTCGCGGAGAATTGTGAAGATATCAGTACGCCAATACATTGTGCTGTTCGTGCTTGTCCAGAAAACTGCATGGGATCGAGCCTCGCCTCGGTTGACAAATAACAAAGTGAAAAGTTACACAGTACAACGGGTGAACAATATCTCAATATTGTTGATGAACTGATTAGAGAGAATCAGTACATTATGTAAGCAGAACTTGCTATAAACAGTGGTATCTCAAGGAATTTAATGCGGTCATTAATCGTAGATCTGGATTACGAAATAGTTTATGAATGGCGGGTGCGGCGTAAATTGACTTCTGACATGAAACAGAATATTTGTAAACAGTTGCTTCAGCGTCAAGGTGATGAGTTCTTGAACGATATTATCACAGATAATGAAACTTATGTATACCATATCCACTCTGGCGCCTCCATGAATATTGACACAAAGGATCGCTTGCACCGAAAAACTTTAAGACTGTGTCACCAGCAGGAAGGTTATGCTGACAGTCTTTTGGGACTTTTATGGTATAGTGAATATGGGTACGCAATTCTGATCAGTCCTGTAATACTTTTACAAAACTGAAAGCATGAAATCGACCAGTTTGTTGGTAACTGAAATTCACTAATTTAACACGGTAATGCTCTCCCTCACACTAGTACAAAGGCAACTGGGAAGATTCAGGTTGTTGGTTTCACTGTCATATCTCATTCTACATACAGTTCAGATCTGGCTCCATCAGATTTCTATTATTCTCCGAAAGTTAAGGAACACCTGAGAGGACTTCATTTTGAGTCTAACAATACAGTGAAGCATGAAGTCAGGGTGTGGTTTCGTTATCAAGATGAATATTTTTTTATAATAATGCGATTATGAAACTGATTAAACGTTGGCAAAAAAGTGTTGATTTCTATAGCGAAAATTCTATTAGTGTACATGCGTTTGTTTTACACTAAACTTCAGTCTTTACACATAAAAGAAAAACAATAGGATTAATCACTTTTCAGCATTCCCTGGATTTGATATAATTTTTTGAAAAAAATCATACCCAATCATAAGTAATCAACTTAAAGTTACCATGAATATGGCAGTTAGAGGTGATATAGAGTATGATATATGATTACAGTGCTTTACTTGCCCCCTGTTTGTTAATTTTAGTTGGAGAAGAAAGATAATGTCTGTAGATCTCCATAAGTTAGGTAAGAGTGCAAATGAGATATTCAACCTCAGGACCTACAGACATTTGTAATTACCAATGTATTCGTCATCTTTACCATAGAGATAGACCTACAGGCGTCCACTGTTATGAATCATTCACATCAGAGTAGCGCACGTGCTGCAAGGATTGCGTTGACCAAAATAAATACGCGCACTTGATTCCAACATAAACCGTTGCAGAAGCAAAGTGTAATGGCGAAAGAAGAAAATTGGATCGACGATGCACGTACTAGATACTGCGCGAGAATCTGACGGTCTGGACCTACAAATGCCCAGGTTATCTAAATCCTAACTCCAACCCCTCCATGGCCGGTCCCAAACCTGTGTTGAGAAAGGAAGAGGAGTTGTTTCTGGGCACATGCATTATGGTGTCTGTAGTGCTGACAGGGGGGGATAGAACTTGGGAAGTTCATGGAAACACATTATTCTCGTATTTCCAGCTGGTAATGCTTTCTATCTATGGACTGCACGTTAAGGCTGGAGAACAACCTATTGGGGAATAAAGGTTTCGACCGGATATCTAAATAGTGACTAATCAGTAGCATTGTATCTGACAAGAAACCCCTTGAGTGCGAGGTCGGAAGTGCAATCTCTAGTAAGGCTCTTTTGAAAGTGTAGTGTGAACAATGATGACAGGAAAAATATTAGCTGCTAATGACTCACCATGTGCAGCGAAGAGCGACAGAAAGTACCTGTTCGAGAGGTGCAGAGATCAACCTACTATGGGATGTATGTATTACACTTTACAAAATGGACATCGTCGACATTCACGAAATGTTCGAAACAAATCATTAACTTGCATCATGAACACCTAATAAAAAATGATACGCCGCAGTGATCACAAACGCTCACACCATCACGAACGAAGGCGAACTTCTTGGGAATTACAAACTATTCATGGCGTTCAGCTACGTATCAACTCTTAAAGAATGCATATAGAATCATATTGGTATAACGGGTGCATTATGTTCCATCAGTTCTCATCTCCTCGTTGAAAGCTCACATTCTGTCTCCGAAAAATGCAACTATGTCATACCCTTGGATTCGGGAGGTAAAACTACGTAGTACTTGAACACGCATGCAAGAGGGATAGTTGGTGTGCCCGGGGGGCGAATTCAATCCCTACAGGGAGGATAATGTGGCAGGTCCTCAATTAGCGATTTGGGCGTGTTCTTGATTTCGGAATGGGATACCGGAATACTAACGCATTTTCGTACTTCAATAGTACTACGAGGAAGGATCAAATAAAAGCCCTAAAAATGCAATCAAATGCCGAAAAGTTGGATAATTGCTTCGATATGTAGCAGTAATATGCCTTAAGTTGCACTTAATGACCGACAGGTGGCAGAGTGTTGGTGAGAGAACGTTGAAAGCGACGGCGTAAGTACAAGATGACTGCCTCACTGTAGACATGCACCATGTTAGAACAGCGTTCGATAAACCGGTTTTTGAGCAGTGAAGGTATGAAACCAATTGAGATTCATCGCAGGATGACAGCAAAGTATGCTGGTTCGTATTTGTCTCTGTAGCAAATATACGAGTGGTATAGGAAGTTTAAAAGTGGCATAAGATCTATAGAGGATGCTCCTCAACCGGGACAGGCTCACCGCCTAATGACCGATGAAAACAATGCGTTAGGAGAACAGCTTGTAGAGGAAAGCATGCGTCTTACGCTCAAAGAAATGGCTATAATCATCAATATTAGCTTTGATTCAGGTCAACACATTGTGAATAATACTCTGCATTTTAATATGGTGTCTGCAAGATGGGCCCCTCTTCCGTTGACTGCTGAATTGAAAGATCGGCGCGTCGACGCCTGTGAAGAACTTCGTTTCAACGCCAAAGGTGATGCATTTCTGGACAGGATTGTTACAGGTGTGAGACGTGGGTTCACTATCATCAACCAGAAACCAAAAAAGCGAGCAAAGGAATGGGGGCATAGCTCTTCACCGAAACCAAATAATAATAATAATAATAATAATAATAATAATAATAATAATAATAATAATAATAATAATAATAATAATAATAATAATAATAATAATAATAATAATTTCACACTCAACCATCAGCAGGAAAGGTCATACTCACTCTTCTGGGATGGAAAGGGAATAATTTTGGAACAGTATATGGAAAAAGGAGTGACAGTAACTAGTGCCTCGTATAAAAAAAACTGCTACAATTTCGACCAAAATGGTTCTTCCAACATGGTATCCATGCACTTCCGAAGCGCTGGAATACTTGCATCAACGTCAAAGGGACTACATTGAAAAATAAGAAGCAACATTTCCTTTTCATTGTTAAATTCTAAAATGTAATGCACTTTTAAAGTTTTTCATATGATCATCCCTCGTAATAAGTAAAAGAGAAAGTGGAATCAATACTTAGTTCCATGTTTTTAAGCGTTTATTGGGTGCAGAATCCAGAACTTTACCAATGGACCCGCCGCTTCTAAATGATCACTGTTTTTAAAGAGAGACAGTCTACATCACCCATTGGGTCTGGTAATGTATAATGTAGCTCTACCGTAATTAGAAGTTACGAATTATTTGAACGGCCCTGCGAGAGTATGATGGTCCTTCCCAAATGGTGACCTACACATACCATTGGGTTCGGAAGTACCTTAGTCACATCATTTTGCCATTGAACGATAGAGGTTGGAAGAGCCAGGAATGAACAAAAGCACCTCCCTAGGTATGTCTAGGGATCCCGGATTGGATTGGACTCTGCTGGGCTGTGGCTACGACCTAACGCCGCTGGCCGCGTCCAGTTTTATCCCGACTAGAAATGATACAGAAATACAAAGTGCTGGTCTGAGTGATAAACCAACACCAGCCCGTAGGACGATATATGTAAATTCAGATACTGACGAAACCCCACCGGGGGTAGATCCGAAAACTCTAGTGAATGAATTAAATTTAAAAGACGAAATAGAAATCGCAGAACTAATAACTGCAGGTCAGGAATGCCCTCAAGTAACAATTAAGATAGAATCAACATCAGGTGTAATACCTGGTGTCCCCTCGAACCAAAGACCCTTAAACGATAATAAGTTAACTGATAAGGACATTAGAATAAGTAACTTAGTGTTAAGTTCAGGAAATAAAGATAGTGGTGTCTCAAAGGAACCAGATAGCCCAGTAACGTTATATTTTCCTATTAAATACGAACTGTCAGATCCTACAACGCCGTTAGAAATGCGAAGACCGGCCTTCCAATCTTTTTATGCTGGTAGTAGTGATGAAACAGTTTATGCCGAGGTCGGCCCTAGAACTATATATGCTAACTTAAATACTGAATCACGAATCTCAACGACTAAAGAGCACATTTACACTAATATTGGTCTCGAACCCCAGACTTTAACGAATAAAGAGCCAATTTATGCAACTATAGGAACCGAACCAAGGGAGACGAAAATTGAGAGTCCTGACGAGAAAAATGAAAATGAATTGCGCTCTCTGACCCAACCTAACGATGAAGCGTTAATAGACCACATTAGGCATTCATTACAAACAGAACTGTCTCCTGCAGTAGGAAACTTAATTCGACCTTTAACTAAACAACTACGGAACAAGAAAGTACAGGTCACAGTTGTTCGTCGCCAGGCTGACGATGAAGAGAAATTAGGTATTCTTTTTCAAGCTGACCCCTCAGCCCCCTTTGAAGATTTATTACCTGAGGAAAATGTAGTTGGGAATTTTGATATGGAAATACAGACCGAAGTTTTTCAAAAGAAAGATGTTAGCGTTCAGACCGAATATAAGTTTCCTAAAATGATCAGGATTGACACGGATCGTGATATCAAAGTTATTCGGACAACAGCTACTTAGACCAACCCTGTCATGTTTGAAAATAGCCTTACCCTCCAAGAGAAACTATAATATTTGGACAGTATAGATAACATACTTAGTGTAGTTACCAAGGTTAGGTGGTCAAACGGAGATATTAGTAATGCAGATTCAGATGGGGGTGAATCTTTGAAAGACGATTGGTTGGGATACGAACTGCAGCAAACGAAGAAATAGCCCAATTTCAAGAAGACAGCCCGGAGTCTCCTCCTGCGTTATCCCGGGAGGGTGAGTCGAAACCTTCTTGGATCTCCGAAGAAGGACTCCGATATGACCATTGGGACACTCCTACGGTTTCTACTCCCCGAGCAGTGAACCAAGACCCTCCCACAGAGGACGCTATTCAGAGAAATGCTCTCGTCGCCCCTGCTCCAGTTGAGAGGATGTTAGACGATGAGAAGAAACGTGATGATGTTTTTCCCTCAGTTTATTCTGACCACCAGAAGCAAATTGAGGAAAAAGAAGAAGAAGACAAGGGTTCCTGGTCAGAGAGTAGAATAAACGAAAACATTCGTAAAATCTTTGATTACGCGGAAATTGGTGCGTCAGTAATTTGTTTAGATGAGGTAGAAAATAGAGACGATCCCTCAACCTCCCCAACCCAAAGTGAATCTAACAAACAAACTAACAGTGTTAAGAATATTGGATTACAAACTTCAGCTAGTGCTAGTTCTAAACCTAGTTCCGATAATGAGATTAGTGAATCAGTTGCGACCAAGGAAATGAAAAAATACCAACAAGAGGAAAAGTTAGATCCCTTACAGATAGTGTTTGTTTCGCCACCTAGCAGCGTAGTTTCACCCACGACTTCGGTGGAGAAATTAGAGTTTACTGAAGGAGAAAAGACAGAAAAATCAGTACTTAGCGAACAAGATAACTCTTATACATCAGAATTTAGTCCAGAACAAACCTCCGAGTTAGAAAATAGGAGCGCACCAGATACCGACTATAGGTCTGTTTCTGAACATTGCAACATCTCAGCTTCTTTAGACAGGTCTTTAGATCTGAAAGATGAGCCTTTTTCACATACATCAAGTGAAGATAAGAACCTTGACAAGCAAAAATCAAATCTTTCGCTCTTTTTAAAATTGGAACCTCAGGATAAGCCGTATATAAATTTAAAATCTGAGCAAGAAATTAAAACTAGTCCGGCTACCGAGCCATCTACCATATAGTTTTGAAAAACCTAAATTTACAGATACAGTTGAAACAGGCCAAGTTAGCACCCCTCCTCCCGAGGGTGACAATCAAAATTCCACTATTAGTGCTAAACCACAAGCATTCAAGATCTATCCAAATGTTGAAATTCCCTCCTTCTCTGGTAATAGACATGAGTGCGTGGAAACTTTCCTACAAGAATATGAATCAGTGGTTAGCATATACGAATGGTCGACCCCAGAGATAGTAAATTATCTCCCTTGTTGTTTGAAAGGGGAAGCTTTCTCCTTCTATTTAGTAGACATAGCAAACCTTTCACCCTTAAGCTATAACGAGTTGAAGGATAAACTTAAAAAGGCATTTCCTAGTATTGAGTACACCGCAAGATTAGAATATGATGTTGATATAAGAAAACAACAACCCAATGAAAGTACTTTAGCATTTATTTATAAGTTAATAAAGGATCTGAAATTTTTACGAGGTTGGATTAATGAAAGTGAACTGATGAGTAAGCTTAGAATGAGTTTGTTACCAGACGTCCTAAATAAGCTGATGCTTGAAGTGGATGATTGTGATAATCTCGAACAGTGCATGCAATATCTTAGAAAATATCAGACAGCACAAAGGTTAGTTAGTCAGAGGATTAGTTACGACATAATATGAGAAAATGACTGCTTGGACTGGTCAATCATTAAAGAAATTACCCGACCGGAATTTGTACAGGTTAGTTCTTGTTACTCAGACGAAGTAGTAGCAGAACCGGGTTATAAAATGTATAGGAACACTCACCAAAATACCTATGGCTTTGGCCATGGGCGAGCCCAGCTCAGTACAGTCAAGATAAAAATAGGAGACCGCTGGGCGCAAGGCCTTATTGCCACGGGGTCGGAAACCTCGCTGGCTTCGAAAACCCTCTTACCCCCACGAATTCCACTAACTGAGAGACTGAAGGGTTATGTAAAGCTTCGCGGGGTAGGTGCCCACCCCACAGATTACATTCCTGTGGTGAGAATAGCGTGTTGTTTCAAGGATCACTTGAAGACAACCAAACGAAGGTTTCTAGACGTAGCTATAGTTGACCCACAGTTTTGCGCCTATGATGTTATTTTAGGGGTAGATTTTTTGCACAAGTATGTCACAACAATTCATTCCAAATACTTGGAGCTAGCAGATGAAGACGGGAATCATGTGGAAGACCTATGGTTCACAATCCCAAAAGGTACAAATGGGCATCGTCAAGGTGTAATTCATACTTTAGATTTAACACACGTTGAACGATACCCACCGTCAGTAGTAAAAGGATCGTTTAACGATTCCCAATCGGCACAGGACGATAACGCTAGACAACCGGCCTTCTCTAACCCTCCTCATAGAAATAACCAAACTTATAGGAAACGGAACCTCCCACTCAGGGATAATGATCCGTCTCCAAAGTTGGTCACCGAAAATCCCCTAAATCCCGTTGCTGGTGTAGCTGATAAGAGACAAAAACTCCCTGCTAAAGAAAATACATCTCGAGCATTCGTGCGTTCCAGGGAAATTACAAAATTTTCCCCGGAGCCTACGAATAGAACGGATGGAAACATTAATAGGCGTGAAAAGGAAAGACGTAAACGAACTAAGAAAAGCAAGGTATCTTCCAGAGATCCTGAGCTGGAACCTATCAATTCGCCTGACTTATGGAAAGGGGAAAAGAATCTATCTAACCTAGCCCCTCAACCAGGCCCTAGCGGAACTTTGGTAGCTAGCCCTACAGAAAGTTCGAATACAGAGACTATTCTCAGAAAGAAAAAGAAAGCGTTTTATGCAACAAAACATAGCAAAAAGAACCAACACTCTGTAAAGCCACCCCTGGGCTCACAGGCGCCTTATGAGCCTGTAGAGGACAAATCAAATAGAGGACAGTCAGAAACATTTGAAAAACCTTTGACAACGCAAGGAAGGGTAAATGATCCAGCAACTCTCTCTGACCTAGAGAGTTTTGCTCAAGATCATATTAAAAAAGGTGTGCCAAATCCTTTGGGGCTAGATGAAGAAATTTTTTATCTTTATCCGGACACTACCTATAAAGTGCACCTTCCAGAAAATGTCCGCGTGCCGTCCGAGGCTTCGTATGACAGAAATTACCGCGCCAACCGGGAAAGTGCATATTTGGGAATTCATACCGTCCAAAGGAATTCGGTATTGGCACTCCTGCATGATGCCCAGGGAACCAGTTTTTACTGAAAACGGAAATATTTATCTGACGATTTTTAACGGTTCGGATCGAACTAGAACTTTGTCTAAAAACCTTTATTTAGGAAAACTTGTTCCCCAGGTTGAGTCTTTAAATGACGAGACAGACAAAGACGTGCAGACTGTTAATCAGATCATACGTCTTACTAACAAAGATGAAACAGACGATGTGGAAGTCTCTGGACAACCCCAAAAAGTCCCACAAACAAAGGAAGAATTAGCTCAAGTTCTAAATATTGGTCCAAACTTAAACCCAGAAGAAAGAAACCAGTTACTGGACTTACTGATGGAATTTAGGGATGTTTTAGCCTGGGACAAATCTTGTCTTACTGCGGCCACCGATAGGTTTATGTGCCCCTTGGAAGTCATCACAGATATTCCTGTCTCTCACCCTCCATATAGAGAGACACCAAAACAGAGAGAGATAATCGCAAAAGAGATCCAGAAAATGTTAGACAGTAATATTACCCGGGAAAGCAAGAGCCCATATTCGGCACCAATTGTGATAGTACCTAAAAAAGATGGCTCTCCAAGGATATGTATCGACTACAGAGGTTTTAATAAGATATTAAGGCCAAACTTTGTGCTAGTGCCGCGCATAGATGAGGTACTAGCTTTCTTAAATGGTACCAAATTCATAAACACCTTAGATTTGCAAAATGGGTACTATCAGTTGCTCATCCGTCCGTGCGATATAGAGAAGACTGCATTCATCTCCAGCCAGGGAAAATTCGAATTTTTGAGATTACCATCCGGCCTAACCACGGCCCCGGCCCTTTTTCAAAAAATGATGAATGTTATCTTTGGTGACATCATGTGGAAGTATTTAATATGTTATTTAGACGATTTGGTTTGCCCTGGTCCTTCCTTTCCAGCTCTAATAGAGATGACGAGAATTATTCTATCTCGGCTCCGGGAGGCGAACCTAAAACTCAGGCCTAAGAAATGCTATTTTGGTTATGAAGAAGCCTCGGTGCTTGGTCACATCGTCGGTAGACGAGGAATTTGTGTAGATCCCGCCAAAATTGAGGCTATATCAAAGGTACCATACCCCACTACAGTCAGAGAAATATGTAGTTTTATCGGACTTTGTTCATTTTACCGAGCTTTTGCTCAAGGATTTTCTACGATAGCAAAACCACTCATTTCATTGACTAAAAAGAACGCCAAATTCGACTTTGGAGAAACCGAGAAAACGGCATGGGATATTTTGAAATCTTGTCTCATATCTGCTCCAGTCCTCGCACACTTTAACCCGACTCAGGACGCCATAGTCTACTCGGATGCCTGTCGAGACGGAATCGGTGGATACGTCGCACAAATTAAGGAAGATAATAAAGAACACCCGATAGCCTATTTTTCGAAATCTCTGACTCCAGCGGAGCTCAACTATTCCACGGTTGATCTTGAAGCTTTAGGTGTTACTAAGACAATTTTGCACTTCCACTTTTTATTGGATGATCGCCCCTTTATTGTTCGTACTGACGCCTGCGGCATTTGCTATCTACGAAATAATAAGGTGTTAAATTCTCGTCTTATGCGCTGGGCCATCCGTTTACAACCTTACCAGTTTACGATTGAACATATAAAAGGCCGCAATAACGTTACCGCAGATTTCTTGTCAAGGTGTCCGTTGAAGGATGAGTTACCCTCCAAATTTAGTCAAGAAGAAGATTGTGCAGACGTGTGCAACCTAGTGTTATGCCCCAAGATAGATATAAGAACAATGCAAAGAGAGGACGATAAAATTAGAGAACTAATACAAAAGAAAAAAATAACCCTACTGATCGTGCTCTAAAACCCTATGTGGTAGTTGACGGTGTTTTATATCGAGTCATGAACAAAGATAGGAAACTAGTGATACCGGAAAAGGCTATCCCCGACATCTTACAAGAGACCCATTCGTCTCCGCTGTGTGGAGGCCACATTGGATTCTCTCGCACGTACTCTAAAGTGAACGAACGTTACTACTTTCCTAACATGGGGAAAATAGTTAAGAAATATGTTCGCTCTTGTGACGAATGTCAAAGGGTGAACATCCCTCGAGAAAAGAAACAAGGATTTCTCACCGCTTACCTGTAAAAGAGGAACTATTCTCCCGTTGGAGCTTGGATATTGTTTGCCCGCTACATAGTAGTGCAGGCTACAGTTACATCCTGGTTATGATAGAATATCTTAGCCATTTCGCAATATTAGTGCCGCTACGAAACGTGAAAGCTCCTACAGTGGCTAGAGCCATCTTGGACGAGTTAATCACGCGTTTTGGCCCCCCAAAGGAGATATTAATGGACAGGGGAACTAATTTTCTAGCAGCAATAATGGCCGAACTAAATGACTTATTTGACATTAAACATGTTCGAACTGCAGCATTCAAGCCATCAACAAACGGGCTATGTGAGCAATTTAACTCTGTCATTGCAAATTTTCTAAGTACACGGCTAAGCAGCCTACCAAGTGGGCGGGATATGTCCGATTGTGTGCATATGCTTATAATGTATCAACTTCCCCTATTAGAAAATACTCCCCATACGAGATTGTCTTTGGTCAAAAGGCAAGATTCCCCACTCAGTTGGACACCTAGTATCAATTTACAAAAATACAGGAACATCAGAAACAACTAAAGTTAATCCGTAACCTAGCTCAGCAGGCCATGACACATGTACAGCAGCAGACTAAATTACGGGTTGACCGCACTAGACAACCTATAAAACTAAAGGTTGGTTACTTAGTTTTATGTAGAGATTATCTACCTAAGAAGGATATTTCTCCTAAATTGACACCAAAGTTTATGGGACCGTATTACCTAAGAAGTATTTCTCCCACAAATGCCTGTAAAATCGAATTAGTGGCAAACCCTAACAACACTCAGATTGTAACCATCGAAAGGTCTAAGAAGTATTTCCCCCGAGACAACTCACGCGTGCTGGAAGTTTCTAGCGATAGTGAGGACGAGGAATGTTAAGTGTATCGTATAGGTAGACCATGAGGTCTAGTTGCTTTCGATTTAGACGGACTTATGCCATACAAAAAAGGAAAAACTTGGAGTATATTATTTGTTGAGTGAGTTGAATATCTCATATGTCGCATAGACCACTAAAAGGTGGAGTACATGTATCTAAACATGACCTCTGGCACACGTACAGATAGCGCCTAAAGGTATACATACATATTACCATGACTCGAGTTCCCCTCCCTCAGGATAACTTGAACTCCACCCCAGCAACAGAGGGATGGGTCACTAGGGTCAAATCCTGTCACTTTCTCATCATGTTAGTCTCACTTTATCTCACGTATGAACACTGGGTCTCCCTAGGTTTTTCCAAAAGCAACGAAAGGATCTATTACAAACAGTAAAAATGTGAAAAAAACTGTATAGCATACTCTTCGAGAATCAGAAACAAAAAGTTGCTTCTCCTCTTACTTCCTGGGATCCATTCCCCTCTCCCCTCGATGCTGTAAGAGGCACTAGTAGGCCATGTGTGATAGGCACTCATCTTAGTTCGGCAGCGCTAAGACTTATCTGAGGATCAAACTAGTCACTTAGGGCCCTACCATACCAGGTATGTTAGACGCGTCACAGGAAAAATTACGTCGAGTTGATACCTAAATGAATGTTTTGCCAACATATTGGGATTGATATTTTTTGTTCTTTGTGTGAATGTGGCCGTCCACGACTGAGTTCCCCTTCTTTTTCTCTTATAAGACTCCCAATATGCTGACAAACACGGAGAACATATAAGGAAAACAAGTGTTGACATAGCTGAAAAGAGAAATTACTATTACTGATCCCGAATATTTATACATACATGCGTAAATCCCAGTACTACCGCGTATACTCAACTCCGGCTTTAAGTACACTTCGTTGCAGCTGCAAACTCCTCATTCACATTACAGGGATCCATCCGTTGCCGACGCCTGATTACTTTATTTCTTTCTCTCTAGGAAACTCGCCGCTCTCCCTCTTCGTGTCTAGGAATGCATTGACCTGGAACATAAAACAGATTCAGTATTTTTTATGATACAGTATTTACTTATGATACACGTGTTAATGTTTACGTTTCGCTTAACATTTGTCCTGGGTTGTCTACCCGTAAAAATAAAAAAGGGGGGCTTGATTCTCCCCACCAGACATTTACATAGGCTCCTTTAACTATGCCCGTTATTCTTTTCCAGGGTATCATCTTGAATCTTACGTTTTACCATGGCTGCGGCACAAGGTAACCAGGAAGAGCAACATCTACCGCTCGGTAATGTTAATTCAGTCGCTTCAGCTTATTTTATCTCCAATGCTGGGGTCACTTTGGACCCCAATCTCTTTATCCCCTATGAATTATCCTTCCTTATTACTAACGAATCCCCTATGGACGGACCTGTCGTCCATGATTTCGACAATTACCTCCTAGCTACTCCTTTCTCTTCCACAGCTGACCTTTCCTATGCTAACCAGCTACGTATAGCAATACACGAAGCATCCACTAACACCGCCTTTAATGCTGGCCATCACCTCTTAGAGGATGTACTGGGGATATTATTGACTCATGTCCCTCATGGGACGATAATTTTTACTTACGGTAAGGCCGCCACCAGGTCCAGGTTAAGTTGCTCCAGGTCAAACTTCCTAAGCGCCTGTTTATGGACCTGGCAGTGGTGTGCCCCAACCCCTGGCACCATTGGCTCGCGTATCCGGAGTTGGTGATTGACTTTACCTGCCCGGTGGTGGCACATCATGGGATCGACCCCACGCGCTGTAGCAACAGCACCCTAGAACGTATGTACACCTCGTACACTAATTGGAACCTGCATTCCCCTAATCCCAGTAACTGGGATCCGGACTCAGGGGCCTCTGGGGTGTAGCCTCCCCAATCTCGCACCCGGTACCATCTGCACACCAGATGGGTACGACCCCATCGTTTGGGGACAGGTGTAATTTGGGGGGGCGCCATTGCAGTCCCCACCCGTTATGCAGTCCCACTACTGGTAAGTGCGCATGCTATACCATTGAGCCAGTGCGTCCTTGCGACCTCTTCTGAGGCGAATAAATCAAACACCTCACACGAATGGACCAGAGCTACCACTAAATACGGACGAAGCGTCCAGGGATATTGTCCATGGCGTGGTTGTCGTACCCAACTGGTACTCCCTAGGTACGGCCAGCTTCCTCCCCTTCCTTCTCCCCCCTCTCTCCTACAGCATTATTTTTTTGTGTTACTGCTACCTTCTCTTTGCTAGAGGCGCTCATATTTCTCTAGCCTTTATATTAGCTTTCGTCTGCTTCCCCTCTTCGAGTGCTACAACTCTCACCTGCCTTTGTGTACTCCACCAATGCCTTGCCCCGTTTGTTTTTCTTTTGAGCCTATTATTAGTATTTTTATTCTTTATTATTATTATTATTATTATTATTATTGTTTTTAATAATAATAATAATATTTTTTTATTTTATTATTATTATTTTATTTATTATTATTTATTTATTTTTATTATTATTTTTTATTTTTTTATTTTTTCCGCGTAGCTCAGGCGGGAAGGGTATTGTTTAAAAAAAATTAATAAATAAATAACAAAAATGAAAGAAAAATATATTTAAAAAAATAGGGAGAAAAACGCCTTAGTCTCTGTCATGCTTCTTCTTCTGCTACTGTGAACACCATATATATACGTGCAACTTTCCTGTGACCCTTCTGGGCGAACACAAGTGAACTTATGCTGCTGTAAAATTGTTAAAAGATTGAAAAAACGGCGATGTATTAGCATACTGCGCATATTGTACATAATGCATTTACAATTATATATGTATCGGCCATTCTTTTTTAAAGAATGCAAATAGCTACCTGTGTACTATACTTCGCTACCTTTAGTTAGTAAGATTACACTACCTTTAGTCATGTTCAACCCATACTGAATTATGATCAAGTATTAACAGTTATGCTCATTAAAGCTGATGATCATTCTAGAATAATGTTTTCAGTTATAAGGACATTAATGGTATTTATCAAAATAATTGGTAGTATCATATTGTATCACTATCTCTTGTTCATTGTGGCAAGCTGAACTTATGTATGACGACCTCTTGATCTCATTGCCAACATTCTAGTTAAATAAGTTACAGACACCACATATTTTAACACTTTATCAAGGATGGTAAATAGTTGAACATGTTAGCTGATCTATTGCTAGTATAACCATTAATGTTAGTATACTTAGTGTTAAGACTACCATATGTATTAAGTAAGAACATTGGGTGTAGATCGAGGCCCCCATTTTTTCTCTGTCCTCCCTGCATTGGGTAATGGGCTCGAACCCGCTACTAGTTCAATTATTGTAACTAACTTGATTATATTACTTATCGACATGTTATGTAAAGTAACGGTTACATAAATAACATCATTGTGGGCTATAGTGACTTGCTAGATGTGGTCTTACCACTACACCACTATACTCGTGTTTCTCAATCTTCCCTGTGTAACTGCCTTGATACAAGTTAAAATCTTAGCTTGGTTTGATTAAAAGGCACACAACGCTGATAATACAACGCAGAGTGGTATTAAATCACGCTATCACTTGGACATTAAAATAATAATAATAATAATAATAATAATAATAATAATAATAATAATAATAATAATAATAATAATAATAATAATAATAATAATAATAATAATAAACACTGGAAGAGAATCATTACGTGTACATCATTTCGTAATTAGGTTCAATAATCGAATAATAGAATCCATCACAATTTACATGACACATATTAAGGACACTCGAGCTCTGTCAACTTGTTTTTAATAAATCCGGTATAAACTAACTTAATTCTACTCAGAATAAAACATACGATTAAACCAAAGAAAAGACTCAAAAACTATACGTCATGAGACTTTCAAATTTGATGGCCCCCTCCATAAGCGGCCCTGCTTGATAGGTGGGTATACATCACAACAGCGCACAGCACCGTTGACACACGGTAAGTCAAAGCCAGATAATCCGTGAAAGGGATATACGAACCTCAGGATATAAATATAAGACCTTGACGTTAATTATAAATTTAAGTGAAATAAGTTAAATGTCAAAACAAACAAACTAAAGTAGTATTCTTTCAAACTTAAAAGTTAATCGAATATCATTTGTTTAATGAAATTCCTTAAAATGATTGCGGATAGTTCCTAAAAAGCCGCCTCCCATTCAGTATTAAAACTAAAGCAAATCACCGTTTTATCAGGTTACGAGAGTGAACCCAGCTGCTATCAAGGACTCATGATAGTTGCGCGTAACGTCAACATTGAAGAACACACCAACATTTACAACAAGAAAATATATAAATAATTAAGGATAGGGGAATGAAACTACAACGAAACGAATAATAACAATAATGTTGCCCGACAAATCATCATGATTGGGATACACCGTAGTCTCTGTTGAGCAATTGGTTCCTAACAACCTCTGGTTCGACCCCCGTTGAATTCCATCTTTTATTCTATATCTGAACTATTGCTCCACACGAGCTCAAGTTTATAATCGAATTGGTTATGTGTAAGCAGGTTAAAATCAAATACCTTCAATAGAAATCTAGTTTACCACATATCATCACTATCTACACTAGGGGTCCCGAGTTCGAGACCCGGAATATCATTGTCAATCAATATCATTGTCAAAATGATCCCAGTTTCCGGTACTTATTGGCATTTACACAATTGTGTCCAACTTTGAAAAGAAACAGATAAGTCTGAGACCGAAACTCGACGGACGTACTTTCTGTATGCATGACACGCTCAAAACTATAGTAAACATCGTTTTTTGTTTTTCCTTAGGGAAACACTTACTAAATTCATAGCTATCGAAGTCACACAAAGTAGTACATTATCTGAAGCCTCGACTTCAACTATCGCTAATGCAAAACGCACCCCTTGTAATCACTGTTAAACTGCAACTTCGGACATTATCTTTCGTTGTGGCTTTCACTTAATTCAGTGATAATAGCAATCGGTATGGGATACTCCCGGGATACGAACCTCGATTTCGTTGCACACTAGAGTTCAGCACTGAACTATGTCAACACTCAATAGCTAAACGAATTGGTAACTTGAAGTGAAGTAATTGAAAATACATGTTTCTAGTATAATACACTAAAGACCCAGGGAGATAGTACTTACCTCTTTTTTTTTTTTTATTCTCCCTCAAGAAATTCTTCTGGTAACAGGAGACCTCCCCGCATTGTCTTTGGAAACGTAAGTCTCCCCTTTTCTTTCCTTTGCGTTCTTCGAGCAAAGATGATAAGTATACCCCAACAAGCTGAAAAAACATGAGCCACAAAGTTAAGAACTTATTTAAACTCGTTTGTTATTATACCTAATAATTAGCATAGTGTAGAAATCAGATAAATTTAACTACTAATTAAATCCAGTGCATTTTTAACTAACAAGCTCTTTAAATTTCGGCTAATAATTATATTACGTTATCATAACACGCCGACTGATAATTACCTCTAAATTAACAAACATAAAACATATCTAAGTGGACAGCTCCAGTATATTGCAACAAACGGTTATTGATGGACGATTATTTTAAAATAAATAAATAAATAAATAAATCTAAATAAAATCTAAGACAGGAAACGAATATAAGAAAATTAATAAATGAGTGGTAGAAAATAGTACTAATGTTTCCACCACACGAAACTCTCGGTTACAACTCATTTCAAAATAAATACGCAAACACACTCGGAACTAGAGAACCTCGCGACACTACAGATACACTCGAGTCCCCGGGTTCAATCTATAATACTATTTTATGTGTGAGAATTTTTCGTTCCAGGACTTTCATTCCAGAAGCCTTTCAGCAGACGCCTGCCCAGGTGAGTGAAGTGCATGAACCTGCGCGCCTTGCATTGGAGATAAGTGAGTATTCATTTTCTTTTTATTTTTAGTTAAACATTATTAATTTTTATCATTTAATTATCAATTTACTTCTAAAAGAAATTTGTCACTTTTCTTTTGTTAGTCTTAGTAAGCTACCTACAAAGGTATACAGATATAATAAATAACTCATAATGTGCACAAGATAAGACTGCCTCCTCCTCTGAGGGCCTAATTTGCCAATAATTAACTTTACAGTGTTGCACCAAAGCTCAAAAAAATCCTATAATATTAATTCAAGAAATTAATAGCAATTGAGATAACATATCATCAAGGATCTAGCGAGACACTATTTAAAAAAAAATGGAGGAAATCGCCATACAATTGTAAAAAAAAAAAAATATGCACGTTAACTGAGAATTTCTCAAATGCTTGTTATGCCCTCTTGTGGGATATGTCTTATCTTGAACACTATACGTACACAAGTTGTAATAAGGCGTAAAACTAGAAATGAATTTCAATTATGAAATATTACATGTTTCAAATTTATATCAGCTTTCTTGAGATTTTTTTAATTTTTAGTTTAATTAATTGACATAACTTTTGAAGATACCTTGGAACTACCCCCTAACTGGCATAGTTGCAAAGGTATAAAGAAATTCAATTAAATTTTGTTGAATCTAAGATCTGCTTAATAGTCCTATGGTTCACTAAGTTACTTGAAAGCATTTCACCAACTCGTTAAGTTTTATCTTGGTTAAAATTAAATTTTAAAAAAAGCGTAGATAATGTTAACATTTCAAAGTATAAAATACCGTATACAACACAATTTCTGTACTCATGCATAGCACACCCATTCTTTATTTTAGAAATAAATACAAATATACTTATCTGACAATATTATTATGTCCCTGGTTTGAAGTGCTTGGCGAACTGGTAGAGTATAATGGCGTCTTTAACAGTATACGAGATATTCTCTCTCAGTTGCGTTGCAAAACCTCCTTTATTCCCCTCACTCCCGAACATTCGTAAGCTGAGCTGATAATTTACAAACCACATATCATTACACCAAGCTGTATAATTAGCTAACTTCCGCCAAGCGGACTCAACTCAAACTTCCTTTTAACACTCTACTCCTCAACCTGACCACTTCTGAAAACAAAATATACGGCAAATGTATGTTAATAAGACAATTACGTCCCGACATTTTAATAACATACAAGGTATTGCCCATCTTGTAAAGTACCTTGGATTTACTCCCCATATGACTCATCACCCATTAATCATTCCAGTATATGAAAATTATATTTGATAATCCACTTTCCTCCATCATTATTGTTCCACTCACAAAGAAACAGACCAGATTAAGTAAATCAATCATCTTGTGAAGAACTTGTTCTACCGTGGTATTATCTTTATCTTCGCACACAGTCACAGCTTAAACACAAGAGACATCCTAACAGTAATGTGTGGTCATCGCACATGCACATATTTCCAGGCTTCCGGTTTAATTTGTTAATGGTACAAAATTGATTCTTAACATCATTCTGATATTAATATGATCACACACGCTATTTAAACAGGTATCTATATCTAGTCTTTGACGATGTGTGGACAGCACACTCAGGACATCTGGATAAAGATATTTTCCCTGTTCGATTCCTACTTCCAGATAGCTTCATTACTAGTAATCTTCGCAGGTTCCATCAATCACTAGACCTTTCCTAAACTGATGTGTGGTCAGCCCCATTAAAAACAAAAATAATTTTCCGAATTAAGTCAACATATTCTTATTAGGCTCACATGTCCTAATCCTCGACACACACCATAAGTAATACCTATGCTATGCATTAATGATGAACAATTACACCTATTCTCCTGAGAAAGATACGTTTGATCATCCCATATAAACAAGTACTCCGAACAAACCAAGGTTATTATGTAAAGCATTAATGATAATGTAGTCTAATAGTCTCTTTGATTTCAGGTCTCTATTCATTGCTTTCCCAGTGTAATGCCTAGAGTAAAGGCCCCCACAGTCCTAGTATCTGGCGATACCAAAGGATCCAGATCTCAGCTTGCCGGCCCCATCCAGGGCTGATTCAGAGGGACAATATGGAAATCGATTTTTTTTTTTTTTTTTTTTTGCGATCCATCTCTTTTTATTAGTGGACAACAGTTATCTAAAATCCGAATCTCCATTCGGATACAGAACCTCTCTGTGCCACAAAAAATAATAATAAATAAATAAATAAATAAATAAATAAAAATGAACTTCTGCAGTGACAAAGAAATTTCTTCCATCTACAGACAGACTCCCATTTACAAACATCAGTTCATTTCTTACAGGTGAAAAACTCTTCTCGTACCAGAATAAACACAAAATTTGGACAAGTGATAATTCTCATAAGCAAAAGGAATAAAACTTCTTTCAAATCGGCGTTGTGACAAATCATAAGAAGACTGTACTAATAAACAAACGGCAAACGTCAAGAGACCATGAGACGCTACTCGGAATAACTCAATTTCAATGTAATAACCACGATAATAATGTACCAAACCCATTGAAATTTGTTGCATGATATATAATTCAAATTCCTATTATTTGGTCAAGTGAAAGCACAAGATTCGTTTCAGACAATTGAAGAAGCCTATATGTGAGTATGGTAATCGTATCTCCACATTCCCATTCCACTACGTTAGAGACCGTAATTTTTGTAACCCCTGTATATTTATCTTTTGTCAAAAACAAAGGGAGAAAGAACCAGGAAGTATTTTATTGAATTACCCACTGCACATTAAAATTAATCATATCTGCATTCCACTGTTGCTCAACAACAGGATATATATATATATATATATATATATATATATATATATATATATATATATATATATATATATATATATATATCCTGTTGTTGAGCAACAGTGGAATGCAGATATGATTAATTTTAATGTGCAGTGGGTAATTCAATATATATATATATCCATGTATTTAGTATCTATATTGAATTATTCTGTGTAACTAAGACACTTATAATAGATGTTTAAAGTTTACAACAGAAAAGTTCGCCACAAAGGAAGCATATGGTTGAGCTATCAATCAAGGTTATTTGATTTAAAAGAAAGAACGGAACATACTTCCGGTGTTTAAAAAATATAAAATAAAATCCTCTAGCACAACCATAGCTTTTGTTGTGGTTAACTTTTGTTTTTTTAGAATCTAACCTATAAAGACAACAGGAACCACCAATATGACGGAACACGATGTAGATGACGGAACATGATGTAACTTTACGACGAAGATATCCTTTTAACTACAAAAAAAAAAAAAAAAAAAAAATCCCTCTTGACTCCGTTTTGTATTTAGAGAAATATAATAAAATACAAATACTAATACAAATACTATTTCTAATACTAGTAATAATAAGAATAAGATTACTAACAATACTAACCTATAGACCCCACAAACATTCACCCTAATTACGACGATAATTTATAGCGTTTCCTGGTACAGTCCCTTTCAAAACATGTACTCTACTATGGTTAATGTAACTGCATCCCTGACCATTAGAATCTGTATCCGTTATTATCGTAGGCCATTAGGGCATAGACTACCACACTAACCATAGGGCCAGCTCTTCAACTATTAAGTCTCCTTCTTGCTGACAGAACCTCTCATAGAAAGTAGATCCATACTTGTTTGTATTCAATCCCTAAGTGCGCTGAAATGCGCTAGTCAGTTTGTAATGTCGGTATATTGCGGTGTGCGTAAGTGTCAATGTATCTAGCATGGTGCATGCCACACAGGATGAGGGAACCAAATCAGGGTCGCTTCAGCGAGCAGGATGAGTGAATTTAAAAAAAAAAAAACTTTGATCACTAGTATAGGACAGAGTTTGCAGTAAGATTGTAATATATTACACTTATTGCAACCAATGTAGATAGTATAGCTAATAATGTTAGTTATTTTTTTTTAGATACAATTAGATTTAATTTTAATATCAAATGTTTATAGACAAACTCGAAAAATTTAGTAAGCATAAATTTAGTAAAAATTTATTATTCAACACAACATACAATACCACATTCAAGTTATATTACATACACGCTTTAAGCATTTAGCATGCGATCGATTCTTGTGTTGCAAGAAATGTATTACAAGGTATGTAACATTATACTTGAATAATTTTCAAGTTATATATTTTTTTATATGCCATAAATATTCAACATTTACTTGATTCTTGTTTTAGAGGAAAGTAGAGTATCGCCTATGCTTTGTTAATTATAAATGGTATATTGAAACAACATAATGAATTTTGTTCACTAACTTTAAGGCACAACCCCACAAGGTTTTTAGAAATAGGGCAAAAAAACGGTCGAGTGTACTATTCTATATCGTTATGTGTTTCCCATTTGATTTATACTATAGACAAGGGAAACTGCTCTTGTAATTTTGTTGTACAGATCAGTCAAACTTTAAAGCGCTTCACGCTATTTCTTGGTTGTACTTAATTTTGATCTTTTTATTTCCTTGCTGAATCATGTTATTAGTCTGAGACAATCACATTTAACACGTGTGACTATCTACACAAAGAACATTGGTTACATGTATCTGCAATTCAATTATGTACTATTCTTCACTCATTATTTACCAGTAAATTTGAGTGTACTTAGCCAATCATTTTATTCACAAAATCTTAATTTTCTTTTATGACACTAACGGTTGCACTCGTAATTGGTTCAAATTCATACTTAATACTGGTTTAGAAATTGGTTTAAAAAAAACTATTATTTTGATTTCACACGAAACCTCTTGGCAATTATAAGCTAGAAGGATACAATGATTGTAAGGTTTCATTTTACAAATTTCAAATCATAGAGCTTCATATATACTATGTACCTATTCTACTGAAAGTAATATTAGACACGGTTCTCTAATCTATTACTTTGTTAATGAAACTATTGTAGCATTTAAACGTAGTATAGTCGAAAGACATGAAATCTTACAATTCAGCTCTCTCGTAATTCATTCGTTCCTAATCTCCAGATTCTCGGTTTTTTTTTTTTTTTTTTTTTTTTTGTTCCTTAGCGCCTTAAGTAAGGCCCGTTCTATATTAACCCTTTAAATCCCAGCAACTTGCCTTGGATAACCGTTTCCGTATTTGGATACATTCTATTAGGAAGATAACTTTCGACATTTTTTTGTATATTTTTTTTACTGAGGTCGGCGGATAACTGTTACACAGTTAAGCTTCGAAGTCCTAAGCCGGACTCAAATTATGGGGTGAGACGCCCGCGCTTTTCTAATTGTGTGTGTCGCAGAGAAAGAGAGAAAGGGAAAACGGAGTCAAGTGAGGCTTAGATTGTATTAGCAATCTGATGCCTCATTGACACCAACCCACACGCATGTAATAGTGGTATGACCCTGGCTTTGATTTACCCAAATCACAAGTGCTGGGTCGCGGCTGTAAATTTATTAAACACACACGCAAGCGATAAGTACATAAAATCATTATGTATTTGGAGCTAAACGTGAAATAGAGATGTAGTAGTAAAGGTAAAATAGATACTTCTGCCCCGGCGTGATGGGGAAAATCATAGAAAAACTAGAAGTTTTGGCCACTATTGGGCATGCGCGTGAACAAGCTTCTCCAAGCTCGTCAAGGTTCGTGACGTAGCTCTCGAGCTACGTCAGAATTAGCAGAAAATGCGTGGGACGAAATCGCTATATAAGCGAGACCCTTCGCCGAGCTCAGGTTGTTGTTCTCCGGCGTTCAGCAAGTGCAACTGACTCTTTGTCACGGACGCTCATTATAAGATCAGGTATGTGATTATTTTTCTAAGTCCCCCGATATGGGACACTTGACATGGGACGAGCATCTTGAGACTTGTTAGAAATTAACGTTAAGTTACAACTTAAAAATGAGACCAAATTTCCACTTCGGAAATTATCACTTCCCCTTTGGCCAATGCAAGTTGCAAATACGAATCATCAAATTTACTATTTTCAATAAATCGCGGCTTAGCGTAATAACCTTCTAGCACCCGGTCTGTAATGTAGGGGTTGTGCCCATACATGTTATGTAGTAATAATCTAAAGTTGTAATTTCAAATATCCGAATTGTAAAATTCTTTGTATTTCATTTTTATTCTTTTTTATTCTTATAAATAAAAATTAACAATGGAAATGGTCTCTTTAATTTAGTCATGCTATTCCTCCCTATCTGGATTCAGTTCACAGTCTTCATAAGTTACCTGGGTTTCGATTTGCAGTACGAGCTCTACCTCTAAAATACAAGTCTCTCTCTCTCTCCCCCCCCATTATTGAGAATTTTAGTGCACTTTCTCATCATCTTCAAACCAGTAAAGCCTAAGACGTCCCGCTACTGAGGCTTAAAGGGAGTTGGACTAAGTACCAACTTTGACATACTGGGTGGAGAGTAGAGAAGTGATCTCAAATACAATTTCACGAAAGAAAGTGTATACAAACATAACGACAATCTCAAAAACACATAACAATATGTTGTTAGGGACCCTCTCAAGACAAAACTGGCAAAAAAACTGGTAAAATTGTGGGTGACTCAGTTAGTCTTCCTCTAAATTTTTTTAAATTAAAAAATCAATTTTCAACCCCAAAAAAGTTCAAAAAAATATTTTCAGACTTTCCTCTTGTTGATTACACCTAACATAATATTTTTTCATGAAAATCGGTTGAGCCGTTCAGGAGAAAAAAATAATTTCAATTTTCCTTCCCCCTCCAAAAGCGCCTGGGGGGGTGAAAATTTTGGAAACTGAGTTTCTCATAAATGTCAATCGATACTGTAAATTTGGTGCACACATAATTTCACATGCTTATTCCGCTAGGCCCTTTACTATAATGAGGGACTGATCAAATAATATGAAACTATGTGGGTAATATTACAATCAACTGTCCAACAACTTTTCTACAAAGAAAACATAGACAAATAAATGACGTGAAAGTATTGTTTGCCTCTGCTCATTTTCTCTATCGTTGTCAGGGCCGGCGGAAGGGGAAAATATCACCCGGGCAAAGAATCCATATGGCGCCCCCTACAACCCATTGGTATTACTGAGTTTAAATTTGCTATGCTACCTTACAGATAGCTGATTTTAAAGGATAACTCCTTGAACTCTATAACTATAAGAATCAATTATCAAACTGAGTAAGATCTTAACTTTTGTCAGTTAAATACACAGAGTAAGTTTTGGTTAACGATATACGAAACCGTTATTTACACATGAACACTGCTGAAGCTACACTTACAGGAATAGTTAGTAAGACTCTTAGAGCAATAGTTGCATTTGGAAATAACCCAATAAGGGAGTTCTTGCAAATATATGTAAGTACTTCCAACGATTTGCTCCCTCTTTCAGAACTGAGAAATGAAGGTAAAAGTAAGAGCTCTTGATATAACTGAAATCCGTCAATATCACAGTGATCTTTGTCTGTTAAAGATAGTTGTAAGTCCTTGCAACACTTTAGTAAATACTCTTTGTCCGTTATTGGATGGATGTCATACAAAAACCCAAATATTTCGCTGTGCTGCTTCAGTTGTTGAAATATTTCATTCAGGGAACAGATAATTGTGTCTAATGTGCAAAAATAGAAGTTACATTTAAACGCACTGTATGGATCATTAATCGGTTCGTCTTCAGATTCATACAAAAATTGTCGTTTGACTTTTCTAGGTCGGAGTTTTGGTTCATTCTCAAATTGTGGTTGAATGTCGAGCTCTTCAGCAATTACTTTGGCATCAACCAAAATATTTTGGAAACCTTCATCACTTCGCATGTTCTCAAAGCGACACTTGGTTTTCTTAAGCAGACCAACTGCATGCTGAATGGCCACTGATTCTTGTTGGAAAACATGGCTAACCACATTAACACAAGAAAGAACTTCATACCAAAACACCACAACACAAACGAACTTAAAATTCAGGAGCTTCCTAGCCAGGGAACAAGCCTTATTTTTGCCCATAACGTCTATCTTTGAGTCCTTTGACGATTCGAAAAGAGCATCGTAAACTTCTCCTAACTGGTAGCGAAACGATTTGACAGCATCAATACAACTCTCCCATCTAGTATCACTAAGAGGTTTCAAAGTGAAATTGGATATATGTTTTTGCAGAACAGACCAACGATATTTGGAACTAGAAAAATAATTGTATACTTCTTGCAATAAAGCAAAAAAATTTACAGCCTCACTACAGCACATTGCAGAATCATTCACAACCAAATTCAATGAATGGGAGCTACAAGGGACAAAAAATGCTCGACTATTTAGATCTAATATTCTTTTTTGAACGCCTGAGTGTTTTCCTTTCATATTGGCACCGTTATCATACCCTTGGCCACGCATGTTTGAGAGAGGAATTTTCAGTTTTTCTAATTCTTCCAAAATAGTGGTAGTTAGTCCTTCTCCTGAAGAATCATTTATGCACAAAAATCCCAAAAAATGTTCTTCAATGGATGGTTCCTTACCCAGTTCTACCTTCACGAAATGAACAATTAGTATCATTTGCTCTGTATGACTTACGTCTGGTGTACAATCTAATATTACGGAATAATATGTCGCTTTCATTAGATCAGTCAAAATTTTATCCTTTATTTTTGACCCAAGGAGTTCAATTATTTCATTTTGAATGTCCTTGCTCAAATAATGTACATGTGTCTCTTTACATGTTATTCGTCGCAAATGTTCAGCCATAGTAACATCAAATTGTGCAACACACTCAACTAGTTTGAGAAAATTGCCGTTGTTTCTTGAGTAAATAGTGTCATTTTGACCACGAAATGCCAAGTTCTGGGAATCAAGAAACTGAATTATACACAGCAGTCGTTTGAGAACCTCTTTCCAACGCTCAGTTTCATTGCAAATAATTGTTTGGTTTTCAGCGTCAACTGTTTTACCTGATTGTAATCGGTTTGCAAGTTCAAATTACGATTGGAAAGCCTTCATGTGAGTCAAAGATCTATCATGGTCTGATAACAGTCCGGACATATGCTTCCAATCCGAAAAACCTTCACGAGAAGAGAGTGACATTGTAGTACCACCGAAAAGACGGCAACAGAAACAAAATATTGCATCCTTAGTCACTGAATAAATAAGCCAACTACGAGCAACTTCTCCATTGTGCAGACGTCTTTTGTAGTTACTTGTAGTAAATCGCCGACCCTCGCTGTTTACTGGGAACTCTCGTTTGGAGACTTGAACTGGACCTCGTCTAACAAGTATCTGACGCATTCTGTTCGTAATATGTTCTGGCCAATTTCCTGGATCATCAAGATCGATTGATTGTGATACCAACACCTTCAAAAAAAAAAAAAAAAAAAAAAAAAAAAGAGTCAGTGGAAAATAATGTTAAATTTATTTTAAACACTGTCTTCTAACAAAGAATAAGTGACTAAAACTTGAATGGAATTTTTAAAATTGTGTTCATAATTTTTAAAGATGGTAGGCTTGCACCGAAGATGGGTGGGGGTGGGGGTGGGGATATTCAAGCAGCTAGATTATCCGGGGATAAAAACAAAACAGAATGACGCATGACCAATAAGCCTCCGATAGATGTGAGATATAAATAAATAAAGAGGGGGAGAGGAAAAGTTTAATAATAATTGAAGTAAATAAATAAATAAATAAATACAGGTTTCGTGCGAATATAAGACGTCCACGTCATGTTCTTTTGTATACATAGGAGAGTCTGCCCAGGATTTCTGAAGCCCTACCCAGGATTCTCGGTTTCAGCATTGAAGTGCTGTAATGTGGTTAAATGCCTTGACCCTGATTGGCTCCACAAATGCCTCTTACGAAGTTGAATCAGTAATGAACGACCAAATCAACCGGGATACAAACATGTTCGTGGCTGACTTAACCTAAGAAATATGCAACTTTGAAGACAACATTTCTTTGAACATTATTCTTAGCAAGTTTGCATTTCTTACTATCTGTATTTTCTTTAAAATATGCACATTATTATACACTAATTAAAACTAAACTGTTTTTTAAGCTCCGAAACACCACTGACTGTGTCCTTTTTTTCTTTCTCTTTAAATGTGGTGGGTTGGTATGTGATAAGCAGGGCCCGGATGTTGTTGACCTAAAATTTTCTAAAAAGTGACCTATAAAATGACACTAAAATTCTTGTAAAATGACCCTAAAAATTACAAAAATTAACCTTAAAACTTGCGTTTTCTTAAACGTTTATTTCGTTAAACATTGACATTTTTTAATATCCATTGGATTTTTAATTAACATTTCTCATTCATATTCAAAAAATCTTGTTTCAGTTAGTTGCACTCCATTGATCATTTATTTCTATTGATCAGTCCATTGTACGGCATTGTAGGTACTGAAAATGTCAATTCACTCCCGAGTTGAAACTAGGAAGCACTCTTAAACAATAAAAAGTTCGCAAGTGTAGACTACATGAAAATAATAGATAGAAACCTGTTTAAAATCCTTGTACGCCTTCTAATCCATTTTTAGTTATTCACGTGATCACATCCCTTGTGGTCAACAACCCAAAACTATCTGTTTGGCCACCTACTAACCCCCACGTTTCGTTAACCAGCTACAGCTTAGTTTTCATTAGCTTGTTAAGAATGCAGTTTTTCCACCCCAACAGTCAGGAAGCAAGAAAAGAGATTATTCAACTTCGTCTTTTCCACATTCGTAAACCGTGTTCATTTAAAGATTTCCTTATGTAGAAGAAAAAGAATAAAAAGACCATAAGTGACCTAAAAGTTAACTTAAAATATTAAAAAATGACCTGAAATTTCAAAACGGTAAAAAGTGACCAAAAGTTAACCCTAAAAAACTATATTTTTAGAACCTAGAGTTGATGGATAACGTTTTTAGTTGAACTTGCCTTGTCCCATGCGTAACAGAAAAAAGTTGACTTGTCAACAAGATCCGGGCCCTGGTGATAAGTTAGTTGACTTGCATCGTAATGTTTTGGGGCTTTCTAGATTAGAGATTGGTACTTTATATTATTTGAAAAGCTTTCCGATTTCCTTGCGATGCTTAATATAAAAAGCCTTGGGGGATAGAATCCGCTAACTCTTGCATCAAATGTGAGTCTGCTAGTCGTTCAACCACTAAGGCAATAAATATTACATATTATTATTTTTAAAAAAATGTTATCCCATATCTCTTCCGTCAAAGCAACTTGAACGGAATACAGTGATATTATGCACCTAGACACAAGAAATGAATTCCAAAAATTGAGTAAGTGTGACCCTAAAGATGTTTTTGATTGATTGTTGATATATTTGGCAGTTATAATTTAATTGGTGTCTCCGCAGAACGACTGGTTAAGCTCATCGCCTTATAACTAAGGGAGCTCAGGTTCGATTCTCGGTGAGGACACAAGTGGTTCGGATCCCGCCCTTAGAACGTCATCATCATCCCATGGAAAGCAATGCAAAGCCACCATGGTTTCACCTACGTTTGGCAAGATAGCCTCCCACTTTAGAAAATTGAAACAATGACCAGGTCATTCGTTTGTACTACGTTTGTACCGAAAATATTTTCGTTTGTACCATTTTCTTTATAGGGTTACTTGAGATGTCGACTGGGGGGGCTATCTTGGCGCCAAGATAGCCCCCCGTATCACAGCACAAAAATTGGAATACACCATTCCAAAGCAAATCGTTTGTACCGTTTGTACCGAAAAAAGTTTTGTTTGTACCCTGATAATTTTCGAAAAAACAGGGAATGACATATGGGGGGGTATCTTGGCGCCAAGATAGCCCCCCCCCCCGTATCACAGCACAAAAAATTGGAATACATCATTCGAAAGCAAATCGTTTGTACCGTTTGTACCGAAAAAAGTTTTGTTTGTACCCTGATAGTTTTCGAGAAACAGGGGACGACATTTGGGGGGACTATCTTGGCGCCAAGATAGCCCCCCCCCCCGTATCACAGCACAAAAAATTGGAATACACCATTCCAAAGCAAATCGTTTGTACCGTTTGTACCGAAAAAAGTTTTGTTTGTACCCTGATAGTTTTCGAGAAACAGGGGACGACATTTTGGAGGGGTTTTTTGGCGCCAAGATAGCCCCCCCCCCCGTATCACAGCAAAAAAAAATTGGAATACACCATTCGAAAGCAAATCGTTTGTACCGTTTGTACCGAAAAAAGTTTTGTTTGTACTCTGATAGTTTTCGAGAAACAGGGATGATATTTTGGGAGGGGGCTACCTTGGCGCCAAGATACCCCCCCATATCACAGAACAAAAATTTGAAATACACCATTCGAAAGCAAATCGTTTGTACCGTTTGTACGGAAAAAAGTTTTGTTTGTACCCTGATAGTTTTCGAGAAACAGGGGATGTTATGTTGGGGAGGAAGGCTATCTTGGCGCCAAGATAGCCCCCAGGTATCACAGCACAAAAAAATGAAATGTGCCATTCGAAAGCTAATCGTTTGTACCGTTTGTACCGAAAAAAGTTTCTTTGTACCCTGATAGTTTTCGAGAAACAGGGGATGAGATTTGGGGGCTATCTTGTACGTAAGATAGACCCCCTAATGTGTACTTTTTCCATGTCCATTAATAAGTATTATATGTTTATCCATGTGAATTGATGTGCATTTAGAATTCTGGTTGTGCATATCAAAATAAAAAAAATGAATTTTTCAGTAATAACTCAACGTTAGAATTGAATTGGCGAGTGGGAAAACAGTGTGAGTCCAAAATAAACCATTTTGAAGTAAAGGCAACCGATTCAATTAATTTTTCTCTATTTCTGCCCTTTTCCTTAAGTAAATACGTATTATTCAGCAATGGCCTATTTGCTTTCGTCTATTGTCTATGAAAGCGGCAAATTCTCGAGCCGTTAATGTGACAGATATAAACAGCTAATTTTTTCAGTTGGTTTAAAGCTGAAACGTGGAAGGACGCAGTTTAGGTGAGCAAACATTTCATCTTTTAGTTTTCTTTGTTTAAGATTATTTCTGTAAATCCAGTTTCTTTCTGAATTTGTATACACTTCGTTATTCTTTTTACGGTATTTATTTACGGAAAAGGGCACAAATAGAGAAAATTTAATTGAATCGTTGAGCGGAAAAACACTACTAGTGCACAAAACGCATTTTGAGATATTTGAAGAAAGAACTTTCGTTTGTTAATGCCACAAATGTACAGTCGACATTATAGCATTCTGTTATAACGTGCGAGGTCTTCCAAATTGTACTGTTCTTCATTACAACTTGTAGTTCTACATCTTTAGTGTTATTTTCGCCTTTAACTCAAAATGACTTATTTTGAACTCACACTGTTTTCCCACTCGCCGATTCAATTTTAACGTTGCGTTATTCCCAACAATTTCTTTTTTTTTATTTGGATATGTATTAATACCTGAATCCAGAACCAAGAATTGAGTGCCTGGCTCCAGAACTGAGGATCGTATGCCCGAAACCAAGGGTTGGGTATCGCGAAAGATGTCAAACTCCAAAGAAGAAATAAACATTTGAAAATTCACCTGTTTAACTGATGGTACTTTTGTTTCACTAAAATTGACATTACAAAGTAAAGGATACAAAGTAAAATCCTGTTCAAAACAGTATTGGACATTACAAAGTAAAATCTTGTTCAAAATAATACTGAAAGCTAATCGTATGTATTGACCGTTATTTTTTGTACTGTAGTACCACTGCTGTTCGAGTGGAGTGCTTTTGCACAATGCTTATGAGGAGACGGATAAGCAATGAGGTCGTTCATGGTTGGAATTTATATTTCGTTAGTTTTCTCCCAGAAACTGTTATACAACTTTCTTTTCCTTCTACTCTCATCTTTCTTTGTACTGACCCTAGGTGGCCCCTACCTACATCCTGTATGTCAAGACAAAATAGCCACTCTGACAATTATTATCGAAGATAGACTCAATCGTGTGTGCTACATTTATGCTGGATTGTGCCGACCAAATTTTCATCTGTGCCATCAATTGGAATAAATAATAAATGAAAGAAAATGGAGGTACTGCCTTGATAAAGCAGGGGCGTCATTTAGGGAGGGTAGGAGGGGGCAATTGCCCATCAGAGTTTGAGGAATACAAATAATACTTTAATAGACTGTCTACTAATATACTAGTACAAAACGTGAAAATCTTATGCCACTGGTACTCTTGCTCCCCCCAAGTTAAGTCTGAAATGACGCTCCTGTGATAAACGTAAAATCGACACTAATCAAAATATTTCAAATTACTTTTTAAAAGTGACTTTGCATACGTTTGTCCTGTTTACACTTGGTCGATTTAGTCGCACGGCTAAATCGACTCGCTGCATTTTGGGGCGTTTACACTTGGTCGATTTAGTCGCACGACTAAATCGATTTAGTCGCACTACTAAATCGACTCGCTGCATTTGCCACTAAATCGAAGCAACTAGGCCGAATCAGATCGATGGATGTGTTCAATTATTTCAACCACAGAAAATAGAACGTCTTTCAATTCAGTTGCCAGTCGATTAGTCGCCTTCGATCAACAAGCGATTAAGTTGAAGTCCCGTTTACACGGTCGATTAAGTTGAAAGTGACGTCAATTCAACGGAATCGAACGCAAATCGACTAAATGTAAACGCCCCATGCGACTAAATCGAAGCAACTAGATCGATCGAATGAGATCGATGGATGTGTTCAATTGTTTTAACCGAAATTGAATGCTACTTGTCGACTCGCTCTCCTCTGGTCGATTCGAAATCGACTGGCAATTTTAAAGATGTCCAAGCAAAAAGTAATTGGTACAATTTGCGGTGTTATAGCAGAAAAAAGTAGAATCGACCACAGAAAATAGAACTTCTTTCAATTCATTTGCTAGTCGATTAGTCACTTTCGATCAACAAGCGATTAAGTTGAAGTCCTGTTCACACGGTCGATTAAGTTGAAAGTGACGTCAATTCAACTGAATCGAACGCACGCCCCATTACCAATAATCACGAGTGGTAATCAAAAATTAGGTGGCGAAGCTGGCTGCCTTGACGTCAAGTGAAAATCGTCATTACGTTTAAAATTGTTTGAAAACGATTGTGCTACATTTGTGCCGGATTGTGCGGTTCATGTAGCGTCGAACCCAATGTAGACACTCAATCTAATCCTTATCTAAGCATAGAAGTGTTTTTTCATATCGTCCTTACCTCATGATGCAGTAAGCAGTGGCGCGTGTTTAAAACAGATTCTGTTAGGGGCGTTAGTGTACGTAGCGTTTCTGAAAACGGAACATTAAATTTCTTCCTTCATTTCGAAAACATGGAATAATCTCTAAATTATATGTCTAATCCGCCATTATTAATATATAGAATGTCAGAACAAGGTGCAGCTTTGCAATCTTACAATCAAGAACTAGTAAAATGTAGGTATACATAAGTGTGTTGCAATTTAATTTATAATTATTTATTAAGTGTATGCAGTTGTAGAAAGACGTCAGGCATATTAATTAAGCAGTAGGTTTGTGAAAGGTAATAGTTTGCACTTTCAAAGACAATAAACTCTCAACCAAACGGGTCCAGGATATAGATAGTAAAAACGAAATGAAATTTTTGAGTTTTACGTCCCATGCTTATGCCGGCTAGGCTATCAAATCATTACAGGTTAAATAGTAATTCGTATTACTGCGAAAACCCACGTCTTTTCAATACCATTGCAGACGCGCCTGTTCCATATGGAAGTGCGGGCTTGCCAGTTTCGGGATTGAGTATAGCCCGCTCCCCCCAGTGATTTTTAACGATTCATAGTAGTTCATAATGAATCGGAATCACATGTTATGAAGATTTAAGATGTAAATCTTGTGGTAAGGAGGCTTTAGTGTTATAGTTAAGAAGCCGTACTTCCCATTTAGGGAAGGACGAGAAACGCCATACTTTCAGGAATTATTCATTGACTATCTAGGATGTTAAAAAGTAGGTAATAGACTGAGTTCTTGCTCTTGTACTTAGGGTGTTTAGGTAATGCAACAGTAAGATGTATCCTCGTGCACGGGAGATGAGAAGTAGCTGTTCTTAACTATTACCGTAGAAGTAGTAGTGGTGGTAGTAGCAATATTAGTAGTAGTAGTAGTAGGAACGGGTTAGAAGCCCCGCATGGGTTGGTTGGGTTCTGTTCTCGATATTCAGGGGTGCCCACAAGGGGGGGCTATGACGCAAACTGCGTCATTGAAATATTTGGGGGGGGGTTAAAAATCTATATAAATATGTTTGATGGGGGGGGGGTAAAATTAATCGAAAAGAAGATTTTTTTCATGGAAGAACACCTACGGATAGACAATTGGGGGGGGGGTGCGTCATGGACATAAGGGGGGGTGGGCACCACTGCGATATTAGTAGTAGTAGTAGTATTCGGAGTAGTACTAATAGTAGTAGTAGTAGTAGTAGCAGTAGTACCACCAGCAGCAGTTGTAGTAGTAGTAATAATAGCAGTAGTAGTAGTAGTATTGACTGTTCCAGTTCCGGTGACAAAGAACTGGGGGGAGCGGGCTATACACAAGCCCAGTTTCGCCCTGCACGGACTGTTAGATACCGGTAACTTAATACCACTAAGGTCTCCAAGAACATATTGGTTTGTATTTACTGCACTCTACCTTTGGCTTAAGTGCTTAAGTTTAGAGTTGCCCCTCCACTCTGAAGGTGCCCTTGGACTTTGCAACATACAAAAAACAGTGCTTCACGTATTACAAATTGTTCTATTTCCCTTCAGTACTCCGTGGGCTTCGCAAAAATTTAAAAGCTTTTTTTTTTTTTATTATTTTTGCGCATCCGTTACACCTGTTCGCCATATTTTACAACTACCATGCTGCTGAAACCGCGAATGTTTCCGCATCCGGCAAATAGTACCAACTTCCACATATCTTTTCTCGTATTAAACATATCTCTCCTGCCGAACTTACATTCCTAAACATCAAATAGAAACTTCAAATTATCATTTCTTACCTCATTTCTCCTGTAAATTTTCCTGATTTTTATAAAAAGCGGAGGGGTAACTCTAAACTTAACCCCTAGCTTTTATAGTGTATGTCCAGACGCTGTGCTTATAAGTACATCAAAAGAATTGCAATTTTTCACCGATTACTTGTGGTGGTCCCTTTAATTTCATCTACCCTAAATGAGATGATGTGTTCGCTCTGCAACTTCTGAAGGAAAATAGAAAGTAAATTAGTGAAAGAATTATGGCCTTTTAGGTGAATCTAGCATAAATCAGTTTGCATTATATTAATTTACCCGTACACGTTTACCTTTGGCACACCACTCGGAGTAATCCTTGAAACATTATAATTCATTCAGTGATTCCTTTTTATTGTTCTCCATAAGATTTGCGCTGGACGACATGACATTACCCCGTTAAGCATAATGTTCAAGGGCCACAAGACGTAATTTTTGAAACATTACAATTTGCGTGTATGTATATATATATACGATTCGGATACGGGGTATAAAGGGTTCACTCGAGCTTACGGTTCTACCAAGTAGAAAATTTATAGGTTAAATATGATGGAAAACATTTTTCGTGAAGGAATGAGCATGTGAATATAAATACTGTAAGTGCATAGCATATTAAAATTAATTTTGACTGATAGTGAAACTATTGTATGTGTAAGAGCACTTCCACTATCCTCGTTTGTGCGTATACCCCTCGTCGTTGCCGGGCCTACTCCCTACGAACATACCCTTCGCTACCACTCGAGCACTGACTCAGGTACCATTCGTGGCTAACTAGCACAAGTTAATTCGTGTTTTGTGGACTTAGTCGTTATGCCATACGTCAGAGTTTGAAAAAACTCGTTTTTTTTTTAAGCCCAACTCACCTGGGCCCATATGGTTTTTTTTTTTTTTAAATATTTCAATGTTTTTGGGGTAAAAGTGTTAAAATGTGATTTATATTTTAAGATTGTCATTGTCACAACTTGCAACACTTTTCTATTCACTGCTGTTTTAAAAAGAATGGTCGCCATTTTGAAATTTTACATTGGATCGCCGAGAAAAGCTATACAGCCGATTTAGAATGTTTCGTGCTTCTACTCTCAAAATTTCAACTTAAAAGTCCCATAATTGCACCCTGTATCGTGGATAACAGCTATTTTGAAAACTGGCCGCCATTTTGAAATTTTACGTTGGATCGCCGTCAAGATAGGTACAGGTAATTTAGAGTATCTCGTGCTTCTACTCTGAAGATTTCAACCTGAAAGGCAAAAAATTGCGTTTTGTAGCGTCGATAACTGCTATTTTGAAAAAAAGGCCGCCATTTTGAAATTTTACGTTGGTATGCCGTCAAAATCTATATAGGAAATTTAGTGTGTCTCGTGCTTGTACCTTGAAAATTTAAACTTAAAAGAGCGAAAGTGATGCCCTGTAGTATGTGTAGTACACCAGGGGCGGATAGACTCAAGTGTGTGTGTGTGGAAGGGGGGGAGGGTCAGAGCTGATGGAGGTGAAATATTCGTCTAATGATTTAAAGTACGAGGGAACAAATGTAGATTAGGGATGGTACCGAGACCGAGACGGACATTTATATACCGAGACGAGACCGAGACGGACTTCTAAATACCGAGACGAGACTTAAGTCAGTCTCGGTCTCGTCTCGAATATTGATATTAATAGATACTAAAATTGCCTTCACTCAAAATTTGTTTCGTTGCTGTGTTAGATAATATGAGAACGGTTGACTGATGTACATTGGCGCATTTAGGGGGTGGTTATCGGGCTCAACCCCGCCCTCGAAATAAATTTGTGATAATTTTTTGCATTGCACGTACAACGCAAATGTTTCTTACTCGTTCCTCGAGCCTCTCCGCAAACAAAATTCACTGCTGAGGCAAATAGAATTTTCTCTTTCTGCTGTCTGTGTCTCTCTCCCTCACTCTCTCTCTCTCTCTCTCTCTCTTTATATATATATATATATCTGGTCGCGGTGCCACCCAGGTCCGCCCTGCATAGGTTCCCAGGGCCCAATTTTAATTTTAAATGGAAGCAAGGGGTGAGTAGTACCTCGTTCAATAGACCTTGAGAAACTAAAAAGCGTTGTGGCAAAAGACCTTTCATATCGGGCACTGTATTCAAAATGGCCGACAAGACATGTTGCCTCTATCAGATACAGTAAAACGTGCAGTACCACTAATACGAAAACGGTTGAACATAAATGAACCGAACAAAAACTCAAATAGAAAATGTCATGTGGCACATCGATTGATATTGTCGCGGAGGCTCCCATGGCCACCCTTCATGGGGGCCCAGGGCGCAACCTCAAAATTGTAAATGGAAACATGGGGTGAGTGATACCTCGTTCAACATATCCTTAAAAACTAAATAGTGATGTTGCTAAAGCATATGGGTCACCGTTTTCAAAATGACCACCAAGGCATGGTACCTGCATCAGGTAAAACGTCCAGTATCACTAATATGAAAACACCAGAACAAATATTCGAATAGGAAATCACAGAGGGTATTTATCATTCTATAGCTCGGGAATGTTGCAACAGTCGAAAAGGTGATTAGTGTGAAAGTGCCATAATGGAAAGGAAGAAATCTCTATAGCTCGGGAATGTTGCAACAGTCGAAAAGATGATTAAAGTGAAAGTGCCATAATGGAAAGGAAGAAATCTAACTCCTAGAAATGTATTCTAACCTCACTCCGTACGTGAGTAAAGCAGGAGCGTCATTTCATATTTTGCTTGGGGGGGCAAAACCCCTCGATATAAGTTAAATTTCGCGTTTTTTACTCATTTACTACTACTCTATTGATAAAATCTATATAAATCTCAAACTCAGGGGGGGGCTACTCTATTGATAAAATCTATATAAATCTCAAACTCAGGGGGGGGGCAAATGCCCCTCCCTGCCCCCCCTAAATGACGCTTTTGGAGTGAAGCGGGAAGGATCGGTGAAATTGCAAATGAGAGCCTTAGTTTTTGCAAATTGTATCTACGAAACAAAGTTATTTGAAATGTGTTTTTATAAGAGATAAATGTCTCTGTAATGGGATAAAGTATGTAAAATTCTTGTTAAATGGTACCTTCTATTTTGATTGCGGGCAATGGTTTGATGCAAAAATGAATCAACTGAAATGCGAAGCCAATTTGTCGAACAATGAAATTTTAGAACAATGTTTTCAAACGTTGGTTTTGTTCAACAGTCGTCTGCATGACAGAGATGGAGTGGGTCAGTGGGTCAAGTTTTCTCAGTGGGTCGTGGGTCAACGGCATGTAACCCACCGTGACCCACTGCGACCCACCACCCACCGTGACCCACCACCCACCATGACCCACTGCGACCCACCGACTCAGTGTGATCTACCGACCCTCTCTGCTCACTGCATTGCAGACAGTATCTTCTGAAGACTGGCAAATTTATCTTCGTTTTACTTCCAAGACCTTCATTTCCCTTCCTTTTCCACTTGTTTCTGTCTACTTACCTGAGGTGAGTATATGTAACCAAGTGAAAAAAGAACTTCAGGCGCTTTTGGATATTGATATTTTTAATTGTAATAATAGCAATAGGACTTATACTACTACTTGGCTTTCGAGATCTGTGAGTTTTTAGAGGAGCTAACTACTGGAAAAAATACATTTTTGAATCACTGTAATATATAATTATTATATAAAAAATTGAATGTAACTATGTGTGCCTGATCATCACGGCCAAAGTGCAAAGTCAAATGAAATTACTTTTGGTATGTAGTTAGGCCTTAATCCAAATTGGGATGATGTGTTGCTTTCATTGTAATAGCTACATATCCTAAGGAGGGTAAGGATCCGAATTTTTGCGGGGAAAAAAAATTAGTATCTCGCAAGCCGTTATACTTACTGAGCTGACAATTGAAAATAAACAAAATGTGTCCTAGCATATTTTTAAATTTTCCTTTATGGAGGGGGGCACTTTCTATATATGGAAAAATGGTAGTGAGTTGGTTTGTAGAAATGATCGAAAACGATCGATGTTATTTAAGAAAAAAAAAAATCAAACAAAAAATTACAGTGCTTGGCTTCATATATCCATTGCTTTCTACTATAATAATTGCTGAAGCTTATGTTTATTATATGGAACGCTTACAGCACAGGGCGATCAACCCAAAAACTTGTGACTAAAATAGGCATAAAATTTGTACTATAAATTTAATTACACGGAAATTTTAAGTTTGGATTGTACGCATAATTATATGGAAAATTGTACACTTTTTTTCCTTTACGTTGGCCTACTTACCTTGATTTGGAACTTTCAAATTTCATCCTTTTTTCCACTGAAAAGTATTGATAATTCAACAAGGAAATAATTATACTATGATAATTTAATCGAAATTCATCGTAATTTGGCGCATGCCAAACAGCAGTGTGGTAATTGAAGGGGATGAAGGAGAGAAATTCCCATTCACCTCTGAACACTTTCCAGGAACCACGTTCTCCTTCGCTTTCTAGACGGGGTAGGGAACTTAATAATGGCATCAAACCTTCATGTGTAATTACAAAAATTCATTTTATAAACAAATATGAAATCTTCAGTTCATCAGGCTTTAATTGATAATTTATTCACAAGATTCCGTATCGAAGGCGTGGTAGATGAAGTTTCTGTTCTCCATGAGTCGACATTGTAAACTGACATGGTCGATATGGAAAAAATGTTGTATGGTGATAGAGAGATGATATTTCTTGCTGAGTATTTCAAAACTGACCAAGGAAAATCGTTATCAGGCTTAAGTCTAACAAGCAGATTGTCGATGAGGAGTTGCAGAAATCGGGTAGAAGTATTATCAATTTCCACGACAGAGTGCGAACAGGGACTTCCCCTTATGAATTTACAGATGACTGATATTAGAAATAGACTAAGTGCTCAAACATTGTCTAACTTGTTGTTCATCAATGCTAATGGCCCACCGCTAGACAAGCTCAAAGTAGACGAGCTATTTATTTCTTGGCTGAAGGATGGACACCATTCCGCTGCGGATGATTTACCACGAAAATGTTACCAACAGGAAATAAACCCAATTTAAGGTTTGTTTCAAAGTGGAAAATTACGAGCTATAGAAAATGTATAGGCTTATTATTACTTAT
This sequence comes from Thermobia domestica, assembly GCF_964235325.1. Classification (NCBI taxonomy): domain Eukaryota; kingdom Metazoa; phylum Arthropoda; class Insecta; order Zygentoma; family Lepismatidae; genus Thermobia; species Thermobia domestica. The sequence goes on from NC_137455.1 coordinate 121,511,425, forward strand.
ACTATTACTTATGGCTTATTTGTGCTATTCAACTTTGTACCTATTTTTTAGTAAGTCTCTTCTTTGCTTTAGGTAAACTACTTTGAATAAGTATTCATAATAATTGCAATTATGCATATTTGTAACTTAAATTTAACGTGGTGTTTAGTGATTACGCAAATTACAATTATGATCATACTTTATGGAGATGCTCTCACATAGGGTACCCGAGCACCTTTATACACTATGAAAAACTGATTTTTCAAGTCTTTTGTGAGAAAAATACTGTGATCTGAGAAACCATAACCTTTTCCATATTGTAAAGGGGTATTTTCCTGCGAAGAGAAGTTTCTTGTGGAATGCGTTCAGAAATTAACACTTGCACTCTTAGTGCAAGTATATTTTATGGACACACTAATTTCCCCTCACTTCGAACTGTTTCAATTTCCTCACTGACAAACACTTTACCATTTTATATCATAAAGATCAGATCAACCATTATTCTGACAGAGCGGTGCTTGAGCGACTGACTAGAAATTCAAACTCCGATTAGTGACAATTTCACAGTCATGTTTTATTACAAGTGTAAACTCTTTAGTCAGTACAGAACAGGCCGTTAATCGTGTTCAGAGTTGATGACGATGGATTTTGGTGAGTCAGAATAGGTCACAGTGAATGAGAGTGGTTCATGGTGGGTGGTGGGTCACAGTGGGTGGTGGTTCATGGTGGGTCATGGGTCAGAGTGGGTCCCGGTGGGTGAGTGGGTTGTGGGTCAAGTTTTCATTGACCCACGCCAACTCTGCTGCATGATATTGGTTCGCTTCTTTTCCTTCTATGTCTTCTTGCATGTGATAGAATATGAGTTTCACTGAGATGTCCACAGTTACATTCTGCATAACTTTCAACGGTAATTTCAGTTGTGATCTTTAGTAACGAAACGGTACATACTGATGCAGATATGTCCCAAAAATCTTGCACGCATTGCGTTAAATTATCAGGGGAAGGGGCGGGCAAAATGTTGTTAAATTTGAATTTCACCTTATTTTTATTCATCTTTTTTCACTTTATTTTTATTCATTATAGTACCAGTCATTTGTACACACAAGTGTTTCAGACAAACCATATCTATTGCAAATAAAAGTGAGGTTCTCATTTGAGTTTACCATTCATTCCCGCTTCACCCACTTACGGACAGATCGGAAAGATAATTTTCTATCATTTCCTCTTTTGCATCATGTTAATTATACTGTACTTTAATAATCTCCGTTGCATTATACTCGAGCCGTGGAATGATAAATACGCTCTGTGCTTTCCTATACGAGTTTTATTCTGTTCATTTATCTCCAACTATTTTCATATTAGGGGTCAAGTGGTATTGGACGTTTTATCTGATACAGGTACTATGTCTTGGCGGCCATTTGGAAAATGGTGACCCATATGAAAAATCTTTTGATACAATACTGTTTAGTGTTTCAAAATGTATCCAACAACGTATCACTTGACCCATATTTCGGTTCAAAATTTCTAAGTTTGGCCCCTTGAAAGGCAGCCGTGGGAGCACTGCGAGAACATTACTCGACACGCCACATGTGCCTTTCCTGTTTCACTTTCTGACTGCTTGTTTATCTCCAACTGTTTTCATATTAGGTTACTGGACGTTTTATCAGATACAGGAAAGATTAAAATGGGCCAAAATTGGCTATATATATATATATAATAGCCGCGGACCCAATATATGATCAAGGGAGGGGCTAAACCATGGTTTGCCGCTTTATCCAGTGTAAAGAAAGTAGAATTGAAACCCATCCAGTGTATACCTGAGCGTTAAGAGGGCTAAGTCCCTATAGCCCTCCCCTATTATGTGATATATATATATATATATATATATATATATTAAAAATGCTGAAATTTTGTACCAAGTTGGGAAATTCTTCTAGATACTCTGCAATATCACTAGATAAACAATGTTGCTAAAAGCAAAATAAAGTTGTATTTTCTCAAATTGCGCTACGTAAAGTATTACAGTATTACATATTTCTAATTTAGTTATTTAACAAAACCACAATAGTCCATACATTATTTAGTGTAACAAAGGACAATACAGTATCATTAACATCAACAATTTTAAAATCTCAACTCAAATGGCATGGACGGTGCAATGCGCATCAACTGTATCTTAGCGTCAAATACTGTGATCATGGTATAATATATTTCGAATGAATGAGGGAACAAAGTTACAAGAAACGGAAAATTTAAATGTTTCTAAAGATTTTACTTCGAAAACGTGCTGACATATCAAGTCTCATCATGCAGATGCTTCCAGAAGACTTAAATGCTTATAACGCCATTTACAACAATTGTTATTTCAAATCGTTTCAGAGATACCAAACACATTGGTAGTGATTGTTATACTGCGTAAAATGACGTATTTGTATTAAATTTTTATAATGATTATTGCTTTCCTTTGCTTCTATAACATTACAACAATAGTTTTTGGTGGTTTCAATTACAAGTGGCAGTTACATTATTTTAAGCAGCGTTGCCCACTTAAATGAATTGCTAAATATTATTCTAAATATATGCAAATAACGTAGATGAACTGCAAGATATTTTAAAATTACTCGTAGTTTGTTTTATGGTGCAAGAATGCTTTCAAGAGAAGACGTTTTTCATGGTCTTTGGGCTACTTATAATGTTAATGTTTAAATCTTCGTTCCAGCAGTAGATGTAAATGCAAATTGTAACTGAAATTAAATGTAATTGATACATTTTCAGTAACACTAGTTGTTCCCCCTAAGCCTTAGGCCTGACCGTGCTTAATTAAAAGTTCTAATTACACACTAATTATATTTCACTTCCTTTAGTTTGACCATCGATCACCTCAAACTCGATCCATACCATATAGCTATATGCAATTATTCAAGGACTTAGATAGTAATACACAGTGTTCACTTTTCTTTTGTTTTGTTTTAGTTTAACGTCCCACAGTTATGTTAGGGCGGCTAAAGGAGACGTGGAGCTAATTATTATACTGGAATACGAACCACTTCGGTCATTCAACTTTACCCCTACCGGAAATCGAACTCGAGACTACGCGAACCGAAATCAAGAGTGCTAGCCGCTAGACCAAATGGGGGTTCTCACATTATGTTGATTTAAATCATTCAGTCAGTGTTGCCAGATTCGAAGATTAAAAAGTAGCGTGTCCGTACTCCGAAAGTAGCGAATTCAAACTATTTGTAGCCCAAATATATAGAAATGAATACTGATGATGCTAATGAAATAATTTAATATGAGTTGGAAAATGTACTGGACGTATTGCAAGAAGAAATTATGATCGACAGACGAAAACAATTCTAGACTGGACACCACAAGACAAAATCAGCCTAGTAAACCTACGCATATAAGAAGGTGTGACGAAATGAAGAGCCACTGAGGAGTAACCTGGAAAAGAATTTCCCAAGTTAGATAGTTGTGAAGACTTGGAAAGACCTTCATCCAGCAATGGATTGATTATGATGATGGTGATGATTTTATTATATCTAAACCTCGGAGGTAAACTAAACCAAGTCATAATTTCGTAATTTTACAGAAGCGAAAAACCGGTTCCTCAACTAAGACTAAATATATAACTTTTACTAGGTAAGGTAGGGTAAAAATGGATCCAAAATTTAATGAAAATCATAGAGCGAAAAAAATATTTTTGACTATTCAATCCATCATGTTGCAGAAAAACTACGAAAATTAATACAAAAGAAAACTATAAAGTTAAGAATCACTTGTTTGGCGAGTGAGAAAAAATAGATACAGATAACTCGAATTACCTGTATACTTATATAATATGTATGTCCATGTTTCGCAAGTAATTTTTAATCAATATAAAATTTCAACGTAATAAACGCAAGATTAGTTTTCTCGAATAAAGATTGCATGCACCGTTGAGAGCTCAGGAATAAGATTAATCTATGTTACGGCACTGGATATGTGCTTACGTAATGCATTACGACTTTATGAACTTGTATAAGAAACAGAATACAATTAAAATGAGACGCGAATTATGCGAAACATCGGACTTTGAATCTAACTTGTTTTGTGATCCAACTCGAGACCTCACATAGCAAAGATGAGTGTAGTAGCTCCCACCACAAGGTTCAGGACGTTCGTGTTATAAAGAGTCAATTAAACACGGAGATGTGAAATGGTAATAAAGCATTTCAGCAATTTCAAACAAAATACGTATATTATAGTAATAATTTACCCTATTAATAATTTACCCTATTTGTTAAGATAATGAACGTTATATTCTGTTTTTAAAATGACAGTCAAAGCAGAATGTATTGAATAATAAATGAGAAATTGTAAAGTTCCAATTTCGGTACAATTAAATACATTCGTGCTGCTATGTGTTGTGTTATCCGTTAGGAGGTATTGAACAATTCTGATTCAAAGGAAGGAAATAAACTACTGTATAGTACTGGAGTTAATTTAATAGAGTTTAAATGTATAGGCAGTTCTGAGGCTATATGAGACAAAGTCTATTGCTGAAAGTGAAATATGGGTTATATTAGGGCTTTAGGGTGATATACCCACTGACCACTGAACCTGGACTACGCGCATGGAAAGCATTAGCACTAGCAAATTAGCTATGAAGAGGTACACCATACCATAATTCTAAGTCAAAATGAAAGGAAAAAATCAGCGGAAACGACAAACTGTACGAGAATAATACTTTCATTATTTTAGTTTCACACTATTTATTTCGATACTTTAGAGACTTTCGAGACGAGACCGAGATCGAGACAAGCATCTGTTGACCGAGACGGTGATTTTTTACTCGAGACGAGACCGAGACCGTTATTTATCAATCGAGACGAGACCGAGACTGTACAAAGTCTCGTCTCGATACCATCCCTAATGTAGATCGAATCATCCCAGAAGCCTCAGTGACATTCACCAAATGTTTTGTTGAAGTTCACTTCCGATACTTTGTGCGTTCAATTACGGGAATTTCCCGAGGACTTGTTGCAAGACGGTTCTTGCCAGAAAATTAATTTAAAACAATTAGAGATATAATTCATATATTATAAAGTAAGTGTTTCAAAATGCCTTAAATGGAATTAAATATTTTCCAGCGTAAAATAAATGGTTTTATTGTTGAAGTATTCACTTCCAATGCTTTGTGCGTTAAATTGCGGGAATTTCCCGAGTCCTTTCACGACGGTTTTTTTCTTCAAAAATGCAGCTTTCTTTACTGTACAGCGTGGTACGGAAGTGGGTGTACCATTAATTGGTATTTTCTGACGGTTTTAGGATGTTAATGGACATTCTTACCGGGAGATGCTTAATGAGTGGTTGGTACTTCAAGAAGGTTGGAAGAAAATGGTATCAAAGACGCTTTTGTGATACAGCAGGATGGAGCACCATCGCACTTCGCGATTCACGAGCGCAATTATGTGAATAAGACATTTCCTGGCCGCTGGATTGGAAGAGGTTATGCGTCTTCACCAGCTCCCTTTGCTTGTCCTCCAAGAAGTCCCGGTCTGACTAACCCAGACAGTGCTCTCTGGGGTTTCATAAAGCAACAAGTAAGAAACACTCGATATCACACAACGCAGGAATTAAGGAGCAACTGTGGAACACGCCTTCACCCTCGTAGCTCCGAAGTATCTCCTCAAAACATTTGCGAGAACTTGGCTCAGAATTCAGCTGTGTTACGACATGGATGGTGATCATACCGATGTTTATGACTCTTCAAGGTAACTGTGCACAGATATTCTACCATAAATAACACTATACTGTTGAAACTAAAGAAGGGTACGCCCACGTTCGTACTACCCTGTACATAAAACCTTAAATTAGTACAGAATTTTGAATTGGGCACTTGAAATAGTAAGCGTTACTTAGTCTTCGGATCTCTGAACATTAAGCTTTTAAATTTGACAAGAATTTTTACGTTATTACTGGTGTTGATTCTACAGAATGCTTATTTGCAGAGTAGCAACAAATAACTGAACTAAACTGTTGTTGAAAAACGAAATTTTACTAAAGAATACTCCTGTTACCACCAAAGTAATAAAAAATAATACTAATAGTTTTACTAATGCACTACATATTTATTGGTAGTATCGGCACATATGGCATTAAACCTGTCAAACATATTACGGATAACGTCCAAGTCGCAAGCACACTATTCACGGAAGGTATTTTCTAAAATATAAAATTGCATATTTTACTTCAAACAGGTCATAAGCATAATCCATACATTAATTTGCTCTATAATTATCTTAAGCTAATGTTTCTTATTCATTCATAACTTTATAAAGGTCTTATGTTGAAAGGTGTTTTATACCTTAACGCGATAGCATCTAATTTGCCCAAAGAAAAACCAAAATCTGATAAAAATCACCACCGGGTTTTTTCGGGTAGACCCACTTGGGCAAACCCTGCCATACGTCTACACAGTATTTATACTGAGCATTTATGAAGTCAATCGGCAAGTAGTGATGGAGTTCCTCATTTAGTGCATGCTCTGTTAAAAGATATACCAAGCTCTAACCTAACCTGAAAATATAAGAATTGCGTCAAAATTTGGTATAACCATCTGCACGAGTAATGCCGGTATAAAAACTACAGTGCAAGAAACACAAACCAGTCTGTGGTAGGTGGCCACTAAGGAGCATAAATGCTACTAACCGAGTCAGGGAAGGGCGAAGCTGTTGGCCCCGCACGACGGTGCGTCCAAGTTAGAGGCGCGACGACGACGATGGGTCTATGCTTATATGGGGATAGTGAAAACAAATGGGTTTTGGCAATGATACGAGTTTCAGTAACTCTTGTTATGGTTTCACACTAATATCGCTCCACTTGTAAACATAAAATACAGCTTCTGTACACTATGTAGAAATACACAGCCGATGTAAAATAGTATCTAATACAGTCATCTTTTATATGCACTCGCTTATTTGATCCGTGGTAAAGCACTGTAACAATTTTACAGTAGTAACCCTACACTTTTAAACCTAAAATACAGCAGTATTCCTTTGTATTTATTTCTGTCACCTGCAGAACTGTGTTCCTTATAAGTTATAAGTATGTTTTTCATGCAAGGTATTAAAGTTTACCTGTAAATTTTCCTAAATGTGGTGTACCAAAACCAGGGTGGATTCATTTAAATCACTTGATTTTTTAAATAAAAATCGTTGATTTAAACCAAATTAACCGAAATAAAATAACTTAAAGTGAAAATAAGTAAAATCCCGTTTCTGTTTTGTTATTTCGGTTACGGAAGTTAATAATCATAATACAATGAGACTCAAATGTACAGTATGTACAGCATAGTATGAAAACAAGTGTCATGCACAGGATGATTAGGGAAAATCCCGTTTTGAACGGGTAACGGAGCAATACTGCTTTCTTCTCGTAACAGTGGGTTTGGGTATTTAAATCGTTAACTATTCCAACGGGGAAATCACCATTGACATTTAAGACGAAAATTCTTTCGCGTGCGCGTCTGCTTGTTTGTTCCCAAAAAATAGGGCGTATTTAGAGGGGTCTTATCCCCTCTCCGACTTTTTTAAGATTTATAACTCTAGGCGAAATTTATGTATTTCGTGCCTCAAGCTAGTTCCAATTTTTTAAAAATAAGGCCCTACCAAATATCAGTAACTTTTTGTGAAAAAAGTGACATTTTGATAAACGTTGCTATACTTTTTCCTTAATGCTTAATGATACCGTTTGAAAGGCTGTTCTATTCAGAAGAGAATGACGTACGAACCATGATCTTGGGATAAATAGGGATGTTTCATGAAACTGTTGCCTGAGATCCTGTTTTATACGGGAATCTGGGGTATTTGGGGGATATTGTTTTTTGCGGGCTTACTTCTGCACCTAGAAGATTGAAATTTTGCACATTTATTCAATGCACCCCTTAGTATTTTTTCAGTGTTTTAGATATCTACCTTAAAACAGGGGGTTGGGCCAGAGGGGTAAAAAGTAAAAACTAAAATTTTTAACAGAAAATATTTTTTTTCGTTATTTTTCCACCCCAGATACACGATGGAGACATTTAAATGGTATGATTGAAAATCTTTTTTATATTGAAGAGAATAATGTACAAGTCACGACCCTAGGATAAATAGAGATGTCTGAGGAAATTTTTGTATTACATGCGGGTTATCTAGAGCATTTTGGGAGTGTTCATAGCTCATTGTTAAATATTTTCCCCGCCCTTAGTATTCAAGGTAGCTTGAAATTTTATGCACATATTTAGTACACTCCTTAGTATTTCCCAGTTGATTTTGAGATATGTGCGTTAACACAAGGGAGTCCAGAAGGGATCAAAATTTGAAAAAAAAAAAAAAAAATCAGAGAAATCCCATTCTCTCTCAAAATTTCCCGCTTCAGGGACATGATAGAGAAATGTGAATGTTACCGTTTCAAAGACTGTTCTGTTCTGAAGAGAATGAGGTTCGAACCATGATCCTAGGATAAATAGGGATGATGATGTAGCTGCTTGACTGAAAGTTCATAATTTTCCTTTTAAAGAAAGCCATAATTTAAAAGAGTTAAGAAACATTGTTTGGGATTAACAGAGGTTAACAATTGGAGATTAATTCAAAATTCAATCCTAATACTTCCATTGAAATGGCATAATTAGCATTTAATACTAATTCCTAATGTTTTTTCTTCAGTTCGCGACTTGTAATTTAGGAAGAGAAAGGTTTGATTTAAATAAAAAAATCGATTTAAATCAAAAAATCAACAAAAATGATTTTTTAAAAAGATCATGATTTTTTTCCACCCTGGCCAAAACTAAACCAGCACCAATTTACCTTAGCTTAGGTAAGATTCGATTAGTTAAAAACACCCTAGGTTAACTGAGTTATGCTTAGGCTAGTTTTTGGTACTATCGTATTTTACTGAACTAGCACAAGTTGGCGTTTTTTCTTTTATTTCTTTTTTTTTCTTTTTTCTATTTTTCTTTTTTCTTTTTATTTTATGGCTGTATTTATATGTCCACATGCTGTATTTACACCAATATCGGTTAAACTATCGTAAAGCGAATCTGCACCCAGGAACGCAACTCTTCCTACAGGAAATAAAAAGTTACTAGGAAATGCATATATATTATATTAAGTCGTGTCTGTTTCCGTAAAATAGGATAACATGAGTCTTTTTAAGCTTATTGTAGACATCTTATTTTATTATTTCTATTGAGTTTTCTTATGAACACGTAAATTTTATTTAAAGGTAAACCAAGCTAACGCGTTAACGGTTCCTAAATTAAAACGGTAATGACATGACCAACAATGACGATGAAAGCTAACAGTGGTCTTACCTTCTGCACCATGTAGTAAATCTTTACGGGACTGATGCGAAGATAAATTTTAAGTTCAAAACTATCATTATATACAGGGAGTTTCAAAACAACACCGACAACGTTTGGGAGGTGATTCCTGACACCAAGATAAAACAAAAAGTATAGACCAACCTGGGTGCATAAATGCTTCCTTTCGGAGTTATAGGCTGCCGAAAACATGAAAAAATAAACTTAGAACTAGTATGTGCTTTATCCAAAAATCGATGTTCCAAACTCATGCAGTACTTCCGCAACAATTCTTATAGAAGTAGTTGGTGAGTAGTTCAAATTATATGTCCGTAACTAAACTCCTTCTATAAAAACTGTTGCGTGAGTATCATAGCATTCTGAAACATGTATTTATGGATAGCGTACATATTAGTTCCTAAGTGAAGTCTTGACACAACTACGGTAGGTCCAATAGTTTTGGAGGTATGAACCTTTAAAGTTCATTTTTTCATATTTTCGGCAGCTTATAACTCTGAAAGGAAGCATTTGTAACTTTTGGACAAAATTCACCGACGGAAAGGGGCCCCGTATTAGAGTGTGGCACTCCTCAGAACACCAATGGACGTGCGGACACAGCAAACTGCAACAAACATATCAGTATCCGATTGTCAGAAATTCGGAACTTACCCATGTTTACAGGGGAATTCGGACAAGCCAGTTTATTCCTCGAAAACTTGGAACACACTTTCCAATTGTTAGAGGCTTCTGACCGAGAAAAAATATTATTATTGCCACGTTGTTTGACAGAGGAGGCTAGAGCTTGGTATAAAACGGTCGAAGAACAGATACGAACCTACGATGATTTTGTTCGATTATTCAGGGACAGCTTTCTCTCCTTACGGATGGAGCGCCTACAGAAGAAATTTGTACAAAACATGGGATATGACCGGTCGAAATACCCTCGTTTGAGAGACTTCGCCTGGAAGGTGATAGCGGAGTATTATGCGGTCGTGCATCATCCGGATGAAGGGGAGCTAATCGAAATTCTGCTTGACTGTTTGCCTCCGAATGAGTCTAAGATATTAAGAGCTGTGGAACCCAAATCCACACAACAGTTAATTTTAAAATTAACCGAATTAGAGGGTTATCCAGAACACACTGGAGCTGTGACTGAGAAAAAATGGAGGAAACCTTTCGTACGACAAGTAATGGTCCAAAAGAAGTTTGGAAAAGGAGGGAAACAAACCAAGGAGTCGTCCTCACAAACCGAAGAGACTAAGGAAAAAACTCTGATGAGTAATTCACGAGATTCCTCCAGTACGGAAGAGTGGAAATCACGATATCCTTACAGGAATCGATGGAGGAACGGAAATTCCTACAACCGAAATATGAGAGGTCGTGGCCCGGGAAGACCGCGGTATGACCCATACCGAGAGGGGCCAGGAGTAACCTATGGCTATGGAAATAGTGGAGAATACGGGAATTACCCAAGTGGATCCCAGGTTTTCCCAAATGGAAATGGAACTTCTGGTGGGATGCGTGCGAGTCCGCCATATGCATCGGGTGTACCACCACCTGGAGGGGGTAGTGTACCCCATACAACACCTTACCCAGGGGTGAACATGGCGGCTGTGGCGGGATCATGCCCATCTCACCCGACGTTCGCACCAACGTCAGTCGGAAGTCAAACGAATGAAAACTGGACGGGAAATGCATATCGCAGTTCTCAGTAGGGGAGATTGCGAACTGCGAGATGGATTCCCTGACTCCCCAAGAAGAAGAAGAAGAAGACGGTAACGTCACTTTGTGTAAAGTTTCGACCTATCAAAATTCATGTTTGGCGGATAATCTTGTTTTGGATAGTAAACATTTAGTCAATTCAAAATTGAACGTTTCGAGAGAAGTAGAAATTTTGGAACATCGCACAATTGCTCCTGTGTTTTCGATTTGCTTCGTGATCGATGAACGGGAATGTGAGAGTGATGGTGACCGAGGGGTCATTCTCACATACCCGTCACCGACATTACAATGCACGATTGGTGGTTTATCTCTTATCATCCTGCTTCCCATGGCATTGTCGAAAGAAGGCATCGAGACCTCCATCGGATACTTCGTCTATATTGTCATGATAATCAAGCCAGATGGAGCTACTATCTCAAGGAGGCGCAAGACTTATGCAATCATTCAATGTGCGAATCCCTGGGATGCACTCCGGCGGAGATATTCCTCTCTTACTCAGCTTCTCAGGATTTTAAACGAAATTTCTATTGGCCAAAGGAATCTGAATCCGTACCAAACGACAAGAAATTCGTTATTTCCATACCTGCGGTAAAACCGAAAAAAGGAAGGAAAGAAGAAGAAAAAAAAGGAAAAGATGAAATAAAAGAAGGTTCTCTGGTAATGTTAAAGACCCATTACTTATCATCGGTACCAAAGAAGGTATTCTCAAAATTCATGTTCACATATCTCGGACCATATTTGGTAACTAAACTTTACAGGAATTCAGCTCAACTTCAAACATTATCAGGAGAGAATATTGGAGTGCAAAGCTACGACAACCTAAAACTTTTTCGATGTTCAGATCTGAAACGACAACAACTTCTTGGCGAGGCAGAGAATCCATGAAAGCTCAAAGACGTAAATAAAACATTTTAGGATTTTAATTAGGGTAAGAGATTTAGATTAGTATAAATGATATTTATTTTCCTTTTAGTGTAGATAAATGATGTTAGTGTATTCATGATGTAAGAAGAAAAAAAATTTTTTTTTTCTTCCAAGGACCGCGGAAGATGATACCTCCCAACATGGAGTTATCATGTTGAAAATTTTCGAACGCCCTGTATAATAGTGTAGAATAAAATATAATATAGGATATGTAAGGATGTAATGTTGTCATTTAATTTTCTTGTAATATTAGAAGGTAGGATTAAGTTAGAACGTGCATTAAAATAGGTTAGGATTTTATTTCGTATTTAACGTCTATGTTTTGTTCATTTCTATCTTAATTTCCTATACTTCTTTAATAATATTCTGCTTATTTCTTTTATTTTCATCTGTAGAACGCTTTTCCTATCTCCAAACATTCTGAAAATTCTCCCAAAATTTTCTTTAAAAATTTTATTCTAAAATTATTCTTCATAAAATTCTTTAGATTTTCAGCCATCTTGATAGAAAATCGTCAAGATTCACTCGGTTTTGGTGCATCATCTTCAATCTTGTCTTGTGTGACGTCAGTAGCACAGATTTACAATTTATTTATAATTGGTCGCTTTCCTTTGAACTCTCTGATAATTAGCTCATCTTCAATCTTCAGACTGTTACGTCACATTATTGTTGTACTGTAATGGCGTCAGCCTAAGATAGCAATCCTCAGTTACTGCCCGTCAGATATTATCGGCATAAAGTGGTAAAGGAAGCCGCTCCAGAACGGTTTTTTCCTACAAAAAGATCTAAAAAGGTTCGATTGCAAAATTTGCGATATTTTGTGTTATTTGTTGGAACGGAACGGAGCGAGTAGCGAGGGGAATTAGTGAAGCGAAGCAGCCCAATGTTGTAAGTTGTCTGTATGAACTATGGACGGAATCTGATTTCTACATAATTGGATCCTGATTTTTTTGGAAGAACCGTGATAGTTAATATGTATTAACTGGTTCAGGTTGGACTGTATATTATAAAGGATGTGAGTGATAGTTGTTTTCTTCTGGAACCAAGAAATTCATCACAAAATTTAACAAGACAACCATTGGATTCTTCTGGCATATAAACTCATCCGAAATGTAAGTAATGTTTACTCTATTTCTAAAGTGGTTTCAATCGAAGTAACTTGGTAGCCTGGATTTATGAATATTTTCTTTTTAACCTCGAAATTCACCAAGTTATACCGTTGAAATATGGTGTTCAGTGAAGCATAATAATATAACTATGTCTTCGTAAATTCCTTTCCCGTAGGATCTATACAATTACTGAGAGAATATGTGACGGCTTAGGCTTATCTATAAAGAAGGGGGGGGGGGAATAAAAAGTAGAACAAAATACTGACGGAATATACATGCGAGTGTAAAATTTTCATTTAGAGTGACCATCTAAATTCCTGTTATTCAAAGAAAGCCTAAATCTTGTGTAAGGCTATATGCAGTATTCTTTATTATTGTTGTGATTTTTTTTTTATTTGGCTATGCATCATTTGGCTGTCCATTAGAACCAAGCTAGACAAATAGGATAGGAATGACGTTCTGCAGTATAGAACGTATATTCAATATATTTTATTTTTTTTAGTTTTTTTTTTAACCTTAACGTATCCGTAAAATATGAGAAAATAAACCGAAGCTGTACTTTGATAAAAGAAGCACGATGGGTCGTTTTGTCACAAGTTTTCGATAGGGGCAATTGGTTTTTCTACACCGTGCGAACATTCATATAATTTTTTTTTTTTAAGTAACAAATTCCCATTAAAAGAAATGTGGCCTGGACTGCCAGCCAAAGCGTTTTTACGTTATAAAACAAATTTGTTGGTGTGAGTGTGTAGTGTAAATGTGTCTTAGGTTAGTGTAGGTTAAGGATTTAGTGATTTCATGTGTATCTTTGTAACAGAATGTGTAGGCAAGAAATGAATAAATATGGAAAAAGGGTGCCTAGTAATAGTAGCTGCTGTGAACAGCTAAAACATAAGATTTAAGATATTTTTTTAAAAAAATGAAAGATATGAATGCCAATGAAAGGCACTTTCCTGGATATAGTCGAGAATAAGTGACTATTAATAAAAGTATTAAATATTGGGAATATGTGAAATAAATTGCAAGCTATGAGAGTATGTGTGCATGTAATATTTTAAAATGGCTGGTCACGAATTGTGACATGCACGGTAAAAAAAATTAGGTTTTTAAAGTGTAATGCGATGTATTGTTGTGCCCCTAAACTAAATGTATACAGTTAGAAAATCTGTCATTTATCTGCCCTAACGCAAAGTTTACATTTTCGAATCTAGTATTCACATTAGCATTAACTTGTTCTAACTGATCGTTCATATTAGCATTGACTTGTTCTAACTGATTATTCATATTAGCATTGACTTGTTCTAACTGAGTGTTCATATTAGCATTGACTTGTTCTAACTGAGTACTAACATTACCAAATTTCTGATCAAATTTTAGACTTAATGTTTGAGTAAATTGCTGTAAAAGTTCAGCTAAGTTAGACGTGGACTGTGACTCTACCAATTCCTGCACTACAGTATCATTTTCTACCTCGGTCACCTGCGGAGGAACTACAAGTGAACCCCTCTCCGTGTCATTTTCTCCATTGGACACCGGCAAATCTACCTGTGCCGCGCGTTTTACAGTACAATATTTGCAATACCACGGTTCCACACTTTGTTGCAGTTCGGTGACTTCCGTTTCCGATAATCCCTGGCATTGGGAATGAATCCACAATTGACAATCGTCACAAAACACGCTTACTCCTTCTATTAGTTCGTCACAACAACTATACTTGTCCACAGACTGATTGGTCTCACTTAACTTTTTACACGACATATTTTCTCTTCCTTTTTTTACAAACTTTCATAAAATTCCCCGGATCTACCAATTACTCAGACAATATGCAACTATTCCTGCTCATCTATAAAAATTTACCACTTTCTTCAACTCGCTTTTTTTTTTTTTTTTTTTTTTTTTGTGACCATCCTTTCTTGAGAATGATATAATCGAAACATTACAAGTTCCATCACCGGATACCATCCTGGCTGGCGTAGCCAAATTTGTTAGGTAAATAATTTTTTTTATTGTTTGTTTATGTGTGTATTCGTGTCTACTGTGGTTCTCAGATGTTCGCTTTCTCGGGACCAAGGTGCGTTTGAGTATATCACCAGTTTAACCAGCTACAAGTCTATGTGGCCATCACAGAAGAATAGCTCGCAACCGGGGATGCACTCACTCGCTCCATAGTCATGGGAGAAAGAATCGAACTCAGAAGACCTGCCCTACAAGTGTATCATCTAAATGAAGTTTGCGCAACGGAAAAAAAATAAAGAAACTCGAAAATTTGGAAAAGTAAATAAAAAAAAAAAATCTCAGGATTCGTGACATTCACTGATGGGTTCCCCGTAACGTTTCACTCATATCATTTTCCCTCGATGATTCATTTATCAAATTGACAGGAAGACGCACTATTTTGATCTCGACTAAATCATGTTTTACTATAAAATTTCTACTCTACTGTATCTCTGTTATATGGAATAAAACATAATTGTCAACCAGAAGCTTTACTTGTTTCACCGAAGCTTTATACAAACTGTTTACATTTAGTTTAGGGGCACAACAATACATCGCATTACACTTTAAAAACCTAATTTTTTTTTTACCGTGCATGTCACAATTCGTGACCAGCCATTTTAAAATATTACATGCACACATACTCTCATAGCTTGCAATTTATTTCACATATTCCCAATATTTAATACTTTTATTAATAGTCACTTATTCTCGACTATATCCAGGAAAGTGCCTTTCATTGGCATTCATATCTTTCATTTTTTTAAAAAAATATCTTAAATCTTATGTTTTAGCTGTTCACAGCAGCTACTATTACTAGGCACCCTTTTTCCATATTTATTCATTTCTTGCCTACACATTCTGTTACAAAGATACACATGAAATCACTAAATCCTTAACCTACACTAACCTAAGACACATTTACACTACACACTCACACCAACAAATTTGTTTTATAACGTAAAAACGCTTTGGCTGGCAGTCCAGGCCACATTTCTTTTAATGGGAATTTGTTACTTAAAAAAAAAAAAAAAAAATTATATGAATGTTCGCACGGTGTAGAAAAACCAATTGCCCCTATCGAAAACTTGTGACAAAACGACCCATCGTGCTTCTTTTATCAAAGTACAGCTTCGGTTTATTTTCTCATATTTTACGGATACGTTAAGGTTAAAAAAAAAAACTAAAAGAAATAAAATATATTGAATATATGTTCTATACTGCAGAACGTCATTCCTATCCTATTTGTCTAGCTTGGTTCTAATGGACAGCCAAATGATGCATAGCCAAATAAAAAAAAAATCACAACAATAATAAAGAATACTGCATATAGCCTTACACAAGATTTAGGCTTTCTTTGAATAACAGGAATTTAGATGGTCACTCTAAATGAAAATTTTACACTCGCATGTATATTCCGTCAGTATTTTGTTCTACTTTTTATTCCCCCCCCCCCCCTTTATAGATAAGCCTAAGCCGTCACATATTGTCTCAGTAATTGTATAGATCCTACGGGAAAGGAATTTACGAAGACATAGTTATATTATTATGCTTCACTGAACACCATATTTCAACGGTATAACTTGGTGAATTTCGAGGTTAAAAAGAAAATATTCATAAATCCAGGCTACCAAGTTACTTCGATTGAAACCACTTTAGAAATAGAGTAAACATTACTTACATTTCGGATGAGTTTATATGCCAGAAGAATCCAATGGTTGTCTTATTAAATTTTGTGATGAATTTCTTGGTTCCAGAAGAAAACAACTATCACTCACATCCTTTATAATATACAGTCCAACCTGAACCAGTTAATACATATTAACTATCACGGTTCTTCCAAAAAAATCAGGATCCAATTATGTAGAAATCAGATTCCGTCCATAGTTCATACAGACAACTTACAACATTGGGCTGCTTCGCTTCACTAATTCCCCTCGCTACTCGCTCCGTTCCGTTCCAACAAATAACACAAAATATCGCAAATTTTGCAATCGAACCTTTTTAGATCTTTTTGTAGGAAAAAACCGTTCTGGAGCGGCTTCCTTTACCACTTTATGCCGATAATATCTGACGGGCAGTAACTGAGGATTGCTATCTTAGGCTGACGCCATTACAGTACAACAATAATGTGACGTAACAGTCTGAAGATTGAAGATGAGCTAATTATCAGAGAGTTCAAAGGAAAGCGACCAATTATAAATAAATTGTAAATCTGTGCTACTGACGTCACACAAGACAAGATTGAAGATGATGCACCAAAACCGAGTGAATCTTGACGATTTTCTATCAAGATGGCTGAAAATCTAAAGAATTTTATGAAGAATAATTTTAGAATAAAATTTTTAAAGAAAATTTTGGGAGAATTTTCAGAATGTTTGGAGATAGGAAAAGCGTTCTACAGATGAAAATAAAAGAAATAAGCAGAATATTATTAAAGAAATATAGGAAATTAAGATAGAAATGAACAAAACATAGACGTTAAATACGAAATAAAATCCTAACCTATTTTAATGCACGTTCTAACTTAATCCTACCTTCTAATATTACAAGAAAATTAAATGACAACATTACATCTTTACATATCCTATATTATATTTTATTCTACACTATTATACAGGGCGTTCGAAAATTTTCAACATGATAACTCCATGTTGGGAGGTATCACATTTATTCACCCAGGTTAATGTTCTTTTTGTTTTATCTTGGTGTCTGGAATCACCTCCCAAACATTGTGTGTGTTGTTTTAAAACACCCTGTATATTCTCTTGTTTGAAAAGTAAATTTTATCCCTGAAAGTGCCAGTTTACTGTGAACTTAATTTGAACCAGCACCAATACAATCCTTAAAATGTAGAATATACGAACCCTGCTGTGGGTACAGTAGAAAGCCGTACTGATCGTGGAAACTCCTAGTTGGTAGCAGCAGTTCTTAACGTGCCGAAGTAGTAGTCAAGCGCTCCCAGCCATACGCTACATCAATTTGGAAATAAACATTGGAAACTACCCGTAATGCATAATCAAGTTCATTTCGCGCAGTTAATAGTGCCTGCGTAAGGGGCGCCTCGTAGACCTGCGAAAGGCCGAGTAATCATTCCGCTGAATCGCGCAGCATGCTGCACAGGAAGTGTCAGCTGTGCATCAATGTTGTCTACGCTCGTCCGGAACAGATGCATACACACATCAAGCCGGTTATAGGTGCACATCTGGCAGGGTTTGCCCAAGTGGGCCCAGCCCGAAAAAACCCGCTGGGTTTTTTCGGGTTGGACCCACCTGAAAAACCCACTTTAAATCCCACCTGGATTTTTGACCTATTTGTTAGTATATTGTTGGTACACCTAAGGTGATCACATTGTAAGGGATTTTTATCAGATTTTAGACATTCCTTGGGTGAATTAGAGGCTTTCACGTTAAGGTATACAACAACATTCAACATAAGACCTTTATAAACCTCTGAATGCAATAAATGATTTTTTTTTAAAACTTTCCTTAGCTTGAGATAGTTATAGAACAAATTAATGTATGGATTATGCTTATAGCCTTTTGAAGTAAAATAAGTAATACTGTACTTTAGAAAATATTTTCCGTGAATAGTGTGCTCGTCGACTCGGTGACACTGAGGAACGTTATCACTCATACGTTTGACGGGTTTAAGGTCATAGGTGCCGGTACTAATAGTGCACCTTTGATGTAAAACATAAGTTTTTTCAACTAAATTCTTGTCAAATTTAAGAAGCTTAATGCTCGGGGTTCCGAAGACTATGTAATGCTTGCTATTTCAAGTGCTGAGTTCAATTTTTTCGTACTAGTGGAAGTTTTGATGTACACGCCGTGAGAGAAGTGCTCGGGAAATTCCCGAATTAAACGCAGAAGGATCGGAAATGAATACTTCAACAATAAAACTATTTATTTTACGCTTAAGCCTGTCATACGTCCCGTAAAAAACGGGACAGTCCTGTTTTGGGGCCCCGAATGTCTCGCGTCCTCGTAAATTTAGTCCGGACAGGGAAATGTCCCGTATTTTAACTCCGTTCCATTTCTGTTATCAATATCAGCTTATTCGAAAAGTGAAAAACAAAAAATTCTGACATTGGCTGGGAATCCTGTAATTAGTGAATGAACAGTACGCTGTTGCATGTAACAGTTTCGAGGAAGTTATTACACCACCCTGTTGGACTTGATAGCGAGCGAAATTTGCAATGCTACTTTTTCCATTGAACTTGATAAAAACGCGGATACTCTCCGGAACATTAAAAAAAAAAAAAAAAGTTAATATGGCTTTGAGTGTTTCTACATTTACAAACACAGGGAAGATGGCTGACCTTTTCTCCAGCAACACATTACATAAGTCTACAAGAATTATAGTCTTTTTCAGAGGCTAGGGACACAGAATTGTGCTTTGGTCCAGGTCTTAGAAAAATGTAAAACTGGTCCTGACAATTACACACGACACAGGGAGAAGAGTCAGCTTTTCATCAGATTAAACTGACGAACGTAATTTTGGCAAATACAGCCATGTAAATAAATATTGCTAAACGCACGAAGGATATTGAAGGTAGATTGTACCAATGATTTAAATAATTTGCATATTGTTTTCCAATAAAGCATTCTTATAGCACATTTTAAGTTTTTAGGCATCTTCAGTCTATACAATTAATTGCAGGGTACGAAGAGAGAAAAGCAGCTGCTGCTTAGTGAACTTTCGCCTATTATATTCTTTAAAAAAAAAACATTAAAATTAAATCAAATGAAATCTTTTACTTTTAGTCTCACGGTTAGAATGCCGAGTAAACCTACGCACAAGATGTTTGTCCACCACAAAGCTCACTTGGCGCGAGCTGGCATCGAACTACGGACCCCATGCACCAGAGGTGAACGCTCTACCACTGAGCCACTTTTGTTCATAACCAGACTATAGTTCAATTCATTGTGTTGGAAATTTGAGGGGGGGGGGATCTGAGGTGTTCCGTATTCTCATGGAGAAAATATGGCAGGTTTATTTACGCTGGAAGATGTTAATTTCAAATAAGACATTTTGAAACATTTATTTATTTCATACAACATGAATTATATCTTTGTTTTAAATTAATAGACCCCTTTTGGTATTCATATTTGGCGAACGTCAGTCAGGCTTCTGGATGATTTGATCTACATTTGTTCGTTTGTCTGCCGAGCTCCTTCATGGCTAAGCAGTTAGTGTACGCGTCTTTGGCATGGGTGACCCGGGTTTGCTTCCTGGAGGGAGCTCACGTGGTTCAGATTCCACTTTAATCAGTAGGTCCCATCTCATATAGCCTCGCTGCTGAAAGGGACATTAAACACAAAATCAACTCAACTCGTTTCTCTGCCTCTACGACACACACTACAGGGTACAACTTTCGGCCTTGTAAGTTAAAATTTTCAGAGTACAAGCACGAGACACACTAAATTTCCTTTATGTATTTTGGCGGCATATCAACGTAAAATATCAAAATGGCGGCCATTTTTTCAAAACAGCGAATATCTACGCTATGAAGCGCAATTTTCCGTCTTTTAAGTTGAAATTTTGACAGCGGAAGCACAAGATATGCTAAATTTGCTGTATAGATTTTCTCTTTGATCGAATGTAAAATTTCAAAATGGCGGACATTTTTCAAAACGGCAGTGAGTAGAAAATTGTTGCAAGTTGTGACAATGACAATCTTGAAATATAAATCACATTTTAACACTTTTACCCCAAAGACATTGAAATATTTCGAAAAAACCCGATTAAACCCGAAAAAACCCATATGGGCCCAGGTGGGTTGGGCTTTTTCAAAAAAGCCCGGGTTTTTTCAAACACTGACATCTGGACTGATGAATTACATCATTGCTATTACATATCTCACTTCTACTACAGTATATCATATTAGATTAATGTCGCATCCGGAGAGTCAGCTAAGATCATCTCCAACCGTTTGCTGAATGCAGGGCTTGATTACGGGTGCCACTCCTTAATCTTTCCCTCAGTTGTTGTCTACTGTGTAGCTCACCGAAAGAAGCAGTTAGAGGTATGGATGATTTAGCTTGTTCCTTTCGGTCTTAGTTATGGCTGTTGTCAGGTGAGAGCAGGGTTTGAAAAAACCCGGGCTTTTTTGAAAAAACCCAACCCACCTGGGCCCATATGGGTTTTTTCGGGTTTAATCGGGTTTTTTCGAAATATTTCAATGTCTTTGGGGTAAAAGTGTTAAAATGTGATTTATATTTCAAGATTGTCATTGTCACAACTTGCAACAATTTTCTACTCTGCTGTTTTGAAAAAAATGGCCGCCATTTTGAAATTTTACATTCGATCGCCTAGAAAATGTATACAGCAAATTTTGCATATCCCGCGCTTCCACCGTAAAAATTTCAACTTAGACTGAAAATTGCGCCCCGTAGCGTGTATACTCGCTGGTTTGAAAAAATGGCCGCCATTTTGATATTTTACGTTAGTATGCCGCCAAAATCTATGCAGGAAATTTACAGTGTCTCGTGCTGGTACTCTGAAAATTTTGGCCGAAACTTGTACCATGTAGTGTGTGTGGTAGTGGCAGACAAACAAATTGAGCTGATTTTGTGTTTAACGTCCCTTTCAGTAGCGAGGCTATATGAGACAGGACCTACTGATTAACGTGGAATTCGAACCACATGAGCTCCCTCCGAGAAGCAAACCCGGGTCCCACGCCGAAAACGCATACTCTAACCGCGTACCCATGAAGGAGCTCGGCAGACAAACGAACAAATGTAGATGAAGTCATCCAGAAGCCTGACTGACGTTCGCCAAATATGAATACCAAAAGGAGTCTATTAATTTAAAACAAAGATATAATTCATGTTGTGTGAAATAAATAAATGTTTTTAAATGTCATATGAAATTAACATCTTCCAGAGTAAATAAACCTGCCATATTTTCTCCATGAGAATACAGGACACCTCAGATCCCCCCCCCCTGAACTTTCCAACACAATGCAATGAACTGTAGTCTGGTTATGAACAAAAGTATAATAGGCCGCGGTGGCTCAGTGGTAGAGCGTTCACCTCTAGTGCATGGGGTTCCTAGTTCGATCCTAGCTCGCGCCAAGTGAGATTTGTGATGGACAAACACCTTGTGCGTGGGTTTTCTCGAGATTCTCACGTTTCCTCCCACTTTCCTCATTCCGTCATTTCATTCTTTTCTCATTATCACCGTCACCTTGAGCATAGCAGGCATAACTGTGAGACTAAAACTAAAAGATTTCATTGTATTTTTTTTTTCAATAATATAATAGGCGAAAGTTCACTCAGCAGCAGCTGCTTTTCTCTGTTCGTACCCTGCAATGAATCGTACGGACTGAAGATGCCTAAAAACTTAAGATGTGCTATAAAAATGCTTTACAAAAAAACAATATGCGAATTATTTAAATCAATGGTACAATCTACTTTCAATATTTTTCGCGCGTTTAGCAATATTTATTTACATGGCTGTGTCTGCCAAAATTACGTTCGTTAGTTTAATTTGATGAAAAGCTGATTTTTCTCCTTGTGTCGTGTGTAATTGCCGGGACCAGATTTACACTTTTCTAAGACCTGGACCAAAGCACAATTCTGTGCCCCTAGCCTCTGAAAAAGATTATAATTCTTGTTAACTTATGTAATGTGTTGCTGGAGAAAAAGTCAGTCATCTCCCCTGTGTTTGTAAATGTAGAAACACTCAAAGCCATGTTCCGGAGAGTATCTGAATTTCCATCAGGTGCAATGGAAAAAGTAGCATTGCAAATTTCGCTCGCTATCAAGTCAAACAGGGTGATGTAATAACATCCTCGAAACTGTTCATTCACTAATTACAGGATTCCCAGTCAATGTCAGAATTTCTTGTTTTTCACTTTTCGAATAAGCTGATATTGATAGCAGAAATGAAACTGAGTTAAAACACGGGACATTTCCCTGTCCCGACTAAATTTATTGGGACGCGGGACACTGGGCCCAAAAACGGGACTGTCCCGCTATTTACGGGACGTATGGCAGGCTTAAGCGTAAAATAAATGGTTTTATTGTTGAAGTATTCATTTCCGATCCTTCTGCGTTTAATTCGGTAATTCCCCGAGCATTTCTTTCACGGCGTGTACATCAAAACTTCCACTAGTACGGAAATTGAACTCAGTACTTGAAATAGTAAGCGTTACATAGTCTTCGGAACCCCGAGCATTAAGCTTCTTAAATTTGACAAGAATTTTTACGCTATTGCTGGTATTGATTCTACAGAATGCTTATTTGAAGAGTGGTAACAAATGACTGAACTAAACTGTTATTGTTTGAAAACCAAATATTAGTTAAAGAAATTTGTGTTTTACATCAAAGGCAAGAAATAATACTAATAGTTTTACTAATGTATTTACATATGTACTATTAGTACCGGCACCTATGACCTTAAACGTATGAGTGATAATGTCCCTCGATGTCCGCAAGTCGACGAGCACACTATTCCCGGAAAATATTTTCTAAAGTACAAAATTGATTATTTTACTTCAAATAGGATATAAGCATAATCCATACATTAATTTCTTCTATAACTGTCTCAAACTAATTTAAGTTTTTTTTTTTTTTTTTAATTCATTTAGTGCATTCAGAATTTTATAAAGGTCTTATGTTGAATGTTGTTGTATACCTTAACGTGAAAGCCTCTAATTCACCCAAGGAAAGTCTCAAATCTGATAAAAATCACTTTCAATGTAATCGCCTTAGTTGTACCAATAATATACTAACAAATAGCTCAAAAACCCAAGTGGGTTTTAAAGTGGATTTTTTCAGGTGGGTCCAACCCGAAAAAACCCACCGGGTTTTTTCGGGCTGGGCCCACTTGGGCAAACCCTGCGGTGAGAGTCACTTTCTACAGTATATGGCAGGAACAGACAGGACCAATGACAGACATCGTGGTTTGGATAATAACCTACGATGGCTGCACAAGAAACATCGCACATCCAGAACATCATTAAGCTTGCTTTGTTACCGTTCCTACATTATCAGGATAGATATCACTCTTCCAACAGGGCAATGCCCATCCACAACGATATCTTAATCAATGCGCTGTACAAGATGTGTGTCAACTCTCTTAACCTGCCCGATCACCAGACATATCCCCTATCGAACATGTTGGGGAAAAATTGGATGGCGTCTATTCTTTTCTTCAACCCTGGCGACAAATCTTGACCAGATGGAAGGAACGTGTAACGTTATTACCAAGATGACTTCCGCTATTTCTGCAATCGTCTCCGTGCGAGCAATGCAAATGTGCGTTGCCGCTAGAGGACAATACACAGGATTTGAAGGGTTTTTTTTTCACAACATATCAGGGTTGGCAAAAAACATGGTTTTATTGAAAAAACCAAAAAACCCGGTTTTTATGGTTTAAATAATTTGCTCCATGTATTTATATCACATATGGACAGAAATAACCTTGTTTCGCCTTGGTGTTGTTATACAACAACCGAGTTATGCTGGAAGGGGTCACATAAGCTTAAAGTGGAATCCAAACCGCTTCTCGACTTACATCTGAGAGAAATTGTCCTCAATTTGAACTCGAAACCGGGACTAATTGGCCACAAATGCGATACGTCTCCCAACTCACTCACGAAGGACTCCTGATAAAAATACGTTGTACTGAACTTTACATACTTTTAATATAATTGTCAAGAGTCATTTCAGAAGGACAAAAAGATAAACAGTTGCACAAGTGAAAATGAAAGTTTTACGTCCTACGGTTATGCCGGTTAGGCTAAAGGAGACGGTGATAATGAGAGATGAGTGAAATGGTGGAATGAAGAAAGTGGGAGGAAACGGGAGAACACCGAGAAAACCCACGCGCACGGTGCTTGTCCACACGGCGCGAGCTGGGATCGAACCAGGGATCCCAAGCACCAGAGGTGAACGCTCTACCACTGAGCCACCGCGCCCCAGTTGCACAAGTGAAACCATTATACAGAATTACATATGGACAATTTCAAAATATTGCAGAGTACAGACGAACTAATTTAGTGTAAGTTAGTTCAGTACGACCTTTAGTCCAAGTTAAAGAAATACAACGACTTAATTTGCATATCAGTAAGAAAAGATACTTCTGATTTCAATAAATGCCTCTCGTGGGGTTTGTATGACTCCTCCCCCCCAAAAAAGAAGTACGACATTTCGATGTATTTTATCAATAGTTAACATTATTACAACGAAACAACATTTAGAATTTTTCTTTGATTACAAATGCATAACAATAATAACAAACTATAAAAAAATCACAGAAGAAACATTCATAAACGGGTCAGTCCATGTCAATTCATCCAGGTCATGAAACCCATAGTCTCAGAATGGCATGAAGATTTTTCTGTTTACTCTACTTGCCATCGTTGTTGAACACACCAAATTTTAATTTGATATCTTATATACTTTTTTAGTTAAATTTTTTTTAGTTTGGTAAAATATACGTTTTTGTTGTTGCCGAGGGTTAAAGAGATTACGACATTGATATACTAAAAAGATCATAACTTTGTTAATTCTCATCATATCACAATGATTTATTCACTAAAATGATCACAATAAGATACAGAATAAGGTAAAAGTACTTTCAGCTACTTGTACTTGAATTGTTGTAGAAAATATTAGCTCAAACCTGGATATTACGATTTTTTTTAAAGAAAAAACATAAAATTTTAAAATACAGTAAAAACTTAAAGGCACTACATAAAGCAAAGTATTTTATATGTATTTATAAGCCTAAAGGCATGAGCTAATGTGTTCTGAAAGAAAAACTGTGGGTTTTTAACTGCAAATATTTTTAAACCATTTATCTTTAGAGTACGGCCAGGTATTTTAAGAAAATCGTAGACCTTCACGTTGGCAACCCTAGCGTTGTCCCTAATTGTCACAGGGACATGAACCATATCTCGTTACAAAGCTTATGGAACGCGGATTCCAACAAGGTAACTTCAGTGCCCCCTTGTTTAGAACCCATAGAAGAAGAAAAGAAGAAAATGGCTTCTTTTTAAAAAAATATTTTGTCGGACTCTGGCAACACTGTTCAGTCATACGCAAAAAAAAAAAAAAAAAATCTCACATACACACCAGACATTGGGTGGAATCATATAAAAAATAAAGGGCCTAGGTACAATAGCTTGCGAGATAAAAATTCGAAACCTCGTATATACTATGTATATATTTTACGAAGGAACTGTGGTCTACTTTCAGGTTGGCAACCCTGGCGACTTCCCTAATTGTCACAGAGACGCGAATGATACCTCATTGCAAAGCTTATGGAACACTGGTTCCAATGAGTTAACTGTTGTCCCCTCCCCCCGCGGTTCCCAACCCACAAAAGAAGAAGAAAATTGCTATTGACTATGAGTTTAATGAATTATACATATTCATCACATGCAACAGATTGAATATAATCAGTGAACGAAAAAAGAATTTACCAAATCATCTTAAAGTCCTGAAGTGGTTCATTTACTATTTACACCATAGAGGTCCTGAAGTAGAATTACAGAAAATGTTTAAATAAAACACTAACGACATTTTATTTCTGGGCTTGCATTTGTTTCAACATCTTGTTGCACTGAAGATTGATTGAACCTATTTCCTTTTCGGAAAAATAATACATTCTTCCGGATGCTTTTGTGACTGGGAGGGGGGGGGGGTTACACATGAAATTATGATACTCATAGGAATCCAGCAAACATCTTCTTTTGGGGGCCAGTGAAAAGATGTATAAATTTAAAGTCTCCTTCATCTTCATGTTTTGACAAAACTAATCCAAAATACCACCGGTCATCATAAAGGCATGCAATGTAATTGTGCACACCCACATCAGGCATTTTCACCGAATGATTTTCTCCAGAAAAGTTGAATATTGTGCAAAAGTTGTCATCTAAACTTACTCGTTTTGTTGCAGTGGAGTCTTCAGATTTGGGCTCAAAGTGATGAAGACTACGTGTTCCAGGTACTGCCCTGGATTGAGTAAAACGCCCTTCTAAGTTTTTTCGTGCCTCTATCAACGTTTCTTTTCTAATCATTGTGAACTTAATATTTTCTATATTTTCCTTGCAAAAATAATAATAATAAAAAAAATTCGGAATTATCAATAGCATTACCAGGACTACGTTGGAGACTTGCCTTTGTCACGATGCGCTTGACAGTGCCACTATACCGTCACAAGGAGACTTCCCATGGCTGATGGCAAAAAAACACCATGTAGCTTTTAATCCAAAGTCTTTTTCATGAACTCATGTGGTTCGGATTCCACGTTAATCATTAGGTCCACGTCTCATATAGCCTCGCTGCTGAAAGGGACGCTAAACTGAAATCAACTCAACTCTTTTTCATGAACCTGAGGACTGTAGGATTCGCACTCCTCAAGATACCGAACGAAATTGCTACCTAAACTGATATAAGATTCCAACGAACTGTTTTGATTTGTGAAATACTTTGTGAAACGATCTTACTTTCTAAATACATTAAATATATTTTAAATTTATTAAAAACTAAGACAGTTATCGAAAGCGCTTACGAGTAAAAATAATAAAATTATATTTTGGTTATTTGATTTTAAAGTTTACTGTAAAAGCTTATGTGCAGTTGTATTAGTTCTAGAACATTGATAAATTTACTGCAGCTTAAATGATTTAACATCTTCAGCTTGATTAAAATGTCATAATTTCATTACGCCTTACATGTAAATCATTCAATGAGTTTTTCAGAAAGTAAAATGTGCACTATTTTAACCCTTAGAAGATGCCTGGCTCATCCCTTTCTGTTAGCGCCAGTCGGGGGCCGCGGTGGCTCAGTGGTAGAGCGTTCGCCTCTGGTGCTTGGGGTCCCGGGTTCGATCCCAGCCCCCACCAAGTGAACTTTGTGGTGGACAAACACCATGTGCGTGGGTTTTCTCGGGGTTCTCCCACTTTCTTCATTCCACCATTTCATTCATTACTCATCATCACCGTCTCCTTTAGCCTAACGGGCATAACCGTGGGACGTAAAACTCAAAGATTTCATTTCATTTCATTTTTCTTAGCGCCAGTACTTCAGACTTCTGTTGCTCGGCTCCTAATGAACCTAGACTGTGTCTCCCCATGCCGAATCCGTAGGAGGAAGTGATTTTTCTTTTATGACAAAAAACAGTGTTGCCAAAGTCCCACAAAAGTCAAAGATTATTTTCATCTTCTTTTGTGGGTTGGGAGCGGGGGGGGGGGCACAACAGTTACCTCATTGGAACCAGTGTTCCGTAAGCTTTGCAGCGAGGTATCATTCACGCCTCTGTGACAATTAGGGAAGTCGCCAGGGTTGCCAACCTGAGGGTAGACCACAGTTCCTTCGTAAAATATATACATAGTATATACGAGGTTTCGAATTTTTATCTCGTAAGCTATTGTACCTAGGCCCTTTATTTTTTATATGATTCCACCCAATGTCTGGTGTGTATGCGAGAATTTTTTTCCCTGCGTATGACAATGAACAGTGTTGCCAGAGTCCGACAAAATATTTTTTTTAAAAAAGCCATTTTTCTTCTTCTTCTTCTTCTGTGGGTTGGACACAAGAGGGCACAGAAGTTACCTTGTTGAAATCTGTGTTTCATAAACTTTGTAACGTGATATGGTTCATGTCCCTGTGACAATTAGGGACAACGCTAGGGCTACCAACGTGAAGGTCTACGATTTTCTTAAAATACCTGGCCGTACACTAAAGATAAATGGTTTAAAAATATTTGCAGTTAAAAACCCACAGTTTTTCTTTCAGAACACATTAGCTCATGCCTTTAGGCTTATAAATACATATAAAATACTTTGCTTTATGTAGTGCCTTTAAGTTTTTACTGTATTTTAAAATTTTATGTTTTTTCTTTAAAAAAAATCGTAATATCCAGGTTTGAGCTAATATTTTCTACAACAATTCAAGTACAAGTAGCTGAAAGTACTTTTACCTTATTCTGTATCTTATTGTGATCATTTTAGTGAATAAACCATTGTGATATGATGAGAATTAACAAAGTTATGATCTTTTTAGTATATCAATGTCGTAATCTCTTTAACCCTCGGCAACAACAAAAACGTATATTTTACCAAACTAAAAAAAAATTTTAACTAAAAAAGTATATAAGATATCAAATTAAAATTTGGTCGGATCAATAAGGATGGCAAGTAGAGTAAACAGAAAAATTTTCATGCCATTCTGAGACTATGGGTTTCATTTGATATTTTAGCTGGATGATTTGAAATGGACTGACCCAAACTTATATAAAGTTGCTCTTGTGGTATAATCTCTTTGAGTAATGAATGGGGAATTTAGGCCTGAATATAATACGAATAATATACGGGAGTGAAACGTGATAACCCACAAATGTGTGTTCATCAAGATTTTACGAACATTTTTCGTCTTTTGGTTTAAACCACCCAACCCTGCAACATATACACACCGTCCATAAGTGTAGGACACTCGAAGGTGATTATGCTCAGGGTACAAGCTATAGAGCAGGCCTGTCCATGAATTGGCTCCCGGAGCCGAAGCGCGAGCGAGCACGAGCGAAGAAAAGAGCAGGTGAACACAGATGGTGGTAGCTTCGCCCCTTCCACTGCATCCGATAAGAGTTGCCAACCACACATGATGGCAAAAAACCTACGGCCAAGCCTGGTCAGAAATTCGCACGATGTTGAAGCATTGAGCAGACGCAAGCGTGAAATGTGCAAGTGTGCTCTCCCCCTCCCCATTTCGAAAGCAGTGACGCGAAAACACTGCAGGAAATAAAATTGGTACGTTTTTTGGTCGAGGAAGACGCATGATAGAGGTTACAGTTAGCGTTGAAGTAACTAACAAATGAACAAGAAAGAAAGAAACTAATATTAAACATGTCAGCTTACAGACGTAAACACGACTGCAAAAATCGGAAACGAATTGTTTCAGACCTTTTAGCTTGCTTACACAATTCGTGACGTTGTATTACATTATCACTCGGTCTGTAAGTTGTCACTCGCTTCACGTTTGCTCAGTTGTAAACGCCTTTCGTTCCTAGATTGATAGCAGAACGACGGGAGATTGAAAATAATAATAATAATAATAATAATAATACGTATTATTATTATTATTATTATTATTATTATTAGTAGTAGTAGTAGTAGTAGTAGTAGTAGTAGTAGTAGTAGTAGTAGTAGTAGTAGTAGTAGTAGTAGTAGTAGTATTATTATTATTATTATTATTATTATTATTATTATTATTATTATTATTATTATTATTATTATTATTATTATTATTATTATTATTATTCGAACCAAAGAGGGATGAAAATGGGGATTGGAGGAAATTCATAATGAGGAATTGCATAGTTTATACCGCTCACCTAACATTGTTAGGGTCATTAGGTGTAGAAGGCTCAGGTGGGCAGGCCATGTAGCCAGAATGGAAGAAATTAGAAACGCTTTCATAATTTTAACTGAAAACCCAATTGGAAGAAGACCACTAGGAAGACCTAGGCGTAGATGGAAAGACAATATTAAGATGGATCTTGCAGAAATAAGAGTACAGAGTAGAAACTGGATCCAGTTGGCTAAGGACAGAAGTTAGTGGAAATATTTTGTAAACGCGGCATTGAACCTTCGGGTTCCATAGGGCATATAGTTAGTTAGTTAGTTTGTTATTATTATCTAAAAGAAATGTTCAAATGTTGTTAAGAGACAATTACACAGAAGAACTGAGTTCCGACCAAACACTAATTTGCCGGAAGGAAATTTCAGTGCAGTCCAGCCCACTTTAAGCGTTATCCGTGCAACCCACGTTTCATGTTCAAGATATTGGGAATAATTGTTCGTATCATTCAATTGGAACGTTTCCTTCCGATTTTACGCTGTTACAGTAGCCCTACAACATTGTGACTTTCAAAATCAATCAGTATCTATCGAAGAAAGACAAGCGTGTAGCTTCAGTCGTTGATATGATTTAACATTCTTTTTCACTTTTAACAAGCCACCGGCAAGCAACCAGCCAGGCACAACATGTTTTTCATTATTAAAAAGACACTCCTTGTTAAAAAAAAAAAAAAAAAAAAAACACTAATGGTAGTCACTAATGGTCACTCTTAAAAATGGAAAATCTTTTTGGCTCTCTTAATATTTTGTTTGATTCTTTGCGATCAAAGTAACTTTAAAAGTGGAGTAAGAAATATTATTCTTCCTATTGATGGTGTAATAGTGGCTTCTAATCTCCACAACCAATCCCTTGCTAAGCCTATTCGTACACACATACATTCATAAGTTAATTTTCTGGAGATAATACTTAGATAATTACAAACAAGTGCTACAGTTTTTTTTTTTTTTTGTTTTGTATCAAGAGATTCTCTCTTTTCCCAAAAAGCGAAACAACATAATATATAACAAACCCACCCTCGGATTAAGAACTTGAATATATATATATATATATATATATATATATATATATATATATCTTGAAAACCGGTTTTCCATTGGGCAAACTAGCAAATTTTTATAAATGTAAGCGTTGGTTTGATTCCACCACATCCTTCTTTAACAAAAGGAAAGAAAAAAGAAGAAAAGGAACGTACATAGTTTATCATTTGATTGCTGTTACAAGTTTGTGTTGTCTATAGTTAACGGTTACCACATTGTAAAAAACACTTTACACTAAATGGCAATCAGTTACCATACATACTTTTTTTTTTATTATTTGGTGGGCTAGTGATTACCGCCAAGGTTGACAACACTTCCGCTCCTCGAAGGACGGAACCCGAAGATTCACGAAGCACGAAGAATGGTATTTGCACTTAGAATGCTCGTGAGCGCTCACGAGGAGAGTTTCCACTATCTGCTCGCCGTGGCCAGGGCTGCTATAGAGGAAGTATATAAAGTTTCATTCGTATGGGCCATAATTTCTGAACATTCCTTTTCCACAAGTGTATATATTGCAATACATACAAACGCACACGCAAAAAAGTTTCTATATTGTAAATATCAGTAGTGTCAACTTATTATGGCTTAACAGAGTTGAACTTCGATATTTTATGCAAATGATCATAATACATCGCGGAATTTTGGATTTGGGTTTCTTTTTCTTTTTTTTTTTTTCTTTTTTTTTAGCTTTGTTCTATATTATTTTATTCACTAGACCAGTGTTTATTTTATTTATTTATTTATTTTAAGTTGTTACTACCATACTTTTGTTCTTTGTAAATATTGTAAGAAAAAAGATGGCTCTTAATAACTGACACAATTTCCATTTATATGTGTATTAGGTATTGAAGATCTGAGGCGGAAGAGAAATGAGGTAAACAGGTTGATCGAAGCCCAAGAAGAGGAGAAGAACAAAATAACGGGAGAACTCGACAGGCTCAAACGACGATTGACCCAGTTGAATGACAGTTTACAAAA
Organism: Thermobia domestica; assembly: GCF_964235325.1. NCBI lineage: Eukaryota > Metazoa > Arthropoda > Insecta > Zygentoma > Lepismatidae > Thermobia > Thermobia domestica. The sequence goes on from NC_137455.1 coordinate 121,543,868, forward strand.
ACATATCGCTACTCGCGCAGAATATGACAAAACAATTGAAGATACTGAAGCTGCATACAACAAGGTAATATATGACAATAATTATTCGTGGCATTAATTAACACTATCCGAATGATGGTAATGTAATGCTGTTTTTTTTAGAGTAAATTTGATTATTTATAACTACTAGCATCGATTACCCGCTTCCCTGGGTTAAAATAAAAAAAAAAAAAAATTAAATGCAGAACTCCTTATCTCATGTGTTTGATACCTGGAAATATGCTTTTTCTTTGTTTGTTTGTTTTTAGTGGCATGGATTTAAACGGCATCGGTCGGGTGGTTCAAAAGTGATGAAGTCACAAAGACAGACACTTTCATTTTTATTTATTTTTCATATATCTTCTCCGTCCCCCTCCCCTACGTTGTTTCGCCAAAGTAAAATGATAAAAATCGTTCCAGACCCGAACTTCATCTATGTTGAAAATTTGATTGAAATCGGCTGGGTCCTTCAGGAGTTATTGTCACAAACCTAATCACTTTTATTTTTATTGATTTTTGTATATCTCCCCTTCCTCCCCCAACCCTACGTTGCTACATCAAAGTGAAGTGATGAAAAGCGTCCGAGGCTCGTATCTCATCTATGTTAAAAATTTGACCAAGATTGGTCGTTTGGATCTACTTATTAAGTTTTATTTATTTTTTTATAGTTCTTCCCCTAAGTTCTGCCGTCAAGTGAAATGATAAAAACATTCCCAGGCCCGAACTTCATCTATATTGAAAATTTGATCGAGATATGTAGGATGATTCAAGAAATCAAGAGTCAGAAACATAGTCACTTTCAATTTTATAATATAGATTCAAAAGGTTTATCTTGTGTTATCATGGGCTGTTTCCATATAAAAATAGAACTGAGTTTCGATTTCGTGAACTGAATATCCTCTAAAAATGTTTTATGACCATAAAAGATAGCACAAAGTGTGAAATACTTTATCAGAGAACTAATATGAAGGACCTCATCATCTAACAAAAAGACATCTCTATCACTTTAATCAGTTTTCTTGGATGATTATATAATATATTTGATCTTTGAAATAACACAAAAAGTGTATCACTAGATTGACTCCAACTATGATTCCCCGCTTGCTGGGTGAATAACACACAAAACTAATCGGCGCTGGTAACTTAGTTGATAGAACATTCCCCTTAAAAACGGGAGATCAAGGTGAGTTTCAGTCAGTTCAGCGATTAGAGTTTTGTGGAGAACAGATATTAACTGTGGAGCGCGGAACAGCTTCTCAGATATTTCAGAATTTTTGGAAATTACCTCATTTAATGCTGTTGGAATTAGAAATAGGAACAGAAATTTATTTAAATACGATATTCCTAGAACTGAAAAATTCAAGAACTCTCCTTTAGTACGTTTGTGCAAATTATATAATGACCTACCAACAAAAAATACAGTTTTGGATTTAGGAGTTCCACTGACAACATTTATAAAAATCATAAAACCTATGATTAAAAATTCAAATGGCTAAATATGAATATTATATAAGTGTCCTTGTAAAATTTGAATTTTAGCATTATTTGACGCTCTTCGTGGTTAACATAATGTTAGTTCTCATACATGAATATTATATTATCAAATTACTGGATGCTAGATTTTTGTATGTATGTGGCGGTTGATTTAGATTACTTCTTTTCATTGCGTGGTATTATTTTCATATTCTTTGTTTTATTTTTTTACTATGCATGTAATTATTATTATGTGTCGTTTAACATGTACATTATTGTATTGTATTGCTTATTAACATGTACCTAATTTGTGTAAGCAGTATTTGTAAGCCTTCCTTAATTGGAGTTATTTACTCTGTTGAAGGCATAAATAAATAAATAAAAACCTGTAGGTGTAATAAGGAAAAAAGAATATTGGAGATAATTAAAAGAGGAAAAGAGACTGATTTGCGAAATTGTACTTTGAGAGATCTGATTTATTAATTGATCGATTTGTTTGTTTGTTTGTTTAAGTTAAGCGTTCCCTTCCAGCGTTGAGGCTATATGAGACGTGGACCTATAGTTTAAAATAGAATTCGAACCATCGTAATGCGTTCAAATTTTAATGCCTTCTCACCAAGAATCAAACCCAGGACCATGTTTTCCAGGGAGGCATACGCGAGCCACTAGAGCAGCGGGGAGGGTTGGATTGATTTGATGTCTTTTGTCAGCAGCGGGGGTATATAGAACAAGACTTACAGTTTTTAAAGTAGAATCTGGAACGAAACCTCACTAAACCAGCAAGAAGTGAAATAAAGAATCTGGTGGAAGGGAAACGAGAGGGGGAAGAATACAGTTGATCGACTGTAATAAAGGTTATACACCCTCCATTCCAAAAGAAACAGAACTTTTGAAAACAAATAGTACCACTAGTGCCATCTGTTGTAATATTTTACCGGTAGATGGCGTAGTCCCTCATTGACAACTGGTATAAATGTCATGACATTTGGATGCACGGCAACAAAGTTATTGCGTTTCAACTGTCAGTGTGTTGTGTACATCGGTCGGAAAATGAGTTTCAAACAACGAGCTGCAATTGAGTTTTGTGTTAAACTGGGTAAAACTTTTAATGAAACGCACCAAATGCTACAAAATGCATATGGTGATGAGTGTCTATCCCGTACGCAAGTTTACGAGTGGTTCAGGCGATTCAAATCGGGTAGAGAGACGCTGGATGATGACGAAAGATCAGGCCGTCCCAGAACCGGATTATCGGAAGAAAACATCGAAAAAGTGCGTGAATTCATCAAACATAACAAAAAATCGTCGGTTAAAGTTATTGAAATGGAATTAGGCATTCCTCAAACAACCGCATACCGCATTTTGACCGAAGTTTTGGGCCTTAAGAAGGTTAATTCGCGGTTTGTACCACACAAACTCACCGAAGACCAAAAAGTTGATCGAATTGCGCATTGCAAAGACATTGTTAAAAGTGCTCGGCAGGATCAAAACTTCTTGAAATCGATTGTAACTGGCGACGAGACGTGGTGTTTTGAATATGAGCCCGAAACAAAGCGGCAAAGTGCTGAATGGAGAGCGCCGGATGAAGGAACACCCAAAAAAAGTTGCTTGGTGCAGTCAAAAGTTAAGGTGATGCTGATTTGTTTTTACGATTCAAAAGGAATTATCCACAAAGAATTTGTTCAGCCCGGCCAGACAGTCACTGGAGAGTTTTACTTGGGCGTCATGAAGCGTTTGCTGGCAAGAATTCGTCGTATTCGGCCCGAATATCGCGAAATCGGCAGTTGGACTCTTTTGGACGATAATGCACCATCACATCGTTCGCGACTTGTAACTGAATTTTTGGTCAAAAATCACATTATTCGGTTGCATCATCCGCCCTATTCACAAGATCTCGCTCCGTGCGATTTCTATCTGTTCCCGAAACTGCATTTGGCGATGAAAGGAAAGTGGCACGCATCGATTGATGCCATTGAGAAGGCGACGACCGCCGTCCTAAAGACCATTCCAATAAAGGACATGGAGAAGTCGTTTGACAACTTGTTGGAGCGTGCAAATATGTGTATCGATGCAGAAGGGGAATACATTGATTAATAAAAATGATTTGTTCCAAAATGTACATTGCTTTTTTGTTTTTTTAAAGCGTTCGGTTTCTTTTGAAATGGAGGGTGTAACTCTATCGCTAAGATGGAAAGGTAACTGTGAACTATAAAGCGCGGAAGCTTATCAGTTTGTGGCAAGTAAACTGCCAATGATGGCAGAATGTTTACAACGGTAATTCACAAATAATTAGAAACCATGCTCAAGGATGACATTTTAAATCTTGTTTTCATTACTAAGCTTTTTATTTAGTATCTGATTTTCAACTTGAGCCAACAATTTTAATGCGTCCGCTAAAGTCTTCACTTCGATACCAGTTGTATTAATAGATGGTACAGAAAGGCTGGCTTCAATCATTAGTAGATCAAGATACTCATTTAGGAGCTTTTGAATTAAAGTGTAAATGCAACAGCACGTATTGGCATGAGTAAATGTAATATAAAACACATAGTTAAAGAATACATTTGAGATTCAAAAGGAGAAAATTGAGCCATATCAGGATTTTCTAAACTACTCATAGTCAGAGCATAAAGAACATATATGTTTTACATAAATCAACTTCACAGGTAGAAAGAAACGTATTGAATATTTCTACATCCGCACGAAAAATCCACAAATCAAATAGCGGATAAAGGAAATTTGGATAAGGATTGGGTCATTACTATGAACAGCTTTATTTATAATAAAAGAAAAAAATGAGTTTTACAATTTTCCATTTGAAGAATACCTACAAACGAATTCTACAATTGTGATGAACAAACATTTAACATTTTAAACAAATAACAAATAACAAAACTTAATACTGTTTCTTAAAATCACAGGAATTTGTATTATAGAAGAATTAATTTATATATATTAAAAAAACTATATATATATATATATATATATATATATATATATAGTTTTCTTAATAATAATAATAATAATAACAATAATATAAAACTAAAAGTGCCGGGACGCTGGTCCTCAGGTTCATGATAGTTAAAAAGTTACATACCTTTCAGAGTATTATTATTATTAATAATGGACAGTAGTATATCACTGCAATCTTGTTATTAAAACTTTTACCCACATGCTCAAAACAATTGCGCGTATACTATGACTCACGATTTTTCGCATTTATTCCATTTTCCTTACGTTGATGGATAAAATTCAGTTATTAGTAACTGGAGATAACAGAAAGCAATCCATCTAAATAGATATTTCCAAGAAATATAATAAAATAATAAAAATATAACCAAAAAACAAAATTGTGCTCGGTTTTGTGTATACTGGCAACCATGCTTTCGAGGGATATTTGCAGTAGCAGAGTACAATTACGGAGGGAATTTCAGAACTTCGGATGAAAGTTGGATCAAGGAATTGGAAAGTGGAGTAATATATTGCATTTATTGGTTGAAACCTAGTATGTAGATTGTCCGCCAAATATAATTAGCTTCTGTAACCAAGATGTCGTACGAAAATATAGAAACAAACAGGAAACTCTTGTCTGGAGGTTAAAAGTGACACCACCATGGCTATGAGCATTTATTTGTCAAGAAAAAGAAGGCAACCAAAAAGCAGTTTCCGTGGTTATGTGGGTAGAGTAGTGGACTAGTAGTTTTTATACAGTTTTGACGCCAAATCGAATTCCATCCCATCCTTAATAATAATAATAATAATAATAATAATAATAATAATAATAATAATAATAATAGTAAAGTAAGTGTATAATTTTCGTGTTAATAAGAACTGAAACAATATAATAAGGAAATACCGTTGCTATTTTTCTTTAATGACGTATTCATTCAGGATTAGAGTACTATTGGTAACGATTGTTTTCAGTTTATGGTCCTGTATGCTTATTCTTCTCCTCGCCGTGTTTGCAAAGCAGACGAACTTCGACTCACATCGCGTTTGTGTCAGGAACAGATAAAAGCATACGACCTGCATCTTTTCCAATCTAGCACCAAACATAGTATGTTAGACCGAATGAAGTAGAAAAGCTTGTCATAAAAAAAGACAGAAAAAAGCTTATGTCAAATTATTGTTCTTGTATGCGTTTTTTTTTTTCTTTCTTTTTAGAGTATTGACTTTCTTTTTTTCTTCTTCATATCCACAAGTGCAAGAAATGCAATCGTAAGTCTGTGTAAGGAGTAAAGAATGCTTTCTTCGAACAAGCCTAAACTATACAGGTCTAGATGCGAGGAACACTAATGCTTCCAAAAGATAACATGAGTATGAACGATAATCATACCATTATTCTAAATTGTAGCGTGAAAAACTGATATTAAAATAATATAATAAACAGGCATAAGTTTTTTTTTTTTCGTAGCATGACAATACATTAAACCTAACTCATTAATAATTTTTGGGATTACAAATTATCACGTGTCGGTGTAGTCCTATTCGTCTTCACATTCGAGCGACGAAAGAAGAAAGTGTGGTGATAGTGATAAAAATCGAATTCCAGATTTCAATGAATTCAAGTTTGATGGCGACTACATATCGAAAAAAATATTTTTCGATGTCTGTCTATCTGTTCATCTGTCAGTTCGTCACGCTTTTAGATGCACTCAAATAGAGGCCATACTATTCAACGTATCTGGACAAGACACGAGGTTTTTATAACATTTTGTCGTTTCGAATTTTCCTCCGACATCTAAAAATGAGGGTAGTTTACTGAAAGATGAAAATTTAAAATAACTAAATTTTCTCAAAAACAGCTGTAACGATTTTGTTTATTTTTATAAATACATATTTTATTAACAACTTTCTATCGTAGCATGAACCATTGCTCGGAAAAAAATACATAAGATGTAATTTACTGTATGAGATGCATTTTTTCGCACAATTTTCTCAGTCACATTTCGTAAAGAAATGTTTCATTAATAACCTAACATACTGCATAACTCGTTTGTCCCGAAAATAACCAAAAGCAGTGGTTTTCTCAAGGAATGAATTTTTATGATAAATTTCTCAATATTAACTTGAATGACGAATTTGTTCTAATTTCAGTAATAAATATTTCAGTAGTAACCTTACAATATGGTATAACTCGCTTGTCCCGAAAAGAAAAATTCAAAACAGGTAGTTTACTTTGACGATCAAATTTTGCCCGACGATTTGCTTAAAAATACTCCAGCTACTTGGTCCAGATTCATAAACAATTTACAAATTACAATATAGCATAAAGCGTTTATCCTCAAAATTACAGGTAGAGTAGTTCACCTTTGGGGGTAAGTTTTTCTCGATGATCTTCGCAAAAAAAAATAAATAAAAAAAAGCCCTACTCAGCAGATGTTTGTTGTTTATATTTCATAAATAAATGTTACAAAATAACCTAACGATAAAGTATAATTGCATCATCCTGAAAATCTAGAAGTGGTATATTACTTTTGGGAGTAAGTTTTATCCTGCGATTTTCTCAAGAACAACTCAAGCGATTTTGTTCATATTTCATAAATAAATGTTTTATGAAAACACTAATAACATAGCACAGCTCTTTTGTTCTAAAAAGATACACATGAGATAGTTTATTCTTGGGGGTGACTTTCTGACGAATTACTCAGACGCTTTTGTTCATAATTCACATGGAATTACTTCCTTAATAATTCTAATATATGGCATAAGTTATTTCTAACAGAAATATGACCAATGGGTACTTTACTTTTGGCCTTAAACTTTCTTCGAACAAAGTTTTCCAAAACATTATTTTATTCGCATTTCCCAAATAAATGTTTAAGTAATAGCTGCAGACTAACACGAGTCAGTTTAAGAAATTCAAGCGAGAAAGTTAAGTGCGTTTGTTCCGTACCCTTTCTTATATTTTACACCTAATCACAATTTTCGTAACAAAATCGAAACATCTTTTTAAATGTGCCTTATTGTGACCAAATAATTCAAATGCATTGGTTCTGGATTTGATTCCCGGTGAGAGCTAGTGTATTTTCATCCAACGTTAAGGTATAGGTGACACGTCGGTGCAAAGAAAAAGGTATTTAAATAACCTAACCAAGCTAATCAATAATACAAAGAAATAATACAGTGTTACAAAATTATAGAAGAAACGTTATTAGGTAGATGCGCCTGAAATGTCCAACCGATGATTGTCAATTCCAAAGGTAAAAAAAAGTGAAAAATACAATACCAGATTAATCAGTGGTCTCTAGGTAAAGCTGTCCTACTAAGAAGTGATTGAAATACCAAAAAATGTAACCACTGGGATACATGTCAGAAGAATACACTAGGTGAGAGAGAATTTCATACTGCACATCATGGATAGTCTGCACCTTCGTTTGAGGGCGAGTATTGAAGTGTGTATATAGGTCTGCATTGAAATAAACATTAGAATATATCTGTTGAACATTGCTGGGGCTTGCAAACAGGTTTGATAGCTGGGTTTGATATTGTAACAATCCTAGCGAACTCCTGAGCCTTCCCCACTATACACTGTAAGTTAAATTCACGCTTAATTACAACTCTGTTTAAATTTAGAACTGTTCACCGTTATCACCTGTGCACCATGGACAACAGTATGATGCTCCAAAGACTAAATTACAAGAGTATGCAGATTCCAAAATTGCTTTAGTATCTAATTTTGAAAATGACTTTATGCTAGCTAACCGAGACGCCCATATCAGAAACAAATGTTTTGATCCTAAGACCAATAAAAATGTGACTGATTTTGTAATTTCCGCGTACAATGACATAAAATTGCCAAATTCTTATCAGCAGGAATCGCGTATAATAGTATCTATAAGAATGTTGTTGCCTTTTAGGTTGTAACAAATATTATTGTCATTCACTTTGTTAATTTTAATCATTTCCTGGTAATTGTTCAAAATTACGAAAATCAAATAATAACGCAGAATTATAACAACAAAACTAGACCTAACCCAGTTGCTATTCATAATGGTAGTGCCACAAGGAATAATGATCACAATACAAGAAGTAATTTCAGATTTGTGCGTAATACTAATAGGGACAATCAATCTACAAGTCGACATAATGCATTTGGAAATATTGAATTACTGCTTACTGCTTAAAGTGACATATTTGAGCGAATATTTTGTAATGTATGTTGTTTCCCTTTGCTTCTATAGCATTACAGAAAGAGTTTTTGGTAGTTGTAATTTCAATAAGTTCCCGCAATTATATGATTTTAAGCAGAGCTACAAACTTTACCAATGTTTATCATATCTCCAGAACGGTTTGATATATCAAATTGCTATAAATAGCATTATGGTCTTTACGTCCATTGAAACCTTTCTATGTTATTGGATATTTTACTTATATCTAAGCACTTTTTCGAAATAAAACCTCTCGATAAAAGCATACCATTCGTTGTATCTTTGTCTATTTATTTAGAAATACGTTATATCATAATATTTCACACTGAAATACTTTAGATGTGCATTTTCCTGTCCGTGTCACTTGCGTTACAATCGTTGTAGAGACCTCCAAAATTTGGATCTTTCTAGATGTTTGTGATGGTGTACCGTTCTTAGTTTGTAACACGGAATGATAAATACGTATAATACTGTACTTTTCGTTGAATATGTAGATTTTAAATATATAATAATCTGAGGTGGTTGCATTAAGAAAATGTAATTATATGTTGAGTTAGCAGCACAGTTAATCTAGTGACATTGGAGAGTATGTCAAATAATGTCCTGCTGTCGATATTTGCATCGTATAAAATTTCAACGTTTTGTATTAATTAGATAAAAGGGTGTATCAAGATAAATGGTCCACTCTGTACCCTAAATATGCATACACCAGATGTTACAAATTGTTCAGTGCTTATAAACCATAGATGATTAGACATGAAAGGATTAAACGAAAGCGAAATAGAAAAATATCATAGGGCGCATCAAAAATCCCTATGCTTGCCCCACAAGGTCTTTAATCATGAGACTCGGAAGATCATCAGAAAATTTTAAATAGCAACATACGAGTGCTATCTAGAAAATCACTTAGGTGGAGTGCCGCTAGGGACGGGGTGAGCGTCAACATTTTGTGCAAGGACTTTCGCACGTTTAATGCGCATCCAGCTGTGGACGTGTGAAGTTCGTATTGCTTCTGCTTTATTCATAATACATTGTTAATATGGGTGCACCGATTGAAAATCCTGTCAGTTGTGAAGTGAGGTCAGTCATACAATTTTTGTTGACGAAAATACACTAAACCGATTGACATTCATCGACAACCGTGTAAAGTTTACGGTAAAGATGTGATGAATGAAAGTGGAATGAGACGTTGGTGCCTCATATTTAAAGATAACCGCATAAACGTTCACAATGAAGACCGAAGTTGAGTTTGCCTCTTTTTTATTATTAATTATCAGTACCCAGGCCCGTGCTGGGATACTCACAAGGGCGGTGGACAAGTCTACCAAAAGAGCGCCCATTCAAACGTGAATAGGTATATATATTAAAGGTAGAGTGAGGAAAATCAACAATAATCAGGTACAAGATTTCAACAATCAAAATTAATAGTACATCGTTCAAATTAGAACACTTAGAATTCGAAAGAAAGAGAGATACACATGTGTGATTGATCTGTTTTGTCAGAGCACAGAATAAACTCTCGGAAGAAGAATTTAAATGAAAAGAAGTCTTTAACGTATCACAGTTACATCTTCTAGGCTAATGGTGACGGATGATAAATCAACGGCTTCCTGTCCAAGTTAAGAGTGTGTGAAAATAGAAAAAATAACTTTGATCTAGATTAGGTTTATAATGACCGTGCATAAGACAGAAAGCGGCAAAGATCATGTATGATGAACAGGAGTACAATTTGGGCGAAAGTAAGCTGCATTAAAAGATTTCCGTAATACTTAATTCCGTGGAAGATAATAATTCCGAGCACAGAAGCAATGAAACTCGACGAGACATAAGTTGTTGTGTGTGTTGCATAATGATACAAAGAAATATAGTTTAAACTACCGATTCCTGTTTCGTACAAAGTAGGATAACTATGAAATACTCAGAGGTATCTTGTACAGTGTTTGTGCAATGTATTATGTGTACATGAGACAGCTGTGAAGAATAACAATTCACAGCCCGATATTGTCGACATTGACCGCATTGCAAAGATAACATCGGCGAAGTAAGTTTTTCCGCGTGCGGTCAAGCACACCTGAAATTTCGGAGATGACTGCCGCAGCTATATTAACTTGAGCAACAACTTCGGCTGTCGTGGCTGGTGTTACATACAAAAAGAGTTTCTTACCCCCTCCCACAAAAAATCAAGGGGCTTGAGGTAGGGTTAACGAGGTGGTCGTAACTCAGATCCTTGTCTCCCAATCCGACGATCTGGAAATGTTTCATTTAGGTAGGTCTGCATATTCTTGTCAGAATGTGCAGATGTACTGTCATGCTAGGATCACATTAGCTGTCTTATGTTCAAGGGTACATGTTCTAACAATTTTGGGAGAACATTACATAAAAATAAAAGATACGTACTCCCACACAGGGTGTCAGATAATAAATAAGTTCCTACTACAAAATTATTCACCATACCGCATCGCACGCTCACACTAAATCTCTGCTGCTAATCGTTCACTAGAGTTGCGTGTGAATTTTTACGCCCTACACGTGGCTACTGCTAGTTTGAGGACGGTTTCTGATCATTCCAAATACGCTGTCTTCAAATTCAATTGTCCACATGGTGCGATTTCCTCCGATTTCATGTAGGGAAAATTTAATAGATTCTATCTCTCGAAGGCGAATGTGGAGGCGTGGAAAAATATAGGGAAAGTTACTCTCCTTTAAGAGCAACGGTCACGATATAAACGCCTCGCTTCTAGGCTATTTCACATTGTCTCTCCATAAATGAGGTTCATTTGTGCCAGCTCATGGACAGGGTAATCTGCCATTGCGCAGGTACGTACAGATTAACACAATCAATTTTACTTAAAAATCAACGTTTACACTTTTACATCACCATGAATACCTGGACACAACGCTCTACCGTTGAACGCAACACTTTCTATCCTATTATACAGCAATTCCACACGTAACACCGGAGCATCGGACTATGTATATCATTCACAAGACACTATGTAGATGTCTACTACAACACAGCCACGCTAATTGACATCATTCAACAACAAAACTCCAAGACAGCCTTCTGCGAAGCACTCGCAACTGGCACACAAGGGACGATAGTTTCAAAGTGTGCGAGCAAAGCATCAATCCCTTAGTACAGGGTGCGGCACGTAAAACCGGCCCGTAAAGTGAACACATAAAATGAAATGTAATGTATTGAATATGACTACTCACCTTCACAGCAGGTGCTGAAAGTGTCCTCCGCCCACTTCAACACACCTGTGAGCACGATTGAGGAGATTCATATATACCCTTGTCAGTTCTTGTGTTGTAATGCTATTGGTGACATCCTGGATCCTGGTCTTGAGTTCTTCAATTGTGTGTGGATTTGTTTCGTATACTCTTCCCTTTAACAGTCCCCATAAGTAAAAGTCACACGTGGACAAGTCTGGTGACCGAGGAGGCCACAAGCCTTTGTTGATTGTCCTCTCTGGTGTAAACATCTCATGCACAAGGGACAATGATGCAGCTGATGTGTGGCATGTTGCACCGTCCTGCTGAAAGTAACATAACTGACGCTCCTATTCGGTCAAGTGTGTATAAAACTCCTCCAGGGACTGTTCACTGTCGTCTCAAAGAATATGGGCCCAATAACGCGTGTGGCGGAAATGGCACACCAAACACCAATCTTCTCATCATGCAAGGGTACCTGGTGGATTGCGTGTGGATTTTCTGTCGACCAATACCGGTTGTTTCGGGAATTTACGTACCCAGACAGGTGGAACCACGCCTCGTCACTCATGATGAGCATTAGTGGATCCAAGAAACCACTGGCAACATTGCTCAACAGCCATGAACAGAAATGCACCCTCTTCTGCAGGTCAGGCTCCTTCAGTTCTTGCACAACACTTATCCGGTACGGTTTTAACTTCAGTCCCCTTAAAACACGTCTGCAACTTCTCTCACTCGCATGAATCTGTTGACTCAATCTCCTGGTTGATTTTCGAGGACTTCTTGTCATTATCTCCTCCACCTGCATCTTTAATTCAGGTGTGCAGACAGATGGTCGTCTGTTCCTGGGAGCATTTTGAACCGATCCTGTACGCCGCCATTTTTCAATCAATTCCTGAATGGTGCTTTTTGCTGGACAGAACGTCCTGGAAATTTCTCCCGAAACAAATTCTTTGTTTTCACAATAGATCCAGTGAGAATGAACCCTTCAACAATGGCAACACGCTCGGGTATCGAATACGGCATTATCACACACTAACACTCACCCGGCTTAACGCAACGAGGCCTTTTTCTCAACTGGTTTCGACAAGTTTCACTGGCTGCGGCTGCACGTGACTGCTGCAGGTCACGTAAGTCGACCCGACCTCGACACGCCATCTCTTGGTAGGAAGGTAGATTATTTAAGTGTTCCAAAAACACAATATACCAGAATATTACGACGGGCCGGTTTTACGTGCCGCACCCTGTACTATGAGCTACGTACGTGCTGCTACCTATACTCAAAAGTACCACATTCTCTTTCCTCCATGTAGGTATTCCTTCCAGCTCCAAGGTACATTACAACGTCGAAAAAAGATTTCCCCCATTATTTTGATATAACTCCAACAAGCATCCTTTTAGAAAATTTCTTCAGCAATGACAAAATCAAAACATAACTGGGCTACACTAGCACACTATTTTGGTATATTCACAATAGCAATGTAGTTTTTCGTAGCTGAAAGGTAAGGGACGGTTTAACAACTCCAAGGGAGAGGAAAACCTCTCGAAATGTATCTCTCGAAGAAAATTCACCTAACGGATAGATCAAGTATACTGTCCAATCGTATTTCTTTGTATCGTTATGCAACGTGTACAACATCTCATGTTTCGTCCATTTTTGTTGCTTCTGGACACAGAAGTGTTATATTTAACGGAAATACATATTACGAGAAAGAAACCCTTTAGTGCAGCTTAGTTTTGCCCAATATGTATTCACGCAATATTTGGAAATCTCTGTATCATGTGGAGAATCCCTTGTACATTCTTTCATCATATATGGTCTTTTCATTTTTGGATATTACTTGTTATGTTTCTTTACATGCCACCTGACTGTCCTATGCAGAGTCGTTTTAAACTTAATCTGGATCAAAGTTATTTTTTTTTCTATTTTCACACACTTAACTTGGACAGAAAGCCGTTGATTTATCATTCGTTACCATTAACCTAGAAGATATAACTGTGATACGTTAAATACTTCTTTTCATTTAAATTCTTCTTCCGAGAGTTTATTCTGTGCTGAGACAAAACAGATCGATCACACATGTGTATCTCTCTTTCTTTCGAATTCTAAGTGTTCTAATTTGAACGATGTACTATTAATTTTGATTGTGAAATCTTGTACCTGATTATTGTTGATTTTCCTCATTCTACCTTTAATAAAGTACTCGAAGGAATACTCCAATTACTTTGGGAGTCACCCTTGCACCGACACTATACTATATCCGATTGTACACTAATGAAATTACGATTAAAAAAAAAAAATGGATATTTTTTTTACCCGACTTCGATCCGATGTTTGTTCTTGAGTTATGGCTGCTTTCACATTTTTCTGACAAATTTTCGGGTGATCAAGACGCCGAAAGGAGTCATTTTTACACCCGAGGTGGTGTATATTTTTCGTTTTGTCTCGGTGTCAGGAATCACCTCCCAAAATTTGTTATATTAATTACGTTACACCCTGTATATATAGGGAGCTATTTTATGTATTAAAATCACCAATTTTATTTAGAAACGTAAGTAGCTAAACTGTGGAAACGTCTTTACTAGAGAAAGACTTTTAGTTCTTGTAATAAATCTTTTGTCAAACAAAATGAAGCTGAATATATACCAATAAATCAATATAGCTATATTTTTGAAACACAATAGGCACTAATTATTCGCCCACTGCTGTAAAACATACAGGAACAATCAAACTTGTAAGTAAAGAGCTTAAAAATCTTGAATTGTTTAAACTGCGCTATAATGTGATATTTCACAGGCCGCCTTTTAGAAGGGCGCACTAAAAGCCACTATGTAAATTTACTATAGAGAACTGGTATACAGAACAACAACTAAAACCTCTTATCTATAATGTTATGTTTCGCAGGCCGCTTTATGAGCAGGGCCCACTGTACTCTTCACAGGTTCTTTATCAACAGTAATAATATGTATTTATTGAACAGAAGTATGTAATGCAGAAGAATAAAGAAATTTATCTTTGATGTGGTTTCGCAAGGGCGCCTTATGTAAAGAGCGCTCTGTACGTATCACGGGTTCTTTACCAATAAAAATTAAGAATTTATTATAAAGAAAACTTGTACCTTTATTCATAATATAATGATTTGGAGGGCGCACCGGGACATGTCCCGGTGGGCTAGCACGGGCCTGTCAGTACCGTAAAATGGCGGAACATTGGCAAGTTTGTTAAGTTATATATATATATATATATATATATATATATATATATATATATATACGATTTTTTCAGAAACTAAGGCATGTACCGAATTAAAGCTGCCATTTTTAAATTGAGGTAACTTTATTACGCATTGTATAAGTTTATGTTTTACATGTATTGATAGCACGAACATTAACTTAGAAATTAATATACTTTTCATTGTTTTATGTTGCAGGGTACAGATACAGCAATGAATGAAAGAGATCGCCGTCAAAGAGTCGTCGACAAATGGCTCCAAAATCCTTGTCGCTCGTGGAGTTTTATTGCGAAGGACCTAAAAATGCCGCGCAGGAACTGTCCAAACCATACTGACACAGTACATTACGACTCAATCGATCGAACGACAACCACA
Source organism: Thermobia domestica (assembly GCF_964235325.1). Lineage (NCBI taxonomy): Eukaryota > Metazoa > Arthropoda > Insecta > Zygentoma > Lepismatidae > Thermobia > Thermobia domestica. Next base: position 121,559,331 of record NC_137455.1, read on the forward strand.
CAATCGAAATCCTTACGGCCCACATGACCCTCAACTTCACAAAAGGATCGTGAGTGCCATAAAGAAGAAGCCTAGTGCTTCGGTCGGGGATTGTTTCCAGGAAGTGCAACACAAGCGTCAGCATGGTGCAGAGATCGAAGCAACGCGAAAATATGAGGACATACAAAAAACAGAAGATGCCAAGAGTTTCAGAAAATCAGCGCACCGTCATCACATCACGTGCTCGCAGACTCTATGATTACCTCGGACGCGAAAATCGTCACATCATTATGGACGACGAAACCTACGTCAAGGCCGACTTTTCAGCCCTTCCTGGCCAACAATTCTATATTGTCTCACCTGGACAGCATCTCCCACGAACCGAAACAACGGTCGCAGTGGGGAAATTCGACGAGAAATATCTTGTGTGGCAGGCGATCTGCGAGTGCGGAGAAAGGAGTTCAGTTTTTGTCACGAAGGGTGCGGTGAACGCACAGATCTATGTCCAAGAATGCTTCCAAAAGCGACTGCTGCCACTAATTCGAAAGCACGATGTCCCCACTATATTCTGGCCTGATCTCGCCCCAGCCCACTACGGCAAAGCGACGATAGAATTCATGAAGAACAACGGGATCTAATTTGTCAAAAAAGACATGAACCCACCTAACGCCCCGCAGTGCCGACGTATCGAGCGTTATTGGGCGCGAGTGAAAGGCGTTTTGAGGAAGACAGGTGAAGCTACGAAAACCATTCAGGAGTTTCAGCGAAAGTGGATTGCTGCTGCCAGGACGATCAAGAAAGTGTCTGTCGAAATCCTCATGAAGGGAATCCGTAAGAAGCTGAGCCATGAATACAATCCATGAACTCTTTGCATTGTTTCTTTGAGCATACTTTAAGTCAATTACTTGCTCTCAATAAATGTAAAACAGAAATTTGTACAATGCATAATTTAATTCAGTACATGCCTTATTAAAGATTCATTTCTTTGAAAAAAAAAAGTCAACATGACATTTGAACCTTCCTTTTGTAATATCTGTAAAATCTTTTTTCAAAATTCGAATTTGTACCTACATTAAAAAAAAAAAAAAAAAAAAAAGTTCTTGGTGCCAATTTTATCCCGTATACGGGTAACTTTGGCAAGTCATTTATAAGGCTTGATTTTAGAAAATTTACTCAATAGAGGCTACATTGGCACCTAAAAACATTTATAAAAATATTTGACTATATTTTTAGTTTATTAAAACCATTAATTGTATAATTTATATATAGGAAAACAGACTTCCTAGATTACAAAAATTGAATGAAGAAAATTACAAAAATAGAATGTTGAATCATTATAACAGAATTTGAGGTGTTCAATTAAGGATACTGGTGTTGCACATTGGACATTCATAATAAGGGTCTGTAGCAGTGGTGCCCGAAGAAAATTTTCTAGGTGGGCATCTCCATGGTTGCTATATTACGCATATATTTTCGTGAGCCAGGGGGGCCCGGGCCACACCCTGCTCCCCTGGACGCCCATGGTCTAGTGTTCTCATTACAATTGCCACACATCCAATTTAAACAGTTCACACAGTGAACCCAATTCGGACCTGAATAATTACTCCAGACATATGAACAAGAATGGCATTGGTCTTTATTTAATGAGCTGTTTGCAACCGGTAATTGTTGAAAAGCAGATCAAATTAAAAAAGAGCTAAAAAGAGAAAAAAAATTTGCCATAAAACAGCTTTCCCAAATTTATCCTGCTCTATGCCAACGTTACCCCATTTTACGGTACCTTTACAAGGGCCAAAGGTAAAGGGTTTGTTATTTACTGTTATTCACTTGCACAAAACGGGACAAATACTATATTTTGCATCTACTGACGGAATGGCCGGGATATGCCCCTAAAACGGGACTGTCCCGGTCAAAACGGGACGTATGGTCGCCCTAGCAAGAACTCACAATTAAATGGTGGCAATTACGTAAACGGAAATTCCTACAAAAGTTTCTTTTTTGTTTGTTTTTCGATGATCTTTCCAATGATATACAAAATGACATACTTTGTTTTTAAAATTTTCGGGCTCCATGATAGAGAACCCTGTGGAGCTATCAGAGCGCTCTACTGTATTTGATGCATCCTCTGATATTTCACTTTTTGTTTCATTCTTTTATCGTTTGTGATTTGTAAGCACTGAACATTTTACATTAATCTCTGAATCACCTGGTATTTATGTATGTGTGGAACTGCTTCATAAATATACATGGACCACTGCTTTTCAACTCCGCACACCAGTAAGCTGGGATGAAGTTTAGTCATTTTTGCGAATATCTAGCATCGAATTATCTTTAGCAAATGTAATTTCAGCTTTGCTTCTTAATATTATAATTTAAGGTATTTCCTTTAATTTTTTGATGGAATTTACAAGTTAATATAAGACATTTGTTGAACATAAGATATAAAGAAACTTTACTTTAAAAAAAGAAATAGAAAATAGAAAAGGTCTGACGCACTTTAAATCTAGGGACTAGTGGAATGTTTCCTGTTTTTAATGTTTCCTTTCTTATACTAGATTCTGGAAAGTTCACAGGTGTTACTCAGTATGGTAAAACGAGAATCAGCGACTCTGGAAGAAACCAGCAAGAAGCATGTAATTGACCACCGGAAGGATAAAACAAGTACAAGTAAGTTATTTTTTAAATATATAAACAAATGTATAAATGCCTGTTAAGCCCACTGGTGCCAAGGTGCATTTACGTATAGTAATTAGTAGATTGTTTCAGGCAAGAACAATACAGAAGATTGTCCATGATTATTTTTTAAATAAACTTTTTAACTACTTACTTGTCCACAGGAGCGTCGGAACCGGGGGAGGGGAAATGGTGGCAGCTGCCCCCCCTGAAATTTTCATGGAGGGCAAGATACTCGTTTTGCCCCTCCACTTTCAGACTGTAAAAACATCACACAAGAGTGATTATATGAACTAAATTTTGTTTCTTTATGGTAATGTGAAAAAATTCTCTATTCCAGATTCATCTTTCTCTTTTTCTTACCCCATATTAGACAGAAAGATTTAGGAAAAAGAATTGAAAATTATCTTTCTTTCCATTGCTGTACATTCTTAAAACACTGTAAATTGTTTAAGTAATCGTAAGTCTGCAATATGAAACGAGTCGTTGAGCGAGATTTTAAAGTTCAAAAAAGATAATAGTTTAAATGCGTAACAGGCCATTTAAATATATTTTCTATAAATTTAAATTATTCTTACAAACAAATACAGAATGCAGTAAGTTTTATAGTGAGGAAATATGTATTCCTTGTGAGCACTAATGAATGACAGTATTTAGGACGTTCTTGCTTGAAGAGGGGACAGGGGGAGACACATTCACAAACGTCAGCAAACACCTCCGACAAATGTGTATGCGTAGGTGGGTCCTGGGACTCCAGACCTTCCCCGAAATTCCGACTTTTCTGTATATTTAATTAATATAATCTAACCTCGTGTTGGATTTTCGCGTGTTACAAGTCCCGTTCTTCTGTGAAAACATTTACTGTCAACATCGTAATATTGGTAATAATGTTTCGTGAATAATTATTAAACATTTTTGTGTTAAAAGTGCAAGCATAAGGTGAAAAATGAGTAACCTATATTCATTCTTAGAAAGTAGCAAAAGTCGATTATAGCGTTTGTGCAAAGGGCTGTATTTAAGCAGTTAATGATATCTCTATGTCCTAATTATGTATGAGTCGAGACACGATTTTCTGGTAATTAAGAATTCGTAAATTCGTTATAAAAATATGCGTAAAACGGGATAAAATCGGAGAATAAAAATTCAATGTAAGAACACTATTTTCCTTGGCAATTACAGTTAGTTACCTTTTATTTCACCTTAATTTCCACTCATCACTCATCATGACATGTAAAACAATATTCGAATTTTTAAAAAATAGCACTAAGCATCCTCATTGAATAAAGAGTTGAAACTTGTAAAGTTCTAGATAACTGGCCCAACATATGAAGTACAAAGAACAGTGCAAGGAATAAAATTTTAAAAGCAGTCTTCTATTTCCATCATTTAAAAAAAAAAAAAAAAATTAAAAAATTCTCTTGTGATAATTTCGTGAGATCAAGAAAGCTGAAATAGTGTGAACTGGATAATAATGAAAATAAAACCGTAATCAAAACGTTTGAATGGAAATACATTTTGATTGCTTGATTAAATTGTAAGGTTCTTTGTCAGCAGTGGCTATATAGGACGGGACCTACTGTTTAAAGTGGACTTCGAACTATTACTCGGGTTTGTAACCGAGGCTTTAGTCTAGTAGGTTTTGAACCAGCGATCGCGCGCGCCAAAACGAGCTCTTAGTCATGTGACCACGAAGGATCTATGAATACAAATTCATGTCACGTGATTTTCACACATTTTCACGCTAAACAAAATCAGCGCGTATGAAGAAAACACGTGTAAGTTTTCACCACTAAAAGTTTACTCACGGTCAAGTATGCAGAAGGGATAAATAAGGAGTGTATCAAAAAGTAGTTAGCAACATTGCATATGTCAGGAAAGTCAGAAGAAAAGATAAAAAGTGAAGCAAACCCACATTTTTATTAATAGAGAACCTCTATGTATCTACATGACAAAGAAAATACAACTTACATGTCCCGTCGTACATATGAACGCAGTTTCTGTTTAATTCCAGCCATTAACCGTTGCACAGTCTCGACGGTGCATTTCCTCGATGCTTCAGCCCAGTTTCTCTTGAAGTCCGCCATGTTGCGCACTGGTTTATTATTCTTTCGGAAGTTGCATTTGACAATTGTCCAATATCTTTCGATTGGACGGAGTTGTGGGCAGTTTCGTGGATTCATGTGTTTCCCTACAAACTCGATGTTCTGTTCATTGAGCCACCGTACTGTCGTCTTAGCATAGCTTGCTGTTGCTAAGTCGGACCAAAACAAGGGGGGATTGCATGCCTTTTATACAATGGCAGCAGTCTTTTTTGTAGACATTCCTTTCGGTACACTTCTGCGTTTATGGTGAATTCTGCATTAAAAAATACCGGAGCGCAAACCACAGGGGCAGATTGCCTGCCATACCGGTACTTTTTTCCCAAATTTTTGCACGTCAACGTACCTCTGTGCAGCACATACATCCCCAGCATTACGTGCAGTATAATATTGGGGTCTCGGAAGTGTTTTTGAGTCCTCTTTTACGTACGTTTCATCGTCCACCAACACACATCGCTCTGGTGACTTTACGATGTTGTCATACAGCTTGCGGGCTCTTGTTTGTACCGTTTGTCTCTGCTTTGGTGTTTGTTTCTCACGTTTTTGCTTCTTATAGGTCTTCAAATTATGTCTGGCCTTGATACGCTGAATCATTCCTATGGACGTTCTCGCTTTGGTAGCCAAATCCCGCACAGACATTGATGGATTTTGGTGTATCAACCGCACAACTTCACGGTTTTTTCGCCCGGATCTCGGCATATCTTCAAAGCTGTAATGTTCACCGAATTTCTCAATGACCGATTTCACAGTTGTATGATGAACCCACACTTTTTTCCTATCTGATTGTATGTTATGCCTTTGACGGTGCACCAATTGTGCAGGATTTCCCACTTCACTTCCCGTTTCACACGCGACATTTCCCATTCAACTCGGAACACAGCAACAAGCACGCAGCTTTCCGTTTACAAGACTTCAACTGACCAGGTGCTTCCAGGTTTTGCCGTCTATGCAGCCTCACAAGTGCACACCGACACCCCCAATGTTGCTAACTACTTTTCGATACACTCCTTAATGGTAATGAATAAACTGCAAAAGCGTCGAAAAATTGTCACTTTTCCGTAAATTTCGTGAAATATCGAGACTTGTTACAAATTTCGCTAATTCGACAAAATTTCGTGTTTAATCGCTAGCGTTATATAGATTAATAAATATTGAAAATATATATGTATATATCATCCAGTTTCTACTTTGTATTCCAATCTCTGCGAGATCCATCTTAATATTGTCTTCCCATCTGCGCCTAGGTCTTCCTAATGGTCGTTTTCCGATTGGTCTTCCAGTCAAGACTTTGAAAGCGTTTCTACTTTCTTCCATTCTAGCTACATGACCCGCCCACCTAAGCCTCCTAGACTTGACGACCCTAATAATGTTGGGTAAACCGCATAAATTATGTAGTTCCTCGTTATGAAGTTTCCGCCATTCCCCATTCCCGTTCCTCTTGGGTCCGAATATTCGTCTCAGGATCTTGTTCTCAAATACTTTCAGTCTATGTTCTTCCCTCAGAGTAAGTGACCATGTTTCGCATATATATACAGGGTGTCATTTTTACCTTTATCGTTCCACGGATCGTGCTCAACTAATACTTTTATTAAGTACAGAGTCGAGTGTAGCCAACAATGTATGGGGACATAACAGCAGTTAAATGTGTCAGGGAAAGTTTGCTATTTTTATCGTGACCAATCTTCTGTATTGTATGAAGAATTGCTTGTGAGCAACGATGCGACTTACTGTACGCTAAGGGAGACGGATGATTGAGGCAAATGGATGACGATGCAAAATTTGGTGAAATGAGAATGTGGGAAGAAACGGAAGTATCCAAGAAAACTCAGACACGATGTTGTCTACCACACACTTACTTGGCTGGAGATCGAACCAGGGGCCCCATACATCAGCGGTAAGTGCTTTACTACCGAGACATGTTGCTCTTACACCTCTTCCCTCCTTCATTCATGAGATCCAAATGATTCCAACTAGTATACTAATGTTAGTATTGCGTGGCTTTCGGGACATTTGCGGACAGCAATCCCTTCTGGTATACTCTTTGCATAGCTGTAATTGAATGCGTTAACCAGTAATTCTTCACAAGGAAGAACAATTGCTATACCTTGTACTATATCTTTACAGTGTCTAACGAAATTGACGGGAAAAGCTGCCACGCCCTATGAATACATGCTTCATCTCTTGACATGGGAATGCCAGTTCATCTCTGACACAATCAAACTTCTAGGGCTGCAGTTCAATCCAAAACTAAAATGGCCATTTGCGATGTATCCCCGTGAATAAATAATTTTATATATATATATAGGGTGAGTCAACCGTGTTGGACATCCTTATAATTCAAAGCCGGGAGGAAACAAGTGAAAAGTAAATATGGCAACATAATGGGTGAGGAGCCGAAACTTTAGAGGTATATGTCGATCATGACTGGCATCTTGGATTCATATTCAATAACACTAGCTCAAGCACACGAATGCAGTTTTTTTTTTTGGGGGGGGGGGGGTGTTCGGGAGTGCATGCCACAGTGCAAGTTCTATCAGGGTGGTATCTACTAGTCGGGAAAACCTGGAAAAGTCAGGGAATTTTCTGTACATTTTGAAAAGTTTTGCCATACTTAGGTTTATTTCATCGCTTTTACATTTTATCTGCACAATGTTTGCAAAACAACTTTTCGCTACAGCAGAACTCGTCATACAATGAAGGACTTCCGAAAGGAGTTGGCAATCGTTGCGTCTGGAGCTCGTGGTTCCTGATGTCCAGGGGTGTAGTAGCTAGGCTATTGCAACCGGTGACCCAAAATAAAGTCCTATATAACACTTGTTCTGATCTTGTTGATTTTATTGTAGTGATAAGTAAGCCTAAATATGTATGGTTAACTCTATTTAAATCTAATGTATGTACGCATTATAATATAATGCGTACATACATTAGATTTAAAACTCCTATTCCATTTCCTCCATATATCCCATTTTCAGTGCAGTTTGCCGTTCTACGTGTCTTTTGTGATGTTTATTATTATTTTACAGATAATTCTATGTATATTTTTAGTATACTAGTAACTTTAATAAGACATTTTTTTTTGTTGTAGAATAATAAAAAATTTAATAGTAGTAAATCACTTGAATAGTCCAGTTTATGTAACTGAGTATACCTCATGAGTAAGTGGTATGAAATGTAAAATCTGTATACGCATTTTTGTGTATTATGATGTATATTTTATCATTCACACTTTTTGTATTTGAATATATATAGCAAATATTAATATGAATGGTATATATTCCAAACTATTTCGTGTTGAGATTTGCTCTTCTTGCACAAGAAAACATCCATTTATAGATGTTAAAATTGAAGAGTATCTCATTTTTGCCAAAAAGTGACATTGGCCCTTTTAGACCCAAGCCACAGATATATATATATATTAGTTGTATTGAAACAAGGAGCCGAGAGGGATGCCCATCAAAAAATACATTGTATTTAACAATATAAGCCAGCAATAAATAGGAACTTATTTTAGCGTTGTTCATATTTATATAACAGCTGTCGTATCTAAGAGAACAGATTGTAAAACTACAAGTATTTAGAAAATAGCGATTACTTATCTTCTCTAAAATAGTCTGAAAAATTTTCTGTTTCAGTATACGAGGGCTATCCAGAAAGTAGATTATGTTTTGGAATAAAAAATCAACAAAGTATAGGAAACAAATTTTATTATATACAGATGAAAGCCACACACAAATACTACTTTTCGACATAGTCACCATTCAAATTATGGCATTTATCGTAGCGAAGTACGAGCTTGGAAATTCCTTCGTCGAAAAATTCGGCCGCCTGCGACTTCAACCACTTCGTTACCTCTTCTTGCAGCTGTTCGTCGTCATCAAAACGCTGCATAGCCAGCCACTTCTTCATTGCTGGGAATAGGCTTGGTGCCAGGTCGGGACTGTACGGCGGATGAGGAAACAACTCCCACTGAAAAGATTCAAGAACTTCACGCGTGACATTTGCCGTGTGGGGCCGGGCGTTGTCGTGAATCAACAAGATCTTAGAGCTCAACATTCCTCTGCGCTTGTTTTGAATTGCTCTTCTGAGGTTTTGCAGAGTTTGGCAGTACCTTGGAGCGTTTATTGTAGTGCCTCTTTCCAGGAAGTCCACCAAAATCACACCTTTTCTGTCCCAAAAAACAGTCGCCATCATCTTCCTTGCCGACATTGTTTGCATGCATTTCTTGGGTTTTTGGGGAGAACCTGTGTTCCCCCACTGCATTGATTGCAATTTCGTTTCACAGTTCACGTGTTTCACCCATGTTTCGTCACCAGTAACGATGCGATCGAGTAAAGAGTCACCATCCTTATTGTAGGCGTCCAAAAAGTGCAACGCTGCAGCCATTCGCTGATTTTTGTGGTCCTCTGTCAAGATTTTTGGAATCCATCTTGCACAAAACTTGTGGTAACCAAGCTTTTCGATGATGATTTCGTGCAACAAACTTCGCGAAATTTGTGGAAAACTCAAAGAAAGTTCCGTTATTGTGAACTTTCGATTTTCACGGACTTTAACATCGACTTTTTCGACAAGTTCGGCAGTCACTTTGCTGGGTCTCCCACTTCGATCTTCGTCGTGAACATTGGTTCGGCCATTTTTAAATCTTATGACCCACTGTCGCACTCCACCTTCAGTGATAATGTTGTCCCCATACACTTCACACAGCTGCCGATAGATTTCTATCGGTTTACAGTCTTTTGCTGTCAGAAACCTTATTACTGCACGCACCTCGCAGCTCGCGGGATTTTCAATTAACGCAGACATTTCAAACCGTCACAGTATCTTAACGGAGCACAGCACGAACCTCTCACTAGCACGGCTAGATGCCGACTGAGCTGCGCAACGCTCTGACCCCAAGATGGCCGCGCTAGCCCCGCCCCTAGCGGACACAGACGAAAACGTAATCTACTTTCTGGATAGCCCTCGTAGAATACCTGGAAAAGTCAGGGAATTTTATTTGTCTGAAATAGTGGACACCCTGTCTATGTGGTTTCCAACCCGTGCAATGCATAATTGTAGTCGCCGCAACCATTCTGACTGTACATGGAGATGTCGGATGAAATTTGGTCACAGGCGTGCTGGATGCGTGCCTCAAAGTTTCTCAAATCGCGGATTCCCTCAGCATACACAATCTGCTTAAGATACTCTCACAGATAAAAATCAAGGGGCGTTAGACTGGCTAGATATTTACTGCTGCCGAATCCTTATAGTAGGTTTTTCGCTTTTGGTATAGTGCAACCATAAAAGACTTTCAACGAACAAAATTGAAGCTTCTAGACAGAGGCACAGATTTATTGAGGTAGAGGAAGAACACGCCTAAAATTGGCGTTTCTGCTATTATATGAGTTGTTGGCGTCCAAATCAGGTGAATTCCTTTTTCCGACCGTTCAACTATGTTTCATTTGAATAAGGACCTTTGTACACAGTTAGCAACATTACATGTTCTGTTTTTGTTTTTATTTTCTAAACATTAACTACGAGGGCAGATCAATAAGTAACACAACAATTTATGTAGACGAAAATGTAATAGAACAATATCGTGTAACACCAAGAAAATAAACAAAGTAAAGCTCATATCAAAGCTACTTTTCAGCATAGCCGCCAAGTTTCTCAATACTTTTCTTCATCCTAGGACAAGTTTCAAAAATACTGTTCCATCTTGCGGGAATATGGCAATTTGCACATCGCCTACTTAACTTCGTTATTAGAACTGAAACGTTGGCAGGCGAAGAATGTTTTCATCATCCATAAAGATGATAGTCTGAAGGTGCCAAATTAGGATTGTACGGCGCCTGCTCGAGCACCTCCCACCCAAACTTCTCGAGTTTCTCATAAACAGAAGTAGCAATATAGAGACGTGCATTGTGATGGAGTTCGGTGTTTCCGGCCTCAATGTTAGAGCGTTTGCAGCATTCACAGTGGCCTCTCATGTTGGAAAATCCATCAGCAGAACTCCTTGCATATTCCTAACTACTATTAACACCTTTTTCGTAGAATGAGTCACCTTGGATTTCTTCTTTGTCGACGAATCGATATGATTTTTTTTTCCATGGATGCCTGATTTGTTTCATGAGTAGTGGTAGCCCAGGCCTCGTTACATGTAACGGTATGTTCCAACAGAGGATGTCCTTCAGCGTACCATGCCAGGTGGTCCGGACACGCCATCATTCGCTGCCCTTATGAACGTCTCTGAGGTTCTTTGCCACCCTCTGAGTACTCATTTTATGAAAATTCGGATTGTCGTGCACCACATCATACACTGTACGTGTACGAAATGTTGAATATGCTCGAAGATGTATTCACCGGTCATGGCCGTGATATTCTGTTTGCTTTGAGCTGTTACTGGACGCCCGGTACGTGGTTGCCGATTACGTGCGAGCTTCAAAGTACTTTTTTCAATTTTCACGTCCCAGATCAGTATAATATCCCGTAAAAATGTATACTATATTTATTGATCCGTCCTCGTAAATCTAATATAGGTGAAAATAAAATTCCTATTATAAATCTGATTTATAAAATGCATTGTACTTTTCAGATATTATTGAAGAGGCTATTTAAGAAGAAAATCAACTTTGAGAAGTTTCTCAGATATTCAAAATTTAACAAGAGCTTCTAACAAAGCTTGCTATTTTTACACGGGAAGTGAAAAATATTCTAAATTATTGTAATGTAAATATGAAATATTTTTAAAACTGTATAAATTCTTGGCAATAACAGTTATTTTATTAAAAAATCTCAAAGGTGTTTTATTGCAGATTAAACATAACAGTTTCTTTTAAATCGTAGATTAAGTAGTGCCTGATTTTTAAAGAGCATGTGTCACGTCGCATTGAGTTTTCCTGATACAATAAATAGTAAATGGTTTAAAGTGCTTATCACCAAATCGCAGATCACAAGTTTGAATTTTGGCCTTTGGCCTCATTACCTAGAACGTGTAGTGGGCACGCAGCATGCATATTTGTTTCACTAGATTTCGTTTTCCCGTTGGACTTCAATGCGTTAAAATGTGCTGCAAGTAGCTAAGAAGCTCTGCTTCACTTTACGATGGTTACTGTTAGTAAAAGACGAAAAAGTTGCTAAATATTGTTATTGCAGCATTGTATAATAGTCTAACTTGCTATTTATTCTAATATGCAATATATATATCCTGCAGGATAACAATTATTGACAATCATCTATTCTGGGATGTGCATTATATCGTTCCTTGAGCTAAAGTAAATTATTTATTGATGTTTCAATAGACTTCCCTAATATTTAGGGTGATCGATTAGAAATGCCAGGGAAGTTATATAGGTATAGATTATATATCCAGAATATACAGGGTGGCGCGTATTGTATCTACCAGTTGCAGTTGGCAACCCTGATCAAATGCGCGTACGAATGCTGCGCATGCTTACGGCACTGAATAGCAGGGCCTCTGGCAATTAGTTTACCATGGAGCGGTGGTCTGTGCAGACGCGAATTGCGGCGGTGGAAGCCTTTATCCGAACCGGTTCTGTCAGTGAGGCTCAGCGGGCACTGCGACGAAACAGTGATGATCGCCATGTTGCTATACCCGAGAGACACAGTATTCTGACAAGTAAACCTTACGTTTGGGTGAATCGAGTTGCTGACTGAGACACATATGAGAAAGTAGTACTAAATGTGGTTAGTATTTCAGTGAAGTTGTAGGTGCGAAGCTCCAGGGGTTTAGGAGATACAGCTACCAGAACATCACATGGAAGTACAGAATAGTCTGCATACAGTTGGAGGTAAAAGCTCTGTAAGACCTCTTGTAACGACAAAAGGTGAATAACAAATATATGGGTATATATTAGGACTACGGGGAAGTCACATAGTAAGGGTATACCTGACGGCGGCCATCTTGAAATACGCCATTTTGAATTAAAGTTAAGATTTTAAAATAGGAATAGGGTCATGTGATACATGATTTAAGGTGCAAATTTAATCAGAAGAACAATGGTCACGTTAATTTTGAGTCACGCACAATTGGAAAAATGTAACAGGGAAATTAAATATTGTTGCAGTATATGTATTAGTCCTTTACCCCACCTTGTAAATTTTGTTTTAATGATAATAATTAAATAAAAAGCAGGTGGATAAATATTAGGTCTATAGTAAAAGTTGCCTTGATGGTGGCCATGTTCAAATCCGACATTTTGAAGCAGACAAAATTTTTAAACAAAATGCATAACAGTGATACCTTATTAATAGCAAATTTTACCATAACTGCAACGGTATAACCATTTTTGCTTTATCATTAACCAGCACAAAATTAAATGGATCACTCCTTACGACTACCGCTTTGACGGAATTGTTAACGACAGATGTGTCAAGTGTAACTCGATTGCCTTTGTCAGGTGTGCTCACTGTGAGCAGAGCATTTGTGCAAGTGATGCACTCTTTTCGGAACTACATATTGATTCTATTAATTGATGACTTTTCTGGAAAAAAGACCCAAGTTCAATTATGAATCAATTCCTCTTTGGTCATTTTTCCTTAAATTAGCAACTTGTGAATGCGATAACAAATGCTGGTTCATGATAAAGCAAAAATGGTTATACCGTTGGAGTTATGGTAAAATTTGCTATTAATAAGGTATCAATGTTATGCGTTTTGTTTAAAACTATTGTCTGCTTCAAAATGGCGGATTTGAACATTGCCGCCATCAAGGCAACTCTTACCATAGACCTAATATTTATCCACCTGCTTTTTATTTAATTATTATCATTAAAACAAAATTTACAAGGTGGGGTAAAGGATTAATACATATGCTGCAACAATATTTAATTTCCCTGTCACTTTTTACCAATTGTGCGTAACTCAAAATTAACGTGACCATTGTTCTTCTGATTAAGTTTGCACCTTAAATCATGTATCACATGACCCTATTCCTATTTTAAAATCTTAACTTTAATTCAAAATGGCGTATTTCAAGATGGCCGCCGTCAGGTATACCCTTACTATGTGACTTCCCCGTAGTCCTAATATATACCCATATATTTGTTATTCACCTTTTGTCGTTACAAGAGATCTTACAGAGCTTTTACCACCAACTGTATGCAGACTATTCTGTACTTCCATGTGATGTTCTGGTAGCTGTATCTCCTAAACCCTTGGAGCTTCGCACCTACAACTTCACTGAAATACTTACCACATTTAGTACTACTTTCTCATATGTGTCTCAGTCAGCAACTCGATTCACCCAAACGTAAGGTTTACTTGTGAGATGGGTGAGACAGTGGCGGGCCACAGGTAGTGTTGTGAACCGGAAATCACCAGGTCGTGGACGAAGTGTTCGAACAAATGTAAACTTGGAACGAGTGCGCGTAGCGATGGAACGCAGTCCCAAACGTTCAGCACGGCAACATGCACGAACATTACATTTGACACGACGTTCATTGGGTCGTTTGCTGGGTGATTTGAAGTTCCATCCGTATAAACTGCAGGTGGTACAAGAGTTGAGAGCCATTGATAAGGAAAACAGACTCAATAACTGCCAGAACATTCTTGAGTTGATTAACCGAGATCCACTGTTCCTCCAACAACTTTTGATGTCCGATGAAGCAATCTTCCACCTGACTGGGTATGTTAATAAGCAAAACTTCCGGTATTGGTCTCAGGAGAATCCTCGTTCATTACATGAAAAGCCTCAAGGTAGCCCAAAAGTTGTGGTATGGTGTGCAGTTGGAATGTGTGGCATTATTGGTCCCTATTTTTTTGAGGATGACGCCGGACATGCAACAACTGTAAATTCCGACCGCTACTGCCATATGTTACAGACGTTTCTCATTCCGGAATTGCAGGAAAGGGGTGTGATCAATAACGTTTATTTCCAGCAAGACGGTGCTACGGCACACACGGCACGCCAAAGTATGTCTATACTCAGAGAAACATTTCCAAACCGCGTGATATCCCGATTTGGCGATGTCTCATGGCCATCCCGTTCCCCAGATTTAACAGCTCCTGATTACTTCCTCTGGGGATATGTTAAGGAAAGGGTCTTTGCCAATCGCGTGAAGACAATTGACGAACTGAAGACTGCCATTCGTCATGTGATAAGTTCCATTCCACAGGATACGTTAATGCGTGTGATGAATGCCTTCCCACGTCGCCTGCAGCAGTGCATCCAGGAAAAAGGCGGACATTTACAGGACGTTATTTTTAAAGTTTAGTGAGCTCCTTCGACAAGTGTTGTACAGTGTACAAATTGCCAGTCCATATACTTATATTCCATAACAGTTTTGCATTAAAACTTGCATAACACACCTTTGTATTTTCATTTGAAGTTGGTAGATACAATACGCGCCACCCTGTATATACTGGATATAAAGAATAATTACAGTATGCATGGGACGTAAGTTATTTAGACGCCTTTTGCTTATAGAAACGTTTTAAAATACATTGGTGATTACAAACTACTCTGAATTTGTAAAATCAGATACATCAATTTAGTTATGTATTGGTTAAAGATATCTTATAAAAATACAGATATAACACATGGAAACTGAGTACGTGTCGTTATTCGCACATTAGCAGTAATGGACTTTAAACCTGTATGGCACATTAATTGGTTACAGTTAAGAATAAAGTTCCATTTTTTTTTTTTCATGCAGATGTATTTGATGCAAACTATCACAGGATATTCAAACTATTTATTTTTTCCTTTCCAAAATGTACAATTTCCTTAACATATAGCAACATTACAATAGCTAGTAATTGTTAAAAGAAATTGCAAGTGGAACATTTTCTTTTCATCGATCCTTAGTCCACCAACTCTGGTAAAAGTCGGATGAATTGCTATTCGATGAGATCCAATTTAATACATCCATAGTATTTTTCAACTGGCCAATTCTAGTTAGGAAGCTATACATTTCCACACCTTTGTTCACTAAGAGCGGTTACAAAATCTAGTTTTCCAGAAGAAGAAGAAGGAAAAAATGAAAGCAAGATGTAAACTGCAGCAACTCTGAAAATAACAGACTTAGCGCCGTGAGAAGAGAGATACATTGATAGGTCACATGTACGTAGTAATATATCGCAAAAAGTAAAAAAATGCCGAAAATAGACACCCGCCCATAGTGAATTAAGATACGGATTTATGCATTAGAACGACGGCCTGAAAAATATAATTTAAAAATATTTTTTTAATGCTTTTGGATAAATGATTGTGTATTAATATATTCTTCGTAGGCGCCACACTAAAAAAAATTGAAAACAATTCCGTCTAAAATTGGTTGCGATTACATTATATTAATACTTGTGAAACGCTCAAAATGAGTGTTGCTGAAAGAAATATATAATATACGTATATATATATATATATATATATATATATATATATATATATATATATACGTAATCTCGAGAATCGAACCTAAGACCACCAATGCAGAGTCCACTATCCTAACCATTAACCTAACAGATCATGACGTACATGATCTTTTTTTCTTTAATGAAAGTTCAACCGTCGTATCCCAAGTGACACTTTTATGCGCACACTGAATAGCTTTATTATATAACACGTTTACAACCATTTTGTTTCCATTTTGCACTAGATTTGAATCTTCTCAGGATGTGCTTTGTGTCTGCAGTACTGGTTAACACAAAGAATAACTAACTTTCCTGCTTTGTTCGGAAACAGCTTCTCAAACGTGACAAAATCACTTTACAGTTAGTTAACCTGTTTATCTGGTGAACACATTGTAACGTTCGATTCAAAATTCTATCTGAATAGAAGGAGTATTTTAAGTCACAGCAGCAACGAGTTTACAAAGACTGCTTTAGATGAGAATTGAAAACCAAACGTAACTAATCACTGGAGGGCACAAGTTGGGTTGCCTATGCACCTGCAAAACTATTATAGCAATTTCAGTTTCAAAGTCTTATATCAATTTCTGTGGAGCGATCTGTACAGAGAGTTTTAAATGGAAGAACAGTTGAAGGAATGAACATAGAATACTGATGTTTGCTTCATTAGTTTACAATGCATTTGTCAACTAAACTCCATATTCTTAAGACAATATTGGCCAGAAATCCTAAAGGACAAACACAAGTTATTTCAGTGTTTCTAGTCACAAATTCTTATTATACAGGAAGTACTTGTTCAGTATTGAAATGCTCAAGTAATTACAGTATCATCAGTTTGCTGTTTGTTTTTATATAGATATCAAGGATTTTTATTACACATATCGAAAATGAAGGAAATGTTACTATCAAATTTTAAACTCATCTCATCACTTGTAATCTACTGGATGGATAAATACGGAATTTCATGCTTTATATCTTTTATGTAGCAGCAAGTTCTCCAGGTGCACTGAAGAAGAGGTGAGAAATGCTTTGAAACTGTACGTAGATTTTATGTCTCTCTATGTTTTACGGTAGAAGTTATTTATTACAATTAGTCGATGTGCTTCCCATCGTATCTATTAGTAATTATGGATACCCTAACTTTTTTAGCATTACCCTGACCATCGCAACTTTTGTTTCAATAGCCAAATTTATAAGAACATTTACCTGCTTTAAAATACATAGTTATCCTTTCTCGAATTTTTTTTTTTTTTTTTTTTTTTTTTTTTTTTTTTTTTTTTTTAATCTCCAGTCGCTCATTTCTAAACCAGAGGTTAAAAGGAATTTGATACAGTTCTTGTATAGATAATGACGCATCAGGAATTTTAAGGGTAAGCTTGGAAAATTTCTTTCTAATTCATTAGTGATATTTTTTCGTATCTCAAATCCAATTTTTAGATGCAAGAAAATACAGTGTAATAAATTGAGTAAATAGTACAATTCAATCAAGTACTGTCTGCAATTATTTCATGCTTCTAAGATCATTTATATTTAATTCTATCCTAATTCCCCCTGTTATGCCTGCTATTTGCTATACACTCTAGGATGGATTCTAAGAAATCTTAAAATTTTTCCTAGAGTCAAAATCTTAACATGTATAGCATTAAATCGCGTATCATTTCCTATGTTCTGAACGATCCTATGAGATTTCGATTTAAGGGACATCAGGTGAGAGTGAGTAAAAACAAATTTATTTTTTCCCCGCTAGCCATATGTGGGTGAAAGAGCAAAAATACTCCACAAAATGAAGTGTGTGCAGAACTGATAAAGTATGTTTGCTAATTTATCTTCTGATTTTCATGCTTTTTTAAGGTGTGCAATTTAACAATATAGCGCCTGGTATCAATATTAATAGGGTGTGCAGTGTAGTAACATGTATGGCACAAAAGGGTAGGATTTCCTACAAGATATGTCGTAACATTTTTCCTCAGATAAATCCTAAGATATTTCCTAGGACTTATCTCATAGTGTATAGCAGGCCTAAGTTTCATTTCTGGTTCTAAATTCGCTTTCATATAATATGCATTCTGTTTACGACTAGTTGGTTGAATTGCAATTTAGAGTCAATTTCAGCTGCATGAGGAACCTCCTCAACCGAGTCTTCCGCACCAAAGACGAGTACGCTAACCATATGGCAATGAGTGTGTTCATTATCTTCTTTACGAAACATCGTATTAGCAGAGTATTAATTATAGTCATTATATTAATTCAATATCAAAGTAAATGTTGTAATATTACATATAAATTAAAAGAAAATAATGTTTCTTTACAGTATAAGAGTAAATGTTAGACTATACAGTAAATTATCTCAAAATAGCAATGTTGAAAAAAAACGCAAATACTCGCATTACAGAACAAAGCGGGCAAGTAACGGAAGCAAAACTTGTTTATACAGAAATTTCACATAAACTCCAGATTATGTAAAACCCATTCCTCAACAATATTGGAACAATTAAATTTATAACAATAAATAGTTCCTAAATGGTTGAATGTCACTATTAGTTATTAGTACCAACTGTTCAACAATTTATAACTGAACCTTGCGCGCCACTATCTAAATAATAGTTATGTATCTGTGTTCAGCTCAGCGCATCTACGACGACTAATGTTCTTATTGTAGAAATCTATTCAGTCAGCTACAGTTAAACATCCTTCCGATTTGAAGTCTCCAAAACACGCTGGTCGTTTCTAAACATGAAAGTAAGATCAGTGTTATGAAAAAAAAAAATCGCTAGATTTAACACCCGTCGTTTTCAGTCACTCCTTACATCATGAACGAACAATTTCCTCTTCACACACGTGTCTTATATCACTCTATTGAGTATCGAGAATTCGACTATCTGGACCTATCCTTGGTCAATATTGTATCTCTTAAGTAGGGCGCTGGAATTTTTCCCAATTTTTTTTCTGCTCAGAAAGCACAAGAAACAATTTTAATGGGCTTTCACGGGTGGTTTTTATATTATAAATTTATCTTGTACAGAGACAAATTGTATGCTTTCGTAGTGTCTACAAATTGCTTAGTTTGATAGTATCTTTCGAGTGTTTATATTAATATATGTAATCATTTCAAAGTTAACAACTAAATTAATTTCTGGAAAAAAAAAAAAAGCCAAATAGCTTTCAAATCATCATAATCCTAATTGAATATCTACGGACAAATTTGTGGTACCATTGAGGTTGCCAGATTGAACTGAGGGCAATCTCGAAAACCAGCCGCAGTTTTGTAACTGGGTACATAGATTTGAAACTGAAGGGTTATTTATTTTTTATCATGTTATTTTCACCGTTACTTGTAACACTTATAACCACTAATTCTAACTACTGCCATTAGAATTAACTACTTACGAAACATATACTGCACCAAATTAAATGAAAATAATAAAACATTAGTAATTGTATAGGCACACTTTATTCATATCTTTTAGAGTTCTCGCTCCTGAAGAAAAGTTCTACTTTCCAGAACCATTTTCTGGAAAAAATAACAGGTTATTTACAAGTCTTAACGCCAGTGATGAAAATTTTCCGATTCATAAAAACATACTCCACTTATTCCTACATCGTTGTATAGCCGTGATGTGAGGTGGAAAATTTTCCGTTCTTAACAAATATCAGTGATCAAGTAACAGTTCCTCAGTATTCATAAAATTGATTGAAATCATGTATAAAAATGTTAAAAAGTGAAAGATCGTGTAAAGAATCTGAAAATTTTCATGGCTCTCACAATTTTTAGTAGTAGGTAGGAACAATTGAAACAGTGTTTCATAAATCGAAATATTTTGTGTCTTGTATGGTAAAATTGAAGAACTTTTTATAAGTCGGAAAATTTTCATCATTTTGAGGCAAAAAGTAAAACGACTTTTTGTGAATCGGAAAGTGTTATTGCTCTGTAGAAACAAATGTAAGGAATTTTCATGAATCGGAAAATTTTCATCACGATGTAGAAACAAGTGAAAACACTTTTCATAATCCGGACAGTTTTGGATATTATGTATAGGGATGTTAGGTGGAAAATTTTCCACTATATTTAACTGCACATTAAGATATACAATTCCTGTAGAAGAAAATTAGACAGCAACAAATTATAATTTTCCAATTAGATTTCGGGAACCAGAAAATTTTCTAATATTTCAAGTTGGGAAGTAAAAATTTACATAATGCTTCTCTCTCTCTCTCTATTATATCTACTTATTTATAAATGTTGCAGAATGTAAATCTATAAAAGTAGTAAAGCTATGAGAAAACAGTCTTTTACATATTAAACTGACGAAATCTAATATTGTAAGATCAAAGGTGGATTCTGAGGGAAGAACGCATTGAAGTTTTTGAAACATTCTTGAAATGAAGAATCGTTAGATTTTCACTTCATGAAACTTTTTAAGACAATGTTTATTACCAATAAATTTTACGGCTAAACAACGATGCAGGAATAAGTGAAATATGTTTTTATGAATCGGAAAACATTCATGACTTTTAATAAATTGAAATTTTAAATAATAGAATGGGATATTTGTACTCTACGAACTCACGTTCTCGGCATTTTGAATACACACACAGAGAGAGAGAGAGGAGTTGAATTGAGTTGATTTTGAGTTTAACGTCCCTTTCAGCAGCGAGACTATATAAGACGGGACCAACTAATTAACGTGAAATCCGAACTACATGAGCTCCCGCTGGGAATCGAAGCCAGGTCTTCCATGCCAAAGGCGCGTATGCTAACTGCTTAGCAACGAAGGAGCTCGCAGATGAAGAGAGAGAGAGAGAGAGAAACACTGTGTAAAAGTTTACTTCCCAACTTGAAATAGAAAAATTTCCGGTTCCCGAAAGCTAATTGGAAAATTATAATTTGTTGCTGACTGACTGTCCTCTACAGAAATTCAATTTTGAAGCTGAATGTGCAGTTAAACATAGTGGAAAATTTTCCACCTAACATCACTATACATAATATCCAAAATTGTCCGGCTTATGAAAAGTTTTTTCCACTTGTTTCTACAGAGCAATAAAACTTTCCGATTCACAAAAAGTCGTTTTACTTTTTGCTTCAAAATGATGAAAATTTTCCAACTCATAAAAAGTTCTTCAATTTTTTCATATAAGGCAGAAAACATTTCGATTCATGAAAAATTGTTTAACTTGTTCCTACATTATACTGAAAATTGTCTGAACCATGAAAATTTTCAGATTCTTTAAACGATCTTTCACTTTTTTACATTTCCATACATGAATTTAACCAATTTTATGATTGCTGAGGAATTGTTACTTGATTACTGATATTTTTTAGAACGGAAAATTTTCCGGTAAAATATAGAAGAAAATTTTCCACCTCACATCACTACTTAACACAAATTCTTCTGTCATTGGTCTGACATTGAAATTGTCACAATCATCTGATCATAAGTCTTTCATTACACCACTAAACATTCATTCGACATGTGCATTACTGTCTTGTAAAGTGAGTACAATTGTGAACAAGTTTGGTGCTTCTGCTTTCTCGAAAAACGTACTCCATAACTTACACAATTATCCTTCATATCAAGTGTTGATATTATAGATTTAAGAGAACTCACTTTACAGATCATTTCCGTCAAATCACTAAATGAAAATTACGTTGGTAACGCTCGACAATATAGGCGCAACAATGAAAATAAATCTAGCCTTTTGTTACAATAACTTGATAATGCTTGCAAATGGCAAGTAAACAATATATAAGGCATAAATAGCAGAGAGTGTTAATTGTAGGTAATTTAATATTTAAACCTGCACATGTAGTTCGTAAGCCTGTAAACCCGTAGAACGCATGTCAATCCCGGGCACTCTGGGTATCGTCCGAAGATCTGGGTAAGCTTGAGTACTGCTTTAGAATTTATGAGCAACATTTAGTACGAATGGTTATGGTTTAGAGCTGTAAACCCCCTAGCATCTTCACCGTATGTTTGGAGTCAGTTTTGAATAAGTTGGATCATTTATCTTGAAAAGCCCTTGTAACTTTTAACTGATTAAAAAAAAAAAAATTAAATTTTGTATCGAGCAAATATTGATAGGCAGACACTGTTTGACGTACTCTGTAATTAACAGTACTGCCAACACAACATAAAGTTTTGTTTTTTAAAATGACACCTTTCTTCTTGCTTTTTATTACAACATTGTGAACAAGTTTTGTGCTTCTGCCTTCTCGAAAAACAACATATTTAATATGGTATTTAATAAGAACTTATTACAACATATTTAATACGGTAATGGAAAAAGGAGTATATTTTACGTAAGTATTCAACTACACTACACTATTCTATTTTCTATACGGTAAATGTCAAAAAATAAGAAATTTGTTCATGAAAATTTTGAATAATGGGCAATCAAGATTCACGTCATGTATCTGCTTTAAATAAAAAGAAATGGGGGGGGGGGATATAGTGGCGGTATCATCATGATGGCCACAATGTTTCATCCTCGGAACTGACTAAACAGTGGTCTCCTTTTACTGGTGACATTGTAACTAAGTGCTTTCAAAGCATGTTTTTGGTGCCTTTTAGCTGTGAGAAATGACTTACACATGGGGTTTAAGAGGTCACTTTCCTTTTTCCTGTTTATCTCCTCGACAGTGAACAAGGATACTCCCTTTCGGTTAATGCAAGTAAATAAATAAATAGAAATACGATATTTTCACACTACCACTCCCAATATTTTAATATTTCAGTGTCTTACACTACATTTTTATTGCTTAATTCTCTCTACAGCAAGAAATTATGTAAACAATTACTGTAATATTCCCTATAATTTCATGAAAATGTCATGACAATAACTTATTAAAGAGTAAGTTCATTATTACGATGCGCTGGCTGTACTACCCATTATCGTTCCATTTTGAAAGATGTACTGTACTGTAAAGGTAAAGAGACACCTACCAGTTCAGCAAATATACAGTACTCTATATTATAAAACTTTTATTCCGGTTTAACTGAATTTTTAACCGAAGCATCATAGGTCACATCAAATTCGGTAAACGGAACTCTTATATTTTTTCAAGTGCTATAGTAGGCCTACTGTACATTATAATCTGGTATAATTTATTTACATGACAAAAATGAAATAAACCGTGTCTGTGACATTACAACGGAAAAAAGATGCCATTTTGTCTAAAATGGTATTATAAGGGGGACAAGCATATCAAAATTTATAGCTAAAAGTTGAGTATCTCAAGTTAAGATTACACTCGGTATGTAACCTCCTCACAAAGTAAAGTTAACTTGTCTGTGTTTTCGAAAATTTCGTCTTAAGATCTGACGGAGAAATTTATATAGGCTATATCCAGATCAAAGCTATCTATCTGATCACGCTTGAAATTAATTTTTTAAATGTAGATAGTACTGTTCCCTAGTCGATTTTACCATGTCATCAAAATGCGTATGGTAAGATGGAGGGAAGGAGTTAAAATACATTATAAGTGTGTATAAGTGCCGAAAATAAGTGTGTTTCATGACATGTTAGGAAAATTCCCTTAAATAAACTCCTTAATAAAGATAAGTGAACGTTTTCGTTTTCTGATATTCCGCTTCTAAGGGGGAAATTTCTGTAATTATTCTCTCAATATATAATAAAAGGTACGGCCACCACACTAAACTTTATCATTGCAATTTCTTCCATATATCATATTATGCTGTAGTTATTACCAAAACATAACATACGAACATCACTATGTTTTCTGGAAACTTCGTTCGACGGAAACCACACACAGCGAACTTTTCATGAGAATGACTTATGCCATACATCAAGGTTTTTAATTTTTTGTGTGAGATCTCAACGAAATTACGTGATTCTTAATTGAGGAAATTGCAAAGAAAGAAAAAACTACCCCTTGTAAATATTTTCTTGAGAAGTTATTTATGCAACTTTATTAATGAAATATGAACAAAATCGCGTGAATCATTTTTGAGAAAATCGTCCAAAAATACTCACTCCTAACGGTGAATTTATTTGTGACAAATTACTTAACCCGTATTATAGGATTATTAATAAAATATTTATTTATCGACTATATCGTTTTTTGAGAGAATCGTCTGGACAGAACTCACTCCAAGGGTAAACTATCATCCCTCGTGAGTTTTTTCAGGACAAATAAGTGACACTATTATATTGGCTCAGTAATCTAATATTTATTTACGAAATATGAACAAAATTGTCGGTGAAAAACTCACCCCATAAGAGTAAACTACACCTTGTGAATATTTTCAGGACAAATGTGTTACGCCATATTATCAGGTTATTATGAAACATTTATTTATGAAATAAGAACAAAATTGTGCGAGTCATTTTTGACAAAATCGTACGAAAAAAAAAAAAAAGCACCCTCGAGAGAAACCACTTACGCCACAGAATGGTGCTATGAAATGCGAAAAAATCGCCAAATTCGTTTTAAAGAGGACTGTTAATTGTTAAACGTGATAATTATTATTTGAGGCCCAGATACTTAATCTGTACGTAAATTATATACTATTTACGTCAAGAGCCTACTTAGAGTGGATTTATAAACTTCTCAAGTCTAGTATCAAAACACAAAACGTGTACAATTATTCCCTTCGTTGTGCCTTGAAACGAAATGATTAGAAATCTTGTGTGTACTAACCTCCTATAATAGCATAGATTGATGCGTGTTTTTCGTATTCGTCACTATTCTGGCATTTGATTCCACGCATATTATAAATTTATACGCAATTGGTGGGATGTGTACTTGTGAGGATGTCCTAGAAGTTTTTCTTAGCGCGTTAGCGTCGAATTTTACCGAAGAGAACGCTGCATACATTGCACAAAGGCAGGACATAAAACTAGATACTTCATTTCATTTTTCAGGAATAATACTACAGTCATTTAAACTACTTTAATAGTGCATTATGAATTAGTAATTCACATCGGCAATAATTGTACTTTTTTTTTTCTTTCTTTACCATCACATAAAGTATCGAGATTCGCATTAAAATCAGAGAAGCACCTTCTTGTTTCCTGTAAGTTCATGTAGGGTGTGCTGTAATCGCTTAGTGCGCATTCACAGTGATGTCAATACTTACCGGATACGGAACGAGTAAATGTTTACCATGTATGTAGCTTCTTTTTTTTTTCTTTTCTTTTTTTTTTTTTTTTTAACTTGACGACATCTCATAGAACTGCATGAAGTAAGTACATAAACATCACTCTATACACAATTACTTGAGCATGCGCTAAGAAAATAACTCCGTAGAATGTGTTAGAGAATCACTTAAAGCAAGTAAAGTTATGCATTATTATTATTTTACGACATCTCGAGAAACTGCATTGCAGATTCTTTCCAATTTAATGGGTATGTTCTGCAGCAAGTGGCATTTTTACCGCGATGGATTATGGATCAAAACTTGGTAATGTTACTCGTTGTAATAAGGAAAATCTTTAGTGTATGGCACGAAAAGACAAGATTTCCTATAAGATCTTTTATAACATTTTCCTTAAGGGTCTTCACTACAGCGAAATTAAACTACCGCTAATTTTAGAGTTTTTCTGTAATACCCTCAAAACAAATAAAAATGTTCAAAAAGCAGAAACGTACTGAACTAGACAATACGATTTTGCATGTGATACCCGTTATCACAACTCATCTATCTGCTTTGGATTTGCAACTGTAGATAGATTTAACAGTTTTTGCGGGTTCTGTAAATAGCGGCATACCAAAAGCAGATAGGTGAATTGTAGTAAAGGTATCAAAATCGTATTTTCTAGTTTACTACGTTTCTGCTTTTCGATTTTTTTGAAAATATTATAGAAAAACTCTAAAATTAACGGCAGTTTAATTTCGTTGTAGTGAAGACCCTTAAGGAAACTCGTAAGAGAATTCCTAGAATTTATTCTATCGTGTATAACAGACCTCCGTGTCTGGAAACAAATTTCAGGGGAAACAATAATTAAGTGTTTGGTTGCGCAAGATTTTACAGTGAAATGCAAAATAAAGAAACTAATATTTAGATTGGTGAGGGATTAAATTAAGTCACTGACGGCTTCCCGTTAAACTGTAAACATATCTAGCGGCAGCGGATGAAATAAAACGCATCGATGATGATTTATTTGTTTAAGAAGTAATACTAACTATACTAAAAAAAAGATATCTTGGAAGCTATTGTAAAGAAAAGGAAGCTTGAAATGTTGTCTGAAAGTAAAAAACAGGATCTGCTAGTAAGTCACGAAGAACACTTGCAATATGCGTCTCAACTTATTACACATCGACCTTCAAATCTGTTTACAAATGACTTGTTTCGTCTGTATAACGGAATCAAACCATAGTGGATTTAATCAAAATGAGAAAGAACCAAGCAAAAACAAGGGATTACTCTGCGATAAAAAAGAACATTTTAGAAAAACAACTATATAATCCATATGCATGGTTCTATTTCATTTTCATGGTTTTGTGTTTCCATTCAGTGTGCTACAATGTCAATTTCTACAAACTGCGTATTTTTTGATTGTTGGTACTCTATATACATTTAGAAGTAAATATAGTTCCTCTGCTCATTAAAACTGTACTATCAAGTAGAGATGCAAAAAAGCCGGGTTTTAGAGGCAGAGTTCTTTTTCTCTTTTCATAAAAAAACGGCTTTTCTGAAGAAAAAAAAGTTCCCTTTTTTTGACTTTTTTTATGGCTTTCTTATTCAAGTAGCTAGAACTTTTGTTTTCGTCAGGTTGATTCTACAATTTAAAAAGCGCGTTTACAACATCGAATACTTATCATTCCAGGGCTGGCTGGTTGGCTGTCTTGATTAGTTTTCAAACTGGCATTGCAATGGTTCCCAGCAAGTGAACGTTATCCTGCTACTACCTTAAATGTTGTTTCAGTTGTCTAACCATTTCATCAAGTTCCTAGAAGATATCTTGATATATATTTGTTTTACTTGTTACCTAAATGCAATCTGGCAGCTAAGAAAAAAGTACTAAAAATCAAGTAACAAATATACATAACTTTTTTCTTGTATAAAATCTTGTCTTGCTAACATCTTGTTAGTTAGAGATTTGTTTCGGATGAGCAAACGGCGAGGTCTTTTGCACCCATATAAAGACCTGACTTAATCATAAAAACAAATCAAAGACACAAGCTACAATACCAAAATTAGGAATAAGTTAATTAAAATTCAAGAAAAAAACACACGAGTTAAAATTAAATTGCACGTAAAATTTGAAGCTTTTCTAAAAATAGCAGCAGTCCTTGGAGAAAACAAGTGTCGTCACCTAGGAGCAAGTACAAGTCTTCTGGAAGCTTGTATTGTTGTCGATGCCGGGCCAGAGAGGGGCAACCGACAAGAAGATGACGAATAGATAAAAGGTCCCCACAAAAGACACATTCTGGAGCTCCTACACCACATAAAAGATATGCATGAGTCAAATGACTGTGTCCAATACGCAGTGGAGTTAAAACTATTTCTTCTCAACGAGACTGTCGGGAACTAGAGGTCCAGATTCCGAGGCGTGGTTTAATGGCATCATATATATATATATATATATATATCGAATCTGCATGGCATAACTCAAAATTTTAAACTTTTCAGTTTCGAAACGTAATGAAAACGAATGGGCGCGAGAACGACACAAAGTGCTCTCTAGTGCCCAGTTTTGGAAGCACATCTGTGACATTTTTACGAGAGATAGACATCAATATTACCTTTCATTTTCTGCCCATAAGTCAATAAGGGCGATTTTTGAGTTGAGCCACTCTTGAAATAAACAGGCGAATGGGAAAATCATAATGGAACGTACTGTTATTTTGCCACTAAACTTGAAATGTTTTAAAATGCCCAAAATTTGCCAGGCAAAAAATCTTGGCCGGATTTTCCGAGCACTTGCATCTCTACTATCAAGTAGTATTAGAAGTTCTGTTTCTAAACACGTCTACATTCTCCTTTCCTGAAGTTGGACACTTTTCAGTAGTACGGCAGCCGAACATTATTTTAGAATTTAATAATAGAACTGCTTTTAATATGCCTGTATATTTATCCTGTGACATTTTTTTAAGAACTCATCTGTTCCCTTCTAGGTCACGATGTACGGCATAATATAAATCAGTTTTATTATTAAGCTAATAACAATGTGACAAAGATATTTTTATCATTACATTGCTTTAAAACATAACTACTCATTTAACTTTCAAGCGTTTCCTGCACTTCTTTGCTCATTCCACACTTCAAGCAACTCTTTAGGGTCATCATAACCATGAGACGCAATTACGTATTGGTAGCCAAAAACATCATATTCTCTTTTGTAAAAATAAAATTCTTCGCAATGATATGGTTCTATACCAATTTTCTTTGCAACAAGTCCTAAGAATATATCGTCAAATCTGAAATGTTTTGTGTACATACTTGCATAATACATATCAACTAATGCTTCTTTTGACAAAATATATGCTCCAGCAGTAACATAAGGAGGCCACAAATGGAATTTGTATTCTTCGAGGGGTATATACCACTTACTTAACTTATGTCTGTGGGGAGAAGAAACAAAAACATATCCCGCAAATAACTTCACATCATCAGGAAGTTCAAAATCCATCACTTGACTTAGTTTTCTAGTACTAACACTCAGAAATGTCTGCGCTGCTTTGCTTTGGTCACCTTTCCTTATATTAGTAATATTTTTTGAGAACAATTCTTCACTTGACCCTAATGATCGCCTTCTTAAGCGTTTATTTGCATTTAAGCTGAACACTGGATCTTCTAGATAGCCAGGATAATTTGTAGGGTTCCTTGTAAAACGGAGAACATTTTTCGTTGACACATACATATCATCATCACTAAACATATAAAACTTCGCATTAGGACAAAATTCCATAGCCCACCTGAAACCGATCATAGTTTTAATCGTATTATTATAATAATTATCGATAAATTCAGCTTGAACAATATCACCAAATTTCATCTGTTCTTCTTCAACTCTTTTTTGAAGATCTATGTCAAACATACTGATCCCCAAAAGAAATACTCTTCTTATCGGTACATCGGAAAATCTTTTCTCAAATCCCCATGAATGTCGAATTGCTAACCTCTTATCAAAATTATACATTGCGGATTTTATTATATACACCAGTCTTAACTTAGCAAAGCCATCCTCTTCCGCACACTTTTCTTTACACTTAGAAAGAAGAGTATAATTATAAACATTTATAGGCGAAACTTTAGGTTTTTCTCCATTTTTAAGCTGTTCCACATACGCTTTGATATCACCTTCTAAAGGATAACTGAAGTCTGAATTATAGTCTGCCTCAAACAGGTGCGTGAATACTCCGAAGTAGTCCAAGATTATAAACACAAGGATAATCCAAATAATGGTCTTCAATCTTACTCTTGAGAATATTCGAAAGTATGTACTTGCAGTTTCTGTACAGTATTTCAATACCATATCTATAAATAAACAAACGTAAAGAATTAGTCACAAATAGAAATATTTAAATTACAACCAAAAATATACTAAGAAATAACAAATTACAGTACAACACTTCAGATATACGATCCATAAAGTCAACTTCTTTTTAAATGTTGCCATGTCCTAGTGGTACCATTCTACATGTTCATCACTAACGTGATCTTGTTTTGTGGAAAGAAGTCCAATATCTACCTAGGGAAGTACATGAAGTGGTACGCGGGGATCTGCATGTGTTATATATCGTTGAGAAGGTCATACCGAGTATACCTCACATGTGAAATATCTCGCTTGAATGGGGCCTGTACGGGGCGTGGCGACCATTTGAAAATCAGAAAAAGGCACGCTCCGAAACACCAGAAAACATGGACAAAATAGGAAGCTAATTGTTTTGAGACGCGGTATATATAGGTTTGAAAGGTGCCTGAATATGAATCTAACATCAAATGTTATAAATCAATATGACGGACGCAAATTACAAAAAAAAGGTATGGATCTAAAATTGGGTATATAGAGACACCTGACGTCGCTATGTATGAATCGGATACCGAAAAGTGTAAAATTCAAAATGGCGGACAAAATGCAAAACACTGCTATGGAACTGAAATTGAGTAGATGTTTTCGTAGTTGCTGAGTACGAATTGAATGTAAAATGTGCAAAATGGAATATGACAGTTCCAATGTGGAAGACGAAAAATGAAAAAAAAAAAAATGTACAGAACGGACATATGTTATTCTTAGACATATAGTAGAAAAATACCTATAGTACATAAGGGGAGCAAATAGGGGTAGATGATGTTTCACAATAAACAGGGAGCGTGTTTTGCTATACAATCATGCTGAAATGAGGCACAGAATGCAGGGCAGGTTTTGTAGCGCATATGAAAGTTTTATGATACGAACAGATTGCAATCATAGACAATATTTTACTACCAACTCTCTCCCCCGCCCCCGAAGAGATACGCGGGGATCGGCATGTGTTATATATCGTTGAAAAGCTCACATCGACTATACTTTACATCTGTAATATCGCACAAGAATGGCGCCTGTAGGGTACGTTGCGACTATTGGCAGATGCCATCTGAAGATCCGAACAGTGACAGTGAAAAGTGGGTGTTTAAAAAATCGTTATGCTTCCATAACTGTCTTTCCTGTTTCACATTATGCCGTGTACACTTGTAAGAAATATGTATGACAAATGTCCCCTCTCCGTAGTAGGGATGGTACTGACATCGAGAGTAGTTTCGATCTTGTCTCTAATTCGAGACCGTGATGTGCTTTTCTAAATCGAGGCGAAGCCTAGTTTCGTCTCGATACATATGCGTCCACTCTGTAGTTTTGCACATTTTGTCTGCCATATGGGATGCGTCATATTGCATTTTACACTTTTAGTATTGGATTCGTACCCCGCGATCACGAAAATCTTTATCTACTTGCTTTCAGTTCCATAGCAGGGTTTTGCATTTTGTCCCCCATTTTGAATTTTATATATTTTTTGGTATCCGATTTATTCATAGCGCCGTTGAATGTATCTATATACCCAATTTTAGATTCATACCTTTTTTTTTTTTTTTTTTTTTTTTTTTTGTAATTTGTATCCGCCATTTTAATTTGTAAACATTTGATGTTAGATTCGTATTTAGCTAACATACCGCTTCAAACCTATATATACCGCGTCTCGAAACAATTACATCATAGCTTCCTATTTCGTCCATGTTTCCAATGATATATAATACTTGCAGATCCCCGCGTACCACTTCATGTACTTCCCCAGTAAGTATACAATTTAAAAAAAAATACCTTTTAATGCATTTTATTTATTCCTCAACAAATATTTCCATTTCCAATAGTGTTGAAGTCATCGTCTGAGCTAATTGTTTTAGAAGATTTCAACACCATTGTTAAGTTGAAATATTAGTTAAGGAATAAATAACTGCACTAAAGGTATATATATATATATATATATATATATATATATATATAATACGAGTGAGTGTAACAAATAACGAAAACTATCACTTTAATATTTAACGAATGTGAATATAGTCTTTTCGATAAAACTGACTCGGATTATTTTTTAAAAATCCCTAATTTTCTTAGCAATTTTTTTTCTTTATTTATTTTCAATTACGCTTGCAGACGAGGACTTCTTTGTGACCTACAAACAAGCATGAGAAGCAAAATCAGGCAAGTGATACATAATTAAAGCGCCAAAAGCGGTTCTTTGCTCTTACTGTCATTTACAACACAGTACATCTCGAAAGTAACCTATTCGAGGTATAAATGTGGGCAATGCTATCTTACAAAGAATTACATGGTAATGACACTTACATTATTATATATTATTTGCCCTCTATTACTTTAGATCGAAGTACGTCGCCCACATTAATGAGTTACTTACATAACAATATTTCTTTGTGGAGTAACAAATTTGGACAAAATGACTACTAAAGGATCTAACTGATAACGGATATATATCTATATCTAACGGATATATATAAAAGCCGCTGACGAACCGGCTTCCATTCAAAAGATGGGCATTAATGAATATTTAGACGCATTCCTGAGTTTGCCTGAAATATATAAGTATTAGTAGGGTTGTCAGTGTACTGACATTGTACATATATTCTTGACTGCTGTATACAGTAATTTGGATAATCGTTCTTTAAAAAAAATTTTCATTGTTGACGCAAAAATGTGAACATGTTATTGTGAAAAAGAACATAACCCTGTGTTTGTCCCTGAGAAGGAGAGCTTGAACGTATTACTCGAAATATTCGATAAAAAATTTGATTAAGGAACACTAGTAGGTGAGAAATACTTTATCATAATGTGTTTCAATATGATCGACAATTAATTACATTTAACAAGTCCCTAAATCAAACAAAACTTTAAAATTGGTGATAAGAACAGCGACAGTAATAATTATATTTCTGAAAAGAAAGAAAAAAAAACTAAAACGTATAAGCAGAAAGGATTTTAAAACAAAAGGAACTAATTCCAAGTCGTTGAGTATACAATCAATACACAAGATTGTAATACGTAGAATAATTCCTCCTACTTTCATTTCCAGCGATCTCATTCCAAAAATATAACTAAAATACTACTAACTCACTCTACATATGCGTGTTAAAAATAGAACATTATAAATAAAAAAGATCAAAATATTTATACTATTCTACTTAAGTCTGGAAAGTCAGACCAAAGAAAGACAGTAATAATAAATAAATAAATAAAACAAGCTCAGCATCACCAATCACAAATGATGCATAAGCAAGTCCTTCATACTAGTCACTTCACACAGTGAAAACGCACATTTAATGCATAAATGCTACATCACCCACAATCCTAAGATATAAACCACGATTTACGACATAATCGTACTAAAACTATGAACTCAGTCAACCAAAACAAAACAAACAATATTATGACGAATACGTTAACTGGGAATCAAAACATTCTTAATGGATTAGAGGAATGGTGCAAATCGATTAAATAAATCTAGTAAAAATGCATTTTTTGGATTTTAAACGAATTTTAAAACTTTCTTTCACCTAGAGTCTGTAACACCGAAAGAATTAACAATAATAATTTAAATGGAGGTTATAAACACCTAAACAAACAATTATATTGAATCAGCGCATGTGTCATCAGGCCTACATTCTGTACGTCATACTAATTCCTAATAATAAACAGCCACGTTAATAGATGTAGCTATTTACGCTATCACCTGTCTGCCTGTCATGACTGCATATTATCACTTGTTTCCTTAGTCATTTTGCTTTTAGTCTTGAATTTGTAAAAACTTTTACTGCACCTTTTTAACTTGCTTTCAAAGGCGAGTTTTTGTTTTTAATAATATACATATGTTAAACTACATACAGGAAATTTACTGATATAAAACTACGAGTTTCAGGTAATGTGTTGCAGAAGAGGGCCAAATGTCAAGTTTTCAACCTTTGAAAAAAAATACAAGCTAGTAGAGAGGCGTGTTAAGCTACGCTAGGGTAGATTAAGTTAGGTTCTTTGCCTTCTGGCCCTCTTCTGTAACACGTGGGCTCGAGTTTCTTCTAACACGATCAAGTGGAGCAGAGCATGAAGGAACTTGTGAATTCCCATACCAGAGTAATTAAACTACTTACCTAGATCTCCACCCAAACTACAGAGATATACGGTAGTTCCACATATTTAACCCACAAATCTTCAGAACCATTTTCGAATCTGCACCTGAAGTTTTTCCCAGTGTAATTCTTTGGTACACTACATGGTTTCGCACGTAAACTTTCCAAACAGTTTTCCTGTAAAAATAACTCTCAGGAAAACATTCCTACCATCTATTTCAATGTTACAAAAAATACAGCGAGAACAAACTTTTCCAATTTTACGTTCAGAAAGCTAAAGTAGTGAAAAGAGGCCTCTCATTAATAATCAATCTCGACATCAGATTATTATAAAACCGTAATGGACAGTAGCTGATACTTCAGTTAACTAACATGCTTTTGGTGCGCCATGTATATATTTTGTTATAATATAATTATGTTCTAAGATTTTCATAATTTAGTGTAGAAACTTAGAATTCAAAATTTTATTTTGAAAAGAAATTTTATTTGTAGCTATGCATGCGTTAAACTTTGAAAATTGGTTTTTATATTTGACATAATTTATATCGATTCAGGCAGGAAATGAAATGAACTGAAATCTTCGTTTTACGTTCCATGGTTATGCTGGCCAGGCTAAAGGAGAGATGATGATGATGAGAAATGAAAGAAACGGTGGAATAAAGAGTGGGGGAAAACGGGAGAACGAGAAAACCCATGCACACGGTGTTTGTACACCATCCATTTGGCGCGAGCTGGGATCGAACCAAAGACCCCGCGCACCAGAGGTGAACGCTCTACCATTATCCACCGCGGCCCCCTCGATTCTGACAGGGTTCCCACAAATTCTCTGACTTTTCTAAGTTTTGTAGGTCACATTGGTATAACAGGGAGATGAGACCTGATGGAATGTGATGGCACCTGTTACACCAATATGATTCTATATGCATTCTTTAACAGTGGGTACCTAGCTGAACGCCCTGAACGTTTTGTAACTCCCAAGGAGTTCGCCCTCGATCTTGATGGTGCGAACGTTTGTGATCACTGTTGCATATGTTCATTGTGCAAGTTAATGATTTGTTTTGAACATTTCGTGAATGTCAACGATTTCCATTTTGTGAAGTGTAATACGTACATCCCATAGAAGGTGTGTACTGCACTCTTCACCTCCCGGACACGTATTTTCTGTCGCCCTCCTGATGCACGTGGTGAGTCATTAGCAGCTATTTTCCCTGTCATCATTGTTCACGCTACACTTTCAAATGAGCCTTACTAGAGACTGCACTTGCGACCTCGCACTTATGGGGTTCCTTGTCAGGTGTTACTGAACTTAACAGATGCTAAAATTCAGGACAAGAAAGAAAGAAAGAAAAAAAAATGAATCATGCCGCCAGGTTTTACATAATATTAAAATGCTCTGGAAAGGTTCGAAATATTTTGTTTAATATGAAAGGCAATATTCAAATTATGTTCTTTGAAAATGCTTGTTCAAATTCTCGCGCTATAGCTTTATTATTTTTATTTTTTTATTTCTATTTTTTATTTTTTATTTATTTATTTATTTATTTATTTGAAACAGAAAACTCAAAAATTTTAATCTTTTACTGTTGATTAGTACCACACAGTACTACATTTCATGAAAAGGAAAACTTCCACTTTTGAGTTAAACTGGCTTTATAAAAATATTCACGTTTTAACTCCTGTGCCTAATGTCATGATTGTAAAGATTATTATTGTTATTATTGTCTCAGAAACACCAATCTCAGAAATTATGAAAATTGTACAGGAGTATCTCTAAGGGTACTATATACTGAGTTTCATTTTCAAAATTACAGTATATTCAGTATAACTATCAGTAAAATTCCAATACCTATTACAATGATATATATATATATATATTTTTTTAAGTTCTTTAGGAATAATAATACACTTGATGATTTCAGGTTTGTAATTGTTTTACCATCAAAAGAATATTTTTAATAAATTTAGTTACCCTGGAAGTTTTTGAAATACGAATGATTTTTAAAACTTTTAAAAGGGCTTTCCAACTCCCCTCACAGCCCTCTACTCCACCCATTGTTTTAAGTGTCTAATTACAAAATTAATATAACTCTTGCTTTGGAAAAATTTACAATCTCAATGAATACAAAATTGTTTCTAAGACTATTAAAACAATTACAAAACAGTATTGTTGACAAATTACCAGTTTCATGATTTTTCCAGTATGTGGATCATATTTCCAATATCAAAATTAATTTCCAGTATAATTCAAGCATTTCCAGTATCAGTAGACACCCTGTATATAGTCTGAAAAGGAGAAACACGCCAATGGTCAGGAATTTTTCATAATGGTTTTATAAAAATCCAGTCTTGGACCAATGCGCTCAATGTGATGGAATAAAAGTAAGAAAGTCGGAACTGGTGAAATATTTTTCTTCTCAATTTTCTTTGGATAGAACCTTTCAAATGATGAAAGATCTCCTGGAAAGTTGAAACCCTTTAGATATTTCCAGTGTGTAACAGAATCTTCTAGAACAATCTGGAACCATCCAGATTATTCCAGAGTGCAACAAAACTTTGTACAACCATCCAGACAATTCTGCATTTGCCTTAACATATAAAAGGGAGGACACTTGAATTCACAGTTGAGATTTCAACAGGCAAGCAAAGAGAGCAAATTCACTAAATTGTGAACCAACAGTGCCTGCAAGCTTTTGTGAAGATCCTGCTGATTGATTGAGTTGTGGGGTGTTTTGTGGAAAGGACTGAATTTGTAATGTTTGCAAAGTCTTTTGACTGAGGACACAGGAGAGTGAAACATGCTGACAATTATTTTTTGTTATCCACAAAAAGAATATGTACGACTAGAAAAAAAAAAAAAAAAACTTCAGGTTGGTAATAGGAGTGCTCATTTCAAGATTATTTCAAAGTCAAAGTGCTGTGAGGGATGACTTTCTGTTTTAAATGCTTTCAAAGAATATGAATAACAGCACTAACTTAAGGTTGTAAATGAGCTAGCTCATTTAAGCGCGCTCGTTCTGCGTGAGTTTTATCATGCGCTAATGCATTTTGAAAAATGTGAGCATTAATTGCATTTAGCTCAAAATATAAGGGAGTTTGAGCGTAAATCCACGCTCAACATCGGATATTGTTATTTTTAGAAGATAATGTAATCGTCCATTTGTACATTTGCTGCTGTTCGATCTCTGAGAAGGGATTTTAAATATTGATTTGTCGTTAAACAAATGATGTAGGTTAGTGAGGTTAGCGCTAGAAATAGCTCCAGGCAACTGGAATTTCAAATAATATTGTTTAGTTGGCAAAATTTATAATTTTTTAAAGAAAATTTTTGGTAGGTTACTTTAGTTTTAAAAAGTCAACAGAATATAGACAAAGAAAAAATTTATACGTTAGTCAGGGTTTCGTCTTTTACTTTTGAGGAGCGATAGGAGAGGAAAAAGGTGTGGCGATCGTGGAAAAAACTAATTCGATATTTTAACGGATTTACATGTTTCATGGCCAAGACGAAAAATTGCTTCTAGATTGTCCGTCTGTCCATTCATTAGTTCCAATGTATGTGCATTTGCCTCGAAGCTATCTTGTTCAACGTATCCGCATCAAATTTGAAACGTAACCTTTGCTGTAACACTTCCCCAGAAACGTTTTTAGAATTTTCTTCGAACTCCCAAAATAATGTAGTTTACTGAAAGGTGTAAACAAAGAAAAAAAGTGAATTTCTCAAAAGAAAAAAAAAAAACTATTATAACGATATTGTTTACATTTCATGAATAACTCCTTACTGTGGTATAAGCCACTTTTCTGAGAAAAATTCAGAAGTGGTAGTTACTCTTGAGGATGTGTTATTTTCGGACAATTTTCTCAAAAACGACTAAAGAGATTTTGTTCATATTTCATAAACAAATAGAAATATAAGTTAATAATCTGACAATATGACAACTCATTTGTCCTCAAAAAAAATTCATAATGTGTAGTCGAATCTTGGGGTGATTTAAGGATTTCCTCAAAAACCATTCACGCTGTCTTTTTATCCTTCATAAATAAATATTCAATTAACAACCTAACAATATGGTGTGACTCGTTTCTCCTTTAAAAATCCATTAGGCGTGGTTTATTTTCGAGAGTGAATTTTTCCGAGACGGTTTTTTTCAAAAATAGGCAATGTTGTTGATATATCATAAATTCTACAGTGTTATTAGAGTTTAACGAAAACAAAATATCCAAAGACGAGACATACATCAATCGATATATTTTATTGAATTAAAGAAAAATATATGCACGTGTAGGAACCTCAAGCGTAGTTTACGAGGAAAAGGAGAAAAACTAATTAATTTGTAAACTTAAAAATCGATGCCGTACGAGAATCACTTAATTTACTAAAGTGAAACTGATATTGAATTATACTTTCATTAAGCTCATCATTATGATATTAAGAAAACAACATCACAATTTGTTCATGAGATATAGCCTAAAATTATTATAAAATATAAAATTTTAATTTCTGTTGATCCAAAATATTATCTAAGCATAAGGCATACACAATAGATCACATCGAGTGAACAAGATTACGTGCTTGAGGAAAAAAATTCTAATGTGTAGTTTTTGAGAAAAGACAAAAAGCAACTTTTGTGATGACAAAAAGGGTCATTCGTTTCCAATAATAATTAAGATGGGCTTATTTGTATACTGTATATGTAACAAAATACAGTGTTAACTAGCAGATTGTAATCTCTTCCTAACGATGGTACACATACTCCTTACGGACATACCGGTACTACTTGTAAATGTTTCACTAATAACCTGACAATGTGGCATAGCTTTTTTTTTTTTCTGAATAATATACAAGGATTAATTTACTCTTGGGAGTGAGTTCTTCCCGGATAATTTTTCCAAAACAAATCAGTCGATTTTGTTCATATTTCACAAATATTTCATTAATAACCCTATAAAGAGTCTTAAATCGCTTGTCACGAAAATATTCACAATGGGTAGCTTCCTGTTAGGGATGCGTTTTTTTTTCTTTCTTTCTTTTCTTTATTTATTTTTTATGACAATTTCCTCAAATATGAATCCTCCAATTTTGATTTATATTCAAATATTTCATTAATACCCATAATAAACGGCATAAACAATATCTCGAAAATTCGAGTAGTACTAGTTTACTTTTGGAGTTAATTTTCTTCGGACAACGTTTGCCTAAACGTTCCAACTTTTATAGTTGCACTTCTTGCGGTTCATTGCTTCTACTCTACTTAAGGAATCAATATCTCATATCGGTGGTTTCGCGTAATTCATTTAACCGTGAATTACATATAAGAAGCTTCAGGATGAATGCTGAAGCTTATAGTAATGCGCAACATGGAGTTAAGCTCCGGTAAGTCCCGTTGTACCAAAACCACTGCCATGTAGAAAAAAAAACCTAACCTAACCCATTCATAAGTTATTATTGCCATATTGAAAAGCTGGCGGTGGTTAACGGAATAAACCCGGAACCTGTTCCAAGAAGGTTATTGGGCAATATCTGAGTTCGACTTTCTGAATAGTGAACGGAACTAGAAAATAGATGATGCATTATTACATGCAAAACAGAATAAACCTATTTGTTTCGTGTTATGGTAGTGCTCAGTGCATTTTTCTGATTCAAGTACAGAAGGATAGTAAACATGATGAACACATCATTTACCATAATTTTAATTTATTTATTTTCAGTATTTCGACTCATTATTTTTCCTGGTACTTTTATGTATTTAACTTGCTGTTACTCAGTTTAGAAAATAACAATGTGACCCAAGTTAATAGAATCTTCCCTGCTGGTCCATTGCCTAGCGCGCGTGTCTTCGGTAAGCCAGCACTAGAGCTTGAAAAATTATAACGCATTACGGATCCCACCTTCAACTGTAGGTTCACATCTTAAACAGTCTCAATGCTGAAAAAGAGACGCTAAACTAATCGACTAGCGAACCCACTAATCTACTATCTATATTTAATAGTCCACCAAATAATAATAATAATAATAATAATCTCAGGATAGTAGACAAAATCTTGCTTTGATACTCTTAACACTATGCTTTATTCGGCACGGGTACTTCGCCATATTACGTACTGATTCATGTAACTGCTTTCTTGACGGTCGTACATGAAAAATTTTAAATACAAGGTAGTATACTATGGGCATCTTACCGAGAACACGTAAAACTATGAGTATGCTATGCCGAACATCGCATACAAAACTATGTTAATTATACCCTCATCTGTTGACAACGCTGCTGGTAAAGTTTAGCGACATCACATTTTGCAAAAGTTGCTGATAAAATTCAACAGTTTACATCGAAACAACAGTTTATAACGTAATTTCTGCAGGCGGCAGGATTAAGTAGTAAGTAATACAACTGTATTTTATGTTTACAAGTGTAGAGTTTCTAGTATAAAATCGTTACAAGTGCTTTACTGCGGTTAAAATAAGTGTTTGCATATGTAAGGTGACTGCATTAGATATAATGGCATTACTGCTGTATCGCCGGAGCAGACGAAAATACACAAATAAAAGGAATAGTTTTTAGTTTCTCCCTCAAAATACTGGGTTGTGACCCTAGCACACTTGGTAGTGATTACTGTTCGAAATATGGTGTGGACATATGGCATAAAAACTAGTGCGTAGAATACGAACCAACTTCTGCTAGGTGGCAACTAAAAAGCACAAACAATATCTAACCAAGTCAGGGCACGAGCGCATCAGGAGGACCGCCAGCGAAGTATTTCTGCACAAATTACAAAAGTTGTACTTTATTTACAAGTGAAGCATAATTTGTTAGAAACAGTTATGAAGGCATTACTCGAGCAGACGATTCTAGCAAGCAGAAAATTTATAAGTAAAATACGATATGAAACACTTTTTGTAAAGGTATGAGGGTGTGAATATAAGTAATTACTGTGTGTTCAGACTATTGAAATGAATTTTGATGGGAAGTGTAAGTATTGTATGTGTAAGCGTGCTCTTCCACAACCCTCGTTTATGTGCATACGCCCCGTCGCTGACGCGCCTGCTTCCTATGGATGCGATCCATCGCTATCGCTCGGGCCCCCCTGGCCTGACTCGGTTAGATAGAATTCGCGCTTTAGTGGCCACCTAGCACAAGTTGATTCGTGTGCTTATGCACTAGTTTTTATGCCATATATCCCATCCTCACTGCTTTTAAACTTGGCCATCCTGAGTAAACCGAGCGTTACTCGAGCAGACGTTTCTACCACATTTTGCATATTTCTTACATTTTCGGGCATATCTTTTTTTTTTTTCTTTTTTTAGCAGAGCATGCATTAAATGTCCATAAACTACTTGCACATTGACCTCAGGAGGGCTCAGCTTAAATGCAACGTGGACGTATGGCATAAAAACTAGTGCATAAACACATGAACCAACTTGTGCTAGGTGGCAACTAATAGCATGAATTCTGTCTAACCGAGTTAGCCCTGGATCGCAGCAGGAGGCTCGAGCGGTAGTGAGGCAGGCGCATACATATAAACAACGAGGCGTATGAATATAAACAAGGATAGTGGAAGAGCACACTTACGCGTACAATACTTACACTGCCTCTCAA
This sequence comes from Thermobia domestica, assembly GCF_964235325.1. Taxonomy (NCBI): domain Eukaryota; kingdom Metazoa; phylum Arthropoda; class Insecta; order Zygentoma; family Lepismatidae; genus Thermobia; species Thermobia domestica. The sequence continues at coordinate 121,600,599 of NC_137455.1, forward strand.
AATTCATTTCAATAGCCTGGGCACTGACAGTAATTATTTATATTCACACTCTCGTTCCTTTACAAAGATTGTTTCACATTGTATCTTACGTATCAATTTTCTATTTGGTAGAACCGTCTGCTCGAGTGAACCCGTTAAGAGTATTCAGGAACTCTCGTATGACTGCAAACACACATGGTTTCACAGCCTGTACTTACGGATACACCGACATTCGCTGAAGGTCCAGCTCCCTTCGGATACATGTCTACCAAAGCCCACCTCTCTCGCCCTTCCCTCGATCGGTTACATAGCATATGTGATTTTTTGTAGTACTTGCGACATTTTTTTTCTTTTTAGTCTAATTTTTGCTCAATATTCCCGCTGTGTATTTGTATGCAAATCGTGAGAATTGACTTTTTTAAACAATTATTTCTAGTAGCTTCACTGAACTTTACTTATAAGTGCGGTCTTCTCATGTCGCTCAACAAAAATCTCTTGCAGGACAAGTTACGGACCCACAAATTGTAAAATGTATGGAAAATTTTGGGGAAGTCTTTAATTTGCCCATTTGATGTTACGAACAGAACTCACGAACTCCTGCGGGCCTTCTAACCCGTTTCTACTGCTACTACTACTACTTCTATGGATCCGTATAGTGAAACTGCAGGATAATTTTAAACAAATATTTCGAGTGATTTGATTTGATTTTGGGTTTAGCGTCCCAATCATCAGGTAAGCTATAAGACACGGACCCACAACTTCACGTTGGATCCAAACCACATGTTCCCGTGGGAATTGAACCCGGGTTTCCCACACAAAGACAAATACGCTAACCGCTTAGCTAGGAAGCAACTCATCATATTCAATGAGATGTCTAAATATAAACTGCACGCTGACAGTGATTACTAACTACTACTCATTCATTGACTGTATTTATCCACAAAAATACAAATACGCTTACTTTTTGATACAAAACAATTCACTTCACTTTATTTTTGGCACTGTTGCCAACTACTAATCATAAAATATGGCTAATGCAGCTCAGAAAGTCGCGTAAGAACGTAATGTCGAAAACCTATACCCGATGTTTCTTTTCTTTTTTTTCGAAACAACGTAAAGTAAAAATGCATACATAATCAGTAAAACCAAGCCTATGTAAATTGACTTACTTTTTCGCAAAGAGACACTGTCTGCTCCTTCGTAGTTCTACTCTATATCTATGCTTAATTAAAAAAAATACGGAACTTTTAAGGGGGACGCACAAATTGTCCACTTTAGTAACATTTAACAATTACACAGCAAAATGTATTACACAATACACTTCATGAAAAAAAATATTCGAAATTCTCTACTTCATTGATGGGTAATTACGTCCCGCGGACCAAATGCATCTCCCTGAAAGATTCTATTCGGTTGCGACATGATACGTAATTTGACGACCTATCCATCTATTAGTTTAACGTCTCACGAATATATATATACTTTATGCTAGTGAGACGACAATTAAAGCGACTGAATGAATATTATCGCATATTCGTTATGCACGTGATAATCCCAGAAACAAGTAGTAACCACTAATAATAGCAATAATATATAATAATATTAAGTGGTAATATTTATTTTTGAACTCCAATTCCACGTCAGCATCCTCACCATTTTTTTAATGGACCTCACAAATTATTCCCGAGTTGAGTCCAGAGCAGTGCTTGCAGTGACAACAGATGAGGAGACGGTAGGGAACAAATATGACCACTTAGAGCACTAATTTTGACAGAACCAATGGTGCTCTTCTACTTTTTTAACAATCGTCTCTCTCTCTCTCTCTCTCTCTATATATATATATATATATATATATATATATATATATATATATATATATGGTCAGGCCTAGGGGGCGAATGGGGCGACGACCCCGGGTGCCGAAGTAAGGGGGCGTAAAATTCGGGAGATGAAAAAGATAGGAAAAATTGCTTGGAATATATGTATGGGGGCGCTGTCGAATACTCTTCCCCCGGGCGCAGATTTTTCACGGCACGGCCCTATAGATAGATAGATAGATAGATAGATAGATAGATAGATAGATAGATAGATAGATAGATAGATAGATAGATAGATAGATATTAAGAAAGAGGTAGTAGATGGATAGGTAGGTAGATACAATTTTTTTAGTAAACAAACCCTACAAAGTGGAGAATCCAAAGTTTTTACTGGAGACCACAAGTGAGAAGGGGTGATGTGACCAAATATGGTGCGACGAGTTTATGTAGCACTGCGAATATATTGGAAACCAATTGTCCAAGATAGATGGTTATCAAAAGTATTGCAAAGACCATCCAGCAATTGATCGAAAATTGTTGATCATGCAATGTATGTGTTCCGAATATAAATAACGCTCACTACTTCATTTATATAACCCCATTTCTCATTCTTGATATATGAACATTTGGAATTAAGGAATAAACGCTTATACCTTCTTCTGAGAGATCATATGATTAATCCTATAGCTATGGGAATGTCTAAAAACAAATACCTTAAAATACCTAGGTAAAATTTAACGTTCCCCCACCCCACCACTAATCTTCTGGTATGTACAGAGCAAACTAAGGTTCTTTAAATAGCTCAATTCTTTTTGGCTGGAAAAAATTGTATTCTGCAAGCTCCCCTGTGTGTGGGGGGGGGGGAAGGGACAGAATGGCAGGAGGACAAAATGGCAGGAAATAATGGCAGGAGGACATAAAGGCAGAAAGTATAATTTGAATTCTCGGGCTTTAAACTATTTTGTTTTTCCTTGGTAAATGAAGATTTCAACATAAATTTTCGATTTATTCATTATGTTCCAAAATTCGAACTGCTAATCATATTTCAATTCTGAGAATTCTGATGTCGTAAGAATTAAGAAAGCGTCACCAAGATTTCCGTCGGAAGTTTGGAATGTTCATGAGGCAACTCTGTCTGACAATCCTCGCACAAATAACTTATGCGAGGGGTGAAATCCTAAGTTTTTCCATTTGGTTGGACACAACCACCCAACGGTATGGAAATTCATACAAAGCCTCCAGAAAGAAAATTCCAACGTTCATTCTACCATTTCCTAGTGCGAAAGAGGACAATACCAGTAGTAGTCCCCGACGTTGGCGCGAATGACTCATCCTCACTCTCTTTTATGACCGGGGTGAAAGGTCAATGACCTGGCCCGGGGTCAATGACCTAGGGGTACTTAGGACCACCCCTCTAAATTTTGGCAGGGGTACGTAGGACCACCCCCCTTAAATTTTGGAAATTGCCAAATCTAAAAATTTGGTATGGTAGCCTAGGACCACAGTATGTACCTCTATTAGTATTGGGTGTCTATGTCGTTCCCTTTCATGGGTAAAAAATTGCCAAAAATTCAAATTTCGGGGTTTTTTGACCTAATTTATCCCCTTTGATGAGGTGTTATTACATTATATAGTTATACGGGCGTATACAGGGGTCCATTACCTATCATAAGACATGGGTATATTAATGCACCCCTTGAAAAATTTGGGAGGGGTACCTTGGCCCACCCCTTAAATTTTGGAAATTGCCCAATTTCAACATTGGGTATTATAGTATAGGACCCTAATATGTATTAGGTTAAATTTGGGCGGTTCACCTCATTCCCTTTTAGGGGTACAAAATTGCCAAAATATAAACGTAAGCAATACGTTGTACCACGTGTTTGGTTTTTGGTCGATTTTATCCTCTTGGATGAGGTCCTATTACCTTATATGGTTATATGGTCATGTATAGGGGTCCATTACCTTTCATAAGATATGGGTATATTTGTGCACTCCTTTAAAAATTTGGGAGGGGTACTTTGGCCCACCCCTTAAATTTTGGAAATTGCCCAATTTCAACATTTGGTATTATAGTACCGGATCCTAACATGTATTATGATAAATTTGGGTGGTCCACCTCGTTCCCTTCTAGGGGTACAAAATTGTCAAAATATAAACGTAAGCAATACGTTGTACCACGTGTTTGGTTTTTGGTCGATTTTATCCTCTTGGATGATGTCCTATTACCTTATATGGTTATATGGTCATGTATAGGGGTCCATTACCTTTCATAAGATATGGGTATATTTGTGCACTCCTTTAAAAATTTGGGAGGGGTACTTTGGCCCACCCCTTAAATTTTGGAAATTGCCCAATTTAAACATTTGGTATTATAGTACCGGATCCTAACATGTATTATGATAAATTTGGATGGTCCACCTCGTTTCCTTTTAGGGGTACAAAATTGTCAAAATATAAACGTAAGCAATACGTTGTACCACGTGTTTGGTCTTTTGGCCCAATTTATCCTCTTGGATGAGGTTCTATTACCTTATATGGTTATATGGTTATGTATAGGGGTCTATTCCCTATCATAAGACATAGGTACATTTGTGCACTCCTTTAAAAATTTGGGAGGGGTACTTTGGCCCACCCCTTAAATTTTAGAAATTGCTCATTTTATATATTTGGTATTATAGTACTGGACCCTAACATGTATTATGATAAATTTGGGTGGTCCACCTCGTTCCCTTTTAGGGGTACAAATTGCCAAAATATAAACGTAAGCAATACGTTGTACCACGTGTTTGGTTTGACCTAAGTTATCCCCTTGGATGAGGTTCTATTACCTTATATTGTTATATGGTTATGTATAGGGGTCTATTCCCTATCATAAGACATAGGTACATTTGTGCACTCCTTTAAAAATTTGGGAGGGGTACTTTGGCCCACCCCTTTAATTTTGGAAATTGCCCCTTTTACATGTTTGGTATTATAGTATAGAACCCTAATATATATTACTATAAATTTGGGTGGTTCACCACGTTTCCTTTGATGGGTACGAAATTGCCAAATTTTAGTACAACCACGTGTTTGGTTTTGGCTCAATTTATCCCCTTGGATGAGGTCCTATTACCTTATATGGTTATATGATCATGTATAGGGGTCCATTCCATATCCCCTTAAATTTTGGAAATTTTCCAATTTAAGCATTCGGTATTATAGTACATGACCTCAACATGTATCATGATAAATTTGGGTGGTCCATTTTGTTCCCTTTCATGGGTAAAAATTACTAAAATATAAACATAAGCAATATGTTGTACCATGCGTTTGGTTTTTGGCCCAATTTCTTCCCTTTGATGGGGTTCTATTACCTTATATGGTTATATGGTCATGTATATGGGTTCATTTCCTATCATAAGACATGGGTACATTGACGCACCCCTTGAAAAATTTGGGAGGGGTATCTTGACTCATCCACTCAGTTTTAGAAATTGTTTTAATATAAGCATTTGGTATCATAGTACAGGTCTTCAATATGTACCACTATAAATTTGGATGGTCCACATCGTTCCCTTTCATGGGTAAAGAACTACCAAAAATCAAATTTCGGAGGTTATTGACACCTATTTAGCACGTTATATGGTTTATTACCTCTATATGTTTATGTTCCCTTTTAAATTTGGGAATTATCAAATAACAAAATTCGGTAAACGTTTTCTAGGACCCATTGGTGTTCCTCTTATGGCCAAATATTCAAAATTTAAATGTTATTGACCGGCTTTATTATTGAATAAGTACAGGATTTATTACTTTTTTCATAAGACACAGGTGTATTTGTGTACCAATCTTAAATTTTGGGAGGGGGTACATTTCTTATTGTCATATCAATAATTGGTAATTGTTCTTTGGGTAAATCATTGTGATCACGTGATCAGTTATTGACCTATGATGGGATTAGGAGTCCAGGACATTGGTACATTGAAACTTTGTAGGATAATTTGAGAATGCGTCATTGGTATTGATTATTACAGCCAAATATAAACGTAAGCAAGACGTTGTACCACGTGATTGACCTTGATGAGGTAGTGTACAGGGATACATAGCTAACCTTATTGAAACTTATGACTCATAGTCTTAAGGGAATACATGCTACAACACTGGCAAAGTTATTGTTGATGCAATTTGATTGGCTGATCACTATCTTTCGTGCAATCTGATTGGTTGATCCCACTATCTTTCGTGCAATCTGATTGGTTGATGAGTTTTAAATCTTTGCTGTATTCAGTTTTTAAGTTTTGTTTAACATTTAAAAATCTTGTTTTCGTTCAACATTTTGCACTCAATGATAAATATGATCAAAACCGTTTATTTGTTAATCGAATAGTTAAAAACCGGATAAAGTTTGACGGTTAACCGTGAAACGTAAAAAATTTTTAGTTTGAAATTTTTTTGCTTGAAACATTTTGTTTGAAAATTCTTGCTTTCAAATTTTTTGTTTGAATTTTATGTTTGAGAATTTTGTTTGAAATTTTTTTTGACAACTTTTGTTTCAAAATTTTTTGTTTAAAATAAGTTGGCTAAAACGTTCGCACCCATTATAAACGATCAAATATAAAGGCGAATGCCATTGCTCAATTGTTTATATTTCTTGATTCAGTTGTTCGGTTACTTAAACGTATATGTGAATTTTATTATGGCACCTGATGGTGTAACTATAATGAATAAGATTGTAGAAATGAATGGAAAACTATTCACAGTTACTTCTGTCTCATTTCCCTCCTTTATTTCTATTCCCAAATACATCTTTCCTTCATGCTTTCTTTCTGGTTCACTAAATGCGTATGAATTTATATTGTATTTGCTAGTCTAATGTTTAAATTTCATCTAATCCAGTTAATTTCCGAGTAACTTTTGTAGCTTTTGGACACTGATCAAGAATAAATAGCCAATCATAAAAATATTAGGTTTTACAGTTAAAATGAAAGAGTATATATTAAAGAGGATTGTATAGGACATTAAAATCCGGAGGAATTTTTCACAGTGTAGGAGACTACTAATTTATATTTAGAAATGCGAAAATATTAATGCTCTGACCTATGTGATTTTATGCAACATTAAGTGTTTCTCACATTATCCTTATTTACGCGCCTACTCTCAGTCACTCATGCCCCTGCCTCTTGCGAACACAACCCTATGCTAAGTCGTGGGTCCCCTGCTGTGCTCCTGCTTTGAATCGGTTAAATATCATCCCCCATTTCAAGGTCACCTAACGTAAGTTGCTTTCTCTGCAGATTTTTTTTTTTAAATAGTATTCATTCGACGCGTATTTATAACTTAAAAAAGTCCTCGTAACGTGAATCTGCACTCATGAATGCATCTCCTACCCTAAGAAATATTTTTTAACAAATTACGAATGAATTTCGTGAAGAAATAATTACATATAGTAAGATAGCACTTAATCATTTAAATGAAGCAAAGTGAAAGAGTTTTTTTATTTTAGTAATATTCTCAATCTACACTAATTTTATGAAGTCACCTGTGGTACTTACTCCTAATATTTTTTTAATTTTCGTCCTTTTACCGTCCAAGAAAAGTTTGATACAATATTTAATGGAAAAGTATGACGATGTAAAATGGCCTTAAGAGAAGCAGTTTTATTATTATACTACGCTGATTTTTTTAATCAAAGAATAGAATAGAATAGAATAGAATACTTTATTAGTCATTAGACAACATAGTTGCAATAGACTTCGTCCAGAATAGTATTTAAATTGTAAAAAATATTGAAATGTAACAAAAAAGAAACTATGACTATTACTGACAGTTATTAACTAATTGAAACTATTACTAACAGTTAAAACACAATTTGCAATTTATACTTCATATTTACATTGTTGGCACTACCACATAACAATAAACAAAAAGCCCATTATTACCATTATTAGGGTTAAGCCTTCTATTGAATTACATCTTTCAAATTTGGGTAAAGATCCGTAGTAGCAATAGCAATGGTAACAGTAGCGATAGTAGTAGTAACTTAGGTAATGGCAGGTTTAGTTGATTACTGCTACCATGTTTGAATCCTTTAAGGAGGTATGTCGTCTACGGAACTTTACCCTCAAATTTTTATCAGCTATTTACATTTTATTGATTACATGCATTCCTCAAATTCCTTAATACTATATATACAATACTCTATTAACATAGGCCTATGTTTAGCAGAAGGGGTCCAGCTCTTTTCTCTAAAAAATGTTACAATTTTGGTAATTTCTGTTAGTTTAGAGTAGGTTAGGTTAGCTTAAGTTAGGTTAGGCTACTTTTGGTTACGTTGGGTTAGTTTAGCTTATGTTATATTAGTGTAGGAGTTCCGCATAATTTTCCAAAAAATGATAGAATTTTGCTTATTTCTACTAATATTACGTCAGTTTAGGTTAGTTCAGATTAGCTTACGTTAGTTTATGTTAGGTTAGGTTTGGTTTGGTTACCTTATGTTACGTCTAAGTACTTGCATCACTCATTTCTCCTGTAAATTTTGTGCTTTTTACGTGATTCTGGACCCCTTGTACTAAACATACCCCTTAACATATTACTAATATGTTTAACAAACTGCTTGTTTTCCAAATTACGTACATGTAAAGGTAACAAGTTGAACAGTTTTATTGCATTATATTTAAAATTTTGCTGCGTCTTGCATAATCTGACAGATGGCGTTTCTAAATTATCTTTGTACCTTGTATTATAATCGTGCACGTTAGATCGCAAATTATAACTAGTTTGGTTTTCCTTAATATAAATTAAAGTATAATAAATATTTATTGAGGGAACTGTCATGATTCGGTATTCTTTGAAAATATCCCTACAGGACTCAGTATCAGGTACACCCTTAATACAACGTAATGCCTTCTTTTGCCATTTGAATACGTCCTTTGCACCTGCAGAGTTTCCCCATAGTAAATTACCATACAATAAATGAGAGTGAAAAAGAGCATAATATACTGAAATCATTTCCTTACTTACAGACCTTTTTAATTTCCGCAATACATAAAGAACACGAGCGAGTTTTTTTGCATAGTTCCTGTGTGTGAACTGCCCAGTTTAATTTTGTATCTAAATATATGCCTAACAACTTCACATAATTCTGGTTATTCAAGATACACGGTGGTTTATTTAGGTAAAAGAAATGAGTTTCTGTTTTTGTCGTGTTTAATACCAAGCTATTTGTTTGGAACCATAGAGAAGAAGCCTTTAACATTTCTTTATTTTTAATGTTTACATTGAGTATGCTATGGTCATTTGTAATTAAAGTAGTGTCATCAGCATAGATTGTTGTTTTATACGGTAGACAACTTGGTAGGTCGTTCATGTACACGAAGAATAAAAATGGGCCTAGTACCGAGCCCTGAGAAACACCAGTCAAAACTTCTAACTCATCAGATGTCGTATTGTTAAACTTTACTATTTGCCGTCTGTTAGTGAGGAAACTCTTAAGAAGAGATAGTTCAATGTCATTTATTCCATAGAATCGTAATTTTGTAAGTAAGATATCGTGTACAACTGTGTCAAAAGCTTTACTTAAATCAATCAGAGTAGTACACGTATATGGAAACTGCTTGGACAGACCATTGCAACAGCCAAAAGCGATCCTTATGTATTCTTTTACAAATAAGATGTTTTCAAGAGGCTTATTTTTGACTTTTGATAAAGTTGACAAAACTACCTTTGGTTGCATACAAATCTACTTGGAGAACAGTTATGGAAATTTACAACTACGTACATTTCGTACTATCGATGAGAAATGAAATTTCAATACATTAAAAACTATGCATTTTTAATATTCGAAATGGGTGACAGCAGTTACTTCCAGTAATAATTGTAAACTTTTGTAATTAACATATTAAAAATGCATACATGCAATACATGCATACATATCTATATCTATCTATCTATCCATCCATATATATATATATATATATATATATATATATATATATATATATATATATATATATATATATGTGTGTGTGTGTGTGTGTGTGTGTGTGTGTGTTTTGTATGCAAAAATAACACATAACTAGATACGTACGAAAAAACAAACAAAAAATACTCAGGCAATACAAGTAGTTGATGGAAAAACGATTCCAATAAATTCATTCAAATTTGAAGCATTTCATGTGTCAATGGAATAGAAAAAAAACTGGTAGTGATCAGTCTTTGAAAAAGATGAAATTCGTTGGGTTAAGTTCTGACCTCTTAAAACCCTATTCTACGACTGCTTGAAGTTCGAAAATGTTATTATTCCCCCTGTTTACCTTCGTTTTTAATATTCCTGCGCAAATAACAGTTTGCGTGTGTACCTCCTCTCATTTTCATATCTTTATTCTCACCGTTGTGATTAATCTGATTGGGTAGGAAAGTGGTATTAACTAAGCTAACTCATCACCGTCAAAACGCCAAACACGTATTTCACACTTTGCCCTTTTTTGATTTTGAAAAAGCTCCTGTGTATACTGTAAGTCATTACTCGGGACCTTGTATATCACATCGTCATTAACCAGTCATATACAATAATTTTCTCAAAGTAAGAGTAAAAACTTGGTGTGGGACTTATTGAAACGTTTGGGTTGCAAGCAAGAAAATCTTTAACAAATCTATTTAATTGCAAACCGAAAATAATAGGTCTATTAATAGGGTGCCAATACTTCTTTGGGGCGATGCGTCGTTTACTTTTCCTTTCCTCTTTCTCGTTGAGCGCCCTCTTGCTGTCAGCACTCGGGGTGACTGCCCCGCTCGCCCCCCCCTAACTATGGCTCTGATGCCCATATTCTTTTTCGTCTCGTCTTCAAGGCTTTGTAGGCACTCTCGTCTCGTCTCTATTACGTACCGTAGTATTTAATGATTCTTTCCAATCTTATTTCCATTTTCAAAAGCTTCTGCTAGTATGATCTCGCCTCGTGGTCAACACTAATTTTCTTATGATTGTAAACACAGACATCCAGACAATGTGAAAAAGAATAATTTTGAATTTAAAAAAGCCCTTTCAACGCCAGGGGCGAATCCAGGTTAAACATTTTAGGCGGTCGGTACGGTAGTTAGAATTATTTTGGGGGAGGATAGAACTGCTTGTGCAAATGCTGAAAAAATCAAGAGCACAAATTCTGCCATTGAATAGAGTGATAGGGAACTGTTATTTACTTTCGAAGCAGCAGCAACGAAATCTTTGATAGTATAAACATATTTGTTGACTCAATGCTAACGTCGTACTTATTTCTATGTGTAAAATCTGTTTTTCTGCACGCAAATTACAATTTAAATCAGTTAGTGCCGATTTCCTAACTTTCGGATGCATAACCGGCTCACTTTGAGCATTGGTGCAGAGGCCCGTAGCCAGCCCAAAAATGTAGAGGGGGCCCGGTAGAAGTTAGGGGGAGCCGAGCCAACCATATTATAGTACATCAAATAGTAACATCAGCAATTCATCATATCTGCTCTTGAATGTTTAAGTATTTTGCTTCTACATAATTCTATTATCCCCTCTACACACAAACATTAAATTAACATTCTGTAATCTACATGAAAAAGACGTAAATTTTATTAAATAGGTATTACTAACTACACGAATTAGAATTAAATATATGTTTTAATAGTCCCACATGTAATACTAACATTAAGATCAAGAACGAGAGATGATCTACTGTGAAATAAGGAAATAAAACTTTGCTTAGGCTCTTGTTAAGGGTTAACTTTTGAAGTTGCTCATCCTTTTTATCAAAAGTTTGAAAATTTACCTAAAAGAAATTGATAATTTTATTGCTTGTGTGCTTGATAACCTGTAAGTAAAGCGTAATTTGTGTAATATATTTTGTGATAAGCGGTTATAAAGACGGGACTAATTCGCAAGTATAGGGAACTACTTGGCTCTAAGTTTAGGACGGTTAGATTGTGGATAATTTTCGGGTAAACATACCTGCAAGTGCACATGGTCTTTGCGCTGGATGTGAATTGACAGTACTAACATTTGTAAAACATGTTGTTGATAATGAGGTTAACCTTTGAATATGTGTATATTTCATGGGTTAATGAATGAAAGAAGAAAGGCCACCAACAATCGTTCACAATTTTCTGCTTGAGATAGGAGAGCTCTACAAACCCAAGTACTAAGGTAAATGGGAAGTAGACATAACCTAACCTAAGTAACCTAGTAGTGCGTCATCTCACCTTACTTCGGCTTCTCGTTTCACTCGTTCTTCCCTCTCAACTACGCACTCTCCATTACTACCCACAACCGTGCTCCGCGCGGCCCGACAGCCTCACCTGTAGGTTAATAATGGATTTCCATATGTAATTGTGTTTCCTCCCCCATACACCCACCCTCGAGGTAACGTAACAGAACATAAAATGGGTAAAGTTTAAGTAGAAATTGATGATTGTAGATTTTATTATGGTTTTTGTTGAAAATTAGGTGGACGGGTAACTTTGGAGTAATTCCCTTGTTTACAATTACAGTTGTATTTTTTAAAAATATTTATAGTAAGTTCTTGTTTAAAATCTTAAATTAAACTCGTTTTATATAAATGAACCACCTGCAGACTATAACAAGAAGACACATACCAAGACACCTAAAAAAAAGTACTATACTGTTATTCAAAGCTACACTGAGAAAAAAATGCATGTGGCGTACGTAATATCGTATGTTACATTTGTAAATCCTGTAGTTTTATACTTAACGTACAGCAAGCGTATAACTGAAAACGCATGTTTTATAATACTTTCTGTATAAGTGTTCCATCTATACATAGTTTCCGAAAAAAACAATATAGGCGGCCAGGATCTCACATACAAATGGACGTATATAACATATAGCTGACGAAGATAGCATACATATATGTATGTAATATAAGGAAGACTGATAGACATCAGACATCCTGCAACGGCATGATGTAACACCTAAGGGCAGTGCCTACGTAGCATACGGATAATGTATGCTCCATTCTGATTCTTTTAGTAAGCAAGAGGATTCCGTATATTTGTACAATATACCACCGTCCGGTGAACGGATTTTTCTCAATGTAAGTAAAACACTACAGCCATTTAGTATCGAGTAAAAGCATTGCTGCTTCTTTTATGTTGAATTTCAACATTATTACGCGTACGCGACTAAGAAATAGTTCCAATTTACAACGTTTTTATATGAAAACTAGCTACTTCCACGGAATCCTTCACCCCAAGTACAATACAAAACATTCTGCTACTTAATTTCTCCTCTAAATCTTGCAAACTTTTACCAGTCCTTGCTCCACAACCCGGAATTTAATTCCTAAACTTCAACGTTAAATATGTTCACTTGTTCAGTTACTCATCAAATTAAGGTAATTTAGCTTAACTTTATTCTTCTACAAGAACAAACATATGAAAGTCTTTTCAACCATTACTTGTTCGGTGAATATTCCACCGCAGTTCTTCTTTTACATATCACACCATAATAATTTACTAGAATCAGTCGCCTTTAAAAGAACTCGGAGCTCTTAATTTACTTCACAACTAATTGTTCCACAATTAATCTAAGGTTTGCTGTTGATGAGGATTTTGCAATGCATGTATGTACTACAACTATATAATAGAATAACAATAACTTACCGCCGTTACTGCAATCGACAAAAGATAAACGCTTTGTTCCTGCTCCTGTTTTTATGATTTATTTTGCAGTAAGCACTTCACATTTCGTCTCCTACCTCTCACATCGCTATTACAACTGTGACGTGAAGTATTATGAACACATTCCCTCTTTTCGGAAAACTTGCTTCAATATGTATTGTGTCATTTCACATCGAGATTCGAGAAGATTGATAAACTTTAACTCTTTTAAAATATATTAGAAGTGTTCGTCAAATAGTTAAAATGGAAAAAATCGGAATAATCTCTTTTATATTGCATTTTATTCTTATGTTTACACATAGAATTAATCGAGATTTTTTGCAAGCCTTCCGTAGTAAGACTATTCATGGCTTTGGATTAATTGTTTTAACAAAAGAGACACTGACCAAAGCTTAAAACTTTATTTTAAATTATAATTTGTAACTGTTTCGGATATCTAGCATATCCTTCTTCAGACACGATCGAAATTAATGAAAATACAGACATATATATAAATGTTGTTATAACAGAGTTTAAATTCTTTAACCGTCATATATATATTCATTGTTATAAAAAATTTTTAAATTCTTTTAACAGTCATATATAGAGTCATTGTTGTACTTTTTTATTTTTATTTATTTATTTATTTTTCTTATTTACCGAGGCCTTCAGCACATCCTATAAGTCTTCGTGTTCACTTTACATTTAATCACTTCCTTTATTTTTGGTTCTTATAAGGGCCTTTTATTTTTATTATTTTTTTATTTATTTATTTTTTTTTCTCTATGTTATTCAAACTTCCTTGCCATGATTCATTAATTGGTAATCCCCCTGTCCAGTTCATCAGTTTATCTCTTCCTACCTTCTTTATCCAATCCGCTTCTTTCCACTTCCTTATTATCATTCTTTTCTCCATCTCTAATACTTCCGTCTTATCCCAATTAATTGTGTGATTCGTCTCCTTAACATGTTTGTATATGGCATTGGTATCTTTTTTCTTGATCTATGGCGTTGGTTTTATAACAACATTTATATATATGTCTGTATTTTCATTAATTTCGATCGTGTCTGAAGAAGGATATGCTAGATATCCGAAACAGTTACAAATTATAATTTAAAATAAAGTAAAGTTTTAAGCTTTGGTCAGTGTCTCTTTTGTTAAAAGCCTTCCGTGAAAATTTTAGGGGGAGCAGTAAAAATGTAGGAAGGGGCGGGTTTCCCGTCGATACGGGGCTGTCCAGAGGCAGTGATTTTATTCATCAATTTCTTGACAATTGCTCAGTAATATCGATTTTTTTTTTAAAAAAGCAAGACACTAAAAAATTCGCGAGTTTTGTCTCCAATATATGTGGAAAAAATATCTAAAAACGCATTAGTCGCTTTTGTAAAAATTTTATCTGTAACTGCTTCTCCAAATCCGTTAGATTTAGGACTATTTGCTAGAGTTGGCGACACTCATTCCTGGGGAAATGGACAATCCCCATTTATATTCCTGGCTGCAAAAATTTAATAAAGATAGTATTAAGAATGTCAGGTATCAAACCTGATGGCGTTCGGTACCAGCTATCGTATGGTCTCTAGATCCATATTACTATACCGACATTCAGTTTTATAGTGTATTATATACACTTAATGACTGAATCATTTTCATTATGTGAAGTGTTCAGTACCAACTTGTTAGCCTCTTTGGAGGCACTTAATTAACATGGCTGCCCAATCGGGTAGAGTGGGTTCGATTCTACCATCCGGCTATCAGCCAGAAACCTTGATACCGGATTTACCCATGTTATATCTTCATCAGCGCCCAAGTTCGGCTATGGAAGTAACAGTTATCACCGATCAACCTTCCTCTTCAGATGTTACTTCGCATCCTATCAACTATAAATCAACCTATTTTGCCCCTGATGTGGTACACATTACAGCCAAAGATCATTCGAAACCTATGGAGAAAACCCATCCCACAGCTCTTGGGCGTGCCCTATTTAACTCAAAAGTGCTGGGGATCATCTATTTTGACAGAAGACCGCAACTTAATCAAAGCAATATGTGACAGTGCTTCTCATGCTAACACTTACTTACAAATAGGCCCGCAATCAGCCACAGAGGTTTGGGGGGCCATGAATATGTTAGGGGGGCCAAGTCGCCAAAAATTATCTTACAAATATCTAAATTGTGATTTTTGAATTAACAATAAAAATTTGTATTGAGGCCTGCGGGCCACGGAAAGTTTAGGGGAGCCAGGCCCCCTAGCACCCCTCTAGTAGCGGGCCTGCTTACAAATGATATTCTCGAACAATCAGGTTGGACGGGGCACATCCCTCGCTACGCCGTTACTACTATGGGTGTTAATAAATGTGTGCCAATTGGTGTCTCCATTGAGGATCTTCTCACTGACATACAGTTTTCTGTTTCTCTGGAATTCCTGTTTTCATGCGCGCAGAATAAAACAATTGATGCGAATCCCGTCAGCTGAAGCTATCCAAAGGTCAGATGCCCTCAACACGCCCGTTGCTCAGCCGGTACTCTCATCTCATATGCCAACAACCACAGTGGTACTAACTTTTGATAGCCAATTGCTCCCCATAGAGTGCTACCATATTACTGCCGTTTTTTAAGTCTATCCATAGTGGTTCTATGTACTCTTAGTAAAGTATGTCGGAAATGTTACTGGTATGGGCATAGCCAAAGTATGTAAAGCTGCCGCCAGATGTCGCAATATATTCAGGAACATGCTTCCGATTACTGTTCCAATGCTACAACTTGCATACATTGTGGTGCATCTCATGTGGCCAATAATCCCGCTTGCCCTGAACACCAGCATCAGCAACGATTACAGGAAATTATGGTGAAGCTCAAGATTTCATACAATGATGCCCGTTAATTACATCCTATACAATCAAATTACGTACAAACAAACGGTACATGTAACACCACACTACAACACTTCATTTAGTGCAGGTCTTCCTTCCTCTGGTCCATCTCCTAGTGGGCAACGGTCATCACTCACCTCACCGAGACACCATGTACGACAGTACGACTCACAACTACACCCATCACACCAGCAAATCGTGATGCACAACCTGGGACTTCACAAGTAACTTCTACTTCGAAGAGGCGAAAAGGTTTATCCTTTTCAGGAAATCCCCACTTTTCTGCCTCGTCCTCTCCTCAACTAGCTCCTACTCATCGTGCTAACTGGAAACCGCCAAGAGATGTGGTGGACGCAGCTCAGTATACTACACCTGCTCCAAAAATTCAGGACTGTGAATTCAAGGATCCTGCTCCGAATGTCCTTAAAAATCAGTATAAAGCTATTCGTACCGTACTGTTTCAGCAACTAATCAGCACAAAGCTTCTCAATGACAGTAATCTCGAGCTTGCGCTCACCACTCTCTCATATTTTAGGTTGACGGGAACAACTCTGTTACAATATTACAATGGAATACCCGACAAGCACAGGGTAAACAAGTGACCTTAAGACGACTATGTGCTATTTCTCATCAGACAATATTGTTTCAAGAGGCTTGGTCTTTCAAAATTTTCAACTGCACATCCCAGGATATCGACTATTTTAAAGTTTAAAGTGTTACATTGTAAATCAGAGGTAAACATACACGAATCAGATTACACCAATGATCTTCGACTGTGAGTTGTACCCAAGTTTCAAAATGTTAAGATGATATAGATATATTAGGTCAAAATTTTCTAATTTGAATTTTGACAATTTTTTTACCCATGAAAGGACAGAAATTAAACAATCCAAACTTACAAAAAGTATATATATCCGAATCCTAGTTATCAATTACGATTTTTTTTTATTTCTGACAATTCCAAAATTTCAGGGTGAGCCAAATGTACTTCTCCCGAAATTGAAGAAGAGTATCTCAAGGTACACATGTCCAATGAAAGACAATGGGACCTATATTCATCCGTATGATCATATCTTAGGGGACATTGAACACAACATTCAAAACTCCCGCCTCACGCTAATTCAATTTCACCGCCAAAATTTACTATTCTGGCCAAATATAGTGCTACTTATGAAATGGAATCTTTCAGTTTAACGTCCGACGATTGTGGACTTTAGGCGAAGGGAGACGGATGAGTGATAATCAGAGAATTGGTGGAATGAAAATGTGGGAAGAAACGGGAGTACCCTAGGAAACCCAATGACACGATATTGTACACCACAATTTTATTTAACTGGGAATCGAACCAGGGACCCCACAAACAAAAGGAAAACGCTCTACCACTAAGCTACCGAGAGGGTATTAGTTCCTATTGGTCATGTTGTAATCATGTCACGTAACGTCAGCCAGTCAGAGCCACGGGCAGACCAAGGCAAAATTTTCACCCGGGCAAAGTGACTTTTTGAAGCGTTCCTAATTCTAGCCTCTATTTTACATTTTATTATAGTGATTTTAATATTTTAAACTCATTTTTCAAAAAGAAAAATACTCAAATACATAGTATAGGCATATTTAGCACTTAAAAATATACGTACGGTATCAATTAAATTATTATTATTATTATTATTATTATTATTATTATTATTATTATTAATGTTCTGATATGTACGAGGAATGTCCAAAAATTAACATACATTTTGAAATAAAAAAGTAACAGAAAGAACAAACCAATTTATATTATATGCATTTGAAAGGTACGTTCTTATGCTATTTTTCTACATATATAATCGCCCTGCAGATTAAGACACTTATCATACCGTGGCACATATTTTTCAATACCCTCGCGGTAGAAATCTGCCGCTTGTAATTTCCAACCACTTGCTTACACCAGCATGTTGTTCGGCGCTAATATCAAAGCGTTGTGTAGTGAGCCATATCTTCTCGCAGGGAGGGGGTTGTAGTCGCTCGGCGCCAAATTCTTGCCGTATGGTCGGTGTCCATCGAACACTTTCCATCCAAAACCACCCAAGAGCTCTCGGGTACGCTTGGACCTGTGTGCCATTGCCTCACTCGACCTTCACTCATTATTCCATGTCCGTACACTTCACACAATTGGCAATGGATTTTAATTGGCTTGTGGTTTATTGCCAACAAAAACCTAACCACAGAACGCACCTCACAAGAAGCGGGATTTTCTATTGCAGCACAGATTGTAACACGTCACAGAAAGCACAGTAAGACCGTTACAGTCCTCACGCTACGACAGCTGGATGCGTAGACTACTGATTGTGGCAACGTTCTGACACCAAGATGGCGATTCTAGCCCCGCCCACTGCCACGATAGGCCAAAACGTCTGGTACTTTCTGATATAACATAAACAATATCGAACAGCATTTATTGAATACTACTAATGGTTAGGCTACATGATTTCTGCTTTATTGCAAATTGCTTTGCTGCGAGGTGTGTTCCAGAAGTAAGGGTCGTTAGATGATTTAAAAAAAATTAGACATTCGTGCGGAACGGGATTTATTGCCAGAAATTGGCCTACAAAGCTACTTCATTTTTCCACGTAATCACTATGCCGTTCCAAACACTTCGTAACGCTGCACCGTTTTCCGTAAACCCTCTGCATAGAAGTTTGCCGCCTTGGAATGGAATCCGTTGACAACGGCAGTCTTGAGATCCTTGTCATTTCCTAACCGTTGTCCACCAAATCACCGCTTGAAATGCAAGAAGAGGAAGTAATCGCTGGAGGTACGGTCAGGTTTGTATGGAGGGTGGTTAAACAGGTCCCAACGAAAATCTTGAATCTTCTTCACGACGGCAGCGGTATGAGGACACGCGTTGTCATGAACGAGGATTATTCTGGACGACTGTTTCCCGCGGCGTCGATTTTGAATCGCACGTCGCAGTTTGGTGAACATGTCTCAGTACACGTCAGCTGTAGCTGTTGTCCTATGTTCCAAGATATCAGCTAACAGTACGCCCTTGTCGTTCCAAAAGACGGTAGCCATCAGTTTGTGACTCGAGTGCGGCGATTGCTTAAACGATTTTTGGTTTGAGCGAACTTGAATGGCGCCAGTTCATGGACTGTTGTTTGGGTTAGGCGTTGGTGTACGAGATAGACGTCTCGTCACCCGTCACAATGTGGGAAAACAAATCATCTTCCTGTTATCGATGACGATCCAAAACTGTCGAACACTGTACATTCGTTGCTGTTTATGCTGGTCCGTCAGCATTTTCGGCACTCACTTGGCACTGAATGTGTGATATCTAAGCGTTTCTGTGACAATCCTGTAGATAATGGTTCGTGTTGAATCAAGACCACCATTGAAACTCCTATTAAATCAAGACAACCACTGCAGTGACTTCGTCAATAGTCCGTAGTTGGCGCTCTATGAGTGAAATTGTGTTCTGGCTTAGCCCCATTTCACTATACGTCGACGGCCCTTACTTTTGAAATATGCCTTGTATATCAATAACATCAGAAGTCATTCTACCATATATCCGACTATGTTACAATCTATTATAATAACATCAAATACCACTAAATACATTTCATTCACATATGTTGAATGTTTTACGCACAGCAATATAAACAACCCTTTCTTATGTAGGTCCTAGTAGTTGAAGTCTATGGCATTCATACAACATACCTAATGAATTTGTACAAAAGCTGAACACCCTTACAAGGCTAAAGCATAATAACAAATTTTGTCAACTATAAGGCTAGTTTTAGACGGAAGCATTTATCGTAGGATTTCTCGTAGCAAAATTCGTATAATCGATATCCTACCGTGTAAAGTAGCAAATGCTATAGCATTTCCCATGCCATGGCATATCCTGTGGCATTTCTTGGCATTTCTTAGCATTTCGTAGCATTTTCCCCAGCATTTCTGGTCCGATTGCAGCGCCGTAGTGTGTTAAAAAGAAGCGAAAGATTTTGTGCCAAATATCCATGCTCTTTGTTTTGTGTGGGAAATTGAATTGTAGTAAAGAAAAATGAGTTGGAGTAGGGATGCTTGGCCCACATACTTCTTTATGAGTTTCGTTTTTAAATATGACCAACGAGAACTGTTGTTACAATTACTATAGCTTTAGCCACCTCAAGCTTAATTTCGGAGCCATAACTGCGCTCTTCTCTAGTGATTTGTTTGCTCCTCACGATAGATGCTTATCAAAATGCTACCGTTTAAAAGCACCATATACTTTTGATGCCATAGTATATTATATGAAATTTTTGGCAGTACATCTGCTACGAGGAATGCTACGATAAATGCTTCCGTCTAAAACTAGCCTTAGATATCCTGTAACATTCGTAATTTTGATAAATAAGTAAACCTGTGACAGGACACGCTGCCCCATCAGCATTTGTGCACTCGTTTTCGCGAGTTTTGCGTTTCGCTCACTTCGAGCGGTGTGACTGAGCGTTCCGCTCAGTAACCTTCTGAACACCACCAATGTTGTCTAGACTTGACTGGCAACAGTGACAACATATGATCGGAGAGCAGCAGGTTGAATCGACAGCAGAAGAGGAGCAGGTGGCAGGCAGCTGGAGAAGAATAGAAGAGAAATGCAGCTGAAAAATCATTTTAAGTGATGTAATAGTAAAGTGAGAAGCATAAGAGGTACGATGAAATGTAAATACGTGCTTCAACCTGCCGGTGAAGGTAAGAAAAACGAATGTGCTCGAAAAATAACAAGTAAGCCATATTCGTGAAGAAACAAGACCCTGCAAGTAAACATCGCATGTCACGTACTAATGTCAACGAAAAGAATTAAAACAAGTGATATGTGTATACGGTATACGACACATTAAAGCATGCTTTGCACTCGTAACCTTATAGAATTCTTTTGATATTACCGTAATAACATATGCGCATATAAAAGGTAAATCTACAATATTGATACATTATTTATGTAAGCCGATATAATAATATTCATTTCAAATACTTCACTCATAGCCTAACCTATTTTACTGGATACTGCATATCAGTGCTACAAAAAGTAAATATAAAGTTTCTTGCGCCAGTCAATATTAGTAGAAGTTAATAATTTGTATATATTGTTAATATACTCTAGAGGATCAGTAAATATAGAACGTCATGTATATAATGAGCGCACAATACGAACGCATTACTTTGTATTGAATTCTTTCAACCTTAAGCTCAAGTTTGAAACATATATCCACTAAAAGCGCTTGAAAGAAAATCAATCTATATTTGATATAGGCCTATATAATACCGGAATATTACTTCAAATTATAGCCATAAAAATATCTAACAACCACAGTAGTGATATAACATCGTTACATAACTGCATTATTTCTGAAAACTGTGCTAGCTAACATATTTATCGGTGAAGAATGTTTGAAATATCAGTAACAAGTTGAATTCAATTTAAATAAAAGTTCGCCAGTCGCGACTATCAAGTGTCAATCAGTTAGTCACTTTGCATTCAAATTTGTATTTCACTAGTGAATCATCTGTTCAGGCAAAGACAGAACTGAGGATAGAAACAATTATACCAAGCGGCAAGCATAATATAATAGTTTAGTGCATCCGTAAAAAGGAAATAATTAAAAATAATAAATAAATAATAAATAAGAGATCAAGCTTCTCTAAAACAATTCTTTTTGGACTTATGAAATAACATAATCTGCTACTGTCGTCTGAACTTTCACTTATTCTGAAAAGACTTAGAAATATAGTAGAGAAACCTTATTGCATATATTATTATTATTGTTGCATATAGTATTTTGTATGTTTCCTTGTTCTAAATATCATGTTTCTTTCAATTACTTGTCAATTTCAGTTTTATGTTGAACGATATCAATAATTAAAGTGATTGATGTTACCAAATCATTACTGAAGCGACTGTTTATATCAAAATACTGTTAGTTTGTGGCGAGCATTATCTGTTGTGTATATGAATACTATTTTATGATAGAATGTGGTATTATAGAAACAAATATAGTAAATAAATACGTATGGTTTTTAATAATAAGTTTACGCAAGTGTATTCTAAACTTTTGAGTCTAGATTGCATCATCTTTCTACGTCCACGCTACGTCTGACAACTTCGTGAATTACAAAATTGTGGAGATTTATATTGAAGGCTCGAATGGTAAGTAGTCGATTACGACCCAAGAGTGTTGTAGTATTAATATTGGTATTCTTATTTGAGTTCATTATTTCTTGATGCACTGTTTTCGGAGCGTGCGCTCCTGCTACCGAGATTCCGGATAACGGGAGGTTATTAAAGATTTGTTTCACATTTTAACCATTAATACCCTCCACCGTTATCGTCACCGTTACAGTTTAGATTATGAGACTCAGACGCTTGTGAAAAATAGTTGCAATCAAGAGTGTGAATTTCGTGGACCGTTAGTTGTGTAGTATACTTCGTCGTAAAAAAAGTGAACATGGGTGGAAATCGGCGTAATCGACAAAGAGACAGTGCAAATGCAAGCAAATCTGGTGGTGCGGCCATGTCAGACTCAGATCAAGTAGTGTGTTGTGAGGATTCAGCTAGAGATGAGTATCATGTACAATGTTGTCTGTGTGATCGCTGGTATCACCGCGTGTGTAGTCAAATGACGGAGGAAGAATGGAATGCTCAAAATGAACTCGAAGATGGTGCACCTATTGAAGCATTATGGAAGTGCGGACAGTGCAAACCACGTAAGGTGATGGAGATGGGAGAACTGAGTTTGTCTTTGGATGCAATGAAGCAGATGCTCATCCGAATGTTTCAGAAGTATAATGAAAAGGGACAATGTGAGTTGAGGTCAAAAATCAAGGAAGATTTTCAGATAGAGATGAAGGTTATTCAAGAGGATTTACGGGATACTAGAGAGCAATTGGAGAACAAGATTGAAGAAGTTAGCAAGAAGTGTGACAGGGCGAGCGCCTCGTTAACTCAACAGGTAAATGAATTGTCACGAAAGATGGACGGAACCCAGCAGGAGATTCAAGATTTGAAGAATACTATCTGTAAACTCGAAGAAGTGGCAATTCTAACAGAGAAAAAGGCGAGTCAGCAATTTGAAGAAGTAAATAGAAGAATCGACCAGGTATCGAAGAGCTGTGTAGCAGGTATGGCACAATGTCAGGACAGGATGCAGGATGAGATTGCAGATGTGAAGCATGAGGTGTTACAGATGACTACCGCACAGATAGAAGATCGTTTGGCCAAAGAAGAGTTAAAAGTCATGCAGAAGACCGATGAATGTAGAAAGGTGATAGAAGAGGTTTCTGCAAAAGTAATTAGAGCCAACGCGGTGATAAATAATCAACTGCAAGACTCGCGCGGAAGTGAGTCAGTCGAAGGCTGTCATGTGGCAAAACACTTCGGAACTGTGGAAAGTACAAGAAAAGTTGGCTTGTCAGGAGGTAGCAATCGCTTCACTTCAACAAAGGATAGAGGAGGAATGGCGAAGACATAGTTCAGGCGTAGAAGAGGAAACAGAAGTGAAGCGGCCATACTATCCTGCTCAATCTCCAAGCTTAGATGGAAGGCGCAATAAAAGTGATTCCAGTGGTACCTGCTGTGGAAGAAGTGCCCTCAATAGTACGGCGGCTTCTCGGAGCAAGAAACCTGAGGTGCACCCAAGTTATCGGAGAAGACGAAGGAGACGGATCAAGATCAGTTCGTCTGATGAGAGCGGGTATTCAGAAGAAGATGGATGGTCCCCGAAGACGGAAAGAAGAAGGAACCGACAAAGAAGACAGCTTCCTTCTAACGGTAACAAGAATGAAAACGCCAGAAGACTAACGAATCGTCGCGGAGTCTATTCGGAAGCAGCTCAGGACTACAGGGAGGAAATGGAAAAGGAAGAAGACGAAAAGGAACTGAAATTGCGATTGACGGATATAAAATCGTTCACGCACTATCCACCAGAGAGAGGTGATTTGTCAGCTCAAGCATTTATCATACAGTTTGAACGAGAGTGTGCTCTAATGGGGGTACGACCTAGTCAGGCGCTTAAGGTATTACCGTTCATACTAAGAGACGCAGTGCTGTCATGGTACTATTCAAATGTGAACAAAATCCTCACGTATGCCGACTTCAAGCAAATGTTCTTAAGGCACTATCATTCAGAAGATGTGACATGTGCTAGGCTAACGCGCCTTAAGACTGTACCATTCAACCCTAAGGTTGACGGGAGTGTTGAACGTTTTGTTACGAATCGATTTTGTCAGATTAGGGACTTGGATTCACAGAGCAGTGAAGCCCAGATTTGCAACATTATCATAACCTTGCTACCAGTTCAGTATCAGAGACAGTTGGTTTCAACACGAGGCCAGGAGTTAGCAGAAATTCTTGAAACAGTCCGACGACTTGAACTGAGTCACGACACATGGGAAGCAAGACGGAAGACAGGAAGAGATGGCGCTAGAAGATGGGAGGACGGTGAAGAGGTGATTACTCGTAAAGCTACGGTAGGAGCTATATCGAAGGACCAGGAGGATAACAAAACAGAGCCTGCGAACAGAAGAGAAGAATCACCGTACGAAGGACGAGATGGTGCAAGAGGACGCGGGAACTATCGACGCGGCAGACGAGGTGATCGTGCACGTTCTTGGAGAGGAATAAGACGGCCAGAAAGGAAGTGGTCCACACACGAAGAATATGAAAGAGATGACCCGAGATCCTCCCAAGAGGATATTCAGCACCGTTGGGATCCTCGGGGAAGTCCAGATTCAAAAAACTAAATGAAGTATCCACCTCGCGGGTCGGAGGTAGGTACGATTTGTGTTGTGAGAAGACCCATGAGAAAAGTGTAAGTGAGGATATACCTGAGGAAGTGTATAGTGGTGTATATAGTCCTTTATGTGTACATGAGTATGAGTGTAGGAATGAGGTAAATATTTTTCGAGTTAAATTCTAATATATAGCTGGACAAGAGTGGGAGTATAACACAGATTGTGAGAATATTGATGACGTGAAGACTGACTTTGAACAAATAAAAGAATGGTCTGGTATCATACGAGTGTGTTAGATGAAGATGCGCAAGCCCTTATTGATAGCGGTGCGGAGGTGACGTTGTGTAGTTTAGAGTTATGGAGAAAAGTTACGAAGATTATATCACATCCGAAATTGAAACCAGCACCCCACGTAGTTCTTGTCGATTATAGTGGAACCAGGAAGAAAATGGTGAAAGGAGAAGTATATCTTCCTGTGACAATTAAAGGAATACAAACAGATGTTCGAGTTTTTGTGGTCGACGGGCTCAACCAAGATCTTCTATTGGGTCGTGATTACATGAGCAAGTTTCAAGTCAGAATGAATTTTGGAAATGGCATGGTAACCATCCAAACTGGGGAACAAGAAGTCGTAGTACCCATGGTTCAAGCGAAGGAGGAAGAAAATACGTGTAATAATATGATTAATGAGTTGAGTGTGGATTACCATCGCCCTGTAAACGTCATAGAAGAATGGAGTGAATGCGAATGCCATCCAGAGGAAGTATGCGGCTCACAGGTATGTGGATGCGATCGTGAAGATCTGAAAGAAGTTTTAAATCAGTGGAACAGCGTATTGATGCAACAAGAAGATTCGTATGAAGAAGCTAGGTCAAGGCAAAGAGATGATTGCAACCTGAGACGAATTACGCTGGCACAAATGAAGGATCAAGCTCTTGTGGAATCTTTGTATGACCCGCTGGTTCAGGAGATTCAATGTTCGGCTTGCTGTCCAAAGAGAGTGGAAGTCATGGAAGTCAGGGAAGAAGCGACTGAAAAGAGTCTGTACGCTACCCTAGAAGAAGTGACAGAAGTGATGAAGAAAACTCCTATTGCTCCGGAACACAAGGAAATGTTGTTCAATGTGCTGATGAAGAGAAGAAAAGTTTTCGCCCATTTCCCAGGAAAATGTAACAAGTTTAAGTATACAGTCCAGGTTACCACTGAAGATCCAATTGTGAAACGACCTTACCCAATTCCACTGTGTTATCGAGATAAGGCGAGGGAGCAGATCAAAAAATGGTTGCGTCAAGGTATCATTGAGCCTGCAGTGTCAAAACATCATCATCCCCTGGTAATAGTCAGAAAGAAGAACTCTGATGAGGTTCGAGTCTGTCTTGATTTGGTTCAACTTAATAAATTCGTATCTTTGACAAATCTGAAGGTCGAACGCCTCGATGACCTGTGTAACGTCCCTTGACCTGGTGCATTCCTACTGCCAGATCGAGTTAACTGAAGATTGTAGGGATCTTGTAGCATTCTCTTTTGAAGGCCAGATGTACCGGCATTGCAGAGTACCCTTTGGTTACAAGAATGGTGGAGCTTGTTTAATGGCAGCGTTGCAAAGAGTGTTGGGAGTTGCTATTCTTGAAAAGATCTTACTGTATATAGATGACATTTTAATTCCAGAGACTGATCCAGTAGCTCATATTGAATTGTTAGACCAAGTATTGTATAAGTTAGAGGAAGCAAATATGACAGTCAATTTAAAGAAATGCACATTTATGGTATCTGAGGCAAATTTCTTAGGTTTTGTGGTAACACCGGTAGGAATAGCGAAAAATCCAGAGTGCGTGGATATAGTTAAATCATTGCCAAGGCCGACAACTATAAAAACATTGCAACGGACCTTAGGATTTTTCCAGTGGTGCTCCAAGTTTGTACATGATTTTGCTCGTAAATCAGCACCATTATACCAGCTGCTTAAACAAGATATGGACCTGGTTGCCTGAACATACAAATTGTTTCGAGGAAATAAAACATGAGATTTGTAAAAACATACTTTTGGTGCATCCAGATATGTCAAAAGACTTCATTATCATAGTTGACGGCTCAACTATTGGGACTGCTGCTATTTTGACACAAGAGTATGAAGATGGAAAACGTGTTATTGGTTTCACTGGACACTACTTAAGCCTTGCGAATCTCGCTATACCATTACCGAGATAGAGATGTTGGGTGTTGTGAAAGCTATTAGAAAATGGCGTAATCTATTAATAGGGCATCATGTGATCGTACAAACTGACCATCAAGCTTTAGTGCATTTTAAGAGCATAAAATATTGGAATACCAGGCTGTATCGCTGGTGTATTGAAATGCAAGATGTGGAGTTGGAAATCCAATACATACCTGGAGTAACCAACGTAGCAGCGGATACTTTGTCTCGTATCACCGTATGCCAATCACCTAGAATTGTTACAATTTTCAATTTTCATGTCCTTCCAGGAGATTTAGCAAATATGACCAGTGAGGATTGGAAGCAATACCAACGTGAAGATCCAAGATTAATGAAGCATATTGATGCTCTGGAGCAAGATCAGACCAATGTACCAGAAATAAGTTGGGGTAAATCTGTACGTCTGTATTATAAGATCCAACAAGGTGTGCTGTTAAAACGTGATTTTCATTTGAAAGATAAATGGAGGATAGTTGTACCCAAAAGTTTAATAAAAGAGAGTACTGAGATGTTACCATGATGAAAGGGGTCATTTTGGATATGCGAAGACACACATGATGCTTCTGGAAAATTTCGTTTGGGAAGACATGTATACTGACGTGCGACAATACATCCGCAATTGTGTATTGTGTATGAGACACAAAGCTGATCCTCATCCTCTCTCAAGGAAGTTACAGTCAGTCACAGTTTCGAGAGCCCGAGAGTTACTATCAGTTGATGTAGTAGGGAAACTTCCAACCAGCAAGTCAAACATGGCATATGTATGCACGTGCATGGATGTGTTTACCAGGCATTTAGTAGCGTACCCAATGAGACGAGCTACAACTGCTGCAATTCTGAGGTGCCTGGATTTGTATTTTATGCATTTAGGCATTCCAGACGCCATTATATGTGACAACGGTCCATCTTTTGTATCTAGTAAGTTCCTAGGGTCAATGGCTAGTGAGGGAGTTAAAGTGTATCACACCACACCATACCATTCTCAAGCAAATCCCGTGGAAAGGATGCATAGAGAAATGAATAGGCTTTGGAGGTTGTATTGTGCTGGACATGTGGATTGGAGTAAGCACTTCTGGAATATCGTTATGTTACTGAATTATACTATCGTGGAGAATCTGAACGTTGCTCCTGTCCAAGCACATCTAAACGTGAAACATGTAACGCCTGTGATGAAACGACTGTTTCAAGAAGAGACTGATGAAGACGGGAATTCGTAGGACAACCGGCTACTTATGATTGCACACCGTAAGAAGTCTCAGATGGCGAAGAAAAATCAACGTACCAAAGAAAAATGACATCGGATCGGCATGCTAATGTAGGCGATCTTATATTCCTCATGGCACATCCCATCAGTGATGCAGCAGCACAGCAGATAAAAAAGATGTTCGATCTGTACTAAGGACCGTACTTATGTGTTCCTAAGCCAAGTATTAAGGTTGTGGAGCTGATTGATCCGAACAATGGGAAATCGATAGGACACCGATCCGAACATCAGTGTAAATTGTGGAGGCCCACTAAGGAAGAATATTGGAAATGGCGGAAGAAGGCAGATGAGAATTGTGCCAGTCAACTTTTGAAGG
Source organism: Thermobia domestica (assembly GCF_964235325.1). NCBI lineage: Eukaryota > Metazoa > Arthropoda > Insecta > Zygentoma > Lepismatidae > Thermobia > Thermobia domestica. The sequence goes on from NC_137455.1 coordinate 121,629,427, forward strand.
ACTTGCCTGATGAATACTGCGAATAGATTGCGGGCTGTACATATTTCGAAATATTGTGTATATATGTATATAAGTATATGTGTCAGATGTCATTTGTTTGTGTATAATCTTACTCCTATAAGTATCTGTGGAACTAAGTGAAAGTTAATCTGTGAATGCTTAGTAACGGCGCAGGGATCAACCTATTCGGACGCCAAATGTGACAGGACACGCTGCCCCATCAGCATTTGTGCACTCGTTTTCGCGAGTTTTGCGTTTCGCTCACTTCGAGCGGTGTGACTGAGCGTTCCGCTCAGTAACCTTCTGAACACCACCAATGTTGTCTAGACTTGACTGGCAACAGTGACAACATATGATCGGAGAGCAGCAGGTTGAATCGACAGCAGAAGAGGAGCAGGTGGCAGGCAGCTGGAGAAGAATAGAAGAGAAATGCAGCTGAAAAATCATTTTAAGTGATGTAATAGTAAAGTGAGAAGCATAAGAGGTACGATGAAATGTAAATACGTGCTTCAACCTGCCGGTGAAGGTAAGAAAAACGAATGTGCTCGAAAAATAACAAGTAAGCCATATTCGTGAAGAAACAAGACCCTGCAAGTAAACATCGCATGTCACGTACTAATGTCAACGAAAAGAATTAAAACAAGTGATATGTGTATACGGTATACGACACATTAAAGCATGCTTTGCACTCGTAACCTTATAGAATTCTTTTGATATTACCGTAATAACATATGCGCATATAAAAGGTAAATCTACAATATTGATACATTATTTTTGTAAGCCGATATAATAATATTCATTTCAAATACTTCACTCATAGCCTAACCTATTTTACTGGATACTGCATATCAGTGCTACAAAAAGTAAATATAAAGTTTCTTGCGCCAGTCAATATTAGTAGAAGTTAATAATTTGTATATATTGTTAATATACTCTAGAGGATCAGTAAATATAGAACGTCATGTATATAATGAGCGCACAATACGAACGCATTACTTTGTATTGAATTCTTTCAACCTTAAGCTCAAGTTTGAAACATATATCCACTAAAAGCGCTTGAAAGAAAATCAATCTATATTTGATATAGGCCTATATAATACCGGAATATTACTTCAAATTATAGCCATAAAAATATCTAACAACCACAGTAGTGATATAACATCGTTACATAACTGCATTATTTCTGAAAACTGTGCTAGCTAACATATTTATCGGTGAAGAATGTTTGAAATATCAGTAACAAGTTGAATTCAATTTAAATAAAAGTTCGCCAGTCGCGACTATCAAGTGTCAATCAGTTAGTCACTTTGCATTCAAATTTGTATTTCACTAGTGAATCATCTGTTCAGGCAAAGACAGAACTGAGGATAGAAACAATTATACCAAGCGGCAAGCATAATATAATAGTTTAGTGCATCCGTAAAAAGGAAATAATTAAAAATAATAAATAAATAATAAATAAGAGATCAAGCTTCTCTAAAACAATTCTTTTTGGACTTATGAAATAACATAATCTGCTACTGTCGTCTGAACTTTCACTTATTCTGAAAAGACTTAGAAATATAGTAGAGAAACCTTATTGCATATATTATTATTATTGTTGCATATAGTATTTTGTATGTTTCCTTGTTCTAAATATCATGTTTCTTTCAATTACTTGTCAATTTCAGTTTTATGTTGAACGATATCAATAATTAAAGTGATTGATGTTACCAAATCATTACTGAAGCGACTGTTTATATCAAAATACTGTTAGTTTGTGGCGAGCATTATCTGTTGTGTATATGAATACTATTTTATGATAGAATGTGGTATTATAGAAACAAATATAGTAAATAAATACGTATGGTTTTTAATAATAAGTTTACGCAAGTGTATTCTAAACTTTTGAGTCTAGATTGCATCATCTTTCTACGTCCACGCTACGTCTGACAACTTCGTGAATTACAAAATTGTGGAGATTTATATTGAAGGCTCGAATGGTAAGTAGTCGATTACGACCCAAGAGTGTTGTAGTATTAATATTGGTATTCTTATTTGAGTTCATTATTTCTTGATGCACTGTTTTCGGAGCATGCGCTCCTGCTACCGAGATTCCGGATAACGGGAGGTTATTAAAGATTTGTTTCACATTTTAACCATTAATACCCTCCACCGTTATCGTCACCGTTACAAACTATATCAAAGTCAATTTAGGGAATTTTATGCAAAAGCGTCTATATCTTTTTCTTCCATAAAAATAGTACCTTAAAATATAGAATAATTTACACAAATTGTATCAATAATTTGGCAAGAACTTACATAGCGAAACAATAACATCTCCCAGACACTATGTCGCCGTCGGTAGATGACAGTTACAGCCCGTGAAGGTCACGTGCTACAACATGAGTAAATCAACGTATGAATAAACTGCAGCAGGTACACGCTGTTATACTCACCTTTTGCGCGTGATTAGCGTGTGATAATCTGTTATGGTAGTTCAGTGCAGGAACACCACTTACCTTGTTATAAATTAATGACTGTGTTTGTTGTAATAAACTATGTACATTCCTCTACACATTTGATTTATTGGAATTACGCAGTTAGCTTACACAAGTACATGTGCCATGAACTACTTGCACACTGTTCCCACTGTCACAAAAGTTTTACTCACAATCTTTACACTACTATATATTTGACAGACTATATATCTGACACGATCTACGTTGTCTATATTTACTTTTCACAATAACACAGTCTTCGTTATAGCCCGGAGAACTTAATACTTTCAGTTTGCCTTTTTGCACATCTTGTCTTGTCTTTTCTTGTTCACTCTTATAAGTATTGGAAAAAAAGGAAGGGCACCAGGAAAAAACCAATTTGTGCCATAACTGCTGCAAAAAAAAAATATTGTTGTCAGTAATAATTTTGTTCAGTAAATATTGTACAAATCATTATTCTTGAATATATCTACATATTTTTTTTCTTTATATAGAAATACCGTTTTTTTTTTCAGAAATTGTATTAAAGCCTTAATAGGAATTCGTTGATTTGTTGCTAAAATATGTTTGTATGAGAAAGGAGCACATCCTAAATGTTTATAAAGTATATTTAGAAATTGAGTTCTAAATGATTCAAATAGAACACATTCAAAGAGTATATGATTCATAGTTCCAATGCCTCTATCACACCAGCAATGATATGTTGGTTTTTTTTGAATTTGAAATAATTTTACAGGAGTTAAAGCAGTTCCTAAAAGAAGTCGATAATAAAAGATGATATCTTGACGGGTCCATGATTTCATATGCTTCTTGAGTTGGTCTTGTGATGATGAAGATATAGACCAATAAAGTTTTCCTGGTCGGGTTTTTTCAGCATCATACCATTTACTTAATTCTTTATCATGAAATTCTTTTACTTTGATAAAAAGGTTACATGGTGCAATTTTGATATTTGCTGGAGTTCCTATTGTACATGATTGTTTGGCCAAATTATCAATCATGTTACTGTTTTCTTCTATATTTACATGAGCCTTTATAAAAGAGAAATGAATCCGATAATTATTTTCAGTCATATTTAGATATAGATGTTTAATATTTAGCAGTATCCATGTCATTGATTTATCCCAATAGATATGTTGTAACTTCATAAGCACACTCAAGGAATCAGAACATACAACAGATTTTTTTTATTTCGTGTTTTTTAATATATAGTAATGCTTGCCTAATAGCGAATGCTTCTCCTTCAAAAATAGATACTTCTTTCGGTAGTTTGTATTGAAGGGAAACTTTCTTCTCAGGAATGTAAACTGCTGCTCCAACATTATTATCTTTATACTTTGAAGCGTCTGTATAGATGAAAATTGTTTCATCATCCTTTTTGCACATCAGTCGGCCGAAAACATTCCTCTCTTCTTCTTCTTCTTCTTCTTTTCTACCCGGTTAGTTTTTATTCTCTTGATACCGACTGAATATTGTCCTCACCTACGGGTATAAACGTACTGCGACAACTACTTTCAAAAAAGGCTGACAGTTTGGCGCGGCGGTGTCCTTTCTAAGAAATCAAAAGTAAGGGCTGTATATACTGTTTCCCCTTTACTACCAATTTAAAAGAATAACATATATAAAATCCAGTAGAATTCATTGCCTTGGAAAAGTTCACAAAGAACATAGTCCGCAATAAACAATACCAACTTTCTCTCCACTCTTTCTTCTACATGCCATGTCTCCATTTGTCGATACAGCACCCTCCGCCCTAGTTCTATGAAACTCTCTTCTTCCATTGTGGAATGGAAAAAGATTATGTAATTGACGCTACTTTACAAAACTATAAACCGAAACAGTAAGTAGAAAACGCATTTATAAAATCTACTTACTGAGGCTCGTTTTGGCGCTCCTTTGACTGTGGCGCCCAGGGCAGTTGCCCGGCTTGCCCGGCCCTTGGTCTGCCCTTGATCAGGTCACAAGTTAGTCCAACTGTAAGAAATACTACAGCATCGGATCATGAACTAGTTCTAGTTAACGATATTTTTAATAAATTGTTTATTTATTTATTAACTAATAAATTTCCAAATACAACGATAGAAACATTTTACATTGGGAATAATTTACATTGAAACGTGTGAAGAAATTTTTGAAGAGAGTTGATAATGGCATATATATTTAAAACTACCCTCTGAATTTTCACGCTGTAGGGTTAAGGAAAGTTTAGGAAGGCTGAGGACCATTTTTGCAGGATTCGAACCTCGGACCTTCGAATACAAAGAACTTTAACCGTCCGACTATCCTCGTAACTTTAATATTTTGAAAGACTACTGAAGAACAGATGGAAAACATTTTTCTAACAGTAGCGTCATTTCAGATTTTGCTTGATAGGGGCAAGGTCCCCTATTCATATATGAATTTCACGTTTTTTATTAGTATGTTAATATACAAATGATTAAAAGATATGTATTTCTCAAACTCAAGAGGGAATAGCCCCCTGCTGCCTTCCCCAAATGACGCCCTTGTTTTCTAATCACTTTCTCTCTATATATATTTGTTTTGTTATTGTTCTTGTTTTCCCTGGTGTTCTGCGTCGATTTCTCTTGGCTTGAAACTATGTTGCTCCGTACACTTTGATGTACCGTAATTCTTGAGTTTACACTACTTAGCGGAGCAAAGCAATGTTAGCCACATTTTTCTTTTCTCAAGTGGGTAGAATAAAAAAAACTACGTATAGTTCCATCTATTGAGCACAATCATAACTACAGCACAATTCAACTTTTCACCACTGAGTGTCGCCTGTAGTACTAGATTTTAATGTAACTTGTGGCCGGCCATGTTTGGCGAAAATTAGGTCGATTGTGTATAGTTAGAAGGTTGAGAACTTTGAAATTATTTTTCTTTAAATTGTTCCCATTATGGAAGGAAGGGAGAGGGGTGAGTATATATACGATTTTAATTTATAATTTAAGTGAAGAATTGTGATATATTGGTTTACACTAAGGAATTCAAAAGGCTTGTCACAAAGCATTCTAGTTCACTGACCGCTGTTAGAAGCTTTATGCACGCTACAGGTTGTAATTCCAAAACATTTTGGGCCTTGAAAAGTATACTACTGAAATGGCGAATACGACGATGCTCCAAGTAGTATAGCACTAAGTTTTATATATTTGAGAATGGAATATAAACTTTTCTTTTGGATTAGATTACTGCTATTACAATTTAATAAATCTGAATGTAGGTTATGGTATATGAAGACATGCCATTCTTTTGCAGAAATAACCATTATCAGATTAAACATATGGGTTGCCTTTCTAACTCAAAGAATCGTGAACATTTCTTTGTTTATATCTTAATGAGGGTTAATATTTGCGTGAGTTTGCCGAGTTACGATAATAAGAAATGTTTTAGTCTGATCAAATTTTTGTGTAAGAATAAAAAATTGTATGGACAAACAAAAAGCCTAAATGTCCTCGAGAAGGCAACATTAAGAATCGAAGGTTCGTTAAAGTTTTCTCTACCAGGGAACGCTTGAAGGCAAGAATTTAGGTTTTCATCGTGCTGGGCATAGTCTGCATTTATTGAGAATATTTTTTTTTCTTTTTTAATGTGCAAGGCTCTAGCAGCTTCCCCACCTCAACTTTTAGTGAAATGCCTGGCTGGTAATTTTGCCTTACTTCAGTGATGTTAATATACATATTCTAGAGACTAGCTTTGTTTGCCCTTTTATATTGGAAACGAGAGAAAATATCTTTAGTTTAAAAAATTAATATTTTTTCATGCATATATATACTTGCAGGGTAAACCATTTATTGTGAAACGCTGCTAACTTTTAACTAATATATAGAAAACTATGAAATTTTGTGTGATACAGTCATAAATAGGCGGAAATTATTCGAGGCACTCTGCAGAACCATCAGATTAACAGCGTTGCCAACCCAACACGTATTCTTTCAAATGACAGCGTCAGATTATTATATGTATATTTGAAATTTTCATGTTGAACGGAAATTATTGTTCAGTGTTGCACATCAAGGACGCAACAATATCACAAACTTTCAGATTTTGAAGCCCTCGACTACAGTAATAAAGTAAGTACGATCAATTGGGCAAGCACATTCAAAGTATCAGTACTGTAATCATAATATGAGTAGGCCTATATCGAAGAAAATAATGAATGTATAAAGGATTGAAAAAAAAAAAAAAAAGTAACTTGTCTTCAGAAGGCTTTCATTTCGAAAAACTCATAATATAAATGTTACTTCAGTCACTTATATGGTTTCCAATAATGGTGTTTACAACAGTTTTACGTCTAATCGATTCACTCCCAGGTAGACTACATGAAAAACATGAATAAAAAATTCCTGTACTGCTTAAAATGACATTTTTTGTAGGAAATCTTTAAATTGATGGTTCCCTTCTTGGCTTCTAACATCATAGCAATAATTTTTGGTAGTTGTAATTACAAATTTTTGCAATTACGTAATTTTCAAGCATTGTTGGAAACTTTATCATATTTTCGGAACGGTTTTAGATATCAAATTGCTACAAACGGCATTACGATGTTACCAACTATTATAGACCATCTTACGTTAGGCGTGTCAAGATTAGCAACTCAGGTGGGCCAAATTGGTATCATTGTATAATTGTGTGGGCCGCAAAAAAAGGATTTTAATGCTTAATTATGTATTTTAAATGGAGTAAGTATATAAAATCTTACATAATACTCCAGATCTTTAAATAACAGAAGGAACATAAGGAATCCAGGTTGTAGATAGGTTTATACATATTGTTTCTCTCCCGACACCTGACAAAATTTTCCCTGGAAATAACTTTTGCATCTCTGGAAACGTGCTGCTTGCATTATGGTAGCGATTTTGAGGATAGGGATCAGACAGATATCTGTTAACGTGGATTCCGCTGAAGACTTGTTCCTTTTCGTAACTGAAAAAAGTAGTTCACAATTTAAAGATACATGTACTTTTTGTTGTTTTTTCAAGCTAAACCGAGGACCGCAGAAAAATGAGTCAAGTACCGGTACCGAGAGTTTGCTATGCCTCATATACGTGATTGGATTTGATGCTTCTCTAAGAAGTTTTCGAAATAAAGCCTTTTGAAAAAAGTCAAATTTCCAATCCTTTGTAAGTTCCTTCACATTTATTCAAATTACGTCATAGCACGATGATAAAATTCGACACTTACGTTTGTGCATTACCTCGTCCTTGGAAGGTTCTAGAACACAGATCCCCCTATATAGATTAGTAGCTAGATTGGATCATTTTTGTACTAAAGTTTAATATTTAATTCATATAGTATTGCCAAGCGAGCGTGAGCGAGTGAAGGCGGGTTAGAGGCCCGTAGGGCTCGTTGTTTTCTGTCTTTATCACAGCTAAGTGGGAAGGAGACCTGTGTTCTAGAATCTTGCCCCTCGTCCATCAGTCTGTAGGTCCATATCTCATATAGGCTCGCTTGCTCAAAGAGAAGCTAAATTTTAACCGACCAACCATATTGAAGCGTTGATATTTTATTTCATTCAGTACAGTTATGAATTATATTCTCAATGTCTGTCTTCAATATTTTATCTGAAGATCGATTTTTTTTTTTTTTTTTAACAAGAGGTTCCTTTTACAAAGATAAAAGGTGCGATACAGCGAAGTATGGTTGAGTATTTAGTAGCTGCCATAATATTTTCTCCCTTGCATTATACCACCATGACTTTGCATATCTACAAGAAACTTGCACCACAAGCGAAAGTCGAACGCGACACGTTATTACAAAAAAGAAGGCGGCGGCTTATGTGTTTTAAAGATTAATGCGAGCTTTTATCGGTGACAAGATATTTTTAGTTAGTCTCAGGAAGCACATTTGAGAAATGTTAATCTGAAGTGCAAGAACAATAACTGATTTGGAATAATTTTCTTAGACATCTGGTTTTTGTCGGAACAAATTGCATAAGGATGTACTAAAATATTTTGATTAGCACAGAAATAATGATTAGAATTTTTGGCCTATGTTTAGCTCTTTTCTCTAAAAAAACGTTACAATTTGGTAATTTCTGTTCACATTCGGTAAGTTTAGGGTAGGTTATGTTAGTTTGGGCTAGCTTAGGTTAGTTTATGTTAAATTATTGTAGGGGTCCCGCATTATTTTCCAAAAAGTGATAGAATTTCGCTTATTTCTGTAATATTAGGTTAGTTCAGGTTAGCTTAGGTTGGATTTGGTTACGTTATGTTACGTCTAAGTACTTGCATCATTCATTTCTCCTGTAAATTTTGTGTTTTTTACGTGCTTCTGGACCCTTGTACTAAACATATTCCGATTTTTTTTTTTAAAAAAAAGGTTACTGCGTTTACTAGTACTAGTACTACTACTAATAAATGGAAGCATGTGCAGTTGTGTCTTCTGATGGAACTTCTGAGGACGCCACTACAACAATGTGTGATTATTGGTCTGTTTAGAGAATTATAAAATTAGGATTAGTGTTAGAATTTCATTTATAATCGTTTACGGTAGTTGCATATACATAAATCAATACTAAAGTGAGATGTTGCAAAAACACTTTGAAAAAAAAAAATGATAATAAAACAAAGCTTTTGTACTTATGAATGACAATAAGCATGAACATTTCATAACAGAAATGGTGAGATCTATCTTCGAGTGGACGAATTCGTAAATTTCATTCAACCCTACACATAGAAAAAACGGAGCTTTGGTTGATTGCTTGTTTGTAATTGCAAGGGATAACTATCATAGCATCCACTAATCACCGTAAATTATGCCGTATCTGTAGGCGATTTACGAAGTAATTCTTTTATTTTTATTTATTTTTTTCTCCTTTGAAGAAAACGCTAAATAAGAGTAATTTACAGATGAAGATTGCAACCTGCTATCTAATCGAAAACTGCTTGTTTGATTTTTTTCCCGTTTCTTCTATAGATACATGCGGGGCGATCATACTTTTATCGTTTCCGAAAAAAAAGGGGGGGAGGAAGTTGTTTCTTTTATTTTATCGTAGCATTTCAAATTTGAATAGTTTACGACTGACTGAATTAGGTTTTTAAAAAGTTATTTTCTTGAAAATGTCTTCCAACAGTTTTATTTGTATTCGCTGTGTCGTTCAACTCCGTAGCAAATAATTACATCAGCCCGTTAGAACCTAGGCGTATTAATCAGCTTTAGCACCATGCCTTGTGAGTAGTATATAGTCAACACTGGCTCCTTCTAGCCGTGAATGTCCGCTGTTACCTCTTTTCTCTCAGGCAACTTCACAGATAACGCTGGTCTAAACTTCGCATTACCAACACCACCTGGTTTTCCCAAACAGTTACCCGTTCAACGGAAACTGGTGTATCAGTGTAGATAAGATATTCGTTGTACAGTATCACTACTTAATCTTGCAAATAATAGTTTATTAATATTAATAATATTGAAATCTTGTCATTTATATTTAGTCATTAATCCGATAACACTCGCAGTCAATGTTACGTGTATTGGGTCCGTATCCTTTATTATTCATGTTTGATGGACAGGTATAAATGATAATTTATTGTGATTCTAACTAAATTTCCTTGTAAAAGAAATGTACAATTCACGGCCGGATGTGCATTATACAAGGCCGGAAGCAGGCACGTAGCCAAGGGAGAGGCCGGACCCCCCTCCCCCTTCGAAACCAGAAATGAAAAAATTAAGGAAGGATGAAACAAAAAGAAACGATAAAAAGAAGAATCAGTGTTAAAAATAAAAATCTACAGCAAGCTTTTAGTTACTCTTTCTTATGAGGAGATTTGTATTACTTGCAATACACGGTGGCGAATGAGCGGGATATCCTGGAAACGTCAGGGAACATGAAATTTATAGAAAAGTTACGGAATTCTAAGAATTTCTGCTACTAGGCAGGGAAATTTTAAGCTTTCGAAATTATAGTGCTGTTCTGTAACAGTGTGGACATTTTTTATCATAATTTGTCGTCATCGCTTCTCTGCAGTATCAAACATGTTATTTCAGAAACAGTTTTCCACTGTTCCTTTAACCTGTCATTTGGAGCAAACATTAGTGACAAAATAATAATTTAAAAAAAGTTGACTAAATAATAAAAACAAAATTTAAGTTCTCTTAACTTTTGATTCAGCAGAAAAAAGAATGCAGATATTGTAAAATATTTTACAAGACATTATTGTATACGTACTTTTTATAATAATGGATATGTACTTTTTATAATAGGTGAGAACATAATGAAAGGAAAATTGTTATATTTAAATGAACAAAGGAAGGAACGTAAATATTGTAAAATCTTTTTCAGTACTTTTTTTTATTCTTTTACTCGAGATTTCTTCATAGTTGTACTTACTAATATATCCTCATTTTATTTTCCTAACAAACCAATATATGTTGCCAGTAAAATAGTTTAGATTGATCGAGCTCCTGGTGTGATGATAACCATAGTGTTTGATGTCACCCCATCCTCCTCCGATTACGAAATCCTGGCTGAACGATCTAATATATATTCCCAGTAAAATAGTTTAGATTGATCGAGTCCCTAGTGCGATGACCAGAATGTCACAGACCCCCGCCCCCCCACTTTACGAAATCTTGGCTACGTGCCTGCCGGAAGGAACACGAGCATAGTTGAAAATTATTGTTAAAAAGAAAAGTAATAATGAAATTTGGAGTTAGTATAGTTCCCTGTAATATATGCTCGAGTGATTTTGAGACTAAGTTTGATCCCAGCGCCACATATCCAAAGATAGAATAGATAATCCGAATGCGCCTGATTCGCGGAAGACTAATGTTGTCCTACCACTCAATCAATCACTGTTGGAACGATATGCAGTATCCTTACTATCTTGCACACATAGAATCTTTCTCATTTTTAGGATCATAATTATTTAACAAAATTTCTAAACTGGTCATCAATTTGTTGCTCTGAATCGAAATTAAATCACCAAAAAATTATTTCTAATGTTGTGGCCCTTAATCATCTTTCAATTCAAGTGAAGAGCTAATGATAAATATTCAAGTGAATCCAACTTATGTTTAAAATCATAATTTTAAACGGTTTAACCGTGTCCTCACTCCGGCCATTTTATGAATACAAAACAGAAAATTAAAATATTAAGAAGTGTCCTTCCTTTAGAAGCAGAAATTTCGAAAACTTTGGGATGCGCCTCAACTTATTTTCCGTAAGGATGTATACCGAGTTTCATCTGCGAATTACCAAACTTCGGACGTCATATTCAGGGTTCAGTCTAGTCGACAAAAACTAATATGATCCCCTTTTTGGAAAATTCGCAAGCGCATGTTTTGAAACTATGGGATTTATTAACCTATTGCTCTTAGCACATTTGTTTGGTTTCTTAAAGGAGGACACGAAATCTAAACTAGATCTCTAGCTTCAGAGGGATCAGGCTACCAAAAGAGCTGTACGGGAATTTTTCATATTTTGCAAATTCACTTTCCTAGTACTTCAAGGTACAAATCAACCCCACAAAAACGAGAGATCGAAATTCGAGTCTCCCTCAGTCTAGAGCCTGTTGGCTATGAGGAAACTCTTAATTGTCACATTTGACTTTGTTTGCTGACCTATTGTCACGTTTCGTTATTATTATTATTATTTATTTATTTCGTTTCTGTAATTCATCAAGTTTTCATTTCATTTTCTTTTAGTTCTAAAGTTACGTTTTCCTCAGTTAAACTAATGTTACTTCCAAATAAATAATAAATGGTAGAATTCCATCCATGTATTGTAGTTAATTCCAAGATGAGAATGGACTATATGCAGTGACCTGTACAGTAAAACAAAATCTATATTTTAAACTCTTTTTATTTAAGTTTGGTTGGTGACAATTCACCAAACTTGTATGAACAATAGAAAGAAACAGTATCATGCACAATTATAACAGTATATTGTTAAAATAGTTTCCGTGAAAGAAGTATGGAACTCCAATGCAGAAGGCCTAGTAACATTGCTGAGAGGTGACATGCTATCACAAGTTGTGTGGGCGGCACGTTCCTTCTTGGTCTGTAATGGTTGGGGTCTGTCATGTTTTAGACTACAAAGAAATGCTTTTTAAAGCTTTATCTGTAGTATGTGTAAAAAACAAAACAAACAAACAAACAAAAAAAAAAAAGAAATCTTACAGATACACATACACAAGTCAAAAAGTTAAAAGGCGTGAAGAGAATTATACGACGAAGTTTTCCTTTGTAGACACCTTATACAGGGTGTTTCAGAACAACACCGACAACGTTTGGGAGGTGATTACAGAAACCAAGATAAGACGAAAATAATAGACCAACCTGGGTGCACATATGCTTCCTTTCGGAGTTATAGGCTGCCGAAAACATTAAAAAAAAAAAAAAAAAAAAATGAACTTTACAGGTCCGTAGCTCCAAAACTATGGGACCTACCGTAGTAGGGTCAAGACTTCCCTTGGGAACTAATATGTGGGCTATCTAAAAATAAATGTTTCAGAATCCTAAGGTACTCACGCAACAATTTTTATAGAGGCAGTTTGGCTACTGGCATATAATTTAAAATACTCACCAACTACCTCTATAAAAATTGTTGCGGAAGTACCGCAGGATTCTGAAACGTGGATATTTGGATAGAGCATATACTAGTTCCTCAATAAAGTATTGATGCGACAACAATAGGTCCCATAGTTTTAGAGCTACGAACCTTTAAAGTTCATTGTTTCATGTTTTCGGCAGCCTATAACTCCGAGGAAGCATTTGCGCACCCAAATTGGTCTATATTTTTCGTCTTATCGTGGTGTCAGAAACCACCTCCCAAACGTTGTCGGTGTTGTTTTGAAACACCCTACATAGAGTAATATTAACTTTTTAAGATTTCGTAAGAGAGTGGTCGTCTGTACATGTTTTACTGTATTTGAAGATCAGAAACAGCCGTAGTTCGCTTCTGTCGAAGGAATTGTGCGAGTGAATATATGTGTAATGAAGCCATATTTATTTAGTACTTTGTTACAGGTATTCCTGACACAAATTTTTCATCTATATCTTTAATTCACCATTTGTTCATGTAAGGCGTTCTGCAGTGGCGGTTTTAGTGGGTAGGCCGGGTAGGCACGGGTCTACCCAAAAATTTAAATAAATATATATATATATATATATATATATATATATATATATATATATATATATATATATATATATATATATATATATATATAAACGCTGAAAGATACAATAAAGAGTAAATATATTTTCTACTATTTATATTAATGGTAGATAATTATTTAACAAATTGCATCAACCACTACTGTAAAAGGATTTCCTATTGTCATTAATCAATCAAATGTGTATATGTATCCATAAGCGAGGGAGTGGGCTTACCCAAAATTAAAATGTTAAAGCCACCCCTGGCGTTCCGGGTAGTAAGAGCAAACTCAACTTAGGAATGTTTACAGAAAATACTCTCTGATCGGTCAAAATATTGGGCCATTTATTTTGAAACTATGTTTCCTAAGAGAAAGGAGGAGGGTTTCCTTAAACTATACATATAGACAGTAGAACTGCCTGCTACAGAACAGTTTGGCACTATTACCCAAACATCTCAAATGTAAATTCCGAGCATTCAGATTCAATGTAACTTTTACTGAATTCACTCATACTACCCGGAACGCCTCATATGTACATTTAAACCTGAAGGGACATGAGTTGGCTGCCCTACTCCTGTTATTCTGTTTGTCATAATAGCGCCGTTTATCTTTGTTAACTAGGTGAATGAGCTAGATTTACTTTCAGAGCGAAGTAACACAACGAAACTAAAAAATAATAAAAGGGGAAATGAAGAACCCAAGATAAGTAATGGAAAATAATAAAACCGAGACCGAATAATAATAAACCATTGGATACGAGATTTTAGATTATAGCTGGCGAGAAAAAAAATTTCCCCCTTCCAGTTAATACTGTCAGTGATTTATATTTTAATATACTTAGCCATGAGTTTTTGTCTGCAGGTGTGAATATGTTATTTTTATATACAAGAGTTCTATTGGGGTTTAGCGCCCCGTTCAGCAGAGGGGCTACGTAAGACCTGGATCTATAGCGTAATGTGGAATCCGAACTACATGAGCTTTCCGCTGAGAATGTAGTTCAGACGTGCTAAAGGTTAAGATCTTTGCAATACCACACCCACCTGTGGAAGTTACATAAGATAAAACAGTGGATTATTAAATTGTGTATTGCCTATGATTATGCGAGGTCGTATTGGTTATCTCTGACATTGTAATATTATTCAATTCTATTCTTACGCTATAAACTATTTGTACTATTGAAGCACCCTGTATTATCTTTTTTGATTCAATATTCCTACAATAGTAAGATAATTCGGAAAACTTCCTTTTTTAACCCATGCGGTTTCATTGTGTAATTAGTTGTACGGATTATTCTCCTTTAAAATATCATTCTTTCATCATTTGTGCTTGGCAGGAAGTAGTTTCTTACAACGTTCATAATCAGTTTGTAAGTAAAATCAGTGCTGTTAGCGAAGAGCATGATGTCGGTGCCCTTGAGGAAAAACACATTTTATAGTTACATGCAAGGTCATTTGGACTGGTTCATTGTTCAAAGAGGATAGATAGGAAGGAGTGTTGTTTCTAGAATACGCGTTAGGATTAAACAGAAGTGACTTTAATAAGACTTATGTTGAATAAGAAAAAATTACATGTCATGTGCTTTCAGCTTAACTTTTTCTTATAAACATTACTTAGGCAAATAGAAATTACTTTGTGCAAACTTTTGCATATTATTTGCTCAGCAGCCATTTTGTGTAGTACCGACAAGAGAGATGAGTTGACGAATTTAACATTTAGGCTTATATGGAATGAGCGCTCAAGGCGATAAACCTTGCGTATGGTTTAGGTTACTTTCTTTTCCTTTAATGTTTAACTAGTACAAATGAACTGTAGAGCTTTCTGACGTTATATGACATAGTTTTAACTCATCCTTTCCGGAGCGCTGTAAACGATAACATATAGTACTTGTTCGGAAAGATACGTGCTATATCGTTAATCGTATTAACCGACTTTTAGTTATCTGTTCAGTGTTTGCAAATACAGTCATCAGCAAAAGTTCGTTGCATGTTATCTTAACCATACATTCGAATATAATGTACGGTAAGAAGTGCAGTTTTCAGTAACTTAATAGAAAATTGAGTCCTTTCTACGCAAAGAATACAACATATTCTGATATTATTTATTGAAGGAAAACAGAAAAAGATTGTGACAAGTCCAGCATGTACAGGCATAGGGCTAATCTCTTTCATCTAAAAGTATCTTCTTACGGGAAAGTCTCTATCAGTCTCTTATTAAAACATAAGTCTACGAAGTCTCTTTTTTCTCACCTCTGCTTAGATTGTTTGGATTAGGGCGCAGTCTTAATTTTATATTTTAGTCCTTCTTAAAATATAAGCGTGTTTTTGAAATGAATTGTGTGGTTTTATACATTAGAGAAAGTTCAAGGAACACACAACAAAAGGTGCTGTATATAATACTTAATGTGTTGTCCAGAATCTTAATAGGGGTAGATAAAAAAAAGGAAGAAGTTGTGTGACCTCTTAATGACAAAGAGTTAATTTGTGAAGTATATTATCAGAGACTGTTCAGTCTATAAAGGCCTTTTTTTTTGGGGGGGGGGGGTTGATTTAGCTTACAAAGTAGCTTCTTTCAATGTCATTAGGCACTCTGTGCCTGCATATGCTAATGTGTAAAATATTTCGGCACCGAAGATGATAAATATGACTAAGTTGCCAGATCTTCGGACCATGCCCATAGTGCCGAGGTTTGAAATACATTCTACGGGCCAGCGAACTAAATGTGCGTGTTTAAACATTAAATGACCAATAATTAATTATGTATGTCATGTACGTATTTTGTATTTGTTATTTACAAGCATTTTATTTTTGTTGTAACCAAGGTTGGCAAAAACCATGTTTTTTATTTAAAAAGAAAAAACGTTTTTTGGGGGGTTTAAACCAGGTTTTTCTGGTTTAAACAATTTGTTCTATGTATTTATATTACATATGCACAGAAATAAGTTTGTTTCGCCTTATTATGCAACAACAGGGTTATGCTGGAAGGGGTCTTACAAGCGTAAAGCGGGATCCAAACAACTTCCCGGCTTACTTCCGAGAGAAATTGTCCTCCATTTGGACTCGAAACTGGGACTAATTGGCCACAAATGCAATGAGTCTGCCAACTGACGAAGGACTTCTGATAAAAATACGCTGTACTGATCTTTACATACTTGTTAATATAACTGTTAAGAGTCATTTCAGGACAAAAAGATAAATAGTTGCACAAGTGAAACTATTATACGGAATTACATATAAATCGGGAAACACCCTTGTTAGCCATTGGGAAAATCCTGTTATTACTTTAAATGGAAAGCAAATCCTGTTATTGCTTTGCATGTAAAATCTAAGGTCAACGTATCATAATCAGTACGCTAAAACTGAGGTATTAAATTCCAAATTTAGTATGTAGGTATCATTCAATAAAATTAAAACGAAGTCCAATCCACTCTAATGTTGGAAGCTACGTAGGCAGTCGATAAATTTTGCCAATGTCTATCAATACATTTAGGCAACCTTTGCTTCTTTATAAAACAAGCAAAAACATACAATTTGGCTTCATTTCGTATGTTTAGGCTTAACACCTTTATGTAATATCGAGGTTATAAATAAGACTCGCTTTAAAGTGACATCCAAACCGCTGCTTGGTTTACACATGAAAGAAGAGTTGTGGTTAGACCGAGAATTGAACATGGTACACCTTGAATAAAAGGTGAAAAGGAGATAAAACTAATGCAAATGGTTTGATATGTGGAAACGTCACCATGAAGTTGACACGATTTAAAGCATTTTTCGTTCTTTTTTTCTTTTTGGTTTAAACCAGTTGGTATTTTTTTGAAGAAAAAAAAAAACAGCTGGTTTAAACCAGCCAACCCTGGTTGTAACCAAAGGGTAGATTTAAATTCTTTTCATTGTTGCGCCTATACTATCACTGGGCACCAACACTATTTTCATTAAATGATATGTCAGAAATGGGGATAAAACTCACTCGATGGAAATAAGCTGTAAAGTGAGTTCTCAGTTTTTAAATCTATAATACTTACACTTGATAGGAAAGATAATATTATGCAAATCATGAAGTGAGTTTTTCGAGAAGGTAGAGGCTCCACACTTGCTTTCTTTTCTTAGTATATTCTCGCTATACCAGGCTTATTTTGAGTATTTTTCAGAAGGCTCATTTTGTGGCAGATCTCGATGAAAATAAACGTAGACTTATACTGAAAATTATGACACTATTGAAATACGATAATATTACAACAATACGTGTATTCAGCTGTGTTGCTGACAAAGCAATGTTGATATTTGATTACGCTGATCTGGTGTACGTGGTTCCACGTTCGTTTTCGGGCAGGAGCGCACTAAAATTTGAACTCATTGCGGTGGTTTGAATTCCATTTTAAATTGTTAGTCACGTCTCATGTAGCCTTGGTGCTGCAGTGGTTTTAAGATTCGAATCCGTTTATTTTTGTATTTTCTCTCTTGTTCCTTCATGTGACTACCGTAGTTAGTCGTAGGAGAGAATGAATTTATGCTGTGATATGTGAAACTATTCTCTTTTTTCTTTTTCTTTCTTTCTTTCTTTCTTTTTTTTTTTAAATAATGGGTAACTTGCTATTAAATAAGTGCATAGTGGAGGGGCTTTGAGGAGAAAATAATCTATTACTTGTGTTGCTTGAATTCCGTTTAGAGACTTGAAATTATAGAATGGATCATTCGCCTAAAGTACGTGTCATTACTGTAAATCATAAAGGTACATGTATTCCACCTTTACTGTTTGTTCATGCGCTGGACTTCATGTGATTCAAATCTCACGTTCGGCCTTAGGTCCACGTCTCATATAGCCTTAGTCCTAAACGGGACGTTAAACTCCAAATGAACCACCCTAAAGAATTGTAACTACTGTCGTATAGCAAAACAAGCAGTAACAGTATAACAATTAAGAGGCAGCGAACTCCAGTCCAGCATCAGCGTAATCATCATCTTTTTTTTTTTCTTCGTTAATAGCATATTTGCACAAATTGGGAAGCTCTGATCACTGTGATCGTGAATTATTTTCTCTAAACGTTGAAGCTAATACTGCCCATCACAGCATCTTTCCCTTTCCTTGTTTTTTTTTTTTTTTTTCATTCTGCTTTGTCATTTCCCTTAAACATCTTTTAGCAATGCTCTAACTAGTTTAGGTTGTTTTCCTATTATTCCAAAGTTGTCCTTTTCTTCACTATTATTCATATTATTTCATCGTTGGTTTTCCATTCCACACATTAAACCTTCTATTCTTCTCTACGATCACAGCCCCCACCAAGTGAAATTTGTGGTGGACAAACACCGTGCTCGTGGGTTTTCTCGGGGTTCTCCCGTTTCCTCCCACTTTCTTCATTCCACCATTTCACTCATCTCTCATCATCACAGTCTCCTTTAGCCTAACCAACATAATCGTGGGACGTAAAACTTAAAGATTTCATTTTATTTTTCATTCTTCTTTACACCCACATTTGAAAAGACTGTAAGACCTTTTTTCTCACATTTACGTAAGCCGCCTTCACAGTTCTGTTCAGCGACTCAGAAAATGCTTTAAAAATTTCTAGTGACTTACTTCGTCAGTGCAATGCATGCTTTTATTTTCCATTCATATTAGATATTTTCACTAACAGTATACATGGATATTAAAAATTCGTCACCTATTGTACTTTTCTATTTTCAATTCTTATCGGTGTCACATTTCGCTTTTCAATTTCCATCAAATTAATCTTTCTATTATTGATCATTCGTATTATTCACAGCTTTTCCTGAAGTTCTCGAACATTTTGCTGAAGAGATTCAGGTTTCGCAATAAAACCCGCATCTGCAAAGTGAACACACCTAACACTTCTACCTTTGCTCATTAGCCAGTGGAATATGTGTCGTTCGATCAACTGTAGCCTTTCATGAGCTACAGAAGCAGGATGTTTGTGTAATTTGTGTTCTACAAATATCCCATTTGTTATTTTTAACATTAGCACTTTTCGATTGCGAGTTTCTAATGATTGTATATTATAATTATGCAATCTAAAGTGGCACATCCGTCTTAGTATGCTTAATAATCAGAAAGTTTAGATGTCTTCGAATCTACATGATGTAGAGTGATGACTTCATGTAATTTAAATACAGCGGAATGCAAATTCTTGCATTATATAGTTGGAGGGCGAAAGAAGGTGCGTGTAGTTCTTAGTGTATAGTCAATAAATAAATAAGCTAGTTGGAAGTTCCGAGGGATGGTTTTAGTTCTCAGAACTAACGATGAATTTCACAAACTACGGTAACATGCGAAGGAAATTTGCAGTAAGTGTGAAACTTGACGAAGAAAACATGCAAAATCGCCAAGATCACCTGAAATAAAAAACTTGTAACCAGCTATGGAAACAAGTGGATAGGATAAGTATCAACATCCGCATTCATAGATTCGGGACGGAAGTCAAAGCCGTGTATGTAATCTAATCCATATAGTGATATTTAAATTAAGTGGTAGTTATACTTTCGACTTTGAGATCTTAATTTAATGCAAGTCGTTCTCAGAAAAATAATTGAGGTGTCACTGTATTTGTCCCAACACCGCCCAAAGTTTTAAGCCTCAGGTTATCACATTACGCCTAAAGAAATGGTTCGTTTAGGAAACAGCGAAGCATAACATTTTAAGCAATATTCTGAACTATATTTTTAAACACAAAAAGTGAAAAAGTGAATGACTGTACCGAGACTCGAACTCGGAATCTCCAGCATATCGTGTAAGTACGTTAACCACTACGCCACCCAGTCCGCATACGGGAACAGCCATGGTCTCACTCTTGAAGTCGATGCTCTCCACTTATACCACAGCCTAACTGCTGTGCTTGGACAATGATAGGACACTGGATTGTACGAGCATAGCAATAGAAATAGAGAGGACTTTTCAGAAAATACTATAGCATATTTGTAAAACCTGGATTTACCGCATCAGCATTCTTTATTCTTTTAGTAACGTTAAAAATATTGTACGACTTTTGTTTTCTTTTCTTTAGGATGAATAGATAGTATATGTTGTGAAGTATACTAAAATCCAGTTCTTGAAAGGTGAAGCTACCGAGTTAGAGATGGGCGCGAGCGAGTTTTCTTTGAAACTCAACTCGACTCAAAACAGGTATCTTTAAGCTCGGCTTGAAAAATTTCTTTCAGCTCGACTCGAATTCGGGTCGAGTTTCGAGTTGAGTCGAGCCAAATCCTGTGTGTAGTTTCAAGTAGTCTCTTCAAGTATCCTACATAGATAATATTATGAATGATACTACTACTACTACAACTTAGTATTATTACGTATTATTATGATTATTATTGTTATAACTATGGTTCCGGGTTTGAGCTCAGGAGGAGCAAGTATTCGGGCTTGAGCCAAAAATTAAAAATTATAGGGCGCTGGCCAAATATGTTCAAAAATGCTCGGCCTGTGTTTAGGGTTGTTAATGGTTCGAGCAGCTCGACTCACAACTTATTCAGTATCGAGCCGAACTGAGAAGTGAGCCTAGCTAACAGCACACCCAGCCGAGGCGGTAACTCAACCGAACCGAGCTGATGGCTCACCCCAACGGAGCCGGTTAGAGCCGATGGCTCATTCCAACCGAGCCGGCTTGAGCTGTTTGCTCAGTTAAACCGACCCGAACCGGTTGACGTCACTGCTCGGGTTGAGCTTTTGCTTGGGCTCAAAAATTCGACCGCGCAGATCTCAGCCTTGATGATGTAAACTACAGTAATACTTATATTGGTGGTCACGACATTTGAGGCTGACTTCCATTTTTCATGGCTTTCGCTTTCCAGCCTAATCAGATCACTATTTCAAAACGAGTTAAAACGAGCTGAATGAGCAAGCCATTTATCAAACTCGACTGAACTCGAAACTCGACCTCAAAAACAATGACTTGGCTCGGAAATCAGCTGGAGAAAATTACCTTTGACTTAGCTCGACTCGTGCCCATCCCTATACCGAGTCACAAGAATGCTTGATAACTTACGAAGATGAAACACTTAAAGGAGGAGGTGAAGTTTAGCACAAATGTTTTCTTTATAAAATTTTTCGAGAATTATTTCAGGCCATCTGTTGGATCTATACTTACTAGTGATGCAGAAAAGACAAAGATTTATTTTGAAGCTGTCTTTTTAGAAAAGGTTGTGTCGAAGTGATATCTCGTCTCATGCACAATCCTATTATTAATAGTACAAGTATTTCTTTCGCTACAGGTATTATAGCATGTCCATGTCTTTCCCTATTCGATTTCTTAGAGCGCCCACTTCGGGTGCGAAGGGTTCTTAGTTCAGTTCAGTTCTAGTGTCTGTATAAGTGTATGGTGGACATTTTTCCAGTTTCTTTGCATTTTCTGACATTTTCAAGTTTTATGTCGCTATTATCATTTACTGGCATCTAGCACCCCTTTTTAAATGCTCCCAATCAATAAAAGTTGAGTTTTCTAATTGTTTATAGGTAAATTACCGCTTTGTATAATAGATGTAATAATAAGAAATTGTCATATGGCCAGCGTAACAGAACTGAAACCAACGCGACCTTCATGTTTTCAGCCTTGTCAGAAGTTCATTCCAGCTTGATTACGTAAGCTTATGGCCCACAACACTGAGCAGAATACGGTGGAGCTCTTGACCCATTGCCTGCACCAGGAGTGAAAATGCACCGCATTGTAATATCCAGTCGCCTCTAGAGCTCGGTTTATGTGGTTTTGTCAGCCTGTCAAATTTTTCCCCTGCTAATAAGAACATAAATTTAGTGCTAATTAGAAATGTAGTCTTATTCAAAAAATCTTCGCCACCTACCTTGCTTCAGAAGATGATATTGTGGGAACCGTAGATACAAAATTATAGTACTTTGGTTTAAAAAAAAAAAATCTCAATCAAAGAAAACCGACTATAGGTAAGGGTACAGGGGTATCAAAGAGTGGTCTTTTTTAAACATGACTGTACATTCTTTGCATTCACATCTGAAATTTAATTCTTAAATCATTTTAAATGGAAGTATCCATTTAAATGTACAAATTTTTGATTTGTAATGTATATTCAAGGCAATGCCAATTTGGGGGAAAAGTCGCTAAATCTAGGAGATTCGACTTTCAGTATAGCGACAAAAAATAATGTTTCCGATTTGCGACTATTTTGGTGATTTTTAAATGACGATTTTGGCGACTTTTTAGAAATCTAGCGACTTTTGTGCTAGACGTTGGTTATTAGTTGGAAGCAGTTTGTATATGTTTATTTTCCTTGTACTTACTTGAATCAGCCCAAGTGTCAATGAGTTCCCAAGTATACAGTCTATTTTGCGTGTGAAATCTCCAGTATCCCGCTTGTTTTCTGATAGCTTACGTCTTGCTCTCTAATGGAGAACAGTTTGAACCTTTAATGCAATTTGATTTGCAGAGCTTAAGTTGACAGGCACAAGTAATTCAATATTACTGATTATCTCTAAAAAATCAAGTAAACAGTTAAGTGAGAGTAAGTTTTTCTCTTTGTGAACTTTTAATTTTCATGAGTTTCTTCTAAACATTTTTTATTTCATTGAAGTGAAATATATATATGCTGTACTAAAATGAGATACGAAAAAGTTTTAGCGACTTTTCACCCCAAATTGGAGTCATTTCACCTTTCATTTAGTGACTTTTCTTGTCGACTTTTTGGTAACACTGATTCAAGGGCTTCTTTTTACCATGATGGATAAACGAAAATAAAGCTTAAATTGGTTGGTTGTAGATTTTGTTCAGACGTAATGAGTTCGGATTAAAGAAGATCTATTTCACTTTTACCATTCCCGTGATTGAGTCCCCGCTGTTTACTCCACGTGCGCGGTGCGAAGAAGATGGGGTGAATTTTGTTTGATGTAAGTGAAACATAGTATTGACGTTAGTGGTATTGTCGCTTTAATTAGAATTTCTAATTTTGGTTTGATTTAAAGAAGTACGTAGCTTTTTAATTTGAACAATAATCAAAAAGCGTTCTAGTAAATTGAATAAGTCCAGTTACAGTGAAAGAAAACATTATTAGAATCACACAGTGGGACTTATAAGACTGTGTTAGTACATCCGTCTGTCCGTTATTTCGCACGATAACTCTTGAAAGATGCGAATTTTTAATTCTGTTTCTTGTAGTAGCAGTTAGAGCAATT
Organism: Thermobia domestica; assembly: GCF_964235325.1. Taxonomy (NCBI): domain Eukaryota; kingdom Metazoa; phylum Arthropoda; class Insecta; order Zygentoma; family Lepismatidae; genus Thermobia; species Thermobia domestica. Next base: position 121,653,146 of record NC_137455.1, read on the forward strand.
TTGCTACAGCAGTGTTTCTCAAAGGATCGGTCGCGAGCTATTATTTGGTGGGTCGCGACAAGTTTTTCCTTTTAATTTTGAAAATTTTATTTTGATGCAAAAACATATGTTGTGAAGTACTGTTCAGAAAATGAAAATTGGAAGTACTTGTTAATGATTTGATGAGTACGTTAAGTGGTTACTCAGAGCCCTACCCTGTTGTACAGTCAGTATATGTTGAGTTAGAATAGAAAGAGAGTGGATGAGTCAAAATCTGTCACGGGGTGGGGCATTATTGTATTGTTGGGAGTATTGTTAGATCTGTGTTACCTTTCTATGGAAACACTTCAATTCTCTTTGCCCATGCGTAAAATTTCATATAACAGATACGCTTATTGAGAAAGAAACTTACATTAAATTTGATCGACTGACACACTGATATTCTCGTGCCGTCAAGGCCAGTTGATTCATATAATTTACATTGCAATTTAGTTTGAAAGCGATATTTACGACAAAAGAAACCAACTAACTTTTGATTTATTAAAATTTAAGCATCGAGCTTTTTTGTAACATTGGTGGTCGCTCGGGGTTTTCCCATTTCCAAATAAATTTCGTTTAATAATTCATACGGACTGTTATTGAACGAACTGGAATAAATACAGCTGTCTCTTTATACCTCTTGCTAGCAAATATGGAAATTTATTATTTGTAAAAACAAAACATCTTTATTTTAAGAAATGAGAATTTACAATATCCTTTAATTTCCTGAATAAGTGAATCAAGTTACTGTTTGAAATAGGGGGTTGGCCATCGACACGTCAGTGTAAAAGACGGTAACTTTATACACTTATGGTGTGGGTCCAGGTAAATGGCAACGTTGCATTTTCATTTAACATTGGACGCATAAAGAGTGTACAGCCCAAATGGCTCGTCCGATTTTAAAAAAAAATCCTTCACTTTAGATTGAAAACATCATATTTGGAAGTTTTCCCTTTTACATTTTGTTGTAACTCTGATGGTAATAACAGAGTTAACGTATGTCAGACTTTCGAGATACTCTGTATTTTATAATCATTTAGACCAATAGGGAATTTTCGCATAGTAATACTATCTATTAACGAACAAATTACATAGTAATGAAGCATTCACCTTACGTACTAGCATTTGAGTTAGTAGGGGAAAATGGAATGAAGGATGTGAAACAAAATTTCCGTAAGACTGTGCCAATCGGTTAATACCAATATAATGTGAAAGGCATTCTAATTAATACTGTTATAAAAATATGAGCGTATTGGTACATTGCATGCTTAAAACATTAAAAGAAATCGCTTTCGAAAGTCACAAGAGTGGGGTGGTCTGTATAACATACTGACTAATTAAAGTGGACCCCACTTGAAAACAAATGAGAAAAGATGGTGTGTTTTATTTCAGTTTATGTAGAAACCCTGTTGTTATCCGAAAATAATAATCCACAACCAAGTTATAGTAAGTGAAAGTAAAAGAAAGGGAACAGTGGAAAACATTTCCAACATATATATGTAATTTTATCTAATTTTTAAATCAATATACAGAATGGAACTTCCTCGTGTTTATACGATTAGAATACTCACGTTCGGTGTGGGAGAAGGTTCATTTCCCGGCGGCAGTTTGTGAGGTTCGAATTCAGCGTTAAACCGTAGTTTCATACCTCTTAACGGACGCTAGTCCAAATCAACCGACCAATATTCAGGATAACTTAAGTTCGAGACCTTACTTCGGACATATGACATAAATATTTTAATAAAGCGGAGCGCATTTAGGTATAGTAGAGAAAAGGGGACCAAAACACTTAATATCATACATTTAGGAAGGAGTATCGAAACGAAGTTTTTGATGAGAACGTGGCATTTCCCTACATAATCCTTTTATCTTTAAATAATGTTTCCAACCGCCATGAAAAAATATTGAGGAGCTGGTTGTCCGGAGTTTGGAGTGTAGCGTCCGTTTCAGCAGCGTGGCTATATGAGACGTGAATTTACTTATAGCTTAACGAGAGATTTAAACCACAGGAACTCCCACCAAGGAATCGAACTCAGGTCTGTCGATAATGCAAACCATATAGCCATGAAGTAGTGCAATGCCGCTGTATTGAAATTAGATCTGTCATTTAGCTTATTCCATGGTTGATTGTTTCTAACTTAGCGTCCCTCTTCTGTACCGGGATTTTTTCAGCGTGAGACACAAATCTACAGTTTATGATGGAACTCGAGCCACCGTAATTTCAGTGCTCTCTCACTGGAAATCGAATCGGGAACCGTGTACACTAGCACTACAGCAGTGAGAAGGGCTTCAGGTTTTTGGTAACTAAATTAAACTTAAAAAGTTAAATCATAACGCTAAAGTAATTCTCTATTATGGTGTTGAATATTTTGTTTATCGTCGAACCCGCTGAATAATCTAATTATATGAAATGATTAATAGGTGCTTTCTCATTAACAGTGGCTTAATATAGCGTTTTTCGTACCTTTTCCAAATGAAAATCAACCTACTCTTGCTCCCTTTAAAAGTAAATATATATTTTTTGAACTCATTAACAGTATTCTTATGTTTTAAAAATAGTATTACCTAAAATTTCCTTAATTTTATATTGGTATTAATAGAAGGAAAGGTGTACTAGTTTTTCCCTTTAATAATTGCAAACTAAGAATAATATGTTTAACCATCTTTTAAAAATATCCTCAGTTTGACTGTATATATGTATGTTCTCGAATATATGGAGTACCTTTAGTATTATTTCTATGCGGGTTTTTATTAATCGAGTGAAAGCTATTTCCAAGGAAAGTTCTAATATATAAAATATTTGAAAAATTTTAATAACTAATTATTTTTAAGAAGTCAAATAATTCCTGCAACGCCTGATAAAAATTATCTTAAAGTGTGCGGCAACCTGACAATCAACAAAGTAAGATGGATTGCATATAACCAAAGGTGTTAAAGAACATTTGTACAGCCAGTTTGCTCCAATGATCAAACATTGGGGATTGATAACGTAATTGTTAATGTCATGATTACTTACATGATCTTGCTCGATTTTTGCCAGAATATCATCCACTTTTTCCATGATTGATCGCCCATTGCGAGAAGCATCTTGGGCATCGAAAGTAAAAAATTAAAAATAACCAGCTCTAAAAACGCATAATAATAATAATAATAATCTGTCAAAATGCTACAATAACAATTAAAACTTTTTAGCTCCAACCTATAACTTTGGCTGTCAGTCAAATCTTTCATTTACGGTTATATGTGATTTCACGTTTAGCAGAGACAAACATTTTAAATGTGTGTACTTTAAATAAATTATTTAAACACACCTTTTTCATAAAGTTCATGTTTTAAAATTGTTGGTTAAAGTCTTTGTATTTTAATAAGCCATTTCCAAAATCAATGCAAATGAACTGTGCTGCCATCTTTGGAGTTCTTTTAGACTACATGTTTGTGGACGTTTATATGTTTGTGACCAATCCTTTCGACAATAAGATCTCGGAAACTACAGGCTCTAGAAAGATGACGTTTTCACTGATCGATTGCAAATTTAGCGTAGATTGTCCAGTTCTAATTGAATATTTAAAAAACATGGCCATTATTTCTTTATTACGGGTACACTGGAAGTATTAAAATTAATAAAAAAAACTAAAGCAGCATATCCTACGCATTATACATTCCAACACCACATAGTTGTATATTGGGGTTGTATATATCTCAGGCGTTTTTCATGGCCAAATAATAATGGAAGATAATCGAAAAAAAATCTCCCTTTTATAATATCCTTGACGATTTCGACAATGAGATCTCGAGAACCATAAGTGCTAGAAACATGTTGTTTTCGCTGGTCGATTCCAAATTTTGTGTAGATTTTTGTGTATCTAATTTTGTGCTGTTCTCGTTTAATTTTTTAAAAACTGTTTTCCCTATTCTACATTTTAGGCGTAGTGTTGACCCTATTAGTTCAATATTGCCATTAAGACGTTAAGATTGATACCCTTGTAAAAAACAACCAGTAGAGGAGCTACGTATAGCGGGTTGATAGACATTTCAGGCGCTTTGGTTTAATCTGAATGACAAAGCATGTTGCAAGCTGGCAACTTCGAAGGCTTGTGGACCTACACCCACAATGAGGCGTACTCGGATATGGAATTATATGTATATATAATGCATTTGGTATCATCTATCACTTATCCAAGTTTGCTTCAAACTCACCTTAACATTTAAATACATTTCTTTCTATCCGTACTAGACAGAAAGTTTGCTATAGTAATAATAATAATAATAATAATAATAATAATAATAATAATAATAATAATAATAATAATAATAATAATAATAATAATAAATGAACTAGCTTTCTTCCTATTGATTTAGGAGACTTCAAGAGAAAAGAACAGATGTAACCAATGGCGTACATAGAGGGAGAGTTCCAAGTTTTCAACAAGGGGGAGTTCTGACTTCCCTCTTAAATAAGATTATATGAAGAAAATATATATTTACCATATTAAGAAATATATACAAAGATCTTGAAAACATATGAACCTGATAGCTTAAACTCTCTCCTTGATAAAATTATGTCTACGTCACTGGATGCAAATGAGTAGTACTGGAAGAACTGGAAAAATGAAAAGAGTGGGAAAAACTCATCTCAGGAGATGAATACTTACATTTTCCCTTAAGAGTTTGCTCGGATTAAACTAATAATAGAGCTGTTTCGTGGCTAAGCGGTCAGCGAACGAACCTTTAGCGTGGGAGACCCCGGTTCGATTCCCACAAGGAGTTCATGTAGACGTCAAGCTGTAGGTCCATGTTTCATTTAGCCTCGCTGCTGAAAGGGACGTTAAACCCAAAATCAAATCAAATCGTATAAACTAATAATAATAATAATCTATTAAAATGCTAGAAAAGTTTATACAGTATGTTCGTGGCCAATCCTTTCGACATTGAGATCTCGAAAATCACAAGTGCTAGAAATGTGCCGTTTTCGCTGGTCGATTCCAAATTTTGTGTAGATTTGAAAGTTCTCATTCAATTTTTTTTAAAAACTTTATTTTTCTATTCCACATTTTAGGCGTCGTTTTGGACCTATTAATTTAATATTGCAACTACGTTGATACCCTTGTGAAAGGCAACCAGTAGAGGAGCTACGTATAGCTGATTGATGGACATTTTATGCGCTTTCCTTTAATCTGAATGAGAAAACCTATTGCAAGTGGAAACTCCGAAGGCTTGTAGACCCACAATGAGGCGTGTTCGGATATGGAATTATGTTTGCATTTGGTATCATCTATCACTTATCCAAGTTTGCCACAAACTCCCCCCAACTCCTCTTACATTAAAATACTACTATCCTGTACTTGTGTCCGTAAAGGGACTTGCACAGATATAGTAAGAAATGAAGGGAGATTCACGCTTATATTAGAATTGTGCACTGTGTAAATAGCACAGATTCAGCGAGTAGAAAAAATAAATTAAAGTATTAGAAATAATGACATTTCTGTTGAGATTAAAACTTTAGTTTCCTGCTTTTATAGATTACTCGATCGGTGATCAGAGGAATGATTTTAGAAGATTACAGAGTTATTCTGAAATGGAATTGGGTTTAGTTTAATATTTTATACTTAGATGGTCCAGTGGAACTACGTCTTTAATTTATAATCAGTGGATAAAACTCGGCAGACCTACCACAAGAATTAGAGAGTTAGTTGGATCGGAGTTTGTTTCAGCGCTGAGGCTATATGAGACATGTACTTATTGCCTAAAGTGGGTTTCGACCGATATGAGCTCGGACGAGGTATCGATTCAGGAACCTCCATGCAAAACACAAGTATCCAACCATACAGCCATGAAGAAGCTCACAGAAATTGGAAATAAGAGCATGAGACATCTTCTTAATTTGGTAAAAAAAAAATAATAATAATAATAATAATAAAATAAAATAAAATAAAAATAAAAATTGTGTAATATACAGTTTCATTATAATAGGTGGGAATAATTGAGTAGATGATCATTATACAATAAGTTATAGTTTGATTTGGCAGACACCTTGAAAGAAGTCAGAACTGTCATTAGTATAATAATTTTAATGGAAGTCATGTGACTAATAATGCGAAATAGATTGTCTTCTGATCTGGCGGAAAGAATTCATTTTCATGTAGATTGGAATGTGGTCAGCTTAATACACGTTGGAGGTTTCTAGTATTTTGCTCATTGGATGGCCAGCATAAGTTTTAATGGGCTCAAAATATGACTTTGAAGGGCGTCCAAAATAATCAGATTAAGTGATGTGAGTAATATGTGATTAGGACAAAGATAAAGAGACTTTAAGTTTTTCTCGAAATCGACTTATTAAATAGAAAAAGATAATATAGTAACAGACAAGATTACTTTACGAAGAGTATATAGAATAGCCTTGGTAACAAAGCATCTTAAGCTTGTTGGGACACGTGGCTCTACTAGAATATGCCTATGGACGTGAGTACACCGCTTGACATAGATGCTTTCTCCCATACATGTGATGTCAATAATAACATGCATGGTGTGAAATAGGAATATAATTGACATGGGTCATGGATAAGTCATTTTATTTAAATCAAACCTTATTGATGATTGAAGAGTGCAAATGGAATCACTCACAGTTTGTGATTTATGCGTTAGGGATAGTTTACCATGTTTTATGGTGGTATGAGATGTGAGGAGTTATTCCTCTGCGTTTCCAATTTAAATATTTATTTTAACTTCAACGGTTATGCTCTTTAAGGTGAAAGAGATGGATGAATAATGAAAGTGACCCACAGACAGGATGGTGTGTATCACAAACTCACTTGGCGTGGGATTGAACCAAGGACTCTTCGCACCAGATGTGAGCGCTGTACTTCTTCAACACGAACTGAGTTTCGGATCACACATAATCTGATTTGTTCTTTATCTTAGTAAATATTCGACCAGTCCTCATGCCGTGTGTATGCATAGTGTGAGGTTACGGGAGAATTCAGAGCTATTATTGGCGGTTTATTGATTGGTTTGTGTTTGTCCTTTTTCAACAGCGTGGCTATGTAGTAAGACTCACAGTTTCAGGTTGAAACTGAACTACTGTAGTGCGTTGGGACCTCTCACACAAGCGAGGAGGGCATGTCAGGATTTGTGTCATATGATATTCGAGGATGGAAGTAGTTTTTGCTGTTAACATTATTTTTATATTTTGTACGTTTATTATTTTGTTCTACATCTGACCATTCCGAGCCAGGTGTTCATTGATCATAATACTAAGGTTGCTTATGTATGGGTATCTTTAAAGTTTCTATAAATAATAAAACGAACTGAAGAGACTTAACAAGTTTCGTAATTCACAGAAATAATATTACTAGGCCTAATTCATTATCTAACGAGTGGGTTAATCACCTTAAACTAGTTTGTCTTTTTCTTTTCTTTTTGTAAGACTGGCAGATATTACTGTTAGTTGGAAATAGCAATTGAAATATTATTTTGAAATTCATAGTAAACATGATTCATAAAACAATTTCGTCTAGTTTGAATATTGGGTACAGGAACGCAAGGAACAATAAACTAGTGTTAGAGACAACAACTACCTTGTTACGTATGCCCTTTCTATTGGGTAAGGACGTCTCTGCTTCATCACGGCGTTGACTGTCAGCGTTGGCAGAGAGGATAGAAAAGGAAAAAATTAAAGTTGGAAGTGTTTTCGTGTGAGAAAATACTTTTCCCAGCCAACACAGCAGCAGCAGATGAACCTACGTCCAAGTTCAAGGTTGCTGTTATGGATGAATCTAGATCCTGCAACGCTGCGCGCGCTCGGTGTAAATCGGAAGCAGGCGAGGCGAAGCAGCCGCACACTGCGGGGCTCAGTCCAGGAAAGTGTGTCACGCGAGGAAGGGCTGGGCGCAAAGAGGCCTTTGCAGTGGCGACCGAGACACCGTGCCCCAGTTCCAATGATGATAGTAAATCTTCAGTGGTGTGTTTCTCCCTCTTAGAAATCGAAAAAGAAATAATTACGTCACGTCGCGAGTTGATGTATGTGCATGTTGTCGGGCGAGAAAGTGATTAGAAGTAATGTTCGTCATGGCTGTGAAGTACCTCAACAGCAGATATTTCATGCTATGAATCTACCAGAAGTCGAAACTTTATTTTATGTATTTTATTAAGTATATCTCCATCTAAACAGTGTTTAACATTTGTTGTACTTTGACAGGCCAAATTAAGGCAGTATTTAAAAGAAAATAATAAAAAAAATAAAAAGAGGAAGTTTTCCTGTAATCTAAGCAGGTAGTACAGAGGCCCACTGTCTGTTAGGCAAGCAAGTGCAAGGCTATCTGGTTGTCAAGGAGAACAAGTGTATTGAAGACGTGCTTGGAGAATTGTCGTGCGTGAGAAAAGTCACGATGATGAAAAAGGAGAAACCGATGATGTCGGTAACGGCGATCATCCAGGGAGCCCAGGCACACAATCCAGCATGGGCTAGAGGTACGAAACAGACAAAATAGTCTACTTTGTTTACAAGACTGTTGACGACCGGCCGGCATGAAGTGGGATGGTCATGTTTTCCATTCGAATAGAAGGGGGCAGAGTTCATTTCATATTATTAGTTTGCCATGTAGTGCCGGCCGGTCGTTTGATGTCTGCTTATAGTCATGTTAGTACAGCTTATACTCTCGCTCTCTCTATTAAAATAAAATAAATATAAAATACCGTATGGGAATAGCTTTATTCAATTGGAATATGTGTAGTTTTTTCTTAAAATGTTTTCTTTTAAGACATGTTGTCAGTGCTAAATTGGATAACTTAATATGGATTTAGTAAATTTTCAGAAGATAGCTTAAAATACAGTTCCACCCATGATTGATAATACTTGACTTTTTAAATGCATTTTATATGTTCAAGATTCACAAACCCTGCAATTTTCTGAGCTAGAAAAGTTTAAAGGCAAATGTTTCAAGATTCCATCGCAATGTTAGAATCTAGCTGAGGCTGTTCATGTTGTTTAGTGCCCATTTACGGAGATGTACTGACAAAGATGCCTGGCGCCATTGCTACTTCTTATGTTTGATTTGAGACGGGGGAGGAAGGGTAGAAGGAAAGCTTTAAGTCAGTTGGATGTTAATGTTGTAATTCCTATTTTTGTATACACAAATAGGTGGCATTAATGTAAAACCAACATTATTCACAGTCATCACATTTATTCCAACTCACAATGACCTGAGATTATTTTGTTCTTTAAATCTTTTTAACCAAAAACTTACTGGTGGCAACTTTTCATTATTACTATTTACCTTAGCCCAGATCGCACTTGAAAGATACAGAGAATTTCTTCTATAATTCAGTTCATTGTTCGTATTTTGTAAGAAAAATACCAATATTGGAAGTCTTCACTTGATTCACTTGTTAAAATTGTACAATTTTAAAATCATTTTGTGTGTAGGGGGAAGGGAAAAGGATGAGAGGAAAATCATTTCCCGAAACATACACAGTGGAATAAATAAAGAGTGTTCTTAACTACAGTTTTAATCAAAGTGGAAGTTAAACATACGAAAAATTGTAAATGGTAAAGATTTTGTTAAATAAACGAATGTTTCCCAAGTAACATAGCCAATAGGGAGCAGGATTTTGCGAAAGAAAACGAATGGAAATTGCGTTTTAAGTTGTTTATTGACTACTACTAAAGATCCCACGTAAAATTTCGATTCATTACAGCAGATATTGCTCCATATTTTCTTTATGTTGGTAATATATTTCCTGACATTTTATTTGGAAAATACTGTACTATGATCATGAAATGAAGTGAATCGGAATACGTGTTGGTCTTAATATTCGCTAGAATTAGTATAACTCAAAAAAAAAAAAAAAAAAAATGAAGAGGTTTTATAAACGCCTGCAGGGACCTAGGTTTGTAAGTAAATGCAAAGAAAATCAAAACACATGAAAATTTACTGTGATCATAATACTACAAATCATAGCTATATCAAAATATTGAATAATACTTTTAACAAAGGAAAACTTTCAAACATCTAGGATCAACATTAACAGACCAAAATCACATCCACGAAGAAATTAAGTATCGACTGGAAAGCAAGGAATCGTTTTATTATTCAGTCCAAACTCTTTTGTCTTCGTGAATTCTGTCGGAGAAATTGAATCTTAAAATATATAACTATAATTATGTGTATTCTGCTGTGATTGCGAAACATGGTCATTTACCTTGAGGGAAGAACCCAAACTGAAAGTATTTGAGAATAAAATCCTGAGACGAATATTCGAACACAGAAGGGTCAGTAATAGGGAATGGTGGAAATTTCATAACAAAAAACTGCATAATTTATACCGTTTACCAAACATTGTTAGGGTCATCAGGTCTAGTAGGCTCAGTTGAGCAGGCCATGTAGCCAGAATGGAAAAAAGTAGAAACGCTCACAAAATATTAACAGGAAACTCAATAGTAAAAGACCATTAGGAAGACTATACGTCGATGGAGGACAATATTAAGATGAATGTCGCAGAATTCAGTTGATCCCGATCTGTTTGACGGCACATTTTTACTGAATTGCTCACGACATCACAAGACACTAGTTTGTTAATAAATTATAATAGTGTAGTTCTGTAAGTTTCTATATAATAGTGACTATATAACTGAGAATTGTTGCTTCCGCTGCAGGTTTCATTTTCTGTCAAAGTTGGTTGTAAGTAATTATTAAATCCTTCCTGATTTGTAAATGTTAAAATCTTGCGACACTCCCAATGAGATTGCGCGACCCACGTGTTGGTAACCACTGGGCTAAGGATAAAATCAATGGAGAACTTTTGTGAGTGCAGCATTTAACCTTCGAGTTCCATAGGCCATAGAGTTAGCTAGAAAATGAAAATGATTTAATAATTTTAAAGTTACGTGAGCAATCAGCCCTCAGGTCATGCACGTGCAGATAAAAATGCAACACATTTCTCCTAGTTGTGATAAGATCATAATACACGGGAATCTCCAAGACCAATTTGGAGACATTCAAAACATTCTTAGCGTACTGTGAACTATTTGGATCTTCGTAACTTTTGCGTTGTGCGCTCATTTTCAATACCGCCCGTATACAGGTTGAAACTGTTGAAACCAGTTTTCCAAGAAAGAGAAAAAAAAAAAAATATTTGTTTTTCAACCAAACTAGTCCAGTTTTTGCATATTTGAGAGTATACAGAGTTTGGAACATACATAATACTAACATCGCATATTTGTGTGGGTGGAGTCCTCCTTTGCTTGATATGTGGATTTGGATGAGGCTAAAATTCTAATCTTAACATTTCGGGCGGTTTGAGTGTTGTACATTTTTCCATAAAAGTAAGAGTTACAGAGATCCTACTTTCCAGTTCTTTCGTTTTTTTTTTTTTTTTTTTTCCCTAAATAATGTGTATATACAGTCATTGCTGGTAAAAGTTTCGTGTTCGTAAAAAGTGGATCTAAACTCGAGTGGTTTTCAATCCACTGTTGGCTGTGTAGGTCGTGTTTCATATCCTAGGTGCTGAAAATGGATGTTAAACTATATAAATCAGTCTATTCTAATAAACAAGACGATGAACAACAGTAAAAAGTTTTTCTATATTACTCATATAGTAAATGCTTTAGCGGACTTAGAGACTTCTTGTTTCCCAGTAACAATGATTTTTTTTTTTTAACTTGCTGCAGAGAATCCCTTTCGCTCCAATGATGGTGAATATTAGGCTTCCTTTGCCACTGAATTACATATTACCCAGGACCGTATTTACACATAAGTCAACATATGCTATGGCAGATGTTCTCATACGTTTTTTTTTTCGTACTCCAATTCTAAAAATTTCAGAAACTTATGTACACATATGAATATCATACGGGATTTTTAGATATTATTGTATTTATACATTAATTTATTTATTGTATATATATATATATATATATATATAGATAGATATAGATATAGATAGATATAGATATTACTTCTTTCCACTTGAATATTCATTTGACTTCCAAATTTCCCACTCCAGCATTGATATTGATGGGCCGGCGTTTTCTAATGGCCCAGAGTGGCAAAAATATTAAGTAGGCCCCTGATAGTCTCCCATAATAAATGATTATCCAGTATGCACAGATGAACGTCAAATCATTGTGCCTTTTCTTTACTATTATATTTAATCTCTCGGATTATTGTTCAAAAATACCAATATTGCTTTTCCATATATATAATTTCCTATCGTGTAACTGTTTTCACCAAACCCATTCGTATAAAATAATATATTACGTTTAAATAGTCTGTTCGTAGTGGATGTAGATCTTGTTATTGTGTCCCCTTGTGAATGTATATTATGTTATGGTAAGGTCTAACACACATGAATGAAGTTGAACTTTAACGTTCTACTCAAGCGCGATAAATGCGGTATATGTCATATGTGCTATAATCGAGTACGGAGAGACTTTCTGAACGCACTGTTTAATCTGCTTACAAGGAGAAAGACCACGTGGCAGAGCGCTCACGGTTGGGTTCGGTTCCTGATTCAGTCATATGTCAAGTGCATTTGTGGTGAGCGTAATTGAATTTTGTTTTCTCGTGTTTGTCCCGTTTCCCTCCACTTCGTTCATTTCGCAAGTTCATCCATCATTCACCAGCATTTGTCAGCCACTTCTTTCGGCGTAGCAGGACAGTACCGTGGGACCTTAATACAAAATATTAATTACCGTGCCTTAATTAGACAAAGAAAAGATAATAACAAAGAAAGGTAGTAACGTGGTCAAAAGAATCTGCCTTTGGTATGTCGTTTATTGCTGCGTAGTTTATCATAACGTTTTGCCGAAGTTCGAAATTCAGCGAATTATCGTATTAGCTCCCAGAAACTATATATCGAAAGATAGTCCCCAATTCTTTTCCATAATTTATGAAGTACTGGACTGGTATCAAGTCTAAACTTTATTACTTTTTTTATTATTATTCTGAAAGAAACGATTTGAAGGAAATTGGTTTCCGTTTTCCATTTAGATGGCACGGTAGCTCAGTGGTAGAGCGCTCACTTATGGTGCAAAGTTTGACTTCCGCCATTATTTGTTTTTCATTTGTTTTTCGCTGGGTTCCAAAGTTGTGAACTGTATATGGAACTTACAGTGGTTATATTTTAAATTGACTTACAAATATTGTATTGAATAAAAGAATTGCAATTTTTTGTTTAAGTTTCTGAAGGAGGGAAGTTTAAAGAGCAAAGAAATCAAAGATAGGTAAGGGAGATGGACTTACTTCAATGAAAATAAAATGAAACATACATTGGCTTATGCGTTATGTACCTAGCAGACTTATCGTTTGGAGCCGAAAATGTGAGCTTTAGATCCTTGCACTTAGGGTGACAGTAGAAGTGATTAGATTACTTGATTCATCCGCAGCAACATATCAGCCAGCTGAAGGTTTTCTGCGTTCTCGAGTTTGCAAAAGACCGGCTCATTTATCACGGTGCAAAGTGGTTTAGATGGTGATTCAACTTAATTCCGCCCTTTCTCAAGGATATTCGACGGTAGTTTTGACAGTTTCAAGACCGTAGTCGATCGTGGATCCCATCAAGTTAGTAGATCGTGATATTCTGTCCATGGTGCCCCCACATTGAACACTTGTAGGAAAGGAAATAAAACTTAATTACCAGTAAGCTTGCGACATTGTTGGAAGTTTGAGGTACTAATAAAATGTACGTAGTTTCATGAAATGGATTCATTCTGTTTGAGTAACCCTGCACGTTGGTCTTTAATTAAGTCATTTAGGCACATACAGTAAATAGAAAATTACAAACAATGCATTGAGCACTCCTCGTAAAGTTGGATACTAATGAAGTGATTTCTTTGGCGCGTCCTTTTGCTCTTAGTCCCATTTTGCATTTTACTTTACCTTTAAAAAAATGTTCTTTTTTAGTGCATCTTTGTAACTATTACAAGGCAATAATATTAGTCTACCACATTTTTTCTTTTTTAATGCATTATAAAAGCATTGCTTTTAGAAGATTATTATCATTACATTTAGTCTTTATTCAATATTCTGAATTGTATTGTGATAGGATATTCTTACTTATTAAAAAAAAGCTTCTTCTCGGCAATCAACCAAACTTCGGTGGATCCCAGTTCGCGCTAAGTGAAGTTTTTGGTGGACGAACACCGTATGTGTGGGTTTTCTTAAAGTTCTCCCACTTTCTTCATTCCACCATTTCATTCGTTTCTCATCACCACCGTCTCCTTTAGCCTAGCCGGCATAACCATGGGATGTAAAACTAATATTTCATTTCATTTTCAATCAAACTTCTATGAGGTTTCCGTTGTATAACCATTAGACGCTCGATAATTTCTAAATAATTTGATTAATTTTACAATTGTAACAAACAAAAAAGTAAACCAGTAAAAGCGTTGTAAAATGGTAAAACAGTTCTTTGATTTTATATTTATGGCGAATATGAGAAACAAATTACTAGCCTCAACAAAATATTTAATCAACAGTATTATCCATAAAATTTTTTAGGCTTATCTGAATATTTTGAGCAATCTTGCAGTTAGTATACTAAAGAAACTCCCAATAATCTCTGCAGACTTCACTCGCTGGTGAGGGTGTGAGGTCAGTCGTCACTAATCCCATCACCGGTATTACAGGAAGGCTGGAACGGTAACAAAGCTGTATCCACTTTCATCTAACTTTATCAACTGCACACTCACGCCATCAGTCCGACATCACAGTCACTCAACTCCACCTCACGTTAACAATCTGACATATAACGCTTACTTCGTGTGGTTGAGCTTGGGTGAACGTGAGTTTCAAACTCGTGATCAGTACACAGACCTAATGAGCTCGGGCACTTTTGGTCGCTTATCTTTCAGATGACTCCTCAGTTGTCCTCACGACACTGAACGCCACATTGCTGACGTCATCTGACTTTCGCTAGTGGTCATCTATCAAAATAAAGGCTAAACCCAGCACCGTCACTTAATGTTGGTTTAAAGGGACAAGTTTTGTCTCTTACATAGTCCTAGCCGCATGTTCATACCCTAGCCGCACTGATTTACCGGTTCCCGTGAGATCACTTAAGGTTGATTTAAAGGGTCAAGTTTTGCCGATAGATGTCACTAGAATCTTCTCTCTCTCATGTGTTTTTTTACCTTTCACGAAAATTCATGATTTCTCTTACAAATTTCAAACTACAGACTTCAAATTTTTTGAGAAGGAACTTTGTAACCTGTCGAAGGCAACAATCCGTGCCGATTTTTTATTTAGAATTTTCTTCATTGTTGATAGGCTCTTCATTCTCTTCAGATACGCATTTGATGTGCTCTTTTAGTTTTCTTTTAGTGGTGGGGCCGCGGTGGCTCAGTGGTAGAGCGTTCACCTCTGGTGCTTGGGGTTCCGGGTTCGATCTCAGCCCCCGCCAAGTGAACTTTGTGGTGGACAAACACCGTGTGCGTGGGTTTTCTCAGGGTTCTCCCGTTTCCTCCCACTTTCTTCTTTCCACAATTTCATTCATTACTCATCATCACCGTCTCCTTTAGCCTAACCGGTATAACCGTGGAACGTAAAACTCAATTTCATTTTTTCTTTTAGTGGTCATTTTAGCTACTTTTGCTTGTATTAAATTAGTGTGTCCCATTAACCTCTGAGCACGTGCTTAGAGGTTGGACTAGAATATACCTTCTTACTTAACGAAATAATTTTTATACTCATGCGTGATCATTTGTGTTTGCAAATTTTGTATGATGAAGCGGAATTGAGTCACTCTTGTAGTTTCCTGTGTACGATGATAAATACTGGAAATGTATCGTGAAGTAAACTAAGAGTAGCTGGCAGTAAGTCAGGAAACTCACACAGCATAATACCAACTACCGAAAGTCCTCTCTCCAGCAACCAGCAAAAGCGCGTGCCCAAGCCATAATTCCCTTTCAGAGAAGTGTCTTTGGAACGAATAAGATGTACCGGAAACTACTCAGGTTTGATGCACTCGTTTTGAAATTACTAGCGAAAAAAATTAATCTGATTTTTTTTTTTTTTTTGTGCTCGTATATAATCTTGAACTTCTGTCTCAGTAATGTACTGAGGAGATGCCAGTGCGATAATGTTATGGTAACTTTATTCATGAAGATATGTTTTTTTTGTTGTTGTAATAAGCAACTAAGGAAGGACTATATAGATAAATTATATGATAGTAGAAAGAGATCACTTAGCTTAGTGCACGGCTACTTGATGCGTTCGCAACTTGTTTTCATGGCTCATGCGTACGCTTGGAATACGCTGCCCATGTATTTAAATGTGGATGGCTAATCACAATGCGTTGCAAACGCGAAAGCAATAAAAACGAGCAGCAAACGTTGGCTCGAGTGTATTTGGTGCGTTTCAGAACAATGGACGACCTGCTATTTCGGAATCAGTAGATGTCCAAAAAAAGAAAAGAAAAAAAAAAAAGGAAAAAGTGTTGCCCGGCAAGGGGATTTTAGCAAGACCTGCATAGTGAAACAGGCATTCTGATTCTACATTTCCGGCGCAGGAAACGAAATAAAAAAGACTTGGAAGCCCTGACTAACTCACAATATGATTTGTAACTCTGGCGAAAGTAAAATTACCGAGTAGCCACTTGTAGCCGAGGTCGCGTTCGCTGAGAGGAGTAATGCATCGGAAACGCATCATTGTATAGCCATAGCCTTGGATGCTGCGTGAAGGCTTCACGAAATGGGGGTTGAATTGGAACGAGCATTTCGGAATGTAAATAGTAATTGGGGAATATAATATACTTATTGATTTAAATCAATAATTTTGGATAATTTTGTTGAACTGAAAAGAAGAACCATTTCGAACATGTAGTGGAGTGTATGGCATAAGTATAATCAGTATTTTATTAGATTTCTGTACAAAAAGTACTGTACTGAATGTATATATGTGGTATTTTAAATATTGTGTAAGTAGATGATACCTTAAATTATTTCTGTGTAACTCAACGCTAGGGAAAAATAAGATGAAAGAAAGGGATGTTTTACAGTAACTGACAATATCTAACAACACAAACACACACAAACAAAACATTCATATATAAAATCAAACTAAGCACAGTTGGAGTGTTAACTGGAGCAGAGGAAGAATATAGCCTAATTTCTGTTGTAATTTTCCAATGGCTAGTTTGATCCGTGGTATATAATAGGGGAAGGAGAACTAGACACATTTAGTATTAGTTGATGGTATATTCGGAGAATAAATTATGTTTTGCGTATTATAATTCTTTCATGTTTCTGTAAATAACTTTTTTTAGTTTGTCATTGTTGTTTGCTATCTAGGTATTCAAATATGACGATTTATTTCAACTTGCAAGTACATTATCTTATCTCCTTCTTCAGTTCCTTTCTGAGGTCAAAAGCCTATTTAATGCTCAATATTTGTTTTATTATAAACTATTATTGATCATAAGAGATAAGTTAAATCCCTTTGCGTATTTTCTCTGTAGTATTTACATCAGGAAAATAAATACCAATTACTGTATATTAACAGTATCGTCCTTGCGATTTTTCCTATCAGGTTGGTATGTTGGTTTGAACGTTCCATTACGATACAAGAGGCTACATGGGACGTGGATCCGCAGCTTGGCATGGTAACAAACCACATGTGAACGGTATTGTAAGAACGTTATATGCAGTGAATGACTTCTGTTTTTTCTCCAAAGTGAATTGATTCTTATTGGGAGATTAAACAAGAGATCCGATCCCCACTTTTGCTAAAATCAGAAAAAGTTTTTAGACACGTTCTTTCTCTTCTCCATTTAATTACAAATCGATTTTACCTTTGTGCTTCAAGTTTGTGACGGCAGATCTAGGTTTGATCCCCGGTGGAAATATGTACTTTGAATCCCATATTAAGCTGTGACTCAATTTCTCATAGCTTTACTGTTGAAAAGGGTCGTTAAATAGCGAAAAATCAGATCATTCAATTAATTGGAAATGATAATAGAGATAGCATTTAGCTTTTGTGCATTCATCAAATTTACCCCAATACCTTGTACAGCGGGAGACACTTCTAAATGGTACACCTTAGCCGTAAATCTCCATATGGCTGTACCATTTAGAAGTGTCCCCCGCTGTACAATCTTGTGAAATATCACGGTGTATTGCTTTCCGAGTTATGGACCATCAAATTTAAATTTGTATTTAGACTTTGTGAAATTTTCGCAAAACAAAGGTTTTGCTGAATATATATATATATATATATATATATATATATATATATATATATTTATTGGTAATTGTGAAACGTATACTAGTTACGAGATAGAGTTGTCAACACTACGCCCAACCTCTAATCGAATTGGTCCTTGGACCAAACTGAGAAGTGGATAATTTTCACAGACGTTTCACCAAATCTGTCACCCGTGGGATGCTCTATGGTACCTCCCATGACAGCTTTTCCTTCGAGACTAAGGTAGACTTACGGTAATGATAATGAAATAGTGTAGGAACGGGAGAACTCCGAGAAAATCCAGACACAGTGTTTGTTCATTGAAAAGCCAACTGGGCGCGATCTGGGATCGAACCAGGGACCACCGCGGCCCCCCCAGGAAAACGTCATATGTTTTATTCAGGACTCTTGTATGACCTTAGGGAGTGGTCAATATAGAAGGATTGTAAAGTAACGCAAGAAGTATATGACATAAAATTGTAGGCTTTTCTTTTTTTGTCGTCACATATACTGGCATAGTGAATCATATCCACATACAAAGTATTATAACCTCTTCTAGTGAATCATATCCACATACAAAGTATTATAACCTCTTCTGCATTCGTTACGCCTCTTCGAAAGATCTGACTTCTTCATAGAATTCAAGAGTGTGTTGTACTGGAAGAATATCAGTTGCTTCTACAAATTAGTATCTATGTAGTGAAGCATAGTTTAATCTTGATCTCGAGTTTTGAAGTTGTTCGTTTGTCTTATGCTCATACTTCGTGTGTCTTAACAGTTTGTGCTGAAAATAAAACTGCTACTTTCTCGTGTATTGTGCACATTTTTTTCATTAGTACATCTTAACTGGAATTAAGCTTGTTCAATTTTAATACACCCTATCTTTGGTTCTACCGGAATACTGGTTCTGAACTTGGAAGAACCTATGAGACAGATAAGTAATATCGTAGACTTGGCACCATAACAAAGAAGAGGAATTTATGGATTGTCCCTCATTTCAGAAATCTTTAGATTTTTTCAACTGGGCCTAAATTCGGATTTTATGCAGGTCCCAAACCTGAGCGCCGCACAGGGTTCACCTCTGATGCTAGGAATTCCTGGCTTGATCTCAGATCACGATGACTTCTTTTCTGTTGTTTTTCTTGGGCGTCTCCCGTTTACATCAATACCCGCAGGATGCTAATCCAGATTTATTTCAGTTCATGGAATCTCATGTCACTATAGCGGTGTATTATAACAAATTAAATGCATGTAAAGTGCAATTGCATGTAAGATTCTAGTTGTAATGCCTTATTCGAAAAGTAGACACGCGTTTTTTTATTTTTTTATTTTAATAATAGAAATGTAAGGCTTTTGTAAGAAATGTAGTGGCATTGCACAAGACGACGATAAATAATACATAGATACCCTGTAATAGTCCCCAGATAGGCCTATACTGAAGTAAGTATATTCTTAGTAAGGGTGATATTATTTTATTGATACACCAGAAAAGGTGAACTAAGGAATTATTATCTTAAGAAGTGAAGAGGAAGGAGATGAAATATAACCTTCATGATTGACAGTATTTACCAAAAAAAAGAAAAAAAAATCGAACTCCAGAGTTCAAGGTCTAATTGTGTTTAACTCTTCATCGCTTCCAGGGTTACGGAAAAAATGTTATCGATTTTGTTGATTCTATACGTGTCTGTTACTTGAAGGCTACGTTGTTTTATCGAAGAATGTTCCTGTTATTGATTGAATGCGAGTTTAACTAACATCCCGTACTAAGTGTGAAGTATTTAGCTGTTTTTCGTGTTCGTAGTTCTGCTACGTATTGTTTATTGTGGCAGTCGTAACTGCCGTATGACGTACGCCCAAGAGTTTGTTGGTCGCTCACATTGCTTGTTAACCCCTGGGCGGAGTGTAGTAAATGACAAGGCATGGGGGAGTAGGCGACCTTGCGTTGAGGACACGAAGGGGCTCTTTTGGGTCGCTTTGCTACACATGGCAGCACGTCAATAAACGCCGAACGCAGGATTTATGGTGGGATGGATGTTTGTTTACTTAGTAAGCTCTCGTGTTATATTCTGTATGTAAAAATGACAACATGTCCGGTGCGCATTTAACAATTAAGTGACAAAGCGCTCTTCATTTTAACAAATTACTCCTCCCTCTTTTATTGGGAAATATTAATACAAGTACCGTATTTAAAAGAACGAGCTAGCAGCTCACTTAATACAGCAGTAGAAAATTAGCGAATTAATTCAGAACTACATGATCCTTTCAGCTGAAGCAATAGAGATGTGGAGGTGAAAATAGTGTTATGGATAGATATAGATCAATCATGTTGTTTTGTGTACTATTAAAATGACACATAATGAAGTTTTCCAATTGATCTTTCTGTTGAAAGCTTTTGGGTTTGTACATCTTGCCACTGTCTGTAAATAATTTAGTTTTTGTTGGTTTCTAACATAACACATATTCATTTTCCAATAATAAGGATATTTTAATGTAGACCAGTGGGTGGACGCTATGCTGTTTAATTCTTGATGATTGTGAAAAATAATATAAATAACCGATGGACACAATAACTTTTGTCTAAACTTTCAAAATGTTTTTATTTTTACACCTTTTGTCGTGAAGTATCAAGTAATGGTGGGAAGGTTTAATATGACAAGTTTCGGTTGTTTGTCATATTTAGTGTCTGTTTTCAGCACCAAGGGTATATTAGACGTTGACATACAGTTTTAAAGAAAGAATATAACCACAGTAATGCGTTTAGTGCTCTCCAACCGAAGATCAATCCCAGAACTACATGCATCAAAAGTACGCGTGCTAGTCATTAGATGAGCGGGGAAGGCTAGTATGAGAGCAAGTAAATGAGAGCAAGCAAATAGTACCTCTGATAAAATCATCCATAAGGGAGACGATCGCAATACGCAACATAGATTCACTGTACAGGGTGTCTACCAGTCAGGGAAAGTCAGTAAATTTGCAGGGTCAGGGAAAACCAGGGAATTTCATTGTGTCAGGGAAAAATCTTGCCCAGGCTGTGAGGGATGAAGGAATGCCACTAAAATAGTCATAAATTACAGGTAAATAAATTGGTTTTTGTTTGTACGTTTGTAGAATATTGTATAAGCATATAAAGAATGATGAAGACTTACAGTTCACTTTAAATATGTTATTTTTCATGAGTTATACTAAGAAAAGAAGAACGACAGAGGCAGGGATAATTATAATTTTGTCAGGGAATTTGATTATACTTGCTTGGTAGACACCCTGCCGTAGCAATATGCGATGCGGAAGCTTCTAATAGGGCAATCGAATTACGTACGATAATCTTGCCTAATTTTTTATCCATCGTTTTGATGCCAGTATGGATTTATTTTGACTTAGTGACAAATTTATTACTTGTTCTGAAATTAATAAATAGGAAGATAAGTTTAAATTGATGATTAAAAAAACAAAATCGTTCAGTTTTACGTCCCAGGTTTATGCCGACTAGGCTAAAGGAGACTGTGATGATGAGAAATGAATGAAATGGTGGAATGAAGAAAGTGGAAGGAAACGGGAGAACGAGGAAATCCACGCACATGGTGTTTGTCCACCACAAAGTTTACTTGGCATGAGCGGGGATCGAACCAGGGCCCTCACGCACCGGAGGTAAACGCTCTACCACTGAGCCACCGCAGCTCCTGATGAAGAAGAGAGTTGTGACATTTTGCGTAAGATTAAGCAGGATGTAGAAGAAGGAAAGAAAGACATCGGAAAGCATTAATCGAAATTTTGCGTCCTTATGTAACATGGAGGTTATGAAGAACGGGGATTTCAGTCCGGTGTAGTGACGATGGCATCCTCAGAGTATAGGCCGTTCCCCACCTACTGTCTTGCCTCCGAGAAGACCGGATTACAGGGCCACGTACGGCGCGGACTACGAAGGTTTGCGCAGATATATCAAACATATGAGTTGCGATTAAGGGAAGTTCATATATGTAAATGGTCGTAAATCTGTTAAATTGGATAAGCATTCAGAATAGCTATATATAAAACCTGTTATAAGGCCCTATATGAATAAGTCTTCGTAATTATGTTTGTTGAAAATACTGAAGTATAAAGAATGTCGTTCTAAAAGATGATCTCAGAACTTATATCACACAGATATAAACGAAAGTTTGAAATTAGGCCATGATTTTGATTTTAGTTGGTCGACTATCATACGTAAATTTCGAGAAATATTACAATAGATGATGAAGTTTTTTAGTGCGTGTTTAAGTGTCTTAAAATCAGAAATATCGCTGTTAATGTTATCCGATTTTTCGAATTTTAACAATAGCATTGATCTCTTTATCTCAGACTTACACTTTGAGAGTCGTTACCCACCGTTTATACTGATTTTCACGGAACTCTGATTTTAGACATTGTATTATTCCATTAAATAAATTTTATCTCACAAATTTCAATAAACATGTCTACATGATCACATTTCGCTAAAATTGTATGAACAGTATTCAGCAAACTTGTATAGAGGATCTAATGGTATTGTCGATCTCTTGAGACAGCTGACTGCTTTAGAGGGGGACATTTCGTTGTGTGAAAGAATAAAGGGATAGACATTTAAAATAAATAAATCCCACCTGACAATTTGGTGGGTTTCATCCCTATTAATCTTATAAGGAATAAGTATTATTCAAGTTCATTAGCAATTTGCTTTCGTCATTGATAGGTATAAAATGAAGTTTTGCCAAAACAGGAGAGGTAATATTGTTAGTTTTCTCTGCCGTACTCGTTAACATTTATTTCTTTATAAGCTATTGATTACCACTGGCAAGATAGAATAGCGCCCAAGACAAGTATCTGAAATTTGACTTACTGTTGTTCGTATTCGTCTCTTTATTCAGCTTGCGTAATCAATATAAAAGGTGAAACACAGCGTACCAGGCAGCCTGAAGGCCATGCTAATTTAAAAGGAATTTTACAAGCGGTGAAGTGAAATTGTTGGAACAATAGCTAGTTGGAAGTTGCAAGACCTTGAAGTACACATCGTCTACATTAAAAAGAGTTTGAAGCTGGCCATTCGTTATTTAGATTTCTTTTTCTAAAGACGATCGAAGTAATACATTGTTAAGAGATCTTCGCTAATAATGTTTTTTTCTTGAAGTTGTTTAAGGCCATACTCAACATGGTGTATAAATTGTTCCTAGTTAATTTCATTTCATAAGTTGGTAATGTTAATGTAGTTTTAAAAAATTGTAGGGTGTATTTTTATGATAAAGTTTATACTTAAGTTTTTATGATAAAGAAAATAAATTAGTGAAGTCAGTTGGAAGATGTATCCAGGCATTTCTGTAATTATTGGATAGAATTACAGATACGTATGTATTCTGACGAACAAGTAACCTTCCGCAAATTAGGACTTTCCGTTCATTATGATTTTCCACAACTTGTTTTAACGTAAGGATATTGTTTTTAGTATCATCATCAGTTGTATACTTTCCTCTTGTCTTTTATCAACCCTTTGTAACAACGTTTTAGAAACTTTTTTAAAGTTCGACTATTTTTATTTAGAGTGTCCTATGGACCACCCTACTCGTGTCTCCTTCAAAATTAAATTTATCATCTTTTACCTTTTGAGCATATATCGGTATGTTCACGTATAGTTCTCAAACAATATGAATTAAAATTCCTTTAATTTTATATTGGAACTAGCCTTTTGCAATCTGAGGGCTTCGTCTCCAGGCTCCCGGTTTTGCTCGGCCTACGGTCTCGCATCTCATATGTAACAGTAACTGCCATAATGATAACGTAAGGTAACAAGAACCGTGCAGATTAACAATATTGTAACGACACAAAACAATTGTAACGAACACGTTCCGTTATTCCTATTTTAGCTTAAGCCCGAGGCCGTAGGCGTCGCACTTTTTAAACCCAAAATTCTATCGAATTTCAAATTTTTATTCTAAATACATAAAACATTGGGATTTTAGGTTAAAAAAGCCCATTTAAATAACATGGGGATTTTCTTCATCCCCCTTTAGACCCCTTAAAAATTAAAAGTAATAACTTTTGCAACTTTCCACGTCAACCGAAAGTACCCGTTATTTTATGTTAGTAAGTTTATATAGTTTTATATATAGTTAGGATTTAATTTTACATAACAGTACCGGTAGTGTTTAATAATTGAGGGGAAATAATAAGCTATTAGAATTTGTGTAATTTTTGCCTTATTAGGATAAAGTGGACTTTATAAGATCATAATTCTTAGTACATCGTTCTCCGTGCGTTACTCCACACGATAATTCGTGAACGAAAATAAAATTTTGAATTATGCCTTTTGTAATAGACAGCTTAGAACGATTATTTCGTCCAGGTTTGTTAATGGAGTCAATCCATTAGCATCTTCGCAGGTAACAGTGGCCATCTATATCCTATACATGGAAATTATTTGTGGCCAAGATGTGATACGACACGTAATGCAGTTATGAAGAAGGGGTTACATAAAGTAGTTGTTTCCAACATATTTTGACTTAAGACACTATACTGAACACCATCAATATCGCCACACACTTGTTTTATTATTTATATTATTATACAAATTATAATAGTGTAATTCTGTGGGTTTCTATAAAGTAGTGACTGTAGTTCTGATCATTGTTGGTACCGCTGGAGAAGTTATCTGATGTAATTTGCTTAAAATTGATTTGAACTATTATTAACATACCGCCTGGGAATCATTCGTATAAAGTATCAGGAGTATTATCTATGATTATGTTTATTAGGATAGCGCTAGTCGGCTTTATATGGTAATAAAGCTTGGTGAAGTTCATTCATAAATGCAATTTTCGTGTGATTCCCTGTACTATCTTTACCAGAGCTCATTAGATTGTAATTGTATAATGTGTCACATGAGTAATTTATATAGGCCTGCCTGCTTGAAATTTTCAACTATATTGTGTGATGCACAGTTCACTTTTTTTTTTTTTTTTTTTTAATTTTATTTAATCTTCAGTCTGAGAGAACCAGAAGGGAACTCGATTTAAAATGTGCAAAATTTGTGTACACTGTTCTCCTTCCTAAAAATATTTTCCTTTGCAAATTCTGTTCTTGTTTTATGCCATTTATCGTTCATACATTCATTTATCGAATCTCTATTGCTCTCATCTTTTTCAGCCGCCCTTAGAGATCGTATACACCTCTACCTAACTAGTCTTCCACCTTCTAAATATATATCGAATAATACTCGTATCACTGTCCAAACCTCTCCTAATTTATACCGGTACGTTATTCTGCCATTTCTTTTTGTGCTTGTTGGTTCACTCTTAATGGTTAACTTTTACTTGTTGGTTCATATGTAAGTCGAATCTACGAGCTTTTATTTCATCCCAACTTTTTTTTTTTTTTTTTTTTTTTTTTCATCTCTTCCAATTATTAATCATTCTGAGCATTGGACGTAAATTATGTAGTGAATTGCAGTTGTGCTTTTAGTGAAACGCCTGCCAGCTTAAAATACGTGATACCTGTAATGTTTCGCGAGTGTCACCTTGCCCACTTTCTCATCCATAACATGTACGTAAGAGGTCAGCCTCTTAGCTACCAAATTCAGCGTAGCGTGTCAAGCTCCTCACGATGTGAGTCTATTTGCACGCTAGCGACCGCGCGGAGAAAGAAGGGTGGGGAAATAATATTCAATATGCAAATGAGTTTGTGTAATGTGAATATGAAATCTGAAGCTTGAAGTATGGTGGTGAAGACATGCAACTCATCTAATGCTGTCATTCTAAAGAAAGTTTTAACTTCGTGCTTGGCTAAAGTTTTTTTCTTTTTTTTAAAAAAAAAAAATACTATTAAGATTTTATAAATTTTATTAGACCCGTAGTAAGTTTATTTGTTGCAGTATCGCGTGAGGCTGAAAATACTACTTATCTTAAAATATCTCTTCCATGTGTTGGTAGTTACAAGATAATTCTGAGTTACTTCATATTAAGCTGCAGTAATTGTATACGTAGCAATGTCCATTATTATTTCGTCCAACAAAGATTGACATTTTTCGTGCCTGAGAAATAATTACGTATTGGTGACCATTTATTGGCATTCAATATTCAAAATATGTGAAAATGATGGGTACGTAACTATTTTTGTTAAGAAGAGGGGATTGGTATAGCGCGAACTTGAAACCAGCTTGACCCCATAGGCACTCAAAAGAAAGACATATATGCACACTATTAGTCTAGTCCTTCGTTGTTTAGATCAGAAGATACGGCTGAGCTGCATCATATTAGGAACGCTACGCTGAGAATCAAACACAAATATATATATATATATATATATATATATATATATATATATATACTGTACATAGTGAGCTTTCTTCTATTTTGAAAACATTAATTATTATAAGGAGGGAAATTAAAATGCTGTAGAAATTTCCTCTTTCCTGTGCCATTAAAAATGGAATTTCTGAAAACGTTGGCATAGACCGTATATATATATATATATATATTCTTCACGCCAATTTTAAGACAACCAATCTATTGCTAATTTGGAACAGTGGTTGTTTCGAGAGGTATACACGAAAAATAAAAATACAGCAATATAACGGAAGAGCAAGGGCACCGATCCTGCCCCCCCAAAGAAAACTCATGTGGGCCCCCTATTGTATTTATGAATATACAATATTTGGCATAATTTGAATGCAATTTGTCTTAAAATCCTCATGTATATATACCTTCCGCATCTGAATGCCCCCCCCCCCCCGAAATTTACAAAGAAATCGGCACCCTTATGGAAGGAGCCATTTACAAAAGAACTTAAATATTTAGTAATACGCATGGTAATTTTGAATTGTTTGCTTGAAGTGATTGAACTCCTCCTGTTCAGAATTAATTCTTTTGACTGACTGGAATCACAGATAGCAATCCATTAACTACGACCTAATTATTGTCTAAATCTTCAATGAGGAGCGTTATTTGAAATAAATAAAAAAAAAAAAAAAAAAAAAAAAAGAGAGAGAGAGAGAGAGAAAATGTGTAAATTCACCAGTATAAGCAGTTTCTCGTTTTTCATTAGTACTCAGTTACAACACTATAGTATTGATTAATATACAACCGTATATGTATATCGAACTCAAGCCCCAGCCCAGTGGCCCCGCGGATCATTGTCGCGAACAGTCCTTTGGAGCGAGCAGTCTCGGTTCAATTTCTGGCGGGGACACTCGGTCGAAAAGTGTAAAAGCTTTTTCAGGCCAGCTATCCTGAGTGAGGTTTTCCTCATTCATACGAAGAAGATGCCGGAATGGTACCTGATATAATGGTCCCAGGTCGCTTTCTTTCCCCCCATTTTTTCTTTTTTATTCCCGGGTAGTGTGATCGCCAAGACACACCATACCTCATACGTAATGGGCTAACATGGCCATAGATGCCGAAAGCCCGGGCATAATTCCTAATCAAGCCCCTACCCCCTAAACATTACTCCTTCAACATATGTGATAGTGTTTATATAGAAAGTTTCAAATACAAGATCGATTGTGCGTTTATCTTCCTTTTAAATGCTGGGACGAACCTGAAAGCATAGAAGCTTTACTTTTCATCTATCATGCGTTCTTTTATTCCGGCAGGCGTATTTATTTTGGTCAGATTTTGATAATTCCGCTTCCAACTGAATATGACTCTACGCTTCCGCAACATCAAGCAGATTTGACATTTTTGAACCCGTAGAATCTTAAGTTAGCAGGAAGCACTAAAGGTGTTTCAATATTTTGATTGCTGTATATCTTGTGTAAATTGTTCTAATGTCTGGATACAAGGTAATCCAACTCAACGTTGTAGAGTTATATAATATTTACCGTTTTCTGTACTTTATCTTCCTGGTGAAGGGATTTGTTTTTTTGGGCACGATCTGCAATAGCGATGAGAACTCGCATATGTAACTGACATTTTCAAGAGAACTGTGTTTGAAACTACAAATTTTAACATGTATTAACGCTTTAACGAGCTAAGTGAAGACATTTTCGGAAAGAAACATAACATTTATTATGTGTAAAGTAAATGCTAAGTATCGTATTTTAAGAAAGTTTGATTTCTTGTAGTGTTTTATCTTATTTCGTTTAGTGATGGGATTACGAATTGTTCACCAATAGCTCTGCCCCCTGGTCGAGTAGCCAGTGTGTGCGTCTTCAGTGCACATAATCCCGGGTTCGATTTCCAGCGGGAGAGCATCGAAAATTTAATTTCACAATCATTAACGTTCATTAATTATACGTCTCTTTTAGCCTGAAGGGTGTAATCGTGGGACGTTAAATTTAAAAAATGATTTTTTCGTCACCAATAGCGCAAAGGATGGGGATTATTGTTACATTTTAGAAGGAAAACTCCATTCCGAGGTAGCCACGCAATTCGTTGGGAATCGATTATCAGTTATCTAGCAAAAATTGGGATATTATGGAGCAATATCCACTGGTTTTGCACTTACTTTTACAAATATCAGAAGATCGCTGCAGCATTTTACCTAGGTTACACTTTTAGCTATTTCGTTTCGCATTGCTGTCGCGACACTACTATCAGCTGTAACACCATCCGTGTACAATATTGTGTAGTTATCCGACACTATTTCATGTTTTTCTGGCCATAGCATGTCACTGAAACCCACTATATTCATTTTACACTTATCACGGATTTCCACTTTAAATTTTCAAGTTTACCCACACGCCCTAAATAAAAGTTATTATTTACTACTTTAAGGATTCTTTCCGGAGTAGTTCCCATCCGGAGATCCGAACAGGGGACTATTTTACCCCAGGAAGAACCATTAGTGTGTTTCGTATCCTCCTCAGTCCCTCCTATACAGAGCTCCGACTGGTCGGATCACTCGGTTCTCAAATAAGACTCCTCAGACTCTCAAATGTTGATCTACAATAAATTTACATGTTAGATAATTCATAGGGTATCTAGAAGCAGTAACTTATGAAAACGATTGTATATTGGAAATTGACTTGTAGCATATTCATAGTACTATAGAACATTGTTAAAAACACGGGATTGTACGCAGGTATTTTATTAAAATAGTAAATTTGTTAGGTGCGAAACAAACCGGTTTCAAATTAGTGAATAATATTTTTAATAACATCAAGATTTCCCCTTCGTTGTGGCTTTATAGTTTAAGTTGCCGTATTTGGTATTTCAACTAAAAAAATGTATTACCTAACAATAATTGTGTAACTGCTACTTACAATTGATGGAATTTTGGTAACACAGTTGATATGCAAGTATCAGTAAAGAGTTAGAACTGTCAATAAGCACGTGATATCAATCGTGGTAATTGATACAGTCAGTAAAAATATTGGAAACAGTATATCTAATTCGTTGGAATAAATTACTGTATTAATTATCTGTGAAGACCGTTGATGGCATGATCATCGAATTAGCATGGCATGATCTGTGTTCAGAATATGCACAATCTTATTATGCTAATACGAGAATTGTCGGGGGCAGTTAAGTACGCCAAGCTACCTTCATTTAGTGGCAATGGGAGTGGGTTTCTCGGTAATTACAGGTCTCTCAAGACTGGATTCGCGGGTGATGACATCATTCGTAGATGTAGTGGTACTCGTTTTACTTTGTGTGTGGTGAAGTTAAGGTTGGTTGTAGAGAGGTTTGTCTTCAGAGAGATAAATAAAAGTGAAGATAAATCTATTACAAGACCGCGGTATTCCATTAAACTCTTCTTTATTTTAAAAATAACACACATATAAGAAAACACAACATTGCAGTTTTTTGAAGTAGGTGCGTTCATGTTCTAAAAGCTCAAGCGTTTAAGTTAATAAAGACTCTTTGCGAAGCTTTCCCCACTTCCAGTGAATAACTTAAAGACAATAAAGAATATTAAAAACGGAAAGAAGTGAGCCAGGTAGTATCTACAGCACGCTGCTAAATAAACTAATAACTGCTTTTGAACCCTTATAATGGACCAGAAATTTGGGTGCACAGTATATGACGTCATAGTTGTTGAGGACCTAAATTTATACAGTATAAAAAAGGTCCTGAAAATTATTAGTTCATGTAATAGGTTTTTGCAGATACTATCTGTCTAACTTTCTACATTGTTGTTATTCATTCTCTTAAACTATTCACTAAAATTTAAAAATAAAAAAGCTGGGATGAGCATGTAAAATTGACATGTGTATAGGAAATCTTAACTGAATACTATTTATTAGTTGATAGTGAAACTTTTTCGGAAAAGTATTCACGGTGAGAATCATCACAGACGTGGTATTCCTAAAATAAACAAGTAGATAACTGTAGGTGTAAGTACTGAAATGTTTCTAGATTCTATCTCAAAATTTTCTTCAGGGCTCGTGGTGGACACGTGCATGTTTTTTCTCGGTGTTCTCCCGTTTTGTCCTTTCTTCATGCCACCATTTCATTCATTATTGTCATCGCCGTTATCCCTTAGCTTTGGTCTATATTCGTGGCACGTTAAACTAGAAATATAATTTTGTTTCAAAATTGTCTTAATACTTTTCTATATAGCACGTCGAAGTATGTAAAGTTAAGGCCTAACTGATTAGACTACTGAGCTACAACCATTTTTTAAGTCGGAGGCGATGATGGCTACAGTTTTATGAAATCGTAAGGTTAAATGTTTGATTCACGCGATTTGTAAGAGCCGACTGGTCGGTAGCAAGTTTATACTTTCTTCTGCACGTTGCAAAAGATAAAACTTCGATTGATTTGATGTAAACTTTTCATGATTGATTGAGGGAAGTTGAACGTCGCTTTTCAGCACCTAAGCTATATGAGACGGAATCTATTGCTTATCTCTAGGCCTGAATCAATATTCGAGTTTGTGCTCGAGGTTTAGCGTCCCCACATACACATAAGTAAGATCCGCGTTGACCACGAAGTACTATAAAGATACGTCCAAATGTCTGCAGTGTGTATATAAACATACTTATATCATTTATCAAGATTTCAGAAGATCCAACAGGAAGTGACTGTCTTTCAGTGGGAGTGACTATGATTTTGTGTAAGAGGGAGATAATGAAAGACAAGATATACTTTCAAACAGGAATGCTGTTATTTTACTCTTTGAGTCGAACGTGCGATTACACATAGTTTGTACGTTAGAGTAATAAACCTAAAGCTATTGGTTCGAAATAAATGTATTTAGTAGAAGCTGGACAGGTCCAGTTTAGATGTGCTGATTGCGTTTTATGAGAGACTAAGTGGAAAGTACATCTGGAAGAAAAAAGGTGAATTATTCAGGTAATAAGGCCATTATACATCAAAGTTTACTGTTTTTAGTGATGTCCTTGCCTTCTGATAACAGTATTTACGAAATTGCATGACATCTTACCAAACCAAACAATAGCTAGGGTATTTGTAGCATGTTATGGACATTGCGACAAACAGGTAAAATTAAATCTCAGAAGTTGTAGGGGTGGACTATTTTTTTCTCCTGTGATTTTGTAATTGAGAAAAATGTGTAATGTTTCTATTTGATTTGAAGTCATGGTGTACTACATAATGTGTCATAGTGTGCATTATGTCTGTCTTATATCAAAATTTCATAGGCTCGCGGTGTACTACATAATTCTTACAGTGAGAAATGCTTTTCTTGGATTACGAGATTTTTTTTTCGACATTTAAGTGGCCATTATGACATTTTTAGTAGCTATATTGCTTAAGCTCAGGGAATCAAATTTAGGACTTCTCAATATGAATGTCGTATGATATTGTCTTTTCTACTGCTAATGATAGGTAATGTCAGCATCATTTAGTGTAAACGTCCTTTTTTTTTTTAATTGCGCATAGTGACAAATTACATGAACCCTTCTTCTTATATCTATTGCTGTACTTGAGCATATGGTGTAAACGTGAAAAAGACGTGTCTAAATTTAAATATAATCTGTTCTTCGATATTTTGTCAAAAAATACGCCAATCATAAATAATGAGTTCATAGTAACTGTTTAGCTGCTCAGGTTAATATGTAATTACGGTTTACAAACAGGATATATGTGCTTGTTAAAGAGTTTCAATGGCATTTAAAAAATAGACTTGTAATTTGTTTTTAATAGTTTCAGTTAAAACTTCCCCCTAGTAACATCCAGCGCTTTCGAATTTCGTTAGCAATCACAGCTGAAAATTGTGCATTGTTCACCTCGTAGAAGCTTGGAGTGCTATTTCCATCTATTTGCTTTTATTAGAAATCATCGATGCCTGCAGTTGCCTGGATGCAGAACTCCATTCTTTTCTTCGCTTCATCGTCCTTGGCTGGAAGATCATGGAGAAAGGTGTTGTAGAAACCTTGAAATTTTCGTTCCGTTTCGCTAAGCAGTTTCTTTTACCCCTTCGCCATGTGGTTTGGTCGTTGTACGCGGAAATGAAAGCTAAGTAAAGCGTTGATGAGCAAGGATAAGTTTTTCAGTACACTATTGGAGGTTATAGCAATAAAATAAAATGTACTGTAGTATTGCTGCATGGTTGCTTATATATCTGAATATAAAGTTAATTTCTCCATTTTGTTCTGTTTGTTATAAATCATTATTTTTGTTTCTTGTTGAAACAGTTTTATGTAAAACACTAAAACTGAAAAAAGTGGAACCATTGTAACTGAGTGGTAGAGCGTAGGATCCTGGTTTGATCCTAGCTCGCGCCAAGTGGACTTTGTTGTGAACAGTCATCGTCTGCATAGGTTTTTCTTGGGATTCTCCCTCTTTCTTCATTCACCATTGCATTCATCCATTACCGTCATCACATCACAACTTATTAGTTTCAGTGCATAATCATAATACATTAAACTAAACTAAAAAGTTTGGAACTTGATTCACTGTTTTGTAATTTTGCTAGCAAGCCGATTGATGTTATTAATGTTTCCGTATTAGTCTTTGACTTTCTTTGTGTTTAAACAATGAAAATATCTATCTTATTCAACCGAGTCGTAGCGTTTTTAACCATAGCAATTTTGTTTCA
Organism: Thermobia domestica; assembly: GCF_964235325.1. Lineage (NCBI taxonomy): Eukaryota > Metazoa > Arthropoda > Insecta > Zygentoma > Lepismatidae > Thermobia > Thermobia domestica. The sequence continues at coordinate 121,686,286 of NC_137455.1, forward strand.
TGTTGCCGTAAACTTGAAAATCAAATAGAAACATTGATTCAGAAAAGGAAGGTTTATCAGCCTGAAATACGTTCAGGAGATAACGAATGAAGCAGTTTTAAGTAACAAAAATTAATTTCACAGATTACATTTTCATGTCCTCATTCAAATAGATCAGTTGAATTAACATAAATTGTTCAAATTAGTTATTCTGATTGTTATTCTTATTTTTTTCTATTTATTCATTTTTAAAATAACTAAAATACGGAGCATGGTGTTGTCCATTGATACGGAAGCTCGCGAATACGCGTGATGCTGCCTCGAGCTGAATAACTTAGCGCGAGTCCTAAATGCTCAGCGAGAGAGAGACCAAATCCAAAACATAATGAAGTTACCGAGCGAGTAGTCTCATTGAGGATAGCGAGTTTGAATTCAAGTGAGTCCCGATTGCCTGATAGCCATCTCTGACGCTAACTTTATCACCATCAATCCCCACATTTTATTTTGTTTCTAAGCATGTCTCTTACAAAAAAAAAAAAAAAAAAAAAAAAAAAGTGACATTTGCTATTTATTCTTGAATTCACGTTTGTGATCTATCGAACTTGACTCGCCAAATGTGAGAAAGTACTCGCCACTGGCGAGCAGGCGAGTGGACTTTTCAAACCCTGCCTATGATCACTTGTAGTCATATTCTATCTTCAAATGTTCATTTTGCTGTTTTGAGAATCACCTAACTTAATTAAATTCAGAACCGTCCGGAGTCTGTAGTGTAAAATTGATCGTTCATACTTTCGTGGCCAATGGGAAGAAGAGTTCCCGCCAAAGGAGACTAAGTATGCTCTTATTTGCTCCACTGGGAAGCAATATTCCCATTAGTTATGAGTCTTTTTTCATTATCGAAATGGGAATTGCGCTAGAAAAAATATTTCTTTTGTTTGTTTGGTTGTTTTGTGTGTGTGTTGGGTATCATGGAGGAGGTATCGTCCCATCACTTGCAGAAAAAATTGGCTCACCAAAGGGTTAAGTAAAGACTTATAGGAAAAAACAAGAATAAAGATATTTCTTAGTATTTTTTTCTTCAAATTTGTATACTTCTTTCTTTCTTCCGATGTTCAGTTTAATATCTGCAGTTCTCGATAGTATTATCACACCAACAGATACAGAAATGAATATTTCTGCATTTACATTGCACTTTCTAAAGTTTCCCAGAAATGTGTTATGAGCAACCTGAAATACGTAATTTCGTGTGTGCTTAAGGGTAGTGTACCTCATGAAAATGTTGGGAGGTGGTTAGTTTTCAGTGGGCTTAAGTTGGATTGAGCATGAATAAAAAGAAAAAAGAAAGAAACTTAGCCATCTATCCTGCATAAAAATTGCATGTCATTATACATCTTATGAGGAAGAAAGGGGGAAAATGATTGACACTTCTGACACTGTATTTCCACAGATAGAAAAAATGAAGGAAAGTGCTCAGTCCATGTATTGCTAATTATTTTAATATGACTGCAGAATTGAATTACCACATGGATTAATTACTTCTTTTTGTGGTCTGAGAGTTTTTGGTCTATTTGGTCTAAGAAAACATCTTGCGCAACTTCCATCTTCATTCAAATAAGTATGTTTAGTAGTATAAATCTCTGAGGTTAAGTTTTGGTAAACCAAGAAGTAACTTTTTCATGTCCACACATATTAGCTAGTATGTAATACGAAACCTGAAGAAAAGTGGTTGAAGATATATGTGCTGTATCTTCTTCTGTATAGATTAATACATATGCAAACATCATAATAGAGGAAGATGTGAATTAGTAGTAGTGAGGCATAAAATCCAGTATGTAGTCTAAACTATTTTGAATATAAATAGTGCGGGATATTTTTGAAAAGTAAAATAAAATTAATGTTTCTAAGTGCAATACACCTTTAGACAGTAATGATTCTGTTCCAGCCCAGCATGGGCGTGTTTCATAATTACTTTGTGTAATACCAGTTTAGTTGACACTTCTGACATCTGTCACCAGTCTTCAAAATAAGCATTATTAAATGATTTTTAAAAGCACTGTGACGTAAAAGTTACACTTTTCGTAAAAATACTTAGGGGAAAAAGTCAGTATTCTTTGTTTCATTGTGTAATTCAACCATACTTTGGTTTGCGAGATGGAATTAAAACTTGGAAGAAGTTGTTTTCGCGCTTGGCTTCATTCGCGTGTTCGCCTGACGTTGCTAGTAATGACTATGACCTTCACACTTCATGGAGAGCGAAAACGTTAGTTGACGTTCAGGGCATTACAATGCGTTTTTAGTTTTTTCCATAACTTAGTAACAGAGTATTTTTTTAAAATACTTACAACCAGTACAAAATAAAAATAAAATTATTTTTCATTACTTATAGTGATTCTGTAGGTTACAGAATTGCTCAGATCATCGAGTTCTAATTTCCGTGGCAGTTTCATATATTTGATTTCATAGATAGCTAAATGGTGTAAATATTTTGACTTCCATATGTTAATATACATTTCAATTTGTATTTTATAAGTTGTAGTTTATAGACGTCGTTTAGTATTTCAATTTTTTTTAAAAAAACCTTGTCACTACTACAATTAATTAATTAATTAAAATAGACAGGACAGTTTTTGAAAAGGAATTTCAGTGATGTACGTAAGATTCATTTCCTTTATTAAGAATTTTAAATATTCTCTTAATATATAAGGTCTACTGGCACATTGCAGGATAAAATTACAGTACTAGTATTGTCTCTAATGTATCGATAATTTTAAAGAAAAAATATCTCTCCTCTGAACTTAAATTCAGGTGATTGCCCGCATTATATGAACATTACATTCTTTATATTGTTTATTGCTAGTTAGAAGCAAATTTAGTCCTAGTTCTGGTGATGGGTACTGAAACCCCATCACAAGCAGAACATGGATCACGCGCACATTATGCAAAAGTTCAGCCTTACGTGTAGCTAAAGTACTCTTTAACGAAAAATATATTTCAAAACAATATATCCAGTTGTACCTTAATGAGTTTGTAATTATTCTTAAAAACAACTACATCTGAAAGTTTTTGAGCTGAAAGTTCGGCAATATTACTCTTGGCTAGACCGTGGTGATAGGAGATTTCTTCCTCTATAAAGTCACTGGTGATTTGCTTTCTACAGATAATATTAGCTATTCAGGAATATATTCGACAAGAGCTAAAGTGTTAGCCAACCTTACAAATATAGAGACAAACGACTGAAACATTGGAAAGTAAATATTTAGTTTTTAAGAAAAGTCATACACAGATAATTCCTAGAATTGGTGTTCCTTGAATTGGTTACTTAGAGTACTAGTTTAAAAAACGCCTGAGAAGTATCGCAATTTAGAGAAAGAGAAAACAGCGCCTACTTAAATAGTAGTCTCCTATACTCTTTTATTTTTTTCAACATAGAACTAAAAATAGAATAAATACTTTTAATTTTTAGAACAAATGGAGCATTTTCAAGAATACGAACTATTCCTGTATATTTTACGCCACTTTCTGACTTGAACAAGTAGATTACTGGTAAAAGGTAGCCTATATTCAGTGAAATTTGATACTGTTGGCAAGACAGGCCAGTGGATCTCAACCGATGTATGGCGACACACTGGTGTGTCAGGCAGTCCCCAAAGGTGTGTCGCGAAATTTTAGAATTTAAAAATCATGTAGAATGTTATAATAATTAGTTAAAATCGAGACAGACTGTACCAGTCAACACCTCTAGCAGTAGCAATAATGCTCAGTGCTATATAGTGTCATATAAACTAACTGGTTTTACTATTATAATAGATATTATTATTCCTTATAATAAAAAATATCAAACTAGTGTGTCGCTATGTCATGGACATTCAGTAAAGTCTGTCGTCAGTCAAAAAGGTTGAGAACCACTGAAATAGGCAAGTTGAGAGTAAGTGATGAACTTACTGATTTGCGAATTTTAGACATTTGAGGAATTATTCGTTGCAATGTCAAGATTGTTTTAGTTTTAATAACCGTTATCAAGTGAGACCTAATCAATAATATACTAAAATACTGAGAACAGAAGTAAACACACACACACACACACACACACACACACACACACATATATATATATATATATATATATATATATATATATATATATATAATATCAGGGATGCAAATAAGCAACACAATTTTACTCGCCCAAGAAAAAAAGCTACTAGCCCATATCCCACAATAGAAATCATTTACTTAACCTTCGGTATGATATTAAATACTCGCCCGCACCGATAAACTACTCGCTCCGGGCGAGTGGCTATTTGCATCCCTGATATATATATATATATATAAATTTGTGTGTTATGTGTGTGTGTGTTCAAAAACCTTTAAAATCTACATTTCCGTGTAGAGTACACTGGAAAACAAAATTATTTTTTAATATTTAATACAGTTATGACTTCAAAGAATGTGTCGCTGAAACAAAATCTGTTAAAGTAATAATAATTCCCGAATAAACCTAATTTTATTAAGTAACAATAAAGAAAGGATACCGAGAGTAATTTTTAGTCGTTCTTGCTGCTGCTTGTACGTGCGTATTGCTAAGTAATGATCGAGATCTGTGACCTATGTCATCAACCTCTCTGGGAAGATATAATCAGGCTTCACTAATTGAATAAGCTATTCCCAAGAAACTCGCTTATAAAATATTTCTTTAAAAAAGTTAAAATATTAAATAATTCCTGCAACACCCGATAATTTTTATCCTAAAATATGCAGCAACCAGAAAATCACCAAGGTAAGGTGGGTTGCATATAACCAAGGTGTTACCTCTTTTGTAGCAAAGACTGCTTTTCTTGGGATGGCGCAACTACAGTTTCGCATCATTATATCCTAAATAGCAGGGCTTTGGAAGGATCGAGAAAGAAATGGAGATACTTAAGACAAGTAAACGCTTGAAGTGAAATAGGCCATACCAGTTCAAGGTGTTTGTAAAACAAATACGTATACCAAAGGATCATAATATTAAAAGAGCGATCGCTGCCTATTTATTTTCTACGGAAGGAGCGCACTGAAAATAACCTGTTGCGGAATACAGATCTAGTTTCGAGCTCTAGTTCTTCAATTTACAGATAATCTGGACCAGTGCTTCTCAAACGGTGATCTACAGATCAGTAGAGGTCCTGGAGGTCTGCTCTTCTAGTCCTTTAGATTAAACATTAATGAAAAAGATGCAAAAAAATAAAATTCAAATAAATTGTCTATCATACAAGTTCAGAATCTCACCGTCACATATAGATTATGCAAAAAATATATTTTGCAATTTAATGTAAAGATTATACAAATTCTAATAACTTACGTGGTCGTATTATTATAAAACATATATTCTTGATAGCTTTCAGTATTTTTTGAAGATCTGATGTATTTTCTTATGTTAAGCCCAATATAAAATTAAGACAATTAGCGGTATATGCTCAAAACGTTAAATATAATTTTAAAAGGGGACAAAAGTAGATTGGTCCTTAGAACATTTTAACAAATAGAATTGGACTCCATTTGAATAAAACCTGAGAAACACTTACTGGAAGATAGATTTTTTGATCTGATTTCAGTTTAGCTTCCAGATTTTTGATCTGAGTTGAGATCCCCTTTCAGCAGCGAGCTATATGAGACGTTGATCTACAGCTTAACATGGAATCCGAACCACATGAGCTCCCGGCCGGGAACCGAATCCGGGTCTCCCACGCCACAAGTGCATACGCTAACTACTTATTTAGAGATAGTGTTACACTGCTAGAAGTCATGTATGGTTCACCTTCAGCGAATGGCTTCTCTTCCACGTGTGAACTACTGATTAACCCACTATAGTATTTTCCGTTTTGTATTTCAAAACGTATCCCATCCCCCTCCATAATGAGAGTTTAAGTTGCTCCTGCAGTATTATACAGTTGCAAAGAATAAACCACTCAATTTATTGATATATGTATTGCCATCAACCATACGCAGATACATGTAGTTTCAAATGTGGATAACACCAAAAATGGAAACACGATTTTTTTTATTATTTCCTGGGGAAGAAATTGAGACGAGTTTCGGAAAATGTTTCGAGTTTTTCCATGAATGGAAAATAAATTAGAAACTAGTTAGTTCAAGTTTTACAAACGTTTCGTTTAATGTAAGGACCCTTTATACAAATGAAAGATGCAGCGAAGCAGACATTGTGGAGTATACCTAGTTTGGCCATAAATATTATTAGAAAGTTTCGGATGGTGCAGCACTGTCCATTGAGAATGAACGAACCTGACAATGTGCGGTGACTCATTATTAGTTCTGCTGTAGAAGGGAAACACATAACCTGCACAGGCAAAATGGAGTGGAGTGATTTACGAAACTGAGTAGCAGTGACAGCAATACACAGTTGGGAAATTTTTAACACGCTTAAAAAGACTGAAAATCAGCCGCATGCATGCAGCGCTTCCTTAATACTGGATCCGTTTAGGATCGTCCAAGGGAAGGCTATCCATGAAATGCAAAGACTCTAGAAGCAGCACGTATGAGAAGAAATTCCGCATAGAAACAGACCGTGATGACCCGTGATATGAACATCTTGTACCGAACAATGTCCAGGCTACTCAGGGATGATCTTGATCTTTGGTCTTACCGACTGTCAACGGGACACTTTCTGACGTCGTATCTAAAGGCGCAAAGGAAACGTAAATGTGAACGCTTGCTTCAGTTGTACTCGAACAGTGGGCACAGACAGATTGTCTTATCGATGAGAAATTGCTCACCATCGAAGAGTTTCAATCGCCAAAATGATAGGGTGTATGTCTCATCCTCGGGAAGCCAGGAGAAAGGTTCCAAAATTTCAGAGAGGCCTTTATCCGGCGTCATGGTGTAAGCTGAGCTATACTGACACTACATGTCTTGCGAGAAAGACGTGAAAACCGGTGATCGGGTGTACAAAAACACTGCTGAAGCGTATAGTGAAGAATTTGACCACCACCCTGTTCAGAACGCCCCATTGGAATTTCTAACAAAATTCTGCTCTCGCCCACAGTGCTAAATCAATCCGGAAGTAGCTGAAGTACAATATGTCAGATTTCATATCCACTGATGACTGGACCTCTAGCGACCCTGACCTGAGTCTTCTGAATCACAAACTGTAGGCAGTGCTTGAGGATAGTGTCTGCAAGAAAGTCACTCCACAGCCGACAGTTTGAAGCGCTGTTTTTTGGTTGCAGTAGCGATATTTCTCCTGGAGATGGTGCGTGCTGCAATAGACGAGTGGCCCGCCAGACTCCGAACCAGTTGTCAGACCATGTATGCTTCACGTCTTTTATGCATATTAAAATAACTTGTTACTGTATTGCTGGTTTACACATTTCCTTTGTAACAGTATTTATGGCCCGACTAGATAATTAGTGTAGAATAGTCTTTTTAGATCAGATATAGAATTATTGTTGTTTTTATAATTTCATAGTCAGTGAACAAAGAAATAGCGAATTAATATTTTTGTATAGCAGTTACTCTTCACGTGGTCTTCAGTAAAAGGAATATCTGCCAACGAATCAGCCAATCGCCTTTGTAACGGGAAATAATCGTACTGCTCCATATTTCAGGTTTTCATAACTTAACAAAATGGCTATACACAGATAATTTATACTGATATGCTAAGTATGAAGCCATAGCACTTTCAGAAGATACTTTACGAGACTGAACTGTTTGAAACTTTCAGTAAATTAAATTGATACAGCTGCATTTAGCAGCATTATATAAAGCGAGAGAGTTTGTAGTGTATTCTAAACATTGGATATACTCAAGGATTATTTTTTATATATTTTTTTCTGATAGAAGTAAAAATACCGTAATTGGTATGCATGTGACTATAGTTATTTAATTTTTGTTACATATGTGGTGTACATAAACTTAATTCTCAATTTATTCCTTCACTCCGACTTCCTTATTTTAAGTTCATATATTCTGTAGAATCACGGAGGAAAGGAAGTATTACAGTTCTACCTAGCTATGTTAGAATAAGTGATTTAGAAACTTCCCTCCGGCATAACATACTCACAGCAAGAAGTACTCATTTGACAGAAATTTCGTTTCCACATTATTATTATTATTATTATTATTATTATTATTATTATTATTATTATTATATTTGTTTAAAAGTGTAAACGACTTGAGCCTCATATGCATTTCTCTCAATATTATTACGCGTATATGCCGGATGTTTCAAATAAAGTGTTGGTGCTTGAAAATTACAAACTGTGATCTACAGGAAAATCTTTTTTTATACCTTGGTATTTAAATTGGTCTGAGATCCCTCTAGACATCATTCTTGGGGGAGTGATTCGGGACAAGAAAAACGCTCCATTCGATGCGTCCGCTGACATACATCTTCCTATCTCGCTTTCGATAAATAATTAAATGATGGCCACTTTGTGGGGGATAGTTAAACAAAACTACACACGAAACACTTTCCTACAAAAGTTGTTTGTTTTTCAATAATATGTTAAATTGCTTCATGCCATGTAAAACTTTTGGGTGAGCCCCGAAGGTCGCATGATATCAGTGTTCGTAGTTTGAGGGAAAATTCCTAATCTAGGGAAATTTCGTAGGTAAATTTAGCAGAAATGGAAAAGGAAATTTATCGCTAAATGCGAAAATCCATTCTCGCGCTGACTAATTGACCAATATAAATGCTTACATATTTTCTGTGTTCTTCAAAAATAAAGCAATATAATAGCAATACCTTGTGTTGTGTGTGTTAAAGTTAAAAAAATTTGAACACATTCTTGGCAGGATCTATTTGTGTGTACTTTTCTGTGGAAAAAAGTGAAGGAAAACATTTAAAAAAACAAGTAAAAAGCAAATGAATTAAACAAATATGATTGGCAGTTCCTCTAATATACCTAAATAAATCTTATCATATAATTTCTGTTATATGAATTGGATACTCAACAAACTAGGGAAAATTTGATAAAGGGAAAATTTTGTGTCAGTTGAGGGAAATTGTCTTAAGGAAACCTGCGAACAGTTCATTTTTAGTTTCATCATTTTTTTCTTCAGTAGTTTGTGATTCATAAACACGACGTTCTATCTGAGGAGCTGTATGCGCAATTCCATTCTGAAGGTTCTGTTAAACCTGTCATAACACCATTCTGTTGAAGATGACCATAAATAGAATGTAATCCAGCTAAAATTTGTTCCGCGTAGGTGATCAAAAATTAAAACTACAGCATAGAAAACTGTTATTGTGATGTGAACGCAGTAGCACATGAGTTGTATTGTATATAATCAGCAGAAAGTAAATGCCAGTTGTGTAAAGAACAGTTGAATACTTGAGCGATTGTATGCTCGACTACTCGGTAGATATAAAATGAGGACGAGGAGTATGAAGAGGTGGCAGCCAGCTTTCGGTAAAATCAAAATAATTTAACTAATAATAATAATAAGTCAATAGCGATGTTTACATCCGCTTAAGTTTTTACTTGAATGGTAATTGAGTCCAAAACGGTTGGCTGAAGTGGGCACAACACGCGCGTGTCTTGGCCATTTTTAGCTTGAAATGGCCTTGTGCCAATGACGATCACCAAGTACACAGTACTGGCAGCAAATTTAGAATGTTATAGGTTATTGTCAAAGATGACTTTGTCAAAGATATACGAGTATATATATATATATATATATATATATATATATATATATATATATATATATATATATATATATATATATATATATATATTAGGGTGTCCCTTATTTTGGGTAATTTCGTGTTGCGATACGCACCCCCCCCCCCAAATGTATTCTGTGTGACCATAAACACGCATTAGTGAAATAGCAGCTCTCTACGAGAATGTTAACCCGTGCCGACTTGACGACAAAGTCATGAAATGGCGTTTTCACATTTTAATATAATTTAGAATTTCGAACTGTGATAACGGAGAAACTAAAAGAGACAGAGAAACGAAACTTTGCGCGAAGCAACTAGAGAAAGGGCGACATCTGTTCGTGTATTGACAAACAGCACTGGATGAACAGTGTTGCCAACCCAAGACAAAGTTGTTTTTGTAAATGGAATTACCAAAATTGAATATCATCATTGGAAGCAGCAATAAAAATAAAGACCAAAGAGATTGTAAAGGCAGATCAGTGTTGCAAACTTTTCGAGAAGTAACTTGTAAAATGTGTTGGTGCACACAGGGAGTGAGGTACTAATGTTTTGTATACCTTAAATCAGATATTGACAAGAATGGTTTGCGTTGACTCTTAAGTCTAGAAGCATCCGCTGAACAGTGTTGCCATTAACAGAAGGGAGAAATTGATTTTGGAAGAGTTACAATAACTCGGAACTATATCTTATTCGACTTTCGGCCCACCTTGTACAATATTCAAAATATAAAATAATAGTTCGTTATGCATATAAGATGTGAACCATCTTGCATCGTGTAAAAAGAGTATTGATAAATTGATATGTAGTTCGATTTATTATTATTACAAAGATCTTCGTGTACAGATAATCGATAATCGATTTGTGTAATGAATTTATAATATTACAACATGATTACAAGGAAGATTAACACCAATGACTTACGGATTGTTGCAGTTGAAATACTCGAGGTAATGTGGATTAAAACAAACTGGTGGCAGTGCGATTTGTTCCTACTTATGAAGTGTAGTGCGTCACTCTCAATAATATTGTTGAAGATAATTGTCGAATCACGATCTAGTTGAGTTCGAGAAAGGTTCTTAGTGGACGATGGAACACAATTTAGAGTAATTTAAACCTAAATATTGTTATTCAGCTGTGGCTAATAACACATCTTTGCTGAAGTAAACAAATAAATTATTCACTTGGTAGTTGTACAAAAAATTCTACAACAGTGAAACAACTCTAGATGACGAGTTAGTTGGTGCGGTTTCAAATGAACTCCTAAAGAGTATAGGAGTAGAATGGAAATACATGTTTATAGCACAGGTGGTACACACCATCCTACAGAACTCTTAGACATGAAAACGGTAAAAGTTGGGCACAGAGGTTGACATGGCAAAGAGAACACACTGTTAAGTTGAGAACTGCACGAATGAGATTCCTAGTCCAAGGTTCTATCCAACCTCAAAATATGTTCCCTTCTTTTTCATTCTCTTTAAACTTGAATTCTAATATTCAAATAACCTTACATTTCGTATATTCAGTCTCGGCTTCTCATTCCGTTACAACAAACGAAGTATGATATACCTAAAGTCTTATAAAAGGGTCGAGAAATATAAAGGCAGGGATACAATATATTAAAGTGTCAGTCGTGATAATTTTGATTAAGAGACATTTGTATCGTCATGTTGCATGATAATTCGCATAGAAATGTGTTAAAAAGATGTAGAGACTATCTGTATGCAGCGTTCCAGTCTCCTTTGGCATCTCATGAGTTTGTATAAATGGAACACAAAATTTGCTTTTCGGTTTACGATAATCAGTATAACCGATTAATTTCTCGTAATTTATTGCTTACTCAGTTATGTGTGACATAACTTTGATGGTAAAAAGTTTATTTTAGCAATAACGTGAGAGATTTTTTCCTTCATTTACTGCAAAATGGGAAAATGGCCTCTGTGTAATAATTAATAAAAAGGAGGAGGAGGAATGTGAAAATGATATTAACTTTGCTAAAGATAATTTTAAAATGACAAAGACTTTAAAAACTTAGATTAATTCCAAGTGATAAGCCGTTGTTCATAAGGTCCTGAATTCACACTTTGTGCGTGTTTATATTCCGTTTATAAGTGTCTTCGTTACGCTTCTTCACTTTCTTGGGTTCTAATTAATAACTTGGGAGACGATAAATAACTTTAAAAGTTTAGAAAGTGACCCAGATATCTGCAAAATTCTATTAATTGAACTATGAACTAGCGTTCAAGTCTTTTAGTATAGTGTAGAAATTTGAGTGCCCGACAGTTTTGATGTCATAACTGCTTACTCAAATTTTTAACGTACAAAAAAAAAAAAAAAAAAAAAAAAAGTTTATTCAATACTTTCTTCAGGCAGTATGTGGCTCACTTTCTACAGTTTCTTTTTTAAGCCATTCACTATATTAAAAAAAAAATGGGGAGGGGAAGTCTGGAAACTTTAAATATAGCTATTTAAACCCAATGTTATTTTGCTCTCGTATAATTACATAAATTTCGTAATCAGTTATTTGAGCATTATTTTAATTGCATAATTTTGCGACGTATGTAAATGATCAAAACCATTTATTCATAAATCAATAAATTCGAAAAAATGTATAGATATATAACTTCTTTTTTGATTATTGTTTATATGTATTTTTAGAAAAAAATGAAATTTTTTGAGTTTTACGTCCCACGGTTATGCCGGTTAGGCTAAAGGAGACGGTGATAATGAGTAATGAATGAAATGGTGGAATGAAGAAAGTGGGAGGAAACGGGAGAACCCCGAGAAAACCCACGCACACGGTGTTTGAATATGTATTTTTTTAAAAATGTGTCATTCTGAAGTACCTAATGTGTTATAATTTCTTTCTTTTCAGGGATGAGTGTGGAAAGCAACTTATCCATGAGCTCCGTAGGACCTCAGTCTCCTTTGGACATGAAGCCTGATACAGCGAGTCTTCTTAGTTCCGGCAGTTTTAGTCCCGGAGGAGGAGGAGGACCAAATAGTCCAAGGTGAGTGTTTTACATACAAGCTCGAACTGATTTTTTTAAGGTACTAAGAGGAGTCTTCCACTGCCCTAATTTTATAATATAGTATATTATAGATGCATGTTTCTTAATTGTCTTTAAATCAGGATCCGGATTCTTTCCTGATTTAGAGAAGATCGAATTCAAAGTGTAAACAAGCGACTTTCGTTTTACAACTAGAAGACTTTCAAACTGTGCGAATTCTATACTGAAACTACACCCTGTTTCAAAAAGAATATACGTATTTCGAATGCATATATTTATTAAACTTTAAGACATACGAATATGAAATTTCACACACACGTGTACGAACCTCTCAAGTTCAAATTACAGATGTTCAATATGTCCTCCATCAGCAACACGAACAACATCACATCGATACTCAAATTCCTCCCATACTCGGGCAAGCATGTCCTGCGTCACTGATGTTATGGCAGTACGGATCCAGTTCAACTCTTCCAGTTTCTGTGGGAGTGGTGGTACATAAACGTTGTCTCTAACGAAACCCCACAGGAAGAAGTCACAGTGTGACAAATCCGGTGACCGTGGAGGCCAGCTGAGACATGCTAAGTCGCCAGCTCCTTGACGACCAATCCAACAGTTCGGTAGGGTTTCATTCAGATATTCACGCACTTGGCGACTCCAGTGAGCGGGTGCCCCGTCTTGTTGAAAAATGAAGTTCTTTTGTGTAGCCTCAGCAACAACCAGTTTTGTAACAGCGAGATACTACTGACTGTTAACGGTGTTTCCATTAAAGAAGAATGGACCGTAAACAGATAATCGGGATATCGCACAAAACACAATGACTTTGGGCGAATCTCGTACATGTTCAATGACTGCATGTGGGTTCTGTAGGCCCCAAATTCGAACATTTTGTTTGTTTACCTGACCACTAACACGGAAAGTCGCTTCATCACTGAACACGATGCGTTGTGCAAAAGTGTTATCATTGTCAATAGCATCCATAATCTCATTACAAAATGCCACGCGTTTGCGTTTATCAGGACGCAAAGCTTGTAACAGTGTAACTTGTACGACTTCATAACCAACCGACAGCTCAAAACACGCCAAATTGTTGTTGTCGGCACTTGTAACTCCCGACTGGTACGACGAGTTGATTTTGAAAGACTACGTTGGAAAGCAGTTTGAATTCTTGCAACATTTTCTTCAGGAACACGAGGGCGGCCAGGACTCTTTCCTTTACATACACATCCTGTGTCTACAAACTATCGATACCATCTGCGAATGTTCCACTCATTCGGAGGATCAATTTGGTACCTCAACCAGAAACGTCTTTGCACTCTAATCACGGAATTGCAGAACACAAAATAATTTCTGCTGCGAAGTAGCCATTTTAAACATATGACGGTTACCAAGCAAAACAAAACGACTGACATCTAGCGGCTATTAATATAAACTAGACTATGTATTCGTTTCTCCAATAACCGAGCCGAGGCGCAGCAATCGATAGTTTGGACAAAATAATTCTTCGTAATACGTATATTCTTTTTGAAATAGGGTGTAGAATAGTACATTAACTTCTAGTTGCAATAGAGAGATAAGATCATAGGTAGAACCTGTTCGTCGGAGCCTGAATCCATATCAAAATCAGTTTCTTAACGATCTCTTACTGTGTTTTCTCTGTGGAGATCAATATTAACACCAGATGTAGTAAAGCTTTACCACATCTTGTTAAAGTATAAGTGCCTTTTCTTGAGACGCTGAGTCACTTAAGTAAACTGCATGTCGTTATCTGTTACCGTATTAGTTATATACCGTTGAAACAGTAACTTTTTAATTCCTTCATTTACAAATGCCTTCACAAATTGTATGGTTTCGTAAGATCAGACAGTTTGTACGGTAGGTATTATTGTTCATTGAAGGGCATGTGAGATAATAATGGTAACCTTCATTTTAAAGTAGCAATGTCACATGTACACCACGTGAAGAAGTTTGGTTTCCTGTGGTGATTTTTCTAAGTTATTGAAACCTGAAGAGGTAGTTTATTTATATCACTTCCAGTTTGAATAGAGGATTAACCCTTTGGGGATCCTATGGTACAATTTGTACCATATGCACTTTTCATGGTACATTGCGTTATTTCTCTTCTATTTGAGCTTTTTCGTCCGTTTTTTTTTTTTTTTTTTTTTTTTTTTTGTTTTGTTTTGTTTTGTTTTCCAAGTCCAGAGGCCTTGTAGAAGACATTACGTATAGTTTCAGACCGTCCTGGTCCAGACATAGGAGGTGATGACGTCATAAGTCAAAAATTTATTTTCTCATTTTCTAAGCCTATGTTCAATATTTTTTGGCGGGCTTATTTTTCTACGTAGAAAATGGAAATTTTGCACAAACATTCAGTCCACCGAGTAGTATTTACCAGATTTTTTGTTCCGATGTCAGTGCCAAAACAGGGGGGAACCAGAGGGGAAAAGGGATAAAAATAGGGATTTTTTTACCCCCAAAATCCCGTTTCTCGTCATTTTCCCGCCTCACATACAAGATAGGACCACGTGAGTCATACCGTCTGAAAGGCCGTTCTATTCTGAAGAGAATGACGGTCGAATTATTATTCTAGGGTAATTAGGGACGTCTCAGGGATTTTTTGAAAAATTTACTTCTATATAGGGAAATATGGGGCATTGTCGGTATATATATTTTTTGGCGGGCTTATTTTTGAACGTAGAAGATTGAAATTTTGCACAAACATTCAGTCCGCCGAGTACTATTTACCAGATTTTTTGTTCCGATGTCAGTGCTAAAACAGGGGGGGGAACCAGAGGGGCAAAGGGGTAAAAATAGGGATTTTTTACCCCAAAAATCCCGTTTTTCGTCATTTTCCCGCCTCACATACAAGATAGGACCACGTGAGTCATACCGTCTGAAAGGCCGTTCCATTCTGAAGAGAACGACGGTCGAATTATTATTCTAGGGTAATTAGGGCCGTCTCAGTGAATTTTTATCCAAATATACTTCTGTATAGGGTAAAAGTGGGGCAAAGTAGGGAAATTTTCTCTGGCAGGCCTATTTTTTCACGTAGAAGATTGAAACTTTGCACAAACATTCAGTCCACCGGGTAGTATTTACCAGAAGTTTTTTTTTCGATTTCTGCGTATAAACAGGGGGGGTCCAGAGGGGCAAAAGTTGAAAAAAGGGAAATTTTGCCCCCCAAAATCCCTTTTGTCAGGAATTTCCCGCCTTAGATACATGATGGAGACATATGAATGGTACCGCCTGAAAGACAGTTCTATTCTGAAGAGAATGATTGGCGGATTATAGTCCTAGGGTAATTAGGGATGTCTCAGGAATTTTTTTCCCTGAGATCATAGTGTTTTATGGTACTTTGGGGCACTGTGGGAATTTTTGATAAAAATTCTCCCGCCCTTATTATTCAAGATAGAAACTTGAAATTTGGCCCACACATTCAGTATACTAAGTACTATTTCTCAGATTTTTTTTAGATGGCTACGATCACACAGGGGGATCCAGGGGGGGCCAAAGTTCGAGAAAAAAAATTTCCCTCCGAAATTTTCACTTTTTGACATTTTGTTTCCCGCTTCTGGTATATGGTATGAGCACGCAAGTGGTATCATTTGAAAGCCAGCTCTATTCTGAAGAGAATGAGGTATGAACCATGATACTAGGATAAATAGTGACGATACAGTAGCTGCTTGACTGAAAGTCTAAAAAATAGCCCAAAAAGCCAGGATCCCCAAAGGGTTAACGGAGGAAATGGAATTATTCTTGGAACGCAGAATCGATTCCAAAATACTGTTCTCGCTGTATCTTACCCGAAAATGGTTAATTTCTACCACTTCCGGTTTGAATAGCGGGTTAACGGAGTAGATGGAACTCACTATTAGGACTTTCAATTAATTGCTTGTCACTGTTTCTTACCGTTTTTGTTCTATGGAGATCAATATTAAAACCGCAAGTAGTTGTAAATTTCTACCACTTTCAGTTTTAGTAGAGACATGCGGGTGAAAATACCTTTTCTTCAGACGCTAAATCGATTCCAAAAAACAGCTTGTCGCCACCTTTTATCGTTTTTGTTCTTCGGTGATCATTGTTCAAACCGGAAACTTAATTTATACAAATTTTGGTTTAGAGGGTTTTGGGACGCTGGATCGATTCACAGACAACCACTTTTCGATATCTCTTACCATTTTGGCTCTGACATCTATTAACAGATAGTAAATAGGTGAACATAGCCATTCTGTAAGCCTTCCGATATTTATGCATAACATAGTTTGGAAGTCTAATATAAAGCTTGAAAAAATGAAAGAATATGTCGTACTGTTGTGTGCAACTAGAAAACAGCTCCTTGTATTGACATGTTTATTTTCTTAGATTAAAATATTTATTTACCGAATGATACAACAATTTTATCACAATATTAGTTAGATTTGGGAAACAATGTAACATACCCGTGAGTTCGTATTGATAAGATGTCCAGTAAAATTTCCATGACAGCAAATCCATTCAGTGTTTTCTTGTTCATCTTGTATGGCATGTTATTAAATGCTTAGTTATTACTTAAGACGTTGTTAAGTCTTTAGCTTTCTTATGTTGAAACATGCATGAAACAGAAAGGAACATAGTAGAAAACTTGATTCTGGGTTTGTGGAAATTGCTGCTTGTTCTCTACGAGAAATGGAAAGTATTCGTAAGAAGATAAGACAGTTTGTAGGTATTATTGTTCATTGAGGGGTATGTGGGATAATAATGGTAACTTTCATTTTACAAGTAGCAATGTCACATGTAAATCACGTGAAGGAGTTTGGTTTCCTGTGGTATTTTTCTCAGTTATTATTGAAACCGGAAGAGGTAGTTTATTTATATCACTTCCAGTTTGAATAGAGGATTAACGGAGGAAATGGAATTATTCTTGGAACGCAGAATCGAGTAGAGGGATTACAGTCAAGATGGAATACATCCTTAGAACGCTTAACCGGACAGAAAACCACTTCTCGCTATCTGATATAGTTTTCACTCTATAACATTCAACGTTAAAACCGTACTCAAGGATGGAAATGAAATGTATTCTTGGGATGCTTAATCGTTTGCAGGAGCAACTATTTATTGTCGTCTTTACTCTATAACGATCAACGTTATAATCGGAAGGGGTGGATTTTCTTCACTGGTGGTTTTAGTAGAGATTAAAGTAGAGGTAGAATACAGCGTGAGACATCTAAAAGTACCACCTGAAATACTGTAGAAATAAGAAACGCTAACGAGATATGGTTACAGCAGTATCTCTGTAATTGTTTACAGAAAACAGCTTCCTGCTCTCTTACGATTTTTGATCTATAGCGATTAATGTTAAAACCGAAAGAGGTTGATTTGTCACTTTCGGTTTGAATAAGGGATTAAGAGAAACCTGTTCTTGGAACTCTAAATCGATCCCAAAAATCCACTTCTTGTCTTGTTATAGTTCTTGTTCTATGTAGATCAAAATGTTGAAACTGGAAGTTGTAGTGGATTTCAGTCACTTCCGGTTTTTGTAGAAGGTTAAAGATAGACACATAATGCATGGGACGCGTAATCGATTGCATAAAATATTACCGTTTTTTCTCTACAGTGATCAACGTTAAAATCAGAAATTGGTTATTTTTAACGTTTTGATCGAAATGATCAACCAGATTTTTGTCCCCCGGATGGACGGACATGGTAAATATATAAAAGAGTTTTAGTAAACTAAACTACTTAAAAGCGAGTGAACTGAGTACAGAAAAACATACAACACTGATATGAGCTGTATTCGTTGTTTTACTCCATGCCCTTCAATTGTTCACGGTTTGGTTCTGCAGTTCCTGTAAGTGGATGTTTTTTAAACTGACTTTGCGTTCCCGCCGTTGGTGCGGGGAACCGGGAATTAATCCCCGGTGAAAGTGAAGGGGGTCAGATATTATGTTAAATTGTAGGTCCACGTCTCATTTAGCCTTCGTGTTAACTATGTAAACTCAAAACAAGTAGATTGTTACAGGAAGAGTGCTCCTTTTTATAGTTGTCACAAAGTGCTTATCCATCTATAAAAAAATTCTTAAAAACTTTAGACGAGACGCGATGATTTGAAGGAATCGGTCTTCTTTAAATTGTAGAAATATATATACTCAAGAGTTCTCGTTCATTAGAAGTTACAAAAAAATAAATTATATAGTCTTCCTCTGAATTGACGTTCTATTAGCAAATTTTGGTTATAATAATAAGATCCCGTAAAGAATACAGTATATATCTGAAACTATGCAACCAATTACACCTCTCTGGTAGTTTATAACTGAAGAATATGAGTTTCAAAGACCTCCGTAAAAGAGGACTCGCAACATTTTTCAGAAGATATTCTTCATTTATCTTACATACTTTAGTGGGAAGAAATATAATACCTAAAGTATATCTCAAAATTCAAAACAGTAACTATTAAAAAAGACCATCTATAACTGGAATTGTATGTAGTTGAACGAAACTTAGTCATACCAAAATAATTTTAACTATCCTCCTCCTACAATGTGGCGCATTATTATATAGCACTAAAGAAAATTAATTTTGTATAGATATAATTGTCAGAAAAGATATTGATATGGAGGTGTGAATTGCTAATAATGCATTATAAAAAATAAATATTTCTTAAGTTCCACACCTGTATTTTTACATTTTTCAGAATAGATCAAAAGTAAAAAGAAAATAAAATTAATAAAATCAAACTTTACATGCGTAATTACGTAGTACTTAGAAAATACTACTTAGTGGAATAAAGGGCATAACTAGAAACTTACAGCCCCTGATGAACTTCGACGATAACTCATGGTTTCTGTAACATAATTTATATCTTACACATTTAATAATTAAAATATTTTACACCTCACATACGCATATTAGAAATACACAACTCTAAATGCAAATGCAAAATGATACATACGATATATATACCCTTATATATAATAAAGTGTATGTAGTATTCTATAACATTTTTATACCTTAAAATTCCTACCCTCTTGCTTTGACTTCTCAAAGTTGTCTATTACTTCTTTGAAGGACTTCTCTATTACTTCCAGCTTTCTAACGAAGGACTGCTCGATGACTCATGATGTTCCTAAGATTATTATTATTTCCGCACTCGCAGTTGTGATTGGAATGGTCAAGAATATAGTGGAAGCTGTACATACTTCCGGAAAATTGAATGAAACTAAATGATTTTTCACTATAAGAATAGAAGCTAATTAACTTGTTGTCACTTTAGAGATCTCATTACTAAAAGCCAACCGCATAGTTAAAATTTCTTGCAAAAATGCTGCAGATACATATTTTTGCTACTTAGTTTTTCAGGCTAAATGGGCCAGTTGTGTTTTTGTGTTCTTCTTCAGTTCTTTCAAATTTATTTCGATAATTTTTCAGCTCTTCAAGGTACCTTCTTAAGAGATGTACTTCTTTTAATAGATACATGTTTTTCGATTGAAATACGTTGGATACAACGTTGGTTGTCTCCAATATTTTGCTTTGAAAAACCATAAAAAGTTACGGTTCTCAGTATGCTTTTTCAGTGCTTCAGCTTTATCTTTTCATCAGGCATGGAACTCAACAGAATTACTTTACAAAAAGTTTTTTGAATGCCTTGAAATCTCATTTTTAAGGCAAAAACTACGTCATACCTTCCGCCCAAGCTTCCTTTAGAGTTGGTTACATTTCGGTCATCTGTGCTGGACAAGAGATTGCTGGCTATATTCCATCGTTTGATATTGTCCCCCCCCCCCCTAAATGGCATTGTCTATATACAGTGGCTCAATAAAGAAGTCGGACATATACATATTCACACATTCAAGAGGGAATAGACATTCGAAGTACTCTATATTATTTACTTATCGAAAATAGAAACATGCATGTCAAAACTCAATTTCATGACTACAAAAACTGCAAAAAATGAAAATACAGCTAAAATCCATGTCAAAAAAGAACTCGGACAGGTAGCACCACTCTCTTTCTTTTTGGGCTTAATAGGGGAATTTCCAAGAGTTTGTCTACTTGACAGTTTTAGATGTCCAAAAGAAGCGAGTTGAAGTCGTACTATTTTTACGTGGATGAAACTGTGTGTTTAAAAGTTAAAATGGGAAGTCAATGTGGGCAAACATCTTTAGCAGTAAGAGAACTTTTTCAAAAACATTATAAAGAGTGAAAATCAGTTCGTGATACTGTGGAAATAATGGATAGGTCACTGTCCACAGTTCATGATATTATTATACGTTTTAAATCAACTAAATCAGTGGAAAATACACCAAACAGTGGTAGATCTAGAGTGTTTTCAAAGTCACACGAGAGATGGATTGTACTATAGGTTAATAAAAACTCCAAAACAAGTGTCCTAAACTGGCCCAAGAAGTATCAGAACATCTTAATAAAAGTTTACATCCCGAAACGATAAAATTTGTTTTAAAAGAAGCAAGTTACATGGAAGAGTAGCCCGTAAAATACCGTTCGTAAGCAAGTGCAATAGCCCAAAGAGACTTAGTTTTGCAAAAGCTTATAAAAATAAAGATTTTTCGTTTAGGACCACTGTGTTATTCGCGGACGAAAGTAAATTTAATTTGTTCCGCTCAGATGATCAATGTTACATCTGGCGAAAACTTAATGGAGAACTCAGAGCGAATAATCTACGATCCACTGTGAAACATAGAGATGGCTCGGTAATGGTTTGGGGCTGTATGTCCTCTGCTGGTCCAGGTAAACTTTGTGTAATCGATGGTATTATGGACCAAATAAAGTATTTAAACATTCTGAAGCAAAATTTGGTACAAAGTGCTGAAATACTGGGAATAATAGAAAACTTCCGGTACTACCAGGATAACGATCCCAAGCACAAAGCACTCAATGTGCGTTTTTGGCTCCCGTATAATTGTCCGTATGTGCTGGAAACACCTCCGCAATCTCCTGATATTAATGTTATTGAGCACTTATGGGCTTATTTGGAAAACCAGTTAAAATATCATACTATTAGAACAAAGGAAGACTTGGAATCAGAACTTCAGACTGAATGGGCAAAACGTGATCCTTCCTTCTGCAAAAAAATTGTAAAATTCATGCCAGGAAGATTGAAAGCGATCGTGAAAAATAAAGGATTGACTACAAAATATGAAAAATATCTAATAACATTCTAAAATTTTGCTACAAATTAAGTGTCCGAGTTCTTTTTTGACATGGATTTGCGCCATGTTTTCACTTTTTGTATTTTTTATAGTCATGAAATTGAGTTTTGTCATTGATGTTTCTATTTTTCATAAGTAGATAATGTATAGCAATTAAAATATATTTTTTGTTATATGTAGAATACTCTTGGAATGTTTATTCCTCATGGAATGTGCAAGTATGTATATGTCCGACTTCTTTATTGAGCCACTGTATATATTTCTGGCATTGTCTGACTGACATCTTCCTCTTTCATTACGGTAATAACTTACGATTTAAGAATGTCATACACTAAAATATAGATGTAAATATTATGTGTTTACTTCCTTTAATATTAAGAACACTTTCTCGGATAAATAAAGATAAAACAAGTAAACAAATGTACCGAATGGGCTTTGTGGGTTTTTGCCAGTCCAGCCACCCTGTATTTACGCTCTGAGTATAATAAATTTAACACATGCCTATGGTTGCCAGACGTCCCGATTTTCAATAAAGGAATTAACCGTTCCGAAAAAGGCTTTCGGGATGCCTGTTTATCCCGGTTTCATTCTTCAGATTGAAAAAAAAAAAAAATAATCAACCTGCAGGAACTAGTATGCCTCACATAAAAACGGAACGTTTTCGGTAAATTTGTATCGCCAATTAATTTTACTAAGCAAACAACAGGGAGTTTGAAATCACCTACATTCTTTCGTCCTGTGGGTTGTTTAGCTTCTAAAGCAAGAAAGAAGGATTTTAAAAAAATATTCAAGAGGGGGGCATAATTATGTTATGTAAATATTTTTTTTAAATATCACCTTCAATAGAAAAGAACATATTTTTTCCTGTGATGGGCATTAACTACTAGTTACTGTATACTTTAATCGGCAGCGCAGGATTGCTTCATTGTTGGAACTTTAATCAACAATGGCGATACTGCTCTCAGTCGCTGCATATTAACCGCATTTAAACTGTCTGTTTCGTCCTATCTGCAGCCTTGTTAGACACAATTTCTTCTGTGAACTGAGTTGTCTTTAATATATTTTACCATGTGTGGATAAATATTTCTAAAGTTGCTGTAGATACATTCAATAATTTTGGATGTATATTTTTTCCTTTATCTGATAAAATTTTCAGTAATTTTCAGGCTAAAATTCCGTAACAACTTGCTCTAACACAAAAAGTGGCATTAAAGATATGTGTTTAATTTTGATACTGGATTTTGTTTTCTGCCAAACTTTTGAAGAGCCTGCGTAAGTCTTTCCAAGAGATTTAGTTTTTTGTTTATTGATCTGAATTTAGCGTAAGTGTATTTTTTCTTGCTAAATACTAAGTTTGTATTTCTTTTAAGGTAGTGTTTCTGACTCAAGTAAAACAGTCCCAACAGAGAAAAAAATTCTCTCTTCAATCATAAATGGGAGGGTGTGTCGTAATTGGCGTAAGATTTAGGCTTGCGGAATTCGGAATAAGAACGCCAGGCATCTATTCTTATGTTACCTTTTCACATTCTTTATACATCCCTTGTGGGGCTTCATTTGCGTCAACTATGTATAGAATGAACTGGAAAAGTGTCAGTAGTGTCTGGGAAAAGACAGGTAATTAAATTAGTTCACTGATCAAATGAGCAGGAAACCTGACTTATATAGCTATAGTCTGAGATTGGTGTCCCGGTTTTTCGTTTACAAAATCTGGTAACCCTACACATACCTCATTCTAAGTGGATAAATCTTCCGGTAATCTATGACTTTTATGTGCTTAAAGACGAATTTGACAAGAATGACGACCACCCCAAAAATACTGGTTAGTGTATTAAGTAGTATTTAGTTCTTTCTAGGAAATTAGTAACGTAAACCATAATGTTATTTTATTTTAGCAATATTAAAAAAAAAAAAAAATCGGGGGTTAGCAACTGCAATATACAAAAGTTAGGTAAATTGTGATCGATTATAAGTGCACTTCGTTGCAAACCGTGTATTTCGTTTTCTCAAGGGTGGATCATCTGGACCCATTAATTGTAGTGTTTTTTTTTTTTTCCTTCCCTTCTTGTCTTGTACCTACCTTCTATTACATAATTGTTTAGAGAAAGTCATCCACTAAATTCGGCGCCCATCTAGTTTAATGTTTTTACCTTTGTGTTACGTAGTTTTCTTTCTCCACCCTTACATGCGCCACTCATTCTGCTTTTGTCCTTACACAGCATCAACTAACAAGTATTTCCCAGAATGACTGAACGTAGGTAGATGGACACGAACAGTCGTAAGTCAAATCAAGAACACTTCTTATTTTTGTTTTGCAAATAGAGCCCATGATTTTATTTCATGTGCATATATGCGTATGATACTTAATTATCTTACTGTCAAAATTTAATTAAAACAGAAATGTTGTCATTATTAAGTATAGTTGAGATGGAGTTGTCTTATTTGCACATTGCTACCTCGTTGAACGAGAGAATCTGCTTGACCTTGAGATAAGACACTACGTCATTCGGAACACGCAAATTTTGCTGTGTTGTGTTGCGTGAGTACTTGGCACTCTGCTGCTCCTCCCATTAGCTGGTTGTCCGTGTGTTGTGTCGTGGAACAGTATCCAGAACAAATATCATAGTTCCATTTTTTCCCCAGTAGAAAACTTAATGAGATTATGTGCTGTGCACTTCACTCCTGTGTAGATACAGCATGAGCATAGTAATATTTATAGATCGATAGTGTCCATGTTTAACATCAACCACGTGCAGAAGGCAACCCTGGCACAACTGCTTCGCGTTTATGGTAGCGTGGACTTCATGCCATGATTATGGTCACTATTGCACAATTTAGAATATAAACAACTCCGTCGTAGGTTAAACCGTCATCTGCTTTTGAGAAAGGTTGTTGCCCGTTGTGTGAATTTTGTCAGGCGATCTTGATCGATGTTTAACGAAAGAGAATAATGTTATTAAATTGAGCCATATTACACAACAAAATCCATGTATATAGGCCTACTTTAGAAAACGTACTACCTCAAGCTAGAAGCTGTTCCCCATTATGTTAAATGACTGACAAGCGTAGGGTTGCCATATTACCCGTAGCGGGTACCACCTGATTTTCAGGTCGTATATTCATCCCCCGCTTAATCATCTCTTAATCACGAAAAACCACCCGCTTATTTGGATTGGCAAAAAATCTAGGACAACTTTTGTGTTGTTATATTCAACGTAAATCGCTACATCTCGGTGTCAATCTCAACCACGATTGAGTTAAATTGGACTCGCGCTCTGGATCAGACTGTGAGCTATTTGCCCAATGTGCGTGGACAGTGGGTGATATCAATAAAAATAAGTAACTACTCCTGAGAAGTCCTGCTCGAGAATCGGAGTAATTACACCTGGAGTAATCTCCTCCCTCAATTTCGTATCAATAAAACAAGCCACTACTCAGGTCTAGTCTGCTCCAGATTTATGAACGTTTACTCGCGCTTCCTCTGCACGTAGCACCGAGTCGTATCAATAAAAGAAGTGATTACTAATTTCTCCCATTCATCGCGCAGTCATTTCGTTGTTTTTAACCTATGGCATGTATCTTAAAAGCCATGAAACGGGCAAGTAGCAACGATAGCTTCAATCAAAGTGCATTTGTGGATATTCTAAAAGAGTTTCCAGTGGTACTTTCAAAGTCACAGCTACCAGAAAGTAAACGAAGGAAAGCCGAAAGTTTGAAGGTAATTACACTGAAATGCAACGAAATATCAAATACATCTACGACTGAGACACAAATTCAAAAGGGAATCTTTAATATTCGAGCGAGAATAAAACAAAAATAAAAAAGAAGAAAAAAAAACGGGAAAGAAGAAAGTAATATTGAAACCATGGGAATGAACCTATTTGAGCTGACGGATGTTGATTGGAATCCAGCAATATTAAGATTAACACGACAAGCGCATATCACGTGTTGTCCAAGGTCTTTGTAGATTGTTTGGCTTTAAGAACGAAATCAGACACTTGGCTCCTTTGTTTTCTTTTTAATAAAGTCCAGCCACCCACGTCATAAATCACGCCCATCTGATTGCATTTTCCACACCATACGTGTCCCATTCTCATGTATACACCCTTTCTATCAACGTTGAGTTGAGTTGATTATTAGTTTAACGTCCTTTTCAGTAGCGTGCCTATATGAGACAGAACCCACTGATTAACGTGGAATCCAAACCACATGAGATCCTGCCGGGAATCGAACGCGGGTCTCCTATGCCAAAGGCATGTATGCTAACCGCTTAGCCACGAAATAGCTCTTCCTATTAACGTATTACTCTCCAAAATACTAGGTTTCTTTAATGCCACTTGTGTATAGTCAAGTGCTCCGATAGCACCCGGAAATGTATATTGTTCTTGCCACTCTACCTTTGCTGTTTGTATATTACGCACACTTCCGGAAACAATCCATTTTCAGGTAGTCATAGACAGTACTTTGAGCCACACCAGAATCCCCTGACATTCCGACCTTGAATCCCGGATCACTCACGTAACGCAAGAAAACCAAGAGCACCGATTTCTCTGTAAATTGGGGGGGGGAGGGCATTCAGATGTAGAAGGTATATATATCAGGATTTTAAGACAAATTGCACTCTAATTATGCCAAATATTGTATATTCATAAATACAATAGGGGGCCCACATGAGCTTTTGGGGGCCCGGGTCCCCTGGCCCCCACAGGATCGGCGCCCTTGAAGAAAACCCGCATCTTTTCATCATTACGTAGTCCACCACCCCGAATTTCGGTTGATTCTCCTTAAAAAATGTTGTGCTAATCACTACATTTTCTTTCATAAACTTATAATGCTTTTTGTAATCTCCATTTCCAACATTTCTATGCAGTTTATAAGTTTTTCTACGTAGTAAAACAATCATATACTCTGCCATATTTCGCACGGAGTCACCTATTTAGCTTGCTCCACAAATTTGGAGAAGTTACTAGCATCACAGAGGAGTCTTTGATTTTTATTGATATCAAACGCGTAGTAGTTACTCGGCTCGAGAACAGAGGTGTGGTTACTTCAAAAGGGCGGGGCTTCTCCGAGGTCAGCCGAGACGACTAGTGCTCAGTTCTCTTTTTATTAGTGGTGGGCACAAAAACCGGTTTTTCGGTTTTCGGTTTTTAGAAAAACCGAAACCGGTTTTTGAAAATTTTCAAAAAACCGGTTTCGGTTTTCTCCAAAACCGGTTCGGTTTTTCACCAGATCCGGTTTCGATTTTCTTCAAAACCGATTCCGTTTTTTTTTCAAAATTTGTTCTATTTCTGACCAGAATGGTGTTTCGTTGTTCTCCGGAAACCGAATCCATTTCCACAGAAATAGTCTTATGTGTTTTCGAAAAGTTTTCACCGAAACCAGTTTCGGTGAAAACCGAACCGGTTTTGGAGAAAAACCGAAACCGGTTTTGGAGAAAAACCGAAACCGGTTTTGGAGAAAACCGAAACCGGTTTCGGTGAAAAACCGAACCGGTTTTGGAGAAAACCGAAATGTCGGTTTTTCGGATTTCGGTTTTTATAGAAACTGGTTTTCGGTTTTTATAAAAACCGGTTTCGCCCATCCCTACTTTTTATTGATACCAATGCGAGTAACTACTTCAAAATTGGGCGTAATGAGTAACTTCTCCGTTTTATTGATATCACCCAATGTCGTTTGCTAATAAGATAGTTGCTCTAATGCACAGCGGTTTTCTTTGTGTAGTTCATGTATTTTTAATGTAATGTACTGGAAGTTCTATATGAATGAATATTCGTGTGTGGATGTTATGACAAACATACTCGAATTATTCACGACTTCATATAAATTATTTTGCTTTTCTTACAAGTTAGAGAGAAAACCGTACGAAACCATGTAACGCTTGCTTTTCATTTATTTATTTATTTATTTTTGGAAAACTTGGCTTACACATATCATTGCAGTTACAGATATCTTACTGTAATACTTACTTTACAATTCGAAACTCACATTTGTTGAACTTAATAAAGCATTAAAGGCAAAAACTAAATTTGCTTTGCTATAGTTTCTTTAGAAAAGTCCATTTGAAGTGTCTCTTAACAAAGAAATCACTTAAAAAAATTATCCGAAGGATCCCAGGTCAGTATATGTAATATATAAATTCACATCAGTACTTACGGTTTAGAATCCCCCGCTTTTCTAATTTTAAAATATGGCAACCCTATACATGCGACTCCGACATCCGACTTACACATCTGGAATATACATGCAACTTTGGTTCGAATCCTGTGGTGAACAAACACCGTGTGCGTGGGTTTTATCGGGGTTCTCCCGTTTCCTCCCACTTTCTTCATTCCACCATTTCATTCATTACTCATTATCACCGTCTCCTTTAGTCTAACCGGCATAACCGTGGGACGTAAAACTCAAAATTTCATTTCATTTCATTTTGGTTCGAATCCCACTTTAAACAGTGGTTTCCGTTTTATATAACTCCGGTACTGAATAGGGACACATGCTCTAAGCAGTCATTGTAGGAGCTGTTCATCCATCTCTCCATATTGATTAAACTAATAATTTAAGAGTGTAATGTTTTCTGTTGCTAATAGCATATTTTAATGTGAGTTATAGTAAGATAATATTGACTTCACATAGGTCTACATATTCCGATGATACATTAACTTTTAATTCTGAAGTATTCTCGCGTGTAGTCGCATACATGCTTCAATGATCGCCATCTGTTTTCAACACTAGGCTATATGAAACGTAGAGGTACGGTTTCAAGGTGAGATCCGAACTACCGTAAGGTATTCAGTGTTTTCCTACCGGGAATCAAATCTGAGGCCACCAAAGACGCATGTTCTAGCAACTAGACTAGCAGGAGGACTAAAAGGGCTTCAAAGAGACAGACCATTTGGTTGATGTAATCTTTCTTAAGAATAGAGCTTTAGAGAGATGGGTACTATTTTTAATTCTGTGTATTTCGAACACAGCAAAGCAGAAGCAACTTTATTTTATTTATTTATTCATTACAAATCGTTGCGAATTCTTATAATAAAAAGTAATAACTGCTTTCGACGTCAAAGGGTTTTGCCGCCAAAACAAAATGGTCCAGTTGGCTTACAGTGTGGTAAAATGTAATGTAACGTTTATTACAAAAACTTCGACTTTTATAATACTTGTAAATTTCTGTTAGAACTTCTTATGAAGTGCAGACTGCAGACTTCAGTGAGTGTGTGGGATAAAAACATGTTTCCTTACATGTCAAATTTTGGCGTGAATATTAATCATACTTTATGTGCTTTATATTCTTCAAGGAAGAAACGTTTTATACCTCACGGGCCCGATAATTTGTTTTCAAGTGTATCAGATATGTATCTCAAGGTTTATGTCTGTCTGTCAAATGTGGATGCCAGTCCATATTTAATGTCTCCAGTTGCATCTTAATTCTACAAATGTGCATGAATAACAATATAAGGGAAAGTCTGTAATAAACTCTTTTTTATTTGGAAATGGCTAGACGGAATGAAGCCATATCTTATATGGAGACAATAGAGATTTACCACTGTATAACACTGTTATAACGTCCATCATATATATTTAAAGGAAGGAGATCATGTGATATCGTTTTGGGATAGCTGTTTACCAAATTCACATCTGATGTTGTATGCAACTGACCTCTGACCATTTAATAATTGTATAATAATATTCTAGCTAGCTGTTGTCCACCACTTATTTAAACACGTGTGCAAACTGCGAAAAAATGTAACTTAGTGAACAGATATGAAAGCAATTGCAACTAAATGATTAGAGATAAGTTGTAAATAACGTCAGATGTGCATTTGTGGTAAATTATAATAAATAAGTAAAAACCTATCCCAGAACAATATGTCACAATTGTCCATAATGATATGACCCTTCCTTCCTCGTAAAAAGGATCTGAATTCAGTATGGTGGACTTCTAAGTTGGATGCTATGATGGTATTATAAAGTTGCTCTCTATTGTCTCTGTTAAAGATATAGTCTTACTCGGTCTAACTGTTTCCAAATTACAAGGGTCTATTACAGACTTCTGCCTAATATTGAAAACTTCGCCCTCAGACCTCTGAATTCGCTCGGCCTACGGCCTCGCACTTCTCACATCCTGGAATTTCGAGATACGGATACAATTACAACCTCCGCCCTTTTTTCTTCCCCTCGAAGGAAAACAACAAAAACAGTGAAAGACGTCTTTTAATTAACATGTGTCTACACTTAAAGGATTTCGAAATATGGTAATCTTATTTTAACAATTAAAACCTCACCCGTTTTCTTCCCTTCTACGGGATACATCTAAAAGCGCTGAAAAACATCTTTGATTATTTTAAATTAAAAGTCTAAACACCGATTTTCATGGTTCTAACCTTAGAGGATTTCGAGATATGATCATATTATTTTAACAGTTACAACACCGATTTTTTTTTCCCTGCCATTTTCCTTCCCTTGTAGGGAAATATCAAAAGATGTTGAAACACGTCTTTGATTATTTTAAATGTAAAGTCTAAATCACAAATTTCATGTATCTAACCTTAATGGATTTCGAGATAAGACCATCTTATTGTAATAATAGCTACTCCCACCCATTTTTCTATACACTTTTTGCTTCCATTCTAGGGAAAATATTAAAAAAAACTCTTAGATATATCTTAATTTAAATAAAAAAAATCTAAATACCAAATCGAACGTGTCTAACCTTAACAAATTTCAAGATGTCACCATCCACTTATAAGAGTTGTAATCTTACCCCTTTTATTCTTCTGGCCTTTTTTTATTTCCTTCAAGGGCTAATATTAAAAAAAAAAAAAAAAAACTGTGAAAGACATATCTAATTATTTTAAATGAGAAGTCCTCATGCCAAATTTCATGTCTCTAACTTTCAGTTTCCGATTTGTGGACATCTTAAGATAATAATTGCCATTCCTTTTCTCCCCTTCCCTGTCGAATTCCCAAAAATCCTTCCTTAGTGGACCCTTACATCGAAAGCCCTATACCTTCTCCAAATTTCTAAGTTTCTAGCTTAAGCGGTTTGGCCAGAGCGTTGAACAAGCACTCAATCAGGACTACTACTTTTACACCGTATGTAGAGAGATTGTATACAATAAATGCATTCAAAGCTCGAGGTTGCTTGGGGTACCTTTTATTATTTAATTGAACTAGTTTTTCTCATTGGCTAATTTGATCTGAAATGGAACCATTTTAGTAGATAAGACTCAAAAAGATCTCGGAAGTCGAACATTAAGTACCACTCTAATAAAACACACACATATCTATCCATCTATCTATCTATCTATCTATCTATCTATCTATCTATATATATATATATATATATATATATATATATATATATATATATATATATATATAATATTGGCCATTTAATGGATAAAAAACACTGAAATTTTGTACCGTGCAAATATTGACAGGGAAACGTTGTTTCGGATATTCCGTGACACCACGTGGTTTCCAATTGCGCCTTTTATTTTCTCAACTGATACTATGTCAAGTTACTACAAATTTCAAATCTGCATATTAAACGAAAACTTCCTATCGTAATTTTATTAATTAATGTTGCAAACCAAATACGTTACATCATCACAAACCTTCCAAAATTGGTGGCCACTATAGCAAACTTTCCAATGCTCCTATAGTTTCTACTTTTCCTATAAATTTTCTCAGCTTCCTATTTTTCCTATATTTTAACGAAACCACCTATATTTCTGTGGCATTGTTACTTCCACTTGTGAAAATAACACAAGTAAATAAGGTGTGAGTGGTTGGAGGACCTTTTGTCTCCACAGTAGGGTGGTTGAATGTGTTTCGTCCTTTCCTGTTTATTGTCTAAAGATGATTACATCAAACAATATACAGTTAGCGCAGAAAATATTCATATACCTACCAAATGGAACAAAAAAACAAACTAGTTTCGTCGTGTTCATTAAAAAGTTCTATGGAGTAGTGATTTTAAAGACCTTGTAAATAATTTATTTAGGTGTATCAATACTTTTTGCACTAACTGTAGGCAAATAATTGTAAAATATGTTACAAGTGATGACATTATTCTCATCTTGGAGATGTATACTTACAAAGACTGTCTGATGCAGATCCTTTTTACACTGTCCTTATGGTCGTTGCTTAGTACTGGTGAGCTACGCACGAAAACACTAAGAAACTCGTATAAAATTTTGCAACGAGATAATTACCCATTTAATTATATTTAGAGTAGAATGTATGTTGATACAACAGTTGGTGTAATTTCCATGATTATTTTCGTCGTGATTTCTTATATCCTATTTTTTTTTTTTTTTTTTTCATCATTAGCATTGGCAAGCCTGCTATGGCGGCAATAACGCAAGTAAGGCAAACGTGGCAATGAACAGAGTACTTCAATGTCAGGCACTAAGATCGTGCTTTACAAGTTACAAGGGATTGAAAATTTGATTATTTTTAAAAAGCCTTTGTTTAGAAAAAAAAAAAAAAACTACTTATATAAGTACCTCATTCAATTGCACAGATGGTTTTCAGTAGGTGTAAAGATTACAATGTCGTTAACGGCAATTTTATATCTCAAACCATTCTGGCGATATGGTAAAAACTTAGATTGTAACACTGCTAAAATGTGTGTAATTTCGAGAATTTGTTGTATTTATGCTTACCAAAAAGTATTATTGTAATATTATACAAGCAAAGTAAGTAAAAGATTGTTTTAAAAAGTTTCGATAAATACGCCATTTTAAGCATTATATCAGAATTTCCCATTTTTCATATTATATCCGGAGTAGTTTGAGATATCGAATTGCTGGAAATCAATCTTGATGTCTGTTGGAAACCATATATGTAATTGTATGCGATACTTGCCTAAACACTTTTTCTTAATAAAACTCCTTTGAAAAAATCAAATTTTCAATTCCTTGTAATTTTGCTTCTGTTCGTTCCAAATACGTCGAATAATAATCGTCAACATTAAGATACTTTGGATGTATATCACAGTCCATGCGTTATAACTCCAACATTTGGTTGTTTTTAGATGTTTTTGATACTGTAGCGTCCCCAGTTTGCAACACTATGACTAGTGTTGTGTTGTATGTTTTCCTTTCAACGGAGATTTGGAATATGTAATAATCTGACGTAGTACCATTTTAAAAATACAACTTTATGTTGGGTTGGCAACGCTGCTAACCTTGTGGTAATAAGTAGTATGTTTGACAGTATCCCCCTGTCATATTTGCATGGTACAAAATTTCAGCAGTTTTTATCCATTAGGTTAGAAGTTACAAGAGCGTATAAAGATAAATGGTCCATTCTGTATATATGCACAGTGTTAATGAATTATACGACAAACTGTAAGAGAATATCTTACATCAATATAAGATTTAAAAAAAAAAAAAAAAAAAAAAAAAATTGTATAGACCTGTGGGGAAACAGTGCATAATTTCAGAGCTAGGGCTGTCCAAAATCGTGGAAAAGCTAAATTTCAACACGCGCAAATTCGAATTCGAGAACCCATGGAGTGACGGTTCATATTGGCATAAAGGAAGTCATACATACGCAATCAAAAGATGCATATTTCATCAATGTGCAATGAGTATATAAGGGATCTAGAGGGTAAAATTCTCATACATACTCTCAAAAGAATTCTCAGATATGGTCGGAACAAGGTGGGTCTGAAGTAGCAAAAGGCAAACCTTGAGTAAAAGTGGACGTTGAATGTTTCAGCAGAAAGTCGGAAGTGTTGAGCACCACCAGCTGCATGGTTTTTCGTGTTCGGAATAACGCGTACTGCAATGTATTTTGTCACGCTATATTTCACATATAAGTATGGAACAAAACATCGCAGCATGCGTTATTCCGAACACGAGGGACCGTGGGGCTGCCGTTCTCTAACACTTTCTGACTTTCCGTGTCGACTGTTGTCAGGCTTTTTTTTTCTACTGTGGACCCACCTTGAAATCAGCATTCTGAGAATTATATCCTGTATAGAATCCCTTGCGCATTAATGAAATATGCATTTTTGGATTGCGTACGTATGGCTTCCTTTACGCTAATATGAGCCGCCACTCCATGGTTTTTCGAATTCGAAATGTAGAACGTGTTAAATTTAGCTTTTGGACTGCCCTAGCTTAGAAAATATTCACTTTTCCCCACAAGTCCATACAAACTTTTTCTCTTCTTTTGATGTAAGTCCTTATGGTGAAGAGATTTCTCCGTAATAATGCCTTGAAAGCGCTGACTAGTTTTGACTCGTTAGTATTTCATCCACATTAAACCGTTTGAATTTCAATATATATACATATATGCAGGGTGTTAATGAACTATACCGGCAAACTGTAAGAAGTGATTCAGGAAAGGAGGTAGTTGGTGAGTACTTCAAATTATATGCCCGTAGCAAAACTCCCTGTATAAAAATTGTTGCTTGAGTACCGTAGGATTCTGGAACATTTATTTTTGGATAGTACACATCTTAGTTCCTAAGTGAAGTCTTGACCCTACTACGGTAGGTCCCATAGTTTTGGCGCTATAGACCTTTAAAGCTCATCTTTTCAAATTTTCGGCAGCCTGTAACTCCGAAAGGAAGCATTTGTGCACCCAGGTTGGTCTATACTTTTTGTCTTCTCCTGGTGTCAGGAATCATCTCCCAAACATTGTCGGTGTTGTTTTGAAACACCCTGTATAATTCGTATTTCATAAAGTAAATGTTTCAATATGTCTTAAATGAAACTAAATATCTTACTGCGTAAAATAAATAGTTTTATTACGGGCGCGGTGACCCAGTGGTAGAGTGTTCACTTCCGGTGCTTGGGGTCCATGGTTCGATCCCAGCTCGCACCATGTGGAATTTGTGGTGAACAAACACTGTGCTCGTGGGTTTTCTCGGGGTTCTCCCGTTTCCCCCCAATTTCTTCATTCCACCATTTCAAACATTTATCATAAACACCGTCTCCTTTAGCCTAACCTGCATAACCGTCGTACGTGAAACTAAAAAATTTCATTTCATTTTTTTTTTCAAATAGTTTTATTGTTGAAGTATTCAGTTCCGATGCTTTGTGCGTTCAATTGCGGGAATTTCCCGAGCACTTCTTTCGCGACAATGATTTATTATTATTACCGGCATTATTATTATTATTATTATTATTATTATTATTATTATTATTATTATTATTATTATTATTATTATTATTATTATTATTTTCCAAAAATGCAAGCTTTCTTTACTGTACATCGAAACTTCCACTAGTACGGAAGTTTGAATTCAGCACTTGACATAGTAAGCGTTACGAACTTCTCGAATCTCCGAGCATTAAGCTTCTTAAACTTGACAAGAATTTTACGCTATTGCTGCTGTTGATTCTACAGAATGCATATTTGAAGAGTAGCAACAAATAACTGAACACCAAACTTTACTGAGGAATACTTGTTACCATCAAAGATAATAAAAAATAATACTAATAGTTTTATTAATACACTACATATTTACTACTAGTGCCAGCACTTATGGCCCTAAACCCATCAGACGTATGAGGGATAACGTCCTTCGGCGTCGCTGAGTGGGAGACCACACTATTCACGGAAAGTATTTTCTAAAATATAAAATTGCATATTTTACTTCAAATAGGCTATAAGCACAATCCATACATTAATTTGTTCTATAATTATCTCAATCTAAGGTACGACTTTTTTTTTAATCATCCATTCAGTGCATTCAAACTTTATAAAGGTGTTACATTGAAAGTTGTATATCTTAACGTGAAAGCACCTAATTCACTCACGGAAAGTCCAAAATCTGATAAAAAGTCACTTCCAATGTAATCAACTTAGTTGTACCAATAATATGCTAACGAAAAGCTCAAAAACCCATATGGGTTTTAAGGGGTTTTTTTTCAGGTGGGTCCAACCCGAAAAAACCCGGCGGTTTTTTTTTTTCGGGCTAGGCCCACTTCGGCAAACCGTGTACTGTACTAGGAGAAATAACGTTAAATGAATGTCTCAATTACACTAGACCCCTGAGTATATCACTAGAATATTATTTGGAACTTTCACTGTTGAAGGAATAGTTGTTGTATACACCGTGAAAATTCCCTGGAGATTACATGTATTCTTTTAAGATAATATTAAAAATAAATACTTCTACATCACGATTGATGTAACATTTTCTTTAATATGTTGGCGTACGCATATACAGAATTTAGATCAAATGACAAGGTTTCGATTGATCTAATGTTATAGGAAAATATACTTTCAAAACAATTAGAATAACTTCTGTCTATTTAAAATATATTCTTCTGCAAATTTTAAAATAATAGAGAAAAATGAGGGAAAATTACTAGTTTTAGACTTCTGTTGACATATTGTGGAAAAATCGTATTTATATGCTCACCTTGGATTGTTGCTCGTGCGCACATGGTAATCAATTTCGTTTTGATTAATGAGGTAATAGCCTTCGTAACCTTGTCACTGGTAGGTTTGTTTGACCATTTATGAATTATATCGTGTAATATAGCGTATTCGTATTGAAAATGACACTATGCTTAATACGTAGTATATACTGTACATACATGTGACAGAATACGAATATATGGCTCATTTTTATATCATAAATCAACCCTGTGTTCAATAAAATTCTACAACTACATATCGTCAAAGCAAGCTTGACATGTTTGCTGTGGTTATTTTTGTATTCTTTTCTTAACGAACATTATTAAACTAATTATGTAGAAAAAAAAACGTCCTCAAAGGGGCAATACTTGGTTTGTTACAAAAAAAAAAAAAAAAAACTATGAATGTACTGGATGTAATAGCTTATGATTCAGTTTTTTCCATTCTTAATAAATTTACTGTTAGACCTACAGCAGAGATGTTAAATTTTAATAAATCAAGAAGATACGTAATGTTTCTATACGCCTAGCTAGAACTATATACTATATAAATGCGCTCTGCTCTAGCAAAACTTCAAATGGTTGGAATTTATTAGTATTTCCGGTTTCAGTACTTACTTCCATAGAGCAAAGACTGTAAGGGGTATGAAAAATGGTTTATAACAGTTTCAGTGCCCTAAGAATGAGTTTTGTCTCAACTTTTCATCTATCTGTTTTGAAACCAAAAGTTATGAAAATCTACGTTTATTCGAATTCAACACTGATCGCATAACATATAACTTAAAACAAATATAGCTATAAATGGAGTTTTGATATAGATTCAGTACCAAGAATATGTTTCATATCTGGTTTTATTCTTTTAATTACAGTCAGAAGTGATAGACATAAGTTACCACTTCCAGTTTTAATGTTTATCCCCATAGAGCAAAAACGGTAAGCCATATTGTTTTTTTAATAGATACAACGTCTGAGGAACAGAATCCATCTTTGATCTTATTTCAATATTGCAATCAGTAGTTAAGATGTACTACTTGAAGTTTGAGTATTGAATTCACATAGGTTGAATATTTGAGAAGATAGTACACCATAAAAAGCCAAAATCCTTCATTTGGTGTACAAGTAACACTGCAACTTATTTGTAAGTAGTAGTCTACGTATTGTACACTTTACAATACCAACGTGAAAAAATGACCAAGATAAGCTCCCTTGGAAATATATTGTTAGCGTATACGTTCTAGAAGAAACCCTTGAACGTTTTCTCTTTATAGTATACACACACACACACACACACACATATATATATATATATATATATATATATATATATATATATATATATATATATATATATATATATAAATGCATTATTATTTGTAACACAATTATCTTGACAAACACCGTGCTCGTGGGTTTTCTCGGGG
Organism: Thermobia domestica; assembly: GCF_964235325.1. Lineage (NCBI taxonomy): Eukaryota > Metazoa > Arthropoda > Insecta > Zygentoma > Lepismatidae > Thermobia > Thermobia domestica. Next base: position 121,723,888 of record NC_137455.1, read on the forward strand.
TTCTCCCGTTTCCTCCCACTTTCTTCATTCCACCATTTCACTCATCTCTCATAATCGCCGTCTCCTTTAGCCTAACCGGCATAACCGTGGGACGTAAAAACTTAAAGATTACAATTATCTTGGAAAAGATACTAACATAGGGAAGACTGATTAAAATTTGTTCTGTTACGCTTAAAATTGGTAGGCACATATTGTAAAATGCAAAATCATATATTCGTGGCGATTCCATATCCGATATGTGCAAATGATAAAAAGTAGGAAATGGTGGAGCTAATCTAATTAAATGTCGCGACAGAGAAGTAATTTGATCATCGGGGTACTGAGCATGTTGAGTACGTCGTGAACATAATAAACTTCCTCATATGATCGAATAAACTCATAGTTTATTGTAGTAATCTTAACCTACGCATTTCTGGCAATCGATAACTCAATAATTAGCAGCTCACACAATTATCAGATGAAATGACATAAATTCCTCTTCTTTTTATGTGTGTTCTACATATTCAGACATTTACAATGAGGGAAGTTAAAAAATATTTGTCACAACTATGTGCATAGGGTGTTTCCTAAGTTTTGGGAATTGATTTGTTGCTGAATAATACAGAGCTCATAACTAATACTTTCGTGTTTCAACAAATCTTAACGTTGTTCAGCACCGAGCCAATATTGTTTAGTCTCTTTGCAAGTATAGATTTGTATTTTAAATGTTAATTTTTAAAATATGGAAAACGCGGTGAATCTCAAAGATCACCATTTCCTTTACGTTAGGAGTTTCGGTATGTCTGCAGAATCCAAAAATACGGATTCTCATCCCATCAATTCTTCCATAATAATTTATTTTCATTAATCATCCATTTCTTGGGGCGTTAGCTTAAACATTTCATTTAGTTTTGATTTCCGCAGATCCGATACTTGCTGTTAAATTTAATGTCCTTTACCTCATTACGGGTACGCATTCTAGTTATGAATAATGGTAACTGGCGAAACGTCAATCCCATACTTTAATCTAGGCTTTCCTAACCGATGTGTCGCAGTATTTAAAAATAAGTTTATATCATCCAGATAGTCTACACTTTATACGACCTATTTCGTTTTTAGTATGAAGGTTTTAATAAGTTAAACCGATTTTGAGGGAGACTCTGTAAGTCAGTGTACGCAGAAGTTCGTCAAGGAGAGAGGGCTCAACCTCAAAAATTCATATATTTTCAGGTGTTTGTATACTATCTTAATTCGGTAGATTTTTAATTTTATATATTTTCCTCAATGGGTTAAACCTCGAACCCGCCTTGCTCACGCTACTGTTCTTAGATAACATTATAAACTTTGATTATTATTGCCATTATCATTTATATAGTTTTAGAGTATTATAGTGTAATAAGTTCCTCGCCGTGTCTTGAGTGTTCTGTAGTGTCCCGCAGATGGGAACTTCTGCTGTAATCCGAAAACTGAAGGTGGCACAGAGTAGAAGTAAGATCTTCAAATAATATGGAAAGTTGTTTCGCACTGTGAGGAGTGCATACAGTTAAAATGAAGTGATCGAAAAACTATACTGATAAAAATTAAAAAAAAAAAAATTAAAACAAAATTCCCAAAACTTCGAAAACATTCCTGTAATTTATTTTACATTATTACTTGTGCAGATTTATTTCATTATTATTATTATTATTATTTTTAAAAAAAGTTAGAAACATTAATCCGTAAGATCTGAACACAGTTAAGATATATATATATTTTTAGATATTAACTATGGAAATTATTAATATACAGTATGTATGGACAACATCCAGTATATTAGAGCACTCAGTACGTAATCAAAATCAATTATTCGGAGACATATAGGAAATAGTTTGTTAGTGAGTGATGCACAGATTTTTACTCAGATTTCTCTTTCCGTATCACTTTAATATACGTGTATGTTGAATAATAGTTATAAAAGTGAGGGAGTGGTTTGGAGCAAAGCAAAAATACAGATTTAAAAATATATAATGCACGATCTTGCAATTGAATCCATATTATAGTTGTAACGAAGTAGGAAACAATTAGTTCTGATATAGACAAATACAATGTGAATAGGTTTTCTCGGGGTTCTCACCTTCGTCATTCTACGATTATCACCTATCTCATCCCCACGGTCTCCCTTACATTTGGTGCATAATTTGGGACGTTAAACATAAATAAATAAATAAAAGGTCCTTTATATATATATATATATATATATATATATATATATATATATATATATATATAAAGTTGAATAAATTAGTGGCAAAAGTGCAAGAAAATTCACTCACGTATGAAACGCACAAGTGTAGAAATAAAATGAAGGGTAAATTGGGCTTGTTTAGATGTTCTTTGATCGTCTTATTTGTTTTTGGCTACCCTAAACATCTGTACGATCCGCCACTGTTCCCGTTGTTGTTGGGTAGGACGTTAAGGGAAAGCATTCACGGTAGTTTATGCAGTATGCATTTAGACTAAACTAGCTTTCAGAGGATAATACTGTTCAGTTAACAGCAATAAATCAAAAATATTCAAACAACGCTTATTTATAATAATGAAATTACCTGATTTAATATACTCCTGTTGAAAATAGTAATCTCTCATGTTATGAAAGAATATGTAGTAATCAAATATCCGTTTGTTGAATACATTTCTTTACATACGAATAGATTTCCCAGTATTTGGAGAGCATAATTTTATTGGTATAACAGTGTACTGTATCAATAAAAGACTTATAAAAATGATATTCTTTTTAATTGCAGCCTACCCCAGCCCTCGTTTACTATCGGCCATGGCAATTTGTTGGGTAATTCAGGAAACCAGTCCAGGAGTTCATCATCTCCGTATCCCCCTAACCATCCATTAAGTGGTTCCAAACACCTTTGTTCTATATGTGGTGATAGAGCCAGTGGAAAACATTATGGCGTTTACAGGTATGTTCACTAGTTACTCTATTTTAAAGTAGGTGCGGAGTAGCTAAAGTTGTATGTTGTAACTGCAATCATGATAAATGGCACGGCATATATGTGTGGTTGGTGCGAATGAAATGTCTGCCCCAGTTGCATAATTTCTAGAAACAAACAAAATTGAAATCTACGATACTTGGTTATTCAGAATAATCGCCGCCTGCAGCCATATACCTTTGTCATTGCTTAGCCAGCGATTGGATTCCGTGGCGAAAGAGGTCTGGAGTTAGTGATGCGAAGACGTCCTCAGTCGCACGTTGCATCACCCAATCAGGATAGTAGTTCTCTGTCAGGAATTGATAGACATACCGGAAGCTGTGATTGTCGGTGGGAGAGATGACTGGAGAATACAATGCGTGACAAAGGTTTCATACTGCAACTCATGGAGAGTCTGCACCGTTTTTTGAATGACATATAGGCGTTCATTATCATGAGCTCAGCACTGTAACAATCTGCATTGGTGATTTCACTTCGCCTGAGAAAGACATGATGTATTCTTATACATTAAGGGGTCCCTGGTTCTCTTGCACCAAGTCAACTTTGTGGTGGACGAACATCGCGTGTGAGAGTTTCCTAGGGGCACTCCTCCCACTTTCCTCATTTCACCATTTCATTCATTTCTCATCATCACAGTCTCCTTTAGCTTAGCCGGCATAATCATGGGACGTAAAACTGAAAAAAATCATTTCATTTCTTATATAACGAACCATCCTATCAGCAACACATCATCTGTGGGTGGAGAAGTAGTTTAGGAAACCGTCTGGACGTTTCCAAGCATTGTCCTGCCCATTTGCAAGTTTCATAGCAGATGAGTTTTTCATCTACAGTAACGATCCGATGCAAGAAACTTTCTGGTTATTACTCATACTCAGAAAACTGCACACTTCCAAACAGCGATTTTTGTTGGTCTGGTGACACTCATGACTCCAGCCTTTTCACCCTTACTGATTGCGCGGAGCCACTGAGCGAGAGTGGTACGGTATATGACTTACCGTCTGCAGTAGCATCAACTCTTTCCTAGGGGTTCGCTCATCCAAACATTATGTTAGTCAGTGCCCACGGAACTCACTGCAATGTTGTGTCACCGGAACGAAATTCGACAAGCTAAATGCGAATGGTGCATTCATTTGTCATTACTGGCCCTTTTTTCAGCATTCTGTGCAGAATGCCCCGGTTTGAATTCGTAAAGAATAGTTACCCGCGGTGTGTGCTCTGTATGGTGCATTTTCATACGATCCTATTCAATAGCGCATTGTCTGCGTACCCAGCGTATTTGCTGTATATGTACTAGTTAGTTACATTAGACGCGTAACCGTAGTCCATCTCCTGAGTTATGTTGTTGAGGTGAGTTTCCAAACAGATGTTAAAACGAAAATTTCATTCGCACCAATCTAATAATAATTGCATAAGAATAGAGTGGATTGTTGGAAAAATATAAATTGAGAGCATTGCTGCCATTCAAAACTTTCAGTGGAAACTGTTCAGATTGAAAAATGATGTGCACTTATTCGACGCTTTTGTGAATTTGTAGGTGCTGTATAAATTTGTCACCAGTCGGTCGTTGTCTCATGGGAGGCCATAGATAGAAGCAGTATTAGGAGTAGGGAAAATGCAAAAGCAGTATGTGCAACAGCAGGAACGTTGGCGAAAAGTGTTGGATGCTGAAGGAGATTACTTCGTAACCTATAGATAGTACCGTCCGCTGTATTGCTCTTTGCTTATAACTACTTAAGAACGGCAAGAACTTTTTTGGTTACCTTGTATCTTAACGTATGGTTGTGAGATACAACATTTATAAAAGAGAGAAGTCAGTTTTTATTGAACATGACTTTACTTACGTACTTAAATTATTTTCTTAATGTAGAATTACCTCAATCATTTTTCTATTTTTTCTGTGATCTTTAAAAACAGTTAAAGAATAACCAAATCTTACTTGTAACTGAAATTTTAATTTGGTAAATTAGTAACAAAAAACAAAGAAAAATAGATAAGATAATGTATGCAGTATGTGCAGGGAGATCAAAAGTAGCAAAAAAAAAAGAAAGAAAAAGAAAAAAAGGCATATCTAGACCTGTCCTCGGGAGCCCCTTGGGACCAATTCGTAGTTGACCCACGACGTGCCGCGATCACGATAGTCAATCAGTGAAGTACAACAAATATTAAGAAATTGTTCCTCCCTTACCCTTCGGCTTGATGTACACTACAGGTTAAAATCGTACCTAATTAAAAGCTATAATTGTTCCGTATTTAAAATTGCTTTTAGTTCTCCCACAAACCCTCCCCAAAACTCCACCCTCCCACAAACTCTCCAAATATTTATGGGAGTTACTCAAGGATTGTTATACAGGTAAGTGATAGCGCAAGTTACATCTATTAGCTTCACTTTATTATTAGAATTAACGTGACGCACAGACTGAGACGTTTGTCGTTTATTAGAATATTAGATGAAATGAATCCAAATTTAGCTACAGTGCATTTAGGATTTTTTTTAATACGTAAAACTATTACTTTTAAATAGTATCACCATGATGTACCTGTAGATGTCAGGGGAAGCTGTTTTGGTATATGTCATTGCATGGGAATGGTCAACCTTCTTATCCGGTTTACTCGAAAGTTAGAAAATGACATACCATTATGTTCGCTCGAGCCGTTCTTATACTGACTGAACACTATGTCACCTCTCCAAATGATAGATTTAACTTTGTTCCCATGTATGTCTAGTAATGAAAGTTTGCACATGATGGGCAAACGCCAAAGGACCCCGCACTTTTCTTATGGAAAGTGGCTTTCGGCTAATGTTGTTGAAACTTCGCTGGTTGATAGTTCTTAACATGTGGATCAAAAGTCTCAATGGGCAAAAAGACCGAAATCCACTCCTTCCCCCCAAAAAACCGCCTCCAAGTAGCTGGGGGGGAAGAACTGATTTCAGCATGTAAAACAATTTGTTGTTTTAATCAACTCAACAAGGACCCCAAACAACCACATGTTAGACTATCAAACTACCCCACTTGACACCGCCCTTTGCCCCCCACATATCCCCCCCGCGAATTACCTTACGGATGTTCCATATTACTGTAGTTTATAGTTGCGCGTATGTGTTGAAATACCTAAGGTTTTGGTCTCACCGACGATATAATGGGTTTCACGTATCGCTGATTACGAATCTGAGGTGAGAGTTCTAGAATTCAAGATGGAGGATCAATATGGCGGATCAAAAATACGAAACTCCTGAATGTAGCCACAAATAGCTTTTTACTAGGGTATTTTGGGTCGTTGGTTACGAATCTGAGGTCAAAATTCTTGAATTCAAGATTGCAGATCCAATATGGTGGATAAAAACGTCGAAGCCACAAACCGTAGTAGACTAGAGTGTTTTTACACCCTCCATTCCAAAAGAAACCGAACTTTTGAAAACAAATAGTACCACTAGTGCCATCTGTTGTAATATTTTACCGGTAGATAGCGTAGTCCCTCATTGACAACTGGTATAAATGTCATGACATTTGGATGCACGGCAACAAAGTTATTGCGTTTCAACTGTCAGTGTGTTGTGTACATCGGTCGGAAAATGAGTTTCAAACAACGAGCTGCAATTGAGTTTTGTGTTAAACTGGGTAAAACTTTTAGTGAAACGCACCAAATGCTACAAAATGCATATGGTGATGAGTGTCTATCCCGTACGCAAGTTTACGAGTGGTTCAGGTGATTCAAATCGGGTAGAGAGACGCTGGATGATGACGAAAGATCAGGCCGTTCCAGAACCGGATTATCGGAAGAAAACATCGAAAAAGTGCGTGAATTCATCAAACATAACAAAAAATCGTCGGTGAAAGTTATTGAAATGGAATTAGGCATTCCTCAAACAACCGCATACCGCATTTTGACCGAAGTTTTGGGCCTTAAGAAGGTTAATTCGCGGTTTGTACCACACAAACTCACCGAAGACCAAAAAGTTGATCGAATTGCGCATTGCAAAGACATCGTTAAAAGTGCTCGGCAGGATCGAAACTTCTTGAAATCGATTGTAACTGGTGACGAGACGTGGTGTTTTGAATATGAGCCCGAAACAAAGCGGCAAAGTGCTGAATGGAGAGCGCCGGATGAAGGAACACCCAAAAAAAAGTCGCTTGGTGAAGTCAAAAGTTAAGGTGATGCTGATTTGTTTTTACGATTCAAAAGGAATTATCCACAAAGAATTTGTTCAGCCCGGCCAGATAGTCACTGGAGAGTTTTACTTGGGCGTCATGAAGCGTTTGCTGGCAAGAATTCGTCGTATTTGGCCCGAATATCGCGAAATCGGCAGTTGGACTCTTTTGGACGATAATGCACCATCACATCGTTCGCGACTTGTAACTGAATTTTTGGTCAAAAAATCACATTATTCGGTTGCATCATCCGCCCTATTCACCAGATCTCGCTCCGTGCGATTTCTATCTGTTCCCAAAACTGCATTTGGCGATGAAAGGAAAGTGGCACGCATCGATTGATGAAATTGAGAAGGCGACGACCGCCGTCCTAAAGACCATTCCAATAAAGGACATGGAGAAGTCGTTTGACAACTTATTGGAGCGTGCAAATATGTGTATCGATGCAGAAGGGGAATACATTGATTAATAAAAATGATTTGAAGGGGAATCCAAAATGTACATTGCTTTTTTGTTTTTTTAAAACGTTCGGTTTCTTTTGGAATGGAGGGTGTAGATCGCTTTTTAAGTACGCAACATTCCTTGATACTTCAGCCACTATGTAGAATTATTCTGCACCCTTGCCCTTTACCAAAACCCACCACAGATATCTTAATGCTGAACGGTGTTAAAATAATTCATCAATTATCTGTTCATTATTTTCATCATTTCGATTTGCAGCATCTAATGTGGTACTTAGCAATGAGTCATCGGGATATCTAATATTCTGTAAATGTCGTGCATGGCCTAAATACCACAAGACATGCAACGTGCGCACATTTACCTAATGTACGAGCACCGCTTTGACATGTACAGTAGTAACCTTGAATAACATTTTGATCATAATCCTGGCCATTTTGTTAGTAGACAGAGGATACCGCGATGCAATTCCTTTACTGGTATATTTAGGAATTGATCATAGAATGCCCGCACTCCTACTACCACGTGAAAGGCAACTATCAACAGAAGATGCGAATACTTCTCGACTAGTTACTAAAAGTCGATGGATAGTCGGAATCTGCAACATGCAAAGAAACTGAATAGTTTCTATCGCATAGCTGGAGCTATTTTGAACAGATACCATCCCGTTATTTTCATGCAAGATGCAACCATTGAATTAGCTAGAGAAATGAGAAATAGGTCAATCATGCCGAATGTTGTTAAAGCAAGAGTGGAGGTAGATAATCTTATTAGAAGGAACGGTCAATGGGTACCGCTGAATGATCAAGGCCTAATTGATTTCTCTGTACTTAACTTAAACTACTTACGAGATTTGACTGTAGGCACATATCAAGTAGATCTCTCATCCTCTTACGTCCAAGATAAACTAATACGAGATAAGGATGAGCAATTCCAGCTTGATGAAAACGTAACTGAACCGGGATTCTTGCGCATACGTCTCTACTCAAGGTTCCGCAATGCAACTAAGCATCAAGTTTTCATAGCATATGTAGCCAATGATGAAGATGACCAGGATTATGATCAAAATGTTATTCAAGGTTACTACTGTACATGTCAAAGCGGTGCTCGTACATTAGGTACATGTGCGCATGTTGCAAGTGTCTTGTGGTATTTAGGCCATGCACGACATTTACAGAATATTAGATATCCCGATGACTCATTGCTAAGTACCACATTAGATGCTGCAAACCGAAATGATGAAAATAATGAACAGATAATTGATGAATTATTTTAACACCGTTCAGCATTAAGATATCTGTGGTGGGTTTTGGTAAAGGGCAAGGGTGCAGAATAATTCTACATAGTGGCTGAAGTATCAAGGAATGTTGCGTACTTAAACAGCGATCTAAAAACACTCTAGTCTACTACGGTTAGTGGCTTCGACGTTTTTATCCACCATATTGGATCTGCAATCTTGAATTCAAGAATTTTGACCTCAGATTCGTAACCAACGACCCAAAATACCCTAGTAAAAAGCTATTTGTGGCTACATTCAGGAGTTTCGTATTTTTGATCCGCCATATTGATCCTCCATCTTGAATTCTAGAACTCTCACCTCAGATTCGTAATCAGCGATACGTGAAACCCATTATATCGTCGGTGAGACCAAAACCTTAGGTATTTCAACACATACGCGCAACTATAAACTACAGTAATATGGAACATCCGTAAGGTAATTCGCGGGGGGGATATGTGGGGGGCAAAGGGCGGTGTCAAGTGGGGTAGTTTGATAGTCTAACATGTGATTGTTTGGGGTCCTTATTGAGTTGATTAAAACAACAAATTGTTTTACATGCTGAAATCAGTTCAATCCCCCCAGCTAATTGGAGGCGGTTTTTGGGGGGGAAGGAGTGGATTTCGGTCTTTTTGCCCATTGAGACTTTTGATCCACATGTTAAGAACTATCAACCAGCGAAGTTTCAACAACATTAGCCGAAAGCCACTTTCCATAAGAAAAGTGCGGGGTCCTTTATATTTGTTTGAAAAAGTTCGGATGGCCTCCTGAAGTGCTGGTGTTTCGATCGCGAAAACTGCTGCACTGGCATTAGCAGGCTGTTCGAGACCGCCGTATACTGAAAATGTTTCAGGACTAGTGTCAACAGATTAAAGTGACAACCATCGGGCGGCATATGATTGAATATCCGGGTACGTCTTGCACTTATCGATTATACTGGAATTATACAAACATACACTAGAGAATGTAAGAGTCTAGACAGCTTGGACTAGATTCTGAACTGAAATACATATTCTACAATATTATTAACGTTGACGGCGGAAAATGTGTAAAGATAGAATAATGTACCAATCAATACACCTCATTGAGCTGAACAAAATTATATAAATATTGAGAATGTTGTTGTAAACCATCAGCTTGTATGTATTGCTTATTTTCTTCCAACTGTGACACCTGTCCTAACAGTAACGCAAATGCTGCTTTTGTAAAGGAACCTTGCGAAGGAGCGGGAAAAATCCCAGCACAGCTTTGAATTAAATGTTTACGTGGAGTTCGAGTTTCTGAGAAGTGGAAAAGCGCCACGAAAGCGTTGCTGCATAAAAGAGAACAAAGAAGACCTACGCAGTTATAGACTGATAAATCTTCCTCCCTGCGACTCACAAAGTGTTCATGAAAGTATTGACGTTCCGATTAGAAAAACAAGTAGACCTCGCCCAACCAAGAAAACAGGCTGGATTTACAAGTGGTTACAGTACAGTAGATCATATTCAAGTAATCGAGGTCAAACGAGAACGAATTACCCTTGTGTGGTGTTTTCATTGATTGCAAATAAGCTTCAACTCGATAGAGACCTCGGCGCTTATTAACTCTTTTGAGTTAAGCGGTGTCGAAGAAACTTACGTAAAAAGTTACAGAAACGATCAAGCGCAATATCCAACTAGTATACTTAAGTATAAAGATAGTGAGAATAAAGGAGGGAGAGTTCAACATAGTGGCATTGCTATTCTCCCAAGTTTGTTACAAATAACTTTATTCTGTTTCTATTCAGAACTGAGAGAACAAGTGGGACTAATGTAAAGTAATAACATCTGACTACCATCTTCATTACACTAAGACATATTACTTTTTGCAGAGAATTTAATTTGAAGAGCAAGGAAATCGGGCTGAAAATTAACATGAAAAAGATTAAAGTCATATTCAACAAATTCGTAAGGAAATCTTGGGTTGAAGTTAAAAATAAGAAATTAAATGAAATGAATACCTACTCGTACGACTAGCTAGGACATACATTATTCATGAATGGTAACATTAAAGAAGAAACTACAGACGTAGTAACCTAGGATGAAGTACATTCGGAAGGAACAGCTTCATATTAAAAAGTGAAATGCCATTATGTTTAAAAGATAAAATTTTCAATGATTGTATTCTGCTTGTTTCGGTATATAGATGCAGTGGCGGCTTTAGAGTATTTTAACAGGGAAGTCACATGGGTATTGGCGATGAAACTGGCTTTTTACTCCCCGTAGTAAAATCATCCCCTTTGATATTTTATCTTGAAGGCATTTTTAAAAGTCTGATATTGGGTAAAAATAAAACAGGATAAATTTGCCATTGTATAATCATATTTCCGTATATCGTACAGAATTATTGAACTTTATATATTTTACGCAGCACAAAGAATTCAAGGTATCCAAGAAGTGAAAAACAATTGTGATGTTGCCAATACCACTGAACAGATAACTTCAATTACCAACCAATTCTGTAAATGGAGGTTTCCAGTTTTACATTCCATGATACTGGCATTTAGGCTAAAAGAGGCAGATGAATTAATGAAAGCGAACTATGAAAGAATTGGTGGAATGAGTATGTGGGAGGGGAAAGAGAACTCTAAAATACCCACGAATATGATGTCACAGGCTCGTGTGGGCAGAATCAAACCAGGGAACCATCACACCAGAAATGGGCGCTTTACCACTGAGCCACCTTGCCCCCTCCTCAATCGTTTCTGCAAAATCATTACGTTATATCTCTATTAACAGATATACTTAAGAGCGTAATTTAAGACGGATACAAAAACAAAACAATAGTGAAAGGTTAACTAGTCTCTTTCCTCCTTTATTTATAATGTGATATTAATTATTAAGTTCTAAAATAAGGACATTATAATGTTTTCGTGATACATTGAAACAAGTAAGTATACATTAAATTTCGATCGTTTCTGAAGCAAATCGAAGGCAAGCCAGGATACGTGAATACAAATTAACATCAAGCATCAGGACTTAACACTGTGTTGGCAGATCGCTCATACACGTCAAAGTTGCAAACTCTATATTAAAATAACAGAATTTTTTGTTGGGTCGTTTCTCATTTGTATACAGGAATAAATGCCCATATTTTTTTACTTAATTATTTGTTGTATGAATTAGGAAGGCACGTGTCTTTGTGATTACATTTATAGAGCCGCCTCTATGGATGAAATTAGGACACTAACAAAATCAAACATTTATTATCTGCATACTAAACAAAGAAGCATGGAAAGATGTATGAATCATCCGTAGATATAGGAAGAAAATTACATGGATCAGGAAGATGACTGAAATTACTGATATTGTAATGAAAATAAAGACATCGAAGTGGCAGTGGGCTGGACACGTTGCAAGAAGAAATAATGATGATTAGGGCCCGGATTTTTATGTGCTAAAAAACTGTAAAATATTTATTTTTATGTGCTAAAAATTAAAAAAAAATATTTAACAAAAAATAACAAGGAAAAGTACGGGAAAACACCCAACGTAAGAAAAATAAATATTGGTACTCACCAATAGCTCCTATTGATCAAATGTCGAAATTGAATAGGCATTGCAGTGAATAACTAACGTCTTTTCCAAATTGTCCATCGTAAAGTCTCGCCTATTGTCACGAAATAATGCCTTATATTGAGAAAAGGAGCATATCACGATTATTCACACTATCAAATTCACTTGTATTTTGACCTTCCAATACTTCAAATATTTTACATAGGGTTTTATGGCCAATGTTTTTCTCAAACAAATCCTATTTTTTTTTCTTACGACTTCAGCTTTCGAAGCAGAAAGGACATTCAGTTTCTTTCAGTGCACTTGTACTTCCTGTACTTATTTAACCAAAGTACTCAATAAATCTCCCGTACTTACTAATTTCTTTATAGAGTGAGTCAAGAAACCGAAATTGACAGATATGAAAGTCAAGTCACATTTCAAGCCACTGTCACTGTGCCACTTACTAAATTTTGAACATTTTCAATGGATGAAGCATCGTCTGGTTTTAGTTTAGTTACTACAGATACAAATGCTTCAAATTTCTCCACATAACATAGTACTGCATTAAACCAGACACCCCACCTCGTGATTACGGGTGTTGGAGGAAATGAAAGATTGGGATTTGTTTCTTTGAAAAGTTCAATTCTACTTAGCGATTTTACGAATAAAGTTTTTTCCCATTTGACACAGACTTGTTCACTTTAGTAAAAGCGCTCCTTTAGAAGCTCTTTATTTGGCACAAGTTACCCCAGCGTTGATAAGCAGAATTTATGACGACGCTGTTTCTACAGATGGGAAATTGCTTATAAATACGATGGATAGATTTATGTAGCCTATTCTTTTCCCGATGTTAATTTCTTTCGAGATAAAGGAAAAACAATTCGTTGTGAAATTTAGAATAAAATTACGGAAAATTAGTAAAAATATGTACTTATTACCAAAATCTCCAAAATATTTATTTATATAACTTTTTTTTCAGAAAACCTGTATTTTTATGTGAAATAAAATTTTTAATTTACATTCGCAGACTCTTAATTGGGATAAACTTCGTTTTGGGTTTGTACGTGTTTGAAAAAAAAGATATGTTTTTACATATAAATCCGGACCTTAATGACGATGAACAAAAGTAATTCTTGATTGGATACCAAGATACATGAAGCAACTTAAAAAAACTCCTCATACAGGGGTGTGTGACATAATCACGAAGCACTGCAGAGTAACGTACAAGAGAATTATCTTGGATATATTTATGGCTGTGAAGAAGAGGTGGATAGACCTTCATCTAGCAGTGGATTGATAATGGTTAACTGGATGAAATAACATTAGAAGCTACAATTAAGAAATAGATAAAAGTCATTGTAAGATTATTTTACTCAGATATATTAAGAAATCTTCCTTATGTAAACCATATTCACAATAGAATTGTTTAAACATTCTAAAATAATTCATCAAATCAGTATATCTATTTCAATTACGTTTTATAATAGACGTGTCATACTGATTGGAGACAAGATTTGTAAAATTTCGAATTTTAAAATTATAGATCTTAAAAATATAAAATTTAGACATTTAAGGAGTCTTTTTCTCTCACTTCTTATTCTTCTAAAATCTCTTCCCTCCGTTTTTCGTCCTAAGGTAAAAACCTCTGCAACAGAAGACATTAATGAAACTAGTGAACCAAGAAATAACAGGAAGCCGAAATCAGATTCTAAATTTATTTATAATTGAAGTATGGAAGCTATCTTCGTAACAGTAGAAACTACTTTTCAGTGTGCAGCAGTTTGCTAGTCGCTACCCACAATGTATTAATGGTTTCTGAAAAGTGTTAGATTAATTTTTTGTCGGCAATTTTTCTTTCATCAAAAACTACCACTACAACAATATAATATATACATGGTAGTAGTGTCTTTCTACGCATTGTAGTGTATCTAAATAGGAAAAACAGAATAAAGATAATGTCCACTACTGTTAGAGAACACTGAGATGTTTCAGCTGTAAGGTCATAGGTGGCTATATTATACGTCATATCCGGTCACAAATATGAGCAACATTATTACTGTGTGCAACGAGGTGGAAGGCAGAAATGCCACAACAGATTAAAACTGTAAAACTTATATTCTCCAGAGAGTGATTCTTATTTCTTAGAAAAGTAACTCTTCGTTTCGATTTGATTCTCCTTTTTATGTTTATATATATAAAATGAAGTTTCATTAATCGGATAGGATTATTGAATAGAACAGTAAAGATTCATAAACGTGTTATTAAAATATGGTGCAGTTATATAAGTATCGTAGTAGATAAATTAACATTTAAAATAGATGTGTATACACTATTTCCTAGACAACAAATGTGTTGTAGTATAAAGTATTGCCGTCCATTTCGATAATGCATTAGGTCTCCTGTAGTGTATGTTCTAGCATCTAGAAATTTTAAAACTTTGAGATTCATGATTTTTTATATGCTAAACGTAAAACTTTTGACTTGGCTTCAGATTTATAGAACGCATTTCTCTAAGATACGTAACATATAACGAATTATTGCTTTGTAAATTGGCCAGTTGTACTTTAGAATTTGGTCGCATCATGTAATATCGTTCCCATAATACTAAAGCTAAATGTGTGTTATCTTTCTTGAAAATTGCATTTCCAGAAGATTTTGTGTGTAAAAATTAACACTACTGTCCGCCAGTATATGAACTGATCGGTATCTGTGCGTAATGAAGGATTTCTGTTCATTGCCTACTTTACAACACTTTATCAAATGTGTTGCCCGTTTCCAAAACGTCTGTTGTCCATTTTACAAACCTTTCGGGATTTTTTTTTCTTTGTTATCGTCTTAATTACTACATCCGAGAACGAGTAAAATAAGTTTTATAAAATCTAAAATAAATGCCTGAACCATTAAATGGGATAAATCAGCTGAAATTAGGTATTAACAAAGCAAAAATCACGAAAAAAGTACAATCCAGAATTGGACGATTCAAGTGATAGCTGACTGAACAGGCTGTGGATGCTCTTTCAAAACATTTTTTGACGCTAACAAATAGTGAACATATTTATATTAGAGGAGTATACTTTCATCTACAAGTTTTGGCTAAATAATGAGAAAAGATGAAGCATAGTGATCAGTAAATTAAAACTAGAAAGTCGGTATGTACGCATGGCAAACTAAGGTACTTGAGCCGTCTTCAAATCCAAACCACGTTTCATGAAAATCGTATTATGCTTCGTAATTCTCGCAAGTGGAACTGGTTCTGCAGTGCATGAGAAATGGTACAATATTCTTCTAGATACATTCATGATTGTATGCCTCTACTACATGACGAATCAGAGCTCTGGTGCATTGTTACAGTGGTAAGCAGCATCTACATATTAGGTTATTCTAAGTTTACGTCTGGTGAGGAAACTATCGACTCAAAGGCAGTCAATGGATGGACTGAGGTGTGAATGGACACGGATGAACAAAGCTGCCTTGACCAGTAGGTTGAGTGGTAGGAACATCGGTCTGGCCGCACATTGGGCGTATCCCACTCCCTCTAGCGATAAGAGGCCACAAGCTTCATAGCTCACAAGTTTGAGTGACGATCTTGAAGATGCACCTTGCATGAGAACTAACATTCTCCGATGATTGAGAAAACAAGGGGCTGGGTTGTAAACGATACTAGCCCGTACAAAATAGGCCGACAGGACGCAGCTCGTCGCTTGCGACGATTGAAATAGATGACGGTACAACATTCCGTCTCTAATTCAATCAACAATATGCACATGCCAAGTTTCGAAAACAAACTTCGATTTGTCTGATGCAAGAAACTATTCGGAAAAGGGCGACCCTCACTTTTTTCAGAATTATTCGTGATAAACTTTTCCTTATTCATCTGCTGAAGGGTTTGTAGCAATTACTGAAAGGCCACCTGTGATTATTACACTGGAAGTGCAACATCAATTCTTGTAAAATCACAGGTCGTTAAACTGTGTTTAAGAACTATTCCAGAAACTCTAGGGATTTGTTTAATCTTCCAAGCAATGAAGAAATTTAGTTATTTGTTACACTGTGTCAAAGTCGTTACCGTTGTGGAAGAGTTCATTTCGTTAATATTGGAATACTGTATATTTAGTTACTGAATGTGTCACTATATTTCAAAATTAATTTTAAAATCAGCAATATGAGCCTATAAATTTAATGAGCAGAAATAACATAGTTTCTGGAGTTATAAAAAGTCTGTTGATTGTATCAGCAGTATATTATTACACATTTGATAAAGATACTTGGCAAATCGTCACATTGACCTGATATTGTTAGCTATTTCCTGAAGCACAGAAACGTAGCACGTTGGAAACTGAACATTCCTAAGCTGCGTGTTTATAATAGAAGCCAATATTAGAATTATTCAGATAAACATGCCACTGAAGGGTAAGCAGTTGTAGTTTATCTTGGCAAACTTTGACTCAACCTTGAGGAAAATTCTGCATAGAGGAGTTGTTCAGCGTAACAAACCAACTTTTCAGATTAAATGCATTATAATTCAACAATATATTTAAAATTACGTTTTATCCTACTTCACCAAGCTGACATCGGTAAAACATGAATTTTCATGAATACTACGGTGACTCATGGTGAAGAGCTTTCTCTAGACTCTGCGATCGTGTTCACACAATCATTTCATGGTAGTCTTTTTAGTGTACAGAATTTGTACGTAAGTTTTCCTCGAGATATTCCCGTTTTATTTAACTTGACTGTTTCTTTGAATTTGCTGTGTAGATACTATCATACAAACATGGCATTCCATTCAGTTATATGGTACGTAAAATCTGCTTAATAAATCGAGAGATGAAGTAATTGACTGATACTGAAACTACGATAAATTACAGTATTTAGTACATTTTATTTTATGCTTCAAACTGCTCTTTGTTACATCCTTACATATGCAAAATCGGCATAGAAAATTTGTATTTCACTATAGAGTAAATTGAATTCTTCATGAACTATTTATCATAGAATACTAACGTTTCTTTCTCGTTATTTTTCGAGCACAAATCTGTCCTTAACACGTTTGTATAGATAGTAATCACAGTGTGTTAGATCTGGTGATCGTCCAGGCCACCGGCGGCCCCTTGCTTCCATGCTGTTCGGCAAAACATGATCCAGATTTTCTGTCGACTCAGTGGCAAAATTATGGTAGTTTTCTGCTGTTCCGGTCAATCAAAGCGTGTCCTCACACCTACCATGAGATGTATAGCTATTTGTGACACGTTCAGTTTGTTGGGGGACGCGGTGGCTCACGCCGTGTGGACTTTGTGGTGGACAAACACCGTGCTCGTGGGTTTTCTCGGGGTTCTCCCGTTTCCTCCCACTTTCTTCATTCACCATTTCACTCATCTTTCATCATTACCGTCTCCTTTAGCCTAACCGGCATAAACGTGGGACGTAAAACAAAGATTTCATTTCATTACATTCAGTTTGTTTTTCTTTGTAATAAAATGTGTATTTTGCTTTGTTTTTTACACATTTTTTGAATCATCTAAACCTGAGGTTATTCGTGTTTCCGTTTGTCTGGCATCTGAATGACTTCTCTCTTTATATTGTTGTTACGGCCATAGAACATAAAAAATGTAAAAGTGTTCTAACCTATACAATATCTCAGACCATATATATATATATATATATATATATATATAATATATGTTGAGATTATATATATAATATAGTTAAAATGACTTGCTCTTATGTCACTGTGCATACCATTACGGAAAATGGCTGTGCGTCAAAATTTTATAGTAATAATATTCTGAGCGTTTCTGTAACACTCATCATCATCGTAGATGTTTTGCCATTATTGGTAGGTCACTTGCCGCAACTGAGAAGCTTCCATGATGAAAATAGTAGGATTTAAATTCTCATGTTCATTTCCAACATACTGGAGCATCAAAATATTGATGTCATCACATCGGTTATTCTTTCGGAAACTCTGTACTGCAGAATGTTTTTTTCACAAACTTGTTATAAGAATGAAAGTATAACTGAGTTCAAAGAAGTTTCAAATTGAATGTCTGAAGTTAAAGACTGGAGCTAATTAATTTCGACTTATTAATATTCAGCAGAGAAATTGAGCCGTTGTTAATGGAGATCTTTAACGAGATCAGTAGACAAGATACAAGTAGGAACTTCAATAATTGGATACGGCTCAAAATAGAAAAAAAAAAAAAAAATCTGTGGCAAAACATTATATGCCTAGTGGTTCCTATTGGAGCAAATTAATAGAAGTACTGAAAGTTCTTAGCCACTAGTTTGATTGGCAGGGTGTATATGATATAATGTTCATTTAATTTCATTATATGAATACATTCGACCCTTTGTATTTCCGGATAAAAATAATTTTTTCACTTACGATACCAATTCAAGACCTAGCCTTGGCTAAAGGCCAGTGTCGATTGAAGCGTAGCAAAAAGTTACAGAAACTTTACCGCTTGTTTTTCAGAGAAACGTTTGAGTTCTAGGACGTATTTTAAATATCATAGTCATAAATCTGTTCTTTCGGTGATTCTAAAATGGTCAGTCTGTTATGCTAATTAGTAATGCCGTATTGCCGTTATCTTTTTCTCGTTAAGGTTGTGTTTTGAGAATACAATGGCTCAATGGTAGAGCGCTCATCCCATCTCGAGGAATTCCTCATTTCATATACCGCATAAGTGAATAATATTATATTAGTGGGTTGTCTCGTGGCTCTCCCACATTCTCATTCCACTATTTATTTCATAATCATTCGCTTGCATTCGTCTCATTTAGGCTGCAACTGTGGAACTAAAGAAAATATAGTTAAGTTTTTCATTGTGTTAAAGTGATCTGGAATTTTCAGTTTTATTTTTGCTTTTAAAAAAGTACGCCAAATAAATAAATAAAATAAAAGGTAAAAATTTTTTGGTAACTTTCTGATGTTTACATAGTGCTATAATCTAAAATAACCAGTGTTTTCAGGTTATGCAGAACATCTCTAAATAGTGTGACACGTCACCTAACTTACTCAGTAAGAAATTTTTGGAAAGTTTAGTAAAATTTTGTTTCATTTATTTAGTTAATTAGTTTTAGTTACTTTTGCAGTACGATGTAAAATTCGATAAAGTAATTACTGTTCTGTTGGAAGATTTATAAACGCTTAGTTTTTTTTTATATATATAAAGTTATGCAGACTTGCACATAAAATGAGTTATTTCTTAAAATCCATTTTTAAAAAGTAAGAAGAATAGTAAGACTGATACCAAACTTCTTGTCATTAATTTTGGTTGGTTAGTCGATTAAGAATTTAGCGTTCCGTTTAGCAACGAGGCTATACGAGATAAAAACCCACATCTTAGCGTGGAATCCGATCTACATGAGCTCCCCCCCGGTCATTAATTTTGTTCGACGAAATTCCTCACCCTAGGAGCGCGGAATCATTAGTTTGATTCCAGGTTGCACTGTATGCCGTAGGAGTATGTGAATTTATTGGAAATTTCCATTCTTTTCACTTTCATTCGTCTACTTACGTAATCATCATTGTCCTTAGTTATCATCAGCTATAGGTCAGATCGGAGGATGTAAAACTAAGTACAGAGGCGCGGGTTTGTTGACAAGATAATTACGGCAGAATAACTCATTACATTCTTCGTGCGAATTAAATAAAACATGCGTAGAATAGAAGTAGCAAAAAGTTTTGTTAAAAGTTGTTGTTTTGAAACTTCTGTTATTGTATCATTCGTACTCAATGTTGTTTCTAAATACCGTGCTCCGATAACAGGTAAATAGAGACGGTTATACACGCGCGGACTAACGTAATGAGTTCAACGGGGATGTGTATATTGATCAAAGTGTGCCCTTGAAAGATAACCACGTGGCTAAAAGCTGGTTCTCTGCCTTTCCACTTCGTCATAGGCACTTAGCATTATAACGTGATATGGTTATGCTGAAGGCAACTTGCTCGAAGTGCGCCGGACAACCCTTTCCAGATCCAGAACGCTTGCGCTGTGTGCTGATTACAGGGATGCCGTGCCATCATCAGCTCGGTCCAATTAATACAAAACAAAGAAGAAAAAAGAAAGATGCTATGCTACCGAAAAATCTTCACAGAATGAATATGATGATATGTTCAACTAGCTATTTGGCTGACAATTCATCAGTGGCGTGTGAAGGAATTGAACTGGAAGACCGAAGTGCTAATAACATAATTGTAACACACGCATACTTTTTTCTGGATGCTGGAGTTTTTTAGGCTGAACTCATCTTTCTGTGAGAATTGAGCTACTTTAATAAAGAAACAGTGGATTATTTTAAAAATAGTTGAGCGTTAATGCTCCTGAAACACTGATCGCCCAACTAATCTTGCTCATCTAGCCGACCACAGCTATTAGTTGATTATTATTTTATTAGTAAAATATATGGTGTAGGTATATCGTTCGTACACTAAATTTAGGAAATCAATTAGTGTACTTTTTTTTTTTTTTTATTTCGTCCGTGTCTGTATAGAAGCGCAAGTTGAAATATTACATTATAAGCAATTGATCATTATTATTTAAGGAAATGACTTTGTACGGTGTGATGAAATCCTAGTGATCGGAACGAGATATCCTGCCTGATAAGTTATTTTAAACAGAACAGAGTGTTAATTTCAATCGCAAATAGAATACCGGAACTAGGTTTTCATATTAAAAATGGGAATGTAATTAAGGTAGCTGCTTTCTAGGTCGTTCTGTACCTTTTCTTTAGATAAAGAATACACTACAGGCTGTTTCACTTACTTGAGTGTATTATTTTACTTATTGTTTACATAGTACTTGTAGTTGCCAGTGCATTGACAAATACATCAGGAAATGAACAAAATCTGACATAGGCAAAAATGTTAGTGGTTGTTTCCTCCATTCTGTACGTACAGGGAAGATCGGGTAGCTCCGGATATTTTCGTATATTAAACTGGTACTTGGTAGTACAACCCAAAATTGTTCCAAAATGATTCTTATTTATTTGGAATGTGAACTTTGTTGACAAAGCATATATGTTGAAATAAATGTAAAAGTAAACAAAGAAGAAAATGACAGTGTACAGGGCTAATTTTTTTTCTTATTGAAAGTATTTGCTGGTACTACTGGACACTTAATATATATGGAAAATTCTCATGTTCTGCACTAATAATGCGAAGCACAAAAATCACGTGTGTAATAGATATCTGTTCGTTAGATATTGGTGCAATTTTCATGGGTCCAGCATTTGTAGGATTTACACTATACCCAGCCTTAGTAGAACGTTTTCGTACAAATTATGTATTCAGTGGTGCTTTCGTGTTCGGCTGGGCATATTTCAAGCTCTTTTTCTTTGTCACAACCAAGCTGTTGAAGGGTCGTTAACTTTGTGCATAATTTCCATGATGGTTCTTGTGTTAAAATAATTTTTCTTTCGAGTCTTTCCTTATGTGGCAAGATGTTAGCGTTTCTCTCATTTCGGTTCATCTGGACACCAAACACCTCTTGCGAGATTTTTTTTTTAAAAAATAATTAATTAATTTTTTTTAAAATGGTGATAATTTTTCAGTTACAGACCTTTTCACTAGTTGATAGTAGAGGAGATGATTCAGATTCCTCTGTGGCATGTAGAAATACCGAATTTGCTGCAGAGAAAAGGAATATTTCTGCATCAGTGTCCACAGATTAGTGAAGAACTATCGTATTTGCTCCTTATCTGTTTTTCTCCTCTTCTCATTACGCTCGTAGATTCAGGTGCCCCAAGAAACATATGGTTATGTTGTTTCAGAAAGTCGTAGTAAAAAGCTTTCCCATCGCTCTGTTTTTCTTTGTTGAATTTGTGGTTAATTTCTAGTTCTTTAGTTAAGTCAAATGCTAGTTTCAGAAACTATTTCCGAGACAGTGACATAATCGATCACCTAGCAGTTTCACATGGAGTTTCAACTCTTCCTCATGCCTATCGGAAAAAGTGTTTTCGAGTTTACCTAACGTAGGTGAAACACGAAATTTCACCTGTTGATTTCGTTTTGAAATTCTGTCTTGCAAAGAACTTTTAGGGATACCAAATCTATTCGCACCTATTGTGACACTAACTTTTTGAATAAGAACACATTCAATGGATGCTTTCTTGTCATTATCTGTTCAAACCCCGCGAACTCCTTGCATTGTTTCAAATTTGGACATGTCAAAGTAGCCACTGTCACCTGCACCCAAGGAGGAAAGTTTACTTACACTCCATCTCATGGTATCATTAAAGAACTGCAGCCTTTTGTGCATTGGGCCGCGGTGGCTCAGTGGTAGAGCGTTCACCTCTGGTGCATGGGGTCCCGGGTTCAAACCCTGCTCCCGCCAAGTGAAGTTTGTGGTGGACAAACACCGTGTGCGTGGGTTTTCTCGGGGTTCTCCCGTTTCCTCCCACTTCCTTCATTCCACCATTTCATTCATTTCTCATAATCACCGTCTCCTTTAGCCTAACCGGCATAATCATGGGACGTAAAACTCAAAGATTTCATTTCATTTCCTTTTGTCCATTATTACCCGCCAATAACCCGTCTGTGGCTACCCGACACGTAGAATTCGAAAATAACATTTCTCGCACGCAAGCACAGTTAAATATGTAAGTGACTTTTCAATCGAGATTTATCCAAACTCCAATCATATGCTGACGCCAATTTGTATTTATCTACATTGATGAGAGAAATGTCCTTCAGAAAACTACCTCTGCCGAACAACAAGTGTGCAAAAGTACAAGGACACCATGACTTCCATACTTGTTAACAAACTACTTCTGCTTGCACGTGCACTAAAGAACAGTCCTTTAGCTTCAGCTCATACGGTTATTTCGGAACTAACATTGCTCGATGCTACCCGATGTCTGGGAATACCCTATTTTCCCTTATATGTTCTTACTTGGATAGCTGGTACTTGACAATAAAAGTTTTTTTTAAGTTGTTTCTTTTTTGTAGTAATCAAGATAGATTTTTTCAGAAAAAATCCAGATTATTATTTTCCTTTTTTAAAAAAATCAAGAAATAAATATGCGTATATATTTAGTATTGACACACTAGCGTATTTTGATGGTATTTTGACTCAGGATCAATCTCTCTCTCTCTACTAGCAGGGCTGATCTCAAGTAATGTGTCGCCGCGTGCAAAAGTATTATTTGCCACCCCTTTCTCTAGAAAGAGCACCACTATTTTAAGAACGCTACTTCATCATAATTTTAGTAGAGTTAATAGAATTTAGTAAATAATAATAATAATAATAATAATAATAATAATAATAATAATAGGCCTTTATATTGTAAGTGAAGGGTGAAGATCACGTCGCAGTGGATTTGGAAAATGCGCTTCCCAAATCTACAACTGACCTACTATGTCGCGTTGGTGCAATCGTAAACTAATGCAACGTAAACATGAATAATGAATATTATATACAAATAGACGGATCAGGTTAATCAAGGAGATGGGTAAAGATCGGCCTTTTTTCGCCTCTGATAGTCATAAAAAGTAAGTGTTCATAAAAGCAAGTACATTGTGTAAATATGAAGTTCAAGTATTAAACGTTACGTCTCTGTAAGATGCACATGAAATATACTGTACCAAGTCCCAAAGAACCCCAGAAACAAAACATGGTTATTGATATTATACACATTTATACATTTTATCGAACTTGCAACAATAATTTTTAGCATGAAACTCTTCATGAACCACACACTTCACGAATGCTTGTTGATAAGCTCACGAAACTCTAGCCTTCACAAAAAGAAGTATAATGGTCCATGAATTGCCTCATATAAAGTTGTTGTTGCAAATTCGGAAAAAAAAAAAAAAAAAAAAAAAGTCATGTGGCAGAATGTCAACAATTATGTTTTGTTTCCGGGGTTCTTTACGTGACTTGATACAATATTTTTCATATGCATCTTACATAGAGGTTACATTTAATGCTTAAACTTCGTATTCACACGATATACTGGCTTTTAGAAACACTTCTGCTTTTTATGACTATCATAGGCGTGAAAAGGCTGATCTTTACCCCACCTTCTTCTATTAATATAATGTCACGTTCCAACAAAGAATATTTAAGTTATTTGTTTTTCATATATATATATATATATATATATATATATATATATATATATATATATATATATATATATATATATATATATATATATATATTGTATACTTTACGCCAGCATTTTCCACTCCACCCCCCAAAACTTACCTCTCCAAGCAAATACAAATGTTGCACACATGGTAGAACCAGCCGGCTGTGTTTGCTAATAGGTAAAACAGTTGCTAACCAGCAGAATGCGCTGAGCTAGTAGGTATTCTCAGTAGCGAAATCTTTTATTGCAGCATATTGAATGTAGCTTTATATAAATACCAATACCTAAACTTGTATTGAAAATTAAAAAAAAAAAAAAGAAAGAAAAGAAAAGTAGATGAAATTATTATTACTGCTGTGTGATATTTATTTTATCGAAACCTAGATGCTCATCAGAAGTACCAAGAGAGATGGCAAAATGGGCTCACCCTTGTTCTTCCCTGTCGTATACTAGCGATCGATCGTGTTTGGTATTGATAAATGTTATTCAGTTTTGTTTCGTCATTGATTTTTCCCTGATAAATCAAGAACACTATGTATATCGTACGAGTTCAGCCGAACCCATCCACCTTGACCAAACTTCAAAAATCCATGAAGGACGATTTTTTCCGCAATAGGAAAACTTACACTTGACTCACTGTTGGTTGTCCCTCTTTGCCTTTCAATATTCTGAAAGAGAGAACACCTTGAGGTACGGTTGTCATGAGAGTGCATATTCTTCTTGCACTTTTTTTCTTAAGCCAATAGTTTCGAAAACGGGTGGACGAAGATTAACAGCTATTAACGTAGAGAGAACTTAGTTATCTGCAGTTTGCAGAAAATTGTACTGAAATTATTAAACATACAAGAAAGCTGTGTAATTTTATTAGCTTGTGCTATGCGGTTTTTTTCTTCTGCTTTTTATTAAATTATTTTATTAAACATTCAATTTAATGAATATAAATACAGATGAATGTTCAATTATGTTTGTACGTACATAATAAAAAGTCAAGTTTCTTTAGTGCTTGAAATGAGTATAGATTCGCTTTATAGAAGCAGTGATAATCGTTTTCGTATCCGCAAGTTAATTATTATCTAGGTATTCGCTTTTATTGCCAAATTGCGACAGAGAAGGAAGTTTATCATAGTGACTTCAATTCCATCTACAAGTAATGAGACCCTGACCCAAATTTGATCTTACACTTTAGTCTTTGACCTATATAATTGTATAAAATGTTCTGTAAAATAGGAGGGATCTGTGGATCGTATGACTTAAGTGTCACCTTTTCTCCAATTTTTAAACCTTTTTCCATATAAAATTATGGAACTTTATCTAATAGCCCATACCATAATGAAAATTATTTTGCCAAACCGATATTTAGAAATACTTATGAAAATGCTATATTACGTAATATATTCATGAAAATACTATATTACGTAATATATTCATAGACTTGATTACATTTCTACAACTTTACATATCAACTTTGCATCATTATAATTTACGTCTGATAATCGATTATTTTGTTTTTTAAATTTGACGGAAGCGAGTGTCGTACGTAAGAACTTTGTGCGCTTTCCTTTTCTCGAAGATGACAATAGTGTAAAATGAGTAAATTTCCGCAGCGATGGTGTTTCTGGTATAGATAGATCAGGGTGTCTGTCGGTCACGAAAGTCACGAAATTTAGCTTTTGGTTCACGATTATTATTTTTCTTTTTAAATCTACAAATATAAGTACAGACTGGGAAATTCTGTTCTATAAAACGTCAAAATTCACCACCAAAAATGTATGGTCGGCTTTAGACGCTACTAAATCGCAAGCAAAGTATGCTTCTATCGCATGCATGAAAGTGTGGTCTAATTCGCACGCAAATTCACTCTTGAGAATGTTACGAAATTGTATGGTTTAGTAAATAAAAGGTCACGAAAAAGCCATGAAATTTCATTTTGGAATTTTAATAGACACCCTGTAGATGGTTTAGCAGCAATCGCGACTTTAGATTGATCATGTCTGAGAGTAGTGATCGAAAAGCTGTCTCATATAAGTAACATTAGCGCAGAGCGAGTGAAAGATGGTTTAAGCACATTGAGTAAACTTTGTACGATGATAATCTTGTGCTGTAGATGATTTTGAATGATTATATCCATGAGTAGTAGTAGCCAATTAGCACATGGTCTTTCTTAATGATTTCAGGTTAGATCATCTACGTTATTGCATGGTGAATGTTTTGAAATCTCATTGCATTTTATTTGTGTATGCATCCAAAATTGAACGTACAGAAATATTTTATTAAAATATGTTGGTTCATTTTGAGTTTTTTTGTTTCTTTCAACACCGAGACTGTTTGACTTTACCCTTTTCGGACTGTCGGTACT
Source organism: Thermobia domestica (assembly GCF_964235325.1). NCBI lineage: Eukaryota > Metazoa > Arthropoda > Insecta > Zygentoma > Lepismatidae > Thermobia > Thermobia domestica. The sequence continues at coordinate 121,750,704 of NC_137455.1, forward strand.
TTTAAATCCCATTTTCTTTGCTCATGCATTACTACTTCTGTGTGCGTTATAATGTCGTAGCCTATCCACCGGACGGGACTCCTGAGTCCCCTTTTCCCTCAACATTGTTGAGCAACAATAGAAGCAAAATTTATTTTTTTATAGTTTAATGTACTATCAATTTACTGTAATTGACTTATCATACCAAATTATGTAAGAAAAATATATTTCAGTCGGAAAAGTGTTAATGTAGGATTCCAACCAGCTGGTTCCTTACGGGGAATTCTGTGTCTTGCATCTAAGACGTACGCTAACCATATAACTACGACCATGAAGTAGCACAAATTGAAATGTATTTCATTATGTGCAGTAAGCTTGGGAAGATGGTTAAGTAGAAAGGAAATTTCGAAGGTAAGAAAGCGAAACACCATAGTTCAACTTCGGGAAAATTCTTTTCTTAGGGGTATTTGCGAAAGGGTTATTTGCGTCCCGTTTGTTTATATATATATATAATATTTGGGTTTGGTCGCTTGGCTCAATTTGGTATCTTAAGTGCCTTTTCGAATTGTTAGTCCTCAATTCGAGAAAACACAACAGCTATGCCATTCCATTTTTTTTCTCCTAAATTCACTTGAGTTTATGTAACCCTTTCTTGTGGGCTTACAAATATTCTGCAGCCATCGGGCTCATGGGGTTGATCTGCAGATAAAGATGTGAGACAGTGATTTCTTATTCAGAAAAGGTCAATACCTGGGTTGATACTGGCGTGTAATAACAGGTGAAATCCTAAATATCTAAAGAAATATACTTTGAAGAAGGAAAATGAAAGTGGAATAATTAAGTTTGCAGTCCGTAAGGCATTTTTTTCTTTTCCTTCTATATTTTTAGCAAACTGATATAGAAACGCTGTCTATGTGCAAGCCTTTTGTTCCTTTCCGTACCAGATATTCTTTTCACAGTTGCTCTGGTGGCATTTCTTCGTGAAAAGTAAACTTGAATAAATAAGCCGCGTAGATATTACAGATGTTCGTACAGAAAAAGAAAACTTTGTTTTGTAGAACACAAGACAGTGATTGGTAGAATGTCGGAATGTAAAAGTGGATAAGCATTGGCGTTCGTATTTCTTATAAAACATGTTGTCAAGTTCCAAGGTTGTTTCCAAGGCTAAAGCAGTTTCCTGTTTGTTCCCGAGACTCAGCATACTTACTGTGAAACAAGTTCACTATGAATCGATTTGCTTGGAAGCAAGACGTCGTTGGGAATTTTACATGACATTTATTTGCCCTCAAAAGATGATCAGGTCAGTAAGTCAACGGGCTTGTTCAGTTGACTTGTAAATTTGAGGACTTATACAGTACGCGCTCAATTTCCATATTCAAAGTTGACTGCCTGCAGATGTCACTTTGAGCCAAGGAGCTTGTTGAAATTATATATGATCAAGGTCAGGCAGTTCATAAGTGAAGTAAAGCATTTTATTGATTAGTTATTTGATTGTCCGGCTGTCTTTACTCAGTCTTATGAGAGTAAAGTCATAAATACATATATGATTTATGCTGTAAGTAAAAGGGGACATGGACTAGTTGTCACAGCTACTTAATTGAAATAAAAACATTAGGGTGCACGTACTAGTCTTAGGGGCTACTTACAGAGGTGTCATTCAGGCCTCAAGAAGTATATTTTTTTGTAAGCTTTTATATATATATATATATATATATATATATATATATATATATATATATATATATATATATATATATATATATTATATATATATATATATATATATAATTTATTTAACAATCACCAGATACAGCTCAGAGGCCATTTTACACTGGATATCCAACAACAACAACAACAAAGGAAAAGATTTGGGAAGGTATCGGCCAGGGCCTGTTTTAGTAGGTACCACCCCGGCATTTGCCTGGTAGGACAGGGAAACCCTGGAAAACCACAGTCAGGATGGTCGGCAGCGGGATTCGAACCCACGACCTCCCGAATGCGAAGCCAACGCTCTACCACTTGAGCTACTTCGCTCGGTGCGTGTGTGTGTGTGTGTGTGTGAGAGAGAGAGAGAGAGAGAGAGAGAAAGAGGACTATTAGCTAGCAGTTATCACCTCAAGACGCCAGAAGTTCATTATTGTAGAAGCAGAAACGTGTTACTAGTTCCAGTTTTGTATTACAGAAGTCTATAAATTAGCTGGGGGAAAAGTCTTAAATATCCAGGTGCTTTTTTTTTTTTAATCCTATCAATTTCAGTTATTTAATATATATTTGCTCGTGTAATCCAGTTCTCCTGGAGGCGAAATATTGTGGCTTACAGCCTGTAGTATGACGGTCTTGTCTTATAGTATGTACTCACCAACTTCACCGGATACAAACCCCGGTTGTATATTAATGGTGTACAAAAATTTTTTTTATGATGGTTTGCATCTGTCTAGTAGCAGTGTTTCCAGCCAAAAAAAAAAAATAATTCATGTTACTAGTATGGAAGATCCGGGTTCCATTCCCACCAGGAGCTCATGTGGTTCGGAATCCACGTTAATCAGTAGGTCCCGTCTCATATAGATAGCCTTGCACTCAAAATCAAAGGGACGTTACACTCAAAATCAACTCATGTTAGTGGTAGGTCCCGTCGTCCGTCAAGACACCAAATACAAAATCTTAAACTAATTGAGACTGTCTGGAAATCTAACTCTCACTGACAATTTTGCCACTAAGGTGCCTGTTTGTTTGCTCAATTTCGATAAATTGTGTTAATTTTCTCGGAGAACCTTCAGTATGAAAAATATTGAGATCGTGGATGTCTTCAAAGATATTAGTAGAGACATGCGAAACCATATTAAACATACCACTGATGACGCTGGCTCTTGTTCGTTGGAGAACAATTTCCCATATTCCCCATAATTACTAGTTAAATAGGCACGTGTGTAATGATGAGAAACGGTAATTGTAACAAATATAAAGCGGTTAAAAATAAAGGAACAAAGATTTGTAAGGAGTTATATAATGAACAATCCAATAAAATCTAGAATGATTTATTTGAAACAAATCATGTCAAGCTGAACCTACAAACATACATATATACACACACACACACACACACACACATATATATATATATATATATATATATATATATATATATATATATATATATATATATATATATATATATATATATATATATAAATAGAATTGCTTTTATTCCATTAAAATTTCAAGTCTGAAAAATGAGATGCTAGGAGAAACAACAAAGCTCTTGAGTAAACCCAAGGACGTAATGATGTGTAGGTTTGTTTTGTGGGAGCTCTCCAGCTTCCCACCATTACCTAACTACAATAGATCTTCCATAATTCACTTGAATTTATCATCCAGCAACTTTATTCATCGGGCGATTAGCTGACCAAAGAGCAGGGTCAATCTGATTGGGTAAATAAGTTGTAGAAAATGATAGTTTTTCGTGAAAATACTGTCAACTAAGTATTGTTTTATTAAGAACAAACATTATAAACTGGCCACGTAACAATTTTAAAATGACGCGTTTTGTTCGTTTTCGTCGACTTTCAGCTAATGAATTATAGCTAGGGATGGACACTAGTCAAATCAAAGGTAATTTTCTCGAGTCGAGTTTGATGAATGGCTCGCTCGTTCAGCTCGTTTTAGCTCGTTTTGAAATTATGGCCTGATTACATTGGAATGCAAAAGTCATAAGAAAGGTAAGCAGTAATGTTTAATACTTTTAGTGTTGCTCACAAGTTGAAATACTGTTCGCATCTCATCCCCTCTCAATAACGAGACAAGAGATTTTTATAAAGAGCTTAGTTCGGCTTCGCTCAACTGAGCCGGCTTGGTTGGGCTGAGCCATCTGCTCGGTTCGGCTCGTTAGTGAATGAGCTCTGAGCCGAGCTGCTCAAACTGTTAACAACCCTAAACCCGGGAAGAACAGATTTGAACATGTTTGACCGGCGATCTATAATTTTTTAACGATTTTTGGCTCGAGCCCGAGTACTTCCTCCTCCAGAACCTCGTGAACGATGCCCTTGCTTCCTAGACCACGACTACCGAGGTAGGCAGGCAATTAGTTTTTAGTATTCAGATACAAACCGCCTACTTTCATGTTTATACACGATGTTAATAATAATAATAATAATAATTAGTAGTAGTAGTAGTAATAGTACCATTGATAATAATTATATTGTCTATACTTTATACAGGATACTTGAAGAAAGTACTTGAAACTACACAGAGGACTTGGCTCGACCCGAATTCAAGTTGTTTCGAGTCGAATTGGAGGAAATTTTTTGAGTCGAGTTCTCGAGTCGGCTCAAAGATGTCTGTTTCGAGTCGGATCGAGTTTCAAAGAAAACTCGCTCGAACTTGCTCGTACCTAACCCTAATTGTAGCTCAAAGACTATTTGCCTGATTGGTAAGGTTAAGACCTTGTTTTTTAGAAGGAGAACGTGCGAATTCTATGGCATAAGTTCGAGTGTAGTGTTGCCAAAGATTGCCAAGGGAGGGAAATTTAGCGGTGAAAATTCACAAAAAAAAAAAAATCCCTAACAAAATTTTAAGATTCTTTTATAGCTGACATTACTGTTGCCCACATGATAATAATAATATTATTATTATTAATAATAATAATAATAATAATAATAATAATAATAGAAATAATAAAGAATTTTATTGTTAAGCCATACATAGCAATAGACAACGTTAAAATATGATACAATATCGATACGTAACTATAAATAAATAATGATCTATAATTAAATTAATAATGAAATGACATTACAAAATAAATGACAATAACAATAAGTATTTTAAATACTAGCTCAACACGAGATTAGAAAATACGTTACACTTCTAATGAAGAATTAAAATGCTCCTGTAAAGAATAAAAGGGCATTGCAACTAACCAATTGTATAACTTAGTTTTAAATCTATCTACAGATGGTGATCAGAAAAATGGAAACACCTGAACGAAATTGCTACTTACCAGATTAATATGGTGTCGGGCCACCTTTCGCCTTCAGAACAGCCTTGATGCGACATGGGATGGAGGCATAGAGGTTGTGAATGGTAGCAAGTGGAATTTTACACTATTCCTCGTGCAGGGCATCGGCCAGTTCTGTGAGAGAGGATGGAGGCGGAAGTCGTCGCCGGAGTCGTGTTTCCAAGACGGACCACAGATGTTCAATTGTGTTGAGATCTGGGGATTGGGCGGGCCATGGGAGGTGTTGAACTTCATCCCGATGTTCCTCAAACCACGCTTCAACAACGCCATGTGTGAATGGGTGCATTATCATCCTGGAAGATGGCGTCATTGTCCGGGAACAACATCCGGACCATAGGATGCAAGTAGTCTCCCAAAATTGCGACATAATCGTTGGCAGTGATTCGTCCGCTAAGTGACCACAGGACCCAATGAAAACCATGATATTGCGGCCCACAGCATCACCGAGCCGCCGCCATGTTTCACAGTTGGGCGGAGACACTGCAGATCACAAGCTTCTGTGGGCGTTCTCCACACATAAACACGACCCATGGTTGGGAATAGGGTGAAGGATGGCTCGTCTGACCATATCACACGTTTCCAGTCCTCAACGGTCCAAGTTGCATGGTCGCGGCACCATTTGCCGCGTGCGAAAGCGTTATGGTCCCTGATGAGCGGTTTGGCCCGTCCAACACGACCCCGTAAGTTCATGTCATGTAATTCGCCGCGGATTGTGATTGTCGAAACAGGGTGGGGGAAGTGCTGATTGAGTTCCTGCGTCACTTGCTCCGCAGTCGCATGACAGTTCTCCGTGACAATGCGCTTTAATACTCGGCGTGACCTGTCACTCATGATTTTCTTCCGCTTACTGTTCCGCTTCCCCGATGTGGTTTTCCCGTGTTTTGTTAGGCCGTCATCACCTTCGACACTGTCCCACGCGACACAGCGAACACAGTAGCCACTGCCGTCACACTCACTCCACATATCCGGTCACCAACAATTTGCCCTCTTTGAAAATCTGAGAGGTCTCCCATTTTACACTACCTCCGTCTGCTGCAGCCACTGGACACTGCCGTTCCACTGCGCCTGACGTAGTATGGAGACCGACCTAACACACCACTACCAGCGGTCCATCGCTGCGGGCGCCACGACACCACTGCCAACCCATACATCTGACGTGTTGCCAACTACAGGTGTTTCCATTTTTCTGATCACCATCTGTATATGTTCATCTTTTAGTGTTGCAGGCAACTTGTTATACAGTTTTATTCCAAGTTTCTCATAACTATTTAACGATTTGGACAGTCGTTGATATGGGAGATTTATGAATTTACTGCTTCTAGTATTATACGAATTGATGTCTTGCCTGAGTTGTAAATTTTGGTGATTACTTTTTATATAGAGGAGTACTGTGTAAATGTATAGATTGATTATTGTCATAATTTTAAGATTGATAAAGAAAGGTCTGCAATGAGCTAATTTGTCTGCGTTTGAAATAATTCTGATGGCCTTTTTCTGTATTAAAAAAATGCTATTTACATAATAATGTTACCCCAAAATAATATACCATACAAAATTATACTCTGAAAAAAAAAAAAAGCAAAGTAAGCTGATCTGACATAGTTATCAGGAACATGATTTTTTAGTTGTTTTAGCAGATATATTACTCTTGAGAGTCTCCCAGAAATGTAATTAATATGCTGTTCCCACGATAACTTGTTATCAATATAAATACCTAGAAACTTCACACATGTTGAATTATTCGCAACGGAAACTTCTTTTAGACTAAAAGTCATATGATGAGTTTTATTCTCGTTAAGTAAAAAACCATTAGCCTTAAACCAAATCACAATCTGATCCCATGTATTTTCAGTTATAGCATTAAGTGTACTAAGATCAGGACTAGTATTTAGGAAGGTCGTATCGTCAGCATATAATATAGAGTAAGCAGATAAAAAGTAAGGTAGATTATTTATCATTATTAGAAATAAAAGTGGCCTAAGTACTGAACCTTGGGGTACTCTGTACGTAACTGATGTAATACCAGATTTATTGTTATTTACAAAAATAATTTGTTTACGGTTTTCAAAGTAAGATTTGAATAACCTAAAACTTAAACCCTTGATACCGTAGTCCGCTAATTATTTAAGGAGAACTAGCTGAACCTGCGCTCTCTACACAGCGCATCATTCGCATATGAACATAAATCTCCTTCTCATTCCTCACAACATATGTACATGTCCCTTTACTGACACAAGTGAAAGAAGACTTGATAAAAATTCGGCAAGGGGTAACATAAAGGGGAGATTTTTTCGATTATTTTTTCTCAATATCTCGCACCGTTTGCAAGATTCGAGCCTACTTCCGGTTGGAGTTTCTAATTCATGTATAACCAGTGTTTTCTTTCTTCTTGCATGCAGTATGTAGTAAGCAAATACATTACATATACAATTAATTATAATGTCAGTTATGGTGTTCATTGGGCAAAACACTCAAAAAATAAAGATTTATCTTAGACTCGAGAAATGGTTATCCTTCCTTTTTTTACTATTATTTGGCCATGCAACAAACGCCTGATACATATACAACCCCAATATACAACAATGTGGTGTTGGAATGTATGACGCATAGGATATGATGCTTTAGTTTTTTTTTGTTTTTTTTTTAATTTCAACGCTTCCAGTGTACCCTTAAAAATGTAATAAAGAAATAATGGTCATGCTTTTTAAATATTCAGTTAGAACTGCACAATCTACGCAAAATTTGCAATCGATCAGTGAAAACTGCATCTTTCTAGAGCCTGTAGTTTCCGAGATCTCATTGTCGATAGGATTTGCCACAAACATATAAATTTCCAGAAACATATAGTTTAAAAGAACTCCAAAGATGGCAGCACAGTTAATTTGCATTGATTTTGGAGAAGGCTTAGAAAAATACAAAGGCTTTGAACAATAATTTTATATCATAAATTTTGTGAAAAAGATACAGTTAACTAATTTAGACTATTTAAAGTACAAATACTTAAAATGTTTGTCTCTGTTAAACGTGAAATCACACACAACCGTAAATGAAAGATTTGAAAGCTTAAGTTATAAGTTGGAGCTCAGGCGCTTTTAATTGCTATTGTAGCATTTTAATAGATAGTGTGTTCAGCACAATCAAAGGCTTTGTTTAAATCACAAAATGTTGCCTGAACAAAATCCTTGTTTTCAAAGCCTCTAATAACCTTCTTTACTAACGAATCGATCGCTCCAACAGTAGATCTACCCTTTACAAAACCAAACTGTGAATCACTAATTACGTTATGCTTATCAAGATTGCATATGTATGAGATTTTCAGAATTTTTGAGAAGACTGGTACCAGAGAAATTGGTCGATAACTAGATGCACAATTTTCGGGCCCCTTTTAAAAGACAGGCACAACTGTGATAATTTTAAAACTTCGGTGAAGATTCCCTGTGTTACATGGGTCCAAGTAATCTCAAAAAATCTTTGGTCTTGTCCACAACGCACAGTGAAAGCGTGAAGGCGGTGGTTGCCATACAAAGATTGAAAGAGAAATTCTCTTACATCGGACACGCGAAATATTTAGATTTTTTTTTTTTCGCTTAGAAACCAAAAGTTATGTAGGTGCGGCAACTTTCCTAATTATCCCATTGAAACTTCTAGTGGTACATTGTATCGGTCAAAGACGAGGCTTTGAGATGTTGGTACGATAGAGGAATAAATGGGATTTTTCCGAATTTTCATGACTGGAAACACTGCCACTAAATAGACCCAAACCATCTTAAAATAAACTTTGCTGCACCACTAATGTATCTTAAAAGTATCATGTTGATATTGTCGATAAACCAAACATTATTTTAAAAAAATCCACCTAAACAAAAATCACAATAGTGATTCCTTTCTTTCCTTTTAGAGAATAAGGTCTACTGTAAACTTCAAACTGTACTTCTTCTATTATCCAATTGAAACGTCCTATGGTGCGTTGCGTAGGCCAAAGATGAGACTTTCAGATGCTGGTAGATTTGTTCCAAAGTAGCCAAAAAGAGGGAAATTATAGAGAGAAAATAGGATTTTTCCGTTTGTTTTTTTCACCAAAAATCGTGAATTACTTTTTGGCTGGAAACACTGCTAATACTTGACAGATGCAGACAATCATAAAATAAACTTTTGTACACCACTAATATATTCTACAAGTATCATGTCGATATATAACAAACTAAGCGTGTAATAAAAATATATATCTCATTATACAAGCACTTCCTATTCGGCATGTTCATTTCTTGAATTTTAATTTAAAAATATCATTTCAGAAACTATGTATCACATTTTTATCACTCATACATCATTTTTAAAGAAAATATGCTTTCTGCTGCTGGTACGTTTGTTCCAATGTAGTCAACAAGAGGGAAATTATAGAGGGGAAAATGGAATTTTTTTCCAAATTTTTCATCTAATATCGGGAATTAAAATTTTCTGTCGCTGGAAACACTACTACTAGACAGATTCAAACCATCTTTAATTTTGGTACACCACTAATATATCCCAGAAGGATCATATCAATATCTAAGAAACGAAGCTTATAATTAAATGTATTATTGTAAACAGAAAAGTAATGAAATCAAGGATTAGAACCTAAATTTGAATTTTTCGGTAGCCTATAATCATCTAATTGTAACAGTCTGTACTTGCTTTTGTTAAGTAAAGACTGGTGTTCAATAGGGTGGGCCGAATTTCAACTTTTTTCGAAAATCGATTCGGCAAAGCGATTAAAGGGTGTCTTTTAGTGGGCAAAGTGTGCCAGATGTTTCAGAATTTTTAGTCAACGCCTTCATGTGCCGCATCGAGGTTTTATGAAAAATGTATGCAACCCGCATTACACGATACAATATTTCATGTTTTGGCTGTGTAAAACTCATATATTCTCTTTTTTTAGATTCAGCCTTAAGGGCACCTTGAACTATACCTAATCACCTTCCCAAAGCTCACTTAGTTCTTCGCAGTGCAGTTATTCGCTTAAATTGACCAAATTTCAACGGTAGGGGCAAGAAGATGTGTGTGTGTGTAAACATGAGAAAATTCTATATTTGTAGCATTTCTGTTACCAAAACAAGATAACTTGCATTTAGACGTAAGAATTACAGGGTTATTATAAATGATTGGAGCGATTTCACACCTGTATAATAGCAGGAAACCCATGCATACAGTCTTTATCCACCAGGAAGTCCACACGGCGCGAGCTGGGATCGAACCAGGGACCCCAAGCACCAGAGGTGAACGCTCTACCACTAAGCCACCGCGCACCCTCTCATGGGAGAAATCTGAATTACATCTGCAACAAACAAAACATTTTAAGTTTTTCTACGTTACTGTTTTGTTACAATATCTAAATTACTAGAGCTACAGTGAATTTATGAAATCGCTATAATCATTTCAACTCTGTTCAAAGTATGTCGCAGATGTTGAGAGAAACATACTAAAAAGAAAATGTCTTATCACAATTACATACAAAGACTTCTATTTGTATTTTTTTCATTTTTTTTAAATCAACCTTCTCTATTGTGATGTTTGTAACACAGAAAAATAGAATTGGAAAATAGCTGTACTAAAGGTTCTTCAATTGAATTTCAATAGGAAGCCGTTCAAATATATCTTCCAGTAGTTTGCTTTTGTTACAGTCTACCTGCCTGATATATGTACAAAAGATGTTTTGAATTCAAGTCATTATAACGTTTTGTATGTTTTCTTTTTGAAAGACCTTTGAAATATTGTTTGATTTGCAAAATGTTAGTTGTACGTCCTTGTATTTGTAGCTCTTCATCAGTGTAAACACGAACATTATATATATATATATATATATATATATATATATATATATATATGCGTTTTTATTTAAGCGATATCACATCATTGTTTGTTACATAAAATACGATACAGATGAAAAGTTTTTTCCTAACATCCGACGCAGTATGATCATAGTTTATTATTGAAGTTACCTATATCTAGACGCAGTTACGAAGAAGAGGCCTTATCAAAGTATAAAACAACTCTCCCATGCGAGAGAAAAGTTTTAAAATTTCCATGTTGCCCACCAACCGATGGTTGAGGAGAACAAGAAGAAAAAGACCTATTTTTGCAACAGAGAATAGTATATTACTGTATTTTCTTAATGTCATAGCGATTCTCCTTCTATCTCACATATATCTAAAGTTCCGGTATGCGTCTTCGGCGCGGAAGACACGGGTTTGATTCCAGGTAAGAGCTCATGTGGTTCGGATCCCGTGTTAAGCTATAAGTTCACATCTTGTGTAAGCCCACTGCTGAAAGGGACGTTAAACTCAATTCAACCAACCTCTAGGTGTCTGTTAGGTTCTGATGAACACAATATACTGCAGACTACAAACCATATTCCTTGAGGCTGACGGTTAACGACTGTGAAATCATACGTAGGTCTACTTCGACATTTCCTTGCATCTGTGAATAAAACATCTTGGTGAGCTTTCTTATCAAAAGCTAGATCACTAACAAAAATATGAGACATGTGCAATACTCTCTTCTGACTATTTATATTTTCAGAGTTGTTTCATAGTGTCGGCCCAGAAATATACTGGGTGTTCCGTTCAAATATCTGTAATTTCAATTAATCGTAGAAAAGAGAGCATGAATGATAAGGCAGTGATATCTCAAGAATTTCAAGAAAAACTTATTGATTTTATTTTCTACACATTAATACATCTTGACATGTGTTCCATTGATAGCACGAAAAATATAATATAGTCTGTATTCAGCTTCTTACCATGTTTTCTCCAACATGTAAGCCTACTTTGTCATTGTTGCACGGATTCGGATTCGTAACTGTGGGATGTTATTCACTAGAGTCTTCCGTACGCTACTACATCACTATTGTGCTGCCAAAATGTCTTGAGTCGCGGCAAAAATGCGAACTAAAGCTCACACCCTCACACACCCACGCGTTGAGCCAATAAGGGTTCAGCTGTTGCTAAGGGAGAGAAAGCGAGTGGAATTCTTTCAGCCGATAGCAGCGCTTGCAACGAAAGACTAGGGATCAAGTCAATGTGGTATATTTATACCTGCGCACATTTTTGAGCAGTTTCCATTTTTATTTGTGTCATTGGCGCTGCGTAGTGAGCAAACGGACAACTTCAAGTCATGAAGATCTGGCCTTTTGTTTGGTGTTACAGTTATTTCACAATTCTTCATACTTCGTTCACAGGAATTAATTGAAATTAGGGAGATTTAAATGGAACACGCTATATGTTCGTTTTGTTGAAAAATCGAACTGGATCAGAGTACCATTTGACTTCGATATGAATTAGAAAATTAATATTTATGTGGAATTAGGTTATTTTGTTTTTGTCTTAAACATGAAGGTTCTCTTCATAGGCTGCGTAAATTCCAGTTATCCGTTTCATGACGTCACTACTGATTGAGCCATTCATTACAGCTCCGTATGGACACATTTAAACTTAGCTACCATCTTAGACAATCTGTAGAATGACAGAATTATTATTTTTTAAGAGTAAAATTGTCAGTACTTTTTCTCTAGTTTTTTGTATTATACTTAATTATGTTATATAAAAAATAGATTATTTGTATTACTGTACAACAACAAATAATAAGCCTAATATTTTCCTTCGCTGCCGACAGTGTGACTCAAAACTTATAAAATGATAAGATGACGTTATTTAATTGGGATCCTTAAAATGAACTAGTCGGACATTAGTTTTAAGCTATCTTATATTTCTCGGTGTATGCAGGTAAGAATAGTCCTTTACAGTAGCAGAACAACATTACCTAACAGTTAATTGGAGGTCATATTTCTAGAGTTAAGCTAAAGAAAAGAAGACGTAAAATCTCATAATTTCTTCATACGTAATTTTAAACGTTTTGATTGCTAAATTTCGTCACATACTTGTGACATATCTTGAGGCATGTCAATATTAGCAGTTCTTGAGAAGAAAGATTTCAATAGTTACCAAAGGCCTCTCTGTTGGTCTACTTTTTTTATTATTATTATTATTATTAGTAGTAGTAGTAGTAGTAGCAGCTACTGCGCGTTTTGATGCTTGTAGTGCCAATGATTTCTGGTGGTTCGGGTTCCACCTTAAACTGTAGGTCCGCGTCTTATATAACTTAGGTGCCGAAAAAAAACGTTAAATTTCAACAAACAACAATTAGTGTGCTCCTTGTGGGTATATGGTTAGCGTACGTGTCTTTGGGGTGGCAGACCGGGATTCGATTCCAACTGGGAGCTAATGTAGCTCGGACCCCACATTAAGCCGTAGATCCGCCTCACATGTAATCTCAGTGCTAAATAGATCGCTAAACTTAAATTCAAGTTAAAAATACAACCAACAATTAGTGAAGCTATACTTTGGTAGCCGTGCCAAGAAAGAAAAAAATAAGTAAATGCACTGAATTTAATGATATTAGACACTGCAAGGTGCAGACTCTCCAGCAATTTAAAGTTAGTTCTGAACAATCTCTGTATACCCTCGAAGATCAAATCGCGAACCCCATAGGAGTGCTATTGCTTTAAATACTAGAATTTTTAAACTATAAATTAAAAAAAAAAAAAAGTTTTCTTGGATATTCGCATTATACCAGCATAATTGAAATAAATAAATATCCTTTAGCATCATAACAAAGTTTCTTTAAAATGTATTGCTATATTATTGTAAGTGGTAAATAGGGAGGAGAAACATTACAACTGGAAACATTACAACTGTCCCAAAGATGGATTTATGTTTCTTCCCTTTTCAGCAGGGGCGTCATTTCGTGCATAACTTGCTGTGAATCTAATATATAAATTGGAATGTAGTAACTTCATGCTATATTTCGAGTAGATCCTAAAGGCACGATAAGCAGACATTTGTTATACAGTGTACAGTATAATGAAATAGCCTTTCATGTTTTGTGGTTTGTCACAAAGAATCAAGACATGTGATTGTGAAATACTCTGTTTTTTTGTAGTAGTAGGAGTAGTAGTCGCTCAATGTCGATGGGAAGATAAATGGATTCGAATAGGTCTCTGCGGTATATTTGGTAGCATAAATCGAATAATAGATTGGTTGAAGTTGTACAAGTTTATTTTATTTCCCCTTTCACGAAACATTGAAGGACCCACCTCATAAATAAAAGAATCTTCTGCCTAATTCCACTCTTGTATAAATGCCAAGTTAAAAATAAGGAGGAGTTAAGAAATCTCATAATAAACTCAAGGATTGTAGTATACCTTACTTATGCCTGTTTACATATTCTTTTGTTATTGAATGAATAAATAGATGTTTTCTGAGCCAACAGCTTTCACACCATTTCCCAGAGTAACGAAAAATAGGTTTTGAGAGTAGAGCGACTGAGACCCATAAAATTTCAATTTTAATGTGTACTCAGTGGTCTTCAAGATCTAACGTTGAATTCGTATAGGTGTCTTCAGGAAACTTTGCTGATTGCACAGTGTATACCATAAGTGCATTGTCATATTTTGCGTTTTCTTTTACCTTAATTTCGTTCCTTAATTGACGTAATCGAATCGTTTCTTCTTTTAATGTACAATCCGCGGCAAAAAACCTGCAACATGAGCATATAAGTTTATTGTGAAATGACGAAGTCTTTTGCTCCAAAATAAGTGTGCACGGGAGGAGGCCGAGGTTTATCCTGGCGTGATTCGTTCCACTTGGACGTTATGTTCATTCCCTGTGCTATTAGGCGTAGTTTCACAATAAACTTACATCCTCATGTTGCAGGTTTTTTGCCGCGCATTGTACAAAGAATGTTACGGGTAGTATTTTACAGAAATCGATCTTTCAGTCCAGAGTTACAGGCAAAAGAAAAGTTGTAGATGTTGTATTTAAGAGCTTGATTATGCACACACACACACATAATAATAATAATAATAATAATAATAATAATAATAATAATAATAATAATAATGTACTCTGGTAAAGGCAGTAAAAGAGATCACACGAAACTTATTTGTCTGTAGTATAGATACCCACCGTTTAGACCTTAACGGACGGACTCTCAATTAACTAACTCGGTCAGAACGATCACTCTAGCTAGAATTGAAAAAGAAACTCAAAATTTTGTTAGCATACATGAGATATAGTCATCCTGAAAGTCTCCATTATCCGTTAAGACGTAGACGAACTGACTCCATTTACAAACTCAGCCGATTTAATTACTCTAACTATATATTGCAAAACATAATTAAAAAATTCCTAACATATGTGGCGCACGTAAAACGTAGGTTAAATGGTAAATCCTGTGGTTTTTAAAGTACGACTATATGTAACATCCTACAGCAAATAATCTTTTCGTATTAATGTTCCGACTTTCCTTATGAAAGAAAGAACTGTATATAGGTGGTAGGGATCTCACATACAGATAGACGTATATAACTTACAGCTAACGATGTAACATATGTATACGTATGTAATATACGGAAGACTGTTAGATGTCAGACATCGTGCAGCGGCATGATGTAACATCTAAGTGGGGAAAAAGGCAGTACGTATGTAGCATATGGATAATATATGCTCTGTACAAATTTCCGTAGTAAACACATAGGTTTCGTATATTTGTACAATATACATATCTCTATCTGCATAACGGATTTTTCTGTGTAGAGGTCGTCGCCGTTACCAGTTAAAATGTTAACGAGTTGACTTCATCAATGAATTCAGCCGAGATAATCGGATTTAGCTAATATTGCCAAAAAAAAAAAAAAAAAAAAATCCCTTACATGTACAATGCTGGAAATTGGTATAAAGGCAGAGAGACATTTGAAAATAGAAGAAGGCAAGAATGCCGAGGATGGATAAAGGTGATCTATTTACAAAGTAACATTATATACTGTACAAAATCAAAGGCATATCGTTTGCTAATACGTCATTGGCACGTGTAGTATACACAAAATTATAAATTAGACGATTTTCGGGTGGAAATTAGTATAAAGGCACCCAGTGTCTTTGACAAAAATGAAAGTATAATTTAAAGTGCACAATGGAAAATGAGTGTTCAGTACTTGATTGCCCCTCCCTTCTTCTGAATGAATTGGAATAATGCGCTTCGGCATTGTTTTTATGAGATTTGTTAGTTGCTGTTGAGGAATCGCTGACCACTCTTCTCGTATCGCGTTTTTCAACCCAGCAATGGACCCAAATTGCCGTCCATTGCGATAAACATTGCGCGCAAGGATGCCCCATAGGTTTTCTATCGGGTTAAGATCAGGGCTTCTCGCTGGCCACTCCATGACCTTAATGCCTTTGTTTTGAAACCACTGTAGAGTTGCTGCTTCCCTGTGGATAGCAGCGTTATCCTGCTGGAAAATCGGGTTTTGATCGTCCAACTCCTCATACATCCGCAGCAATTCTATTTCTAACATCTCTGTGTACGTCGATGAATTCATCTTGGTGTTGAGCCATGCAATGTTGGTTGTACCTTTAACACAAAACGCTGCCCAAATCATAACACTTCCTCCACCAAAATTTCTGCTCATTTGCACTTGCTCTTTTTCCCTAAGGTCATGCCAATAGTATTGAAAACCATCCGGACCATCTAAATTGAACTTCTTCTCATCACTAAACACAACGTGATTCCATTCGGATGTCCACGACATATGTGTTTGCGCAAACTGGAGTCGCGCCTGCTTGTGCGTCGCACTTAAGGGTGGTTTACACTTCCGTTTCTTGAATGTAAAATGTGGATCTTGATTCAAAATTTGACGCACCCTTCTGGATGTGACAGATAACTTGCAAGCAGCAACAATTTGGGAAGATGACATATTTCCGGCCCTTGCCTTGCGCACAATTAATCGTTTCGTGGACTCCAAGAGTTTTCTCGTTCTACCATACTTCCCGTTTTTTCCATATTGTGCACCCAACCGAACGTAATTATCAACTACACAACCTGAACGATTTAACCGTTTTGCAATTTGCCGATTTGACAGGCCCATTTCCTTGTATGCACAGCCACATGCTTGTTCCTTACTCGACAACAATTTTCCACGAGGCATGGCCCACACAACAGCTCACAGACGTTCAAACCCGCGCTTCTCTTATCGCACTGTGTCAGCTGATTCTCAAAGGCGTATCAGGGGTAGTGCTGAACGTGTAGAGGGTGCCAATCGACAAGTAACCATGGGTGCCTTTATACCAATTTCCACCCGACAATTCTCATTTTTCTTTTTGTGTAAATTACGTGTGCCAGTGACGTATTAGCAAACGATATGCCTTTGATTTTGTACAGTATACAATATTACTTTGTAAATATATCACTTACATCCATCCTCGGCATTCTTGCCTCCTGCTATTTTCAAATGTCCCTCTGCCTTTATACTAATTTCCAGCACTGTATATAGCTATAGATTGCCATCGTTGCGATTGATGTTATTGATGTGATATCATGGCTCAGACAATTTTCAGTACTATGTAGGAACAAGTTAAACAATTTTTCATGAATTAAAAAATTGTCTGTCCTGGAAAAATTGAAAAACTTTTTATGAGTCGAAAAATTTTCATTATTTTGCAGGAAAAAGTAAAACAACTTTTTGTGAATTGAAAAGTTTTATTCCTCTGTAGAAACAAGTGGAAAAAGCTTTTCAAAAGCCGGACAATTTTGGATATTATGTATTGTGATGTTAGGTGGAAATTTTTCCACTATATTTAACTGCACATTGAACAAAATTGAATTTCTGTAGAGGAAAGTTAGTCAGCAACAAATTATAATTTTCCAATTAGCTTTCGGGAACCGGAATTTTTTTTTTATATTTCAAGTTGGGAAGTAAAAATTTACATAGTGTTTCTCTCTCTCTCTCTGCGAGCTCCTTCGTTGCTAAGCGTTAGCATACGCACCTTTGGCATGGGAGACCTACCTTCGATTCCCGGCGGGAGCTCATGTGGATCTGATTCCACGTTAATCAGTAGGTCCCGTCTCATAGCTTCGCTGCTGAAAGGGACGTTAAAATCAAAATCAACTCAATTCAACTCTCTCTCGATCCCAGCTCGCGTCGTGTGGACAAACACCGTGCTCGTGGGTTTTCTCTTGGTTCTCCCGTTTCCTCCCACTTTCTTCATTCCACCATTTCATTCATTTCTCATAATCACCGTCTTCTTTAGCCTAACCGGCATAACTGTGGGACGTAAAATTCAAAGATTTCATTTCATTTATGGAGAGATCTTCATCCATCAGTGGTTCGACAAAGGTTGAGAATTTTATATATAATGTTTGTGTGTGTTTTGCCCCCCCCCCCCTTACCATATGGACCAAGTTACGCTTATGTCAAGAATCGCCTGGAGGTGCGCAATTTTCTGAGTGTTGGATTAACTCAAAAGATTTCCTACATCGGATTATCATGAAATTCGGCTCTCTTACGAGAGTCATAAATTGCCAAGACATTCGTACCAACCTCATAACTTTCTTCTTCCTCTCCTGCTCCCCTCTAAAAGTTTTCAAGGGCGTACATATGTCTGCATTCCTGGTAGAAAAAGGAGGTACACACATACACATATGTATTATTTGGATGTTAGTGTCAACATTTCGGACTGAATTTGGATTTAAACGGCATCACAAGTGTCACTGTTCATCTCAGAAACCCCGAAAACTATGAATTCAACACTAATATTGGTCATTTTCGGTAATTTTATATATATATATATATATATATATATATATATATATATATATATATATATATATATATACACCCTTCCCCTCCACTATGTTGCACCGTCAAAGTGAAATGATAGAAACGATCCCAAGCCCGAACCTCGTTTATGTTGAAAATTTGATCGAGATCGGTCGGGTGGTTCAAGAGTTAGTAAGTCAAACACAGTGACTTTCATTTTTATAATACAGATTTGTCCTCTAACATAAATAGCGTAACCTAGAGACGTTAAATTTAAAAAGAAAGAATAACAAGAACCTAAAACTTAATTTGTTAGGTCCTAAAATTCCTGATAATAATCTAAATCAACATAAACAAAAATAAGTCTATGTAAAATTCAGTTAAAATTGTACATTCAGTACGTAAAAGTGTAAGCAAAATACAGAAATTTTTAATATATGAGTTACAGAATTTATAAGAATATTAGCCTGAAAAACTAATGTGGAATGGATAGGTGTGTTGATGTTGAAAGAACACACAACCAATATGGTGGACGAAGCGCTGTGTGAAAGAAGTGGATTTGGTAGGAGCTTACGATTTTTCCTTAATAAGATTAGCAGGCGATATCATGTATCCATAGCAACGATTCACCTCAACTCCTGTGAAGGACGTCGGTAGCAAATATAGAGGTGTGTTATTTTGATATTACAAGTTTAGTTTATGTAAATGAAAACCCGTCAAAAGCAGAAACACGATATTTATAGCAGTGGTTTAGATTAAATCATAAATTGAGAAAGAAGCTTATCGTTGCAAGCGTTAATAGAAGCAGAGTAAATTAGTTTTCATTTTTTATATACTTATCTTCTCCATTAAAAAAAAAAAAAAAGTTAATACGAACTCCATATTGATTCCATTCGATAACTTGTTTTGATGAACTGTTCATGCAATTTAATTTGCCACACCCGTTCTGAAGGTCATATACAATTAACGTGAATTGCTGATAATTATTGCAACTAATTTAGCAAACAACTCCTCGTAAACAAATGTGCTAATTATGAACACCACCAATTAATTATATTTTTAAAACAGAAAATAAGCAGAAATAGGTTGTATGATATAATAATGTTCGAAGATCAGTTTTCTCAAATAACATTTCCTTTCTCAGTTATTCTTAAGTAAATAGCACAGTTTGTTTGCAATCTAACTGTAAATGAGATCAAATCTAATTTCAGGCATGAAGTGGTATACTTATGTTAATTAGATATTAATTTAAGAGATGTAATGGAAGATGAAGTTTCAGTTGTAAATGTACAGCATTATTTCATTCAGTTGAATCCTGGTTAAATGCTTTCTTTCATCCCATAGTAAGTACGAAGACGGACGGATACATCTCAGTATGTAGTCTTGTCGAAAAAAGGCCACCCACTTTGCTTTAGATGACTATAACCTCAGTAATGTAGTCGCTACTGATTCGATTCCTGGCGGGGATGCTCGGTCAGAAAACTGTATAAGCCTTTTCAGACTAGCCGTCCTGGGTGTTGCTCTTTCACATCAGGCAAATACCAGAATGATACCTAACATAAAAGATCCCAGACCACTTTCTTCCTTCTCCACTTCCTTGGATAGTGTGATCGCCGGGGGACGTTATCCGTCATACGTGCCGGGTTTTAATAGCTATTGATGCCGAATGCGTAGAAATATCATTCGTAATTCCTAGAAGACTATATTCTGGCAACCGCATGTAGAACCGTATAAGAAATTATCTTACTTTGGCTCTAAATTTAAAAAATGAAATCATCATTTGGTCAAAGAAAATCCATATTTGTTTGATCTAATTCCAACTGTAGGTACGAGTGCAAGGTTTTTTAAAGAGAGACGGGTGGGCAAAATTTTTGGAACAACATCGTGCACCTGCTTCCGCCCTACGCATTAGTTTACTGTAGAAAGTAGATTTGAGATGCGAATTACCGAAAATTCAAGAGAAAGAGAAATGAATTTCGATGTGACCTATAAAAAATTAAGAGAAAGAAGAAACAAATAGAATGAATTGCAGTTTGATATAGAAATGTATATATGAAAAAATCCACGTGAATTAGAGTAAACCGACTGACAACATAATTCCAAATATATTTTTCTTGTTATATTTCTCCATAATAGCAATTACCAACATACACATACAACACACACACACACACACACATGAGTTTTCTATAGTTTACAACGTACAATATGAGGAAAGGTCTAGTGTAAGTTCGGAAAAACGACTAATAAGTTAATAAGCAGATACCATAAAGGTAATAACTATTAAATAGTCAAAGAAAAGTTACAATTAACGTCAGACGTGTTTGTGGTGAAAAGTATCTCAAAACGAGTCATATGATTCCTTCTTGTTACAAATTTTGGAACTAAATTTAAGATGACTGACTTCAAAATGACCGCTATGATGATAGCCTACTATTTAGTAGTTGATGCGGTTCTACCTTAATTAGCCCTATTCAAAATATGGTGTCACTTCCTCTAGCTTCTTTAAAATTATAAGGTACACTCATGTCCAAAATGATTGTCGCATATCTATAAGTGTTTTCTTGTAAGAATATAATTTGATAATGATTTTGGAGGGTACTTTTACTACTGATACTGTGTGTATAATCGGGAAATGTATATTTGTGGCGATTTCATAGGAAAGGAACTATAAATACGAAAATTACAATGAGTAAAACAAAATGTTGCTAAATAGACAAGATAGTTTTGTTTTAGTTTTCTTTGTCTTATTTACTGGTCTTTTGACATGAAATTTGCCACATACATGTCTTTGCTGATTATGCACATACTAACATTATAAGAAATACCGGGCGAATTCGTTATCAAATTATATTCCTAAAACGACATTTTTATAGACATGCGGCATTACTTTTGGACATGAGTGTACCTTTGCCTCACATTGTATATTACAAATACGTTGAAAACTTTAGGTCGATTGAGGCACTATTTAATATTATTCAATTGAGCCCATGTTTCTCACCGGTTATTTTGGTATATGAAACTGTTTAGAGGGGGTGAGAAAAAAGTTTCGGACGTCGTTGTGGTGTGTGGTGGTTGCCAATCGTGAAATAAGTCATGAATAAATAATGCATTCTTTGACAATATTAGTAGAGGGCCGCAGTGGCTCAGTGGTTGAGCTTTCACATCTGGTGGTTCGATCTCAGTTCGCGCCAAACACCGTGTGCGTGGGTTTTCTCGAGGTTCTCCCGTTTCCTCCCACTTTCTTCATTCCACCATTGCATTCATTTCTCATCATCACCGTTTCCTTTAGCCTAACCGTCATAACCGTGGGACGTAAAACTTAGATTTCATTTCATTTAACAACGTAATACTAGCGTGCGTTTAACATGGGAAACATGTTTATGGGTTTCCTCTCACATTATCGTTCCACGAATTCTTTCATAATCATCCGTCTTCTTTAGCCTGTGGGACGTTAAAGATCATTTCATTTTTACACATGCTTATGCAATATTGTGGCTGATCGATTTCCAGTAATATGTGTGAATCATAGAAACCATTTTTCCACCTGTGACAGTGTTCAAAGTTGCCACGCCTGTTATTTTGTGAAGTAATATTGCCACAAAGAGATACAAAAGCTGAAAACTATTTCGCCTTAATTCGTTAAACATTTTCTCTGCTGCAGAGCTGCTTAGGTCATTTTGAATTCAATTCGCGTTCAGGGCCGCGGTGACTCAGTGGTAGAGCGTTCACCTCTGGTGCTTGGGGTCCCGGTTTCGATCCCAGCCCCCGCCAAGTGAACTTTGTGGTGGACAAACACCGTGTGCGTGGGTTTCCCCGGGGTTCTCCTGTTTCCTTTCATTCCATCAATTCATTCATTACTCATCATCACTGTCTCCTTTAGCCTAACCGGCATAACCATGGGACGTAAAACTCCAAGATTTCATTTCATTTTCAATTCGCGTTCAACAAATGTTTTTCAGCTTTCTGATCATATCTTACAATCAAATTCAGCAGTTCAGTGTAGTTGTTCCAATCCCTTCTTTGCACAAGAAAACCTCTATCACTAATTAGACATTCTCTTTTTCTATTTGTTTTCACATGTTCGGTTGTTTTAACTATCGCATAGTGATGTTGGTAATCTGGTTACCGTCAATTCTTGTGCAATCGATTGTCTGAGACTGACCACTACTGAATTCTGAGACGTTCCAAACGCCTTTACAATAACAAAATAAACGTGACTAACATGACAGTTTATCAGTTGATAAACATTCAGTTAAACGTTTCATACAATTTGGCTGACTACTTGGAAAATGTCTAGTGTAAGATTTTATTTTTCTTTTAAATTCTGTAAGCCTGACTTTAAAATAACAGTGTATTATTATAAAATCCAGTGAACCTAACAGACTCATATTCACTTAATCTGTCATATATGGCTGGTTCATTTCTATGCAAAACGAAATTTCCGAATTCGTTAACCTAGAACAGGTACCACTCACCCGTTCCGTTGTCATCTTAATTGCACAAGTTTAACTAGCATTATGGAAACCGAAGCCTTTCCGATTTTTATAAAAAAGAATGGTACAATATCACATATAACGTTAAAATAAAGAATAAACAAATTCCTTTATTCCTTAGCAAATTAAAATTACATAAACAAACTGAACTGTGTGATGCCCTAAATTTCATTATGCCCAATACACTCATAGGAACAGGACAAACGCACAGTTTCTTCTGTTTCGTCGCTGTGTTCGTGTCTGCTCAATTTCATTCGGAAGAAAACATCTCTCTCACCACCGACAGCAGCAAAGCAGACAACGTGGAGCTTGCCTGCAGCAAGGCAGCTAATTGACGTTTTTCCTTAAAAATGTAGGTTTTATAATAACTTAAATCTCACTTAAATTATTAATATTAATATGAGAAGCACAAAAAGAAAGAAAGAGAAAGGCTGTTCCATCTGTTTCATGGAGAATTCACCGCAGATATATATACACTAAATTCATATATTCTTCTTTGTTTGTATTGAATTGTCATTATTACTAATGTATTCGCACTTAGTATTATTAAAAGAACAAGTTACCCGATTTATTTGGTAGTATCATATGGAAAAATGTCCGTATTATTATTGCTGTTCTCTGGATTTCATCTGCGTATAATAAAATACAGGCAGGAATGTATTCAATAAAAGTTCATTTCGTTAAGAGAATTATATTGTTTCCTCAGAAAATAGTTTCTTTGTAAGTCATAAATCCACATAGAAAAGTCTCGAAGTATTGTGAATTTCACTACATACTTTGCGAGTGCTGAGAATTTAACTGAGAAAAAACAATTCCCTTTGATAATTATAAATATAGGTATCCTTTTGTTGGAGTTGCATTTTTTCAGTACAGATTATTAATATGGTGCTGATCTATTAATAATTTGTATTTAAAATTTTGCTTTTTTTCAGTTGTGAAGGATGCAAAGGTTTCTTCAAACGAACAGTGCGCAAGGATCTGTCGTATGCCTGCCGAGAAGATAGAAACTGCATAATTGACAAAAGACAACGTAATCGATGTCAATACTGCCGTTACCAGAAGTGCCTGGCAATGGGAATGAAAAGAGAAGCTGTCCAGGTATAAATATAAAGTTTGGCTCATTCTGGCCTTTTATTCTTTGTTTAGGGAACATTTTATCGATAAATGAATGAAAATGAAAGATCCATGTATATACGGATGTGTAATTTTCATTATTCTTATAAAATCGAAAAAATACATTGATATTATTTATTGAACTAAATTGTAACAATGTAATAATTACATCATAATATTTGTACAGCAATTCCCAAAATTAGTAACACGGATGAAACACCAAATGTTTAGTGTATTTAATTATATCGAGACTTCTTTAGTATAATTGAGAGTTTTTTCCTTAGATTTTGAAATGTAAATATAAATGTGATAGAAATATCACGTGATAAAATTACTCCAAGTTCACAGCCCTTGTCAAAGTGCGCTATACTTAATTTTCTAGAAATATACCTTTATTATACGTTAGATGTTTTATACATATGAATATTTCCTGTTTCTATGTTCCGTATCGTTAAATTTGAATACTGTTCCGATAAATTTCTGCTTTAACCAGGGAAGAAAATCCAAATATTTCGTAGTATTATTTCATTCATTCATTCTTTGTTACTGCAGCCATAGCTTCCGATTATCAACCATTATTTTCACCCCGTTATATGGATTATATATCATTTCATAGGTCTTGCTGTTCCTTAGTTTCTTACCCAAGACTTCGCTGTCAAGACTTTCTTTTATTATTATTTATTTAATGTTAAAAAATGCGAGACTCATCCTTGTATAATGTAATTTTATGTAAGCTTATTAAATTACGAATATCATAGCCATGCTTTATTTATTGACAGTTATTTGTTATTTAGTTTTACAAATAAAAAAATCCAATAAGGACTCATAAAGAAAATTCAGTATTATTTCATTACACAAGTTACATACAGTAAACATTTTTTTTTTTAAATAGTAGAGCTTACTGAATGCTACTTACCCTAGTTTTGGAGCAAGTATAACTTAAATAAAAATACAATTTGACCAAATCAAATACATAATGTTATCTGTTCTGGCTTACCTCTAAACGAGATAAACAAAAATATTCGTATCCTTCTGCTATTCAGAAGTATGATTGGCTTGTGACGCAATATTCCCACTTTTTAATAAGACGTTACCTTGCATCTCTTCGTGATAACCTGTCTTTTAAGACTCGACTAGCAAAACAGCACCATCACTTTTGATTGTAAGAGTATCAATCGTGTGTCCTTACCTGTGGGATTTCGAAGCCCTACACGTGGTTCTGATAAGAAAACCTTTCCTGACTTAACCATTGAGTCTTCGCACACTTTTACAATAGCGAGCCTTAAGTTACCTACTTTCGTCTAAATAATAAACTTGTGTCCCTCTTCCATGTAGCGACGCACTTGGTGAAGATAATTCCTTTACCACAATGTAATATCGTCTCTTTCAGTGATAATGTTTTTTTGTTACTTCCCTTCACATAAATTCAAACCCGATACCTATTAAATTCGATACAAACTTGTTCGTTTCAAGTTAAGCAGATCTGGGTCACCGTTTATCACTTCAAGAATTTCAGTGATGGTTGGGGTTCATTACCGAAGAAAAACTAATGTATTTTAGCACAAGTAGGTCTTTTTTTTTTTTTCTGTTCAGAATCATTACCTTTCTGGAACACAGTCCTAGCACATTTCCTTTGCTTTTCCGGTGTCACAAAGTTTTTCTTTGCGAGCACTCCACCAAGATAATCCCGTAAATTCTGACGTAAGGTCGTATGAATGTTTCACAGCTGATTCAAGTGTAGTTTAGCTGAACTTACTGAATACTTTTAGCACAAGCTGCCTTCGCACAGTGTGACAAATGACGATTCTATTGGGACGAAATTGTTGAGAAGCAAGTTTCGGAACCAATAGGCGTGAAATGTGACTGGTGGACCATTTCTTGATCGAAGTATAAACCAGTAAGTCATTGACATTAGGGGCGTCATGTGACGTGGTAGTAAGGGGGGGGGGGGAATTGTCAACCCGAAACAGAAACATATTTGAATGAACGGGTTTTGGTAATAAAAATATATTAACTACATTTGTGAATACCAATATATTAGCATACACAATTAGAATGTAAAACTTTAAAAAAATACCAAACACATGTAAGAGTACATGTAAATATTTGGAAGAATTGAAGCTGATGTTATAAAGGGTTATCATCACCAAAGGAATTAAGAGGACACAGAATTAGAAGATTACCTTAGCCTATGTCGTGTGACTTTTGCACCCTCTCTCTCTGTTCTGCAGCACACGTTAGTAAAATATATTCAAAGGAATTAAGAATGAAAGAATGATATACATTTAAGTATATAATAATGTTTGCATTACACTGTCCCTTAGTTATCGTCCCCCTGACGAAATGTAAACTGACACTCCTTTTCGACATTTATTAGAATATGAAACAAAATTCTATACACAATGAATTAACATAAATAAAGATAACTGTAACATTGACATCTCAATTATTGTAGCAGTTTTGTTCTACGATGTACAAAACAACATATAATGTATTCACAGCAAGAAATATAAAGAAAAGCACTAACATGACTGTTAGCAAATAATGAGAAACAAAGTATGCTTATAGGCCCTCAGAATCACATTCATAATCATCTAAGGAAGCGTTATCTGTATTCAAAGCAGGCAATGAAAAGTAACGAAAGAACTTAACGTGGTATATGCCTTCTTTCGAGGCTTGCGTCTTAAACTGGCTACTAACGGATCAGAGAATATCAAGAGTCTATGAATGAAATCTGTGTTGCTATCCATCTACATGTGAGTCTTTTTTCGTGTGAAGTTCTCTCGGTACTTTCTAGTGTCTTTGTTCCTTGTGCTTCTTCCGAAAGTTGGCAAATCGGAAACATACAAGAGGCAATAACAATTTTCCTATGCTCCAAAATCTTAGGCACGTACTTGGTAAGTAATACTATTCATCATCTCGTAAGTACAAATGTCTAGTTGCTGCTGCATACTGCTTAAAAGCATCTGCGTTGATGGGAAAACCACAATTGATGCATTCCAAAATTACATGAAAATGTTCAATGAGTTCAACATTAACACCTGTAATGTCAGCAGACAGTCCAGCATTTCTGAAAAACCTTCGTGCTATATTACCATCATTGGTATTTCCTCCTTGTTGTGTAGGCATATCAACAAAAAGACCCATCTCATTTCGAAATCTTTCTTAAATACACTTTTTCCTACTGGCTAATTTATTTTTCATTTTGGGACCTATTACTCGCCACACTTTTACATCTAATCTATATGCAATGTGCAGTCTGCATTCCATAAACCTCGTAACATAATGTATTGTTCAGTTGAAAGACTTGCATGAACAATGAGTGCCAGAGCTTAATCTGCAGATATACTGTTCTTTTTATTTTCCTTATTAGACACTGAACTGCGAATCTTTTATATACTGGTCCCTCCACGAGGTGACGCATCTGATAGTTCTTTCACTATGGTCGCAGAATTCTTTTTGCCCTCTTCGCGAAGCTTCATTTCCGCAGCAGTAGCTATTTGCTCCAAGCTATTTGATGCGACGAAGTCTCTGAGCTTCCTTTTCTTGGTTTTCTCGCAACACTCACTGAATGTCTTGGATGGCCTTCCAGACGTAACAGGTGGTTTGGCAGTGGATGGAGAAGGTAGTAGCTTTCGAACAGTGTCTGGTAAATTTGTTTCCACATAACCGATCAGCATTTGATGTAAGGAATCGTTCACGCTGACGATGAGATTTGTCCGACCTGCACTCCACTTTCTGACATAGGCTTCTTACAAATATCTTTCAACTCTTTTCAACATCGGCAGAAAGGTGTTCCACGCTATTTGTGAAACCAGTTCATACATCTTCTCAAAACGCTTAGTTTCCCAATGACGTGACCAAATATCAAATATTACTTGCCGGGAGATTGAGGACGCCATCCTGAAAAAAAATATATAATTATTAGAAGCGCAAATATGCGCAGAATTTTTCTTTATATTATTTTAGTACACATCCTAGTGCATGCACTAAAATCAGTCTGATATCTGTATACGACTGTATAAGAGACTTCCAACCTACACTGCCTTAATGATAATGTTAAATAAGACACGATGACATTGTTACAGGTCAGGTGTTACTGAGGGTTCACAGACGCAAGACACTGCTAGACGTACATATGAAACTATTCAAAAATACACAGCAATGTCACTCCAAACACACTGCAAACTAAATGTATTATCTCCAAACATTGCAGTGTGTTTGGAGATAATACATTTAGTTTGTCATTTTCAACGCTACACATCATGAGTACTTTGGTCGATTTTGGGGCCTTTTTGCTACTTCCCTGTCACAGATAATTGCATTTCTTATTGATATTCTTCTTCATAGGACCCTTATCTTTCAATCTACTAAATATCACATTTTTCCACGGACTTCAATTTTTCCAATTAAATCCCCCTGAATTGATCAAATAATACACTGTGCTTCGCCACTACGAAAAGGCTTAACTTATTGGTGTTTTACCATAGCACCTGGGTAATTAGGACTCATGCAATGAAGCAGAATACACATTCAGTTGAATTGGCTCCTTATTCACTGCATATCGTCGCTCTGCAAATACACCTGAAAGCTGTCAGGCAGCGTCCCTTATAATGCGATAAGTGAATAAATATTCAATTGTTTCGCCACAACTACGAAAAAATAATAGATTGAAATTAAATACGTTCTCATCACGTACGTATTGATCCTATTGTGCTTTTAAAGGCGCAAAAGATAAACCGACATATGCTATTTAAACACAAAAATAGTAATATAATATTGTTGAAGCAAGCTACAACAATGTGAAATGCATAATATACGCAAAACCAATTTTATTATATTTTTTAAGTGCTTCCTTGTATTTGGCCAAACTTTAAGAGTTTGGAATGTTTTTTACTTCTCCTGAAAAGTTGTGGTTTTAACACATAGCGGTTATTCGAGGCGCAGCGATAATATGCTTAAATGTAATATTTGTGTTATTTCGTTAAGCTTACTCGATTACAGTATTGTTAGATAATCTATAACATTTTTGTCACTTATAATAATGCCGTAGTTTTGTATGTTGTTTCATAGTAAAAGTAATAAGCAAAAGTGTTGAACAATTTTGCAAAGTAGCACAAACGTCGGTAGACCACCAGCGAATCACTTTCAATTACACCTGACTACTTTATTTATTACGGTTAACAGATTTTAGTCTGTGTTTCAATTTCGGCTATATTATTGCATTCATCAGATACCAACTCACATTATGATTCATAGAACCCGAAGGTTCAATGCCACATTCACAAAAGCTGTCCATTGACTTCTGTCCCTAGGAGTACAAAATAAAAAACTAGATCCAATTGGCTGTTTCTCCAGATTCGTCTTAATATTGCCCTCCCAACTACACGTAGATTTTCCTAATGACCGTTTTGCGATTGGGTTGCCAATTAAAATTTTTAAAATGATCTTGCTTTCTTCCATTCTGGCTACATGACTCGCCACGCAAGCCTCCTTAATAACCCTAACAATGTTAGACGGTATACATTATAAATGCTTGTCTAGTGTATGGAGCACGTTGTGATATAACGAATCACTCATCCACTGATGTTTCTAAGTCAATTGTTCTTCCCATGTGGTTAGTGGAGTACGAATGCGAATGCGTACGTCCTGCTTGTTGTAACTACCCAACTATGGGAAACCAAGTTATATATTTAGAAGAACAATAATTTGTTATTTGAGTATATTTATTTAGTGTTGCATACAGAATGAAATGCTTTTATTCGTTTTTCTTTTCTTTGAAGAGTATAACATGATTGATTAATTAATTTAAAGTTCAACACCTATTTTCAATACCGAAGCTAAGTGAGACATCAACCTATAATTTAATGTGAAATCCAAACCACATGACTTCCCACTAGGAACCGAACTCAAATATGCTAACCATATAGCGACAAAGAATTCACGTGTGAAACTATTTGTCCTTTAAATAACATTTGCGTGGTCATTAGTCCCATAGCAAGTATACAAAAGCACAGGGTTGTGTTGCGTTAGGCATATTTAAGTAATTTTTTTAAGTTATCTAAGTAGCTTTGTGGAAGAATCACTTCTTGAAAAATAAGAATTTCTTTGTAGTGATAAATATACGTTTCTTGATATTCGTTGAGTATTATTTTTGAGTGAGTATATTGTTTCAGCACATTAAGGTGCAAGCATCACAAGTTACAAAAGAGTATTACACTAAAATAAATGGAGTTCCATACTCTTAAACTACGATAAACTTTCATATTAATCTGATCCAAAAGCTACAGTGATGTAAGGACGGAGATGGAGTCTACTCTTGTGTCACTGAATCCCTATCAAAATACATTTCTCTCTGTCCCTTGTCTATTGTCCTCTTAATACTTATCGATAGACCAATGGACGGACTGAGTCTGTCTATTGAAAGTTTAAAGTCAAATCTCATACTGTCATTTCCAAGTTCTAAGTTCTTTCTGTCAAATCTGGCAAACGAGAAACTAGATTTATGAAGAAGAAAATTCACACTCCATATTAAAAATAAGTAGATTCATGTTCGGAAGTTATCCGAAAATTCCGATTCTAAGCGGAATGGGAAGGGAGTAGTTTCCAAAAGTTGTTTCTTCACATTCAAAAAAATCGATGTTGTTTCACCATCACGAAGAAACGGCTGAAGCGTTTCAAATGAAGTTCGGAATACAGTTAGCACTTGCGTGAGTCGAGTGTCCGTCATATCATTTTCATTAAAAAGCGTTTCTCAAAGTGATAGGAGATTGAAAATTTATGACCGCTGTAGAAATCCACACCGTACTCTCAAAATGTAAATGATCAACTGTTCATAGTTTTCCATTACAGGGGTTCTTGAGACATAAAAGCAAAAATGGAAAAGAAGTGCGAAGCGTATGTTCGAACTGTTTAGAGATCATTTTCTTTGTGTTTACCCCGTGAAGTATTTTGTGATACGTCAATCACATCAAATTCCGAAAATTCTAAATTAAGTAGCTGCCATTGTAAATTTGTAAATTTAGTAGCGAGGGATAGTAGAGTCTTGCTATGAGATTGGAGGTGGGGGAGAGATTGCTCAAGGCGTATGATAACGAAGAAAATAGAGGTGAAAGACGCGAGAGTCTTACTTCTCAACCTGTCAAGAGGCATTTCTCCTTTATCAGCATGTTCTTCAAAGAATGTCACCTTTAGCTATGTATGAGATCTGGAAGTGGCTTTGGACTCTTTACCTGCAGTAGTGATTATTGTGCTGCTAAAATTATTCGAAAAACTTTTGTGTCATTCGTATCCAAATATTCGTTTTCAATATTCGAAGAATTCCTTAATCGAATTTTAACAGCACTAGTAGGTAACCTTTACAGTTAATCTACGTCAATGCGCATGAAATTGAAACGATTAGTAAATTGTATTCTTCTTCGGTATTTGTATGGAAGTTGCTGCATTATGTTGTAAGATACTTATGAATTAAATTTTACATGTTACCTTATGGGAATCATTTGATGATGGCATAAACCGCTTAACTGGTATTTGAGTTTGGCAAGATTTCTCCTTTCGCCATAAAAATGGAAAAGTAAACTCATTGCAGTTTTAACTGGCAGTGTAAAGAGGTACTTATTGTACATGGATATATATATATATATATATATATATATATATATATATATATATATATATATATATATATATATATATATATTGTACGTTCAGTATTCTGTTCCTCTTTTTGCTGTTTATAGATATATACAGGGTGGCTTAAAAGTAGGTATACAGAACCGTATTGATCAGCTCATTGCACTTTATATCATTTCTTATTGTTATTCATCAGGTAGATTTAGTTTCTTTATTATTTGTTCTTAATGTGTTTTTACTTACATCCTAAGCTCGGAAGAGCCGAAGCAAATAAACCAATAAATTAGAATGTTATACTTGATCACTGCAGAGGTTTATACCTAATTTTGAGCCACCCTGTAGAACTACTCGCTTCTAATGTTTTATTTTCAGTATTGTAACGACAAGCTTATCTTATCACTAATCACTACCTGGTATTCAGTTCGTAGGATGGAGCAGTGGACACAGTTAGTAATAAGATCATCTTTGATTTAACAAGAGCCATAAAAATTTTTCATTTATTTAATTATTTTATTTTACTTTTTATTTATTTATTTTTTTAAAGAAATGGCACAATAGTTCCATTCAAATGATAAATTCGTTAATGTTGTTGCAGTACCCGTGGAAGCTTCTTGGGCGTATTCAAGTTGTAATTTGTTATACTAATGAGAGTTTTCCGTATGAAGTTATAGATATATAGATAGATATGAGAAGTGTTCGTTTATATCGAAGCTCCTATTTTGCTTCTGCTCCCTCTTAATATCTCCAAAAATTTCATTTCATTTTCATTTTTTCCTGATATCATACGATAATGGAGCGACTTACAGAAATGTTAGCTATGGCCCTAATCACTCTTGCCTACCCATTCACGTGAGATCAGTGAAGTTGAGTAACGCCAGTTCTAATGTGTACTTTGATGAATAACCGAAAAAAAAAAAAAAAGTTTACTTAATGTCCTGGACCTATTGTAACCTACTACCAGGGTTGGCTGCTTTAAACCAAAAAACGAAAAATGTTCGTAAAAGTGCAAGTGTTGTAAAATCTTGATGAACACACATTTGTGGGTTGTCACGTTTCACTCCCGTACATTATTCGTATTATATTCAGACCTAAATTTCTCATTCATTACTCAAAAAGATTATACTACAAAAGCAACTTATATATATATATATATATATATATATATATATATATATATATATATAAAAGTTCATGAATGTTTGTTTTGTGATTTTTTTTATAGTTCGTTATTATTGTTATGTAATTGCAATCAAAGAAAAATTCTAAATATTGTTTCGTTTCAATAATATTTACTATTGATAAAATACATCGAAATACCGTACTTTTTTGTGTGTATGTGGGGGGGGGGGGTCATAAAACCCTACGAGAGGCATTTAGTGAAATGAGAAGTATCTTTGGTATCTATTTATGTATAAATGAGTCTGAGCCAAAGTGAACTCAAATAATTCGTATCTTTATTCACTTTTCTTACTGATATGCAAATTAAGCCGTTGTATTTCTTTAACTTGGACTAATAACAGTCGTTGTTAACTAACTTGGACTAAATTATTTCTTCTGTACTCTGTAGTACTTTGAAGTTGTCCATATGTAATTCTGTATAATGGTTTCACTTGTGCAACTGTTCATCTTTTTGTCCTTCTGAAATTACTCTTGACAATTATATTAACAAGTATGTAAAGATCAGTACAACGTATTTTTATCAAGAGTCCTTCGTGAGTGAGTCTATGGATGTATCGCATTTGTAGCCAATTAGTCTTGGTTCTGAGTTCAAATGGAGGACAATTTTTCTCGGATGTAAGTTGAGAAGCCGTTTGAATTCCGCTTTAAACTTATGTGACCCTTCCAGCATAACCCGGTTGTTGCATAACAACACCAAGGCGAAACAAACTTATTTCTGTCCATATATGATATGAATACATAGAGCAAATTATTTAACCCCCCCCCCCAAAAAAAAACGTGGTTTAAACCCAAAAAAACGGATTTTTGGCTTTTTCAATAAAAACCATGGTTTTTGCCAACCCTGCCTACTACTTAAAGAAGTATCTGACTTCGATGCAGGAAACCACGAGCAGCGCCGGTAGGATCCACAATATGCTGACCAGTGATGTCCTAACTTAATATTGCTGGCTTCATTGCAGGGAGTTTAATCTGAAAATGGTGGAAATTGCCAACTGAGTGAACGGAATAGGTGACTTCGATAAAATGAAAATCAGACAAAATAACATTATGTAGCATCGTCGCTCTCTTAGTAACTGATTGTCAAAGCCAGTAAACAACAGTGTGCAATATATCAGTATAATATGATGAAGATATTTGACACTTAAGCTGTTTGTAAAAATTATGATCATCTTCCTAATTTTCCTCATGCTTAACGATATTTTCGTTTCTTTTGATTTCCCATCAGACGCAACGTCACCGTGTGCTTTCCTTTTCATATATATTTTTCAAATATTTATTCATTTAGCGCACTGGAATTTGTTATTTTTAGCTTTTTAAAGTCCTTTCAGTGATTCGATCGTGGTTAGGTGTGCGGGTTCTGTTAAAAAAAATTATTATAACTTTAAAAAATCATACTTGTCTAAATACTGAAGAAATGAACAGTAGTAATGAAAGTAGTACAAACATTGATAAGTAGTTCCTTGTTGTTCAGCAGCATTTCATTCAAATCTGTGGTGCTGCATTTAACTAATATAAAGGAAATTGCAAGTTATTGGAAAATTCTTGTAAAGTGTCACGGAATTCAAATTGTTGAACATTGACTAAAACTTTTTTAATTAATAATAATAAAATACTGTATAATTATTATTATACAGTAACTCATATTCCTGTAAACTTCTGAAAGAGTAGTCTGAGTACCGTTTAATGAGAGATTCCTTCTTGAATTACTTTCATAAAAATTCTATTTTTCTCTCTGACTGTACTACTGTTACGTATTCTGTTAACTG
This sequence comes from Thermobia domestica, assembly GCF_964235325.1. Taxonomy (NCBI): domain Eukaryota; kingdom Metazoa; phylum Arthropoda; class Insecta; order Zygentoma; family Lepismatidae; genus Thermobia; species Thermobia domestica. The sequence goes on from NC_137455.1 coordinate 121,785,513, forward strand.
TGAATCCCAATCTAGTAAAGGATCTAGATTTTGCTCAAAGATGGAACGTATCTTGTAAGCTCCACACGAGAATGAAAAGCCTTTAATTTTGGTGCTGGGAAAGCAGAGAGACCATTTATTTATGTGCTCAAATTCAGGGATCTTCTGAAGTTGATGTCACAGAGAATGAAAGAAAAAATAGGGATTACCTGCAAAAGTAATACCCAGTTGTCAGAAGTACTGAGAATTATACCGTGGGCTAAGCGTGTTATAGTAGTGTGTTTAATTGTATGTAGTTAAAAACGCATGTGGATAGTTTTTTTTTTTTTCCGGTCAATAAAATACTTACTGTGGAACCCACTAAAAATTTTGTGGTACGATAGATGATGATTAAATCATGGGTAACAGCTACAAGATAACGTGATCTGTGTACCATATATGTATACAGTGGCGGGTTCGGGATTTGATCAGTGGAGCAAGAAGTTCAGTTCGTCTACGTGTCCTTTTGTCAGTTATCAAGTACGATCAAGTACTAGAAGTTCAATTCTAGCAAAAGTAAATTTTGAGGTGAAACAGAGTGTAAGACCTGAACTTCACTTTTAAATGCAAAAGTTTGTTAATTTGTATTGATCCTAAGGAGCACGCTCTTAAAACAATAACTAATCGCTTCATCCCTCTAGGCATAGAGCCGCGTGATTCTGAAAATTATATATATCTTTAACTATTTTTGAGTTTGTATAAATACAGACGGATGGGCACGAGCTATATTCATTATTTCCTTGGGATGTTAACAGGATTGAAAATAACTAGTAAAACTCAATTCAATACCGTGTTTCCCCCTGACGCGCTATTTCACAATACTAACACCGGTACTGATTGTACACTTCCTACTGCAAATGTTATTACCATATTAACTTGTTTTACGTTTAATTTAATTTACGTTTAATTACGCATTGATGTTACTGATGTAAAATCGTTCTAGGTGAATAATTGCTAAGATAATTGTGAAAGAAATGTAGTTAACGAAATTTACGTAGCGTAGATAGTTGACGTTTTACCATGTGGTTTCTCGAGACATTCACATTTTCTCTTGCTTTATAGTCATTTAGTCATTGTCTCACTTAGTCTATAGGTACTGTGGTAAAAATTGGTATAAAGACTCTTTAAGTTTTCCGTGTACAAAATACAATTGTATCGTGGTATCTGTGTGTGTGTGTGTGTGTGTGTAGTAGATTATGGAAGTAATAGGTAAGAGGGGAAAAAAAAGATTGCAATTTACTTAGTTTCGATCACCAAAGTAGTAAATTATAATAACAAATACAATAGCTGCAATATATGGGGTAGATTGGTATAAAAACTATTGACTAACCTGTAATGTTTCTAAAATAAATGTTTTAGCTTATATTTCAATTAAACTAGCGATCATTTTTTCTCAGGGCATTAATTATTTTGATCTGACATTCTGAACTTCTAGAATTTGAAACATTAATGATTCTAAAGAATATAAAAGTAGTTGAGTTTATTCAAATATTAAAGGGTTAAGAGCTCTTAAATGGTAACATGTGTAAGAATTGTTCGTTGACTACCTCATACAAGGACACATAATAATATAAAAACATTTACTAATACCACTGTTACTTGTAGCAACTATGTGAAGATTTGCATAAGAAAATAATTAAAACCTTTTGCCCTGAGGAAAATTAACCGATAGTTCAATTGAAATATAGGCTAAAAAATACTATTAAAGGAACACTACAGGTAAACCAGTATACGATTACTATTGCAGTGTGTTCATACGCTCACTGTGTTGTTCGTAATTACCACAAGAAGCCTCTAAAGCATTGAAATGTGTGTTTGTAAAATCCCGTATTGCTCATTACAGATTTGCTACAGTCTCAGATTGTTGACCGTTACGATTAACATGCTTTGGAAGTATTCCCAAAGGAATTTCAATTGTGTTTAAATTAAAACTGCGTGCTGGTAGAAGCAGAATATCGTAATCTTCCTCAGAAAACCACTCTGGTTTTACATCTTCATATGTTTATATAACAAAATTCATCCTAGTGTGCATCCTCACATTGCTTGACTTACCTTTGATGCAAAACGCTGTCCAGGTCATCATAATTTCTCCCCATAGTTTTCTTTTTGTTTTCAGCTACTGCTCTGACCTGAGATTTTGCCAATAATACTGAAATTCGTCTGGCACATCCAGATCGAATTTCTTCTCATCGATAAATATTATAAATAGTTTATTACATTCTTTGCCTTCATACCGAGTTCCATCATTGTATTACAGGAAGACTTTAAATTTACGATTTCATATAACAATGTTTTAAAGAAATTATACTATTTTTAATACTTTCTAATATTTGTGAAAAGTGGTTACCTATTGTTAAGTACAATCAATTTAATGATTGAAATCCAATCAGATCAGTATTTATTTTTGCAGGAAGAACGGCAGCGAACTAAAGAGAAAGGTGAAAATGAAGTTGAGTCAACAAGTAGTTTGCATGGAGACATGCCTGTGGAGCGGATACTTGAGGCAGAAAAGAGGGTCGAATGTAAAATGGAACACAACGTGGAAATTGAGGTACGTAATATTATCATTTAGTGCAGTCTTCATTTTCTGAAGTATTGCCGAAATGACAGTAAACTGCGCGCTTAAAATTAAAATGTACAAAACCTATCTACACTTCTGAAGTAAATAATCGAACTTGGATATAAACATGTTTAATTTTGTCTTAAAGTTTGGTGTTCATTATACACAAGCGCAGATCCTGGATTTGCTCAAGGAGGCGAGACGCGTCTGTGTTTCATTTTAAACAATGATCAACTTCTATAAAGTTCAGTTTAAAAAAAAATATACTGGAGTTCAAAGGGGGCATAACCCCTTTTTAATTTTTAGATCCGTCACATGCATACCAGTATTTACAAACCGATAAACTTTTATTACAAATTAAATACAACTTTTATACATCACCACCGTCAAAATAATTATTTTGAGCAATAACAGGCTTCATTCATACTGCTTTTCTAAAAGATCTTGAAGTTCGTATTTGGTAATCTCCTTCAGAGCACTCGTTACATTGTTGTGACGTCTTCGGCTGAAGCGAAATTCTGCTTTGAGCAAATGTTTTGTTTTCGAAAAGAACCAGTAAGGAGGTTTCGAGTAGTTTAATAAATTCTGGCATTTCAGTTCTCGCCCATCTGGATAGTGGATGTGGCTTGTCTTCATCAGTGAAAATAGGATCACTTGTGTGTTACCCGTGAAATTGAATCCGTAATATTGCTTCCTCCCGTACTTATGGCGTAGAAGAGTACATGGCTCAGTAAATGTCTTACCTATGTAAGCACAAAATTTGACATACACTTGCTGTTCTTGTAACGTCATTTTACCGGCCAAACAAACTGCTTTAACGACACCGAATCCTACTGTAACGTCTTCACTTGATAATTACTATAACAACCAATCCCTCTGTGTAGTTTTAGGGCAGTTGCTGTAAATACAAGATACATATGAGCTTGTAGCTTGAAAGATAATTTTTTTTCCATACAAAAACCAGAGTAGCAGAGATAACGAGGAAGATTTTGCTGTACTAACGAACTGAATTTATATGACACTATTGGTAGGAAAGGTAATACAGTAACAGGTCCCATAGCAGACACTTTCATAATAGCAGACAGATTTTTTCCTTCCATCAGAAATGTATTATTATGGGATAGAACACTCTAGTTTACAGATACGGACAGTTTTTTTCTCCCACTAGTTTAGTATCCTCTTAATAACGGAGAGGAATTATTTTCAGTTCATACCTATTTAACACAAACAATTCTTCATGCAACCAGAAAATAAATCCTTAGCTGATCCCTTCACTGATCCAGAAGTTGCAAGCAATTTTCGAACAGAAACTAGTATTTGAAAACCGGCAACTATAGCACAACTTTTTCCAGGAAATTCATGAACTGTTATGATTTCTCATTCATCGCCCAGTAATGCGAACACTGAATAGAATATTCCGATATTAACATGTATTTACATTTCTGACTGACGTATTAACTGTATAATATACTACAAACATTTGAGTAATCTAAACTATTGTAATCTCTTTGAAATGGACACCTCTCATTTACGAACAAATAGTTATGTCCAATCTGTGTCTGTTATTCAGAGGTTTCAGTGTACATTATTTAAAAAGGGCTAATTTAATTAAATGATACCTGTTCGTAATATATTTATAGTATAATTTAAGAACACAGATATATATATATTCTTTCTTAGATTGTTACTTTGATCAAGGTAATTTCACTTGATAATTTGACAATATAAGATATGAGGAAAGTGTGTGTCTTGATTCTAAGTAAACATTATGTACCAGAAATAAGATCAAATTTTATCACCAAAATACATAAATGAAGTATACGTATATTTTAAAATTTTGTAAGCTTTGGCTGAAATTCTTTACCAATAGGAAAGGAAGGAACAAGATGATGATATCGTACAGCGAAGATAAATAAGTGGGAATCGCGCGAAGCTACACCATGATGTCACCCAGAATCATGGGATAGCATTGTCAGGTTAAAAGTAAAAAGTTCAGTGGAGCAAGGTAAAACTCACCAGATAGGTTGACTGATGAGGGTGCAGGGAGAAAAAGCAATAGTTAATGGAGAAAGAAAGAAACTGAGTGAAACAAAATAAATAATAGTATGTGAGTTTCTAACCTCTAACCTGAAACTTAAAATTGTATTTCATTTCACTGTTGACTTTAGTATCAGGAAATTTCATCATTAGATATTAACGTTAAGGACCAACAGCTTCACATAAATTCTACAGATTGTTTATTTGTTTACTGAGAGAATGAATACAACTGCATGAAGATAAGAGGTTTTGTAAGGAGTTGAGACAGGCAAGTTTCATGAATAGATTACATTAAAAATAATAATAATAATAGTAATAATAAATACTTTTAAGGAAACGTGTCGCAGAAGTGTCCAGGTATCTGATCTGTCTAATAAGGAACACATCAATGATCCACACTATGAAGTGATGTCAGATTGGTTGTATTCCGTTACAGTTATGCTGGATACTTTCTGGAATTAGTCCAAATAAATGCAACGGCCAAATAGATATAAATTTTTACTTCCGTTATTGTAAATAATTTCCTACCTTAGATTAGATAAAAAGCTTAACATAGTGCATTACACTGTATTTCAATAGAAGAACATTTTTTTTTTTTTTTAACTTATTCCCTGTATCACGTATTTTGTTTCCTGCTATGTTCAGTATGTTACTGAAGATTCACTAATTGTAGAATTGGTTTGCTTGTTGATCGAATAAATGTCCTGTCAGTTACTAAACTTCACGTAGGAAACAGAACAGTTGTTCAATTTCTGTGGTAAACATCGGATTCCGCCTTGTATAGCTTTGGTGCTAAAAAGGGAGGTAAACTTTAATTAATCCTATAATTATAATAATAATACAAATAGCAATTATGAAATCAAAGTAGCTAATAAAAATGATAGTAATAATAAAAACTGGTATCTGGGAAACAGTGAGTATGTTGTGGGGTTTGGTGGAATGTGTGTTACCGTTGTGTAGGGTGTTGTATCTATCTTTATTTTCTATTTCGTGTATACTTACTGTTCTCATTTTGCTATTATTATTATTATATCTATCAATCTTAACTCTTTCATTAAGTCCTCTTCATCAATCTTACCTCCGTTCGTGGCGTCACTAATGCTCGTGGCCCCAGTTTCTGCCTCGAGTAGAATAGCCCGAGTAATAATTCGGATCCCACGTTAAGCAGTAGGCCCCGTCTAATGTTCTTTCGGTGCTTAAAATGGACGTTTTTATCCCTTCTTAACTTGACACACATACTCACGTGACTGGAGATGCTATGATGAGGTTGGTACGGTACTCTTAGCCTACTTTTTCTAGAACATTTTTTTTTCTGCTTCTAAGTCTTAGACGGTGGAGTTAATCCAAATAACACCAAAATATTTTACTTCCGGACACCAGAGTGCCAGTTTGCACAGTGCTTGTGTGTATATATAAATTAATAAAAGACTGCCGGGGACACTTGATCAGAGGTCATAAACCTTTGGTGACGTCATTAACATGGCCGCCGTGTCGAGAGACAGGTTCATGATCTCTGATCAAGTGTCTTGGAGCAGTTTTTATTCTTTGATATGTACACTCATGTCCAAAATGATTGTCATATCTATAACTGTCTTTTTGTAAGAATATAATTTGATAATGATGTTCCAGGGCACTTCTAATACTGATACTATGTGTATAATCGGGAAATGTATATTTGGGGTAAATTTCATAGGACGAAAATTTGAATCAGTAAAAAAAAATTGCTAAATTGAAAAGAAAGTTTTATTTTCGTTTTATTGTTCTTATTTACTGGTCTTTTGACATGAAATTTGCAACATACATGTCTTTGCCGATTATACACATACTAACATTATAAGAAATACCGGGCTAATTCGTTATCAAATTATATTCCTAGAACAACATATTTATAGACATGCGACAATAATTTTGGACATGAGTGTACATAAGCACTGTGCAAAATATCATGCTGGTGTCCGAAAGTGAAGTATCTTTACGCTAATTCCACTAGCCGGTGAAGTTTTGCGAAAGAGTATTCATTTTTATATTGTGATTACGTTTTTACTATTTTATTTTGTGTTTGTTATTAACTTTTTGAGTGTTGTTATGTTTTTTGTTAGTCTCTCAGCTGTCAAAACATTATGATCACCTACCTAATATCTTGCATTTCCACTTTTGGCTCGCAGGACAGTCGCAGTGGGTTTGGCATGGAAGTAATAAGGTCTTGGTAGAGGCAGAGGCATGGCGCAACACTACCCCACACACAAGTCTTTCATATCTGTATATTTCGCGGAGATGGGAGGTTGAGTTCAGTGACATTCCAAAGTTGCTCAATTGGGTGAAAATTGAGTGAGTTTGTGGGTCATTGCAGGAATTGAAATTTACCAGTCCTGGAAACACTGTAGTATGACGGCTTTGTGAAAAGGAGCATTGACCTGAAAAATGTCATTTTCAGCTGGAAACATGGCCGACATGAGTAAGTGTACGTGATAAGCAATGACTGGCTGATAGCTAAGAGCTGTCTTGGTGTCCTCCACACGGAATAGTGGGCCCCATGAATGACCATGTGAAGGTTCCTGAATCATAATGGAGCCACCGTCGGCCTGTCGTCGTCCTAATGTAAATGTCTCGAGTACCTATTCTTCCGAAAGAAGACAAATTCTGACCCGGTCATCGATTTGATGAAAGCAGTATTGTGATTCATCGGATCATATTACGTTGTACGGCTGTCCATTGTCGATGCGCACATAACTATTCCGAGTCGCAGACGATGGTGTGTCCTGTTAACATTGGTATCTGTGTAAGACGTCGGCTGCGGAAGCCCATATCTAACAGTATACGGTGAAATATGTGCTTTGTCCATGATTAAAGTTGGCAGTTAATCGTGCCACAGTTTGCCCCTAGCCTATTTTACCAAACTCGACAATCTGACATTGGTTTCGCCGTCTTTTTCCCTCACTTTTGAAAGACACTAACCACGGGAACACCTGACAAGTCGCGCTGTTTTCGAGATGTTCGTTTTTAGGCGTCTGGCCATCACATTCTAGCCCCTAACAAATTTTGATATATCGTTAGCCTTCCCCACCCTACGCAGAAGCACCACACTGACTGATTGAGTGAAATACCTGTCACCGTCTGGGGAGTGGCTGTGCTTTGTCTCGTGACTCATACGTTAGCCCAGCGACTTCGTTCAAAAAGTAGCGGGGTCATAATGATTTGGCTGGCGAGTGTATAATTGTGTGTGATAGTGTTTAATCTTATTCTGGTATGATTTTTCCATGCCTGCATTGGAATTCCTTGTTCTGAGCATATTAATTCAAAGTAGGTTATTTTAAATTGCTGGAAATCGAACACTGTTTCTTGTTAACATAAATGCATTAATTCATCCCGGATGGAGTACCAGTAATAGAATAGCAAATTAATTTTAAATGAAAATATCAAATAGAGTGGTAAGTAATGAATGTAAATTTTGTGTGTTTACATGTTTTATCTGAATATATATTAACTGATTTTATTCTGTTATCTAGAGCGTTAGTAACATCTGTCAAGCAACGAGTAGGCAGTTGTTTCAGTTGGTGGAGTGGGCAAAACACATTCCGCATTTTACAGCATTACCAATTGAGGATCAAGTAGCTCTTCTTAGAGCAGGTAAGTTAATTTTCCTCAGAATACATTTTGAAAGATGTTAGTTCATCTGAACAAGTTAATTCTTGTAGAGTTCGACCTGCATGAGTTTACATGACGGTCGTGGGATGTAAAGTAAATAATAATATGCGGAAATAACATAATGAACACTCACATGAAAACCTCTTACTTAAATCATCATATATTTTCGTCTGTGAAGTTACAGACGTCTTCAGTAGTACGTTATATAAAAATAAATTGTGAAGAAGTTAAATATTGCAACAATTCAGTTAATAAGTAACAAATAACCAACGAAACGATTTCGTTTCTTCGAAATGTTTTTATCCACATTTTCGTCAAATTTTATAGCATCTTTCATTTGTTTCAAATACTTTTCTTGCTATTCAGAAGAATTAGCATTTAATTAGTGAATATTTTTTATTCAAAACTTTTCGATTGTACGTCGATGACTTGCGTCCAATTCTTCTAATCCAGAGTACTAACTTGTATTTAAATCTGATTTTTCTGGCTTCTAATGAAGTTCAAGATATGTGTGTTCTGGTTCTTGGTATCAAATATGTCCAGAAACAAGAATTTTATATATGCATTTTCATGTTCTTTAATTATTATTATTTCCTTTTTGCCATGCCAGTATATACAGTCCGTCTACTAAGTTTCGAGACTGGCAACAGTGATACTTCATCGATGGTGGAATTTGGCGGTATAAATGCAAATTAGTTACTGTAACATCTGACAAACGTGCAGTGAAGAGTTCGTTATTTGCTACAGAAGGTGTGATAATGCTTCAAATGAGATGCTGCACGATGTGTTGTGTACGAAACAGAAGAGAGGATACTAATTAAATTTTGCGTTAAATTTGGTAAAATGTGGTAGAAACTATGAAAATGATTAAAGAATGCGTACAGGGATGAAGCTACTTCCCGAGCCAATGTTTTCAAGGAACATGTTCTGTTCCGCTGCAGTCACTAGAAGTCTCACGGATGACCTTAGGAGTACGCGGTCGACAACTATTAAGAAATTTGTGAAACAGGATCTTCAGGAAAGGAAATTTTGTGCCAAACATACACACTGACTGATGACCAAAAGGTTTGACGAGTTTCTGCGAGTCGTGAGTTGGTGTAAATAAGAGACAGGGACTCCGATTCAAAAAGAATATAACTGGTAACGGGATTCTCTTTCACACGTACATGCCTTCACAAAGCGCCAGTCAACAAGTTAGGTCTGAAAAGGTTCTCCTCAACTGGAGAAAACGCGCCTTTAAATGTCACGTGTGAAGACAATGATGGTGGCTTTCTTCGATTGGAGAGGTGGGATTTTGTAAAGAATTCATACCCGAGGATCACACCATCACAGCAGATTTACCAATACATTGTGGATCGGTTGTTGAAGAGACTTCGACTTGTAAGACACGAAGTTTCTGATTCTGACGAATTGCTCCTCCATGACAACGCGCCTTGTCACAAGACTATGCTTTTTGAGCAGTTTTTGGCTAGTTATTGTCTGCATCAGTGACCGATCTCTTTATTTTTTATATCAAGCACGATCTTACCAGTGGACTGAACAGGATCACACGACAAGACTTCCAGAGAAGAGAGGAGGAATATGCGGAATAATAACATGTGGTTACAGTTATTCTTTTATTTCCTTTTTATGCCGCTAATCTTGAAACTTAGTAGACGAACTGTGAGGTGTACGTGGCTTGGTTTCGTATTTAACGGATTGAGAAAGAAAAGAACAAAGAACTTCCAGATTTCTTGAAATCATCACTTTCTTTTGGAAGTATTAAATTTGCTTTAATGCCACGTTTCTTACATACTTTGTGTAGACCATTAGCAATTCGGAATACAGAAGAAGTCCATCCAAATTTGGAATTTAAAAAAAAAAAAAATTATTGTATTTATACTTAACAAGTGACGTTTGATTAGTTAATATGTAAATAGTGCATTTCACTTTATTTGTTACTAATGTTGAAAATTATATTTAGTGTGTTTAGTTGATTGTTTATATTATATTGACTAGTAGTGTTGATAATATTTAGATTTCTCGAAAGATATCTTAAATAATATGCTACTGAAGATATCTTTAGCTCGATAGCTGAAAATACTACGCTCATTAGAACTAATTAAATATTTTCATATTGATATTACATATTGGTTGTTTCCTTATATTATAACGAGCATTAACTTGTTTTACTAAATGTAACTTCCTGTATTAATTATACATTCAAACTTCCATGTAGAAATCTTTCTGGATGAATTGGAAGATAACACAAAATAACTTAAAGGGGGGAAACTTTAATCGCAATAGTTGAATTTCATAGCCCTCCCTCCCTGCTGGTCTAGAGGTTAGCTCGTGTACCTTTGGTGCACGAAGTCCTGGGTTTGAATCCCAGTGGGAGAGCATCGAACGCATCCACCTTAGAGTGTAAGTCCACGTCTCACATAGCCTCGGTGCTGAAAACAAATGCTAAACTTTATTAAATACACAAACGAGCATTGACTTTCTGCATTAAGCGGAGTTCCAAGAGTGCTGGCAGTAAACGGGTCCCCTGATGAAATTATCGAAATAGCTTTTCTTACACTGTATTTTATGTATATGAATCAAGTAATTAGGCGTATTTTAAACTGTAATTGACATAGGTTTAATATATGGCAAACTACTCAATGAGTTTCAGTATTTTTATATTAGAAAGAACAAATAGGAAATAAAGAAGTAAGTCACTTAGAAAACTGACTTACTTCGAATTTAAAATATTGAATACTTAAAAACCTTTGAAACGTAACTAACACTAGTTCACGAGTTGAAACAAGGAAAAAAAAGAAAAAAAAAGTATGCCTGCAAGTTATTTTTAAAAAAGGATACTCTAAGAGTATCGAAATACTTTTCTTTATCAAATTTCGAAACTGTTTGCAGATTAGAACTGCCACCATTTTGAAATATTAGTTGTAAAGAAAACTTATCTCCGGTACAATGAAACAGAAAAAGAAAGAAAAGTTTCATCTGATACCTTGATTTATCATTGCACAAAAGTTACGTTTGAGTAATTCCAAGGTAAAAATAAACGCTTCATGTAGATTTCGAATTTTTACTCTGCACTCAGCCATTGTAATATTCTTTCATAATTGTCATTTTTATCATCTTAAGAAAGCTAGTGTACAAAGTAGACTTTCCAAGCCAAAAATAAATAAATAAATAAAAAGGCGTATAGGTATTTTTAATTTTAAATTCAAAATATATCTTTGGAATTTCCGAGTTTAATTATTCGCCTCTCTACTAAATTCTGATAGTGGGTTATCTTGTAGAAAGTGGAAAGAGAACGATTTCTTGAGATTACAGTTAATAAATTTTTAACTAAAACAGAAAATAAGTTCAAAGCTACTTCCGTACATTGATGTGTAAATCGTTTTACACTGCTTTGCGTCAATATTGTTCAAGTTCGTTAAGAGTTTATAGTTTTATTTTGATCTTAAAATCAGTATTAACTGTTGGCCATTTTTAATCTAAAATAAGTGTGCTTGTAATATGATAATGTAAATAAAATTCATTGTACTGCCGTAAATTTGGTTTATCTAATTGATTATGTAAACAGATGGTTATCAAAATCGCGGAAACTTCTTAAAGAAATTCGAGTTCCTTCGTGGCTAAGCGATTGGCGTACGCGCCTTTGCCGTAGGAGACCCAGATTCGATTCCCGGTGGGAGCTCATGTAGTTCGGATTCCACGTTAATCAGTAGGTCCATATTTCATATAGCCTCGCTGTTGAACGGGACGTTAAACTCAAAATCAACTCAACTCATTTGTAAAGAAATTCATCTTAGCTGGTTAATATGGCATGAGATCACGTTAAAGCTGCAGAACAACGTTGAGTCGTAATGGAATGGAGGCATATAAATCATTATCGTTCCTCATGCAATGCAACATTCAGTTCCATTAGTGAGAACTGCGGAGAATATGTACTCCGAAGTCAGCTACAAAACTGCCTACAGACATTCAACAAATGTTGAGGTCTGGGATTGAGTGGATCAAGAAAGGTGTTTTAGTTCATTTCAGTATTCATGAAGCGACACCTCAACAGCCCCACAATGTAAAATGGCGCATTGTTTGTCATATTATAAAATTGCATATTTAGCCAAAAATATTTTGATCATATAAAGGTAACCAAGAAAGTTCTGTCGCTTTTTCATTCACCACCTTTGAATATCGATATGTCACCTAAGACGTATCTAGAAGATCAAAAATAGTCCCCATCAGCATCGATGACTGTCGGCCAACATTCTGGAAGGCCATGGATTCCATCACGGTAGAACTTGGTGGGTCGTGACGCGAAGAAAGTATCAAGTACATCTTGCACCCCTACTAGTGATTTGAACTGGCGTCCTCTAAGGTGATTGTTCAGGGAATGGAACAGGCGATAATTGACTTGTGCAATGTCCGAGGAGTGTGGGGGATGCTATAGTGTTTCCTACCCAAGGTATAGAATGGCGTCCCGGGTTATCTTAGCCACATGAGGCTTAACGTTGTCCTGTAACAGGAGGTTCCCTTTGCGATTCAGAAGTGCTGGCTCCAGAGTTTTGAGTTTTTCTTGAACACGGCTCAACTGCTGACAGTACACAGTTATATTGATGCTCTGACCAGCTGGTATCAGTTCCGATGCACGATGTCGCAAGCAGTCCACCAAACCCACAAGAGGACCTTCTGGTGCACTGCTGGTTTCGGTTGTTTTGGAACCGATTCATGGGATGCATATCAATGATGATGACGCCGTGAAGCTTCGTACAGGACCTATTTCTCATCACATGTCAACACCCTGTTCATAAATGGCTCCTTCCTCAGACGAGAAAGGAAAGAAACTCAGGTATCTACTCGCGTTGCCTTCTGGCCCGGAGTCAAATCATCTGAGATCCATTGACCCAACTTGTAGTGCTTCCCAAGTTGTAGGTGCTGCCGAATGGTTTCTCCACTCACACTGAATTGTAGTCCCAATTCCTCACGTGTCTGGCCACTGTTCACCTCAATTGCTACCTGAAAGTCTTCATTTTGTACATGTGTTGGTCTTCCAGCACGTGGTGCGTCTTCAAGTATTTCGTCACCGTCCTTTAAACTTGTGAAACCACCACTGCACTGTCCCCCGTAGTCACGGCACCCTCACCAAAGGCCTGTCATATCTTCCGCCCTGCTGCAGCGGCGTTTGACCTCAGTTTGAACTCGTACAGCATACACACCCTTATGACGCTCTGTAGAGATCACATGTTCACTCTGTCCTTATATAAGTTCACGGTTCACCTAAAACGATTAACAACGGCCGCGCACTGCGAACGTAACCTTAGTGTTTTGCCATCTCAGGACATGTTACGTGCTGGAAACTACACATGTTTTCATTTCTGTTACGTGCTGGAAACTACACATGTTTTCATTTCTGTTACGTGCTGGAAACTACAGATGTGTTCATTTCTATATACCGGTAATATTAACAATATATTGATCCATTGTTTCGAAAGTGTCAGTTAATGGAAAGATATTTAATTAGGACCTTATTTTCATTTTGATAAGTGGAGAATCTTAAGTTGAAAATGTGACACACAATGTGGCCCGTGTCAGACAACGATGTTTTTTGTAGGTTCGCGTGTCAGATTTATAGGTATTAAGAAACAACTTACAGAGTATTGTATATTGTTCCATCTCCTTTAGCCTAGCTGGCATAACCGTGGGACGTAAAACTCAGATTTCATTTCATTTTGTATGTTGTTCTAACGACGAGTGCTTACATAATGAAAGTACACATGGAAAGTTTGTTCCCATATCAATTCAGTTAACGTATGAGACAGATGTACAAACAAACAAATGTCAGTTGAGTCGAATGTAGACACACTCTTATATTCGCTTTGAGTAAAGTTCACAGTCCTGATACAGTACAGGTTGACATTCAAAAATCCGGCAACTTCTGGAGTTGAGCATTCCCTTATTTTGAATGAAAAATGGCTATGCAACAACGAATAAATGATAAAATAAGAACAAATGAGCAGAAATTCTGCAAGCAAGAACCAACAACTGATTACGGGCTACAACGCCATTAAAACAAGCATAGTTACCAGAAAATAATGGCACCCCAGCATGATAAATTTGTAAATGACGCTCCGGAATCTATACCGCAAATTGAAGGGAACAGATTTTATGATGTGAGTCTATATATTGTAGTTTTGAGTTTTCGTCTCACAGATAGACTCTTTCTCCTGAAGGAAACGCTGAGAAATGAATGATGAAAGGACAGTGCATAATGCTCATGCTTTGAACGTGATTCAAAATCGCGATAGACAGGTCTTGGAATCACCAGTCCTACTCTTTATATCGTTCGATCATGCAGTTTGGCTATATATTGAAGTTATTGTGACACACGAGTAACCCATAACCAGACAATCAGTAGTTCTTTCTAGTATTCGGTTTCTTCATTGTTCTTTACTTTTCAGCGATGAACAGCACAGGGCTCGAAACCTGTGTAATTTTATTAACTGCGTGAATGTGTGCAAATCATATACACACTTAATTAAAAATATTAAGCTTACATTTACAGATGTTCGTTGTTTTCTATTTTTGAAGTTTTATATAGATATAGATATATAAGTAACTTGGGACTCAAACCATGTGTACCTCCACCGAAGATGGAACCCATGTCTCTATCCCAAAAGGTGAACATTAACCATTTAATCATCTAAAAACATAAACCAGTAAATTTAAGCGTTAGTACGAAATAATAAGAATATAACGACACAAACGTATTTTATTATTATTGCAGGTTGGAATGAGTTGCTGATTGCTGCATTTTCCCATCGATCAGTGGAAGTGAAAGATGGAATTGTTTTGGCCACAGGACTTATTGTGCACCGAAACTCAGCTCATCAGGCAGGCGTAGGCACAATATTTGATCGTGTCCTTACTGAATTAGTTGCGAAAATGAGAGAAATGAACATGGATAAAACAGAATTGGGCTGCTTGCGAGCTGTTATTCTCTTTAATCCAGGTATGCAAATAGTTGTAAGAAATTAATTAATGATAATATGATCCATATAGAATAAGAAGATATAAAATAATTGATTTTAAACTCACTGAAGCACCTTTGATTTTAACTTGTCCGTATACGTTTCAGTGACTGCTTGTTATCCTCAGTATGTGTTCCTTAAGAAATTATCCCATTATTGGTGCTTTGTCCCCGAGTTTGAACGAAAGGCATAACATTGTAGTAAAGTAAAATACATTAACTTATTATTATTATTATTTTGCGAAGGTAAATACATTATTGTGTTTGGCGACAGCGAAGTAGAGTAATAATTTTTCTACGATACAGGAAAGTTACTAGTAATGTGGATTCACAAAGCAACTTAAAAATATCTTAATAGATACATACTGAGGATAACAAGCAATCGTTGAAACATATACGGACACGTTAAAAACACGAATGCTTAAGTAAGTTGAAGATCTGTATTTTATATTTTATTAATTATAAGTAAGGCTCGAATTCTGTGACGTGGTATTTTTATGCTGCGATATTTTACGGTTACTTAAAACCACTAACAACGGCCGGGCACTGCGAACGTAAACATAAACACATTTCTGACTCTTTTGAAGACGAACACGCAGTTTTATTGATCATATAAATGTGTATTTGAACCTTATATTAGCTTCGGTAATATATGGGCCATGGTATAAAGCAGATTTGCAACTTCCTTTCATAGAAATATTTGTCTTGTGTGGTGGGATTTGAAGGAATACTGTACAATGTGAGTGGTAATGGTTCTTGATCTGGCGTAGCATTAGCCACATTGAAAAGAGAAATCACAGCCTCAGCGTCTCTCTCCCCCTTCTTCTCCCCTGCAGTGATACCTGAAGTCCGGTTTCTTATTTTACATTGTACCGTACGATATTAATTATGGTACGGTGCCGTATAATGTTTTAGGTTACATCTAAATTTTTCATTTCATTTATTAGCACACTATTTTTTAGGTCAAAATAAACACTACTTACATTCATGTTTTCCCCATATAAAGGTACTGTTGTGCGTGATGTATGCTTCACGGCTTAAGAACATTTATTGAGAAGAAAAATAACATTTTTTTTTTTTTTTTAATAAATTCCATTTTCTCTTTATTGAGTTAGCAATGTGTTATGATCAATGTTTCAGAGCTAAAGATATTTATTCGGAACAAAATAACTTTATAAACTTAAGCTGAATAAATTACTATTCTTCGGAATTGTTGTTAAATATTTGTTTACTTTTGTGAGTCATTCTGTCACATTTTGCCAGTTCTAAGGCATAAATGCATGCTTATTTTCAAAGTTACTAGGTCAGAGAAGTTCGAGCCCTAATTATAAGTGATATACTTTTCTCTGTTTCTTCCATAACTTGTGCTTTTATCAGTTGTAAGTGCAAATATGCAATTATTCGTGTGTTTGGTTTTGAAAATACAAAATATGATTCTGAAGTAAGTTAGTCTTTCAAAGCTGCAAATTATCTTTGAAAAATAAAACTGTAACTAACAGGAACTTGTTTATATGTACTGTGAAAATATTAATTATTGACGAAATTCATCCTTTACAGCATGTTAACTCTTAACGCTAGAAAAATAATTTTTCTCTCTGGTTTCGGTTCCAATATTTTTCTTCTGCAGCTGACAGAGACAGAACAATTTTCAAGATAATCTGTATTACCAATCATTCTTAATATAATCTGTATTTATTTATTTTCTGCTTGTTTTTAAAACGAGGTTAACAATGAAGAATTATTTTTATCTTGTATTCGAGCAACGCTAGGTATTTCATTAGGCTAAATGAGACAAATTATTTATGAAATTGAATGATTATGGAAGAAATTGGTGGAAAGCGAATGTGGGGAAAAAATGGAAAAACCCACGAACACGATGTTGTCCACCAAAGACTCATATGACGTGGAATCGAACCAGGGACTCCCCCACGGCCCACCATATTTCAGTTTACCAAGCATGTTAAGTTAAAGTACACTTGAATTAATTTTATACAAATGTGTTAGTATTTGTGGTATATCGATAGTACAAAACCATTATAAAACTTTTAACAGCCGAATCAAAGATCCATCTGCTGTGTTTGTTTTGTAGAACAAAAATCCAATATAGAATTCCAATCAATCTTTGCGAATGTGTGAAGAAAAAAATAACAGCTTCGGAATGCATGAACCAATTTGAGTAATTGTCGATAACTACAGAGAACTACGATACCTCTGCACCAAATAAACCGCTAGCTGGTCCAGCGGTCTAAGGTTTCAGGCCTGTCTTTCATAAGTTCGAGTCCCGCTCGGGGACATTTTGGCTCAGTGGCAGAGCACTTACCTCTGGTACGTGGGATCTCAGGTTCGATCCCCGGCCAAGTAAGTTTGTAGTGAGCAATAGTGTCCGTAGGTTTTCTCGTTTCCTCCTAGATGATCATTCCACCGATTCTTTCATAATAATTTGCTTGCCTTAATTATCCGTCTCCCTTAGCGTCAAGGGCATAATCGTGGACAATAAACTGAAAGATTTCGAGTCCCACTCAAGACATTGTTGTGTATTGTCTTCTCGTCATGGATTTCTTATCGTCTCCTTTAGCGCAGAGGGCAGAGCAGTTGGATATAAAACTCAAAAAGTTAATAAATAAAACCAAAGTTCGTTCTAACATCATTTAAAAGAAAAAAAAAGATATGTTGTTATACTGGATACTGAACATTCAAACTGTATGATCTCATTCAAAATTACTGCAATATTCTTGTGAATTGTGAGAAGTAAACGTTTACATTTTTGTGCAGAAATTAAAGAGATTTTGTTCTGTACCTCAAATCATCTTTTACAGAAAATCGTTTTAGATTTATGGTAAAGAATTTGTCACCCTTACCAGCTTAAATGCGTTGTAGCATATCTTTTCCATTCCTTTTGACCAACTTTCCAAAGACCGTCGAGCGCGCGATCACTTGCCGCAACTGAGAAACTTCCATGCTCCACGATCTTCAGCTAATCTGTTCCTGTTCACGTACAGTTTTTCTGTTTTGATATCCATCAAGTGTAACCTCTTTCGCCTCTTCCCTCTTTCCTGCCACTCCATAGCACGTCCCTCATGATACAATTCCTTCTTAGCCACTATTCAACCAATTTCTCGTCCTCTTCTCAATAATATCTAAAATTCTTCTCTTCTCCCGTACCATTTCTAACACACTGTCATTCGTTTTCCGCTCGACCCAGCTAATTCTCTCCATTCGCCTAATGAATCTAGTTCTGATTTTTGCGTAATATCCATGTTTCTGTCCCATACAGTACAATACTTCACATAATGCTTTTTGTGAGTCGCTTTCTCTATTTTTTATTCAAGGTCCCACAAAATAGACTTTTTTTCTCGTAAAGGCTTCTTTCGCCATTCCTGTCCTTGCTTTTATTTCATATTCGCACTTCATATCACTAATACTACTACCTAGCTATCGAAAACTAGTCACTTGTTCTATTTTTCTCCCCTCCTACTTCTATATTTGATACCGACCGTTTCGTTCCAATCACCATTGCTTTTGTTTTTCTAACATATGTCTTCATTCCGTATTCTTCACAGCCAGTCCTCAAGTTTTCCAACGTCTTACTTATTTTTTCCGCATTCCATAACAAGCGCCATATCATCTGCATACCGTGTACACCTAACCATTCTACCTCCTACCGAAGTGCCGTCTTCGTTATGTACGCTCTTTTTCAGTCTCTTCTAGATAGATAGAAAGTAATGTTGGCGAAACACAGCATCCCTGTCGAACTCTCCTTGCAGTTGTACTCCCCTCTGTTATTTCCTCCTCTATTCTAACACTTACTTATTGGTTCATATGTAACTGTCTTACGAGTTTTCTGTCTTTACATTCCAACCCAGCCTTCTTTAGAATTTCCAACAATTCCCAATTCACGTAGTTGAAAGTCTTTTCTAGATCAATAAATACCACATACACCTCTTTCCCTTTTTCTATAAACCTTTCTCGATCACCCTTAATAATCCGGTTGCATCTCTGCGTTTCCTTACCTCTCCTGAACCCGAACTGTTGTTTCTCACTTTTTCATTTGTTATTCCATACAATCTTTTTTGTTCAGTATTCGATATGAGACTGTCACATGAAATATGAGACTAATAGTTCTATAATCCTCACATCACTCTGGGTTTGATTTCTTAGTCATCGATATCATGATCGTCTTCAGGAAGTCTTTTGGTCACACCCCTATTTCATATATTTCATTGAAGAGTCGAAACAATTCTTTCTTGCCTTGTTTCCCATATTCTCAATGAATTCGATTGATATACTCGTATTATCTATCCCAGTTGCTTTTCAGTTCATAATCTCAGATATAACTTTTTCATATTCATCCCAAGGAACACTAAATTCTTTATCATTCTTACGTACTTCCTTTTCTACTTCAATATCTAGGTCACTCGATCTGTTCCTACTCTTATTATAAGTCCTCAACATATTTCCAACTTCCTAAAACTTTTACTTCTTTTGCTGACAATCTTCCCATTCATATTTTCTACTGACATCGTAATATTCCCTTATTTCCTCCGAAGTTACATAGATTTCATCTTTCCAACTCTGTCTAATTCTTCCTATGTCCCCGCATTTTTTTTATTTTTTATTTTATTTTTTTTACTAAACTCTTATCTTGTTCTGTCTGTTTCCCTTCGATACTCGTTGTTTAACTTCCTGTATATTTTTCTGCGCTCTTTTGTATCAACCTGTTCCTTTCCCTCATTTTCTGCAACATCTGTTCTGTAACCCAGGGTTTCTTAGCAGTTTTGTGCTCGCGGTAATCTACTACTTCTGCAGCCTGCTGTATGCAAAGTTTATATGTTCCCATGTGTTACTACCTGCACCTATGCTTCCCTCGTTTAAGTATTTTTCTTCGAATTTCTCAACGAAAAGGTTTCTCACTTCCTCGTTTTTCAGATTTTCAGTATTTAACATCATGTTGCCAATTTTTCTTCTGCCTACATTTATCAGTTGAATATCCACTTCGGCTAGCAGAAGGTTATAAGAGAAAATGTCAACCCCGGGAAAGGTCTTCGCTTAGCTATTCCTGTACCTGTCCTGAATCATGACATTGTCTATCTGATGTCTTCGGCCGTCTATTGAGGATTTCCATTTATGCCTTATTCTCTTGCGCTGATTGAACCAAGTGTTCCCAGTCGCTAGTAAATTCTGTCTACAGAGATTGACCAGTTCCTTGCCGACGACACTACTTACTTTTTTCTCTCCCACAGCTGTATTGCGATCAGCCATTACAATTACGCATGCACCCCTCTTCTCCCTGTGTATAATTTCTTCCATTTTCTCATAATTTTCCTCAGTTGTATACGAAGTCGTCAGTGCGTATGTCTGTATCACCACTAGATCCTTTTTTTCTTTCTTTCTTTCTTTAAGATTTTACATCATAACTCTATTATCAACAAATTCTACTTTTTTAAGCTCTTACCAAGACCGCCCTTTTACGTGAGTAAAACATTCTATATCCTTCGCTGTTCAACACCCAGTTATCTTCCCATCTCATTTCACAAACTCCTATCAAATGTAGATTAGTTTGTTTCCTTTTTGCTTTAAGATTTTCTAACTTCTCTCTTTGTAAACGTTCCATGTCCTTATCGTAAACCTTTTGCTCCTGTTTATCTTTTTCTCGATCAGTCTTCTCCACATTGTTACTTTAGTGACTAATAGTCCTTCCCAAGACATCCTCCTCTCGGAGATCTGAATGGGGGGATATTTTACCTCTGAAACTATATCTTGACCTACGAAAGACCATTCTACATATGTTCCCTTTCTGCTATCAGCAAATTAAGGAAAAATAAAGTGATGGTTTTTCGTTGCTTTCCATCCCGCAGTATCCCAGCTGTTAAATTACTCTGACTACGCCCGAAACTCATATCGAAGTTGCCTTACCAATCCCTATGATTTCCACCAACCTAACTACTGGAGAACAGCTGCCTTCTCCTAGAACAAGCTTCGTTTGGCTACTTCATTTAGGCCAAACTCGGTAGGAGTGGCCTTTTGGTAGTGAACTACCGCCGACGTAGCTCTGAATTTCACTGTAGCACGCGATTCTCCCTACCTGACACATGTAAAAGTGGTGTTTATCTGGAAGCTGTCTGTAAAAGGATTGCATGAAATCCCGTTTAACGTGTGTATATCGCTATTGATTTAGGTGTAGAACTTGATACCTTGTCGTGGTGAATGACAACGTGAGATGTGTCGCTGTCATATAGCAATGACTTTTTTCCGCACCATGTATAGTAGCGTAACTTGCCACTATAGCAATTATCACCAATAATCACAAAGGCGCGTGGAACACTTCTTGCACATTCATATATCCAGTCAGAGCGTCCCCTGTAATTTTGTTTGCGAAGTTATTATTTCTACGTTTATCAGAAGGAGAAGATTATCCTCTTTTTCTCTCATTCCGATCAATACCCATGTCTTGTCCCTGTGGCTACAAACTTCTGCGTGTCCTCTGCAAGATGGCGTTCGTACAACTTCAATGTTCATCTTTCTCTCCATGATATGTAAGAAACGGAAAATTTGAGTTCAATTCTTGTGTTTCTTTACCAGATGTAAATCTTGCGAAATTATGCGATTTACAAAATGTTGTACTGCCCTCGCTATTGTCCATTAAGACGGTAGGTTCTCACGTCGCACCAAGGAACGTTTTTCATTTTACCACTTCGGGAGGCACGCCTGGGCTCCTGATATCTACGATGCTCAATATTAGAGATCCCAGTAACAACAGAGATGCCCGTTTGTTGCAGTTCAACACAGTGTTGATCCCTTTCATTGACACACGGAAATCTGTATCATACACAGTTTGCGTATTTGACTATAACTATAACCAATATCAGGACACTAGTGTAGTACTTCCGAAAGGCCATCATTTTCGGAGTTACATGAGCACTCATACACTCAACAGTCGTACTCCCTGCAAGTCAACAGACATCAGTTTTGAACTACCCGCTCTGGCGTATTTACGCGTGCTACTACATATACCTGAAACGTCCTTGTGTATTATTTTTACATGTTCATGTACTCTTGTTTGAGACTTACGTAATAATCTTCCATTTTTCCCGCCTTCAGTGATCTTTGCGCTCATATGGACTTAAAAGAGTTCTACTTGAGATAACCCTACGGTGTATTCAGAGTTTAAATAATGTAGTTTATTTAAACGTAAATCTGCGTTATTCTCGTGGGTGTGAATTTAGTATTTCTACATTCATCAGAACCTTACGGTATATCCAAAGTTCAAATAATGTCCTGAATCAATGCGTTACTCTTTTGTTTGTGAAGTTATTATTTCTACGTTCATCAGAAGGATAAGATATATATATATATATATATATATATATATATATATATATATATATATATATGCAGTATTTTTAAACTCATGTTAGTAAAGTGAATATCCGCTTAACTAGTAAAGCAATCCGCTTCGGATTTTTTACCAGCTTCCATATTTGACAGCTTGTTTAAAAATAAATATATTAAAAGTGTACAGTTAATGTGTTCACTGCCATATTGGATAATTCATCTATATATTCATAAAATGTTAATCTCTTTCAGATGTAAAAGGTTTGAAGTCTGCCCAACAAGTGGAGCATTTGAGAGAGAAAGTTTATGCAGCCTTAGAGGATTATACACGAACTACACATCCAGAAGACTCGGGAAGATTTGCTAAGTTATTGCTTCGACTTCCTGCGTTACGCTCTATTGGCCTGAAATGTCTTGAACATTTATTTTTCTTCAAACTCATCGGAGATGTTCCCATTGATACATTTCTTATGGAGATGCTAGAAAACCCTTCAGATCCATGGAAAAATAGCTATGGCAACTGAATATCCAGTTAGTTATTTCAGACTTCGTGTTCACTATACAATTGTAAATTATGGCATATATAACTTGGGTTTCACTGAAACCCAGAAGTGAAGTGAAGTGCCTGGTTTGTCTTCAGCTCAATTTCCATTACAAGAAAGGGCATTACGGCACAGTTAACACGATAGAGACCTATATTTACATTTTTATTTCTATATTTGTAACCAAAGGGTTACTTGTTGTGGAACTTTAAAATTTTATGAATGTTTCGTGTAATTGTTGTAGAGATTTAAAAGAAAACGGTGCGTGTTTTAAAGAGACGTATACATATAATTTTGAGTTTGTTGATGATAGTGTGATAACTTGATACTGGTTATTGTTAGTCCTTCGTAGAACTTTTTTAATTAGTACTTTTACGTTTTCGAGCAGGACCACTTGGGTATGTGTTCCTGAATGTGTTTCAATAACTTGGTATTAAAGTACAAATAACATCTTATCATTTATTTGCAAGTCACGTGGTCTGAAAAGTTTTAGATTAAATCAATAATTAACTCTGGCTGCTGAAAATAAGTATCTTCTTGTTAGATCACAGTTTAAAATGCGCCAGAGATCCACGAGAAATGTCCTTTCAGCACGAAGCATCGAATAATCTTCTAGTGTCAGCATTTTACGAAAATATATTTCTGTTGTAACAGTGTTTTATTCAAGTACTTGAAAAGATGAACGTTATACTTGCTGTGAAAAGTTAACAGGTTATTTATAGCAACTGTTGGCCGAAGAATTTCTTATAATGATGTAGAAATTCTCCAGTCAGCATTAGATTAATGATTTTAACGGGAATGAAATTTTGCAGAGATGCACTGCGGTTTATTTGTGGCTGTGTGGATGATGCAATTACGTACATACATGTATGTATCAGTTTGAGTGCGTGAGCATGTGTACGTGTATATGCGTGTGTGTGTTTCCGGAGACAACAGAAAACCTGTACAAGACTAGTTGTACATAAATTATCAAGATTTTCCTTTTGATTGTCTATTTTGCAGTTAAAGTCCATTTATACTGTAGAAGCTTGTTCTATGAGGTCTACCAGCTGTTGTGAATATATTTTGACTGATGATAAAATTTATAAAGGTTGACCTCCTGTCAGTCGTGTTTTATGGGAACGTGCATTCCAAGCTGGTGCTAAAGTATATATATATATATGTACATAAATATATATATTATTATTATTATTAAAATACCATTATCGTAAGTAATTTGCATTTTTCTTTAATTCCTTAATCTTCAGCTGTGTTCATTTAGTAACTGTATCAATGTGAAAGGGGTATTAAATTGGAATAAACAGTTATCTAAATTGAATGTATAATCACTTACGAAGGGTTTTTGATAGGTTTTCTGCCTAGATACGAAAATGCCGTTACTTACAGTGAAATGCTATTTTACTTAATATAATAGAGTTTGAAGTTCCTGTAGGACATTTCTATAGTAATTAACTTGCTGATAATGAAACTTCTGTTTTCATCGTCCATTGAGGCATCCTAACTATGGTGCGATTAATTGTAGCATCAGTTGTTTCAATTTAGTCTCCGATCAGATATATCTAAATAGTTAAAACCTGATGAATTTCCATGTTCTTCCTGATTTGAACACCCAGATTGCTAATTATTTATACCTAATATAACTATTTGCATGTAGCAGTGTTTGGAAGCCCCTCTTAAGCACGAACTTAGTTCAACGAAATTCTTGTGTTTGGTGATTATTTGAGAACTTACTATATAATAATGGTATACAAATTATCCACTTGCTACTTTTCGTTTGGTTTGTGAACTGCATTCGTAGCGCTACATTTTGCTAGTTATAATGCTACATGTGAACAGTCTGTTCAGAAGCTTTGTGGGATGTGTAAAATAGTGTGTCCGAAAAAGTTTGATCCATACTGCATAGGGTGGATTGATTTAAATCAGTCTGATTTAAATCACTTGATTTTTTAAATAAAAATCGTTGATTTAAATGAAATTCCGAAGTAATTTAAAGTGAAAATAAGTAAAGTCCCGTTTCTGTTCTGTTATTTCGATTATGGAAGATGATAATCATAATACAATGAGACTCAAATGTACAGTATGTACAGCATAGTATGAAAACAAGTGTCATGCAAAGGATGATTAAGGAAAATCCCGTTTTGAACGGGTAACAGGGTAATCCTGTTTTCTTCTCTTCGTAACATAGGGTTTATATTGTAAATCGTTAACTATTCCAACGGGGAAATCACCATCGACATTAAGACGAAGATTCTTTTGTGTGCGCGTCTATATATTTGTTCCCAGATAATAGGGCGTATTTAGAAAGTGTCCTATCCCCCCTCCAAAATTTTTTAGATTTTATAACTTTAGGCAAAATTTATGTATTTTGTGCCGCAAGCTAGTTACAATTTCCTTTAAAATATACCCCTGCCAAGTATCAGTAACTTTTGTGGAAAAAGGTGTCACTTTGATAAACGTTGCTGTACTTTTTCCTTAACGCTTAACCTTTTAAATTATATCACCAATTTTAGGTGATAGGATAAAATCTTCATTATTCGATTAAAAACAGTACCAATAAAGTTTTTTACTTCGTTTTTTTTTTCAGAACTGAAGGCATTGTACAGCACATTACATATGCTTTCACGCCTCTCTGTGTCAAGACATAGGATGTGATGACGTCATAAATGTAAAAGATTTTTTTTGTTGTTGTGCGTATTTTTATTATTTTTTGGCTGGCCTACATTTTGCATTCAGAAGACTGAAATTCTGCACTCATTCAGTGCACTCTTAGTATCTTAGTATTTTTCTGATGATTTCAGATCTCTGCGAGAAAACAGGGGGGTCCAGAGGGGCAAAAATGTAAATATATATATATATATATATATATATACACTTTTTAATAAATATATATATAAATAGATATTTTTAACAAAAAATAGCTTTCTTCGATTTTCCCGCCTAAGATGGAGACACAAATGATACCATCTATCTGAAAGGCTGTTCTATCCTGAAGAGAATGATGTACGAACCATG
This sequence comes from Thermobia domestica, assembly GCF_964235325.1. NCBI lineage: Eukaryota > Metazoa > Arthropoda > Insecta > Zygentoma > Lepismatidae > Thermobia > Thermobia domestica. The sequence goes on from NC_137455.1 coordinate 121,811,671, forward strand.
ATCTTAGGATAAATAGGAATGTCTCAGAAAACTGTTACCTGAGATCCTGTTTTATACGGGAATCTGCGGTATTTGGGGATATTATTTTTCGCGGGCTTACTTTTGCATCTAGAAGTTTGAAACTTTGGACACTCATTCACTGCACCCCTTAGTATTTTTCAGATTTGTTTCAGATCTTTGCCTTTAAACAGAGGCGGTACAGTGGGGTAAAAAGTAAAAAAAAAAAAAAGGGAATATTTCTTAACAGAAAATACCTTTTTTCGTGATTTTCCAGCCCCAGATAGCCTATACGATGGAGACATTTGAATGGTACCGTTTGAAATTCTGTTTTATTCTGAAGAGAATAATGTACAAATCATGATTCTAAGACAAATAGGGATGTCTGAGGAAATTTTTATATTACATCCTGGTCATCTGGGGTATTGTGGGGATGTTCTTAGCTCATTGTTAAATTTTTCCCGCCCTTACTATTCAAGATAAAAGCTTAAAATTTAGTACGCCCTTAGTATTTCCCAGTTGATTTTGAGATCTGTGCGTTAACACAGGGGAGTCCAGAGGGGATCAAAATTTTCCGCTTTAGGGACATGATAAGAAAAATGTGAATGTTACCGTTTTAAAGGGTGTTCTGTTCTGAAGAGAATGAGGTATGAACCATGATCCTAGGATAAATAGGGATGATGCTTGGCTGAAAGTCTATAATTTAACAAAAAAAAAAAAAAAAAAAAAGCCATAATTTAAAATTGTTAAGTAACATTGTTTGGGGTTGATATAGGTTAACGATTGGGGATTGATTAATTCAAAATTCAACCCCAATACTTTCACTTAAATGGCATATTGGCATTTAATATTAATTCGTAATGCTTTTTCTTCAGTTCGCGGCTTTTTTTTCCACCCTGATAATGATTTTTTTCCACCCTGATACTGCAGGAGCCTATAGTTAACAACTTCTTTAGCAGCAACCGATGTCCGCAACCGCTAACTTACACCACTACATAGTGTCCAAACGTTTTGATATATCCCTAGGTCACCAACATGATTGAAAATTCCAAAAAACTCCGAGACACGTATTCCAGTATTTTGATAGGTTAACTGTATGTGGTAACATAATCTTATCAGGGATCTAAACTTCTCTCAGAAGCGTCTGAGGAAGTAGCCAGGAGAGTAGCACCAAAATTTAAAGAAGGCCGAGTTAAAACATCAAGAAGGCTTGACGAAATATTTTTTGCAGTACCCAGATTGCCGTCTTACTTCTATCCAAAAACACTGAGATGGTTCTTTTGGGAGACTAATTTATAAGATACCGAAATTCTATTAAGTTGTAATTTCGTAAAGGGTTATCAGCAGAGATGGTAGAATGGGTATCCCAACACTTATATCAAGCAAGTAAATCTAGTGATAATATAATTGAGAAGATCTCGAAGAAGGGAACAATTCGGTGCAAGAATCAGATCGCTAACATTGCTTTTACTCAAAGTGGCTGAACCACTGAAAATACGTCAAATTAGTCAAGTGCTGAGTAATCAAGTTAATATGCACATGCGAGAGTAGGAAAGGGTACTGGGTGTTGCAGGACAGCGAGCTGGAATCTCCCTACTACTGACGTGACAACGCGAAACTTTTCAACCCGCCAGTAAGTCTGAACTTCGAAATTCATTACGGAATACTTCGTGTCATAGTAATGAATTAAATGGAATTTTTACTTAAACTTGAACAAATGTAAAGTAATAACTAATATAGGCAGTGATATTCAGAATGGCCCAAAAGTAGGTATACACCTCTGTATTGATCAAGTATAACCATTCTAGTTTATGGTTTATTTGCTTCAGCTCTTCCGAGCTTACGATATAAGTAGAAACACATTAAGAACAAATAATACAGAAACTAAGTCTATCTGATAGATAACAATAAGAAATGATATAAAATGCAATGAGCCAACCAGACGGTACTGTATACCTACTTTTGAGCCACCCTGTATGTAATACTACACCTGATAATTTGTATTATTTCAGTTATAAAAGCTTTATTTATTATTATTATTATTATTACACTTAAAGAAGATTACAGAAATCACGAGTTATATTATGGTTACCACAGTCGTTATGTAAAAAATGTTCTTGACGCGTCGTGTCTATCTGTGAACAGTGTGCAAATTGCAAGGGGGATGAGGGAGAAATCCCCTTTGGTTATGGCATATATTCAGTATTCCCAAAGAGGATTTCCCCCGCATCCCCCTTGTAATTTGCACAGTGTCAACAGATATAGACACGAAGCGTCAAGAACATTTTTTACATAACGACTGTGGTAACCGTAATATAATCCGTGATATCAAGATATTTACGGAATAGATCACATTTTATTGCTAGTTCCATGGAACAATGAAAGGTTGATTTGAACATTTCTATTGTTTTATGCTTTATAAACATATGGTGAATTACTATTTTAACTTGTAGTTACAAATGGCTACTTGATTGGTAAAGCAAAAAAAAAAAATCGAGCGGGAATCAAACCCGAGACGCTTTGCACGTAAGTCATAGATATTCCTCACTTTGCCATGCCGTCACTTGATAACTTTGCGCGTCGTATCAAGACACTTTTTCTAGGCTATTTCTGGCTATTGTACTCTCTCAGTTCGTAATATTAACACTTAATGTGCACTACTACCTCGCGAAAGATGGCCCCGAAGTTCATTTACCAAAGTCTGCCTTCTCCTTGTTAGTCAGAAGATGGGAATATAGTAATAGTTGGCTCCTGTGGTAGGTAATCTGTCTTGATTACTCCTTCACAGTCCCAGAAAACGGAAAACATCTCCCTGGCGGCAAACTTCTGCACTCGTGCTGTATTAAAGAGGGGGAAGGAGAGGTTTCCATTATTTGCTCGTTTCCTTTGTTTCTGAGTCATCAACCCAACTTTCATCCATTATCACTAGCCTGCCGAAAAAGTCCTTTTTATCCATCTCATAGTGTCCCCAATGCAACTTTTCTCTTACAGTGTCCCCGCAATTTCTCTTCTGGAAAGGTGTAAGCAGTCGTGGCACCCATTTGGTGACACTGCAGATACAGCTGGTTGTGAATGATATTTCAGGCAGATTCATAACTCATACCTATTGTACACATAACACTTTCAATGATTATCCTGTCTTTCACCTAGAGGCGTCCTCGGTGGTCATGTGTTCAGTTTGGAATTGCCGTTTCCATTTGGATACCATCTTATAGGATGGGCTTTCATCCCCAATAGACTTCTTTCTACTCTTCGTGGATCTGCTTTGCTAATTTCCCCTGAAGATGGAAGTACTTATTGACGCTTTGTGCCCCAGGCTCGTCAATCATCGCACCTTCAGTGATTTACGTGCAGGAAAAAAAAATCATCTCGTAACGAGTCCAGAATTTGCATGGTTTAACATACAAGGACTAAACTTATGAAATGGATGTCCGAGGAGGTTCGTAGTTCGTCGCTTTCTAGGTGGTAGCACAAACTTTTTGATACCATCTTGTATGTAGGTCCTCTGCGAAAATATATTTCGGGCCTCCTAAAAGTATAATAAAAACTTACAGGAACTAAATGAGTAATAATTAGTTATGACATAAGCAGCAGGCAAGAATGTAGGTTAATGCAGTGTCTTTGTATGTGGAAGTTACTTAGCAGTTAATTATTAACATCCTTTTATATTAAATCGAGGACAGAAATTTCATTTTCAGTGACTAGGTATTTTTATCTTCTGCTTTACTGTAAATATATATTAGAATAGGAGAGGAAATGATTGAAGAGAGTTCGACAGTAATGTTGCCTCTTGCCTACATTATTTAATATTTCTAGAAGAGATAGTGAAAAATGGCCTACAAAATAAACATGGCATTTCAGTAGGAGGTAGACTGATTAGTTGTATACGGGTTGCAGATGATATGGCGCTTTTTGCAGAAACTGAAGAGAAAATTAATAAGATGTTAGAAAGACAAAAGCCATGGTTATCGGAACGAAGGGGTCGGTGTCAAATATAGAAGTACGAAAGGAGAAAATAGAACAGGTTACTTACGTAGTTTTCGATACTAGCAGAGATGTTCATCCTCGAGAGGGTGGCCCTCTCGAGGGCTCCCTCGCCCGCAATGACGCGAGGGCGAGGAAAAATTCCCAGCACGAGTGCGAGCAAGGGCGGTGTTGAACTCCCTTCGCGAGGTCGAGGGTGAGGGCAAGTTTCGACAACAATGGCGAGGGTGCGCGAGGGCGAGGAGAAATTCCCAACACGAGGGCGAGGGCGATGTACAATTCCCTTCGCGAGGGCGAGGACAAGGCTTCAGCACGAGGGCGATGGACAACTCCCTTCGCGAGGGCGAGGCCCAACTTCCACTGCGATGGTGAGGATGCACGAGGGCGAGGAATAATTTCCTTCGCGAGGGAAAAGGACAAGCTTTCTTAACAACTATTTTTAATTTGCTGTTTGACCATTTTTGGAGGAATATAATATTTAAAATAGCATCTGCCATGTCCCCTAGATGAAAATTTGATGTCATAGCAAGATTATAGATTGGTCATATTCTTCCTTTCATTTAATTGCAGTAGACAATTTCTCTTGTGTACTTCTACATAATTATTAAAAATAATAATGCAAATGAATATAATATTTGCATGTTTCTCATGAAAGTTTCTGTATAGAAAATAGCGCTACGTTTAGAAGCGAGTGTGCCTCATTGTTGCCTTGTCTCTGCTAGAGACTTTGTAGATAAAAAGTATCTACACTGTCATGTTTAAAGAGTACTGGTAGACAGACAGTCACTCACGTCATTCAGCACTAAATGGCATAATCTTAAGAGCGCTGATATCTGAACAAAGATAATCAGTGAGAAAACCAACAGAATGCAGATCAGATGGAGAAACTGACCGATAACTTGACGGAATGGCTTTTGTTCATAGATGGCCATTTTGCACTGGGCTCGCTTAGGCTCACTTCTCTCAACTGGGCTCGCGATCACTTGGGCTCGGGCTCATTTCTTTCAACTGGGCTCAGTTCCGCTCGGGTTCATTTATTTCTTTGAGGCTCGCGCTTAATTATTAAATGAATAGTTTATTAAGTTTCTGGAAACAAGCAATGTTCTGAAGTTGATTGAGCAGTAGTTTATTTCTTTACGTTTCCAACTTCTGTTGTAAAAATAGATATTAAGTGCTTTGATACGTCCATGAACACCCGAATGGTATAGCCTCAGTGCGATTTCTTTGTGTGTTTTTCTCTTCTCCCACCCAAAACCAAGTTTTATATGCTTAAAGACTACACACACACATTATACAGTAAACCCTCGTTAACACGAATTCCAAGGGACTGAAAAATCAGGAGTTCGTGTTAAAAAAAAAAGATCGTGTTAACCGGGGACCCAAATTTTTTTATTCGAATACATTTTCTCTACGCACTACAGTATACAGACTATACATATACTACAGTATATTATGTATGTCATAGAAAACACTAGAGATGGTATCGAGACGAGACCAAGATTATTCTCCGTCTTGATACCATCCACAGAATTGTATCGAGACGAGATTGAGTTTCGGTCTCGTCTCGATTTCGAAAAGCACGGCTCGGTCTCAAATTCGAGTTAAGATTAAGATCGAGACTAGTTTCGGTCTCGGTACCATCCTCTGAAAAGTCAAAACACTACAGTAAGTTTATTATCCTATCTTCGAAGATTGAAAAAAAAAAAAAAAGTTTGCACGCAGGAAATCCAGGTCAAGTTATAAAATTGATAACTCCGCTAGCAGGTTGGGTACCGCTAGTAACGGAAAGGTATTTATGACTGCTGTCACCAGTTTGGAGTTACAGGGTAGAGAAGATGTTTTGTCTCGAGCTGTCGCCAGCTCGTCTGCCAACCACCTGCATGTTCAGCGCTTAACGGGATACCCGTTTCTGGTTTTTCTCTTATTTACAAGGTAATTTTCGTCTGAATAAATACTGTATGACAAAAACTGATCTGGAGTGAAATCTGAAATAAGAAAAATGATCTAAAAACAACAACAACAACAACAAAGGATTGAAAGTTCGTGTTAAACGAAAACCTTTACTGTGTGTATATATATATGTGTGTGGACAAAATACCTAAAACGTTTCCAAAAGTGTGAAAATCATACCTAGTATGGTGTGGGGCCTCCTTTTGCGTCCAAAACAGCTTGGATCCGACGTGGAATAGACGTGTACAGCTCCTGAATCGTGGTGTGTGGAATTTTGTACCATTGTTCCTCCAAAACATGCTCCAGTTCCTTAAGGGATGCTGGCGAAAGGTAATGAGACCGAACACGCCTTTCTAACTCAGACCACAATGGCTCAATGATGTTCAGATCTGGTGATTGTGGGACCTAGGGGAGGTGTGATAGCTCCTGTTCATGTTCCTCAAACCATGATTTCGCCGTTTTTGCAGTGTGACAGAGTGCCAAATCATCTTGTAGATGCCATCACCATCAGGGAACAATATTTGGGCCATGGGTAGAACCTGGTCCCCCAAAATGGCCTCATACGCCTTAGCATTCATCATTCCATGCAGGGCTATAATGGGACCTGCAGAAAACCACGATATCACTGCCCATACTGTAACAGAACCACCCCCATGCTTTACAGTTGGGAGCAGACAGTCTGTACCATAAGCCTGCAACGGTGTTCTCCATACGTAAACACGACCGGTTGTTGGAAACAAGGTGAAGGTCGATTCATCGGACCACATTACGTGTTTCCACTGCTCATGAGTCCACGCCTTGTAGTCCTTGCACCACTGGATACGCCTCTTCGCATTTACTGCTGTGACCAGAGGTTCGGCCCTGCCATGAATTTTCATTTTATGAAGTTCCCGTATCTCTGCTTTCGATGAAACCGGGTTGTAGGCCGGAATTGAGTTCAGACGTAATTTTCATTGCAGTGGTCTTCTTTTTAGCTGCTACAATCCGTTTTAATGCCCTCCGGACCCTATCTGACAGGATTGTCTTTCGACCACTGTTGTGCTTTACAGACGTCGTTTGCCCATGAATTGTGTATGCCCTCGTGCCTTTCGATACCCTCACAATATTCGCCACTGTTGCCACTGAAGCTCCAACCAGACGGGCACCAAAGATCATGTGTCTTTGGAAGTCTATCAGGTCGCCTATTTTACCGCACCACTTTTACATCACGACACTCACAGGTGAACTGGTTACTGCTGACGGAAGAGGAAGATCCACATGACACACTGAAAACAAAAAAACGATCGCCAACCGCAACACGTGTTGTACAGTGTAGGGCCAAACTTGTGTGTCCTGTATGAAGTGTTTTTGGATTTTTTTTTTTTTTTGTCTACCCCCTGTAATGTGTGTGTGCGTCTTGGGGCAATATAGTAGTACATGCAGTATATATGCAAGTTGTTTTGGAATCTGGGGTCCCGCAATAGTGTTCCCAATCGGGCCCTGCACCTAAGTCCATTAGAGTACCTTTCCTCCCCTTACTTTGAAGTAAGAAAGCTTTAAATTTTAAACTATATGACTTCCCTCAGGAACAGCCTCTAAATATGATAATTTCTTAATTAGTTCTTACACAATAGTAATAAAGTTCGGTCGGACACATTATTATTATTAGACAATATTACCTAAAAGTTTTTATCTGCAGTTATAACGCCTACAGGTAATCTAGGACTGGAATCCAGGGATGGATTCACGATGGGCTCCTTGGTGGGCAGTGAAAGATTTCTGCGATGACCTGAAGCTGCCGCAATATGGTGCCGCTAGGGGGAGAGGCAAACGACACTCGTCCTGTGCTAACGCAGATATTTCTTTGAATTTAGTAGAGTTGTCTTCCTCATCACCTTAGTAAAAATAGAAACTAACTTCTACACACGAAGGTAACATTAAGAAATGGGTCAATGACATTTGGGCATAAGGAATATATACCACATATTACAAAGGGTGTTATTGCTGGAATTGTAAACAAAATTCACCAAACTAATTTCGTGCAAATAACTAAGTTAGTCTTTTACGTGAATCTTATATATCTCCTTATATGTTAATAATTATAAGAAACTATAAGTTGAAAACAACATTTTTAATCCTCATCACCGTTATCACTCATAATTTGCACTACGAGACAAGACGAGAATTTTTTCGAGTCTTGTGAGCAACACTAGTTCACCCAAGTCTATCTCAAACACTATTTTAGCGCTAAATGATCCGTTTATAAAAACCATAAATTGATAAAAGTGATCACAATGAAGAGCATTTATGAATGTTTGAAGATGCTCAAACCACAATATATTCCAATAATAAATATGGCTTAAATGTTCTCGTCACGCAGAAGGATTCTGAGAACTTGTGGATAAGGGAATACATTTTGTACGTAAATTTACAAAACAAGACAAGAAATGAGTCCTCGAGAATCAAGACGATAAAGACGTTTTCGAGAATTGAGATGAGACGAGACTTCTATAAAATTTACGGGACGAAATGATAGCCCTTTTAGTTCAAACAAATATTCATTATACTTCAAGTAAAATACAAAATTGTGTCAGGCTGTCCGTGAATATCATATGCAACTCTCAAAACATTTTTAAATTATCGGTTGCATAATCTAGGTACCTAACTCAAATATTCATACTAATTATTATATACACAAAATGTCTCGGTCTCTCCAACATGCTAATTCCCATGGTTCACATTCATGCTGATAGTTATCGCCAATGGTGTTGGTTACCTTGTACTTAATGTTGAGAGAAGTCTAGAGTAAAGTAATGTAACCGAACTATACGTTCAAAGTGGTATCTCTTAAAACAATTGTTTCCATCTGCATATAAGACATCCTAATAAATCAAGCACACCATTAATGTAACTATCTGCGCTGTCGGATAATTGTCCGTCTCTTGTATTGCCTTAGTGTCGCTATCTACACTTTAAATAATGTCAAAATTGTTCCTAAAGTACATTACCTGTTATTACATATATCTCCTTTGCTAGTATGTATGAAGTTAAATAAAACTCTAGTTTTGTATGAAGAGTTTCAAAGAGGATAATTCTCCATTGACTGCTACAGTAAGTTTCTTTCCTCGTTCACAAACATTAAACAGCGCCGATCATAAAAATAAGTCACTTCTGAAACGAAACGCTTTCGCTTATTCAGAGTGTATTTCTAGTTTAAAACATTGTGTCTGCAATTCTCCCGTTTCCTCCTACAATCTCGTTCCACCTAATTATAAATGCGTACTTTATTCATCCCTCTCTTTATCCAAAAATATAATACAAAGAAGGGCTGTGGTGGGTACGCGATACACCATTCAGCTCTGTTGCATGAGATTCTTGGTTCGATCCCAGCTCGCGCCAAGTGAGCTTTGTGGTAAACAGTCACCGTGTACTTGGATTTCTTCGGAGTTCTTTCTTCATTTCATTAATTTATAAATGCCTACCTTATTTAACAGACTCCTTTACGCGTAGCTTAGCCAGTATGTTCGTTGGACGTAAAACTTATAATAACTTTTATATCGATATTTCAATACTCAATAACAATATCCGGACATTATCCAATATTTCGATATTTCATACAACTAAGATTCAAAGCTTTCAGTAAATCCATATTTTAAAACCAATGTATAACTCCTTTACGCTAAAAACCTCCGCTATATTGAAGACTGTTGTCGTGATTGGGAAAGTTAGTCACCGACTTATTTTTAAACTGATTATCATGTAATTATGATTATTTAGCTAAATGTGAAATAAAACTAAATGAATTTTCGAATTTTTGCTTCATATATATTTTGTAAGATTAACTAATTCATATTGGACTTCCGAAGAGAAACATCAATCCAATTTAATGACCATGTCTATAGCGACATCTCCCAGTCGCGACCCCTCTTCAGTTTTATTGGAAAGAGGAAAAGAAAGTGAGAAAGAAGAGAAGAAGATAGGAGAAAAACGGGAAGAGGAAAAGGAGAAAGGAAGAAGGAACTAGAGATAGAGGAATGCTGGCTAATGATGGAAATATGGTAAAGGAACTTGAATAGTTATTAAAAGGTGATTCATATTCGACGGTTATTACTTGAGAATCAATTCTGAAGTGATCCCGAAGAGACACATGTTCCCTCATACTATTCCGACCTGGATCCAGGCAACTGCACAAGTGAGATTTACCCTAACCCAGCCCAGATGACGAGAAGTTTTAATCTAATTGTTTGTCTATTATTTCGGAGTGTTAAATAACCTGTATTCAGTATTTGAATTTTTAAAATGGAGATCGAACACACATTCGAATTAGCCAAGAAAGAAAAAAAATCAAAGTGCATATTTTCCACAAATAGAAGTTTTGGGATTTCTGAAAAGACTGTCGTTATTCAGGCTCATCCTGTTCTTTTGGCTTGTCTCCCAGAGCCGATTTAGACTACTTTAGAATTAGTTATCTTTCATGACCTCCGTGGGTGAAAATAGTTTAAAGAAACCATCTAACTACTGGCGAACATTCATTACATCTATTAGGAAATTAAACACAGAATTGTATAAACATGCAATAAACATACATATAAACATATCAATCCATACACGAGATTAAACAATAGCAATGTACTGATTATATATATATATATATATATATATATATATATATATATATATATATATTAACAGTCAGATAAAAAGAAAGACAAAAAAATATTTTCTTTAACTTTTGGTAAATATGATATATGTCCGTGAGTAAGTACAGCATACAGTGCGATGAGTGAAAGAAAAAAACTTGAAAATAAGGGTTAGAAATGAGTCTTTATCTCATTTATGAACATTTTGAAAGTAATTACACGAATCCTCTCTTGTACTTTCAGACGAACTATAATATCATACGTATTATCGAAGCACCCTTTCTGGTATCCATGCATTTCACTTTATTACATTACTTATACACACATAGGATTATGTTTACTCATTGTAACTGACACATTCTGTTCGTCGAAGTATCTAGCGAAGACATTTCTCTCATTTCTGGGATTAAGAGATCAAAGTTTTGTCTCTGATATCACGGTAACTAATGGTACTTACTCTGTTATTCACTTACTATCCCATTCATTGACGATCTTTCAGTTAATATCACCTTATACTACCAGGTGCACACATTTAACGTTAGATTCACACAATGTATATGTAGGAACGAGAATTTTCCAAGTTCAGAAGGAATTTTGTTTGTATTGAGAACACGACTACTGAGGTGGAAACACTGGTCAAGTTTGAGGATTGGTATGGGAGGGATGGAATCGAAATGTAGTTTTATAGAAGGATTTTAGTTTACTAAATTGAGGGTAAATTTAAGGATACAACAGGGTTACGATTACCTGCCTAAATCCCATGCTATATGCAGTTAGTTTAATACAGATGATGTTAGTCATTACATATGTTATTTAATAATATTACAAAGTTTGAAGAGAATATCTATAACATGCGGTGGTATCTTCTAACATTCACATTTTATATTTGTTGGATATTTCGGAACTATAGCAACCAAGGACCGTTCGGGGTAGGTACTAAGACCCTTTACACGTATTTATTCAATTCTCCATTATATATTTTATTTCAATATCATACTTATTCCACACACAACTTATATCTCAATATATATATGGACTCAATAATCATTTAAACTTTCAACTCAATAACCCCGACAAATTAAATTTTCTAGGTTGCAACACTTCACCTAAGAGAGAATCCGAATATATCGCAGATTTACCTAACTGACCGCACATGATATAACATTAATATTTTCAAGCATTTTATTTAAACTGGTAGACATTTAATTCGCATGGCAGGCACGTAAACAGAATATGTATAAATATATGGTTCTAAAAGGTTAACAATACTTTTTGGCTCAAACTACTATAACAACATTTACTTTTATGGTTACCAATAGAAACAAAAGTAGAAATGACTGATAATCCGAAGGAGAATTACTAACGAAGAACCAGGAAAAAAAAAATTTGTCAAGTACTGAACCATCGCTCGCTATTGGAGAGGGTCGAAATATGTTACTTTGTAGTAATAAGTTGTCTGTCAAATCTTACTAGTAGCTTCCAAATCCGCAAGCGTGCCAACCTTGAGGAATCAACTAATTTCAAGACACTATATCTACTAGAAGTAGAAGAAATGAAAATTCATGAACATTGGAGATGTTGGACGCACTGGTACGTATAACGAAATTCCACTGTAATAAATTTTCTATATTAATCGATCTTATCCACCTCGTCATCTCTGCGAATAGTAGTGAACTTAGCTTAATCAGGTGACGTGGAAAATTCAAAGTGGCAGAGGAGCATAGCAAATGAAAACTGAACGCGTATTTTTTAAATGTATCTATTCTGGAAACGGATATTCTGTTCTGTGATTAACTGGAAAATGTCTGGAATCGTTTGCTATAAGACCATTATTCGTATTGTTAGGCCTGTTGATTTGTTGGCCTGTATGTTTACTATCAAATGTCAAGCCACAGTGAGAATACCACCCATCACTTTTACAGAACACTATATCCTCACACAAATATCCTGGCGTAATAATTAATGTACTAATGTATTTATCATTACTCACTTAGCTATATATTTCTTCATTTCTATAACGTCGATTTATTTTTCAGACAACCTATACTCTATCATTACGCCCCAACAGTGCTTCAAGTGACATCAGATGAGGTGACGGTATGGAACAAATATGACCTAGAGCAGTAATTTTGACACAACCCTAAAGAGCATCTCTACTCCTGACATTTTTGCATCATTTTTGATGTTAAAAATCTATAGACACACCCACACACACACACACACACACACACACACACAGAGAGAGAGAGAGAGAGAGAGAGTGAAACAAATATGTAAATATTTTATTCTTCATCATCATCAGCCTAACAGAAATAAATATTTAAATATATATATATATATTTACTGAGTGTTGTTTTCTTTTCATCTCGTTTTCAAGGCTCTGTAGGCACTCTCGTCTAGTTTCTAGTATGTAGTATTTATTGATTGTTTCCAATCTCATTTTCATTTTCAAAAGCTTCTGGTCTTGTCTCTTCTCATGGTCAACACTAATTTTCTTATAACTGAAAACACAGATGTCCAGACAATGTGAAAAGAATAATTTTGAATTTAGAAAAGAGGCTTGTCAATGACAGGGGGAGATTCAGGCAAAACACTTTAGATGGGCGGTACGGCAGAATTTTTTGAGGGGAAATTGCTCGCACAAATGTTGAAAAAATCAAAAGCACAAATTCTGCCATTCAATGGGGTGATAAGGAACTGTTATTTACTTTCGAAACATTAGCAACGAAATCTTTGATAGTACAAACATATTTGATGACACAATGCTACATCGTACTTATTTCTATGTGTACAATCCGTTTTTTTTTTCTACAAGCAAATTACAAGTTAAATCAGTTATTTTTACCGGTATGCCATACCGGCTGATTTTCTAACTTTCGGATGCATAACCGGCTCATACCGGCTCACTTTAAGCACTGCGCCCCAAGACTTCAAAGTAGTTTTATTATATATATTAAAATCAACACATCACTCTAGCACGTTAACCAACACGCGTGAGCTTGTATGAACTGATATCAGATTCTTTCAAAACAAATCATAGTATATTTCAATTTACGGTTTCGAATTATTTTGTATGCAGCGAAAACTCAATATCCTTAACTATATGCAGTTATATTTCAGAAAATATCAACAATGCAATTGTTCACAGAAAGCAACGGAAAGAGAGAATTTGAAACTGCAGCCTGACAATAAAATAAAGACATATAGACAAGCTTCAAGTTAAGGGGAAAAGCAAAGTTTACTATTATTAATAATATTATTACTGGACTATATAAATGACTATGCTTTTCAGGAAAGTTAATTTACATTGTAAATTATCTAAATACTTATTCATATGGGCAAGAAATAATATTTACTCATCATTAATCGCAAAAGAAGGGTCATTTTCGTGTTGACCAGTTTACTAAGTATCAGAGAAACAAAAACCTAGCGTTGAATAATATACAACTCCGCACGAGATGGCATTAATAGTACGCAAACTAACTTTGCATTAGTAAATGAAATTTGTACTTTGTCATCGATAACTATGAGTAATCTAGCGAGTAATTACGGTCTAGTGTTAAAATAAATTTGAGATGCGAATTGGTTTATCCATTTGGATTGACTACGAGAAATGACTAATTAAGGAATGCACTGTGCATAAAGAAATAAATAACATTTTCACTCACACATCAGTATCATGGGTGTCGTCAAGAACTTTCGCACTGGGGGTCAAGAACAATGGCTAATAATACACACACACACACACACACACACATATATATATATATATATATATATATATATATATATATATATATATATATATATATATAAAATAAGGAAGTCCTGCAAGTACATATACTATGTTGACTTTAGAACTTTCCGAAGACAGAATCGTATGTTCCCTCTTTAATACTTCATAATAATTCCTGTTTCCAACATCTCAAAGGTTGAAAGAATCAAGGAGAGAGAGAGAAAGAATGCATGTTCTTCACTATGTTGCTACCGTACGTGTCTTTGGTGTGGGAGATTCGAGTTAGATTCTTGGTAGAAGTTGAGCTCATGAAGTTTGCATTCCATATAAACCTTTAGGTCCACATCTCACCCTCGGGACTGTAAGGGGCACTAAACTCAGAATAAACCAACCCAAAAAGAGAAAACTTTATAACAGTACTGTATTTCTTGATGTTTATTTATCAGTCCTTTGCGAAGTCATGCAACAACGAGACTGCTCTCGGGATCTCGATAAATACAAGAAAATATTTTTGTGCATGAAAATCAGAACCTAATCATTTCACATAAATAGAAATTTTAAAAAGTAACACATGCAAAAATGTATTTACGAAAATATTACGGTTTTACTTACCAAACAAGAAAAGAGCAGACTTTATAAGATAAAATCGTCGTCATCTTCGTGTTTGTAAATAACTAAGCCACCAGGTAAAAATGATTCCTTGTCTTGTTTCACAAAGTTCACACAAAATGCACAAAATCTTTTTCTTCCGTAACCACTTTACAAAACGCAGAACAATCAAATTTATTTATAAAAAAGCGAACACACAATATAAAGGAAAGTGCACATAAAAAATCTCTATATATAGAAAGCATTATTACGTGTCATATAGGTCTACTTCTTGAAGAAGAATTACATACGCCTTGGTTCTTTCCCAAAAGCATCCAACACGTCTGATATGATTTGTGTTTTATTTTTATTTATAAGTTCCCGATTGAGACATCATAAACAATCCTGTCAACCTTTCTTCAGAGATAGTTGACCTTAACCACGTTTTCACCCGCCTTAGGGTGCTAAAACTTCTCTCAACACTACATGTTGTAACGGGGAGGGTGATCATTACTTGTATTCCTTGCTTTATTGCCGGATAAAATGTGGCGTGATCCATCAAATCAAAAAGAGAGAGTTTCTCTAAACTGTCTGCATCTAGATTTCTGCGTTTCCATAAATCATACCAGCATTGAGCTTGAGGAAGGAAATTGTCAAATTCATAAGTTTCATTTATTTCATCCATCATCTTCATGAATTGTAGTTTAGAGGTGTTTTTTTATTTCACGGGGATGCAGTGTGAAGAGTGAAAAGCCTGGATTATGTTCTTTCGAAATCTATTATTTTGCGACTGTAACAAAGAATCTATGTACGGTATAAATATGGTTCGCCGATAATATTCTCCCGCATTTGTGTATGGAGGATTAGCACGATGAACTTGTCGAGATACAAGTCTGGGAACTGACAGCTGAATATTCAGTTCATCAGCAACACGAATACACTTTTCGAAGATCGAATGAAATGTAACTTCAGCTGTATCTGTGTCCTTTGAACATACAAATCAACTCCGAAATGTGTGATTTTGCCGCCATTAAGTTCAACTGAACTCCTTGCAAAATTTGTGCTACTGGCTCAAGGTACAAGGAATATTGACTGATAACTGACAAAGAAACAATAAAGGCTCCTGTTGTTCCTGCACAAAAAAGACGATAAAAATTGCTTCTAGTTTCAGAAACTGTAGAATTTATTGACAGTTCTTCTAACGCAGACACTATTTCTATGAAATGTTCAGAAAATTTTCTGATGCTGCTGTATTTGGAAGTTAAGCGGGTTTCAGAAAGTAGTGGGATATTTATGATATTTTTTCGTCTTAATGGGCTCTCCGAAAGAAAATTGTGATTTCTTTGATAGTAAGTTATCCACTGTGTTTCGTATGTAAGAAACGGAACATAGCTTATTAACGACAAGATTAAGCTTGTGTGATGCACAATAGTAAAAAAAAAAACATTTTTGGGAATTGTCGTCTGATAATGCTTTGTACACCGTTACTACATCCAACCATGGTGAAACAACCATCGAAACCCTGCCCTACAAGTTCACACTGAGATAATCCACGTTCTTTCAATGCTTTTAGAATTATTCTAGCAATATATGCGGCGTTTAACTCTCCTAATGGAATGCAACCTACGAAATCTTCTCGCATCTGATTTTCAACAGTGTCGTAAAACCGAATACCTAAAGACAATTGTTCTACACGCCCAATATCAGCTGTCTCATCTGCAAGCACACTATAATAGTGGGAATAAACAATTTTAGGCTTTATATACTGTTCATATAAAGTGTTGCCTGCAACTGATATCAATTCATTTTGAGTCTGCACAGATAAGTATTTTGCATTTTGAGCAGCAGTTTCAAAGCGTTGCTTTAATGTTATACCTCCTGAATCTACTTTAAATTGGAGAAGATCGTAGAAATTGCCAGATTTAGCATTCTTTCCTCGTAAAGACAAATCATGTGTCGCACAAGACAATTGTCTCAATGACTGATGGCAGTTTTTTTCGGTTTTCCTCAACTTGCTTCCGAGCCGCTTCATCAATTTTCAAATCAACGGGCAAACTTTTCGTAGCATAACATTCGAAAATAACTCAGCACGTTCTCCGGACGCCCGATGCCATTCAGATTGTTCGTGTTGTCGAGCGGATGCAAAAAAATCATTGTATTTTCTAAACGGCGTTAGTATAAAAGACTCTTGCAATCCTCTTTTTACCGGAGATCGAAAAAGAACACACTGCTTGCACAATCCCACTCGCAACTTTCTAGAATATGCTAGCCACGGAAATTCAACAAACCACTTATACAAAAAGGAGCGTTTTCCTGGCATAACATCATCTTTAAAATCATATGTTTCGGTCGGGTGCCACAGCCTCATCAATATCTCATATCGACCAGTGTCCGACAAACTTCACTGCAAATTTAAGTCTACATAATTGCCAATGTATTTTGGGTCACACGACGTCTCCTCACCTAATAAACTTGCACAAGGGCACATGTGGGGAGAAGGTACGCTAACGATATTGCCCTCCGATAACTTTTTCTTCGCTCGGATTTTCAACACAAAGAATATCATGTTTGGTGTTTTCCAATTTTGAGGACACTTGCTGTTTTAGAAAAACATCAAGTTTCATTTGCTTATGCTTATGCATGATTAATTTAAAAAAAAAAAACAATTCTTCTAATTCACTCACCTACACATGAGATATTAAATAAATTATAAAGTAAGGGGAAAACACCCACTAAACTCTGAAAGAGAAGATAAAACTACACGCGTTTATCACTTTCCGACACTCCCGAGCAACTTTAAAGTTTTGAAAACGAAAACCGCCTATATGACACACCTCCAATAACTGCGCACAACTAGGGGTATTCAAACAACCGGTTTCGGTTCGGTTTGTAGTCTAAACCGAATCAATCGGTTTGGACTTCAAACCAGTCCGGTTCGGTTCGGTTTGGGAACGGTTCGGTTCGGTTTGGAAACAGTTCGTTTCGGTTTTGAAGCGGCGCGGTATGTAGAATGGTTCGGTTCGGTTTAAGAACTGTTGGGCCCTTTTTGAGGACTGTTTTGTTTAGTTTCGTTCAATATTTGAGATCGACAGAAATGCAGTTTGCGTTATTAGCAACCGTCCACCCAGACATTATAATGAGGGTGAGTGTTACGTTTTTCGGTATAACTTTATTCAGATTAAAATTGTTTCGATATTACTGAAACAATTTAGGGGTCGTACTTGTGTGGGTACTTTTACTGATGCTTTGGATTTTGGAATAAAACTCTTAATATCAGTTTGAAGACAACTTTACGGCATGGGCGGATTTAGGAGATACCGTCGTAGGGATGGCAGTTACTTGAAGGGTGGATGCTATTCCAGGAGAAGCTACGTTTAGAATGGAACATTAAATTCGTCTTGAAATGACTAGTGGGGGAGGGCATGATATACACTTGTATGTGGAATATATCGTGGTGTAATATTATCAGGTAACCAAGAAAATTTATGCTGTTTTTGAGAACAGTTACTTTTGTCAAGTTAATGTAGTCAAATTGATTCTAACGACGCTACACAGTATGGCGCTAAATTCGTTGTACAAAAACAGAGGGGTGATTCCAGAGAGCAAAACAAACAAACAAAAATTTCCAGTACACATAGGACGAAAAGCGTGTCGTTTACGTGTTATAGGCTGCCGAAAGCGTGGGAAAACAAACTTTAGAGTTAAATATTGCACAAACTACTTATTGTAGACGTGATGCGGCATGATGTCGAGAAAATATCCTAACCTGCTCTATCCAAATTTGCAGTTTTCAGATTTGTGCAATGGTGGCACAGGGATTTCCCTGATATTTTATGATATAAATTGAGTGGACAATAACATATAAAGGACATTTCACTGCCTGGAAATAATACTACGTGGCAGGTCAGTGCTCATACACGAAGATAAAAGATGGCAGATGAAGTAAAAATTACTGTGTGTGGTTGCATACTTCATCAAAAAGTACTAGTAAAGTCGTCGTACAAGAACTCACTGGAAACTTTACGTTTCTAGAATGTAAAAATACGTACGGCACAAGCCGATAAGTAACAGAAAATAAAGAAATTCTGATTGCTGATTTGCTCATATTAATGATATCGCAACGCTTTTGAGAACATATCTACCTTTACAACTACAGTAATTGAACAAGCATTACAGACAAATAAAGAACGCGTAATAATAATAATAATAATAATAATAATAATAATACACATAACAGTTTTAGCACATTCATTTCGATCAGTATATCACACAAATGCGACTACAGTACGTTTTTTTCAATGTTCTAAACTGACGGGTGTGAAACAAAATATTCCTTCCATTCAGATATTTGTACGTACTGTAACAGGGGCCGATATTTCTGGATCCAAATCGTATAACGGGACTGCATTCAGAAGGTAGTTGTAGGGAGCAAGGTACAGAGGAGAGTCTTTGTTTACATGGAAAGAGGATGGTTGTCAGAACGGACTCTGCAAAAGGTGTTCAAAGTTTCAACCCACCACTTCAATGCAAAGGTTACAGCGGCGTCGAAGGGAAAGACGCTGAGAACGCGTTGAAACACTCCTGCCGTTTCCTGAATGCTCTACGCTGCAGCAACAATTCGAGCAACCAAATCCTCTGATTGCACAGACGTCGCGCAGATTAGTTGTTTCATATGGTCCAGAAATTAAATGAAATGAAAAAAAGAATTCTAAGTGGTTAAGGTCGGATGAGCGAGGTGGCCAAGATACCGGTCCTTCTCTGCCGTCCATTTGTTCGGAAAGGATGCGTTGCGACAATTTTGCACCTCCACAGCTAATGTGCTGGAGCACCGTTGTACATAAACCATATGTTTCGATGAACAGCCAGTGGCACAGTCTCTAGTAGTTCAGGCAGAATCTCTTTCAAAAATATCCAATACTCCCACCCGGTTAGGTATTGTGGTAGTAGGTACGATCTGATGAGAATTATCAACGATTCATGCCCACACATTCACAGAACACCGTTCCTGATGGGCACGAATTGACATTCCATATGGGTTTGCCTCAGACCACAAATATTGAGTGTGAGTGTTCATCACTCCATGGGAAAACAGCTTTATCTTTGAAGAGAATACGAGACATGAAGCGGGATATATTAGCATGGTTCGCGTAGCCACTGGACAAACTCCCGCCTATGTGGATGGCGTGTAATGCATGCACCCTTTGGACATGGAAAGAGTACATCTGACTTTCGTGAAGCATGTTCCAAACCTGCCGATGATGGGTCTTAATTTCAGCAGTTACTACCCGTGTGCTGATGGACGGTTTTCTCTGATCTCAAGCAAAATTTCCTCCTCAAAAGCCACAGTCGATATGGTTCTGTTTCGTCCAGCATTGGGCCTGTGTGCTTCCAGCAATCCTGTTTCTTGTAATCTTCGATCTACACCTAAAAACGTTGCGTGGTGTGGAATTCTAAGATTAGGAAACTGTTGTCTGTACACCGTTGTGCCACACGGCCATTACCGTCCGCTTTCCCGTATGCCAGATCAATGTCTGAAAATCTGAATTGAATTGAATTGAATTTCTCTTAATTCAGCGGGCGAGATTCAGCCGAAGGCTGCTCTGGCACCTAACTCTTGTCATCATTACAAAGAAAAGAAAGAAAAAACAAAGACACAAATAAGATACAAGATACAAATAACAACATAACATGGTACATTCAATAATACTGAGGATAAACAAAACACTCAGTAAATGTAAGAAAAAACACTATACTCATACCGTTAGTCCAATTTCATACCACTTTCAGTCCAATATCATACTGTAGTAAACCTTTCATGTGTGCCAATGCTTTGTCTCTGATCTCTAAATAAAAATGTTTGGAGTGATGATTTAAATGAATTGTCTGGTTTGTCAGTGATTGACTTTGGTAGGGAGTTCCAGATTCTTACTGCCGAAATTGAAAATGCCTTCTCTGTTATTTTTCCAAGAATGCCGGGGCATATTCAGTTTATTACTTCCTCGAGTATTGTAACGGTGAATTTCTGATCTACATGTTAATTTATGATGCAAGTAAGGTGGTGTTTTATGTTAATTTATTTTGTATAGTAAACAACAGTATCGGAGATATCGTCTTCGGGACATGGTTAGGATGTTGTTTTCATTAAGTACCGGCAGAATATGCTAAGACTTCTTGTAATTGAGAGAGAAGCGTAAGGAGTGATTCTGTATCTTCTGAATTGCTCTAGTATTTTGAGTGGAGAGAGAGCTACCATATATTGAATCGCAGTAATCGAACAGAGGCAAAATGAGAGTGTTAACCAGCTATAGTCTTGTTTCTTGCGACAAACAGCTTTTTAATTTATAAAGCTGTCGTAAAATGCGCTTAGCTTTAATACACTGTTCAGAAATGTGTTTATTCCAGCTAAGCCCTTGGTCTATTATTAAGTCTAGATCTTTTACAATTTCTCACGTGTGTACTCCTACATTACCTCTGTAATCACACTCGTTGGCCGAATGGTGGTGAAATAAAGAGAGATTAAAGTGGGAAATGGTAGATGTTTCCTCGCCATTGTGTTCACTGTCCAGAATCGAAGATAGCGAGATTGCAACTTAGTGCAACTCTTCTGTCAGAGAATGATATTTATGCGTACGATTAGCAAATGTATCCTCGTCGCCAAAAGTGCCTTTACATCGCCGTGACGGGTATGTGACCGCGCAGTACTCCAAGGAAGGGGTGGTTGCATAAGAAATTGTGATTAATTTTGAACAGTTTTTATTTTGACTAGGGAAATAACATAGATATAGGGAGCAAAGGAAAAGATTTGAAGCATCAGTACACTATCATCTCTGAAAAGATTCGTATTCTCAGTTTTTCATTTTATTCTCTTATATGTTAAGTTAATAACTGCTGACAACTGCCACTAGCGCTTTTCACTCTTCAGGAATTTAACACGACATGTTCGCAGAACACTTTTCTAAGTCCTAAATGTATGCGTGAATTATTTCATTCGTCTCACTGTATGGTTCCACGTCAGAAGGGCCCGAAAAAGGGCTAGGATAGAAAGGCTCGAGTCAAAACGGGGCTCGGTTTTAAAAGGCCCCGCGTCAAAAGGGCAAGTTCAAAAGTGGCCCCGCGACAAAAATGCCCGAGTCGGAAATGCACAGCGTGAAAATGTTCCCCTCGTCAAAGGGGCCCGGGTCAAAGATCATCGCGAGAAGAGAGTCCGAGACAAAAGAGCCCTATGTGAAAAAAACGGACAAAGTGGACACCGCCTCAAAAGGACACGGGTCAAAAGATTCTTGCGAGTAAAGAGGCAGAGTCAAAAGGGCCTTATGTCAAAAAAGCTGGGTCAAAAAGGACTCCGTTTCAAAAGGGCACAGGTCTAGACAGTCCCGCGGCAAAATGACCCCGCGGCAAAAGGCCCCGCGTCAAAAGGAGCCAAGTCAAAAGAGCCCCGCGTCAAAGGGGTCGGCAAATACAATTCCACGGCTAAAAAACCTGATATCAGGAGTGAAAATCAGGAGAAAGATACATATGACCAGTGACATAACTAATTTTATTGTGCCCTGATCGTTCATCCAACTCATACCTTCCCCCTGCCGCCCGCATTTCAGCTAATATATATATATATATATATATATATATATATATATATATATATATATATTTCTATGTCAGAAGGGCACGGACAAAGGACAAGAATAGAAATGCCCGAATAAAAAGGGTCGAAAGGGCCCTGCGACAAAAGGATCCGAATCAAAACAGCCCCGCTGTCAAAAGGACGTCGCGACAAAAAGCCCCTATCAAAAATGTCCGAGTCAAAAGGGACCTCACCTCAAAAAGGACACGGATCAAAACGGTCCCGGGTCAAAAGCGTTACAGGTGAAAGGGCATCGCGAAAGGAAGCCCGAGTCAGAAAGGCCTCCGTTAAAACGGGACGAGTCAAAAGACCCCTGTGTCAAAAAGGACCGACTCAAAAGGCTCCGCGTCAAAAGGGCCCGGCAAATATAATTTCACGGCGAAAAAGCCTGAGATCACGACTGGAAATCAGGAGAAAGAAAGAGATATGATCAGTGGTGTAACAAATTTTACTGCGCCCTGGTCATTGATCATGTATTTAATCATACCTGCCCCTGCCCTGCCCCACACAGAGTTGATGTGTATATATATATATATATATATATATATATATATATATATATATATATATATATATATATATATATATATATATATATATATATATATATATATATCCAGATGGTGATCAGAAAAATTCAAACACCTGAACGAAATTGCAACTTACCAGATTAATATGGTGTCGGGCCACCTTTCAACTTCAGAACAGCCTTGATGCGACGTGGGATGGAGGCACAGAGGTTGTGAATGGTAGCAAATGGATTTTACACCATTCCTCGTGCAGGGCATCGGCCAGTTCTGTGAGAGAGGAAGGAGGTGGAAATCGTTGCCGGAGTCGTGTTTCCAAGGCGGACCACAAATGTTCAATTATGTTGAGATCTGGGGATTGGACGGGCCAGGGGAGGTGTTGAACTTCATCCCGATGTTCCTCAAACCACGCTGCAACAACGCCAGCTGTGTGAATGGTGCATTATCATCCTGGAAGATGGCGTCATTGTCTGGGAACAACATCCGGACCATAGGATGCAAGTGGTCTCCTAAAATTGCGACATAATCGTTGGCAGTGATTTATCCACTAAGTATGACCACAGGACCCAATGAAAACGATGATATGGCGGCCTACACATTAACCGAGTCGCCGCCATGTTTCACAGTTCTGCGGAGACACTGCAGATCATAAGTTTCTTTGGGCGTTCTCCACACATAAACATGGCCCATGGTTGGGAATAGGGTGAAGGATGACTCATCCGACCATAACATACGTTTCCAGACCTTAACGATCCAAGTTGCATGGTCGCGGCATCATTTGCGGCGTGCGAAAGCGTTATGGTTCCTGATGAGCTGTTTGGCCCGTGCAACACCACCCCGTAAGTTCATGTCATGTAATTCGCGGTGCACTGTGATTGTCGAAACAGGGTGGGAGAGGTGCTGATTGAGTTCCTCCGTCACTTGCTCCGAAGTGGCACGACGGTTCTGCATGACAATGCGCTTTAATACCCGGCGTGACCTGTCACTCATGATTTTCTTCCGCCCACTGTTCCGCTTCCCCGATGTGGTTTTCCCGTGTGTTGTGTAGGCCGTCATCACCTTCGACACTGTCCAATGCGACACACCTAACACAGTAGCCACTGCCGTCACACTCACTCCACATAACCGCGCACCAACAATTTGCCCTCTTTGAAAATCTGAGAGGTCTCCCATTTTACACTACCTCCTTCTGCTGCAGCCACTGAACACTGCTGTTCCACTGCGCCTGACGTAGTATAGAGACCGACCTAACACACTACCACCAGCGGTCCGGCGCTGCGGGCGCCACGACACAACTGCCAACCCACACATCTGACGTGTTGCCAACTACAGCTGTTTCCATTTTTCTGATCACCATCTGTATATAGTTCTGTCAGAAGGACACGGACAAAAAGGCGAAGACAGAAATGCCCAAGTAAACTGGACCCCGGTCAAAAGGGACCGGCGACAAAAGGGTCCAAATCAAAAGGGCCCCGCTGTCAAAAGTGCCCAAGTCAAAAGGTCGTCGCGACAAAAGGGTCCTATCTAAAAATGCCCGGTGAAAAAGGACAACGCATCAAAAGGGCACGGGTGAAGGCTGTCCCGTGTCAAAAGTTCCCGAGTCGAAAGGGCCACGCTACAAAATGCCCCGAGTCAAAAGAGGCCCCGCGTCAAAAAGGCCCCTTGATAAAAGGCCCGGTAAATACAAATCCACGGCTAAAGAGCCTGAGATCAAAGTGGAAATCAAGAGAAAGAAAGATATATGACCACGTACGTAAGTATTTTTACTGAGCCCTGGATCGTTGATCATCTATTTACTCATAACTTCCCCCTGCCCAACGTATTTCAGCTGGTGAATATATATTCTATGCCAGAAGGGCGAGGACCGAAATGCCCGAGTCAAAAGAGCCCCGGGCGAAAGGGCCCCATGACAAAACTGCCCTAGTTAAAAACGGTCCCGCGTCTAAAGGGCTCGGCGACCAAAGGAGCCCAGTGAAAAGGGTCCAAGTCAAAACGGCCCCGGGTAGAAAGAGCCCGAGTAAGGAGTCGGCGACAAATGAGCCCGCGTCAAAAGGGTGCTGTTTCAAAAGTGCCCTGGTGAAAAGGTCCGGAGTCAAAACGGCCCCGCACCAATACCGTTCGAGTCGAAAGTGCCACGCGTAAAATAGTCCCGACTGAAAAAGGCCCCGCGTCAAAAGGGCCCGGTTCCACGGCTAAAAAGACTGAGATCAAAGCACGAGAGGAAATCGAGCATGCACAAGTGTATATTGTCCCTTTGGTAAGTTGATGGCTTTGTGCAAAAGAAGGAAAAATATCTGTAGTTATTAGTAGCAAATAGGAAATTTGAATCGTGATGTAAGTTTTGTTTGGTTGTTGATTGTTCTGCAACAAATGCTATTACTTAAGTCATTCTCCATTAAAGTAAGGTTGCACTCCCGTCTTTCGGCGTTCGTATTCTCGTTACTTTATATATTATTCATTTTCCCCTTAGTTCTAAAATTCTATTTCTAGCCCTGGATCAAAGTATAGTATGAAAAATATTCTGTGAAAGCGATTAGTTTAATTTTGCAGTCAGAAGACATATGTGGAGCTGTATACAGGGTTAGTGAAAAGTATTGGGACAGAACAATAATAACGACGTGCGTGGATGGATGCAAAAAATGTTACAATTGGCATTATTGCATTGAGTGGGGTCACCTTCGAACCGATCTTGAATTCCGCCATATTGCATATCACACAATATTATTAAATATAAAAGGTTATGTTTTTAGACTAACTTATACCTTAATATTCCTACAAATGAGAATGTGAACTCGTTTGTGACACATCATCTGTTTGGGACAGAGTATGCTCTGTTTTACAGGGTGTCCGATGTTTAAAAGTAAATTACAGACATTCATTAAAGCGACATCAGCATCATCCCTATTTATCGTATCATCATACTTCAGGTCTCGTTTTATCACAATACAGCAGCCTTTTAAATGGTAAACTCCGCATCAAAAAATTGCGACAGCTAACGCCGTGCAGTTAGGCCACCAAATATACATCTTCTTATCACATAGTCGTGTCAGGTAAAGAGACCCCTCTCTCACCTCCTTTCTTCTCTTCCATACTAAAATTAGCTAACAACATGAGCGCAATTTTTATTTCAAATTATTATAGATAAAAAGAAATAATAAAAGAGACGAAACAAGATTCATAGGTTGATGTAGGGAGAAACTGAAACACCCACAATGAAAAATTGAAACCAATGAATGTCTATTACACAGAGATTTAGAAATGAGCAGAGAGAGAGAGAGAGAGAAGAGGAAAGGAGAGGAGAAGAAGAAAAAGTAACGGGAGAACAGATAAAACTGTGGAATTCAAACGTAGTAAGAAAATAACCTAACATTATAAAGTTCCGTTTCCAGAAATCCAACAGTAATATAGAAATAATGTTTGTTTTTACATAGTTTTTCAGAACTATTCGAATATACAGACGATCCTTTAAATATTTATTATGTTACTTTCATAATGGACGTAATGATCCAAAATACATTCTAATATACCCAGTAGACAGCGTTGGTCATATCTTCCATTTCAGACTACTAATGCGAACTGAACGAAGAAAACGAAACGAAAAGAAAAGAGAAAGAAAGAAAAAAGAGAAAATTGAAGATTGCTATTTTATTGCTAAATATCTATCAGATATAACCTATATTAAAAGTCCAAACTGTATCGTAATGGAAAGCTACAAATGTTGGAAAAGAAAAGTTCATGTTTCTCATAGATGTAGCATCTTTCAAATTTCAACGTGAATAAAACACATTGAATTATAGGACGGGAACAAATATTGTGTCGAACTAGTAAAATGAAATTTTATTTTCAAATAACCAGAGAGGTACCATTTTCTAGTCTTTTCCGAAGAGTTATCTGTTCCGAACATCCAGCATTGATTTCATCTCTTCCGAATATAACGTAATTTGCACAGAGAGAAAGAACACGCTAAGAGCTCATACGCATCATCGTGTCAGTCGCATAATGTTGGTTAGGTTATAGACCACCACTAGATCGAGGAATTTAAATCCGTAGTGAACCGGTAATTCGACTGAGATTCGGTAACCCAGAGAATAAAAAAGAGATTTTACTTATTTCCTTGCGTTTAAACAGTATTTCTGTCAGAGATGACTAGGGCCGTTGATGTTATCCCCAGAGCACGAAAAACACGTCGCCGAAGATAACAGCTAATTAGATTCCCCGGACCAGGCTTCTGCTCCGTTTTAACTTTGGAATATGAACTGCATGTATGTGTGAGAGGGAGAGAGCTAGAGAAGTGAAAGATGCAAAGAAAGATAGGGAAACGTCAAGAAAGAAAGAGAGAGGGACGGGACGAATATAAATATGAAGCATACTTACTATTGCAGTGTATGATATAGAACGCACACACTATTTACTCGAACTATCGCTAGTGATGCCTTGTAAGTTCTCCATCAGAAGATGAGTCTCTTTTTGCAGCCATTATTTTATGAGAAAAAATCATACTACCTGATGGAGTATCGAACCAAGATTTTTCATTTGGAAGTCTGACACGTCACCGATTGCTTTAGCCAAACTTTGTTTAGCAAATGGTGTAGTGTTTCTTTCTGAGAACGATAACACGAAAATTGCATACTGCAGATCAATTATGTCTTTGGAATGTCCTGGTAATTCCTGTCCTCTTTCCCATCCAACATTCGTAAATCGTCTCTATCATTATACAGGTGTTTGCTTTCACATTGTTATGTATTGCTTGTCCAGTATGATAAGTCGATTCTTCACAATCACTATGCTACGAGGGTCATCCGGAAATTGGTACCCGTTTGTGCAATAAAGACACAGCAGTACATATTAACAAATATACACATTTGCATTGGAAAGAGCATACTTTACACTACTTCTCCACATAATCACCAAGCAAATTTAGTCATTTGTCATACCGTGTGACGAGTTTTTGTATTCCAGGGTCATAGTCCTCCGCCACCAGTGTATTGAGATACGTAGTCACGCCTCGTTTAAGTTCGTCATCACTGTCAAATCTTTTTCCCGCCAGAAAGTCGAGACACATTAGGAAAATGTTCACAGAGTTCATCAATTGTGACGCGCCGATCGTTCCTCACTCATTCGTCTACTGACCTCAGTAGTTCGTCTGTAATGACAGATGGTCTCCCTGAACGCTCCTCGTCGTGTGTACTCCCCCTCCCCAGGTTGAAGTTGCGACACCAGCGCCGAACAGACAACTCGTCCATCGCATTGTCTCCATACACCTCCTTTAATTGGGGATGAATTTCACAAGGTCGAACGTTTCGTTCATTAAGAAATTTAATCACGGCCCTCACTTCACAACTGGCGGGATTCTCAATTCGTTTAATCATTATAAATGAGCACAGACACAACACAGGCACTGCTAGCATCACGCAACCTCGCACAGAGCAGGCAGACAAGCCACTGACGCGTTATGACCTTGCCCAGCGGCTTTCCGAGTCGTCAGCGCCTCAAGCGGCGCAAACGGGTATCACTTTCTGGATGGCTCTCGTAGATAGCAATATTATTCATAAGGCCATTGCGTTACCCCTACACTATTATGTCATCTAAAATTTCAAGCCGAATATTACTTTCTTTAGCCCTGGTCTTTGGAACGAATCGGCTTCTTCCTGTAACGTTATTTGCAACAAAGTGCACAACAAAATTGATTTGTTCGACGGCCTAGAGAGAAATAAGTGCCCACCGATTAAAAAAAAAAACTTACAATCGAGGAAAGAATGTGAAATTAAAACATATTTTGCAGTAATTTATCCGTGCAAGTTCAAAAGTAAGCAAATAATAATAATAATAATAATAATAATAATAATAATAATAATAATAATAATAATAATAATAACCTATATTATAAAATAGAAAGTAACTATGTGTGTGGCTCCTAATCTCTTGAACCACCCAACTGATCTCTATAAAGCTTTCAACATAGATAAGGTTCGGATCTGGGACTACTTTTGTCATTTCAGTTTGACGGTGCAACGTAGGGGCCGGTGAGAGGGAGGTACATGTAAAAAAAACTGAAAATGAAAGTGGCTGTCTTTGTGACTTCATCACTCTTGAACCACCCGACCGATCTCAATTAAATTTTCAACACAGATCAGGTTCGGGCCTTAGATAGCATTTATCTATTTACTTTGACGATATAGCTTAGGGTTGAGGAGAGGGAGAAGTTAAAAGTGTAAATAAAAGTTGATAACTTGCGAAACAAATGATCCATCACGATCAAATTTTCAACGTAGATGAAGTTCGAACCTGAGATGGTTTCTGTCATATCACTTGGACGTTGGAACTAAAGAGATAAAGAGGAGGAGCGACATTTAACAAAGAACGAAAAATTACTGGTATAAGTGGTGTATCTGTAATTTTTGGATTCGTTAAGATTAATAGTGACACATCTGATGCTGTTTAAATCCAAATTCAGTCCCTCTAGTGGGAGGAGGGGAGACATATAAAAATGATCGAAATAACCAATATCAGTGTCGAATTCCAGTTTTACGGCTCGCTGAGATCAACAATGACACTGCAGATGCCGTGCCCCACAACATAGGGATGGGAGAGGATATAAAAAACACAACGAAAATGACCGATATCAAAGCGGGCTTTAGTAACACGAAACAGTGACTGAGTAACGGACAATATTAATATTTTTTCTCAATTTAACCCAATGAAGCGGGTAATTGATGCTAATAATAATAATAATAATAATAATAATAATAATAATAATAATAATAATAATAATTAGAGACCGGGTGTTTAGGCACTAAAAACCTGGAAAATAGGCAGGCAAATAGGCACTAAAAATTTAAAAAATAGGCAGTAAAATAGGCACTAAAATGTAACTCGAAATAATGAAGATAAATACTCAATATAATTAAAAAATAGATTCAGATCATAGATAATGTTCAAAGAATATAGAAACATACTGCTTTATTAATATCTTCTTTTATTGTATATATAAAAACGAAGCTTGTTATGGGAGAACCTGAAAGATGTCCACATACGTCAAGAGGTGATTCATGACATCAGAAGAAGACAAAATGTCCTTTTGCATGTTGTCGAATTCCACGTCGTGTAGGAGTGACAAGGGGGCGAACTTGGAATCCAAAATCAAATCCTGACAATTGGAACGAGACATAAAAGTGTGCACATACTTCGGGAGGTGATTGGTGACATTCAAGAGGACGTTTTGTCTTCTTTTCATGTCACGAATCACCTCTCGAAGTATGCGCATATCTTTCGGTTTCGTTCCAATTGTCAGGATTCGATTTTCGATTCCAAGTTGGCACTCTGTCACTTGTACATGACACGGAATTAGACAAAATACACGAGGACTGTTTGTCTTCTTTTGATATCACTAATCACTTCCCGAAGTATGTGCACATCTTTGAAGTTCACTCTGTATATATATTGCAACGTACCACGTGCTTGTGTTTACAAACACCTAATATACACATATATGTGTTTATTATTTATGTTATATAAATTACATTTTTCCAATGAAGGCTTAATTTGAAGAAAATACATAGAATAGGCAACATTAGGCACTAAAGCAATTATTTAGGCAGTAAAGGTCGAAATAGGCAAAATAGGTAAAATAAAATTGGCTTAAATCGAAACTATAACCCCCCATATAAACTTTAAAATGTTGTTTTTGATCATATCTTTAATATTAAAGAATAGGCATTTTGCCTAACATCCGGTCTCTAATAATAATAATAATAATAGACTACTATAGTGTGAATGTACACATTTATTATTATTATTATTATTATTATTATTATTATTATTATTATTATTATTATTATTATTATTATTATTATTCCCGTACTTTTGAACTTGCACGACGAAATTACTGAAAATATGTTTTATTTCTGTAATTTTTCCTGGATTGTATGCATTTCCTTCATTTATTAGTGGGCACTAATTTCTCTCTAGGCCGTCGAATAAATTAATTTCGTTGTGCACTTTGATTCGTTCCAAAGATCACACCTAAAGTAAGTAATATTTGGCTTCTAATTTCAGCTGGCATGAAAGTGTTTGGGTAACGCAGTGGCTTTATGCATAATACAGCTATCTAACATAGGTTCAAATCTTATTCACGTCAAAGTTAATATTTTTACAATGTGATTGTGAAGAATCGACTTATCATACTGGACAAGCATTACGTAAGAATATGAAAGCAAACACCTGTATCATGATAGAGACGATTTACGAATGTTGGTTGGGAAAGGACAGGGGAATTACCAGGACATTCCAAAGACATCATTGATCTGCAGTATGAACTTTTCGTGTTGTCGTTCTCAGAAAGAAACACTACACCATTTGCTAAACAAAGTTTGGCTAAAGCAATCGGTGGTGTAGTGGTAACGTGTTTACCCCAGATTCCCGTATAAAACAGGATCTTGTGTAGAAGTTTCCTTGAGACATCCCTATTTATCCTAGAATCGTGGGTCGTACATAATTCTCTTCAGAACTGGCTTTCAAACGATACCATTCACATGTCTCCATCGTGTATCTAAGGCGTGAAAATCGCGAAAAAAAGATATTTTTTTGGTTAAAAATATTTTTACCTTTTTGCCCCTATGGACCCCCAGTGTTAACGCAGAGATCACCTGAAAAATCTGATAAATTTTGTCCGGTGGACTGCATGTTTGTGCAAAATTTCAATCTTCTAGTTGCAAAAGTAAATCCGCCAAAAAAATAAAAAAAATAAATATCGGCGTAATAACAAAATATTTTTTAAAGTTTTGACGTCATCACCTCCTATGTCTCGACGCAGAAAGGCGTGAAACCATACATAACGTGTTCTACAATGCCTCTAGGCTTGGAAAACAGAAAACCCAAAGTAAAAAGCTTTATTTGTTCTTTTTAAATCGAATAATGAAGACACTCATTTAGTAGCTAAAACATATTAACAATCCACAAGAACTGTCACTTGTTGAAACCTTCATATCGAATTATAAATGGATTTCAGGTGCTGTACTCAACAAACGAAAGTCAAGCCTGATGTGTGCAAACACAGCTGACCAACTCATGGCAGACACGTAGACTACAACTTTCGTGCCACAACATGCACTGTGGTAGTGGTTGTCCTTATTCATCAAAGTAAAGCCCGCCATGTAAGTCTTGCAGGCCGAGTATACCTTTTAAATGTTTTTATATTTAGTCGTCTTTGGTTCCATACAAAACTATTTTCCTGCCAAAGAAATATCTCAGTATCATACGGAAACACACAATGCAACTGCTGTGGCATACTCACTCCCTAAGGGTGAATCACGCGACAGTGTACTTATCAAAATGTGTTGGTGGCCTTGGCCTTGAAAACATTCAACTTCAGAGCTGCTCGCACATAGCTTGTGCCAAAAGGACTAGCTCAGGAGAGTAATGCTCTCGGAAGTAGGAACGAGAAACACAGTTCTGATTGGTTGGTGTTATCAATTTCTTGCCACGTTGCATTTAAATAGCAGAAGTCAAATATTTGTTGTTGTCGGTCTTCGTGGCCGAGTGGGCTAGCGCTATATGCTATTAATGAAAGTCCCTTTTGGCGTGAGTTCAAACCCGGCTAGAGGATTTTTTTTACATTTTTAAAATACTTTTATAACACTTTTTAAATTAAAATAATATGAAAATAATATTCACAAAAGTGATTTACTTACTTTTGTGCAGATAAGTAGTAGTAGTAGTAGGAACGGGTTAGAAGCCACGCAGGGCTCGTTTTGTTCCCCTTGTACTCCATGATATAAATTTTGTGACCAACTTAAAACAACTGGCTAGGATAGCGTTTAGAACAGCTGACTAGAGTAGCGCGCGAAAAAAACGTACTTCTGGGAGCATTACTCTCCCGAGTGGGTCGTGTGCCAAACACTGCTCATGGAGTCCCTTTCCAGCACAGTAAAAGGGCGAGAAAAAAGAAAGGAAAAAATAAAGAATATGGAAAACTGTTCCTTATGCAAAGAGCGTTTGAAAACATTTCAAAAGGTACGCTATGACTATTATCAGTTAATTGGCAGCAACCGGACAGATCCAGGAAGTTTTGAGGGGGGGAAGGGGCAGGTCTGAAAAATAAATTTGAGACATTTCTTGATATGTGGTTGGCTAACCAAAAATGTGAACTAGAGTGCTTCATAATACGTATTTATCGCCCTTCTGGAGGCTGCATTGAGGAAAGCCATGTTGTTCAACACGAGAGAATCCAGGATTACAATAAAAAACTTTTTATTACCATCTTTTTATTATTGCATTATTTTATTTTATTATTATCATTATTTTTCTTAAATTAGATTATGTAGAGTAAACTATTTTTAATTTAATTTCCTATTAACATAATTCATATTAACTCTTTACTAATATCCTTATTTTTATACTGCATAAGTACTATCGTGGGGTCAGATTTAACACCATTATTTGTTTTGAAATTAAAATATGTTAATACGTGTTACCATTGGCAGTTGATTGTGGACTGTTTACTAGTGCTATACTTTAATGGACTTAACTAGTTTTGGGGACAAAAGATATTTTCAAAATATTTTTTGACTAATGGTCTTTTGGTAATAGATTATTACGAAGCGAAAGAACATACTTAAATGAAATAAAGTTTTTTGTTATCCGAAAATAAAGTATGAAAATAAACTTATTTTTATGTAAAAAAAAAAGCATTCAATTAGTGCTGAGAAAATGTAACTTGTCATTCAAAAAGCTTACAATTGATGCTTTTGTGTTTGATTAGTTGCTTGGCTGCAGGCCCGTATCCACAGGGGAACTAGGGTGCCGGGCCCCCTTAAAGTTTTACTGTTCCCCCTAACAGGTACGTACCCAGAAATTTATTTCGGGAGGTGCGTAAAGCGTTTTGGAGGGGTCCAAATATAATTTGAGGCTAAATTATATGAAAATTTCTAAAATTGCCCCTAAAAGTAGATTACATTTTTTTAAAGTCGGGATTTCGGGGGGCGGACCCCCAGGACCCACCCTGCGTATGCCCCCTAAAATATTCACGGTAGGCTTGCAAATGAACTGCTATACTATAATGATGAACTATAATATGGTTGGATCGGCCCCCTAACTTCTACCGCCCCCTCATATTTTTGGGCTGGCTACAGCTACCTGCTTGGCTACCTACCAATACACACAATGATTAGTCTTAAGGGGCCGTCCACATATTACGTAACGCTACTTTTGACCAATTTTTATCCTCTCCCTCCCCCTTGTCACACTTCGTAATGCAAGGCTGAACCCTTCCTCGTTCGTTACGTAACACTTTTGGATTTTTGTTTTCTCACCAATTTTCCTTATTTTGGGAGTTATTATAATAAAAACTATTTTTAATAGCAGAAATTTTATTACAAAATGCTCTTTTTCTGAATAAATTTGTAGTATTTTTCACTAATAAATCAAAGTACCGGTACGTCAGTGGCGTATTTAGGGGGAGGGCTTCCGGGCTTAAGACCCCCCCTTCGAAATCTTACTTACTGTAGTAAAGTATATGAAATATCTTGCAGAATTTTCATATTTTCAGGCAAAGCCTCCCCCGAAAGTTAGCAAAGCCCCTCCTGAAACAAAATCGTAAATACGCCACTGTGGTACGTATTAGAAAATGGTAGGATAATATTTTAATCCCATAAGATTGCTTAATTAACAGTCCTAATTCTTCAAAACTGCATACTGTCGTTTCCCAAGGAGATCACACCTATCCTTTTCGGTCAGATGATGACAACGAGGGTCACTACGAAAGTTTTGAGACACGCATTGTTGTGGCACAGTATTTGAATTCCAACAATTGCGTTCGGTAGTGGTATCCAGAGCAAAGAAGCGAAGCAGGTTTCAACGGCGTATCGCCTTCACTTGTTTGTTGATGTGAGCAGTATTCGGCTGTCTAGAATGGAGCTCGAAAGGGAACCTTTTCGGGGAATGATCCTTTACGATTTCAAAAGTGGTTTGAACGAGACACAAAGCCTTGACCGTTTGCAGGGGGCATTTGGGGACCTTGCTAATTCCCGTGCTACAATTTTTCGGTGGTTTGGTAAATTCAGAAGAGGCCGGACATCGCTTAAAGATGGAGAGAGAGCTGGACGTCCTGCAAAAGCTGTGTCAGATGAAAACATTGCCGCTGTGGAACAAATGATTCGAGAAAATCCTCGAACAACTTTCAAGGACATTGAATCTACAGTGAACATTGGATCGCCAGCAGTAACAAAAATTCTTCATGATCATCTTCGGTTCATGAAGGTTTCATCTCATTGGGTGCCTCACACTTTGACTGAACAGCAGAAGCGCATGCGTGTGTAATGGTGTGAAGAAATGCTTGCAAGATTTGATGGAGGCAATTCTCGACGCGTCTCTGACATTGTTACTGGTGATGAGACTTGGATCTATCAATTTGACTCTGAAAATAAACGCCAGTCTACAGTTTGGATCTTTCCAGACGAAAATCCACCCACGAAAGTGAAGCGACCGCGAAGTGTGAGGAAGAATATGGTCGCAACTTTCTTTTCCAAATCTGGCCATGTTGCTACTGTTCCACTTGAAGAACAAAAGACTCTTACTGCTCAACGGTACACTACTGTTTGCCTAACAAAAGTGTTCCAGAAGCTTCGGGAACGGCGTCCAAGAACTGTATTGCGTGGGATCCTGCTTCATCATGACAACGCGTCCGCACACATGGTCAATATCACAATTCAGTTTTTAGAATCTAGGGAGGTCAAACTTATGTCTCATTCGCCGTATAGCCCTGACCTGGCCCCGTGTGATTTTTTCTGTTCCCCGGGATCAAAGATCGCATGCGTGGGAAGAGATTTTGCACCCCTGAAGAAGCTGTAGTGGCTTACGAGAACTAACTTTCAACACTTGAAGAAAAAGGCTGGCAACACTGCTTCCAAAAGTGGCTTTCGAGGATGCAAAAGTGTGTACAGTGTAATGGTGAATACTTTGAGAAAATGTAAGTGTTAAATTGATTTTAAGTAAGTTATTTCACATCTGAAAACTTTCGTAGTGACCCTCGTACTGACAAGGAAGATGAAGGTGGAACAGGATCTGAAGAACTAACATCGATCTCTTTTTCAGGAATCCAGAATGCTTCATGCATTTGAAATTCGCCAGTTTCGACGATGCAAAGTTGCCTTCCTCGTCGACCACAGATTCAAAGTGGCTGCGCATGTGAAGAAGCAGGGACATCTCGTTTGTGAAGAAGCTCTCGAGCATCTTTTTTGGACTTCGGACTTCAGTTTACCTCTTTTCATATTCTTCTTGTCCTAAATCAGTGCGAGAATGCGAATAAACTCAATTTCTTCAGAAATGTTCAAATTCAAAAATCAAAAATTTAGTACGAGATAATATCCGACGAATTAGGTTTTTTAATATCTTATTTTGATCTACAAATCCTGGATCGTTCCATCGCGGAAAATATAATTTCACGAAAAACAATTTCTTCTGTTTCCCATGCAAAACCCCTTAGAAGAATAGAGTGAGTAATGATTCAAATCAAAGGTTTCATATAACATTCTCAGAAATAGCAATACTAGTGGGAACATGAGGGTATTTTCAGGCGGTGGTTACGATCACTAACAACTAACTCCGGAAAAGCGTGTTCCCTAAATCCAATTCTGCGATAGCCACAAAACGGAGTTTTATTGTATTGTAATACATGCAGGATTCGCCACCATTTACGCTGGTGTCTAGTGCGTCTTCGAATCTCTTCTGTATGATTCAATTTATATAGGCTATAGTTCGCAATTTTCCAAAACAATAGGAATAATTATTTATCTATATCGATATATATATATATATATATATATATATATATATATACGAGGGTTGGAACTTAAATAGTGGCAACACTGCTGTGGAGACACTATGCAATGAAATGTACTAGTGGCGCTGATATCGCACGTTGTTAACATACCTACCTAACCTCTGAGCAAGTAGACTCGCCCGTCCCACGTCACCGGCAGGCTCACAAGCGAGAGAAGCACAAATCACTTGTGAGCGAGCGGTCTAACGTAAAGGTGTCACTATGTTTTCGAAACAGGAACAACGGAGTTGGATCAAGATTGAATGTGCAAGAGGTCGTACAGCACGACAGTGTCATCAAGGGCTTCAAGAGGCGTGTAGGGAATCGGCATTGCCGTACAGAACAGTGGCACGGTGGGTAAAAACCTTTAACGAAGGTCGGCAAACTGTGGCGGACATGCATCGGGCAGATCGTCCTAGCGTCTCTGAAGAAGAAGTGCAAGCTGTTGCCGCGTTAGTGGACAGTGATCGACGCCTGACGATTCGTGAACTCGCCCACGAAACCGGATTAGGGCATTGACGGTCAACCCTGGAGGAAAGTAATGCGTTAGGATAACACACCATAACTTTCACCATACTGGGGCTCTGACGCACTTTCGACTTTCGCGGCGACCCATAATGACGCCATTCGTTGGATTGGCGTTTCAGTGTTGGCTCGTAAGATCTGGCCCATGTCTCATCCAGTGCTACGATACGGCGTAAGAAAGCCTCGCCTTCGCGCTCATACCGCTCCAAGTGCGTCTGAGCAGCGTCGTAACGAATCCATTTTTGCATTTCCATCAACTCATGCGGAACCCATTGTAATGCAGTTTTGCGCATGCTCAGGCTTCCTTCAGAATGCGAAGCACAGTCTTACGCGCTAATCCGGTTTCGTGGGCGAGCTCACTAATCGTCAGGCGTGGATCACTGTCCACTGTCCACTAGCGAATTTGACACCTTTACGTTAGACCGCTTGCTCACAAGTGATTTGTGCTTCCCTCGCTTGTGCGCCTGCCAGTGACGTGGGACGGGCGAGTCTATTTGCTCGGAGGTTAGGTAAATATGTTAACAACGTGCGCTATCAGCGCCACTAGTGCATTTCATTGCATAGTGTCTCCACAGCAGTGTTGCCACTATTTAAGTTCCAACCCTCGTATATATATATATATATATATATATATATATATATATATATATATATATATATATAAATGAAAGTGACTATGTTTGTAACTTAATAACTCTTAACCATCCGACCGATCTCGTTCAAATTTTCAACATAGATGAAGTTCTGACCTGGGATGTTTTTTATCATTTTACTTTGAAGGTGCAACTTGGGGGAGGGGGAATATATAAAAAATGATTGAAAATGAACGATGTTAGTGTCAAATGCATAGATTTCGGGGTCGCTGAGATAAACAGTGACTCTTTCGATGCAGTTTAAATCCAAATTCACCCTGCAACTTGGGTAAAGTGGAGGATGACATATACAAAATGTTCGAAAATGACTGAAATTAGAGTCGAGACCATGGTGTTAGGGGTAGCTGAGATGAACAGTAACACTTTCGATGCCGTTTAAATTAAAATTTGGCCATGCAACTTGGGGAAGGGGACATATATAAAAGTGATCGAATATGACCGATATTTGTGTCGAATCCATAGTTTTTGGAGTCCCTAAGTTGATGGTGACAGTTTTGGTGCCCTATATATCCAAAATGAAACGTATTCTCCCCGTATGAAAAACGGGTATTCTAGCTAATTTATAAAAAAGAAAAAAAATAATAAAATTATTTGTTTAAAAGATTGCATATAAATCTGAGAATAAAAATAAAAAATACAGCAGAAAAAACTGTTACGTAGCGAAGACCTAAAGCCCCTCCTCCCCCTTATCACTCTTCATAACCGAACCCCCTTCCCTCCTTGCCGCGTTACGTAATATCTGGACGACCCCTAAATGTGTCTTAATCACATATCCATTAGAAACAGAACAAATATAGACACTTTAGTTCTTCTACTGACAGTCAGTACATATAGTGATTTTTCTTGATTGACCCTTATGCATATTTCGGTTGCACATATAACAAATCCAAGAACGTTTTATGTCATCAATTCGAGGACAAATAGCACATCTCCTCCTTTTAGCTGGAGAATCTGTTTGCGGACAGTCTTCATTGATGTTCCTATCAGTTAGTCGTAACAATGACTGCCGAAGCCTACGAGAAAGTGTCCCGCATTCGCCCCTTAATTTTAGGTGATCTTGAGCGAGAGTCATCGTAATACTCCTCATGAAGTCTCGTCTCTGAAGTCTTCTTGGTTCGTTGGAAAGATGGTAAAAAAAACAAGGCTATTTAAGCATGCAACGTCCAGTATTCTATAGAAAATTGCAAGAAACCACCTTCTGCAAAATCTGCCAGTTCCGAGTTCTGCACACATCTCCGTAACACTCCCCAAGAAAACCACAGAAAAAATGTAATGCAGGAAACGTATAGCGCAAGTACTATCCTGGGGAAAATTTCGACCCCAGAGGTCCGAAACTATCGAAACAACAAAGTGCATGGACACGAACAACAAGTCGCTACGAAATCTCAAGATCAACTGAAAAATGCAACCGTTAAGTTTTACGACCCACGATTATGCCGGCTAGGGTAAAGGAGGCGGCGGTAATGAGAAATGAATGAAATGGTGGAATGAAGAAAGTGGGACGAAACTGGAGAACCCCCAGAAAACCCACGCACACAGTGTTTATCCAGCACAAGGTTCACTTTGCGCGGGCTGGGATCAAACCCAGGACCCCATGCACCAGAGGTGAATACTCTATCACTGAGCCACCCCGGCACCCTAGCAAGGTCAACTGAGAATAGACGACTGAAGCCTCAGTGAAACAAAATATATATATATATATATTGTCCACAGCTAGAAATGTGCAGAGGTGAAATTTGGTCCCCCAAGATAGTAGTTACGAGTTAAGTATGTAGTGATAACTTAGGAAAAAGATATGTAAAAACTTAGATTTCTTAATAAAAATAACTTTGTATACTGTTAGTATATATATATATATATATATATATATATATATATATATATATATATATATATATATATATATATATACAGTGGCGGATCCAGGATATGATCAAGGGAGGGGCTAAACCATAATTTGCCGTTTTATCCAGTGTAAAGTTGAATTGAAGCCCATTTTATCCAGTGTAAATCTGAGGTCAAAGGGGGGGGCTATAGCCCCGTAGCCCCCCCCCTTAGATCCGCCCTTGTATATATATATATATATATATATATATATATATATATATAGGGTTTGTCCGGGAAGTAATAGGCCTGATTTTATTCCGCCATGACTGTACTTCGGAGCGTGCGCGCACCGACTGAATCCAGTAGAGGGCGTTCCTAGCTAACGAACGATCGGCTGTTCAGTTGTCTCCGAGCACACGGAGAGTCAGGACAGGCTTTTTCGCGCGACGTGTTTCTGTGAGTGGTGCAAGCCGAAAATGCAGCGTTCGTTAGAGCAGAGGTACGCGATTAAATTCTGTGTTAAACTCGGTAAATCTGCGACAGAGACGTTTGATATGATCAAGCAGGCTTACCCAGATGATGCTTTAGCAAGAAGTGGTGTGTTTCGGTGGCACAAGGCCTTTTCGGAGGGCCGGGAAGAGGTCGCCGATGAAGACCGTGCTGGAAAACCATCGACTTCGACAAACACCGACGATGTGACTCGTGTGCGCGAAGTTTTGAACTCAGACCGTCGACTAAGTATTCGTTTAATTGCCCAGACGTTAAATTTACTAAAAACTGTGGTTCATGAAATTGTGACGGAGCATTTGAACATGCGCAAGGTGTGCGCGAAGATTGTCCCAAAAGTGCTCACTGACGACCAGAAATTGCGGCGAGTGGAATTTTGCCAAAAAATTTGAACATATGTGAAAGTGACCCCCAATTTTTGTAAAAAGTAATCACAGGTGACGAATCATGGATCTTTGAGTATGATCCCGAGACAAAGAGGCAATCTTCCGAGTGGCACACGCCGGCGTCTCCTAGCCCAAAAAGAGAAGAATGAGCAAATCCAAAGTGAAAACGATGCTCATTGTCTTTTTTGACATCAAAGGCTTCGTACCATATGAATTTGTTCCTCCTGGACAAACCGTCAACGCCAAGTTTTACGTGGACGTGCTCAAGAGACTCAAACAAAGGGTCAATCGGGTCCGACCAGACATCGGAGCTGACTGGAAGCTGCACCACGACAACGCTCCGGCTCACACCGCCTTTCTTGTGAATAGCTACCTGACCAAGGCCGGCAACCAACGCTTCCGCAGCCACCCTACAGCCCAGATGTGGCCCCCGGACTTCTTTTTGATTCCTCGCCTGAAACGCCCTCCTATTACTTTCCTAACTAACCTTATATATATATATATATATATATATATATATATATATATATATATATATATATATATATATATATATATATTTTCTAGGCTAATGGTGACAGGTGATAAATGAACAGTTCCTGTCAAAGTTAAGAGTATGTGCGAATTGAAATACTTTTATATAGACTGTGCATAGGACAGTCAGGCTGCATGTAAAGAAACATAATACGTAGTATCCAAAAATGCAAAGATCATATGTGATGAACGAGTGTACAAGGTATTCTCCACATGACACATGGATTCCCAAATATTGCGTAAATGCATATTGGGCAAAAGTGAACTGCATTAAAGGGCTTCCTCCTCGTAATATGTAATTCCGTGGAATGAATCGATCCAGGGCACAGTAAAACTAGTTAGGCCACTGGGCATATCTCTTTCCTTCTCTTCTCTTTACATTATATCTGGAGATGTATGTTCTGACTAATAGGCTACTGTGGCAATTTTAAAAAGTAAGAGGATATACGCTATCAATGATAAACTATGACTTTTAATATATATAGGGCAATAAATCGAAAAGCTCTATATTATTGTTCTGTCCCAATGCCCTGTATAGAGATCCATATATGTCTTCTCAGAGCAACATTAAACTAATCTTTTCCACAGAATATTTTTCATTCTATACTTTGATCGAGGGGTTGAAATGGAATTTTAGACCTAAGGGGAAAGTCAATAATAGATAAGGATTGATTCAGAAAGTCGGAAGAGCAAGCAAACTTTGATGGAGAAGCGATAGAGATTGTTGCAGAACAATTAACAAAAAAACAAAATTAATATCACCATTCAAATTTACTATTTGTTAATAATAACTACAGATGTTTCTCCTTCCTTTGCACAATCACTTCAATTTACGAAGGGGATATTATCCCCTCGTGCATACCTGATTTTCACTCTTGCTTTGATCTCAGGCTTTTTGCACGTGAAACCGTATTTACCGGGTAACTTTGACGCGGGGCCATTTTGACTCGTGCATTTTTGTCGCGGAGCACTTACGCCCAGACCTTTTCCATGCTGGGCCGTAAGACTCGGGAAATTTTGAGGCAGGGCTCTTTCGACCCAGTCTGCTTTGACGCAGGACTCTTTTATCTCGACTCCTTTTGACCCGGGCAATTTTGACGCGGGGCCATTTTGACTCGTGCATTTTTGTCGCGGAGCACTTACGCCCAGACCTTTTTCATGCTGGGCCGTAAGACTCGGGCTGTTTTGACTCAGGGTTCTTTCGACCCAGTCTACTTTGACGCAGGACTCTTTTAACTCGATTTCTTTTGACCCGGGCAATTTTGACGCGGGGCCGTTTTGGATCTGGCCTTTTAGTATCGGGGCTATTTTCACCCGTGTCCTTTAGAGGCGGGTCCTTTTGACCCGGGCTCTTTTAATGTAGGGCCAGTTTGTCGCGGGGCCCTTTCACCAAGCTCTTTTGGCGCGGGCTTTTGATTCGTATCCATTTGTAGCGGGGCCGTTGTTACTCTGGCCCTTTTGTTGCGGAGATCTTTTGACTCGGAGACTTTTCTCGCGGGGCCTTTCGACCTGTGCTCTTTTTTACATTCGCTCAGCCGCGTAACTCTCAGCCGATGCCTTAAGCATTCAAAACCGGCGAGGTAACATTATTGCGAATGTTTCTTTATTTTTTCTAGGCTCTCTTGACGCGGGGCTGTTTGACGTAGGGCCCTTTTGACTCGGTTCTTTTTGTCGTGGGACCATTTTGACCCAGGTCTTTTTTACGCTCGGTCGTTTTATCCCCGAAACTTTTAACTCAAGTCTTTTCGACCCGGGCCATTTTGACTTGGACTCTTTTTTCGCGGAGACATTTGACCTGGACATTTCACTCTTGGCTGTTTTGACCCGGGCCCTTTTGACGCGGGATCGTTTTGACTAGGGCACTTTTGTCGCGGAGTCCTTTTGACGCAGGCCTTTTTGACGCGGGCTCTTTTCTAGCGGGGCTGGTTTGAACCGTGCCCTTTTGAGTTGCATCCTTTTGACCCGGCCTCTTTCGAAGTAGAGACCATTTGTCGCGGGGTCTTTTGACTCGGCTCCTTTCCTCGGCCCGTTTCTACTCGGGGC
This sequence comes from Thermobia domestica, assembly GCF_964235325.1. Taxonomy (NCBI): domain Eukaryota; kingdom Metazoa; phylum Arthropoda; class Insecta; order Zygentoma; family Lepismatidae; genus Thermobia; species Thermobia domestica. The sequence goes on from NC_137455.1 coordinate 121,854,984, forward strand.
CTTTTGTCGCTAGGCCCTTTTGACCTGCAGACTTTTTGACTTGCGCTCTTTTAACGCGGGGCCGTTTCTTCTCGGGTCCGTTTGACGTAGTACCATTTTGACTCGGGTTTTTTCTCGCGGGATCCTTTTGAGCCGGGCTCTTTTGACGCAGGCCCCTTTTAACTCAAGCCCATTTAACCTGGGCCCTTTAGACGTGGGGCCATTTTGACACGGGCCTTCTGTCGCGGAGACCCTTTCACACAGGTCCTTTTGACTCGGGCCCTTTTGTTGCAGAGATATTTTGAACCCGGGCCTTTTGTCGGGGGTTCTTTTATCCGAGCCCTATTGACCTGGGCTCTTTTCACGCGGAGCCCTTTTTACTTGGGCCTGTTTGACAGAGGTCCATTTTGACTCGGGTCTTTTTGTCGCAGAACACTTTTGACACGAGCTCTTTTGACGCTGGGCCGTTTTGATCCGGGAACGTTTGTTGCAAAGAGCTTTAGACGCGGGCCTTTTCGACTCGGGCATTTTTGTAGCGGGCCTCTTTTGGCACAGTCCGTTTGGCATAGAGCCCTTTTGACTCGAGCTCTCTTAACACAGGGTTCTTTTTTACTCCGGTCTCTTTGTCGCAGGGCGATTTTGACCTGAACTTTTTCACGCTGTTCCGATTTGACCCGGGCCCTTTTGAGGCGGGATACTTTTGACCGGGGCTCTTTTTACGCAGGCCCCTTTTAACTCGAGCCCTTTTGACGCGGGGTCGTTTTGAGTCGTTCCCTTTTGTCGCGGATACCCTTATACCCAGACCTTTTTCACGCTGAGCCGTTTTGATTCGGGTCCTTTTGAGGAGGGTTTCTTTCGACCCAGGCTCTTTTGACACAGGACCTTTTAACTTTATCCATTTTGACCCGTACAATTTTGACGCTGGGCCGTTTTGACTCAGGCCTTTTCGTTGCGTCGCTCTTTTGACCATTGCTCTTTAGAAACCGGTCCTTTTGACTCGGGCCCTTTTGTTGCGGGGTCCTTTTGACTTGTGCCCTTTAGAGGCTGCTCCTATGACCCGGCCTTTTCTGACGCAGGGCCAATTTGTTGCGGGCCCTTTTGACCAGGGCCCGTAATGACTCGGGCCCTTTTGGCTCAGTTCCCTTTTGTCGCTGAGATCTCATGACTCGGGGCCGTTTTAACTTGGGGCCTTTTGTCGCAGTGGTCATTTACCCTGGCCCTTTTGACACTGAGACATTATGACCTGGGCTCTCTTCACGTGGGGCTGCTTTTTCTTGGACCCGTTTGACGCAGACCTTTTTCACGATGGGTCGCTTTATTCCTGGCTCTCTTGACGCGGGATAATTTTGTCTCGGGCCTTTTTCACGCCGGACTGTTTTGACCTGGGCCCTTTTGAGGCGGGGTCATTTTGACCCGTACTCTTTTGACACAGGGCCGTTTTTTCGAGCCCTTTGGACTAAGAACCTACTTAATATATATAGCGCAATAAATCGAAAAACTCTATATCGGCCTTTTGCTGCCCCCTCCTGTTGGAAAAATCTTGCTGGTGTTAAGGATCATCATGTTGCTTAGTTACTGTATTATATTGTGCTATACAAACAATAAATACATCTGTGTTTTTTTAATAAGAAGAACCTTATTTACATTTTTACGGACCTTGCTTTACGACAGCGAAACATATTCACGTTCAGCGTAATCAGTTTCCATTCTGAAATAAGGACAGTGAGACGAAAGAAATTATTGACGCATACATTTAGGACTTAGAAAAGTGTCCTGCGAACATGTCGTAGTAAATTCCTGAAGAATGACATGCGCTAGTAGCAATTGTTAGCAGTTATTAACTGAACATAGAAGATAATAAACTGAAAAACTGAAAATACGAATCTTTTCAGAGATGACAGTGTACTGATGCTTTAAATCTGTTCGTTTACTCCTTATACATACGTTATTTTCCTAGTCAAAATAAAAACTCTTCAAAATTATTCACAATTTCTTATGCAACCATCCCTTCCTTGGAGTACTGCGCGGTCACATACCCGTCACGGCGATGTAAAGGCACTTTTGGCGACGAGGATACAAAAGCTACATCGCGATGGAGAAGATACCACACCCAGAGCCGTAGCTACGGGAAGGGGGGGAGCTGGTAGCAAGAGGGTGCCGAACAAGCAATAAGAAAAAAGAAGCGTTGAAAATGAGTAAACGATGTGGTACCCTGTAAAAGTATTGACGCCCTATTAAATCAATATTGTTGTCGGTTTGCAAGGAAATAAAACTCACAAGAAGTTTTTAATTACAGACAGTAATTATGTAATGATTTATTAACGATGTGATATACAAGGTGACGAGTATTGACTTACATTGTACGAAGGAGAGTTTTCAAAATCAGAAACGGTCAAAATCTGAAATACGTGTTCGGCGTTTTGATGATGATGAGTCTGGTTAGTTAATCACGCTTTTCTTATAATATTAATCACGACGGTGAAAATAAAAGCATGAAAAATGAGAGAAATGAAGACACAGATGCAAGCTGTTATTTGAGCAGGAATATTAAAAGTGAAGGTAAACAAGAATAATAACATTTTCGAATTTGAAGCAGTTGTAGAATGGGGGCTTAACAGGTCATAACTTAACTCAACGAATTTCATCTTTTTCAAAGACTGATCACTACCAGTGATTTTTTTTATTCCGTTGACATGAAATGCTTCTAATTTGAAGGAATTTATTGGGATCATTTCTCCATCAAATACTTGTATTGCCAGGATTTTTTTGTGCATACCTGGTATCTAGTTGTGTGATATTTTTATCTATCTACATACATACAAAAGATATACAAACATATTTATTGATATATATATATATATATCAAGGGCGGATCGAAGGGGGGAGATCGTCCCCCCAGAAGAGGAAACTGTTATTTTATATATATAAATAAAACCCATCCCAAGTTTTGGAGCCCTTAAAAGTAGCAATTTGACAACCCATCGCCCACCCAGAAGTCGGTCCTGGATCCGTCCGTGATATATATATGTACTGCAATGAGTACTTTCAGGCTCTTTGCTATTTTATTCTTTTATTATGCACAAATCTGCTAACTGGTCGTATGTTACGAGTGAGTTAAAGATTAAATTCAGCTCCATGTGGACACAGCTGAATTTGCTTTGACGGAGTTCGCTTAAGTTTTGGTTAGCCAATAGTAAACGAAACCACATTTTAAACCCTTTGGACAGTTTAGTTTGTCAAAGTTCTACGGACAGTTCTGAACGGTACGATTCGCTTCGGTTTGAGAACGGTTCGGTTCGGTTTGGATTCGGTTCCGTTTGGGATCAGTTCGGTTCGGTTCGGTTCGGGATTGGTTCGGTTCGGTTCGGTTTGGGATCGGTTCGGTTGGATTCGGTTTGGGATCGGTTTGGTTCGGTTTGGAAACGGTTCTGTTCGGTTTGGAAACGGTTCGGTTCGGTTTGGAAACGGTTCGGTTCTGTTTCGGTTAACCGTTCCAAACCGGTTTAAGTGGCAAACCGAAACCGCGGTTTACGTTTTCAGGAACTGTCCACCCCTACGCACAACCAACTATGCAAAACTAAACCTTTCTCTTCTTAAAAAGGATCAATCTCCATCCTCCCCGCTAAAAATAACATTGTACTTTTAAACCCCGGGGTCTCATAGGAAAAAAGCTCAATTTTTTTCTGCTCAGAACGCTACTAAGAACAAGAAAGACAATGTTTGACAGCATTAGAATCATTGTCCCTGCTTTCCATTTGCAGTTTTGTCTTCTCGATTCCTTCCCCTCTCTGTAATCCATCAAGATTCTTGGTTTAAAAGGAGGCAGGGTCATTCAGGATCAGTTTGCTACAGCCAAAGGGCAAACAGGTGCAGAGGAGTCGGTAACATTATTGCCTTCACAAATAGAATTCTTGGGTTATTTTTAACATCAATATGTGTTAAATGCTCATATTTTTCCGATTGTTGCAAAGGTCAGACAAATGAGTCAGAGAAACACTTTTATTCTGCTTTACAAAGGAAACCACTGCAGAAGTATTAAAAGATGTGGCTCTTCATTTTCTATGGAACGATTGAGAATAACTTGCTTGATTCTTTCAACGTTTGAGATTTTGAAAACAGGAATGATCGTGAAGTGCTACCGAGGGAACATACGATCCTGTTTCCGTATATACTTGACTATATAGTTCGATATATATACTTGACTACTTCAAGATCAAGGTAATATTAATTAGATTTCCAAGGGGGTCGAAGGGGTCCCCCTTTCGGCGCCCATGATCAGTACGGTGAAAATACTAAAATATATATACACACACATACATATTACATCCCACATAAACCAAGAACACAATTATCAATACATATCACTACACATATTAAATCATATTATCTCACAGTTCAGCTATACATAAATCAAACAAGTTACTGAACTTTACCATCCTAAACCGGTTCTATGCAGTAGGGAAAAGAAACGAAATAAACAGCCCAATGGCCCTACTACTAATTCAATCATGTTTTCCAAATACTATTTCAATGCCCCAGTAGGGACATATTGAGATTACTAGTTTTAAGGATCCCTTTCCCGAAGGGAAAACCCCTTTTTTGATACTTTATTTAGACCATAATGTGTTGGAAGCCGTGATCAACTCAGGATAAGTGAGAGTCTCAGGTGTAACTTGCATTGACATTGTGAAATATAGTTTAACTATAAATAAACCTACACCTATCGCCATGTAAATAATCATAAAAAATCACATTTACTACAAGCACAAACAAAAGATATGTTAGCATAGGCCTATCGCAACCTAACAGGAAAATTTTGAGGATAACGGGAGCTATCAAGGGAACACTAATCTTTAAACTAATTTGGAAAAGATCACACTACGATGTATCTTGTCCATCACTATTAATATTCACGAACATGGCGTCATTTGGGTTGAAATCCATATCATTGTTTTTTCACTGTTTGAGATTAAATTTCACTGAATTGAGACTCTCACGAGCTTTCTCATTATTTATTCCTTAATTGAAAGTAATTTTACCTGGATTTTGCTGCTTTTCTATCCCAAAATCTTAAATATTTCCGGAACGACTGACGTGTTGTTGCTTAACGCTTTTCAGGTAGCAAAGTGATAAGAAGCGCGCCTTAATATGAGAGCGTCGGAAAATAGTACCAATGAGAACAGTTTTAGCGGGGAAAATATAAAGCGAATAGAAAATACTAAAAACTCGATGAAACCGGATTTGTGGGAGGAATGGGTATCTCAGAGGGACGAAGGGGGCTAGATTATTTTGCCAAATATCAGATTGGTAAATAATTTCAAGAAGTTATATCCAATTGCGGGCCTATATTTTCGTATAGCATTAAAGTGTATAATTTCAATATCCAGCCATTTGAAATTACCATATACAGGATTTACAATAAAATAATGTATAAATAAAGATATTATTCCCCGAAATATAATCTCTACTGGGTTATTCAAAGCTTCTACATTAATTTTGGTTTGAATAAGAAGCAAATGAATATACTACATGGATCGAAAAATATATATTGAAAAATCTACTGTACACAGTACACGCTAATAGTTACTTACCGTATTCCGACTTTTCAAATTACAATAATACTCAAAGTAACACTAACGTTCCCAACCATATATGTAACGCATTAACTTTGCATGTGAAAGACACAAATTCGCTTTTAGACATGGATTCTGCTAACTCCCTGTTTAATATAAGTTTGTTCTTCCACAGTAAAGTTTATACCATTTATAATTACATATAACTGAAAAGTCCACAGTGGAAGCATAAAAAAGAATTAGCGTATGGTTCTCCACGTGAAAATCCATTGGTTCGTTTCCCGGTGAGTCTGCTAATTTGCTGTCCAATATAAGCTTGTTCGTACACAATAAAGTTTATACCATTACATATAAGTAAAAAGTGCGCACTGAAAGCAATAAAGGTTTATCGTATTGTTTTCCATATGGGAGAGCCCTGCTTCGATTCCCGGTAAACATGTTAACTTCCTGTTTAATATAAGTTTGTTCCTACACAGTAAAGTTTATAACATTTATAAGTGAAATTCCGCAGTGTAAGCAAAAGGTTTAGCGTACAATTCTCCACGTGGCAGAGCCCTGGTTCGATTCCCGGTGAGTCTGCTGATTCCCTGTCCAATATAAGTTTGTTCTTACACAGTGAAGTTTATACCATTTATAATTACATATAACTGCAAAGTCCACACTGCGAGTATTAAAAGAATTAGCGTACAGTTTTCAACGGGAAACACCCTTGCTTCGATTCCGAGTAGTGTCATGGCTTCCTGTTCAATATAACTTCCTTTTTAACACATACTTTATAAATACCTTTTATACGTGTTACACAATTTATAGCTACATATAAGTTACAAACTTTGCTGAGCAAAATGTTTAATGCACAAAATTCCACGCAAGTCTCCCGTTCGATTCCTGGCTGACTTCCTGTTCAATATAAGATTATTCTTACACAGTAACGTTTATACCATTTATAATTACATATAAGTAACAAGTCTTACTGCAAGCAAAAAGTTTAGCGTACGGCTTTCCAAGTGGGAGAATCCTCGTTCGATTTCCGGTGCAATAAACAACCTAGATTGCCTGTAGCCTACATATTACATTACTCTCTACCTTAGTTAATTTATAATTCTATATAAGAACACCGGATAACATGGTTTTCAATGTCGGAAGATCTGCAATCAATATTTGGTAAAACAAACACTTACTTTCCCTTATACTCCCGACAATTACAAGTATTTCGTTTACAATGTTATTTCCCATATAAAAAGAAAAATGAACAAGTATAAATACAAAAATGGAAATACTGCAAAGTTAGTGCCTACCAGCAAATGAGTTGGTATTTATATAACTCTAATAACCTTGAGAGCAATCTAAAAAATTCCAAACTCTTCTTTCCCCCTTTCAAGGACCGCAGCCATGCTGGGAAAACAATGGGAGATGTAATGCATATAAATGAAATAAAAATATATTAATTTCTTGTACAAAAATATTTTATTTCTAAAGGCAAGTTATATTCTGTTTCTCAAATTAGAATTTCACAAGAGAGAAAAAGCGGAAAACATTCATTATACGTGACAATCTCTTTCCCCATAAAACGTAAGTACTCTTCGTAATTCATGGCTGCATATATTATCATATTTCTTCTGTGTCATTTACATTTACTAAGTGATTAATTAATATGTGGAGGAAGGTGTATCAATTATTTAAACTGTCGATAGCCCATGAATGTAACTACAACATATCATCAAATTAAGAACTCTTAATATATCAAAAATATCGACACTAATGAATATTCATGAGTATCGAAAAGAAGGCCCCAGTCTACTCTCCACATATAAGGCGTGCAAGAAAATGTTTGATTCAATGAAATATATTGAATTCTTTCGGATCAGGGGCCACAAAATTTTTAAACGGCCCCAAAGCAAGTTCTCATATTTTATACGGAATAAGCACATCATACTGAGTAAATTGTTTGTTTTTGGTTTGGATACACTATATGTAGTTCTGCACATATGAGGCGTACAAGAAAATGTTTGATTCGATTAAATATATTGAATTTTTTGGATCAGGGGCCACAAAATTTATGAACGTCCTCTAAATCAAGTTTTCGTATTTCTTACGGAATAAGCACATCATGCTGAGTAAATTCTTAGTTTTGGTTTGGGTACACATATGAGGCGTACAAGAAACTCGATTAAGGGGATGTTCAAAAATCTTGTGATCCCTGATCCAAAAAAATTTATTATATTTCATTGAATCGAACATTTTTTTGTACGCCATATATGTGGAGAACTACATATAGTGTAGCCAAACCAAAACTTACAATTTACTCAGTATGAAATGCTTATTCCGTGAAAAATGCGAAAACTTGACTTAGAGGTCGCTCAAAAATTTTGACACCTCATCCAAAAAATTTAATATATTTCATAGAATTAAACGTTTTCTTGTACGCCTTATATGTAGAGAACTGCATATAGTGTAGCCAAACCAAAACTAACAACTTACTCATTGTCAGTATGATATGGTTATTCAGTAAAAAATGCGGAAACTTAATTTAGAGGCCATTCATAACTGTTGTGGCCATGATCCAAAAAATTGAAAATATTTCATTGAATCAAACATTTTCTTGTACGCTTTATATGTGGAGAACTACGTATAGTGTAGCCAAACCAAAACCTACAATTTACTCAGTATATTGTATTTATTCCGTGAAATATACGAAAACTAAGTTAGAGGCCACTCAAAAATTTTATGGCCCCTCATCCAAAAGAATCTATATTTCATTGAATAAATCATTTTCTTGTACGCCTTATATGTGGAGATCTACGTATAATCTAGCCAAACCAAAACCAATAATTTACTCAGTATGATGTGCTTATTCGATAAAAATACTAAAACTTGATTTAGAGGCCTTTCAAAAATTTTATGGCCCCTCATCCAAAAAATCAATATATTTCATTGAATCAAACATTTTATTGTACGCCTTATATATGGAGAACTACAATGTAGCCAAACCCAAAAAGCAGTGAACTCAGTATAATGTGTGTATTCCGTAAAAAAAAAAAACGAAAACTTGAATTGTGATCCTTTCCAAATTTTTGTGATCCCTGATCCAAAAACTAATTCTTGGCCAAGATCGCAATCCCTTGATGTACTTTTTTGTTCATACGTAAAATTTTTGGCCAAGATCATAATCTATTGATCCATGTTTAAGATCATTCCCAAAATTCTTATTTACGGAATAAGCACATCATCCTAAGTAAATTGCTAGTGTTGGTTTGGCTACACTATATGTAGTTCTCCACATATAAGGCGTAGAAGAAAATGTTTGATCTAATGAAATATATTGAAATTTTTGGATCATGGGCCACAAAATTTTTGTACAACCTCCCAATTAAGTTTTCGTATTTTTTACGGAATGAGCACATCATAGTGAGTAAATTGTTAGTTTTGTTTTGACTACCCTGCATGTAGTTGTTTAAATATTAGGCGTACCAAATTTCATAGAAGTAAATCCCCACGTTAAGCGGGTTTGCATATCCAGGCTCCTAACTATGAAAACATTTACGATCACTCCAACCCCAATTATTTCACAGATTCAACCTGTTGTATATAAGTTATTAGGACGTAAAATTGAATGTAGTTTATACGAAAAAGACTTTTATGCATTGCAATACCTGTAACGCCCAAAATATTCACCACAAACTTATAGTGATATTGACATAAACAAAAAAAAAGTGTGAAGCAGGAAATCACTTTACATAAAAGTCTGAAGAAGCTCAGTGAAGACGTACGAACTGGTCGAAAGGTTTGGGTCAATAGTCTATCAATCATAAGTTATGTGTTCAAACCCTGTAGGAAGTAACCCTTTTGTTTTTTCCCTAAAAGTGTGTTCCTATTTTCATCAGAAGACTGAAAACATTTCTTTGAATAAATCTTTGGCAACTACTTTTCTCTCAAATTCGATTAGAAGGAAACATTATATGAATTGCAAATCTAAAATCCAAAGCTGAAAACAAAATATTAAGTATGTTCAATATTTCATTATTATCCTTTCATTTGTAATGAAAAACTAATTATTAGCGTTGATGATTTCAGAAGATTCTCCCCGGGTAATGACCAATATATATGAATGAGAAAAAACTGATAGAACATTATTAGTCCACTTTGAGCATGATCGATATGGCCACGAAGGGGGAAATTTATGTCGACAGGGTCCCAAATTCTCCCGCAGTTCATGCTCTAAAATCATCACTGTTTGGAAAGTTTCCTTAACGAATACCTAGATAGAATATTGCATTTATTTCTCGTTCTACGTTTTGAAATGGCAAAATAATAATTTTAAAGAGAATTATAATACGATAAGCATACAGATTTATAGAACTAATGAAGTAGATAGTATTGTGTAAGTTATCGATTTCTACTCGGATTAAAACTATAACATTCGTTTACATCGTACTTTAAAGTAAATCCTCTCTCTATATAATTCTTACTGGAAAGTATGTTTAACTCCAATTACTTAATCAATATTTTTAATAATATATTTTTATTGTAAAATTTTTGCTATTCAATGTCGTATACATTTCATTTCCTAAAGCAAAACCTCGCAAATGTATGTTGGGCTAGTGAATATTATCAAATAAATTATCATTTAGTTTACGTAAATACTGCATCGCCTGCTTTGAAACTTCATACTTTAAATAATAATAATAATAATAATAATAATAATAATAATAATAATAATAATAATAATAATAATAATAATAATAATAATAATCAACATCATCATCATAAAATCATAGCCATATCTCATAAGAATTTCAGGCTTACTCAATTAATGAATTCAACGGGTCTCTATCCGAAGTTGTATTTATTCGAATCCGATAGAAATACAAAGAGAAGCTTCGAGAACAAGTAAAAGAAAAATGGTACTTTTGTGGGACTGGAACTAACCTTTAAGAATTCTTAAAATTTACGGACAAATGTCTTAGACACTTTGTTTCTTTTCTTTAAGTTAACTGATTCACTGAACGATCTGAGTAAGCTGTCTCTATTTTCTGCTCGGTTATACACGTTTTACAATCATTTCCTTTAACCTTGAACGACAGGAACACGAATACAAAAATATCCGGGACAATTAAAATTCCAAAGTTCCCCACCGGGAATTGAACCTGGGACCCCGTACACCAAAGACACGTACTAGCCACTATACCAGTGGTAAGAGTGAATAAAATGTACAAAGTATCTGAAGTTTATACCTATATCACCCTGATGTAATATGTCTATTGATTCTTTTAATGTTTACCGTATTCGTCACTTTGGGGAATGATACGTGTTATTCATATGGGTTCTATTACGTATTCGTCCATAAATATTATATAAATTATCAGAATTATTCATGATCTTCCATGGATATTTACTGGTGCTTGCGCAGTACAAACAGAAGAATGCAGTTTACTGATATTAGTCCAAATGCAAATTTCTAACAGGCTGACAGAATTCCTTAATGGAAGCAGTGTTCCCAACCTGAGGACGCGCAGCTTCCTCCTGGTTAAGCATGAAGAGGGAGTAAGGGGGCGAAAGCTACTGGCAGAAAGGAATTGTGAAATAAATTAATAAATAAATAAAGCATCACTTATAATGACTCTTTAAAATTTAGCTTGACAATTTTTAATGACCGTTTAAAAAATAATACTGCACTAGAAGGGTATGCTAAAAACTTGCTGGAAATAAATATAAATACCTGACATTATTATTATTATTATTATTATTATTATTATTATTATTATTATTATTATTATTATTATTATTATTATTGGTCTCCCACTTTTTGGCCGAGATGTGAAATATTCACCACCTTCTTCATACCACTAAATCAATTTCCTCACTGTTTTCTTGTCACAGTCCATACGCCTATCTATCTGAATTGCAGTTTGTTCCATAGTTACTCGACAAATAGTGCTCTACAGCCTTTAGAGCAAGGCATTTTGACAGCCTGTAGAAATTTGCTTTGTGATTAGTATTAGCAATGACAGTAAAGTGGATTTTTCTGTTTATACTGTGCATCATCAGCATCATTATATCAGAAATATTCCGCTATTAGCAGCGGGTCTCTTACCGCGACTGAGAAACTGCCATGCTCCACGATCTTCTGTTAACCTTTCCATCTTCACATACGATTTTTCTGTTTTGATATCGCCAATAGCCTAATTCTGTTTATATATCGTCTAATTTGTCCCCTCCCTCTTTCCTGCCACCATACCCTCTAGCACATCCCTCATGATACAGTTCCTTCTTAACCAATATCTCAACCAGGTTCTCTTCCTCTTCTTAATATTTTTCTCCTTCCATTTCTAACACCCTCTCATTCGGTTTCCTCTCGACCCAGCTATTTCTTTCCATTCTTCTCCACGCACATATTTTGAAAGCCTTGAATTGTTTCTCATCATTTTTGCGTAATGTCCATGTTTCTGCGTTATAAATACAGTAAAATACAGTACACGAAGCATTTTATGAGTCTTTTATTTTCAATTCTATTCAAGGTCCCACAAAATAGTATTTTCTTCATCCTAAAGGGTTCTTACGCCATTTCTATCCTTGCTTTTATTTCACGTTCACATGTCATATCATCACTAATAATAGTGCTCAGATATCGAAAACTAGTCACCTGTTGTTTTTCCCCTCTCCTACTTCTATATTTGACACCGATCGCGTCGTTTCAATCACCATGGAATTTGTCTTCCTAACATTTATTTTCATCCCATATTCTTCAGAAACCTTTCTCAAGTTTTCTAACTCTTATTAATTTTCTTTTTAGATTCTGCAACAACAAACATATTAACCCCAAACCGTATACACCTCATCATTTTATCTCCTACCGAAATTCCATCTTCATTTGGTAGACTCGTTTTTGCTATCTCTTCTATATAGCTATTAAATAATGTCGGCGAAATACATAATCTCTGTTGAACTCACCTTCCAATTACACTGTCTGTCTACTGTGCATGCACCAGCGAAATTCCATGAAAAATCATGAATAATTCTGATAATTTATATAATATTTATGAATGAATACGTAATAGAACCCATATGAATAACATATATCACTCCTCAAAGTAACGAATATGATAAACATAAAAACATCAATACACATATTACATCAGGGCGAAATAGGCATAAATTTCAGACACTTCAAAATACATTTCAATCGCTCTTACCGCTAGTATAGTGGCTAGTACGTGTGCCTTTGGTGTACGGGGTCCCGGGTTAGATTCCGGAGAGGGAACTTTGGAATTTTAATTATCCTAAATGTTTCTGTATTCGTGTTCCTGTCGTTCAAGGTTAAAGGAAATGATTGTAAAACGTGTATAACCGAGTAGAAAATAGAGACAACTTACTCAGATACGTTCAGTGAATCAGTTAACTTAAAGAAAAGAAACAAAGTGTCTAAGGCATTTGTCTGTAAATTTTTAAGAACTCTTAAAGGTTAGTTCCAGTCCCACAAAAGTACCATTTTTCTTTTACTTGTTCTCGAAGCTTCTCTTTGTATTTCTATCGGATTCGAATAAATACAACTTCGGATAGAGACCCGTTGAATTCATTAATTGAGTAAGCCTGAAATTCTTATGAGATATGGCTATGATTTTATGATGATGATGTTTATTATTATTATTATTATTATTATTATTATTATTATTATTATTATTATTATTTAAAGTATGAAGTTTCAAAGCAGGCGATGCAGTATTTACGTAAACTAAATGATAATTTATTTGATAATATTCACTAGCCCAACATACATTTGCGAGGTTTTGCTTTAGGAAATGAAGTGTATACGACATTGAATAGTAAAAATATTACAATAAAAATATATTATTAAAAATATTGATTGAGTAATTGGAGTTAAACATGCTTTCCAGTAAAAATTATATAAAGAGAGGATTTACTTTAAAGTGCGACAAACGAATGCAAACGAATATTCGAGTTTTAATCAGATTAAAATCGATAACTTGCACAATACTATCTACTTCATTAGTTCTATAAACTTTTATGCGTATCGTATTATAATTCTCTTTAAAATTATTATTTTGTCATTTCAAAACGTAGAACGAGAAATAAATGTAATATTCCATCTAGGTATTCGTTAAGGAAACTTTCCAAACAGTGATGATTTCAGGGCATGACCTGCGGGAGAATTTGAGACCCCGTCGACATAAATTTCCCCCTTCGTGGCCATATTTTCGATCATGCTTGAAGTGGACTAATAATGTTCTATCAGTTTTCTCTCATTCATATATATTGGTCATTACCCGGGGAGAATCTTCTGAAATCATCAATGCTGATAATTAGTTTTTCATTACAAATGAAAGGATAATAATGAAATATTGAACATACTTAATATTTTGTTTTCAGCTTTGGATTTTAGATTTGCAATTCATATAATGTTCCCTTCTAATCGAATTTGAGAGAAAACTAGTTGCCAAAGATGTATTCAAAGAAATATTTTCAGTCCTCTGATGAAAATAGGAACACACTTTTAGGGAAAAAACAAAAGGGTTACTTCCTACAGGGTTTGAACACATAAACTTATGATTGATAGACTATTGACCCAAACCTTTCGACCAGTTCGTACGTCTTCACTGAGCTTCTTCAGACTTTTATGTAAAGTGGTTTCCTGCTCCACACTTTTTTTTTTTTTGTTTATGTCGATACAACTATAAGTTTGTGGTGAATATTTGGGCGTTACAGGTATTGCAATGCTTAAAAGTCTTTTTCGCATAAACTACATTCAATTTTACGTCCTAATAACTTATATACAACAGGTTGAATCTGTGAAATAATTGGGGTTGGAATGATCGTAAATGTTTTCATAGTTAGGAGCCTGGATATGCAAACCCGCTTAACGTGGGGATTTACTTCTGTGAAACTTGGTACAAGAAAATGTTTGATTCAATGAAATATATTGAATTTTTTGGATCAGGAGCCTCAAAATTTTTGAACGGTCCTTAAATCGAGTTTTCATTTTTTTTCTTTTTTTTTTCGGAATAAGCGCATCATGCTGAGTAAGTTGTTAGTTCGGTTTTGGCTACACTATATGTAGTTCTCGAGATATGTATAAGGCCTACAAGAAATTTTTTTCCTGAAATATATTGGATCTTTTAATCCAAAAAGTATTCTTGAACGTGGGTCGATGTGAAAATAATATTACGTTTATTTTTTAGTATCACGTTTATTTTTTTAAAATACTGTCGTGAGTAGGTTCTAAATTAAAATTTGAAAGTTGTATTAAATTCCACCAGTTCGTGTATGTCTCGTCTCATTTCGGGTACAACACTATTCGTTGACAATTTTCGTTTTTTTTATATGTATTAAATTACATGAGAGTTTTCGGGAACCGTAAGTAATCATTAACTTTTTTTGTCGGTATTGTGCGCTCCTTGTGTTATCCATTCTTGTTTACTTAACTTATTGCTTTGTGACATGCGATTTACGTCATGTCAAGAAAATGTTCACTAACCTTAGAAGAAACACAGGGTAGGTACTTTCCCGTTTCTATAAAACTACGTGGGTCGTACGTAACCAAAATTTGAGTGTGTATTTGTAGCATTGGTAATGCAAAGCTGATCTGTACTTAAACGTCATTTGCTTACCTTGTAGGAGATAAGAAATGTGTATACCAAGTTTTGGTTTGATAGATGGAATAAGTATGAGGGGAAAGCGTATATTGGTATACAAACGTTTCTCTGATATCTATTCCATCTGTTAATATAAAACTTGGTACAGTCATTTCTTATCCCCTATAGTATTTTTTGAGATATATTTGGATTGTGTGCTTAAACCAGGGGCCACTTCAGAGGGTCCAAAGTTGATGGGGATTTCTGGAGGGAATTTTCCCGACATTCTCCCAATTTTTCCTGTTCAAGTACGTTACGGGCCCCAATACATATCACCTCTGAAAAGCTTGTATCATGCTGAAGAGAATGAACTATAACCCACGACTCTCCAATGAACAGTGTTGATGCAATAGCTATTTCACTGCGAGTCTACGATTTTCTTTATACTAACAGGGTTAACGGGCCCCAGGGACTTACTCCGTTGTCCATGGCACCTAATTGTTTGTGCATGAACATATATCTTTGACATGTTTATCCAATGAACTCGGTTTGATTCGGATGTCCGGATGACAAGTTTATGTCCGTTTTTTGTGAGAAAGTATGAAGGAATTCATGTTCACATTGGAATAATGAGATGTGTAGTCAGCGTATGTTTAGCTAGTATGCTGTAAAAATGAAATCGACGTTGTATGGCTCCTCATCACGGAAAAAGGGGTGAACTGTTTCAAACGAGTAAACGAGTAAATTTTTGAACATAGTTAATACCTACTTTGGATTGAGATTTTATTATGCAATTTTGAGTAAAATGCGATCCTGAGGGAACGGGGCAAGAGAGGGTTCAAAATCTATCACAAAATTAGAGTGTCTCAAACTCCAAAAGCTAGAGAGATGAAACTCGAAACATAGAGCATAAACTCCTCTTTGAAAATAAGTGAATACGTGTTCCCATGCTTTTGAAACTTCTGCTTCTAAGAAGATTAACGAGTAAAATTACTATAATATTTACTCAATATATGAAAATAAACATAACATCGAGATCGTCTCTCCTAGCATCACGGAAGAATTCCCGAACTGTTTCGAAAGTATTATTGAACGTAGTTATAACTTGGTTCGAAGTGGGTTTTAGGACTGCGGTGGCTCAGTGGTAGAACGTACATTTCTAGTTCGATCTCCGGTCGTACCAAGTGGGCTTTGTGGTGGACAAACATCGGAGGCGTAGGTTTTATCGGAGTTCTTTCGTTTCCTTCCACTTTATTCATTCCACCATTTCATTTATCATCATCATCATTGTCTCCCTTAGCCTTCGTGCGTAATCGTGGGACATAAAACCAGAAATTTCACTTCATTTCGAGGTGGGTTTATATAATGTCTTTCATTAAAATGCAAGGAGAGAGGGCAAAGGAGGATTCAGAAATGTACCCAAAAACTGAATATCTCACAACCCGCTCACGTTAGGGAGATGAAAGTTTGTATATACGAGTAAACTCCTCGTTAAATCAGGCAGACACGTGTTTCACTGTCTTTTGGAATTGCGCTTTTAAAGACGATAAGGAGATACTTCCTATATTTTTCTCAATTTATAAAAATGACATTGAGGTTATAACATTTCACATCAAGGGAAAATCGCTCAACCACTTGATATAAAGTTTTGTATGTAGTACTTTACTTGGACCAAGCTTTTATGATGCTATTTTCATTAAAAACCATATTCCAATAGGGAAGGGGTTTTAAACATATATATCCCAAAATAAAAATATTTAAAAAAATATATAGTTGCTGTTGGCAACTGCGTCCCACCATACTTTATTTTCTCTAGGTGCACTTTTTGAATAATGCAACCCTACTTACTCTGCTGGTATATGCAATGAGTCCAGATGGATGAATGCAGAAGCTTTCGTGAAATTGTTAGAACATTTCATTAAAAAATGTGAGACCAACTGCCAAAATCTCGTATTCCTTTTGATGGACAATCATTCGTTCCATATCATAAGAGCAAATCATATTAGTCTCTTAGGATTTCCTTCGCACAGAAGCCACCACATGCATCCTTTGAATGGTCTATTGAATTGTTTCTCTGTATGGTCTATTGAAAATTGCGTATAGCCGTGCTTGTGATGACTGCTTGATTGTATATCCAGGAGAAAGCATAAGCGTAAAGTATGTTGCTGCCATATTCAATGTGGCATAGCCACGAAAAATCACGCAGTAAAGGGTTTCATTGTTATAAGGTTAGTGTCATTAAATTGTCAGATTCTGATTTCGAGCCATCATTGACAATCGAAAAGCAATATGTCCCTGAATTTACAGCGAACGAAGCAATTAAATGAATACCACAAAACATTCAACAACTAGAGTGTCTAACTCAGCACCTGCATCATCTGTCTCAGTAACTAAACTGAGTATTGTTGTACCTAAATTTTCTATTCCAAATCTTGCTCCGTCTGTCACACACACACACAAACTGAGCCTGCATCAACTCTTGCAGAACCTGATTCCTCCACTTCTGAACCTGGACCATCTCATGTAGACTCTGAACGCTCAAATGCAAATACCATACATTGATCTACTACCCCTTCTTCCTAGAGCAGTTGAAAAAGTAAGGAAAAAGCGAAATAAGTTACCTTCGTTGCTTATCACCAGCACTCCTGTCAGAAAAACTATGGAAGAAAGAAAAGCCGAGAAAGAAGTGAAACAAGAAAAAGAAGATAGGCCTACCTTGAAAAAAGAAACAAAGAATCGAAAAGAAAAAACTCCTCAGAACAAAAAGAAATGTTTTAAGGATTAATTATCTATTGACACCTCTGACTCTTCCATATCATTAACTTACATGGACGAAGACGATGACGACGATGTTATTGGAGAAGAGGTTTGTGTAGTACGTAATGAATGTGGTAAAAATGAAACGTGGTACTTCTGTAATGTGTGTCAGAATTGGGCCCATGCTGCTTGTATTGGATTGTCTACAACAGAGGCCAAAAATCAAAGCATATATCTGTGAGATCATATTGTGCTTGTGTTCATATTATTGTATTTAATTTATTAGTGTATTCTGCAAAATGCTGTGTTTGAAATAAAATAACCAATTTATGTATATGTTCTTGTCTTCTTACCCATCTATGAAAGTAATCTTACTCGCATGGGAGATAAGATGACGAAAATGATACGAGGTCGATAAAAGTAAAATGTCATCGTAACTTTTGAATTTATTACCAGCAAACAATTAGCAGTGTAGAAATAAACTAACAATATTGCTCTAAACATAAAATCGAAAAATTTTCCGGGCCTCCAAATACATAAATCCCGACCTGGCTCCCCCACCTGAATCTTAAAAAGTGGGAACTCTTGAATCCATATTATCTGCTAAGAGACTCGCGAGAGAGACGTCTAAAACAAACGATAAATTGTATTTTCCATTGTATCACTGCCCACGACACTGCTAGTCGGTACATCATTCGCTTTCCGTTCGCTCGGCGATGGCTCAGTTGTTATAGTTACAAAGATCGCTTCTAGATGGCAGCAACGTGTACTGCAGACGCGTACACACAAGAATTAAATGGGAAAAAGAAAGTTGTAGGACGAGATTTTATAGCAACAATTCCCATCGCTCAGGATCATGCAAATCAGTAACGTAGGTTTGTGTTGTGGCGGTGGATGTTGTTTTGCTAGAATAGTGCAGTTTGTTGATGGTTTGGTGAAGGTAAAATGCTAAAATACTTCTGTGTGCAGCAATTAAGCTGCAATTATTTGTTGTGAAGTGTGGAAGGAGAGCTGTCAAGCAGTCAGATTTCTTTAAAAAATAACAGAACAACAGGTGAGCGAGCGAATGACTGACATGGCGAGTAGCAAAGGTTCGTTCGTTCGTTTCGTAGTGGTGTAAGTGACCCGGTGACTGTGAGAAGTGTCAGAAAGTTTTTAAGATTTCTGTTCGGGAGTCGAATAACAAGGCTGGGATGCTGCGAGTACGGGATCATGTTTGGTGAAGAATGAGCCTCGATGTTGATAGCCTGGTAAGTAGTATTTGTTGTTTGTCAAACAAATAAATAAAGAAAAAAAAATATTTCTTTTCATGGATGGCTGATCTTTTTTCTTCGCGTGAGGTGAATAACATCTTACGTTTGTAAGGTAGAAAACCTTATTCTCAAAATTTATTGTTGACAACTTCGGTTAACGGTAGATTTCAATATTTAGGCCTATCAGGATTGTAAAAGAAAAGAATATTTTTAATCCAGATTTTTTAATATAAAAATATCATTCACTTTTGCGCAAAAGAATAAATTTATATTCATGTCAGAATATGAATGGACTTTATTTTTACTTGAATTTATTTGCTGTAATCGAATGAAATTTTACCTCAATGTCATCAGAAGACGTGAATTTTATTAGCAGACAAAAGAAAAAGAGAATAACTTGTAAACTATTTACAATTAACTTCTTGTTTAAACTATGAAAACTAGGTGTGAATACTTGCATTTAAAACATAGGTACAACGAAATATTTGTGCACTTGTAATTTGAAAATACAATATTTTAAAAATCAAAATTAGAAACGCCTTTTCCCTCTCATGAAAAAAAAAAAAAAAAAAAAGTAAATTTCTTTGTAGTGAAATATCCTCTCTAGCGATACAAGTGTTTTTGAAATCTTGACATACATTGCTTACAAAACGATTTATTTATCTATGTATTATTTCTGTTGAAGATATAAAAACATGTGTAATGTACAATTGAAATATATCTTACGACATACAGCACTGGCACAAATCCCGGAGGATTGAGGGGTACATGTCCTTCCAATCTTGGAACAGGGGGGACTATCCCCCAATAATCCGATTTGAAATGTGTGTTTTTTTGGGGAGAAATGTGATGGTTTGTGTCCGATTGCCACTTCATCTACATCGCTTGATAATATATAATAAACAACTAGTTCACATCAGAAATCAGATTCATCTACCGTAATATGATTCCCCCTCCCCCCCCAGAATAAGCCTCAAATCTGCCCGCCTCTCAATGTTGAAGACGAGAAACTCTGCTCCGTTGATCCTTCACAGCATTGTTTTTGAACTTCATATTTTGAACATTGCTTAAAAAGAAAAAAAAATCTTACCCGTCTTCCTCAATGTTGAAGACAGATTTGCGCCGATGACACAGTATATACATTCCATTTCCCTTGTTTAGGCAACATTAACATGTTAATAAATATTCTCCGAATTCTATATGGTTATCGAGTTACCGTTAATTTTAAATCCTTATATTCTGACTAACAAATGAGATTAGATATCAGAACATGCTGAAACACGTTTTAATTTATTTTAAATGAAAAGTATAAATGCCAAATTTCATTTTTGTAAATCTAATAAATTTCGAGGCACAGACATTTAGCGAACTTTTTTTTTTTTTTTCTCGTTCAAATATCCAAAAACGCTGAAACACGTGTGTTTAATTTTATACACTAAATGAAAAGTCCAAATATTGAAAGTTCAATTTGAAGTCTAGATAGATCAAATTCCATGCGTCTCACTCAGTGGTTCTCAACCTTTTTCGACTGACACACTTTACTGAACGTTCAGGACATCGTGATGTACTTGTTTGATATGCTTATTATTATTATTATTATTATTATTATTATTATTATTATTATTATTATTATTATTATTATTATTATTATTATTATTATTATTATTATTAAATTTTTAATCCTATTTTATAATCAGCTTTAATCTTGTAATGTGAATATATTAAAACTTCTGACAAGGGTCTTAACCTACTAATATTCATTCTATATCACAAATTTTCTGGTCTGTTTTAAATGATTGTATAATAGTCTTAACATAGTGCTGTATTTTTGCCAATGAGCTGTTCACGGCACTGAAAATAAAGTTATTATTATTATTATTATTATTATTATTATTATTATTATTATTATTATTATTATTATTATTATTATTATTATTATTATTAATATCTATTATAATAGTGAAACCAAATAGTTTTTATAATGACTCTATATGGCACTGAGCATTATTTCTACCGCTGGAGGTGTTGACTGGGATAATCTGTTTCGATTTTAATTAATTATTATTAAATTCTTCATAATTTTTAAATTGTAAAATTTCGCGACACATCTTAGAGGACTATGACACACCAGTGTGTCGCGACACATCGGTTGAGAACCACTGCTCTAACCCTAAGGTATTCCGAGATATGGGTATCTTATTACAATAATTGAAAACTCCACCACACCCTTTCACGTCGAATTTCAGAAATGCTTCTGTTTCTAGCTTTAGGAGTTTGGTGTAGGTGTTGATCAATCAATCAGCTCCTGTACGTATATAGAGATAAAAATTCTGTTAAGTACACCTCGTTTTGCATACTGTGTAAAATGTTCAGGAAGAAGAACTATACAGAGTAGGGAATAGTGCGTTCTCGTCATGAACGAAAAATCTCATAACTAATTACTCTGACATAATCAAGACTAAAATTCTATCTGAAGCACTTTCTGTCACAACAAGATAATTACTTTTTCAGTCCATTTGAGTCCAATACCATCACCATATTCACCCCGTACCGCATGCCGTGTCATATATATGGCACATATCCTTTTTTTCACTTTAGCTTTTTTATGATTTATCAAAGGAGCCAAATGACTGTTTTGTCTGCTGTGTGACATATTAACGTGTATGAATAAGAGATTTTGGTGTCATCTGGCATGTTCTTTGTGAGTTGTAATTGTGTTAAATATGGCACTTACTTACTTCTCGTCGCAATTAAGTGAAAAATCTAAAATTCATGTTTTAATTCATTTTTCAAGTTCCCATATGAGGATTTCCAATACAGATTTTTTTTTCGCTAAAAGAAAAAAATCATGCCGAAAGGGGTTAATAGTTTGAAACAAAATATGGATCTAAATTCACGCTTAAAAGATAGTCAAACATGGGTGAATAAATATTCGTTATGTATTGACTGCCTTTGAACTAAAACTAGAAATCATGTTGTAATTTACGAAATATAATAATTTAGAGAGTGGCCCAGTGGGATTTCCCTCTCGGAGCATCGAAATATTTCCCTGGAGGTAATCCAATTGTGCTCAATGTAGATTCCCAATATTTTCGTAATACTACTTTTCACCCAAAGTGCATTGAAATCTCCTCCTTCCCTGAGAAAAACTTCTGATTTCATCAGTATTAGAGGATGAAATTACCTCTCCAAAGTTGTAGAATCCCCTCCCCCCCAAAAAAAAAGTGCTGGACAAAATTTCGTTATCTACCCAAGTGTTCAACTGTGCTGACATGTCTACAGATAAAGCTATACAAGAACCTTCATATAAATTTCTTTCCCTTGAGCTACGAAGAGTGCATAAATGAAATAAGTGTTATTATGTAATTTTAAAGGAGTGTCCTGAGAAGAGTGTGAAGTTGAGTGATTTCTTATGTAAACTTGAAGTAGATGACATTGAGCAAGATTTTCGTACACTGCGACATCGAGCTGCTATATTAAGTGTATTTACTGTTCATAACTGCAACGTTAAAGGGTTATTGTCAAGTGTGGCACACATGCGTACAAAATTAAGACACTAACACATGGTAACTCAAATTCGCCTTGTTGATATCAATGGGAGGCCCAAGTGAATTGAAATTTTCCCGCACAGGAAATACTATTAAACTCTGCTACCATGCATCCAATGTTTTATCCAGGTATGTTAGGTGGGGGGGTATTCACTCCCAAACTTCTAGAATCTTCCCCCAAATTCTTGAAGATATATATGTAGATGATGAATATAGTCTCCCCTGTAGATTTTTAGATTCCCCCCTCAAAGGGAGGGGAGTAAGTCAAATACCGGATGCATCACCTAGAAGAACTGGACTTCCTTCTTTTAAAAGTTAAAATGGTGTTTTAAAAATAAGTAGTGTTAAGATTTAGTGTATCATGAAAATGTTCCATATCATTGACTGAACAGTATGCACCTTTAGCTTATGAAAATATAATTAATGCAATAATTCTCCGAGGTTTTTGTATGGATGGCGGATTCCCTCTTCAAGGGAAAATATCTCTCTTTTTGTGTTATTTCAACAAGACGAACCAACAAGAATATGTTTTCTGTCAATATATTAAGCAAATAATTTGCTCCCAGTTTGTAGAAACTAGATAATATTTCCAAGTGTTACAGCCAGTAATATTTTCCCTCTCTGAATCTTTCATCCTTTAGCACAAAACGAAGAGACAAACCTTCCGAGGCCGAAAGTTTAACTTGTGCAAAAGAATTATTAGAATTGTTTGAGACATTTTGCTGTCCACATCTCATATTGAAAGAGACGCAAAAATTCAATTCAGTCAACCAATCTGCAATGATGCGCCCCTCAGTGGCGGCTTTAACGAGTAGGCCGGGTATAGGCACGGGCCTACCTAGAAATCTTGAAAAATATTAAACGCTAACAGATACAATAAAGAGTAAATATATTTTCCACTATTTATATTAATGGTAGATAGTTGTTTAACAAATAGCATCACCCACTACTCTGCCCTGTTAAGCGAAAAGGCCTTATCTCCATTTCACATACTTTCGAGAAAATAAGCAAAACGCGTTTTGGCTTAGGCTGTACGTTCAAATTTGTTGTAGCTCAGTAAAACGTTATTAAATATATTTTCACGATCTAAAATATGTGTGGTAATACAGTTAAATATTTTTGCTTATGAATTGCCACTTAAGGTCTTTTGGCTTACTTTCAGTTACAGTTTTGAACATAAGGTAAACACTCATGACGTCATTACCCCCTACTTATTGGTCAAACCACGTCAATTTCCCTTTAGATAGATGCAGAATTGTACAACGAACATTCCCATACCAATATAGCGATTTAAGAAAAGTGTGGAGTTAAGGTCTTTTCGCTTAGGAGCAGTACTGTAAAAGTAATTTCCTACTATCATTAATCAATCAGATATGTGTATGTATTCATAATATGGTCAGAACGTATATTTTCATTCAATGGTGGAGGAAATTTGATACCTTCAGAGTTGAGTTCTTTTTTCTTTCTTCAGCAAGTGCTCTCTTTAATAGATTATCTAGTTCAGATATTCAGAATTTACCCGGGAAAGTTTATCTCGTATCTGGTGGGGATTCTCCTGGACTTTTCCCTCAATTCGTCCCTTTCCTCCAATAAAACTCATCTCTCTCTCAATAGTTCTTCATGGACAGTAATGCTTGGGAGTCCAGTTTTCAGTTTAATAAATAGGCCTAAGTAAATAAATAATACAGAATTTCTTATATTTTATCTGTTTCAGTTACAAATTCAAAAGGGGGGAGCTATTTATTGCTAAGTCAGTACCCTGAAAAGAGTTTAAACGAACTGTATGTTGTAAAACAATACTGTAAATTATTTTTAGTGTACGTAGAGTAGAAATTGTTATTTAACATGATGTACTGTAGAAACAAAAATAACATTCTTCTTAAATTCCAATTGCATGATAATATTCGTAAATATCAAAATATGCAGTAAGTCGTGTTAAATAATGACGTATTTAACCAACATAGACTTGACTATTAGTTCACTGTTTTACTTCGAAAGTTGAAGTTCTAAGGTTCATATCCCACGGCCGACTGAAATTTTTCCAAGTTTGTTCAGTTCTACCAGGTGAATGTTTTAATATATATGCATAAATTAACCAATATTTCCCCAAAATTCCTTCTGGTCTTTATTATGAACTGTATACAACGCAAATTTGCCTTCATGGTTGTATCTCTATGTTAATAAATAAGAAAATTAATAAATAACAAAAACAGCATTGCTCTCATTGTATGTACATATTTACATGCTTTTGTAGATGTATTAAGTGTGAAGATAAATCTGATTCAAAAACAGCAAATTCTTGCAACTTAAAAGAATGCAATAAACTAGAAAGTTGCATGTGATCGCTTTCGTCTATCCTTTCTTCTCCGCGACCTTGATATACTTTGTGACTTTCCAGGTTTGTCATTTGCAATTCAAGGCAAAGTGGATGTTTTATAATTTCAAAATACGTAAACGGTATTACTTTAATAACAGTTTTTTTTCCTTTGTACATTTTGTATTCTCTTCCAAATTATTCTGGACAAGCAGTGTTAGCATATCTTTTGATAGATAATCAAATAGTCCTGGATTCATGGCTTTGCTAATAATAATCTATAGATTTTTCTAGAGCATTTGACAATATGCGTCATGCAACTGAGTAATAAAAATACGTAGTACTAGAAGGAATATTACATGATTCGTTTTTTGTTATAATTCAGTAATAAATATCATAAAGTACAGTCACCTTAATATAAATGAAAGACGTATGACGTTCTCTTCGTCAGTAACTGCAATTTGTAAACGTATTCTATGTTAGAATTGATATTATTTTCCTAGTATAACTCATTTCAATCTATAGGCTTCATAAATCTATAGTACTAGTTTTCCATGCTGATGATATTAACATTGTACTATAAATTGTTTCATGAAGTACAAATAACTAATATAAATGATTGCTTACGGACCTTAGTAAATATAGTGGAACGTTTCAGTCTACAGTGAAATAACAGTATTTAGAAATTTAATAGAGGATTAAACGACGTCTACTTTATCATTGGTAGATTGCAAGACAGTTTATCATTGCTTACTCTATACAGTACGAAATTCTATGCTCTTTTTAGTTACGGAATAGCATTTTCGGGAATTGCATAGACCCTACTAATGTAAATACAATGGTATTTGCTGTATTCGAAATATCTTATGTTTGTAGCATGAAATATACCCCATCATGTAGAAATACACATAAAAAACGTATACGTTTAAAATAATGTTACGTTAACAGTCCCACAGTTGTATAAGAATATAATATTTATAATGAACAAAAAAATATTTATTTATTTATTTACAATTTAAATACATGTATTTATAATACAAGATAAAAATCAAAACATGTTTGTACGAGTTAGACAAAGATTACGCAAGTGCTTGCTCTAATATTTATCCTTCATGTAGATTATGTAATAAGCTGTTCAACAACCTCAGAAGTACTCAAAACATAAATAAATTTAAATGTTAGGTATTCAATTTGATTGGTAAGCAAAACTTATTATTTTGTATAACAAGGATATCAGTACCACAAAAGTCTGATTTAAATATAGAAAAGTCAGTTTTATTTGTCCATATAACTATTTTTTTTAAAATTATAGTCTTATGTATCATAGCATCATAGGCTGTGGCCTGTATTTACAACACAAATAAATAAATTTATATTTATTCTATTTTATTGTTTTATATCATAAGTACCTCATTTTTCGTCGAGAATCATGGATAGTAAGTGTAAGTGGACTTGTGTAAGAAGTAGTTACACACATTCTTCCAGTTAGACGTGACCAATGGAGGAATCTGTCTTCCTTCTCTATGCAGGTATGACAAAAAACAATTTCCAAGTTTTTACACAGAGAAGTAAAATTAAACTCAACGAAACTACGTGATGAATAGTACGTACATTTTAATTTGTAATTTAGTACCAATTTTTGTCGCGGTTGATGAACCAATAAGTATCAAACAAGATGTGATGTTTTTAAACAGATATAGAGAAGTGACCAGAGGTTTCTGAAGCGTTGTTTACCACGATGGACAAACGCTTATTGATACAATGTAATGAACACATTTCAGCACGCCATTTGAAAATTGTATTTAAAAAAAAAATGATCGAATAACTACAACGGACTGTTAAATTTTCTGAGATTATGTACGAAGAATACGCTGTATATATAACTTTGTATAGTTATTTTAGCACTGATTCCATTGTTTCTAAAGGTTATTAAGCACATTCCAAGTTACATTACGTAACATCTGATGGAAATTGATAGATACTGGGACCTGATGCTTGCGGCTTGATTGCACTTTCATTGTAGAGCTATTTTACACGCTTAATATTCCAATACATTAATCGCAGAGACTGCAATGAATCTAGGGTTAACGTGTTTGGTATTTATAAAACGGCAAAATATGCTCATATCTGTCTTTTCTCAGTTTAGAACACTTTTAAATAATCGCAGGTAGATATATTCCAGCTTGTTTCATACCTAACGTATGAGCAACAGTAAGGGGCTTTGCACACAAACCGACAAAACTGTCGGTCATAAAATATCGAATTTCAGCAGACTTCTATAAACTGGGACGTGATCCTCATGGGTTGCATCAGGGTTGCCAGGCAATCTTCTCTTAAATTGTCACAGGTGTTTTCTTTTTCTTGTGAGAATGAGCGCCCACAGTTAATCACTTGAAGTCATAAGGCGTAATTTGGGAAGGGCAGGAGCAGTTTCCCCTTTGAGTCTGAGAAATGCATGTTGAAAATTGTTTATTAAGCCATTTAAGCTCCCCGGGTCATTTTTGACCCAGTATCATAATTATCCAATGGGAGATCAGCAAAAAGAAATGACACTAAATTCACCAAGAATAGGTCGAAAACTATATATTTTCCAAAATAAATCAAAATACAAAACAAAAAAGATAAGGGCATTTATAGGTTAATATATTAATAAAAACGTGAAACTCTTTGTCGGTAGACATTATCCCCCCCCCCAATCTCCCGGCAAAATCTGAAATGACGCTACTGATTTCGAGAGAGCATAATAATCGGAACTAAAAAATTGCACTATAAACAAGGTGGCATTTTTTGTTATGATTAACCTTACGATAAGGTGGAATTAGGAGCTTCATTTCAAATTTGACCAGGGAGGAACAAGATGCTCACCGACATAAGAGTTTCCGTTCTTTATTACTGTGTCAGTAAACAATCAATTAAAAAAAAATATGTTTCTGATGCTCAGAGGGACAGTACAATCTATTAGATAAAAATTGAACTTTCAGACATTAAAATGTACACTTCATAACATACAGAAGCTAGTTCGTGGGCAGGAAACATTTTTAGAATAATAAGTAATTATCATTATTATCAATATCATTATTAAGCATCTAAAAATTGTAGTTTGAATTATGAATTCTCAATCAGTACAGTCGGCCATGAGATTAAACTAAGAACGATCACCACGGCATAGAACCTATTAAAGCTCTTACGAACAGAGGTGGAAACTCTTTCCGTTTCCATTTCCATGTACACGCTGTTCGTTCACCTCAAAGTTTACTTGGCGCTAGTTGGGATCGAACCAGTGACTCCACGCGCCAGAGATTTGGTTTTTACCACTTAGCCACCAAGTCCCCGACCCTGAAAACTCTTTCCCTTATAGGGCAAAATTCGTGTCCTATGAATCACATACATTCAACATAGATTTTGTACTTTGATATACAAGTATTTCTTTTAAATCTTATTAGTATGATGATAATGTTAATTACCTGGCAGTCGTAATTCGTGTCCTATCTGTTACTAAATTTTATCTCTTAGTAGCTTATTACAGTAATCTCTGTGCAACATATTATACAGACATTCTTTAATCCGTACTAAGTTTATCAGCTTCTCTTCATCCATTTTAGTCCTCAACAGAAAGTTACGAACTGAAGGTGACTATTTGGGCACATATTCACATTTCGTAGTGACACCTACACATGAAACCGACTTCGAAAATTCGAACAGTGTTCGTCGGAATGGACACAACCATGTAGCGCAGTGTCTGGTGTCGTAACGTCATTACATGCAGTGACAAAACACAGAAGAACGTTTTGTTTCATGACATGCATGGCTTTCAACGAAGCACGACAAAAGTATTACTAGAATCAGATCTTTAATATTAATATTTTATAATCAAAAAGATTGTTAACTTCTTACTTGCATTTAAGAGTAGTACCAGGGCAGAGGCATCATTTTGGGCTGCAAGAGGCGGCAATTGGAACCCTCTTGAATTTGAAGTATATATATATATATATATATATATATATATATATATATATATATATATAATCAGTAGTGTACTTCTACATCTGCTTTTAATGCTAAAGTTAAAAACCTTTTAATTCAAGTAGTCCTCTAACTGTCTCACAGTGCTGAATTGAAACTATAAAGCGCATCCATTGACATTCGAACTGGGAAACACGTGCTTCGAAGGTACGCATGTTAGCTATGCCAGCGCTTTATCCAGTTTCCTTGATTTCAGAGAGAATTTAATTTCTTAGGAGGGGAGGGAGGGTTATACCCTATAGGAGGGGTATAACCATATTTATCACCTACAGTGTGTGCTACAGCTGTATCTTCAAAAATTTTGAGGGAATTCTCGAACTTTGCGGAGGGGGGGGGATTCCTCCGTAACATCCTCGGATAAAACACTGGCTATGGTAAAATAAGTTAATAGAAAACGGAATTTTTAACACATCTAACAATCCCTTCCGATTAATTTTTTTCTATATAAGATTCTGTTTAATAGAAATATTTATTTTACATATGTAAATACTACACGAGATGTGGCAATTAAACAACGAGACTGGTGTCATAAGTGTGATGTATCGCAAAGGAAGTTACAATTAACTGTTATCTCCTTCAATATACTCCCCTCCCCTCTCTATACACCGGTGAATACGTGCCTTCCATTGTTCATAGCAATTCTGTAGGTCATCAGATGTCACCCTGTGAAACAACTGTGCCGTTTTTCGTTTCACCTCCTCCACAGACTGAAAATGTCTTCCCTTCAATGCACTTTTCACTTTTGGGAATAGATAAAAGTCACAGGGAGCCCGGTCTGGGGAATACGGAGGATGATCGAGCACAGGAATGCGTTTGGCTGCTAAAACGATGCAACGACATTGCGCAAATTTTTCTAAAGATTAGATCGTTGATAATCTAAGTAATTTATGTCTTATTAACGAGGAGCAGAAAGTGCTGAAATTGCGCAAATTTCCGCCGCGACGTTGCCAACAACAGGATTTAAGGAATTGTGTGAAATTTTGCATCGAAATGAAATGTATAAAGCTATTCCTTTATGAGATATATTTTATTGCATTCTAATATTTACAAAGCAACATACTTATTTACAGAAAATTTCATTTTACAGTTTGAATGCTTGAAATTTAAATCC
The DNA here is from genome assembly GCF_964235325.1 of Thermobia domestica. Taxonomy (NCBI): domain Eukaryota; kingdom Metazoa; phylum Arthropoda; class Insecta; order Zygentoma; family Lepismatidae; genus Thermobia; species Thermobia domestica. Next base: position 121,885,129 of record NC_137455.1, read on the forward strand.
TACAGCTTTTAAAAATGTCATACGTGCCTTCTCATAGTTTCTCTGCGAATTCCTGAACTCAGCATACTTCCTCATGACAAACTCGCTCCTTTTGACTTCTGCTGGTCTTTGGGCCTTTGAAATTCCTTTTAATATGGACGTTATTTTCATGGCAGTTTCCGTTTGGATCTCTAACAAAGCAGAAATCACCGTATGAATATCAGGAGCAGGGAAGTAAAATTGACTATTATAATGTCTGTGAAAAGCTTCTGGTCCATTTGTCGTCCGACGCATCGTGGATGGTATAGACGCCCACATGACAGGTGGATACCTAAAATTAATAAAATAAAAAGATCCTTAGTTCATGCACACAATTATTGACAATTTATATAAAACACTAAAACATTTATAACACTAGATTCAAGAAATATTTATAGTCTTGGTCCGTAATTTGTTTACAACTATCAAAACCTGCATTTTAATCTACGTCTTACATGAAGACAGAAGAAAATTTCACTATAATTAAGTTGCATTGAGAGAAAATACCATATCAGCACAACCATTAATGTTGTGTTCAAACTAGGACAACAGTTTTTGCAGTATTAAGAGTTATTGAAGCATGTGCTACTATAGATGAAATTCAAAAGGAAGCTACTTACTTGCAACCGTCTTCTATGTAGTTTTCCAGAACTCTTTAAGTTCGTTGAAAACCGCGGCGAGACACAACATTCGACATGCTGCTTTAGAATTCTAACTGCATGTAGGAGGTACACGTAGATATAAGTTGCTGCATCACTCAAGGGGGCGAGCTTTCTTGCCAAGGGGCCCTATTTATCTCTAATACACTGACCACTCATTCTTGTAACAATTTATACGATAATACCTAGGTAATATATAACAAATGTTTCTCACAGCACCTAAGAACAACTAAGACGCAAATGCAAATCTAAGTATCATTTATAGAAAGGTGAAAGGATAGTTATTAAGATATGTGGTAGACACACCTGAAATATGTATACAAGTGCTTGTTTCTGATTGGCCAAAACTGGAAGATATAGACAAATCTTTATTTCTGATTGGTCGAACGTCTGTTCACGATATTTCAAGAGAACTTCTAGAAATATTTATATATATTGTTTATTTTATATATGTTTGTTTTCCTTACAGTATTTCAAAACTATTTGCTTTCAATAACTATATTCTTACAGTTTTAATCTTACAGTTAGATATGATACGGAAAATGAATGACTGGGACACATTCCCCAGTCACCCTCTCTAACGACGCCATTGCACACATATAATATAGATGACTGAAAATGCTATTGTTATCCATTACTTTGTATTTTTTTTTTTTTTTTTTTTTTTTTGTTAAAACGACTTGCATTTTGGTGACTGTTTTTATTAGTCGATATACTTATGGTAATGATGGCAACGTTGCACAAGATTTTTTTCGCAATTTCCAATTTTGTTGCCTGCTCATTAAGGCTTTATCTGTGTCAACAGATAAGCGTGGGAAAATTTGCGCAATGTCGGTGCACCCTGCTAAAAACTGCTTCACAGAAAGGGAATTATGGGCAGGCGCATTGTCTTAGTGGAGAATCCATGCATCGTTCTTCCACAAATCCGGTCTCTTCTTCCTTATTCTTTCCCTCAGCTTGATTAGGGCTTCTTTGTAGTAGGTCTGATTCACCGTTTGGCCCTGAGGCACACATTCATTCATGATGATAACCCTAATATCGAAAAAAACGATGAGTATTGCCTTCACTTTCGATTTAGTCATTCGTGCTTTTTCATTCTTGTCGATGTGGGAGTCTTCCAGTGCATGGATTGACGCTTAGTCTCGGGGTCATACTGGAAAGTCGACATTACATTCATCACATGTAATGTCATGTGTTAGCAAGTCTGTTTCTGCTTTGAGTCGTTCCATGACGTCACAGCAGATGGTCTTTCGAATGTCTTTTTGTTCCTGAGAGAGGTTTTTCGGGACAATTTTTGCACAAACTTTTGTCATGTTTAAATTGTCATGCAAGTTAATTTTCGTCATGTCTGCGATCATCCGAATGCTCAGACGTCTGTCTTTCCGCAAATGTTCATTAATTTTTTGAACATTTTCGTCCGTTCTTGAACTCATTGTCGTTCATTATCTTCAACCTCCTCCCTACCTTCTGAAAATCGTTTGTGCCATTCGAAAACATGCGCATGTGACATAGCATTGTCACCATACACCTCTCTTAACATTGCACATCATTCCGCCGTTTTTTTTTTTTTTTTTTTTTTTTTTTTTTTAAATTTCACCAGAAATTTGATGTTAATGCGCTGCTCAACTTTACTGTTCACCATGATTCCGGCACTACTACAGAACACTGTTCCCTTCATGCAAGCCTGCAAAGAAAAGGAAAGCTTTCAGAATCATGAAACAGTGGCTGCTCATGAAGGTTCAAGATCAACAACACATCATTAGCTACTTTCCCCAACCCCCCAACGATCCTGCGCGACAGGAGGTGGGCAGTCTCGTTATTTAATTGCCACACCTCGTATATTTCTGATTAAAATTACGGAACGGTTGTAACTTAATGAGAAGTTAGTTCAGTTAAATTAACGAAAATAATAATTTTTCGGTAAAAGTCAATTATTATTAATTGCACCAGGGTCAAATATGTATAAAAATCGAACTTAATTTTATTGCGTATAATAATTACCGGACCGGTAACATTGATTTCCTTCCTTCTTAGCACGTACTCATTTACTTGCGAATATAACATTTGCTTCTACACAATGGTAAACGTGACAGTTGGTCACTTCTGGTAGCCGACAGAATTGCAGGCGGCTATGTGTACTTATTTAAAATAAGCGACTTTTGCTGCCGTTAAAGTGTTGGCGATGACGGTCTGTGTGAATAGTCCCTAAGGCAGTGGAAAAGAGCAACTTCGGTGGGAAAGGCCTTGAAAAATGTGTTTGAGTATGCATACGTTTAGAAATGCGAAGTTGTTATTTGCTGACTGAACGTAATTCAACAACGTACATCAAAAACGAATATAAAGGTGATAGTACGTACAGTATATAGGACGCGTGATTGTGCGTACTTTTCAGAATGCTGAATGTTTAAAATTCATGGTGAAAACGTGTTTTGCTAATGTAAAAGTGTTATTTTTTGCTTCTTTGGTGGTTATCTTTTTAAAAGAAAGTACGTAACAGGATGAGTGACATACGATGAATTTCAAATTCAGCATGGAGACAGATTTTTTATGTTTAATAATAATAATAATAATAATAATAATAATAATAATAATAATACATTAGAATTTTCAATTGTCTTGATACGAAATATTGTGAGACATATGTATTATCAAAATATTTCTAAGTACTTATGGTTTCTGAGATTGATCCTGGAAAGAATTCGTCCCTCCAAAAATTTGTTCTATTTTCTCACTTTTATATATTCTATCTCGTACTTCTTTATTTTATTACTTTCCTCTTGGGTGGAAATAAATCAAACTGTTTGTTTTAAAATCAAGGTTCCTTTTCACCACACATATTATGTGAAACTTGTACGTACAACTTACGGGATACGAACCATTAACCATAAGTTACGAGGTAGCTCAAAAATTAATCGGAGTATATCATGATTCTGTAGACTTTTGGTTGATAAACATTTTCCTGTAAAGGAAAAAAAATACAATATTATTATGTTATTCAGTATACAATGGCGTATCTAGGTATTCTTACGCCATTCCTCGACTTCCAATTTACGGTCCCAGCCATGGGTGTATCCATGAGGGCATCACTGGGTCCGGACATCCACCGGAAAACTTTGTAACTCTTTTTAAAATAATATATTTGTGGTTGTCTGTCGCAGTGGTGAACTCACGGAAGATCCACCCGGTCCGAACACCCTCCAGTCTTTCGGTTTAGGACTCCTCCCAACAAAAATTGGTGGGTGCGCACTTGGTCCCAGCTCATCTGTGTAGAATCTCATAGATTTTGCCTGGCCCCTATGGTGTGGCCCGCATTTATGAGGATGTTCATCCTATTTTTTGGCACTTATACTACATACTGGTACTATATACCTTTGTATCTTGTTAAAAAAAAAAATCAAAATTCATGTAATTTTGCTAACCAGGAATTCATGAGTAAAACATTTTGTGGTTTTACTATTTGACTAGGTTACCTCCTTTTCATTGTCACTTTTGTTCTTTCGATGTTACGTTAAAGCTAATTTTAGACAATAGCTTTTATACAACAAATTTCTCTATTTATCTTTTAAGAAAATGTGAATTTATTCCTTTTTACGGATTTTGAGTATTTATATGATAATGTTCTGTAAAAACGAGAAATCACTTGTAACTTTCCTCTCTATTTCTTCATAAAATCTCGCTCTCGCCTTCGGTACGAGCGGTTCCAGGTTCGATTCTCGGTAGGAGCACTCGGTCGAAAAAGTGTAAAAAGCTTTTTCAGGGTAGCCATCCAGTGAGGTTTTTCCTGGATTTTCCTCATTCACATCAGGCAAATGCCGGGATGGTACCTAACTCATAGGTCCCAGGCCACTTCCTTCCTTCCCCAATCCTTTCTTCCTTCCCTTTTCCCGGATAGTGTGCTCGCCTAGGGACGTAATCCCTCATATACGTAACGGGCTAAATGGCCATAGATGCCGACAACCCAAAAATCTAAATCCTAAACCTAATCTTCATAAAATCTCTTAATAAAACATTTATAACCTGTTTATTAGTGAGTGAATAAAGATTTAGATAACAAGATCCTATATATAACGGAAGACAAAAAGAACCACAATCGTATAATAAATCTGTGTTGAGATTAATCAATTTCATGTGTGTGTATGTACTTCTTAGCGTTCTTTACCCTGTATTTGTATTCCTCTTGAGTGGAAGTTGTTCTGAAATTAATACTGACTACAACAGGGTTTCTCAGTCTGTGGTACGTGTACCATTAGTGGCACGCCAATGGAGAAGGTTGAGAACCCCTGGAAAATAACATTCCATACTATAAGAATATCCACTGAAGAAATCATGAAGTTGCAATTTCTGGGACGATCCCCATGTCAAGTGTTTCCTGTACGAAAGTTTAGCTGAGAGAACGCTATAGATGAAATGAAGCTGTAGAGAAACATCTAACTGTAGTTAGGCGTGGCAAGACGTTGTAGTTGATAGATGAATTTGAATCTGAGGACTAACACCTTTATTAATATTCTTTTTAATATAAATTTTATAATCTAATTTTCACGTAAAAATTTTCCGTAATTTTAATACGGGTTAACTCTTTCGATATTCATGAGTTGTTTTTGCTTTACATTGTGATTTTTAATTGTGTAAAATTATATAATAATATTAATTACTGCGGTCTGACTATAATGGCAATTTAATCATGTTTTCAAACGAGAGTGTTAAATACTGCTGTTTCCCTATTTTCCTATGCAGTTAGCGTACGCGCCTGTGGCGAGGGAAATTCGGGTCCGATTCCCAGTGTAGGCTCGTGTGATTCGGCTCCCACGTTAAATTGTAGATCCATGTCTCATATAGCCAAGCTGCTGAAAGGGACGTTAAACTGAAATGCAATCCTTCAGCTGGATTACTAACAAACAACCAAATCTTAATTGCCTGAATTTACTCGGTTGAATATAATTATAGGAATGTTAATTATGGGTGTACAATGGCTCGGTGATAGAGCGTTGAGCGCTGGTGCGAGGGCTCCCTGGTTTTATCGCAGACCATGTTAGTTCGCAATGGACAATATCGTATGTCCCTGAAACCCTGAGTTGTCCTTTTCATTTCACGTTATCACTCCTCCTTCTAAATTTTTATTTACTTTTATTAATCATCCGACTTCTGTAGCCTGAAGAGCATAACTGTGGGACATAAAACTAAAAACTTAATTTTATGTCAAACCTTAAAATATTTCAGATACATTTGAGGGATCTGTGCTAATTCCACATGTTACGATATGTGAATTACCTTTAAAAATAGCATGGTTTAATTTACTAATAATATATGTAATAGGCTTATATAAGATGTACCTTTAAACCAGTTAGGTTAGGAAGTCACACTTTGCACAAGAATACTAAATCCTGACGCAAGGCTTACATCTACATTTATAAATAAGCCTACCACTCTTAATTGGAGTCCATTCTTTATTTCATAGTTCATCTAATCTATAGATAGACATTCAATTTGTTTAGGGTTTACTTATAATCCACTATACCTCTGAATAATACAATTTGTTGGCGCCAAAGTACGGTGATGATTTCAGGGGGATCCCCTCAAAACTACGAAAGTCCTCCCGGGAGCAATTCTCCGTTCGTGCTCAATAAGGTTATCCGTATTTTCGCAGTACTACTTTAACCCCCTGCGTATTGAAATTTCCCCCCGCGAAAAATCGTCTGAAATTGTTACTGTCCGAATATAACTATTTTCATTTAGACTTCAGGTATTCACAACATTCCTAACGCACTCTTATGAACAATGTCGCAGATTTAGTGGTAGAGTGTCCACTTCTCGCCTATAGTTCGATCGATTCCAGCTCTCGCTAAGTAACCTTCTGGTGGACAAATACCTTGTCCATAGGTGTTCTCGACGTTCTCCCTTTTCCTCCCACTTTCTTCATTCAACCATTTTGTTCATTATCATCACCGTCGACTCCCTTAGCCTGGAAGCACAATCGTGGGACGTTAAACTTTAAAGAAACTCACAGATATATTATAAACATCTGATATAAAATATGACTACATCAGTGTTGCCACAAGTCAAGAATCGAGACGAGACTAGTCGAATCTTGTAGGCAACACCATTTCAGAAAACTCTCAGATCTCAAATACTGTTTTAGTGTTGCATAATTCATTAAAAAACAAACTACAAACGGATAAAATGATTCTAGAAGACACAATGAAGAATATTTATCAAAGTTTAAGAATAGCAAGTCATTACACAATATACTTCCAAAAATAAATGTGGTTTAAATGTCATTATATCATATCCTTTTTGGGCCTGTGGTGGCGCAAAAGAATTCTGATAACATCTAGACGAAATTAAGAATAAAATCAGGGCATAAATTTTGTACATACGAGACGAGACGAGACTTCTGCTAAAATTTATGTAACGAGACGATAAAATCTTATTTCTTATCTCGTAGGCAATTCTAGACTACAACTCTAACATCTGTTATCTTACAAGACACAACTCATGTACCCAACAGGTCTAAGTCAAAATTTCGTAGACTGCGTTGTAAAAGATTTACTGGTGGTGGCAACCACATTATGATGTTGATTCCTCCTCATAAAATATACTCTAACAATTTTTGGGCTTTTCGTGATAGCACATTTTTAGTAATTATTGCTGTTAAAAAAAAAAATCTTTGGATTTTATTATTTTAAAAAATGTCAATACAAGTAGAGCTAATTTTCACCATTTAATAAAATGCAAGAATTGATCGTGGAGTACTTGATTTCTTGGAGTCAATTATTAATAACCAAAAACAGAACGAAAGAAAGGAAAATGCAAGAACAATATAAAAAGAACACAATAGATTGATAATAACAGGAAGTTGATTTGTTTGTGTGAGAATGAGGTTTAATGGCAAGCGGAAGACAAAACGAAAACAACCATAAATGACATGCTTTTAAGGAGAATTGCTGCTTTCATAGACGTTGGCTGCGAGGCGACAGCGTTATTTGCGTTGGACGACGCACGAAACTAATTGGCCTTCCTTTCTTGAGTGAAACAAACCAATGTTTCCTTTTTCCATCTTTTCTCAGGCAACGGACAAGATACTTCCTCTCATTTGATGCCCACTTCTCATCAACCAACTCATCTTTCAACAACCCACAACAAAGATTTCTAAGAAAATTATCGTAGGTAATTCTCTACAGTTCTGGCAGTTTTAATATGCGTGGATTATCTTTTCTTTTTAAGTGATTCGTACTTCGGGCATTTTCCTGAATTTATAATTTTAAACCTCTGTAATTCAAAGGAACTAACCTATCGTTACTAGTTGCCATTGTCATGGGAATGGATACTGTGGATTCCGCAGTTGAATAACACAAAAGAATAATTAGCGGTTATAAGTTGCTAGCTTATTGTAATTAGGGATGCGCTCGAGTCGAGACATGTCTCGAATCTCGACTCGACTCGACTCGAATTCGAGTCGAGATTCGAGTCGAGACACACTTTGTAAAATTCGAGACGAGTCGAGACAAACGTATTTCTCGACTCGAATTTTCGAGTCGAGACACGAGTCGAGTCGAGACGGCTCTTAAAAATCTCGACTCGACTCGAATGTCTCGAAAATCTTTCTATAATTTTTAATATTATTTTGAAGAAAGTTTTCACTCAGAAACAGCCTTGAAACCAATTCCAGCTTTTATTCCTTTAGAAAGGTACAGAACGCATAAAATTAATAGTTAATCTTTAAAGATCAAGATTTAATTTTCAGCTCAATTCAGTTAATTAGAACTAATAGTTAATGTCGTTGTATTTGGTTGTACTGCAAATATAATGATAATAATAATAATAATTGATTATCTAGTTTGTATAAAACTATTATCCGTAGTCTAAATCTAGTTTGTATAAAACTATTGCGATAGAGTGAACTTCATAAATTCTCTGAATGAGCAGTTGGTAGTCTATAGTAATTTAGCATAGTTATAATTATTGTGTTTTCGTTCCCATGAACGCAATAGGGTTACGTAACTTCTGGATTATTCACTTGCCCAACTATTCTGAGGCTTTAATATGTTGCAGCATATCACGAGCTACGGATAATATATAATGTAACATTTGTTGTACATCACATATTATGATAAGAGACTATTTTACATAGTATATTTTATCTAATATAAATAAAATAAAGAGTTTGTTTGTGTGTTTGTCTGTCTGTCTGTGCGACCTGGGGACCAGACGAGTGGACCAAGAGTTCCCAAAATTTGGTCACGGGTACCTTAGTCCAGGCCCCAGATCAAGACAAAGCGTTTTTTTTTAAATTTCGAACCAGGGGGGTCTCGGGGGGAACGTTTACTGGGACCGACCTGGGGACCAGACAAGTTGACCGAGAGTTACCAAATTTTGGTCACGGATACCTTGGTCCAGGTCCCAGTCTAAGGCGAAGCGTTTTTGTCAAAATTGGAACCAGGGGGTCTCAGGGAGGCGTTTAGCGAGACATGTAGTAAAAGTAATTCAAATTGATCGACATTAGTGTCAAATCCATAGTTTTCACGGTCGCTGAGATCAATGGTGACACTTCCATCAGCGATGACTTGCAAATTCAGCTACTACTGTATGCGGGCCGGGTGTCAGCGGGTGAGGAATACCGAGACATCTATAAATAGCCCATATTGATTGATACTAGTGTCAAATCCATAGTTTTCACGGTCACTGAAATGAATGGTGATACTTCCACAGGTGTTGACTTCCAAATACAGCCCCCATGCGAAGAATGGGTATATTAAGCTAGTATTACAATAAATGGACTGCTTGGATGCCAAGAACTAGTACAGATAAGTACCATCCACTTCTATGAATAGGTATTTTTTAAAAGGATTTTTGTAAACACTAAGTTATAAAACAATGAACTACATACAGTAGTTATGGTTTTGGTTCCCAACATAAAAGAAATATGGATTGTTCATGAGATATTGAACTTCAACTTTCACTCCTGGAAAATTTCAATTTTGGAGTTAGGCCACTTGGCATCAAAGCAGTTCACTGTAAGATAAATACATTCCGCACATTAGTAGCATAGTTGTTCAGAAGCCTTCGATTTCCATCCTCTCAAATGAAAGCTGAATGATTGCTTGATACATGCTGACTATATAGGAGAAATAGTGTATTAAGTTTTCGAGCTTTGGTGCGTATCCGTATTTACACTCTGATATAACTTTAAGTTCACACTCAAATCGAGCTAATTGTTTAGTGCATTTCGAAAGCTTTTGTTTTTATGCAGCTCATTAAGGAAAATCTATTTCATAATCGTAACATTTATGTACTAAGAAACTATGAACGTAAAGTGGACTCGACCTAGCCCCGTGGCCGCTCTGACTCAGTGGCACAGCTCTCACACTTGGTGTGTGAGGACTCTGATTCTGTGTGTGTGTGTGTGAACTCCGGAACGTATGCGTACAGAGTCGGAAGCGGTATGTATTGTTTATACTACTTACAACGTTACCCCCCACATAAAATATAAATTCACCCTTTCTCCCTTCTCTTTTTCGAATACAATGAACCGACTCTTTTGCTGAAGAACGATGCTAAAAGAAAATTGAAACATCTGTGTCAAAACTTTCTTTGAAGCGCAGTCTTTTGTATTTGTAAGGTTTTGCGAGTGTTTTCGAGATAGCAAATTTTTACCATGGACTCCTGCTGCGAACTGACCGTGAGTAAACACCCCATCTCGCTGTGCTCAATTTCTCTCGCACACGTGAAATGGGTTTGTTGTTTCCAAACCAAATAGGAAGTTACCTTGTGCTTTTGCATTTCTGCACGCACACAGGTACCATTGTTGTTTTAATGATCAGAAGAAATATCAAAACCATCCGATATATATGATACAAAACAGCTAACAGAGGGAGGCAAAGATAAAAGTAGGCCTATACCAAGTTTTCCGCGTGGTACCATTATGGAGAATAAATATTTGATAAAATCACGTAGATGCGCTTAAACCTATTCCATCTGTCCTTATAATTTTTCTGGTCTCATCAATTTCTCAGGAGAATACGTACAACATATGTCCAAATTCCATATATACTCTTTCTAAACTAATGAGTAAACTCATTAAGAACACCAACTGATATCAATAAACAGGAAAGAAAACAATACTTTATACTTCTATCATTTGGTACACATCTCTATGAAGCACAGCTTGTTTCTTTTTGAAATAGCTCCTTCGTGTCACAGCTGTGGTTAGTTTTGTTTTGTGTTAGGATGAAAGAGAGAAATGCAACATTTGCTTCGAGGTGAAGTTATATATATTATTAAGATGAGCGGTGATAAGCGAGGTTTAACAAAGAGTGCCTTTCGGATGCACAATTTAACAGGTAGTTGCAGTCCGTGTTGAGAATCGAACCAAAGCTATGTAAGACATGTTAATATTGAGCTCTTTTGTGGTAAAAGTGAACACACAAAAGACTTGAAACATCAAGCTAATGTAAAGCAATTGAAAAATAGCCTACCTATCGCTGCATCTTTTCTGTGGCTAGAAACATGCAGTGTGTAGCAACAAGAATCGTGTTAAGGACTTTTTTTCGAACATAACATCCCCTTCCACACCATAAAAGACAATATAATGTTTGTTAAAAGAAAGTGCACATAATATTTTTAAATTTTGTTTGTGATCCTATCATGCATAATTATAAATAATGCCTTTCATACCACGAGAATGAGTTCAACTATACGTCATGGCCCCTCTAAAGCGGGGCCGCGGTGGCTCAGTGGTAGATCGTTCACCTCTGGTGCTTGGGGACCCTGGTTCGATCCCAGCTCGTACCAAGTGAACTTTGTGGTGGACAAACACCGTGTGCGTGGGTTTCCTCGGGGTTCTTCCGTTCCTCCCACTTTCTTCATTCCACGATTTCACTAATTTCTCATCATCACCCCTCTCCTTTAGCCTAACCGGCATAACCGTGGGACGTAAAACTCAAAGATTTCACTTCATTTTTTCCCTCGAAAGCGATATCTTTCAAAATTGTTTATTGTTAGATATTGTAAATTTACGGTATCTATTTTAGTGGACGGGAAATTTTGCATCTAATCGGATAATTTCATGGCTTCTAACAGGAATTCGCAGTTACGAAATTTGCATCACTGTCTTTTGAAAGGATGCCTAGAAAAAATACTACTAGAAAATAACTGAAAACACAAAATGGATTTGATAGCCAAATTCACGTCATCTTGGTGCGTCATAATTTTTCTTTAAATATTTGTATTTAGTATTAGATTAGAGTTTAGTGTCCCTTTCAGCATCAAGGCTATATGAGACGTGAACTTACAAATTAACGTGGGTTCAGAACCACAGGAGTTCCCATCGGAAATCGAACCTAGGTCTCCCGCACCAAAGACGCGTACGCTAATCATGCTTACGTTCTCCATAAAAACAGAAATTCTCTTTTAGTGATACTTTACACAAGATCATGAAGTGGGTTCAAATTTAATTAAAGGCAAAATACAATACAATAATCCACAAATATTGCCTCAAGTGAGTTTAAAGATTTCTAAACACTAGTGCGAAACCGGGCTCTGCCGTTGCGATCGATTTACAGGTCTTGAGACGAAAGTAAGAAGGGACTTACGCACACAGTAAGTAAAAACAATTAATATGCCTGTAACTTTCCCCCAAATGGGTGTATCTTAAAACTAACCTCACCATTATTTTTCTAATTAAATTCTAGCCCGAAATTATGTATCATATTACCCTATTCCCATTTTGAAAACTTGACCTTAATTCAAAATGGCGGATTTCAAGATGGCTGCCATCAAGGTCATATCTACCATACGACTTCCCCCCATGACTTATATGTATCCACATGGTTTTTCTTCACTTTTCTTCATTAACGCTCCGTTTACAAAAGGTAGTAAGGGACTTCTGTGGTAATCTCTAATAACCACATCACAACTCTTAAAAGTTATTTAAAAAAATAGAAAACGTGCACCATGGCAAAAATTTGTCATCACAAGTAATGATGCATACATGCCTTCTATCAGCAAAAAAAGTTTCATTGAAATTGGAGCCGGACATTTGAGTGATGTCCCTTGTGAGATGTGATTGAACGTGACGTCAGAACACATCGCCCCCCTTCCCGGAATTTACGGGAATTAGGTGACCTGAGTGAGCACATGTGGTGCCAGCTCTCTCCAGCGACCTATCAAGGATGATTGCGTGTATGCCAAGACGTGTCGCCGTTTTTATCCATGCCAAAAGTCGACATACTGACAATTAGGTAGGTAGTCATGATGGTCTGGCTGATGTGTGCGTATATTTTAACTCGTACATTTTGTCTCGACTCGAATTTCGAGACGTCTCGACTCGAATTCGAGTCGAGTCGAGACAGAGACTGTCGAGTCGAGACACGAGTCGAGACAGAAACATATTTTCGAGTCGAGACACGAGTCAAGACAACATTTTCTCGAGACGAGTCGAGACAGGCTTAAATCTCGACTCGACTCGACTCGAATGCATCCCTAATTGTAATGCGAGTATGAACAATATTGTGTAATTGGTAAAGACGTACGCTGAGTGAGTTTTGCGTCCTTATTTATGACTTATGAGGACTGAACTCGCGACTTGGGCTCGGTGCAGCTGACGGGTGCACTGGTCTATCCTCACAGTAGGAGGCTGTTTCCCACCACAGTACTTCGCCTGCAACAGAGGTGGATTAAAGATCATGCCACCATAAGACATATAGGCGTAAAGATTTATAATTTGCGAGAAAGAACAACTTTCTCTTGCTTCTCAGACATGAATCTCCCTAATGGAAGAACCCAAGAAGTACCTTGGCAAGCGTAGGAAATGCATCTAGAAAGCGCGAGTTAAAATATGGGGGCTTCAACAGGTCTTGAACCCACGTGATGTACTACTTGACGTCAATTGCTCTCATATTCATGATCCACAGGCTAGTGCTCGAAGATTTCACAATCATCAGTTTTAAAATTTAGAGATATCCTCAATTCAGTCCAGAGAGGGGTTTTGAATCCCCACACTATCCTTCTTGATGGGCTCCCAAGGAGTACATGGTACTAGAAAAATATCTCAATTCTGAATGTTGATCGAAAATCCATCTCAGAAGCAAATACTTTTAAGTTTATTGACTAGTTAACTACTCCAGAATTTTCAAATCGAAGGTTCCTATGACCACGTAGTATTCAAGTCTTCTCACTCTTATGGTAGTTAGTGAATCTTTAATCTTAACTAACTCTTAAGCATTGCTTATTTCATCAAATTGTTTTAAAGTTACAGCATTAGAAATCTATATATACGGTGTATTATTAGTTATTATAGCTAAAGCTGAGAAGCCCATGATAACAGTGAAAATAGGAAAAAATACATAATAGACCTTTTTTAAAGAACGAAACTAATGCAATACATGAATAGGGAACATTTAGATAACCAAAATCGAAGAGATTAATAGGTTTCTGTCTCAATCATAGAAATTATTACTACTGTAAGATCACAGTTTGTTATAACACTTCTAAGCAAAATGTTCCGAAGATAAACAAGAATGAAATATATAATGAGATTTTATATGGATGAATGAACAATTGTTATATGAAATACTGTATAATATAGTTCTGTCTGACATGAGTGTCCTGAAAGCGGTTCCAGTATAGCACAGATAAGAGTGACTTATGGTTTCTCTGCATTGTTCCAAAAGAGTATATGGAAAATTGAAATATAATTTAAGCTAGAATGAAATAATATATTGAGAATTGGAATTTAGATGTTACATGAAGAAAAACTATGTAATTGTGACGTTATCATAACGATTGTCATTTGCGTGTTAATGCTCCTTTGATATAAAACATTCTTACTTCATGAACAAGTCAGATCCCTTTTCAGCGTTAAATGACCCACGTTGCGGTTTGGTTACGAGAAATACGAATTATATAAAAATGAAAATATATTTGTATACAGCAGGGACGCACCCACACGGGGGCTTCACCGGGTTCGAACCCTCTGCAAATCTTCGTAACTAGACCAGAATTGTTTACGCTTTCGTGATAAAACTATGCTTGTTTGTTAGAGAAATGATTAGCCTAATGTAGCACAAAGATTTGATCTTCTGCTTCGTCTGTACTCTTTCTTTTCTTACAAAATGATCTTGTTCTTTTCATTCTTTTTTTCTGAAAATATAGGTGGCAGTGCTTTACTTACCTGGTGTAAATAACACCACTTCAATACAACATAGATGTAGATAATGTCTGATAGTGCTAGAAGAAAGGTTGATTCTAGTAAATTTCGTTGTTCTAAATTTTAGGCACAATCAAAAATTATAAATAAATTTCAGAATAGAGGGAACGGTGGCTCAGTGGTAGAACCAGTGGCGTAGGGAAAGGGGGGGCCCAGAGGGCCCCCCCCAAAGAGGTCCTACAATGTACATTGGTACTTTGGTGTTTGTGATTTTTATATATTTTTATGTTTATATATTTTTTGTTTGTAATTTTTATATATGTACCTATAACAGCACTTGCCCCCCCCAAACACACATCCTGGCTACGCTACTGGGTAGAACGCTAACTCCTGCTGTAAGGAATCCATAGTTCGATTCTAGTCCATGTGAGTTTGTAGTGGACAACATTGTGTCCATGGGTTTTCTCGAGATTCCCCCGTTTCTTCCTACATTATTATTTCACAACAATTCATTTACACCTCCTTTAGCATGTTTTTTGGGGGGCACTGCCCCCCAGAGCTCTGAGAGTGCCCCCCGGACGAGACCAAGATAATACGTCTATAATATAATAAGAATAAAATAGTACCAGTAATGCCCCCCGGAATACTACATGTGCCCCTCCGGAACACTTTTTCTGAAAGAACGACTGCTTACAATTGAGTTTTCATAATAATGCCTGATCTTGGACAGAGGACAATGTCACCAGAAAAAACACTATAAAAGTATAATAAATTTTATAGATTCATTATCCCAATATGCTGATACACTGTTTTACGGTAGGTAATGACTGAAATTGAATAGAACAATGAGAAAGCAAATACTTACTCCTTCCTTTGTTCTTCCTGATTTATTTATTTATTTATTATTTAAGGTTATAAACGCTGATATAGCTATTTATATTTTTAATGAGGCGAGAATAGATTAATGAGCTGCAAATCGAAACGAGTATATGTTATATGGTGGCAAGCACTAGCGACAACATATAATGAAGTATCTATGAACAGACTGAAACAAGGCCATCCTCCATATCGATACTAAAGGAACTTGCATTTGGGCCAGAGGCAGATGAGCACTTAGCACTTAGAAGAGTTTTCCACTGTTGCATCTGAAATATCATACAATACAGGAACAAGACCATCTTGTTTTGCGAGCCTGGTTTCAAGGTCGCCTACTTTTTTTTTTTTTTTTCATTTTGTACTTCGATTATAGATACGTGATACTTAAATGGGGAAGTCGAATGCAGATTGAAGTTTCCAATTCATTTAAAAAAAGGAAGAGAATTACAGTGTATTAAGGCCTAGAATTTTAAAATTGTGCGTTCGTCTGTAATTCAAATTAAATTCGGTTTCTTAAGTATCTGCTACATTGTTAATGCAGTGCTCATGAACATTATTGTTATGTCAGTGAAAATTCCTGTAGAATAAAACTATATATAAAAAGCACAAAGTAATAATAATAATAAAGCGCTTAAAACCAGAAAATAATCCATTACTATTATCTATAAAAATGGTGCCAAGCCAAATTAGTGCCTAATATATAAAATTAGTTTGGATAGTAATTTTATGAGACATTAATTCTTTTGGCTTGGCACAGACTTCAAACATTTTTATACATAATAGTAATTGATTATTTTCTGGATTTATGCGCTTTATTATTATTACTACTACTACTACTACTACTACTACTACTACTACTACTACTACTACTACTACTACTACTACTACTACTACTAATAATAATAATAATAATAATAATAATAATAATAATAATAATAATTTGTGCTTTTTCGCGCTTTTGTTGAAGTCGGTTAATATTTTTGATCTTTTGCTTTTTAGTGTGATTTTGAAGTCGATTATTTTTATGTTAAGTTTATTTAATTTCCCCACTTTTTTGCTTACCCATTTGTTTAGTTAGATACCTAAAGGCAGAACACTAAGTTCCTATAAAATGGATCGGCCCATGAAACACTCGTGGCCATATGTGCCAAGGAGTCCCCTAAGTTTCCCACTGTGTCAGAACATGAACTTTCAGCATCTTTAGAAACATTAGTAGCTAATAGAGGCACAGCAACCAATATACCTTCCCCTGGTATATATTCATTAATGGTCGTTTTTCGTCTGGTCTTCTGAACCGAAATGTGGAGCGGCAAAAAATACTGATTATGAGTTCCTGTTGTGTGAGTTGCAACTGAGATACACACCCAAGATATGTGTGTGGCGAAAAGGGAATGTAAAGTGAGTTACGACAGAGCAAACATGTGATTCACAACATTTAAAGAGGGTGACTATGACTCGCCAGGAAAAGAACGTGTAGGAAGACTCCTCACCATCAACGTGGAGGCTGTACGCCAAGCTGTGGAAGCGAATCCAAACACCATCACCCATTTGTTGACGACCGAGGTGAGTACCTCAAAGCCAACCATACAGAAGACTGTTGACAAGGTGTACAGACGATATCGAATTGTCCTAAACGGATCCCACTCCTGAGGAGGTATAACGAAGGGTGGAAGTGTGCAAAACACTGTTAAAAATGCAATGCATCAACGTTTCATGAAACGAATTGTGATGTCAAACGAAAAATGGCTTTACTGTCGAAACGCAGACATCAATTATCAATGGTTGAATATATTTCAGAACGGAACCCCTGTGGCGAAACAGAGTCGGTTTAGCATAAAAAGATGGTTAGTGTATGGTGGAATTATGAAGGTCCTGTCCACCGGAAACTTGTTTCTCGTCGTCATACTATGAACGCTGAGCTGTACTGTCAGCAACTGGAATGAATGTATCAAGCAGTATCGCAAAGCAACTCACATTCCATCAATCTATAACGTCTGTTGATAGACATAGCAGGACAATACTCCCCGTCATAAGTCTCCTGTCACCCAGGAAAAATTCCGTAACTTGAAAGATGTTGAACTGTGAGCGCATCCAATGTACAGTCCTGACTTAGCATCTTGAGATTATCATTTCTTCCGTGTCTTCATGGTAAAACCTTCGGTATTAAGGATAAGGTGCAAATGTTTTTGATTGCAAGTCAAAGGTGTGTACAGGACATTCACAGTTTGGTGGGAAAACGAGTATCCACTATAGAACACAATGATTCGTATTTTGCAGAGTAAAGTCTCTTCTACACTGTTAACTTGCGTTTTAATTTTCCATATGATGTGCGGTGGGAAACCTATAGGAACATCCTGGTATAAATAAAGCTATCTATGCTTACGGAATTATACTTGAACATCACTCGTATTAACACCATCAACTGTTGACAAATTCCATGGTATAACTTACAACAACATTTACCAGAACCTGATAAAAATTTATATGAACCTACAAGAAACTCTTTGAAACTAAGAAAGAATAATCAAAAATCAGTACACGCATGTTGAAGATATGCTTGAACATGCACTTTATAAGGTTGATTAATTACAATATTAACATTGTCAGTCGTTGAAGAATTTCATGGTATAACTCCCAGAACTATTGTTAGGTCCTCATGAAGTTTATACGGGACCGTCGACGTTGTACATAGACACAACACTTGCTGTTTATGTTAGACCAACTTGTACTTTTTCCGGACAATGTGTGAAGCTTCCATTAAATATTATTTAAAAGGTTTTTTTTTTTTTTTTTTTTTTTTTTACAATGATTCTTAACAAAATTTAGTACCTTCAGCTTCATTTTTTTTTTTTTTTTTTCGAAATCAAGAATTTGTACATTCACCGGTTTATGATGCATGGGAATTGGTATATTCGCCACTTCGTAAAGACATTGACGGTTTACAACTCGTGAAGAAGTCTAGCCATTCAGATGCACACGTTTAAATGAGTGGTGCATTATCAGGGCATGAACTCCAGCGCCATTATACAAGATAGTTTCTTTGATCCATAGTGTTTGAGTTAAGATGTTGACTTAACAGAAAAGTGGCGTTTCCTTGTCAAGAATAAACACTAATAGCACATTTACTAATAACTTAATTACACAGGATCCGCCCTTTACCCTCGAAATGTGCTGCTAAATATAGCTACGAGCTGCAGTCATTCATATCAATTAACATGGAATGAAATGAGTTTTTTTTTCTACTAGAGTTTTCCAGATAAGTTGTAATACAACAACATATTGCAAAGAATCGCAAAGTGTCAAATCCAACCGAGAAATATTATTTTACCTCCCACACAAGAGAGAAAGGATATCGAACATTCTGTCTATTTAGTCCAATGAATATCCAAAAATTGTATTTAGCATGAGAATTTCGAGCTTCACACTGAGTAATTCGTAATTTCTTGTTTTATTGTTCAATGAAGGCATCCTCTCTTCTTCAAGTTATGATGGCATTGGTATTTTTTCTCTTTGGTTGACAGCCTTCAGTTTCTTACCTTTTCATTGGGGCACTTTTCCAAGATCCATTGCTGCCGAGGTACGGTTGTCGTACATGCTTGGCCAATGTAGCAATCCGCAAAATCTTAATACGTACTCTTTTGAAAAATAATATGATTTAATGAAATGAAATCTTTCAGTTTATGACCACCGGTTGTGCCCTGTAGTCTGAAAGAGACGGGGATAATGATAAGGAATGATAGGACGGGATGAAGAGAATAAGAGGAAATGGAAGAGTATTTAGAAAATCCATGTACACAATGTTTGTCTACTATCAAGAACACTTGGTGCTAGCCAGCATCGAACCGTGGGCCCCACGCAGTAGACGTGAACGCGCTACCACTAAGCCACCACAGTTCTCTGTGTAATTTTATGTTGTTTGGAGTGTGAAGGTGTTATTTTTATGAATGATAGTAGATGAAGAGACCATTATTGGTGGATGTATGCTTACAAAAGGAATGCCTATGGCTTGTTTGAGTTAACGTACATCTGAGTTGATGACAAATATTGTTGTAGTCCATATTATTATCAGCTTCTCAGTGGGGTCGGTAGCTTGAGTAATAATGCTAAGCACATGTGTAGTAATATATATAGAGAGAGATGGTGATCAGAAAAATGGAAACACCTGAACGAAATTGCAACTTACCAGATTAATATGGTGTCAGGCCACCTTTCGCCTTCACAACAGCCTTGATGCGACGTGGGATGGAGGAATAGAGGTCGTGAATGGTAGCAAGTGGAATTTTACACCATTCCTCGTGCAGGGCATCGGCCAGTTCTGTGAGAGAGGATGGAGGTGGAAATAGTCGCCGGAGTCGTGTTTCCAAGACGGACCACAGATGTTCAATTATGTTGAGATCTGGGGATTGGGCGGGCCAGGGGAGGTATTGAACTTCATCCCGATGTTCCTCAAACCACGCTGCAACAACGCCAGCTGTGTGAATGGGTGCAATATCATCCTGGAAGATGGCGTCATTGTCCGGGAACAACATCCGGACCATAGGATGCAAGTGGTCTCCTAAAATTGCGACATAATCGTTGGCAGTGATTCGTCCGCTAAGTGTGACCACAGAACCCAATGAAAACCATGATATTGCGGCCCACAGCATCACCGAGCCTCCGCCATGTTTCACAGTTGGGCGGAGACTCTGCAGATCATAAGCTTCTTTGGGCGTTCTCCACACATAAACACGGCCCGTGGTTGGAAATAGGGTGAAGGATGACTCATCCGTCCATATTACACGTTTCCAGTCCTGAACGGTCCAAGTTGCATGGTCGCGGCACCATTTGCGGCGTGCGAAAGCGTTATGGTCCCTGATGAGCGGTTTGGCCCGTGCAACACGACCCCGTAAGTTCATGTCATGTAATTCGCGGCGGACTGTGATTGTCGAAACAGGGTGGGGGAGGTGCTGATTGAGTTCCTCCGTCACTTGCTCCGCAGTGGCACGACGGTTCTGCGTGACAATGCGCTTTAATACCCGGCGTGACCTGTCACTCATGATTTTCTTCCGCCCACTGTTCCGCTTCTCCGATGTGGTTTTCCCGTGTGTTTTGTAGGCCGTCATCACCTTCGGCACTGTCCCACGTGACACACCTAACACAGCAGCCACTGCCGTCACACTCACTCCACATAACAGCGCACCAACAATTTTCCCTCTTTGAAAATCTGAGAGGTCTCCCATTTTACACTACCTCCGTCTGCTGCAGCCACTGGACACTGCTGTTCCACTGCGCCTGACGTAGTATGGACACCGACCTAACACTCCAGCACCAGCGGTCCGTCGCTGCGGGCGCCACGACGCCACTGCCAACCCATACATCTGACGTGTTGCCAACTACAGGTGTTTCCATTTTTCTGATCACCATCTATATATATATATATATATATATATATATATATATATATATATATATATATGTTATGGATTCTTCATGATTCTGTTCTAATTTGTCACTGTAAACGTTAACTTCTTATACCTCTTGCTAAAAGTGTTGTTTATTGTGGGATCAAAGTCAGACCAATATTCCTTTTTTTTTTGGTCAAAAAGTCTGTCAAAAATTTAGACCCTTGACAAACGTTAGCAACTGGAAGATATACCAAGCAGTGATCATTACTACTACATGCAGTAACTTAGCGTGGGATTAAAATCGGTTCAAATTTGTCACCTCATGTATATAAACTCTCAGTCCAGCCTTGTTTATATTATGTAAAACTCGTTTTTTTTTTTTTTTAATATTTGCTTTCTAACGTTGTATAGCGGACATGGGAAACACTATTGCCTTAAGGTTGTTTGTATGGCCTTGTTACAGCCAGAAGAAATTAACTAACGTTACGGAACACCTTTGTTCAAAATAGAAAATACACGATTTTACTAACGTACCTATTTCCCAAAGATTTTTAATAATGTTGCCTAGTGATGGATGTAATGACAAAATTTATAATTTTTGTAGGAGAATAGTGGAAGGAGTTGTAGCATTATAACACAACGTGCGTCGTTAAACTACTTTTTTTTTTGTTTTGTTTTAATTACGTTTTTCATGCTAATGAAATAGTACTTTTTATTCTTTCAAATTGTTTACCACTTTCTCGTGATTAAAAAATGAGTAAGGAGAGACATAAATGATGTTAAGAGCAATGCAAAGTGTCCTCATTTACCTTTTCCGTAATTATATTTCCAGCGCCAATGAGAGAGAGTGACCATTTTTCTTGTATTTACATTGTTTTTATTTATTTTTTTATTTTTTGGACGGACTGAGCAAGTACTTTTTTTTTTTTTTTTTAGGTTAGCCAAGACAACGTTAATGAAAAAGAATGAATTTTCTGTCATTAGTATAAGTTTTAACTAATTTCGAACATAAATTGTGTTCTTTTCTCGATAAACTGAAGACATACATATAAGTAGGTTCAAGTTATTATAGATTTGCGTACGAG
Organism: Thermobia domestica; assembly: GCF_964235325.1. Lineage (NCBI taxonomy): Eukaryota > Metazoa > Arthropoda > Insecta > Zygentoma > Lepismatidae > Thermobia > Thermobia domestica. Next base: position 121,907,294 of record NC_137455.1, read on the forward strand.
GAGTCTGGTATTCATGCATCAATGAGAATCTCATAGAATCTCATGCCAGCTAACGTGACTTTTATCCCTTTTTTTTTCTTCTTTTTCGCTGTAAAGGGTGGACCCAGCAAGCAAGAACGTTCATGAACCGTAAGAGGGAGTGTATAGAGTGTGTGCTGTGGTGTGTGACGTTTGAGTCTCAGAATGCCTTTGATCATTTTTTTTTTTTTTTTTTTTTTTTTTTTTTTTTTTTTTTTGTACCCATATTGTTCGACCATAGGAATGAAAGAAAGTATTAGGTAAAGAAAAGAAAGAAAAGGATTTACGTGTTTCATGACCATCATCATCATAGGCATTCTGCCGCTATTGGCGAATAGTTGTTGCCGATGAGCAAGGGCGCCGATTCCAGCGGGGTGGGCCCCACAAAGCTCTTGTGGGCCCCTGCATTGTATTTATGAATATACAATATTTGACATAATTTGAATACATAATTTGTCTTAAAATCCTCATATATGCCTTCTGCATCTGAATGAGCCCCCCCCCAAAAAAAAAAATTACAGAGAAATCATCGCCCTTGCCGACGAGACTTGAAATTTCTCGAGTCTTGTGGACAACAATAATTCACCCAATTTTTAGAACTCAGATACTGTTTTAGTGTTGACGTGATTCATAGTTAAAAGCTATAAATTGATAATGTTTAAAGATGCGCAAGTCATTACACAATATAGGCTACTCCAATGGATCTTCCATATAAATATAAACCAAAGCGATTATGTTTGTGACTTAATAACTCTTGAACCACTCGACCGATCTCGATCAAATTTTCCACGTATAGATAGGGCTGGAATGCTTTTTGTTATTTTACTTTTATGGTGCAACTTGGAGGAGATGGAGGGTAGAGATATATAAAAGTGATCGAAAATGATCAATATTAATGCCGAATCCATAGTTTGCATGGTGGTTGAGATAAACAATGATACTTCCGATGCCGTTTAAATCCGATTCCGAAAAGTTTATTTTCCGGAATCAGAAATTTCACTTTTCGGATTTCGGAAAAATTCCGGAATTTAGAAAATTCTGGAATTAAAAATTTTCCTGAATTTTCCCGAATTCCATATTCTTTTCGAGATTTGATTTTTTCCGAAATCCGGAATTTTTCCGAATTCCAGATTTTTCGAAATTCGGAATTTTTCCGAAATCCAGGATTTTCCAATTTTACTTTCGGATTGCGGAAAGTAAAAATTCCGAAATTGGGCATCCCTAGCTGAATCCATAAAAGGTAGGTAATTGGGATAGTAGGCCATAAACGAATTGGCTCTTCTGTATGAAATTTGATAATAATAGCTGAGAAAGTTGTGCGACGACTGATATCAGTGGTTCTCAACCATTTCAAGCCTAGCGCTATCTTAACCCAATCCATCCATGCACAAGTCGGAATGTAAGACATGGACGAAGCATCTAGGAAACAGAAAAGGTTTCAGTTCTTAAAATCAGCTTTGAAGAATCGACATTAGCCTATTATTTGTAGAAAAGGTTAAACTTGTAGTACTGGTAATTTCTAAAATCTCAAATGAAGCTAATTTTGGACAATTACAGTTTTAACATCCAAACTAGGAACCCATTGAGGAATATGCTTTAAGAATGTGTTCTAAAAATGTAGGTAGAAAATAGTAACGGGATCTTAAAAGTCTAAAAGATCATGAAATGTCAAACGACCCCTTAGAGTATCACTTGTTAATCGCCTTTTTTTGTTTCACCAACCCCTTTGGAAACGAGAACACCCACCGTAGGGCGTTAACGCCTGTATTGAGAAACACTGTCATATATTTAACTTTTTTAGCTGTGGTCTGTTCGTCATCTATACGAAGGATCTATGGATACTCCTGCTAAGAATTTAACGCAGAGCCCAATACTTCCTTTTCTCTCTCTCTCTCTTATAACTCGCATTTTCCGTTGTTTAAAAAAACATTGTTCCGTCCATGCGTGCATGCCATTCGCTCGTATGACCTTCATGTGTCGGGTGTGTTTCTGCTTGATCGAGTCCAGAAACGGAGAACGGAACTATGATTACCTGGCAATGAAAGAGACACGCACACTCGTTCGAGGGAAGAATCTGAGCACAGAGAAAGTTAATAAGTCTGTCTTTAAAGTTATAGGCTATACTCCTTTTGTACAATCACCAGCAAAAGTAAATATCTGTCGTTATATTTTCTTAAGTGAATAGAAATTTTAGAGCTGTTGGGTCATATATGAAAATTGAATTCAAATGATTTAACAAAGAATGTACTCCTTTGTATCGTGTCAGAAATTATATTTGAATTGGTCAATACATTCCAAAATTATTCGAGAAAGTAAAATAAAATAAGTGAATGAATAAAATAAAATGTTGAAGATGTCCGCTCATACATATAATAAAATGTAGTTACATGAATTCTGATTGGTGGAAATGGAAATTGGTTGAAGGACCATAAGAACTAGAACACATTTTTGTATGTAAATTCTGGCAAATATATTCCTTGTCATTTTTATACTATATGTGTGTAAAGGAGGAATCAAGTCGCAAGGAAACGATAATCACTTAATTTCAGACTGATTTCAGAATTAATTGTTTCTTTCTTTATCATAAGGGTAACATTAAGGCGAGAGATGCCTATTTTTCAAGGTTCAAAAGAGAGAAGATACACAAGTCTTCTTTCATAATCACAAGACAAATGAAATTAATTTTGTCGTATTTTCAATCCACATGACTATAAAAGTATGTTTTATATTCGCCAAATTACAAGTATATGTCGGACAAATAGTACCGCTTTGTTTTCTATAGTGACGCTCATACTTAGGCGAATCCAGAAGCATTTTGTATTTCGTTAAATTATAACGTAGATCTCAAATGAAGCGGATTTTGGACACATTAGCGACAGTTTTAACATCCAAACTAGGAACTCAGTGAGGAATATGCTTTAAGAATGTGTTCTAAAAATGTTGGTAGAAAATAGTAACGGGATCGTAGTAGATACAAATTTTGAAAGTAAGCATGTAATTCAGGAGTTCTATGTAATAGGGACCCATACCGCAATAGGCCATTTTTAAATTCTTTGGTATTTTCTATATCCCTGCAAAATTTCATTGCGATATCGTAAGTCTTGATGTTGCTACAGTGAAGGAATAGAGGTCGTCTTGAGACGAAAGCGAGTGTGTGCTGCAGTTATATTGGTGCCAAAGTTGTTTGAACAACGTCGAACAATTCGCAATTGCTAGCACGAGTTCAAACGAGTTTCTACATAATAAATTGACTACTTTAGTGTATTATTGTTATACATATATTGTTATGTTTACTTGATACTTTGTTCCTTACTTTGGAATTACGTTTCTTTATTCATTTCCACAAAGTGTATCACATGACTGCTGCGATGTACATATGTATGCGAGAATCCTGCAAAGTCGTTCTCCCTAAAAAAAAAAAAAAAAAAAAAAAAAAGCTTTTTAAAAAAACATTCATATTTATGTTATAGTGAAATAAACTGTTAGTTTCTTTGAATTTTGTAGAAGGAAAAGAATAAATCTATCTTTCTCTAGTAGGATGCACATGTATAAACGTTAAATAAAAATATATATATATATATATGTGAAATGTTTACATGCGATTTTCTCAGAACATAGTTTCTCGTTATGGGCCCTTATTACATAGAACTCCTCAAAAGCATAGAGCTATAGCTTCGAGGTATTGAGGTTACATGAAGAGAAATTCGACTTAGAGAGAAAAACTTTGACTTGTACAGGTTCTGAAATACGAAAGTTCGAGTTACCGAGGTATTTAAACATGGGTATGAAACCTTTAAAATTCGGCATATCGAGGTTGTAGTTTTTAAACATTCGAGTTACAAAAGTTATTTTAACAATTGAGAGTTATGAAGAGTTCAAAAGAATGTCAAAATATTCAAGTTATCAAAGAATTCGAATTATCGAGGTTCGAGTTAACGAGGTCCAATGTATATCGGCACGAACCCAGAATTTGGCCGAAGGAAAACCACAACGTTTATCTGTAATTATAGCCTTTTGCATATTTAAAGTATGGTCTTCTGTCATAAGTATTTTTCATTAGGTGTAAACTTGAAGCTTAAATCTTGATACAGAACATTGTTGCTGTAAAACAGTAGCCACGTTACTTTTGAGTGTGTATCAAGTGGAATTGACAGAGGAAGGTACCAGTAATATGACATAATAGTGAAATATATTGGGAGTAATTGATTCAGGACTTAATTTGTACAAGATTCAGGTATTCGTGTTAGAAAAAAAAAAGTATTTTAGTTGTTAATTTATGTATACAATCCTCATCATTTATTTATCTTGTCGATTTCTCTTTCATTCGCGATGAAGCAAAAGTAATTTTGCGATTACATCAAAAAATTTCTGACGACCAGTCCATTCACCTGTCTACTGAAATAGGGAAAGAAAGAATGAAGGAGAAAGCATATTAACAACATCCGTGAACCGAGTCAGAGAAAGTTTTTCTTTACGATTGTTAATGTCGAGATGCAAATCGAAAAATTTAATCCAATATTCAGGTGTCAAAATAGTCAACACATTTGCTGACCTACTCCTAGTGTATTTATTTTTTATTTCTTGCTTCGTTCAGGAGGTTTGGGAGGAGATAATGCAATTAAGGTTAGCCGGAAGCAACAGAAAGTGTGTCGCTGGTTGTCTGAGAAGACTGTGGTGAGGAACCACCTGTTCCTCTGTATTCCACTCTCTTGTTTCATTCACTTGTCTTTTGCCGGCGGCGCTACTGAAACGACAAACGGAGGACAAGTACTGTTCTTCTATAAGAAAATATAAATTAGAATAGTCCTTTATTAATAATGTTTGCTTATGTGCTAGAAACAGTTCAGGAAAGAGCGATATCAGAGATAAAATCCTGTTTATAATACAAACACATCTCAGTCTATGAGTAACGTCAATATGCAAGAAGGTTTTATGAACACCTAGATGAAAATATTCAGGTATTTTTAATCCTTGTTTTAAACACAAGACGTCTTAATCTGCCAGTTATATTAATTTTCAATACATCTGTAGTTCAGTCAGACTAAGTCAGTAAGAGTTGTCCCCAGCTGCGCTGCCTTCTACCTGACATCAAAAGGTGTCGCTAGCGTGCAGGTTAATAATTCATAGACAAGCCGAAGGCTTGGGGAGAACGACATAGAGTTGCTTACCGACCCTCCTGAGGGCATATCTTATATATACTTTTTCAATATTTCCAGGGGACAAATTTAAAGATTTGCTCGTGATTTATTCTATTTTATTCTTTTAAAGTTTAATTTGATCTCGTTCATTTCAGGTAGTAATTTAGGAGATGAAATTAAACTTCTAAAGAACACGATAAAATAAATTATGACGAAATCTTTAAACCTGGCCCCTGGAAAAGTTGAAACAAATGAACAAATGAGATCAAGAACCCTAAAGTTTCCCAGATTTTACATGACAAGCAAGTGGGGCCAAAAACTGTTCCTAATCGAAGCAAAGTGACAGCTATGATTACTCAAATAAGGCATTCCAGCAACTTAAGTGAAATTGCAGGACGTAAATCGCTTTCGCTGCAAAATCAAATGAATATGCAAAGGATATTGTTGCCAGCATCTTTGCAAATGACAAAGGGAAAGAAGAGGAGATGAAGTCTTGCACTGGTTGGTAGGCAGAAGTGCAAGAGTGGGGAAGTTGAAACAAGTCGGTGAACAGTTCGATCGGAATCTCCAAGTGCTGGGAAGATACTGATTTGAATTTCGATCAGGAAGATATGACAGACAATTACAAGGATTCATGGATTGTTAATTACAGCCAAATTAAGGAGCAATCTTGGAGGGTATGCACCTGGCTGAAGAGACAACGAATGGTGCCACGTAGTTTATTCAGATCCTTTGAAGTAAAGAAAGGGGGGAAAAAGCAAAATTACGAGTTCCTGAAATGTAGAAGAAAGAAAGAAAGAAAAGAGAAATATATATGTCTGGTATAAGTTGTTTCGGAGGTGGGGGTGTTGGCAGTAAAGGTTATGAATAATGGCGCATACCGAGTTAGGCAGTGATGGTCAGGCAAAAGTCTGTGGAACTGAGGAATAAACAAATTTAGATTCAAGATAGAATTATACATGTCGAAAGGACATAAGATATAAATATTAAGATTAATGAGAACAATAGATAAAAAATATAATGAATATTGTATACAAGAAAGATTGAACAAATAAAGTGAGAGCCAAGAAGACAATAATAAAGGTTTAAGATTCATTAAGAGTAATTTTTGTTTGGAACCTAAAAATAGTCGAACTCCCATAGTTGAAATATTGAAACAACAAGCAGCTCGCAGCCCTCCCAGAGCCGCGATGGTTCAGTGGTAGAGCGTTCACCTCTGGTGCATGAGGTCTTTGATTCGATCCTAGCTAGTGCCAAGTGAACAAACACCGTATACGTGTGTTTTCTCGGGGTTATACCGTTTTTTCCAACTTTCTTCATTCCATCATTTCATTCATTTCTCATCACCGTCTCCTTTAGCCTAGCCGGCATAACCGTGGGACGTAAAACTCTAAGATTTCATTTCATTTTTCGTAACCCTCCCGTTAGTCTAGCGGCGTAGCACGCTCTTCTTTGGTACACGTTATTCTGAGTTCATCCCGGTAAAAGAGCCTTGAAGTTTAAAATGTTACATTGGTTCTCTAAGTCCATGGCTCATATGGCCTTAGTGCTGGAAAGGGACGCTGAACTCCAACTAATTATTTTAAAATGAAGTTATCATCGAAAACACGCAGCTGCTGAGGATGATGGACAAAAATTTGTGTTTTGGTATTGTAAAGAACGTGAACAACATTGTTTACGTGAATCAATTTGCTACCAGTCAATTGAACTGCATCTGTTTCAATCTTTCTTTTTAACTTTTATTTTCCTTCTTTATTTGTAACGAAAAAAAAAAAATAATAATCATGATTCGTACACTACTGTTGCTATTATAGGGTGTTAGAATAATTCAAGAGAGCATGTAGTCAACGAACTGTGTACAGATGAGTGGACTCTGTGCGAGTATGAAAACAACAGAATAAAACGTTACATTTAGCGTGCAACTAATGAGAGGCCTCTTTCTTTTCTGCGGAGGGAAGTTTATTTGAAGAAGACCGTTACCGCATCCCACTCAAGAAAGCCATTGAGCAAAAATATACGAAAAGAAAGAGAATACAGATACTGTATTACAGTTGCTGCAACACGAATTGCGGTTCAGTTCAATTCAATTCAATTCGTCTATGTAATTTGGTAGTTTGTAATGAAAGGAGAGCCACAAGAAAAATAATCGAGTTCGAAGTAGCGCGCGCTACGTGCTTTCTTTATGAGTTCCAACAGATGATAAGACTTCAACTTTAAAAAGTTTTCCTTTTCGTTTTGTTCTTAACTTCTCATGGTGTATAGATGCTGAGGAAGGAAAAAGACATGACTCTCTCAGCCTTTTGAGTTGCAATGCCAATATTTGTAGTAGATGTTTCAATGCATGATCTGCAAGATTGCAGAGCAGGAATCTTCACCTTTTCTTTTCTGTTATCCTAGTACATTCTTACGTGGAATGGTCAAGGCGTGAGAAGCTACATTCTGAAAGTCATATTTTGGTAGATTAACGTTACTTTAATTCTAGAATGTTATTAGCGTTAAAAAAAAAAATCCAAAGGTGAGGCATATATCAAACGATAGATCTCGCCGAACTAAAGAAAATTGTATGAATGAGTATAATTGTTATGCGTGAGTTTCCAAGAATGTCAAGATTTTTTTTTTGTAAACTTGAAAATTCATGTTGTACGACTACCACGCCACCTATTAAAATACATACCGGTACTGAAGAATACCTTAATTGAGCTTTTCATTATAACACTAGCGAGACGACAGTACACAGTATATGGTTAATGTAATAATATATTATTAATTATAGATATAAATTATTAATTCATTAGAAACAAGTTTAATTTTTGTGTATATGAGTTGATTGACGACGTCAAACTGAACGAAATTAGATGTTTGGAGGGTAATGCGTAGTTTTTGAGAAAAATCGATATAAGCGAAATTTTTATGGCGCTAAAAAGCATTATGTCGTTCCCTCGTTACCAATAATAATTGATAGTGTTCCGCTGGAACTAACTGTTCATGTAGTTACTTAATGTAAATGTAAACATACACTGTTAAGTGTCAGATTGTTTCTATTCGTGTGTATGTTATAACGATAACACATATCATCCTAAAGAATGATGCAGATACTCTTAACAGTGATGTACGTGCTCGTACTTGTAAGCACAATACTGAAAAAAAAAAATACTCCGCGAGCGCAGTCGCTAACACTGTCGTCTTTGGTACGAACGGTCCCGGGTTCGATTTCCGGTGGGGACACTCGATCGAAAAAAAGTGTTTTTCAGGCCAGCCATTCTGAGTGAGGTTTTCCCTAGGTTTTGCTCGTTTACGCTAGGCAAATAACAAGATGGTAACTAATACAGGGTGTCCGAGAAGTCCTTCCCTGATTACAGAAATTGGTAACTCAGGGTAGAAATAAGATAGAAATATGAAACTGGTGTTGAATTGTTTACAAACTATAAAAGTTTTGGTCACATCAGTACACTTCCACATGAGCACCCGTGGTAGCACGTAGCACATCTAGGCGATATTCAATTTCCATCCACACATTAGCCAACATCACTGGAGGGATCGATGCAACGACTGTGGTTATTCGTTGCTGCAGGGTTTCAAGATCTGGTACACGTGTTCGGTAGACCTCATCCTTGACATAACCCCATAAAAAGAAGTCTAATGAGGTTATGTCAGGAGAGCGTGGAGGCCAAGCTTTTAGTCCGTCACGACCAATCCATCGCCACTTACGTACTACAAACCTAAAACAAAAAAAAAAAAAATGAGACTTGGTAAAACAGAACAAACCTAACACAGACAAAGACTTTTATAGTTTGTAAACAATTCAACACCAGTTTCATATTTCTATCTTATTTCTAGCCTGAGTTATCAATTTCTGTAATCAGGGAAGGACTTCTCGGACACCCTGTATAATGATCTCATGCTTCCTCATTCCTTTCTTCCTTCTCCGATTCTCCGAACAGTGTGATCATCGAGGAACTTCTTTATCCTTCATACATGACAAGCTGAAATGGCCATAGATGCCGAACACCCAGCAATATATTTCTAACACTGAAAAAAGTATGACCCATGTAATAAATGTATGTGATTAGATAGTGGTGCTCAGCGCCAGACCTCTGATTCTGACATATGAGTTTAGAGATACACTGATTTCCCTGAGGGTAGTCTGGTTTCCTTCCATTAATAAATTCATCAGAATGTCGTTTCATTGTGTTTTAGAGCACAACAGGACTAAATAATAAGTGACACAAAAAAGGTTCATCCATGAATAAAAACATTTTTTTTTCATGAGACGAAGTTAAATTTGAATTTGTTAGAAATCCAAAAATGACAATTTTGTTTAATATTGATGAGTTCGTAATATTTCTGTATACAATTCTATATAATTCTAAATGTTGAAATTTTGAACTAGTTATCAGCAACTTCATTTCAGATCTTCCTTGGGAGGAGCAAAATTCTCCACCAACATAAAAATTTCACGCTTTTTTTTACTATATTATTATACAATTTATGAAAAAAATAGTATTTTTTAAGCTTCTAAGAAGAGCAATTGCTTCCGTTGATCCTCCCCAAATGACGCCTCTGATTACTTTGCATTTTTGTGATGACCAGGAAAAACAATCATTAATGTTTTTGAGTTATCTGTAGCAAATTTATTTTCTCTCTTTTTCCTTCTTTATCATCTTCTTCTAAGTCAATATTCTAATAGGTTTCGAAAGGATTTGTGCTTTTTTGTAATAAAAAAAATAAAGAAAAAGAAAAAATAAAGAAAAGAAAATAGAACGTTATTAGCATCATGCAATTTTTGGCATTTTGCTAAAAAAAAAAAAAAAACTTATAATTTAGCCTACTAGACAAGAGTTGAAGCTGTCTTGTCTCAAAAAGTTGTCTCAAATGTAATGCCTCGCTTCGGAAAGTGAGTTTTTATGTGGTTTTATAATGTTATCTTCAAGCTAGCAAAATTCATAAATTCTCAATTTTGATCTCCGAAGGCTCAATACATTTTAGACAGCCACATATAAATAAAATGGAAACATACGAAAGTAAACATTATTTTCCATGGTTCTGTGAGTTTTGTTTGATTTCAATAAATAACATTTTTTATTTTATGCTATATTATTGTTTATATTTTGAATTATATATATTATGGGGAGCTCCAAAATCTTTTAAGTGCTTAGGGCCTCTGAAGATGTTATAATCCTTCTCTGAGCCTGTTAATAGATATCAAAACTTTCTTTGTTACTAGTTTTCGCTCACGAGACGAGAAATATCTTTTTAAAATTCAGACCAGACGAAAAACATGACATTTCTCGTCTTGTTTTCGAGACGAGCCATTTTGCAAGTGTCATCAGGAACACTAGTTCACCCAAGTATTAGATCTCAAACACTGTTTTAGTGTTAATGATTCATAGTATAACACTTATAAATTAATAAAATGACTGTGTACAAGCACAAAAGAACATTTAACAACCTTTAAAAAATACGCAAGTCGTTACACAATATAATTCAATAATAAATATGATTTAAATATTATCACGAATCTCTCATGACGTGGAAGGATTCTGATAAAACTTCTTTAGATGAAATGTAGAAAAAAAATCAGGGCATGAATTTTGTACATTGATTTATAGAACAAGATGAGACGAGAAGAGAGAAGAAATTATTCTAAAAACAAGAGGAGACTAGATTTCTTCAAAATTTATTAAATGAGACGAGAAAATCGTATTCGTTGTCTCATCTCACCCCGTGGGGCAATACTATTTGCCACCTGAGTCTATATAAAAAAATTTCTTTTACCGCATACCAATGTTCCCCGAAATTATACAAAATTTTTCGATCTTGTTTTCCTGTTTGTCCATATGTGTCAACACTTTCTTCTTGCTTATCTGTAAAATATACATGAGTCGCAGCCATTTATAGACCTGTTGAGCCCGTAACCATTGGACCACATCGCAAGTCCGGAAGCATGAATATGATCGTAGATACGAAAACTGTAGACGTAGTGTTGGGAACTGTGAAAGAAAATAATGTGCATAGTTCTGCCACTGGCGCCGTAAATTTTAAAGCATTTAATCCAATACATTGTTTTAAAAGTAAGTAGAGTTATTCAGTCCTTCACATATACAATTCGTCAACGATTTGAAGAAATAATTCCGTCGAGAGAAAGCAGTTAAATATGTATCAGCCTACTAATTTGTATATTTTGTTTCATTATCTGGAATACGTGACGAGTTATTACATATTTAACTACTTTCCCTGTAGAGAATTATTTTTATTTATTCTTTATTAATTTTATTCCATAATATATAATAATTCTATAATAATAATAATATATATTCTATAAATAATAATAATACTTTATTATTCTTTATTTACTCTTTATTGATGACAAAGTGAAGTTTTTGAGATATGACTCTTTGTCAAATCGCTGACGAATTGGATACAGTTGGTTTCATAAAAGCAAAAGATATCGGTTGAAACTTCTCTAAATGCGAATTGTAGCATCTGTCGAGTTTAGCGTAAGTACTATTATTAATTACATATGTAGTACCCAGTGGCGTATTTACGATTTTGTTTCGGGAGGGGCTTTGCTAACTTTCGGGGGGGGGGGCTTTGCCTGGAAATGTGAAAATTCTGCAAGATATTTCATTTACTTTATATACTAAGTGATTTCGGGGGGGGCTTAAGCCCGGAAGCCACCCCCCTAAATACGCCACTGGTAGTACCTTAGTTTTCTTTATTTTGTACCATGATACAGAAACGTGATTATCTCTGCAAATTAGGGGTTGCAAATTAAGATTAAAAACAATGGGTGCACCTAGAAGATGGGGTATGTTCCCCTGTATGTTCATATATGTGTATTCAGTTAGACTCAAAATTAGTGCGTTTTATAATAATAATAATAATAATAATAATAATAATAATAATAATAATAATAATAATAAATCATTCTTCATATAAGTGTTAATGCACATGAAATTTTGACAACAAAGGAAGAAAAGTAATGCGCATTTTGTTTGTCTATTCTTTGAACTTTTATCAATGCGCAATTAAAAGTAATTGAAGTTCACGGCAGCGTAATTCAATGTTTATGAAATGAAGTGAGGAAGAACTAGGGCCTACGTCATATGTCAAACAGTATTTATTGATTCGGCCTTCTTTCAATTATATTTCAGTTAACGTCATCAAATGAGATTTGAATTAGGGTGGATTTTTTTTTCTGGAATATGGATTCATCAAAAGTAGATAACATATTGTACGTGCTATGTCCATGGTGTATGGAATATCCCTCTGAAATGTTACGTCCTTCGTTGCAAGGTAGATGTCAAAGTTGAATGAAATATGATTTTATGACTTTTATTCCACAATTCTATTCGAAATTCCTATATTTTGCTTAGAATTAGCACTTAATAGAGTTATCAATTAATAGTGTTAACGCAAAGACAATAGGCAGTGTTAGTAGTTTAGAAACTAAGCTATCTAGTATTATCAAATATTATTAGTTACGAGTAAACTTACAAATGTGCATTTTCTATAAATGTTATTAAACTGTTAGATCATAAAAAATAAGCTAATATGTTATCTTGAGCAACCGTAATCTATTTACAATCAACGCAAATCACACTTTAATAAAACAATGAACGGAAATCTTACATTTAACTTCAATTATCTGTAAACACACTTATTTATTTTATAACAAATACATTATTACACACAGATTTTTTCTGTCTTCCTTCTACTCTACTATAAATACCTCGATCGTGCTGGTGAGTTTTATTCGGGTTCTCTCGTTTCTTCCCTTATTCTTACCTATTCTTTCATAATCATTCACTTTCATCAATCATCCGTTTTCTAAAGCCTAAAAGACATTCTCGTGCAATAGCGTAGACAGAAATGTTTACAGGGAAGCCAGTAAAGGGGACCTATAATATTTTTAAAGGGACCACTGGAATCTTCTCTCTATATCTATCTATCTATCTATCTATCTATCTATCTATCTATCTATCTATCTATCTATCTATCTATCTATCTATCTATATATATATATATATATATATATATATATATATATATATATATTGGTGGTACACATCAGACGTTTTTAATGAGAAGAAAATATTTTCTTTTCTGACTTAAAATGGGTGCTAACGAGAAAAGTTCAAAATATCAAATAGTAAATATTAAGTTTTACTGAAAATCAGTGTTTTTATTGTTTTCCTTTTCTTTTTTTCTTTCTTTCTAGAAAATCACTTGCGAATCTTTGTTCATTCTTGAAGTCAGTTAATTGTATTCAGCGATTAGAAATATTTGGAAACATCTGTTTTTTTTTTAATCCATTGTAAGAAAGAGGATTAAATGAAAACATCCCTTAATTTTTTTTCCGCAAAGTTTATCCATTAATTTAGAAGAGGTTTGTAGAACATTTTGGTAGCGTGATTAGTATGCTGAAGAACATGTAAACAATGTACTGTATGTGTGTTGTTATTGACATTCAGTGTTTGTGCCTTTTTAAAACAAACAATAGCAGCTTACTTTCGCCCGTTTACAGAAACAGAAGAAGGCAAAAAACAAATCACTAAGAAATATTTATTATCATTAAGTTCGTTGCATTATAAAATTAAGATGTAAGAACTGGACATAAAAGCATCTTCATATAAGAGTTTTTAGTTACAAAACTGCAGTGATATACTACTGGACATTTATTATTACTATTAATATTAATAATAATAATAATAATAATAATAATAATAATAATAATAATAATAATAATAATATAATTAATAATAATATATTAACAGAATATAATATATTAATACGTATATAGTTAATAATAATATATGCAATATTTTACCCGTCATGAATCTAGGGTCCAGCATACCGACACCTTTAGCCGATACCAGCATCTTTAGTAAAATTACACTATAAATACATATTAAAGGCTATTTATTTTTAACTCCAGAAGAAAAAAGTTCACTGACATGTGTTTAGAGATAAATTACTTCAATGATGAATTAATATAATGAGACACTTTATTGCATCAAATATTATTTACTAACAAAAATGCAGACAAGCGCATAATGTTAGTACTTTACTTATCCACACTATATAGCATTCCATGTTTTTCCGTGTTCATATGACAATCTCCAACTATGGTGTGTGGTAGCTGTTATTCTAAGTAATAGTGGTGCCCAGTGACGTACGCAGAATTTCATTAAGGAGGGTTAAGATCCCATGCTCATATTATTTCAGGAGATTCTGAACGTATCGTATTTTGTTAAATTGGGTATATTCTTGCATAATATCATACTTAAGGGGACATTAAAACTCCGAAACCCTCACCTTGCGCACACCACTGGTGATATCCATAATTTCAAGGTTAATAGCGAATAAAAATGAACTCAATGTCAGTGTGGTGTTATATTCTTTTGATCATTACGGGAATCACAGTGTACATAACGTTCATATTAATAAGGTAACAGAGCCTGGATTAATCAGTACTGGCAGTTGTCAGTTGTAAATTCAATTCCAGGACCCCTATCCCGCAAAGGGACAATACATTAACTATTCTTTATTCTCCGCTTGGTATACTGTACTGAAAGATTCAAATAAAAACCAAGTACTAGACCACATGCTCAGTGCAAAATTTACTTTCTCTTTTTTTTAATGAAATAACTGGAAAGTGTGAAGTCCCCCCCTTCCTCTCATTTCTTTCTTATGTATTTAAACCTGCTTGCAAAGGAAGCGTCTTAACGACCATTGTGTTTCTTGACCTCGGGGAAAAAATGTATTTGACGAAGCGGCACTTGGATGTAATTAAACCTTTTTTATCATATATAAGGCCATGTCCCCTTCTCAAGAGCACTGTTCCATGTCCTCATTTGAGAATGCATAAAATACACGGATGATTATTATTTTATTTTTTTAGATGGTTCTTAAGAAGCACTTGCGCCGTGATGAGCTTCCTTCAACGTACTGTATACTTAATTTACGACTAGCGTTATTTCTTTTAAAATATAATAATTTGGCGTGTTACTATATATTCCGCTCCATACTTTTTTATTTTTTTCTGCAGACAAGGAGAAAGTATATGGTTAGTGAATTTATATTTAAGCATCGGTCCAAGGACAGCATTCCGAAGAAGTTCCAAGGTTTTTCTGTGTTTTCAGCAGATTTGCTTTCCATACAAAGGCAAAAGTGCATAAAAATATTCGTAATCTGTCCTTTGATTTTAATGCTTATTCCACTTGATTGATTGAATTAAGTACAAAAGTTTTATTTTGTTATTTGCTTGTAAATTATCTCCTGGGAGAATTGTTTGAATTCATATCTTAAAAGCGAACGATAGGATGATATAATTTCTTTTTAATGCCTCTCCATTTAGTAATTCACCATCGTGGAAAGCTTAGTCAATGCGCTGACCATGTAGCTATCAGTAAAATTTGTTGTTAGTCATGAATTGAAACGGACTCATTATTATTAGGGGCAGGAGTTTTTCGTAATTTGAAATTAAATATTTTGCATTTGAAATTATAATTTCGTATTTTGTCGCATTTTGAGATATAAAATTTCTCATTTTGTCTCTAATTAAATAATTTTACAAGCTCTAAAACAAACTCTAATACAAACTCTAATAACTGAAATTGACGTTTTAAAATATTCGCAATTTTGTCGCGTTTTGCGGCATATTTCGCTCAAAATGTCAGTTATCGCATTTTGTCGCGACTTCAAAATACGTATTTCCTTACTCAATCTGACATAGTTCGTTAAAAAAAACAACTCTCGGCTCTGTCGGAAAACTTTCGCGATTTCACAACTTGCGAAAAACTCCTGCCCCTAGTATTATTATTATTATTATTATTATTATTATTATTATTATTATTATTATTATTATTATTATTATTATTATTATTATTATTATTATTATTATTATTATTTAAAGCAATATACTTTAAATACGAGGGTAAGTCAAAAATTATCCGCAATTTGGCTGTAACTTTTTTTACGTTGTTCATACTGACTTCTGTTCTCGTTTATTGTGTTGTAATGCTGTTGTGTTCATGCTATGAAAGTTTGATACTAATTTCTCCATTTGTCTTCCTTTTGTTGCAGATACATCATGGCCGCTCCATTTGAAGTTTGAACCAAAAAGGAACAGCAAGCAGTGATCCGTTTTTTGTGGTCGGAAGGTGTACTTGTGTCAGGGGCCGCAATCAATTCATGAAATCCGTGAAACATTAAAAAATGGCGCACAAATGTTACGCACGAGGAAGGAGCTGGACGACCATCTACGGCACCTTTCTCGTGCGTAACACATGTGTGACAATTTTTGAATTTTTCAATCCATTCGTAGACACTCCATTGCTGCAAGACACTGTTTCCGTATTGTGCCGAAAGTCTTCGATGGATTGCGGCCAATGATACACCTTTCGATCCCCCCCCCCCCAAAAAAAAAAGAAAAAAAGAAAGGGATCACTGCTCATTGTTCCTCTTTGATGCAAACTTCTGAGCAATGGAGCGGCCGTGATCTATCTCCAACAAAGGGGAGACAAATGAAGGAATTAGGACCAAACTTTCATAGCATGACCACAACAGCGTAAGAAATAAAATAAACGAGTACAGAGGTCAGATGAATAGTAAGAAAAGTTGCAGCTACATTGCGGATAATCTTTGACTTATTCTCGTAAATGATATCATTCAGAATTCCATCAGTTTTACAATGTTATTAGAGAATTACGGGAAAACGTCCAAAGAGGAGACATATAAGAATCTATAGATTTCACTGAGCTGAACAAAATGAAATGGAAGAGTCAATTCTCATGCGTAGTTTTTAAGAAAAACAAATTTTTATAGCGGTAAAAAGTACCGGTATGTCGTTCGTTGCCTATAATAACTGATAAATGATAATTTTTATTGTATTGGAACATATTGTTTTTCTGTATTTATTTTTTTACCGTATATGTGTAAAAGGGTACTTTGTTAAGTAAGAAATTGTATCTCGTATTGTTGTTTGTATTCTTCTGACAGTGACACACACATTCTTAACAGTGACACGCACTTATACCTAGAAATGACATACATACTACTTATATTGTATAAGATACTTGTATTATATAAGATATTGTATGTCAAGGAAGAAAAGATTAATCGTTCAAGAAATTTGTCTAGGATTTCAACACAAATTAACCGTTAGTTTGTACTGGAGTAATATTACAAATATGCACTCCAAACTTTGCCCGTGTAAGTTTAGGTCAAGATTCACAGTAGGAGCTAGTCAGTCCTGTAGCCAGCCTGATTTATTAGGGGGGCAGAAATGAAGACTGAGGGAGCAATGACAAAGATATGAAAGAACACCGTAAAAGTGTACATTTATTTATTATGTGTATTAAGTGTACATTTATTTATTTAATACAAGCTCTTTTCGAGGTACTTTGTTTCATATTAATAATTAAAATTGAAATAGTTATTTTTTAAACATTAGAATAAAATTATATTACAGCAACTTTAGATTATATCAATACATTTTATTCAACGTGTACATTTATGATCATTTGCAGAATCTGTATTTATTTTTGAATTATCGAAACCGTAAATTTTTGTTTTATTTTTGTGTGCTTAATACAAGCTCTTTGCGAGGTACTTTGTTTAATAATTAAAATTGAAGTATTAATTTTTTAAACATTAGAACAAAATTATATTACAGCAATTTTAGATTATATTAATACAAAATAGAAGTATATATTCAGTGGTGCCCACGCCCCCCTCATGTCCATGACGCACCCCCCTCAATTGTCTATCCGTAGGTGTTCTTCCATGAAAAAAAAATCTTTTCGATTAATTTTTACACCTCCTCAAACATATTTATATAGATTTTTAACCCCCTCAAATATTTCAATGACGCAGTTTGCGTCATAGCTCCCCCCTTGTGGGCACCCCTGATATATTTTATTCAACGTTTGCACTCAATTTTCTACCTTCCAAAATAAGCGAGACACTACAATTTATTAATATTCACAAGTAATGTTGTGGACTGTGACACTGTTTGGAAGTGCATCTGGTATTCTTGGATGTTTGTCGTGGTTGAACTGACTGGTATCATATTCAACAATATTAAGCTAATAGTATCTCAATTTACCGCTCGATTGAAAGGTATAAGAGTTATAAAGTTGTGTATATGGGTGACATAAATGTTAATGTCAAAATTGACAATTTAGGTACAAGGTCAGTATGTGACGCTCTTAGATTCTTAGGGTATTACCACGCAAACGACCAACCTTCAAGAAAAGAATCCTGTCTTGATAATGTCATAACGAATGTAAATAAAATTAACATATCCTGTGGCACTATAGAACCATCTTTGTCACATCACAGTGGTCTCTGGCTCATAATGTCTAAAATTGATAGGGGTGAGTCAATTACGAATGAAATAAGTTATAGATCCTTAGGCAATAAAAACATTTCGGTGTTAAGGTCTGTTTTAAGTGAAATTAACTTAAACGAAAAGATACTGGGATGTAATGATGTATCAGATGCCTGGAATAGTTTTCTAATTATAATTAATAAGTGGGTTAATCATTGCTGTCCAAGAATATTTAGAAGACTTAATTATGGTAAAAAAAAAACAAAAAACAAAATAAGAATCCACTAAATTGGTACACTCCAAACCGAGCTAAACTAAGGGAAACCATTATTAATTTACATTATAGAGCTAAGAATCGTAATGTGAGAGATAAAGAGAGATACCTTAGAGAAAAGAGAATCTACAGGAAAGAATCACGTCAAGCAAAAATTAAAGCTAATGATGCTTTCATATCTAATGCTAACAATAAATGTAAAGCTGCTTGGTCTGTAATAAAAAACGAAATAAGTAGTGGAACTGTAAATGAACTTGTAGGTATAACGCCTGACGAATTTAACAATTTCTTTGTAAATAACGTAAAACATGTAAGTAATAATGTCAGTGGTAATAAAGACCCAGCTATGCTAAATATGAGACAATCGGTGTCAGTGGTATTTAACTGGACGCAAGTTAGTATGAACGAAATATTAAAAATGGTGTTGAATGTGAAAAACTCCTACTCCGAAGATTCCTATGGTATATCTACTGTAATACTGAAGCATATAATTGACATTATTCTCCATCCTTTAACGTACCTTGTAAACTGGACTTTATGTGAAGGAATATTTCCTGATTGTCTCAAAATTAATATTACTGTGCCTGTATATATAAAAGGTGACAAAACAGACCTTAATAATTATAGACCGATCTCGCTAGTGCCAGTTTTTTCTAAAATTATTGAACATTGCATTAAAGCCCAAGTGTCTTTATATTTTGAACAAAATTTCTTAAAAAAAAAAAAATTTGGATTTAGATCAGGACTTTCCACTATCAAAGCTGTAATCTGTCGTCTCAGAAATAATTAATGAATTTGAATCTTGCTCCTATACTTGTGACGCTCTTCTTGACTTAAGTAAAGCCTTCGATTCGGTGCCACATAATATTTTAGTAACTAAATTACAGTCTTATGGAATAATGGGAATCGAATTCGGACTGTTAAAATCATACCTCAGCAATCGTCGTCAAATCGTTGAAATTAAAAATACGAGATCTAATGAACTTAAAATTCTAACTGGTGTACCTCAAGGTTCGATTTTGGGTCCTTTTCTCTTTATTATTTATATGAATGGCTTGCCAAACTACTTACCGTGTAAATCCATTCTTTATGCTGACGACACTACTCTAATAACAAATGATAAAAGTATAAAGGTCCTGCAGCGTAAAAATATTGAAACTGTAAAGATGTCTTCTCTATGGTTTCAATCCAATGATCTAGTTTTAAATAAATCAAAAACAGAAATATTCTATTTCTATCTGAGCAATCTCACATGCAATTTAAATAGCTCTGAATCAGTTAAGCTATTAGGAATACGTTTGGACGCCAAATTAAATTGGATAGCGCACACACAAGAACTATGTATAAAGCTTACTAAAGTTCTCTATCCGTTGAGGAAGCTTAGGAGAAGTGTGGGACATGAACTAATGATAACATCATACTACGCTTTCTTTCATCCCCACTTACTATATGGAAATTTATCGTGGAGTAACTCTACTGGAGCTCATTCTATTTTCAGATGGTAAAAGAGAGCGGTTAGGTATATTGAAGGCTTACCAGACACAGCGTTCTGTAGGGAACTGTTTAAAAAATACCGAATCATGACTGTGCCATCTATGTATATACGTTTAGAACTGTTTAATGTTCGTAAAAGAGAACCCTGATTTGTTTACTGTACATGTAAATATACATGAATATAATACTAGGTCTTAGTTTAGCATTGATACTCCTCATGTTAGATTATGTAAGACACAACAAAGTTACAAATATAATGGTATAAAACATTTTAATTTGCTCCCTCAAACTACGCATGAAATGAATTTAACAGATATCAGAAGATATATTAAAAATATGCTTATAGACTACTGTCTATATAGTTTGAAAGAGTTTGAGGAGTGCATGATTATCAACTAGTATAAAGTTAGTGTAATAGTAATATTTATATTGTAAAGTAAAATTATATAGTATTATATTTTAATGTATATAGTATAAAGTATATTGTAATGTCATGAGGATCATCCGTTTAACTAAATCGCATAACAGTAACTGTAATTTTTATGTTGGCGTTGTCTAGAATTTAATTATAAATAAACTAGTATGTTCAGAATATATTGAGTCGTTTGGATCGTTTAGATGATTATTTTTTTTTTTAAATTTAATGATTGCTTTTAACATCGAGGTATGGGTATATAAAACATACTGTATATACTTTTTCCTATCATTGTCGAACTAGTACCTCTTGCAGTGGAGGTGGAAATTCAAACTATTTAGCCACTGTTGGACTGATGTTTAGTTTTGAAATGTTAGTTAAAAAAAAAAAAAAGAAAGGAAAGAGGTGATTAAAGATTTGCGAGTATAGTTAGGAAAAGGAAGAAATTTGAAATTTCATATACATTATATTGTGTTTTTTGACTTCAGCGTCGCTTTTCAGCACTGAGGCAGTATGGGCCGTAGGATCTACAGTTTGAGGTGGAATTCAAACCACCATAATGTGTTCAAATTTCATGGTTCTTCTATCGGGAATCGAACCTGAAAACCTGTGCAACACCAAAGGCGTGCGCTGTCCACTAAATTAGCGGAGAGAACTGAGATTACTTGAGTACTTATATGTATAACTGCTTCAATCGGGGAATAATCGTGATAAGTTTATTGATCTTGAAGTCGTAATTAGCGAGATTGAGCTTCTTGTCGAGTTATTATTGGATGAATAAAGTTTTAACTAACGAAAAAATGAAAAATGAAATTTTTGAGTTTTACGTCCCACGATTATGCTGGTTAGGCTAAAGGAGACGGTGATTATGAGAAATGAATGAAATGGTGGAATGAAGAAAGTAGGAGGAAACGGGAGAACCCCGAGGAAACCCATGCACACGGTGTTTGTCCACCACAAAGTTCACGTGGCGGGAGCAGGGTTTGAACACGGGATCCCATGCACCAGAGGTAAACGCTCTACTATTGAGCCACCGCGGCCTCCTTATAACTAAGGAAAAAGATGATTCATTATTACGACAGTATTTGAGGTTATATATTGAAGATGTGTGAACGCTTTCGTGTAAGTTGGAAAATAATTTTAAAGCAATGGCGACTCTTGAGGGAAGTCACATCGGTAAATATTAAAACTTTGTCGCTAAAGCTAAGGGAAAAACTTACCTAATGTCCTAATCGTTGTCTACGGGAATTAGAATATTAGATAAGTTTTTTCCCTTTAGGTTGTAGCAATAAAGTTTTAATTTTTACCGATATGATTTCCCTTAAGAGCCACCACTAATTTTAAGTGTATTTGTATCAAGGGTGGATCCAGGACGGATTTCTGGGGGGAGGAGGCGGTTATAACACTGCTACTTAGAGCTACTTTTAAGAGCTCCAAACTCTGGGATGGGTTTTATTTATAAATAAAATAAGAAAGTTTCCTCTTCGGATTCGCGATCACCCCCCCCCCTCCCGTGGATTCGCCTCTGATTCGTATCAGCCAAGAGAAAGGTGTGCATGACAGGATGAATTTGTATTTTAATTTGAAATTGAAATGTATTTTGATTGTTTTAACCACTTTATACAGGTAATATTTTATATTTTTATTCTGTGTTGGAAAGCTGTTAAATTTATTTTTGCTTGAATGTATTGTATATTGCATTTTTCCATCAAGTTAAATATAGACATATATATATATATAAGGTAGGAGGGTGGGCATGGTGGTTTTGATATTGTTAAATAAATGAAAGTTTGCCTTCAACTCATATACGAACGAGTACGTAGCTACAACACAGTCATCTCTTGAGTGTTGGTATCGTATCTGCCATAGCGTCGAAGTAATTTCTCGCCAACGTTTTTGCTTGTAACTTTCCGTGCGAGACGAAAATAGTTCAGAGATCGATTTCGCGTTTCACTTATTGGAACTCGAGCTTCGTTCATGAAAAAATCATAAATGTAGGCGAAGGAAAGGGAGAAATAAAATCCAGCATAAATAATACATGAAAAAAAAAGGAAAAGTGAATAGTTTCTATTCTGAAGATATGCTTAATTCCGAAAGACTAGTCATGAGTTTAACGAAATATTCAGAAATATATTGCGGCGATTGTTAAATGATAAAAAAAAAAAAAAAATTGCCGTTATGTACTTTTTGTGTAATTTTACACTGGATGGTTGTGTTGGGTTTCGTCTAAAGCGAGACAAGTAGCGATAGATACGATGATAGGATGACAACAAGCGAATTAACATCTGACCATCAAACCGTGTCATATGATGGAAATCGTTTTGACAATACTGCGTTCTGCATCAGTAAACATGTGTCAACGTTGATTGCTCTCGAGCTTTACTATATTTATTACTTGTGGTGTTCCGGCGCGCTGTTCGTCAATAGAATTTGTGCAAGGAACATCTTTTGTACACATGTATGGCGTTTGTTATATAATAGCGTTTATCAATTCAGAATATGTAAATTAGTGTTCTGTGTTGTTCTGACATCTTAATGTATCTTCTTTACATATTAAATAAGGCGAATTATTTTCTCAAGCAGAACACTTGATGAACCTTACGTATCGGCATGATTGGAAATTGCAAAACTATATTTGTAAAATACTGTACGTTGTTTCACCGTTCTTTAAAGTGTATGTTAGGCAACCTTAATCTATTTAACAATTTCGTAAAATACGTTGATCCACCGTATTTTAAAGTGTGTGTTGGGCAACTGACAATTTGCCGTCATCTATCCAATGATTTCGTGAAATACGTTGGCCCACTGTACTTTAAAGTGTGTTGGGAAATCGACGATTTACCTAATTTATTCAACAATTTCGTCAAATATGATAGCCCATCGTACTTTAAAGTGTATGTTGGACCAGTAACAATTTACCATTATCTATTCAGCAATTTTGTACAATACGTTGGCCCACCGTATTTTAAAGTATATGTTGGGTAACCGGCGATGTACAGTCATTAGTGTTGCCACGAGACGAGACATTTCTCGTGTCTCGTCTTGTCTCGTCTCGTAAACGAGACGAGACACGAGACGGGACAGAACTCTCTTAGACGAGACACGGGACGAGACAGACTACTTGTCCCGTCTCGAAAACGAGACGAGACACGAGACGAGACGGGACGTCCCGTAAAATGTCTCGTCTCGTCTCGTGTCTCGAAAATGAAAACGCTGGCGGGAATGGCCAAGATTGAAATTGCCAGTGGTCATATAGATTGCAAAAGGAAAATCCCCTTTGTGAGAAAACATGTTGAAAAGCCTTCATAGAAAAGTGTCCTCTGTCTATTGAATGAAACAATCGTGATACATGAGCTTCCATGAATATCATCCTTAATGTCTTGTCCCCAATTCCCCTTGCTGTAAACTGAGGAATTTTCATTTTTTTTATTTCTGGCTGGAATGATGACAAACAAAATCAAAGACAGGGAAGGTTTTTACAAGGTCAAGAAATCGAACTACCACCACCATCTATTCAATTTGAAAACTGGGTAAGGTCTACACTTGTCTTTATTCTCTGGTGGCGGTATTCTTTTTGCTATATGAACCGAAAACGGCAATTGAAGTATGTCATCTTGCAACTAAAATGTTGTCTTCTCTCTCTCTCTCTCTCTCTCTCACACACACACACACACACATACACATATACATAAAAACACACTTTTACCATTTTACCAATCGCTCACTTACTATACAGCAGTCATGTTGTAAAATTCACCTCTTCGTGTGGAAGGCGCGCGGAGGACAAAGAAAGCAAAGATATTATCGACGAACCCTTCAAATTGTTTGCTTTTAGCAAATTTATGATACTAATAACAACACTTTAGGTAAAGAAGTTTTACAGGGGGACCTTCGTACGGGAAATTCTTAGCATTGGCGGGAATGCGGGAAATTCTGGTTGAAAATGGGAAATTTTGTCAAATCTTCTCCCTGTTCATGTCTTCTCTTTCTTACTTCTTGTCTTCATCTCTGGGGTATTTAAAAAAATGAGCATGGAATAATACATCGATTGGAAGCGTCTTTGAAGGTAACCACAACAACAAGGGAAGTTTATAAACCGAACCAAATGGAACTACTTGTTAATCGGGCCAATATCCATTTTCTGCGAGAAGAAAGAAGGGGGGAAGGGTTTACGGCCTTTTTTAAACTATATTTGTTGCCCAGTTATTCACGGAATGTTAGGGAGAAGAGAGGGGAAGTAGCACACACACATACATACATATACACACACAAATACATACATACATACATACATACATACATACATACATACATACATACATACATACATACACACACACACACACAGGGGCGGATCCAGGACCGACTTCTGTTGGGGAGGGTAAGTTGTCATACTGCTACTTTTAAGGGCTCCAAACTTTGGGATGGGTTTTATTTATATATATAAAATAAGAAAGTTTCCTCTTCTGGGGGGCGATCGCCCCGATCGCCCCCCCCCTGGATCCGCCCCTGACATACACACACACAAAAAATGTATATTTCTCTCTATACCAAATAAACTACAGATAGAAAATAAAAAGGATGGCCCTATAGTAGATTTCTCCTCCCGCAGGGAAAGATGTACTTCTGATTGATTGTTCATGCTATTTGATTTTAATTTGAAATCATTAATATAATGCTTAATTAATTAATCATTAATGATGAATTATTTAATTAATGATTGATGTTCTTTCTTGACGGGAAATTTTGCAAGCGATCGGGAAATGTCATTGCTTTGAGCGGGAAGTCTGTTGCTCTGAATCTGACAACACTGCCTTCGTTTTGTTACGCGGAAATGTTTGATCTGACCAGAGTGCGAAATTGCCCTCTGCTTCCATGTTGAGAGGAGGGGAATACTTCCCTTTCCTAGTGAATAATATTCATTAGGACCTGAATTATCTTCAGAAATTGTTTCTTACAGGCATGTAAAACCTCTCGAACTTAATAAGTTTAAAGAACATTTGGTATAATATTCATGGAACTCCGTTGAAAACAGAAAATATTATGAGAATGATCAAAATTCGAACATTGAAGAACATAATTAACAGAAAAGAAATAGGATACCCAAACCATATTTTTAAACCTGCTATAAAATGTATATCCTATATTTTTACTAATTCCTTACTCCCATTAAAGTATCCTGGGGAGGATATTCTCTCCATTTTTTCAGACTGAAATCCTTTTATCCCGTACGATTTTCCCCCTGACACAATACGAAAAAACAAATGTTGTTAAAATCCTACATGACCCTTCCGGGACTCAACCCGGGGCCTTCAAGCCGATGATCTATCGCCGCAGACCGCTCGGTTGGTATGAAGATGTACGTTGTATGATTGCGAATAGATCCCGACAATATAAGAAACTTTAATTCCAAAATGGCCACCCAAAAATCAACTTTTTTTTTTTTAGCCACTAGCTAATCTGGGTGTACTGTCATGAGTTTGTTACACAAACGGGGAAACTACCACATAGTAGCACACACCCCGCGGTTATGGGAACAGATTTGAACCATGGAGGAGAAGACTGGCCCCAAGCATTCTTTCGTCCGATGTGTCGTTCAGCTCCCATTACTATGGCACTTCGTGTGCAGTAACGCATTCTTTCGTCCGATGTGTCGTTCAGCTCCCATTACTATGGCACTTCGTGTGCAGTAACATATAAAATTTCAATCAAATACTTTCCATTACTCAATAAAATTATTTGGTTCCGACCTTTTTTTAATAAAAAGATAATTGCAACAAATCTAAATATGCTAAAATGGAAAGTAGTTTTTGGATTGTTATGGGTTAACACTGTGAAACCTAAAGGCTGGAATATATGAAATCAAAGTGTACACACATATCTATCTCTCTATTTATCTATATATCTTTCCATCTCTCTCTCTCTCTCTCTCTCTCTCTCTCTATATATATATATATATATATATATATATATATATATATATATATATATATATATACAGACACTATAAAGCAAGTGGGCTGATAGTATACGATAGTGTCGGAGATGATGACACCTTTACATCGAACTTTGCTTGTCGTGTAAACATTATTTAACATTAGTGTCTACATTTTCGACGTACCTATGAGCAATTTACTGTATATTCGTGTATTGAAACTGGTAAAACAAATTTCAATGTTTTAGAATGTAAAAAGAGAAGCCAGGGTCGAGAAGCCTCAGACAACTAACAGCAGAGATATATTATCTTGTAAACTATTTGTCCTTGCCTTGTGAGCTTATTTGAATTTATTTCTAAGACCTTTAGGCAACTTTGGCCGAATGGATGACGATGGGAAAATTAGTGGAATGAAGAAAGTGGTAGGATACTAGAGAACTTCGAGAAAACACATTCGAAAAATGAAAAATGAAATGAAATAAAATCTTTGAGTTTTACGTCCCACGGTTATGCCGGTTAGGCTAAAGGAGGAAACGGGAGAACCCCGAGAAAACCCACGCACACGGTGTTTGTCCACCACAAAGTTCACTTGGCGGGGCTGGGATCGAAGCCGAGACCCCAAGCACCAGAGGTGAACGCTCTACCACTGAGCCACCGCGGTCCCCACACATATTCAATGTTTGTCCACCACAAAGCTCATATGGCACTAACCGAGATCGAACCGACTACCACATACACCAGAGGTGAAGGCTTCACGGTGTAGCTACTGTGACATTCCTTGTCTTTTGTGTTCTGGGTAATACTTGTAACTTACAAGGGAAGAGAGGGAGATTATATATCGAAGTGGAAGATGGTTTATATACCAATCGAAAGCACTAATGACGCCTATTACAAAACTGTAATAAAAATTTTCCGAATGCATATACTATGCGAGTTATATGAATATATAGAGTGTCCAGATAATCCGTTTCCACCCATTGAAATCGCAAACGATAAGACAGATGCCAAAACTGGAAAACACGTTTTTGATCATTTTAAAAGTACAACGTATCAAAGCAAAAATTCTTGTCACAAGGCCACCCGCAGTATACTGGGCGGGGTCCAACTCAAAAATTACAAAAGGTAAGGGGGTCAAGTAGCGTTCGAAACTTCTTGGGAAATGAAAGAAGACGGAACAAGTCTCAATACTCTAAAATTACCTTGTGCAAAATGGCGGCCGGTCAAACTGTCAGCAAAAACGTCATTGTAAAGTCGATGGCCACCCCCAAAAAAATCCTGAAACGGTGAGGCAGATGTCAAAACAGGAAAACATGTGTGTCATCATTTCAAAAGTACAATGATTGGAAGTAAAAATATTTGTCTCAGGGTCCTCCACAATGTCCCAGGCGGGGTCATGCTCAAATTGTTCAAATGGCAAGGGAGGTCAAGTAGCACATCGTTTAAAGCTGTTATTAAATGAAAGCAGATAGAACAAGTATGGACGCTCTACGATAATACTGTGCAAACATCTTGCATTTTAGTTGTTCTTTCTGTAACCGGGTTTTAGTTTATTTTCACTTTAATTCTTGTAATCAACGGAAAGAAAGGAAATGCCCCTACTGTGAGATTCTGCTCTTTGAGCCCAGTAATGTCTAAATAAACAAAAAACATAAATAAATAAATAAAAAATAATAAATAAATAAATAAATAAAATAAAAGCAAATTAAGACATAAAGAAAAGAAACGACAACATTTGACATCTTTGAGTATAGAACTGACTAGTTAACATATAATGTACTTCCACGAACATAAATAAGTAGAGGTTGGAGCCATCAGAAGTAAAGACTCTTACCTCTACTTATTTATGTTTATGACTGAACAACAGTGGCACTTATGCTCGTTTTCTGGTTTATCAATTATAAAATGATTCAAACGAAAGAATTCCTTGCACCAGGAAGAGTAAATACGTACAAATGTCTCAGAATAAAAACAAGTGCCGATTGCAAAATGGAAAGTGAACGTGCTCAGAAAATCGAAATGAAGATGTACATTTTGACCGGCCGCCATTTTACACAGGGTAATTTTAGAGGATCGAGACTTGTTCTGTGTTCTTTTATTTCTCAACAGCTTTATTTGACCATATTTGCCATTTGAAACTTTTGAGTAGGACCCCGTCTGGAACCTTGTGGAGGACCCTGGGACAAACATTTTTACTTTCAATCATTGTACTTTTGAAAAGATGACACACGTTTTTTTCTTTTTTGACATATGTCTTACCGTTTCAGTTTTTTTTCTTTCTTTGGAGGGTGACCATAGACTCTACAATGACGTTTTTGCTGACAGTTTGACCGGCCGCCATTTTGCACAGGGTAATTTTAGAGAGTTGGTACTTGTTCGTCTTCTTTCATTTCCTAAGAAGTTTCGAACGATATACTACTTGACCCCCTTACCTTTTGTAATTTTTGAGTTGGATCCTGCCTGGGACTCTGCGGGTGGCCCTGGGACAACAATGTTTGCTTTGATACATTGTACTTTTCTAATGATCAAAAACGTGTTTTCCAGTCTTGGCATCTGTCTCATCGTTTGCGATTTCAAGGGGTGGAAATGGATTTTCTGGGCACCTTGTATATTCATATAACTCGCACAGTATATGCATTCGGAAAATTTTTATTACAGTTTTGTAATAGGCGTCATTAGTGCTTTCGATTGGTATATAAACCATCTTCCACTTCGATATATAATCTCCCTCTCTTCCCTTGTTAGTTGTATCTTGATTAGCATGGTGCAGCCTGCTACATTTTACTTTCGTTCCCATGGTATGCTGCTATATTTTTACGAGACAAGACGAGACAAAACGAGACAAACGAGACGAGACGAGACGGGACGGGACAGAACCTCTCGAGACGAGACACGAGACGGGACGAGTACATTTTTTCGAGACGAGACACGAGACGAGACATGCTTTGCACGAGACGAGACGAGACAGTCTGAAGTCTCGTCTCGTCTCGTCTCGTGGCAACACTAACAGTCATCTATCGAATAATGTCGTAAAATACCTTGGTCTATCGTATTTTAAAGTTTATGTTGGACAAGCGACATTTTACTGTCACTTATCCCGTAAAATATGTTGGCCCATCATATTTTAAAGTGTATGTTGGGTAAGCAACAATTTACCGTTATTTTGTACAATATGTTGGCCCACTGTAATTTAAAGTGTGTGTTGGGCAACCGACAATTTACTGTCATCTATCCAACAATGTCGTAAAAAATGTTGGCTCACTGTATTTTAAAGTGCGTATTGGGCAACTGACAATTTACTGTTATTTGTCTAACAATGTCGTAAAATACGTTGGCCCACCGTATTTTAAAGTATGTTGGGCAACTGATAATTTACCGTCATCTATTCAACAATTTCAACCTCGCATTCCCAATCGCAACTTTAATTCGATACGTTACGTTACGTTAGGAATTAACTTGCTTAGCGAAAGATTGGCAAAATTGTCAATTGCAATGTACACGTGGAGTCAACGTTGGCAGTTGGCTGGCCGACCATTACCCGTTGTTGGCTACTGTCCGTGCTCCTACTGGAGAAACCTAATGAATTTAAAATTTAAATTGAATGGTTTGGGTACAAAACCTCGCGGCGACAAC
Source organism: Thermobia domestica (assembly GCF_964235325.1). Lineage (NCBI taxonomy): Eukaryota > Metazoa > Arthropoda > Insecta > Zygentoma > Lepismatidae > Thermobia > Thermobia domestica. The sequence continues at coordinate 121,937,534 of NC_137455.1, forward strand.
CTCGGGGACCAAAACCTCGCCTGGACAAAACCTCGCCTGCCAAAACCTCGCGGCCCAAAATCTCGCCTGGCCAAAACCTCGCGGGACAAAATCTCACCAGGCCAAAACCCCGCCTGGCCAAAACCTCGCCGCCCAAAACGTCGCGGGCCAAGACCTCGCAGGCCAAAATCTCGCCGGGCCAAAATCTCGCGCCCCAAAATATCGCCATACCCAAAATCTCGCCTGACCAAAACTTCGTTGTAATGATCTCGCGACACAGAACCTCGCCTGGTCTAAATTAAGCGAGACGTAGTGTCGCCTGGGAAGAAATGTCGTCAGGATAAAACCTCTTCACGACGATTTCTTCAATGTAGAATGTTCTATCGCCAGATTTACAAAACTTATTAGGTTTTGAAACTTGACATTTTGTATAAATCTTCTTGCTCCACAAGGGCACAAGCTCGAGATAAGACAATATTTTGCGAAATGCATGCCCTAAGGAGGAATGGAATGGAAGACATTGAATGAATTTTGCCGTTCTTCAGATCTAAAAAAAAAAAAAAAAAAAACTACTAAGCACAGAACCTTTACATTTTGGTACAAATCTTCTCGTTGTACCATAAGAAGGTATGTTGCAAAATGCTCCTCGTAAGGAAGTGTTGAAATTTGGATAATTCTTGAGCGTTGGCTTGATCTCAGGTTTTGGCGGCGAGGTTTTGGCCACGCGATGTTTTGGGTGGCGAGGTTTTGGCCCGGTTTTTTTTGCAAATAATAGATGACATGATAAGAAAGAAAATACAATATTGTGTGACAAATATCCACTGCTAAATTCACGAAGCCTATGGTTTATTTGTTCACGATTTAGCTTTTACGGTTTACGTGAAGCGTGGACTTGTAGTTAAGAAGAAATCCAGCAAAGATCGAACGTGTCGACCACGCATGTTGAATGTTTGGAAGTCCGTTATGCACCAGCTTGACCAATCTGGAAGTTGACTCTTTTCTTGTACTCAGGATGTAAGCTGTGTACTTTTATCACTGAGTCATTGCTGCCAATCTCTATGCCTATAAGTTGCTGAATTTTTATAATATTGAATCTCGAATTGACAGAATTTTTTCACTAATGACCTCTAGTAAATAAGCATCTTTCAAGAAAATACAAACTTTTCATTTTATTATTTTGTTTCTTTTAAAATAAATAAATTCGCCCGGAAACTATACAGATGAACGCCCTGTATCTCCAAAGTCTCTATCTGTGTGTGTGTGTGTGTGTGTGTGAGAGAGAGAGAGAGAGAGAGAGAGAGAGAGAGAACTGATGTAGGTCAAAGTTTGTGAACTGAGAATGGGAATTTTTAAAGCATATACCATATTATTTTTGAACTGGTAATGAGATTATATGTTGGGAACATTAGTGAAGACCTACTTTTTGCATCCTATCCTTTATTATTGCTCATTTGCATAGATGGAGAATCTTTTTTGCCGTGTTGGAGACTTTTAAATGAGAAGAAGAAGCCACTGGAAGAAGATGATATTAACGCAGCTGCGACAAAAGTGAACAATGCTGTATAGTGTTGACACTTGGCGACAGGTGGAGCCCAATGACTATTCAGCCAGCATATAACTAAGCATATTCTGTATCGAAGGTCAGAAAGATAATTGCGAATGAACGCAATGACGTCATAGTTACGCGCGCAGGTACGATACAAAACAGGAAGTGAGGTCTAAACAGTCGATGATGTACCTGTGATGAGGGTACTTTTTTCTTTTTTATTCATGTGTGTGTGAAGTGAAGGAAGTGCGTGTGTTAGTGATGTTTGTGTTTCTTAAATGTGGAAATCAAGTGTCCTCAGAGTCGGAGATCAATTTTTAAGTTACCAAACTGATTCCCACTTGTGTCCCAGCTTGGGCCACATGGCCCAGAAGACGGGCAAGTGAGCCGATTTGGTACACCGATGACTCACCGACGACAAGGAGCCTTCGAGAAGAGACGCTCCCATCAGTCCCGAATGGAAGGTGCAGGGGACGAATTTCTATCCCGTGTTGGGCTTATCATCATCATCATAACAACTTCACTGGCTCCAACACAACGTGGTATGTGAAGGTGCGTTATCTAAAGCATTCTTTTCATCCTTTGCAAACAGCTATTAAAATTATAAATACATCAACTTAAAGATAATCAGTGGTTTTCTTGTCCACGTTAGTCTTGTATTCAACAATTACTTTTGTTAACGATGTTCGGGAGTCCAGCTATAATCTTTGCACACTTTCCATGGATTGTGCACGAAACGGGACGAGATATAGCTCTTCCAATAGAGACAGATATGCTTTCTGAGAAGAGCATTTAACGATATTTTCGAGACGAGACAGCCTGAACTCCTGCCTTGTGGCAAACCTACGCTTTTCCTTTGACTATTTGTCATACATCGAAGAAAAGTGTTTAAACATTTGCTGCATTCTTTTTTTTCTTTTTCTTTTTCTTTCTTTCTTTTTTTTTTTTTTTTGCATAGTTTTGAAATACTAATTATTTCAACATTTAGCTGTGATACTAGAGGTCTCTCATTCGATCACGCCGAATTTCGATGAATTTCTAGTGGACAATATCGTGTCCGTGGATTCTCCTGTTTCCGCCTACATTCTCATTCCATAAACTCTCATACTTTTATTAATGATCACTTTTCATTCACTTTTATCAATGATCCATCTCCTTTTCCTAAACCATATAACGTTACATTATTTAAAACAACTAGCAGATTGAAGCTTCTGTTCAGAGTAGATAAGACACATCCAGAATTCTGATCTTGGGATAGGATGAGTCAAGTACTGTTACGGTCTGAAAAATTAGACTTGACCGAAAAATTAGATTAAGTCCACATTTTAATTTGTCACAAAATTCTTGAAATTATAAGAATGGATTGTTAGTAATAATAGTGATACAAATAGTGCTGGCGGATGAGAATGGAAGTCAGTCCCATTTTCTCGTGTCTGCAATTGCGCTACTGAGTATTTCACTTTAGGTTTAGGCGAGGAAGTAGTGAACAAGTATGAATATATTGTAAACATTATTTTACTAAGAATATATATGTATTATATGTGGATGTTCTGTCCGGAAACAAGACTATCCCATTTCCTAGAGCAGAAATAGACTCAGAGAGTAAAGCAAGAAGTATGATGTCCAGTTCTTATCCTTTATGATTTTGGGATCATATAAAAGTTAAAAATTATGGATCTGGAGTGAAGAGAAATTGAAACGCAGGGTTAGGAATATCACGTATGACACATTCAGTGCGTAAGGGTATCAAGTCCACTTTAATGTTATTTTGTACACATTTCAATTTTAAGATCTCTGTCTGAAGTGCTTTTCAGAGTTTAAAAGATTCATGTCCAGATATTGTAAGTAATTCTTATGTTTTTAAAAAAGTATTATTAGCTTCTCCATGTTCTTAAGCGTGTCGTACAAGACGTGTTTTTCTTTTTACTCACAACTTTGGGAATTGGATTTGATTCTCTTTTGCTCTGAACGACCCATGTACAAGCACTAAATAATAAAGACTACATCACGTAGATATTCATTTGCATGTGTCAATTAATATTCTCCATATAATAGAATCCGTGGTGTCTTGTAATTTTAACAGAAGTGTAAGTACTATATTTTACTAAGTGCGTTTTTTTCCTTTCTAGTCAACCAGTAGATGACCTTCCTTTGATATACGTTCTTAAAATCTATAATAACTTCCGTATTGTGATATGCAGAACGGTTATAACCGGAAGCATAACAATTTAAACTTAAATATTCGAGTGACTGACTTAATACTTTCGATTTTAGGGATTTCGGGTAAAGGAGTTGACCCCATAAGCATATACTATGAATTAGAGGGATCTGTTTTTCGATTCCAGGCAGTGCGAGTTTTCTCAGGACTTTAATATTTTTGCTTATCTTTTTGTTTCTAAAACTATTATTTCATGGCTTATATCAAGCGTCGGCTGGTTCTACAGAATATGACACGAGGCGTTATAGATTTTATTTTAATTTAATTTAATTTTGTTTCGTTTTATCCAGGTAGTTGAAAAAAAGTCATTGCAGTATATATATATATATATATATATATATATATATATATATATATATATATATATATATATATATATATATATATATATATATATATATATAGATAGATATAGATATAGATATAGATATATGCATTTAGTGATATAAATGACTGAACGTCGGATTGTATTTCGACCAAGTCACAGTTCAGTCGATTTTTTACTACATCTCATTTTATTTTCCAAATTGCTTGAAGTACGATGGCATTTCCAAAAGTTTACGAGTACAGTGTACTTACAAAGAAGCATGAAATAGAGTGATCAACATCTTTAAAACTGGATCATATTTGGCATGGAATTGTTTTTCGTGTTGATCTAATAGGCTACTGGGCTTACCTGTATTGCTTCATCCGCCACTAAGCTTTGAGCTTTCAGCTGTAAGCAATCAATGAAACAGTCACGTGAACTATCAAAACCGCTTACGAAACCAGATTTCTGCGACTACTCTCCTTTATTGCGGATTTTTTTTTTTTTTTTTTTTTTGTTCTGTTATAGCCTAGTTCTGTTTTGTGCTCTTGGTTCGTTAATTTATTGTGTATTTGTCTTGAGTGCATTAGTGTAGTAGTTAATACGTTACATGGTGTACTAGTGTATAATAAATGAATGAAATTTATGTTCCTTCACATGTTGACTCGCAGCTTACAATTGGCGACACCGGAAACCGTTTGCTATACTTAACTCGTGGAAGAGCGAATCATGTACAAGTTTAATTACTCGTACATTTAATACCTAGTCTAGCCATAAATATTGTCACAAACTTTTGGCTTTGACTGTAGAACCTGTTGTGCAGGTGGCAAGGTACAATTTAGCTCAAGGTCAGCCCTGGCCAGTGTGTGTCCAACAGGGAAAGAGAACGGGTGGATCTGCTTCGCTTAAGCATGGAATGGAGTGAGTTCAAAAATAGAGTTGCAGTGTTTACCTTGCATAAGGGTGGAAATTCACCAAGTGAGATTTTCAAACTGCTGAAACTTCTGAAAATCAGCAAGAGATTTGTTTACCGCACAATCCAGCGGTTTACTTAGACCGGCAGTGTACGTGGCCGACGAAGGTATGGTCGTCCTCGTAGTGTGAGAACAGTGGCAGCTGTTAAAGCAGTGACTCCTCGTGTGCGGCGAAATCCACTCCGGAAGCAGAAGGTCATGGCACGGGAGCTCAACATGGCCCCAAGATCACTGTCCAGGTTACTTTCTGAAGACCTGAAGGTCAGTGCTTATCGGCGGAGCACGGAGCATTTCTTCACACCACAGCTGAAGCAGCAGAGGAAACTGAAGCAAGACAGCTCCTACAGCGGTACGCCAACAATGGACATCGGCAAATCCTCTTTGCCGAGGAGAAAATCTTTACCATTGAAGAGAGCTTTAACAGCAAAAATGATAGGATATATGCAGCAAGCTCTCGAGAAGCTCGTGGGAGAGTTCCTAAGGTTCAGAGAGGTCATCACCCCTTCTCAGTCATGGTTTGGTGGGGGGTGAGCTATGAAGACCACACCAGACTTCACTTTTGTGAGCAAGGTGTAAAAACAAGTGCCAGGGTATATTTGGAAACTGTTCTGGAGCCTATTGTGAAGGACTTGAGTGACACCATGTTTAACAATGATCACTGGACCTTCCAGCAAGATTCTGCGCCAGCTCATAAGGCAAGGATGACACAACAGTGGTTGGAGGCCAATGTATCAGATTTCATCTTCAGTGCTGAGTGGCCTTCTGGTAGCCCCGATTTAAACCCTCTGGACTACAAACTGTGGGCAGTGTTAGAAGACACGGTCTGCAAGAAAAGACCCTTCACTTAAAAGTTTGAAGCGTTCCTTGGTGGCAGCAGTGGCGGATTTTCCGATTGATACTCTCCGTACTGCAATAGATGACTGGCCCAAGAGACTCAAAGCCCGTGCGCGTGCCAATGGTGGACATTTTGAAGTTTGATTGGTGCCAATTGTAAAGAATATATGTGGTTATAACATATTAAAAGCAGATTGAAAAATCTCAAACCGTATTTCAGATATTCACAAAAAAGTGTGTGACAGAATTTATGGCTAGACTAGGTATATATCAGGAAAAAAGCACAAAATAAATTGTTTCTAAGCATTTGGCATACTTAGTGTACATTCTAAAAAATTCATAGGTAAATTTACACAAAATGTTGGCAGTATGTTTGCCACTCCTCAAAATGTAAATCAATTTACCCCTATGAAGTAAAATTATTATGAAATGGTGTAAAATTACATTTTTCTCAATATAAATATGATATTTTCTTATAAATTTACTGTAAATTTGTAAAAAAAAAAAAATAACAGCAAATTTTGTAATTTAATCTAAGAAAATGTATATTTACTTACAAAATGAAGGGTAAATGATTTTACATTGAAGTTTGGCAATTTAATTACAATTTTTTTTTAGTGTACGGAATTATGTATTATAATTAAAGAGAATGTGAGCGGTGGTGGGCTGCTTCCGTTCTAATTAAACCAAACACTCCCATTAAAATTTTTAGTCTAATTTTAATGATTACGCATTATTTGAGTATAATTTTACATAGTTTGAGTTCATTAATGAGTGTAATTTTAATGAGTATTCATGTACCCTAGGTTGGGAATCGATGAAAAGAGTAAACATACTTTTTCTTATTCTTTAGATTATTGATTATTTTGGTTTGGATTATAGTTCAAGTTCATTTCTGTACTCACAAGAAAGTAAATGTACAATTTATAATGCATATACTACGGTCTATATTAATGAATTAATGAAGTTATTATCAGGAATTCTGAAGATTATCAATAGAAATAAGGGGTGAAAATTAAATGAAATTTTCAATTTGAAGTTCCCCGGTTATGTCCTGTAGGCTAAAGGAGACGGATGATTTAATGAAAGAATTGTCGAAATAATGGTGTGGGGGAAACGGAAGAAGCTCGAGAAAACTCGCGGACTCTATGTTCTACACCTCAAACTCACATGGATTGGAATCGACCCAGGAACTCCTAGCACCAGAGGTGAACGATGTACCACTGAAACACCGTGTCCCGTTAAACGAACAAATTATGGTTATGTAATCTAACAGTAGTTGCAACCGCCCTCTTTGAGGTTATGTATACTCATGTCCAAAATGATTGTCGCATATCCATAACTGTCTTCTTGTATGAATATAATTTGATAATGGTGTTGCAGGTCACTTTTAATACTGATACTATGTGTATAATCGGGAAATGTATATTTGTGGTAAATTTCATAGGGAAAGAATTATAAATACGAAAATTAGAATGAGTAAAACAAAATCTTGCTAAATGGAGAACAAAGTTTTATTTTCGTTTTATTGTTCTTATTTACTGCTCTTTTGACATCAAATTTACCACATGCATGTCTTTGCCGATTATACACATACTAACATTATAAGAAATACCGGGCGAATTCGTTATCAAATTATATTCCTAGAATAACATATTTATAGACATGCGTCAATTTTGGACATGAGTGTACATAGTTATAGTAAACGAATGTAATAAATATTAGAAATATGCATCCATATGTGTGTAATTTTCCTGATTTTCATCTGCATCAACATATTAGTGAGGCCAAAGTACGAGGCGAATTTATTTACATTACGTAATGAAGTCTTTAGTACTCCACGTTCTCAGACTTTGAAGCATTTGGGTTCAGAGTGTAGTACATTCATCAGAGAAGGATATTATTCATTTTAGAATTAGAGGAAATTTTCCTTGGATATTGTGACTCTGTGTTATATTAATTGAATATGATTCATGGAAGTAGGAGTGCGATCTTTGGCAGCTGCCATGCTTAGTCAACAACTCGTCACAACTCATTTATCAAAAGGCAATTTTAACGAGATGATAACGAGACTGTGTCATATCCGTTTGTTCCTTGTTAATAGGAACGTATTTTTGAAGAACTCCTACGTACATAATACTTAATTTCCATTTCCATTAATAGAATTGCTTGATTCTGTTTATTAGTCTTTCATCTAATTTACCACTTTTTGTGTTAAAACATTGCAAATCTGTTTTAGATTTTGCTTGGAGAGACAGTAATGATTTCAGGGGTTAGTTTGGGGACACATCTCTACAAAGTCATTATCTGCGATTCTGTGTACATGCTCAGGATTAGTACAGTATTAACGAACCTCCAGTATGATGTATGTTGTCCTACTGGGAGGTGGGCGTGGATTTCTCAAATCATCACTAGACAGAGAGGGGGTTCTCAATCGATATAAATAATTTCACGTTTTTGTATCTATAAATGAAATTGACCATGTTTGTGATTTCATAACTCTTGAACCACCCGATCGATCTCGATCAAATTTTCAACGTAGCCTGGGATAGCTTTTATCATTTCACTTTTATGGTACAACTTGTAGGAGGGGAGTGGGATAATGATCAAAAATGACCGATATTGGTGTTGAACCCATAGTTTTTAGGGTCTCTGAGATGAACAGTGACACTTCCGATGCCGTTTAACTCCAAATTCAGCCCCGCAACTTGCATGAGGGTGAGAGAGGAGATATAAAAATGATCGAAAATGACCACTGTTAGTATCGAATTTAATATTTAAATTTAATATTTAAATCTTTAATAAGAATTATAATTACAGACATAACTAATAAATAAAGCAAATAATAAATATAGCGAACTATTCTAATTAATAAAGCTAATAATGCTTTAAAGAACTAATGCTCAAATATAGGGGAACACTTTGCCCACATTGGTGAATCAACGTTATAAATGAATCGACAAAAACAACAAAACGTCTTCTTCCTAGCAATCCACTCAACTGACTGTCACCAAATTTATGCTATACTTCTCCAGGTCTCTCCGCTAGCGTGTAGCAAAATCATCTGTTTTCTAACAAGCTTCCCTGGGCGTAAACTTGGGTGTTCGGCATTACCTCAGTGTTCGCGAATACCCCAGTTTTCCCTGTGTATCGTAAACTTTAGGGGCAATTACCCCTCTCTTTCCCCTTAAATGAAATCAATTAGATGTAACTGACAATTTCCCCTTTCCCTTTACTTTCCTTTAAAGACGCCCCTGATATTTTTAAAGGAGATCACTCTGTTGAAATTGTATCGTGATGTGTCGTATTCATTTTTTAAAAAAGAAGAAGCATTTCTAGCTAGAACGAAGAGTGATGAACAATCGCACAAAAAAAAAATGTATTAGTAGTTAGAAATGTAGACTGAAAAATAAAAAGTTGCTAACTAGGTGAACATCAAACTGCGAAGAATCTGTGCGTCAATGTCTGAGTCAGAAACGGCTTTTGAAGTTTGACTGTAAACAACAGCATAAAAAGAAAGAAAAAAAAATCATATATGACTTGTTTGTACGACAGCTACGTTGTGATGTTCATTCGCTTTTCTCTCTCTGATTCTTGTCATTTACTTAGTAATACAAGGGGTTGAGGCAGTTTCTCAACGTTGACTATCTGTCTGTAACCAGATTATTACATAGGTTGATTGATGGATTGTTTTCAACGGTATGTTTAGACATGAGCTCATATTTGGATACTTTAGTAAACGGAGTCTCATTTTCTAAGGAAGCGTTCGTTGCAAAATATTGTTGATTGTTTCACATGTAGGCCTAAAACAACTGAAAACAGAAACACTGGAGGTTGGGTAGGGAGGAATATGTGCATGCCTATTGGGCTAGTTATTAAGTTATCCATGTTTCACAAGAGTAATAGTTAACGTTTTTCTAGGTTATGTTAGCGTTTATTCAGGAGTGTCATTTCAGGTTAAAGGCATGCATGCTGTAAAATTTCACATTTTTCATTACTATATGACTATACAATTGATTATATATTTAAACAGTGGCGTACGCAAGGCGGGAATCGGGGGATGGAAAATAAACATTTACTATATTAAGATATACATAGATAAATGCATACAAAAATCACTCATGATCTGAAAGGATATGAGATCGACTGCTTGAACCTCTCTTGATAAAATTCTGCGTACGCCACGGTATATGAGGGTACAGTGACTCAGTGGTAGAGCGTTCATCTTTGTTGCAAATAGCCCCTGGTTCGATTTCAGGCCATGCGAATTTGTGGTGGACAACATCGTGTCCGTGAAATTCTTATATTTCCTCCCACGGTCTTATTCCATCAATTTTTTCATAATCGTTCAGTTTATTAATAAACCAACTTCGTAGTCTAAAAGGCATGACTATGGGACGTTAAAAAAATACAGGGTGGAAATTGCTCCCCTAAATGACGCCTTTGTTCTTAGTTTTTTGTCTTTCATACAGGCTAGAAGGCTGCACTGGGACACTATTCACTAAAGAACGTGCTTTGCAGAAAAGTAACATATAATCGGAATTCAAGTTGCCTTGGTTTTAGGAGAAGGATACTTTGCAATAAACACTAACGTCACACACAAAAGGAATGGGTATTTCCCAACATACTGTTTTGGAAAATAATCAGGATTTACCTATCGTGATAACAGAAAATTTAGTCACAATAGGCAGAATTGAGATATCCAGACACATTTAGTGTTGATGTGTCAAGCTCATTTGCTATATAATGGCGGGCGTTAACTAATCTCCGATTTGTGTGTTCTCATGAAAGTAGAGATGTCCCTCAGTCTTTCAATTAACATGGTCACCTAAGATTGGCTTTAAATCAGCTTTAATTGCTTGGTATATTAAATGCTTTTTTTTTTTCACTAAGGTGAAGATAATTATATGCATAAATAATATTGTATATGTGTATGAGCATATACATCTTAGCAGGCAGATTTTATCTCATACATATAGTATATTTCTTTATGGATGAAACGTTCGTAATTTAGCTACATCCATGTAATTTGAAAGGAGAATACGTTCATTATCTGTATTGATTTTAGAACTCAAATCAATCTTTTTTAGATATTTGTCATTGCTACACAATCTGTTCTTCCTCTGAATTCTGTACAAAACCCATTGTGTATGGGAAACAAAGATCAGTAGGAAATGCGGGTACCAGCACTTAAATGTCTCAATCCTAAAATACTTGAAGAGGTTGAAAAGTATCAAGGATCATTAGTCACTATAATTATGCAATGAAACGTTTATTTTGTTATCGCTTTGGTTGTAGTTACGTAGGCAATGGATAAAAATAAACCAAATTCATACAAGAAAACTTGTGAATTAGAAGATCTTCCCGACCTCAAGCCACGTATTGAAAATTCTTCACGAGATGTGATATTTTTAATAGTGTGTTTTAGCTAAGAACAGCGCATTGAATTTTCTTGACTTTCTTATCACCACACAAAGACTTGTGTAAATCTTGCTATGAAATACCAATCCAGTCCATATTGTATTCCATCTCCCTATGATCCATCTTCATGTTATTTTCTTATATCTTACCTTTGGTTGATGTAAAAATCTTCCCCACGAAGGCTTTCCAATTAGTGCCCTATCCAATCATCTTTAACATGTATTACCCATCAAGCAAAGTGTCCTAACAATGCTCAACTTGTCTGTGTGATATGTATTTCGTGACATACAGCTGTAATGAGTTCCGCGTTACGTAATTTTCTCCATTTCCTGCTTGTTCATCTATTTGTACACTGTTTTATTTTTCAAAACTTTGTTCTCGAAAATTTGTATATAATTTTTCTGCTAGTGCAATGCAGTACATTTCTTGCGTGCTCTTAATGATATTAAGTCATGGGCATCTAACTGTTTGCTCCCAAGAGTAGATAGTTGCTTACAAGGTCATAACTACCTGCCTCCTCTTTATCAAGAACAAATAATGTTGAATAGAATTGCTTAGGAGACAGAATTTTGATACGAGGCTAAACATAGGTTTTCCAAGCATTCCGAGACTAATTATAACAAGGCATCTTATTGGGGCGACGAGACAGCCTCAACTCATGTCTTGTAGATAATCCTAATGTTGAGTAGAGTAGTGAGACAATTGCAATTATATCGGGATCGTCAAGATATCAAATCATTGGGTTGCCTTTTGACTTTGTTGGATTTGATATTTCCAACGTTCTGTAAGCTAAAGCATAGTCAACCATAGTGAAAGAAACAGTAGAATAGAAACACGTATGCTCAAAACGAAATGAAATGGAATTAAATCATTCAGTTTAACGTCCCACGATTATGTACTTTAGGCTGTGTGAGACGGATGATTAAGGCAGATTAGTTGATGATGGAAGAATGGGTGGAATGAAAAAGTGGGAGGAAACAGGTATACCCCGAGAAAACTCAAGAACACGATGTCGTCCGCCAGAAACTTAACTTGGTCGGGGATCGAAGCAACGACCCAACCCACCAGGTTTAAGCGCTCTGCCACTGAGCTACCGACGTATGCCCAAGGCAAGGATGGACTCGACCTATCGTAAAGATTAAGGCATAAATTCGTTCTACGTACGAATAAGTAATGCCATTATTCTTTATGTAGAACTCCCTCAGACATATGGCTTTTGCGCGGGAGATCCGGGTTCGATTCCTGTAGGAGATCATGTTTCGAACCCCATCCTAAGCTTAGGTACACACTTCATGTAAGTTTGATGCTGAAAAAAACGTTAAACTCCATACCAATCTTTGTGACAGTAGCAAGATACTGTTCTTTAGTTTTTTTCATGTGAATATAAAAGTAATTCTTCATCTGAGCTCGATATATTTCCTAATCTACCTTTCGTTAATCGTACGTTCCGTGAAATGTATTATCTTCCTATTTGATGTAGATTATGGTTCTTATAATAAGAAATTTGAAGACACACATAAGAAGTTTTTTATTGTTTAAATACTACAAGGAAAAAAACGATCGTTTCTTTTACGTACTTTCCAATTAAATAATTGGTTCGGCCAATCCAGCGCACTCTTTATAGGATAGTCAAATTATGCTTGTCCAAATGCTTATTTAATTGACTGAAATTTAAGTGTATTTTTATTAACTAACTTTCTACTCACAACCGTAGACGCAATATTTTATGAATGAGACTCGAAAGAAAGATCTAAAAGATATAAAGAAAATTAGTTTTTGGAGCATACCCTTCTATCAACACAAATGTGAGTACAGGGATTTTCAAAGTGATATGGGTGACTGTTGTTTAAAACAATACATCAATTCGTACAGTTAGTTTGTTTTTAAATGAAAAATGTTAATTCCGAATAGAAAATCTTCTTAGAAATCAGTTTTGTCTTTCATTGATACCAGCGCTACCTACTTGTGGATCATTGACGAAGTTCTCTTATCGTCACCTACGGGTGGATCCAGAAGGGGGGGGGCGTTCAGGACGATTGCTCCCCAGAAGAGGAAACTTTATATATATATATATATATATATATATATATATATATATATTAGCACTAAGTAGCAGTATTACAACCCACCGCCCCCCCCCCAGAAATCTGTCCTGGATCCGCCCCTGTCGTCACCAGAACGATTTTCTAGAACTCGAAACGAACCTTTTATATATATATATATATATAGATATACGATCAACGCTTCTCTAGTGTATACACTATTAGTTATTCCAGTCATTGGCCTGCCGTAAGAGTATAATGCATGAATCAAAATCATCAGCATTCTTTCTCCTTTCAGAACTTCCAAACATGAATTATACCTGTGAAACGTAAGAAATTGCGTACTTTAACAAAAGGCACAACAAAATTGTGGTTTAATTTCGAATGGGAAACTCTGCTGGAACATCAGTCAAAAAGGCAATAATTTCTGCATTACATTGAAAATGCCTGAAGAGCTCGTTTGCTCCCAATCCTATTTTAGTTTGCTGGGCATCATGTAAGTCAAGTAAAATTAGAGTCAGTGAGAAATTTGAAGATAAAACAAGAACCAAAGAATATATTTTTGAGTTTTTTTTAGAGTTTTATTATTAGTAGTAGTAGTAGAGTGTGATAAATCACGTGTCAACGAGTGATCGTGTGAAGGCTTTACGATGAGTGCTACTCGTTTGTCTTTTGCGAGGAAACGAAACGAAATTTAATTGGATCATTTCCACTAGGTACTTTACAAAGTGATAAGAAAGAAAGAAAAAAAAGTAGAGGCTTTTGACACGAACAGCTAATGACGCTATCTTTGTGTGTTCTGTCTGATTAAAACAGCACAAAGGAAAGCGAGAAGCCATTTTTGTACGCCCATGAAATCATTATTATCAAATGTTATCCACGAATTTTTAATATTTATCATACTTTCCACATGACTATGTGTTATTAGTTCTAATGACGGTTTGATAATGTGGAAGAAATAAAGACTAATTGTATTCAACAACTAATAATTCACATGCATCCGTTTCATATCGAACTTGTGCATTTTCCATTCATATGCTTAAATTCTGTTTCTCACTTCGCGTCGTGTGGACTTTGTGGTGGACAAACACTGTGCTCGTGGGTTTTCTCGGGGTTCTCCCGTTTCCTCCCACTTTCTTCATTCCACCATTTCACTCATTTCTCATTATCACCGTCTCCTTTAGCCTAACCGGCATAACCGTGGGACGTTAAACTTAAAGATTTCATTTCAGTTTTCTGTTTCTCACTTTCATATATTCTTCTCAGCTTAGCAATTTTTCGATTGATTTGAAATAGCTTTCCACTCTTCCCTATTCTGAGTCAGATTTTCCATTTCTCTGTACTTTTTCTTCCCTACAACCTTACATTATATAGTCAGTATCTTCAATTGCAGCCTTTCTTTGTGTATTTTTCCTTTCTGCCATTTTCTTTAGCAAATAGCATGATTCCTCCATGTTTCATAATGTGTCCAATCATCCTATCTCGTTCTTTCCGAAACATTCTTCAGTATTCTTCATTCTTTCCTTTTTTTTTCTTATAGACTAATTGAGTTAAATTTTCAATCGATTTCGAGACTTGACATTACAATAATGCCAATAATGCTGTATGGTCTAATTAAATTCCATGCCTTTCAGTTGTGAAATCCTATTTCGTTCATCTGAACACTGATTTATTATTATTATTGCTGTTATCTATATATAAATTAATCTAACTTCTTGAAGCATTGAAATCTTCTTGATAATAAAAGGTAAATAAGATAAAAGATTTATAAGGGAATGAAATCTCTTATCAGTCAGTAGTCTGCTTAAGAAGATCAAATATAAGTAGTGCAGTGATCGCAGTGCTGTTTAATATAACTTTTATTTCCGCATTTTCTTAGATTAAGAAGCATTCCGTAGTAAGAAATGATTTCTAATTTAGAGATCCATGAAACCAATAATTGAGCGGCTCGGAGGAAGACAATGGTAAGCGCCACTTCCGGTGAAATTGAGTTATTGGGTGGAATGGTCTTGGGATCGAACCAGAGAACAGTATATAAGTAATTTTATTTCATAAATGTAGGGATAAAAGTGAGGGGGAACGCAGGGTACGCCGTCCCTCCACCTCGAAAGAATATGTAAGGCGTCCCCCAGTTCCTAAAAAATTACAATGGGTAAAGATAGGCAGGAGAAACGGCGTGACGTCATGCCGCTACCTACCGTCCCCCTACCTTTTCAGATCCATTTTTAGCTCTGCGTAAATGTACCTGCAGATGACAGGGGAAGTTTGTTTGGTGTTACATAGCATTGCGTTGGGGAATGTTGAACTTTCCTTTTTAATTTATTCAAAGTTTAGAAAAGTCATTTACTATTTTTTTTCTCCGAGCCACTCAATTCTACTACGGATTTTAAGAGTTCTCGTGAAGCGAATTAGAATAGACCTCAGAAAACTTCACTGAATTTGTGTCAGTGCTGGGTTCAGACATTTTCTCCAGTGGAAGTTGTCGAAAAATTGCCTAATTAAATTTTATGAATTCAAGAATATATTCGTAAATCTCTTAGCTATAGTGAAACGAAAATGTGTGTTTATTGTTAGTTGGTTAGCTGATTGGAGTTCAATACCCCTTTTCAGTACCGGGGCTAGTGATGAGGCTGTCTCGTCTCGGAAATGAGTCGTGAAAGTGATGTCTCGTCTCGAAAAGTATATATGTTTCTATTAGGAGAGCTTTTGTCTCGTCTCGAATCTACTAAAATTCTGTCTTGTCTCGTCTCATCTCGTGGACAACCCTAACTGAGGTCATGTGAAACGTGAATTCACAGCTTAATGTAGGATCCGAACTAACATTCATGAGTTCCTTCCGAATGCCATATAAGGTTAGCCATGAGACGAGGCGAGACAGAGCTCTTCCAATAGAAACAGTAACACTTTTCAAGACAAGACATTACTTTCAAGATTCCTTTTCGAGACGAGACAGTTTCAACGTTTGTCTAGTAAATAAGGCTTCCATAGTCATGGGTGAGCTTCCATTTTTCTACTTATAAACTGTCTACTTTTGGCTATAGACGTGTACTTTTGAAGTCCATAGAAAGTACAAACGAAACAACCTTCAAAATAATCATTACTTCTGAAATCCTTTTTTCTCTCTATAACATACTTTGTTTCATGCAGCATTCGAAATTTATACTTTCCCTTTGAAAATGTGACTTATTTATTAGTAATATCTACAATGATTGTAACAATATTCTCAAGTTCGCGTAGGTAGAAGCTTTCCATGGTGTAGTCTTCTTTCCAGTCCTCAACGTGCCGTAAAGCGTTATAAAACTAAAACCACAAATTTCATGAAAGGGAATTCTTTTTAGCTAGTGCTGTTAAATTCTAATAATTCCATTATTCGAATATTCAAATGATGGTTTCTTGAAATATTTGCTAATCGAATAATATTCATTATTCAATCAATTATTCGGATAAAGAGCAATTATTTAAACAATTCTTCGGATAACGAATAACTATGGAATTTTCAAAACAAATATTCGAATGATTTTAAGAGCACTACTTTGAACCCTCTTTATGAAATATGATAAGGTCAAAGTGTCCTTTGAACTCCTGATGTATTTTCTTATTTCACTCGAATATTCAACTTTTACATATTTAGCTGAAATATGAAACATAATTTCTGGCGACTTAATTGTCTGATATACTACGCAATATTTTAGACAATATAAATGCATTTATCTGTTTATTTTAAAACATTTAATCACACATTCCATAACTGTGAATATTTTTTTGGCTGTTTGTATTTTTTAAGTCGTGATGAATACCTAAAAAAAAAAAAAAAAAAAAAAAAAGCCCAATATTCCTATTGTAACACGCAAAGTGCCATGTATTTTCCTTTACCTTTACGAGATTGCACGTTATATTTCTTCCTTATGGCAACAATTATCTTCCCTTCCCTCTTTGTTGTTGTCTAGTAGTTTACGCACTTTCACGTTTTTCCTTAGCTTATTACACAGCTGCTGAAAGATGATGGTTGTTGTTTGAAGACGAAGAATAAAAAGAGCAGAAGTACAGCTCTTCTCTTGAACTCTGAAGAAGAGCTGCTCGTGAGCGAAAGGCTTTTGGTAGAAAGATGAGGATGATCGTGACGTAGGATGAGAGGATTCTCACAATAAAAGTTTTACCAGCGTTGTTTATGATGGAATGATATGTGAAACGAACGGTGCGGCAGATTCTGATTTCTGTGTGAACCAGTCCATGAAAAGAAAGGGAAAAAAAGAAAGAGAAAGACAGAATCTCTCTATATATCATTTTCTTGGAGTAACTAAATCTTAAGTTAACTATTAATGGCGAAAGGAATATCAAATTGAGTATAAAACCTCATTAAATTACTATAATCGTTATTATTCTTATTATTTTGTCTCACTCCGCTTGAAGGTGCAAGGTAAAATACTCTGTAAATTTACAAGAATTCACTAACAAATGCACTGTCATAATATAATGTTAAATTACAATAAAGCATTATACTAGAAATAATAATTGTTAAAGTTATTGATCATTATCATTGTTGATCATTAGATTCACTAGCGTATGTAAAGAGGAGGTTACTGGGTTTTAGCCCCCGTTCCATTCTGCCAGGTATAGACAAATTGCTGTTTACCATATGAAGATACGTATAAAAATGATATGGAAGATGGTAAAAGTGGGTATGTTAGTGGTTAGTTTAATACCAGTCATCTTTGCATGATGCTATAGTTAATTTCTTCAATCGAGATTCTGTTCGTATCAGGGTGTCTCAAAAGTCCCCTGACATAAGGTAACTCTCTTATTATCAGTTACAACAAAATGTAAGAGCGGCCCTGGGTTCGATTCCTGGTGGGGGCATTCGGTCGAAAAAGTGTAAAAACGCTTTTTCAGGCCAGCCACCCTGAATGACGTTTTCATGGGTTTTCCTCATTCACACCAGGTAAATGCCGGGGTGGTACCTAACTTATAGGTCCCAGGCCGCTTCCTTCCTTCCCTATCCCCGGATTGTGTGCTCGCCGAGGGACGTCATCCCTCAAAACGTGAACGGCTAAATGGCCTTAGATGCCGAAAGCCCAGAAATCTAAATCCTAAAATGTAAGAGCGGAAACCGTCTTCAAATATGATGTTTTCAATTTAAAGTAAGGGAATTTTTTTAAATCTTACTAGCCGTTTGGGCCGTACACTTTTTACCAAGTTCGATTCTCAGTGGGTGTGCATGTAGTTGAAATCTACTATAAGTCCTCATCTTGTGTAACCTGCTTCTGGAAAGCAATATTAAGAAATTAACAAAACCCTTATTAATAGAGGTCTGCTGCACATATATTAAAATATCGCATGCGCACCTGCATCGACAGATAACGAGGTACTAAATTTATACAACTTGTTTATTTTATGATACTTATGATTTCAAAATAGTTTCTGACATAATTGTAAATACTTCTTTATCGATTTGCAAATGAAATGAAATATTTCAGTTTAGCGTCCTGTGATTATGTCTTTCAAGCTAAGGGAGACTGATTATTAATGTTAGTGAATAATGGTCGAAGAATTGGTGGAATGGGGATGTGGGAGAAAACGGGAGTATCCAAGAAAACCCACGGACACGATTTAGTCCACCACATACATACTCCCAGGGGATCGAACCAGGAACCCTAGCACACTGAACCACCGCGTCCCCCTTTTATCGGTTTGTGAATATATCATATTATATCAATAAAATTGAAGCCAAATATTAAATACATTCTTTTTCTATTGTAAGTTAAGTACTTGAAATAAAATGGATTAAAATTCGTACAAACAGAATGTGAAATTAATGGAAAAACATAGTATTTAACTTAACCTCAAACTCAAATTTCTGACAAGAAAATTTCTCAAATTTGTATGTGTCGTACTCATCAATTCATTTCAGAGCACATCACTATTTACTCTTAACCCCACTACTCGTAAGACATGGGCGTTCTTTGTTCAAAACGCAAAGGTGAAATGGAAATACAAGGTCCTTCAGAAAGAAGAGTAAGTCATCTCAAATAAATTTGCATAAAGAAAGAAAGAAGAAAATCCAAGGAAACACAATTTTACTGTGGCGGTTATTTGCTCCAAGAGATAACCAAACTTTAATACAAAACGTCGATAATTAACAGTGTTTAGAAGAAAGAACACGATAATTCTAGTCTTTTCACAAATATCCACAATTCACACAGAAACTAAGAATACGTCCGCATCCCCGCAGACTTCTACTTATCAAAGTCTGGTTTGCTTAAAGATGTACTTTTATAAATATTTTTCCCAAAATCTAAAGAAGAAAAAGAAGCTTTTCGGAGGCTATAGCTTCAAGCAATCTTTAAACACTCAGTATTAAATGTACCTTTTATTATTACTACTACCCTGGATTATCCTGGTTTGGGTTTGTACGTGGAGCGCCATTTTGTATATTCTTTTTGTAACATTCAAGTGATAAAACGATACAGCAGTTGGATTTATAGAATTAAACAAATTCTTTATGTCTCTCCCTGTTTCTCTTTTCACCACGCATACACACGGCATGCATACACGCACTAAAACGCACGATTTTCCTTTTCTTGTGTCTTTGAGTATGTGTTCCGGTTTCAAATAACATGTTTTGTTTCCTTCTTTCTTGTCTGAAAGGATAGAGGAGTAGGAAGGTAACGCATGACTGCGTTTTCTCAGGCCTCTCCTTCCGTTGCTTTTAACAATTACACACACACACACACACAGGCCTATACTAAAATAAAATTACGACATTCTTTCTTTATTGCCTATATTTCCTCAATATTTCATAGGCTGGCTAAATAATATTGGTATCTTATTTTTCATGTTTTAAAAAATCAATATATCCAGAAAGCGCGTGCTAGAATTTTTACTGTCTTTTTAATTATCGTTTCGTTCCTCCCTTGTGACAAACTCATGTTCCGTAGAGACAAGGAAAAATTCTCCTGGAAATTACTATTGTGGCTACGGAAAACAGTTGAACATTAGCTTTGTGGAACTTTGATTAAAATAATTACTCAGTACATTTTTCATTTTGAAAGTTCAATTTTCAAAATTACTGAATATCAAATAATTAAATAAGTGAAAATCAAATAGCTGAATAATATAGGAATTTGAGTTTTGTTTTCGCGTACCATCTAGAAAGTTGAATTTTGCAGCAAAGTAATGAGTGATATATTTTTAAGTTTTATGTCCCATGATTATGCCGGCTAGATTAAAGAGACGGTGATGATGAGAAATGGATGAAAAGGTGGGATGAAGAAGTTAGGAAAAAACGGCAGGACCCCGAGAATACCCACGCACACAGTGTTTGCCCACCACAAAGCTCATTTTGCGCGAGCTGGGGTCGAACCACATATCCCATGTACCAGAGGTGAATGCTCTACTACTGAGTCACCGCGACCCCGTAAATGATATATATGAAGCTTATCTGGGAGTTAAACAAATTCGAGAACTCGTTAATTGCATAATATTTCCTTTCAGAATACTAAAAGACATGACGAACAGTTTGATGTGCTATTAAAGTCACGTTCTTCCGGCCACGATTCCAGCCCCACTTTGAATTGAACTTGAGTTCCTTCGTTAAGGGTCTTCACTACAGCGAAATTAAACTACCGCTAATTTTAGAGTTTTTCTGTAGTATCTTCAAAAGAAACAAATAACACTATTCGAAAAGCAGAAACGTAGTGAACTAGATAATACGATTTTGCATGTGATACCTTTACTACATTTCACCTACTTGCTTTCAATATGCTGCTATTTACGGAACCCGTCAAAAATGCTAAATTTATCTACAGTTGCAAATCGAAAACAGATAGATGAGTTGTGATAACGGTATCACATGCAAAATCGTATTGTCTTACTCACTACGTTTCTGCTTTTCGAATATTTTTATTTGTTTTGAAGATAGGCCTATTGCAGAAAAACTCTAAAATTAGCTATAGTTTAATTTCGCTGTAGTGAAGACCCTTAAGGTTGACAATGTTAATAATTTATTCACGAGGGTTTTATTTATCACTGTTTTACAGTGCTTTCTAAATACTAAATCCAGGGTCAGATGTACTGTTTTCTCGATCAAATTACCACAAAGGCTTTCCACCATATTGTTTCTAAATTTGCTGAATTACGAAAACCTGAAATCGTTTCACATTAGTTTGAATTAAAAGGGAGGCAGTTGTAGACTAGAATACTCTATTAAATTTTTAAATTGTTTATTATTTTAAATTCCTTTCGTATTTTACCAAGTTAAGTTCAACAAACCTTCCCTTGTCTGTCTTGAGTGTCCTGACCAAAGGTAAGTTATAGCCCACTTACCCTAACGAAGCTAGGTAGAGCAGCTGAGCCTATGGCCAGTTTCTTTTCTGTGTGGTTCAAAAACGGATGAGTTGGAGTAGGGGAACAGGCTAAGAATTAGGATTAGTGATACCACGTGTACAACAATTGTATAATTATGCATTCATTACACAGGTAGCCACTTATACACATTCATTACTATTCCTCCAATATGAAATTCTCTGAATTTCTATAGTGTATTTTCTAAATATCAAATTTAAGTACGTTTCATTACCTTTTAAGATGCTGTATTATTTATTACGCTATTCACAGTTATTGATTTTCGAAGTATGAGAAGAAACTCCTCCAACCAAACATTAAAAAGGTTAAAACTAACTCTGCTAAAATGCATTATTGGAATATTCGATACTTCGAATATCATTATTGGAATAGTTAAAATAAAATTATCATGCAAATAATTTTAACAGCAGTTATTGAAACGATACTAAAATATAATAGAAAACACAATAGAAAAAAAGTTTGAAAACACAGCGGAAGCTGGTGAAGAAAATTTATTCATAATTTATTTAGTATTGATTTAGTATGGTACTTATCTTAAGTTTCCCAAACTGCGTTTTCCTTATTGATTACGAGTGAGTTAACAATTACAATACGATACATTTTTTTCTAGCACATAGATGACACGGAACATTTTATCTCATATAAATTGCATTATGCGTCCATCTTCTCTGTGACTATTCTTTGGTTCATCTCAGGTATTATGGAGAATTGCTCTAATTCTTGGAAACACATAGAAAAAAACTCTCCTTTCTTCTGTTTCACGTTATCTTTTCACTCTACTGTGCTTTTTTTTTTTTTTTTTTTTTTAAAGTTTGTAATATCCCAAAATTTTAGTACTCCATCAATATTAATGAAACACATACTAAGAGAAACAGCTGTCCTGTCGGGACATAGTCAACGTCCTAACAGCGATTTCATCTTGAAGCGACATTCCTGAGCAGAATATTTAAATTCTCTGACTATCCATCCATTTATAGGTCCGCGTCTTGTACAGTATAGCATCGCTGTCGAACTGGGCGCTTAACTCCACTAGTCCACTTCAACTCAATAATGATTGACGTTAAAAAAACGATCAAATATTGTTTTTATTTAGTATTAACCATAAATTTATCTTACTACAATGAACCACGGTGGCTCAGTGGTAGACTACTCACCTCTGGTGAATGTGGTCCTTAGTTCGATCCCAGACCACACGAAGTGGACTCGGTGATAGATAAACACCGTGTGCGTGGGTTTTCTCGGCGTAATTCTGTTTCCTCCCACTTTCTCCTGTTTCATCACAGATATCTTATTAAAATTTCTGTCTCAAAACTCAACAAACAATGTGTCTAAACTGTATGACAATGTACTGTATTTACTACAATAGGTATAATGCTTTTCTAAAACATTGAGATTTGTACTCAAACCTCTGGTAATATTCTTGTGCTTTAAGTTTTTATAATACCTAAAACGTTATCATTATTATTTTTATTTCAAACTAAGTAAATACGGGTGACAGTTCTATGCAAACAATTTTACAATACTTGTTTCTGGATTATTTCACTAGTAACAACCGTGTGTTGTTTTTTTCTCATTCCCTGTCTTGAGTTTAACAAGGGAAATCTAATGTTTATTTTAACCCACTTTTGCTTTTGTTATATGAAAACAAACGAATCCTTTACGTTTAGACTGATATCTTCCGTTCTCAACCCTTTTGTATTCTCAACCACCCTTCGAAACAAAGAACAAGATGTACTTTTAAGCAAGAAATGAAAAAAAAATCTTGACACTAGGGGTTACACTTCTTCCCTTGCAGTTGTTTCTGCCTTTTTATGTTTGCTTGTGTTGACACACAGAAGACTCCCAAATTGTGTAGTTAGTTAAAAGCCTGAAGAAGATATATATAAATTTCTTATTCTACAGCAACAATACACACGTGTATGTCACATGCTCAATCCACTGAAGAGGATGGGGCTAACGTTGCTGCCTTTAAGTCGAAGGTGAAGTGGGAGTTCTGCATAGGTGTGCCTTCACTAAATATGTTAATCAGAAATATTGTATCAAGCAAGTGCGCATACTTTTCAGTTACAAAGCATTGAAGACACGAGAATGTTATGCGAATAAGAAAGGAAAGCCTGGGCAACGATAATCTTTAGTAATATTGTATGCCTTCTCAATGTTAACTTAGCTGAAAGCAGTAGTTTACGTACAATTTTGTAATTGAAAGCTTAGCATTAAATGATAGGAAGATGCAAAGTTCACATATTACCTGCGAAACATACCTACGATTCTCACATATAGAAAGACTGTTTCGGATGTCTATTTTTTGTAAGGTGGTGCGCAATTTATTACCAATCACCAAAAAACATATATACCTACGTTCCTTTCACAACATCGCTGTAGCGTAAAGTACATAGGAAAGTAAAGTGTGTCTACGTACATCTTTGATTGCGTAAAATAAAGTACATCTTGATTGCATATTCGAGTAGAAGGTAATCTAATAAAATTGGTTCATATTTAGGTGTATCCTTTGACTCTTTACTTTAACTGACCTAAAAAAAAAAAAAAAAAAAAAAAAAAAAAAAAAAAAAAAAAAAACTAACGACGATCAATCGGAAAGTAGTTCAGTGCCTCAATCCATCAAAACGGGTGACAAGAGCGTCTTGGAATTGGAAGCAAATAGGTCACATGGACATAAAAACCATTTATCCGAGCAGTTTTAACCTACGGACATACAGAATTACTCACTGCACCAGATATCTTTCACTTATAAGTGCCTTATGCAATTAGAACGATGTGCATGTGCATTGAGAATTGCTTACCGAATATGCTAACATGGTTCTACACAACTATATAGTGTGTGATTATTTGAATATCTCTTTGAACGGATGTGGCGTAAATAATATCTATACACTGCCACTTGATATACGTAAGTCTGAAACAGCCTATTCAACCATTTGTCTTTGTACTCCTATAAATATTTTTCCACTTCACTTCCTAATTCTATTCGATATATATATATATATATACTTTCATTGTAACATCCTACGAATTTTCCACTTTTTCACTTTCATTGGTAGTGTGCTAACCTCTGATGCGACGCGCGATGACCCTGATTCAGTCACAAGCCATTTGAGTTTGTGATGGGCAAGATTGTGAATATGGAGTTTATCAGGGTTCTTTCGTTCCTCCCACATTCCGTTAATCATTTCAGGATCATTCACTTCTATTAATTATTCGTCTCCTTTAGCGTGAAAAACATAACCGTGGAACGTTAATTAACGAATTGATTTAGTCCACTCTTTCAGAGGTAGTAACAGTGGCGAATCTAGGCCAGGGCCGGAAGGGGGGCTAGTTTTTTGAGTGACAAAAATAATTTAAGTTTTTTATTTATATATTTTTGAAAGTTTATAGTAAACTCGAGATATACCTATCATAGACTGGGGTCTGGCTGCCCCCTCCTAGTTTTTTACCTTCTTTATCCGCCACTGGGTAGTAACTGGTAAAATAATATGGGATGGGTAAGAACATTTTATTTACCAAGACTACTATATATATATGAAGATTTTAATTAAATTAACTAATGGTACAACATAATAGATATATTTACTTTTTCCTAAGTACGTATATTAGTTTATGCCACTTATCTCTAATGCACTAAAAACAACACTCGCATAATTTCTAAAGTGAATCTGTATCATACCACTATTATCCAATCCACCAGCGTCGCAAGAGACAAAAGCTCCTTATGACCGTTACACTCATAGTCAGAGTGGCACTGTACTCTCTGTAAAGAGGAAAGTTAGCGGTGTTCAACACAAAAAAAAGATGTTGGGTTATTTAATGGATGCGCTCATTATGTAACATAGTTCATAGACATCGTGTGTGACGGAGTGTGCCGCATTCATGTCAGATTCCATCAACAAAAGCCGTCAACTGTAATAGGCCTCTTCCGTCGCAGCATTGTTGCGAGGGACCCTACAGCTGAGTGTTTTTTTTTTTTTAATCAATAACCATAAATGTCTTTTGTTACTTCTTTAATTTCAATTCCGTATACACAGAATAAAATGTCCATTTGTATTGAGGCTTAAGTGTGATTTGATTGATCTTTTTTTATATAGTGACGAA
The DNA here is from genome assembly GCF_964235325.1 of Thermobia domestica. Lineage (NCBI taxonomy): Eukaryota > Metazoa > Arthropoda > Insecta > Zygentoma > Lepismatidae > Thermobia > Thermobia domestica. The sequence goes on from NC_137455.1 coordinate 121,963,323, forward strand.
GAAATAGTGTAGATGTTCATTCTTTTTATGAATGACAATAATAGACACAATAAATCCATTAACAAAGAGTTCTCTTCTGACCATTTCCGTAGTACAAGATAATTGAAGTAAATAACTAACGACATTGGTGTCCACTTGTGTGGCAGCTGGAATCTTAGTGGCAATAACAAATTGTCCTAGTAATTGGCTATTTTTTTCTGTATTTCTTTTGCTTTTGTGTTAACACTTCTATGTTGTTCAGAAGAAATTCTTCGTAAATGGTCCAGCCACTAGTACAACATTCACACTATACATTTCTGTTGTCAATGAATTGCAAACGAATCTACAGTTGTTGTCTGAATTTAATAACATTTAGTGCATGCATACTATTTGACTTAGCTTCTAAATTCTTCGTGACCTGTATTGTCTTTAGTTTATTCGCTTAAATAAAAAAGGAAGTGAAGGACAATAGCGAAGATTCTTATTAATATTAAAAGCAATTTTAATTTATGTGTCTACGGATTTGTGTCATGCCACCTAGAATTCTATAGTTTTTGCTATAGATACACGTCTCTCTTACAAAATAAATATTTACTTATTACAATCGATGGTGTTTCGTATCTTTATACAATACTATGTGTATGAAGGTTGAGCCCTACTGTTAACGTGGACTCCGAAGCACGACTGAGTCTTCAATCCGATGTAGCTTATGGGTGCATAGACCATCATGTAAAATTCAGCCCACAGTGTAGATCGTTCCCCAACATATTATCTTGCCACAAAGCAGGCACGTAGCCAGGATTTCGTAAAGGAGGGGGGGGGGTGTCCGTGTCATGAAATACTGTGATTATCAATCAATCTAAACTATTTTATTGGCAACGTATGTTGGTTTGTTAGGACAATAAAATGAGGATATGCCAGTAAGTATTTTAATTAAAAACTATCAAGAAATCTCGAATGAAAGAATAAAAAAAGTATTGAAAACGATTTTACAATATTTAAGCTCCTTCCTTTGTTCATTCAAATATAAATTTTCCTATCACTATGACCTCAACTATTATAAAAAGTAGATATCCAATAATGTCTTGTAAAATATTTTACAATATCTGCTTTCCTTTCTCTGTTGAATCAAATGTTAGCAGAACTTTCTTTCCACATATTTTTTTTGTTTTCATTATTCCGTCAACTACTGTCTGTTCCAAATGACGGGTTAAAGGAGCAGTAAAAAACTGTTTCTGAAATAACATGTTTGACACTGCAGAAAAGCAATGTCGAAAAATTATGATTAAAAATGTCTACATTGTTACAGAACAGCACTAAGTTTTCGAAAGCTTGAAATTTCTCTGACTAGTAGCAGGAATTCTGATAATTTCGTAATTATCTAGAAATTTCAAGATTTCCTGACTTTTTCAGGGTATCCCGCTCATTCGCCACCATGTATTGCAAGTAAAACAGATCTCTTCATAAGAAAGAGTAACCAAAACTTGCTGTAGCTTCTTATTTTTAACGCTGGTTCTTCTTTTCTCTCGTTTCTTTTTGTTTCATCCTTCCTTAAATTTTTCAGGAAGGGGGGAGGTCCGGACTCCCCTTTCCTTTGCTATGTAACTGCACAAAGAGATACAGGACCATGCCAAAATAAATATACTTATCACAATTAGTTAATAAAACACTTATGTAAATTGTGAGCAATGTATAATATTCACTATTTTTTTATTTTATTTTATTATACATTATACGCTATGTATTACCTATCAAATTCTCATTGCTAGGTTTTTTAAAGCATAACAGCGGAAAACGGGAAAAGACTTTCAGAAGGAATTCGATCAAAATGTTAAGGTATATGTCACAATTGAAGACTCGCTGTAGAAACCATGTAAGTGCCAAACACAATAGTTCGCGTCACAAAATATAAAATACTATTGCTTAGAAATATAACCTAGCATATAACGAAGTATGAAAATCTAAGTAAGGCATAAAGATATTTAGAAAAATAAAATAAGTGAAACAATTTCAAGGTGGCTCTTACATTGTTTTCTACAGCGAGTATTCAGTTACGGTATTTGTTTAAGATACTATCTCGGTATTTGCCTCGTAGAATTGAAGGGACAGGAGCGTTTATCTGCAGCCATGTTGGCCGCACAATTGATTAGATCCCAAGCTCTGGTAAGGAAACGAGAACTTATCATTCTCTTTAGTAAATATACAGGGTGTTCGGAAACAACTTCAAAAAGCTTTTGAAAATGAATTCACATGCAAACATAATACTACTAATAATAATAATTAGACCAACATAAGCGCAAAGATGTGTCATTTCAAAATTATAGTCCACAGAAAATTGGTCGGCATGATAGTAACCGCAAAATGAAATGTTGCATAGACGTAGGGTTAAATAACAGTGATTATTTTAAGCCTAGATTACATCCATGTTTTACTGGATATGGAAAGTATGCCAGTGTTTAGCTCGTGATTTATTATTTTTCGTTTGTAGAAGACTGATGATTTATCTTCCGCGCTTTGAGGCTAACTTTGTTGCCGCCCCTATTTCACACCATTGCTACACTAATGAAATCTAGGCTCCAATTAAGCATTATGTTCTTTTATTCGACATTTTGTTCTTCAGGTACGACCTTTCACTTTATCGTTTGGACCAATTTTTGGTAGTCTGTAGCTCCAAAATAACGCGTTTGTGCACCCATCATGGTCTATTTCCCGAAGTATTTTGGTATTGCTTCCGAACAACCCTATCAAATAAAATATGTAGTAAACTGTGTGAGTTCGGTGACACTCATAGTCTTTTTCGCCCTCAATCTTTCACTACACACGCATGCGGCGATCTATATTTCCCGCATAACCAGTTTTGTTTAATGGTCCAAAAACGTGTGGGTTATGATCCTTTCTTTCCTATTAGCAATGCCATGCTGTGTGTGCTGCAGCTTTTATCTTACATATGATGATTCATACACAAACTGTAGAAAACGCCTTTAAAATGTAATGTAAGGTGAGCACATTGTTATTTCACAAGAGTCTGATAATTAACTTGGACGTTTGCTCGTAATTTGTTTTGTAGCGTGAGCCATGCTTTTTAGCTTGTATTTGCGAAAGAATTGTATCAAGAGGTGAACAGATCATTTGTTCTGTATACATATTGGTACAGCAAAAGAAAATTATTACGACAATATTAATAGGTCCTTCCAACTTTTAAGAGCTCATTTTGATTTATGTTTGTGCATTTTGTGATTACTGAGCGATTCAGGGGAAAATAGTAGCATTTCCATCTAATCTTGTAAGCAAAATGTTTACCTCGTTGCCATGCAGATTAACTAACTCTTTGTCAGAGGTTCATCATCGCAGAAACAAAAAATTGCAAACCCTTGGGGATTGATAATGCTAATTATTTTCCTATTTGACCAAGTACAAAAAGTGTATCTATAGTCTATTTTTTTTAAATGTAGTAAATATTATCTACAGAGATTTGGAATCATCCTAAAATATTATGCAACTTGGGAGTTTTTATTTGTAAAGTTAGATGGTAGTTCGTCAAGGATGATCGCCAAATGCTTCAGGTATCCCTGAGTCCCTAGTTCAGAGACCATGATCCAGGAGTACCTAGGACCATCCTCTCTAAATTTAAGCAATAGTTACGTTGGCCCAACCCCTCAAATTTCGGGAGCATTATATAGGATCACTTCTTAAATTTTTCGAAATTGTCAAAACTAAAAATTTAATATGGTAGTAAAATTCTCTTCAGTATGCTACAAATTTTCAGGAAGTGAAAAATTTTAAACTAAAAATTAAAAAAAAAAAATCCTTTTCAACAAGTGCAAACAATTTTCAAGCTAAAATAGTTGGTCAACAGTTTTTAAGAACTTTTCAATAAGTGCAAACATTTTCAAACTCGAAAAAATACTTAAATAAACATATTGAAATAAAATTTAAAAGTAGTGTTGAAAACTTTTTAAGTAAAAGTTCCCAAAGCTTTTAAAGTTTTAAATCTAAATTTGTAAGTGATGATATATATATATATATATATATATATATATATATATATATATATATATATATATATATATATATATATATATTTGCAAAAACGTTTAAATGACTGCAAGTATTATTTAAACTAAAAGAAATAATTTAAAAAAATAAAAATTGAATGATTGCATAACATTTTTAATCTTAAAAGAATAATAAAAAAATATAAAATTAACAAGATCAAACATTTTCAAACTTAAAAAATCGTATACAATGATGTTAAACAAAACTGAACCTTTGATAATGATCGGATAATAACTACGTTAACTTTCTCTTAATGATGTTAGACCATGATTTGTCCCTAAAGTTCAAAAGTATTGAATTGGTGTTCTGTACCTAGGTATATGTAAATAATTAACTATCAAGTTTCAAGTCCTAATTTTTTTCACCAATTACCTTAGGCTAAGAGTCGTCCAAAAATTTTCAAACTAAAGTCCAAAACTTTTCAAAATAAAACAAAAAATGTAAAATAGTTACCCTGCCTTTACTGAATAGTCCTATTTTCTTTACATCCCCTAATATTTCATCGTTACATGTCAATAATAGAATAGTTGAATTCTTTACTTGCCGTCAGCAGATATGTATGCCATTAGCGGAATAGTCGTATTTTCTTCACATGCCGTTAACAGTGTATTTTGTAATTTCTGTACATGCCGTTAACAGAATAGTCATATTTTTTTACCTGCCGTTAACAGAATAATCTTTTTTCTTTACATGTCGTTAACATAATAGTCTATTTTCTTTACCTTCCATTAGCAGAATAGTCATATTTTCTTTACCTGACATTAGCAGAATAGTCGCATTTGCTTTACGTGCGTTAACAGGATATTTGTATTTTCTGTACATGTCGTTAACAGGGTGATCGTATTTTCTTTACCTGATGTTAACAGAATAGTCGTATTTTCTTTAACTATCATAAACAGAATAGTCATATTTTCCCCGCAGTGATATATCATCTCCTATCTCGTCTATGTTACCCACGTGCTGTGTTAAGACCGCTCAACATTAGTCCACTGTTACTGTCTTTGACTTTTCTGATCACTGTATAAAGCGTAATGATGATAAGGTATCTACAGGCTTCAGACCATTATGAATACCGAAGGAGTCATTGAAACTTCTTTATTTTTCCTTACTGTTGATTTCGTTCAAATAGGCCTTCGCTGCTTACAATATCTTGAGAATTCCAAATTCTTCCCAAGATTTCGTGGAACTTTTCTCTTTTAACCAAGTCGTACGCTTTCCTAAAATCATGATTAACTGTCCAAACAAGAGAAGGTTTTTAAGAAAGTTTGAAAAGAACTTGTATTTTGAGGGTTGCAAGAGAAGGTATAAATAGGGAGAAAGAATATCACTATTAAAGAGGATTGTTTAAAAAGCGTTATTCGTACATTGAAATGAAGATAGTAACGGATAACCGATCTATGAAAGTTTCTCATCTTGCAGCAAGTATGCAACCATTGTGGGATGATAATCTACAAATTAGGACTAGCGTACATATGTTAACGTGAGTTTAACCTTCAGTGGTGCTGGCTGTGTGTTGTTCATATCTCATGTTAAACTGTAGATCTACATATGTAACATAGAATGCTTAGAAGAAACGTTATATTCAAATGTATTGAGCTCAGTGGCAGTTCTTAAGGGAAGCTACAGCTACATCCGTAGATAATTAAATTTTACCGTTACAGGCTACGAGAAAAAAGCTTATCTAATTTAGTAAATATTGAATATAACTTTTTGAAGTTTTCTTCTCTTAGCTTGTATGGATTAAACTTAATTATTTTAGCGATGTGACTCCCTTGAAGAAACGCCACTGATTCAAGCTGTACCTACGTTCCTTTTAGTTCAAGTTTTATTTGATACTTAATATTTCTTATATCTATACACGCAGGACCGGATTTAGGGGGGGGTGCAAAGGTGCACGTGCACCCCTCCCCTTCGTTGTAAATATACACTACCTAAAGTGAGAAGCTAGCAGTGAGTTTTGTAAAATCAATAGTTTAAGTCAATTTTCTGAAGGGTAAAGGAAAAGAATTCATCGAGAACAGACACTTAGCATTTTCAAAGGAATTCCTCATTTACATCACAGATGCCTAAAGGCATTTGAAAAACTCAAATTTAATTAAAATGTACTGTAGTGCACTCCCATCTCAAAGAATCCTGGATCCGGCCCTGTATACACACATATTCCTGTATTATTTGTTTATTGTATACTTTTGTCTGTGGCATCTTTAAATAGCGCAAAAAAAATATGGAAAAACAGTTGATAGGAGACAGTTCTAGTCACATTCGAACCATCTGTAAATAATTGTCAGACTAAAGTTATTATTATTATTATTATTATTATTATTATTATTATTATTATTATTATTATTATTATTATTATTATTATCAGATAACTTAGCCTCTTACAACATTCAAAGTACTACAAAAATGAGCATTGGGACTATTGTCTAACTCTTTTTCTTGACCTAAAGCTTTTCATATATGATTGACGTCGGAGACCCTGCGGTGGCTCTGTGGTGCAACGTTCACCTCTGGTGCATGAGGTCCCTGGTTCGATCCCAGCTCGCGCCAAGTGAATTTTGTGGTGGATAAACACTGTATACATGGGTTTCCTCGAGGTTCTCCCGTTTCCTCCCACTTTCTTCATTCCACCATTTTATTCATTTCTCATCATCACCGTCTCCTTTAACCTAACCGGCATAAACGTGGGACGTTAAACTCAAAGATTTTGTTTAATTTTTCTTTCATATATGAGCGGCTCGGGGGAAGATATTAATGAGCGAGATTTTTTTAACTTTTCAGTATTTTTTTTTTTAAATTCAACATTCCCATCGTAATGCAATGTAATTCCACACACAAAGCAAGCTTCCCCTGCTATGTTTAGGTCCTAGCTATATACTGTTTTGTGATCCGGTCCCAACCAATTTCACCTAATAACTCAACTTCAATGGAGATAGTGCTTTACCATCATCTTTCCCCGAGCTGCTCATATTTACTGTCTTTCCGTGTATCCGTCCGGGAGACACAATATCTCAGGAACTACTTGATGGATTATCTTGAATTGTGGCCAAGTTGTAGAAGATCGATAGTTAGGAATCGAGTTCGCTGATGGACGTGATCCATTGTATGGTTCGAAGGTATTAACAATCGAAAATCGATTCCTCATGTAATCCAATGTATTCCATTCTTCTTAATATACGACCCGTAGTGCTGTTGGGATTAGAGGGTTACTACAACGCTCAGGGTGCAAATTCTGTCCGTGAAACACCATGATTTAAATGTTGTATATTCTCAGATATTCATTCACCTTTCTAAAGTTTTGGAGTGGGAAGAGGAAGGGGAAGGGAAAAGGCAAACATCCAAATTTTAATTTTCAGATTGTGTACACTGTGACTCTTGTACTCGCCTTTTTTTCTGTGGATGGCAGCGTAATTGATTATATCGTGGTTCTCAACTACAAACATCATGCCGAGAACACTTTAACTCTGAAGACTTCATTTATTTATTTATTTATATTTTTTTAAAAATCTTTTTACTAAGCTATTCGAAATTTTCTTTGGCGTTACGGTCCACAAACGTTTATGAATGTTAAGACTGCTTTTAATTGGATAATATGTTGTTCGCATATCTGGCTTACGCTAGCCGTTATTTCCAGTTTTCTAGATCAGAGTTCAGTACCTCGTAAATAGGTATAGCTCCCCAATTTGCCTCATAATGGTTGCCAGCAACGAAATATTTGTTGCGCTTATCAGGGAATCAAATCTTTAACCACGGCTTATGTATTTTGGTAAACGCATTTCCCTATGTTAGTCAATATAGTCCATGTTATTAATGAAATTAAGTTTTGTAGCATATTCAAAGAAGCAAAAAGAATGGCCTTCCGTAGCATGTGCTGTGTAAAACTGCTTTTTACTCTTGTTTTTCCCAATGCTACCATTTCAGGTCGTCGTCGGGAAGGTCGTTGAATTTCGATGTCGTAACTTACTGTTTTAAAGAAAGAAAAAAGAGAGAGAAAGAGAAAAAAAGAGCCTGAAACTCATTAGAACCGGAAGTTAGATTGTAGTAACAAATGCATAAAACTTGCTTGTTTCGGCCGTGTGGTGATAATGAAGGTAGTAAATAGATACAGAGGCAGCGGAGTTCCATTCCTATGGCCCAAGTTATGTGAATACGTGTATGCAGTATGTACATTGTGTGTTTGTGTGTGTGTATGTGACGAAGGGGAAAGTTTTTAAGAGTGGAGCAAGAACAATGAAATATTTGCATTAGAAATTGAACGTCATTCTCAGGAAATATAGAACACTTTGTCAGAGGAACCTTGCTGTATAAAAAAAAAAAAAAAAAAAAAAAAATGAAATTACGGGAATTAATTTTTACTCTGCATAGAAGCTAGTTGATTGCTTTTTATTCGTTTTCCCACCCGTCTTTTTTCAGCTATTGTGTGAAACTACGTGAATAACTATCCAGATTACACTGTTGAATAGAATAAATACCGAAAATTGCTCCTAATGCAGATAGTAGAGGTATTGTTTTTTTTTATAAAAAAAAAAAAAACAGAAATACACAGATGATTATGAGATAATGGAGAAATAATTAGTTCAAGCTTGTTGTAAAGACTTGATAATGCAAAGTTCGTAAACATGGATCTGTAAGCTCTTATTTTGTATGTATATTAATTATGACCAAACTGGTTTGGTTATATATGAATGGGGAAGTCGTGTGACTGAAAGAAAAGGATTTTCAATTGTTGTTGAAAAAAGTTATTTTTATGAGTGTGTTGTATTTTACTCAGCAGTTCAGTTCTAATTGATACATTTTCTTAAATATATGACTATGAAGCATAATTGAATCTTACTTAATACAGCTAGTCGTCTACTTATGGTCGACTTCAGTTACGACTGCCCAGTCATTAGTGGATTTGATTGTAAGTCGCCAGCTGGTAGCGTACTATACTGTTATTAAGTACTTTGCCTTTCTGCAGGTCCTGGGACTAGTGATTTTTTTTCAGTTTTAGATTTGGGCCTGACAATGTTTCTTCCACATTTCTCGTGTTCAGGTTCTTCTTTTAACTCCCAATATTTTCGTCTATTTTTCAAATCATCGACCAGTTGTGTTCTTCTTCTTCGTATTCCTCGCTTTCCTTCCACCTTTCCTTGTATGGTGGTACGAAGAAGACAATTTCTTCGCAAGATGTGTCCAATCCAATTGGTCTTCCTACGAAGGATGCTGGCTAGAAGTGTCCTCTTCTCTCCTATCCGTTTTAAAGCATCTTCGTTTGTTGCTCTCTCTGTTCATTTTATCTTCTCCATTTTCCTCCACCACCACATTTCGAAGCGCTCTAAATATTTCCGTAATGTTATTATACAATACACTATAAAATGAATGAAATTAAAAATGACATTTGTTTATGAAACCATGATGTAAATATCTAATGTTTTTTTTTTTAATATTTTATATGATTCTATGATCTTACAATGTTAGTAACAGTAGTTTCTCTATATGGTGACATATCTATTATTGTTATTATCCCTCTTATTATTGTTATTATAGGTCGTTGATAATAATAACCTCCTAACCTAATATTTACAACTGGTCGTAAGTCGTGGCAGTCCTAAGGTGACAACTAACTGTATAATAAATAAATTTATATATATTCCTACTTGACTAAATATACTACGCTTCAACAGTAATATTTTCCTAAAATAGTATGCAACTTGAAGTTGCCAATTTGTAATGTTAGGTGCTAGCACGTCAAGGATATTTGTAAAATGCTTAAATTTATTGCAATGTACTATTTTTTTTCTCGAGCTTTTTGCGCTTAAAAATGTAAAATATGAAATAGTGGTAAAAACCTGTGAAATACCGAAGTAAGATGCTAGATTCTATGCGATCTATTTTAACTAAATAAAGAACTAGAAGAGTAAATATGCAGTATGTTTAGACTTGAACATCACATAACCCAAGACTTCTCCCTGCAACTATCCTTTTGGCAAACTTTCAATTCGGGACAAATACGCTATAGTTGCATCAAACTGTGAAACTATTTTCGTTGTATTAACATCGAATGTATATTAATATAATGTGTGAGGAATATTTTTTAAATTTTAAAAATATTTACATTTTAAGGCATTTTGTAATTGTTCTAAATCATATGTGTGTTACTGGATAATGCAAAGTAGGTAATATCTATTTATTACCGGTATTTATTGCATATCTTGTAACTACTATGCTTATAGGTATTGTTCAGCTTCGTCCGGATTTCAAAAAGTGGCAGCTAACATATTAGCACATGGATAACGCCTATAAAGCATATTATTGGATTTAGTTTTACTTTCCTAGAACATTGAGATATATATATACAATATTAACCAATATATATTTGAAAATCTAAACTAAAAGAGTACAGCGTACATCTCAAAGTTACACTCCGTAGGTCACTAATACGTGGATTGGAATTTGTATTAAAAAGGAACTTTTAATGAGATAATAATTACATGTTGTTCAGTGATTTAATATAATCTTTTTACGTAAAGAAACACTAGAGCTCGCTTTTAGTGAAATCGCGTTGGGTTTTGATGTGGAAAGGCGTTTGCGTTATTAATATGGTCTCGTAGTTTTATATATATATACAAATAATGCTTCCTTGTTGGTTCTTGATATGAATCTCTTGGCAGAAGAAAGTTTACATAACAGCATAACCAAATTACAAAGCAGAAAGCTTGATTTTTTTTTTTTCGTTTGTTTAAGGAGAGAGATCCATCTGTGGTTGAAATGCTCCGTGCAATGAATGCAGACTCTCATTTTTATGTAAACAAAAGATTGTTACAGAGCATGTTGTTAATTATGATAAATGGTTCTCAGCTGCATTTAAAAAATTAAAAAAAAAAAATCCAGAAGAGTTATTCTTTTTGTGGAATTCATAATGAAGCAAAATTCCTGGAAATTCAATTACCAGAAAACTGCTGAGCAATACATAACATAACTTCCCAGCGATTGGTTTAAACTTTTTAATTTTGTATAAAATGAATTCAGTACGTAAAAAAATAGATTCTGTCTACACATATAAAATTGAAACGAATTGTGTTTAGTGGGAAAATTTCTTCTAGAGCGCTGCACGGATTTTGATGATGATTTTTAGTGTATCATAGGGAGTGTTTCTTTCAGAAAAAATGTTCCGGGGGCACAGTTAATATTCGGAGGGTTACATATTATTTTCACACGGTACTATTAGTGATGGGCAGTGGGAATATTCCCGGTGGGAAGTAAAATAAAAATGGGAATATTCGCGGGTTTTCTTAACTGGCATATACATTCCCGGGAAGGAATTTATTTCCATTTCTTTATTTATCTTCCAAATTATAAGAACCATGTGACTAATTACTATATTTTCATTTATTATGATTTACTTCAAGGTTTTAAATAATTTGGAGCTTAAAAAATTTAAAATTCGTTAACTGTACTTTATACAAATATTAATATGATTTCTTAAGTTCCATTTCCATTTGCACTAAAATGTAGCCAAGTACTAATTTACAAATTATGAAAAGGAACCAGTTTGTAAAGTAATGTAGAAATTATGTAGGAATAGAGATGAAGTACTTTAAATAAACCCCGAACCACTGTTAGTAATAGACGTCGGGCTGTCTCCTCTCTCTAACTCGAATTTCTGAAGAGGTACTTGGACTTCTCTTACATGTGAATTAACGTAGGAAGTTTCGAGAAAGTGGGTAGGAAGAAAGGTCCTGTGCGGCAATGTTACGTGCAAAATTCTAAAGATAAGTCAGTATCTTGCAGATATTGTGAACATAAATATTTATGCGCAAATGTTGATAAAATGGTGGGACATGTGTCTTCTGGCAGTTACCCAACCTAATTTGTTTATAACATTTAAAAATTTAATATGTTTATAATATCAGTAGTAGAGTCAAATTTAGAAAATCCACTTATATATGAATTTAAACTGATTAGCGGTTTTAAAGTATGTGGACTTACTATACTATTTTTTCACACATAATTTCTTCCATAGAACATATTGTAAATACATTTACATTTATGCGTACTCTCTAAATATAATAAAAAATATTAATAACATAACAATACCGTTCAGAATATACATTTTAAAGACTTCTCTAGGGATAACAGTAATAATATACTGCAATATAAAAACGAATTTAATTTTGAAATCATAATATAGTAATATAATGCAATTTTCTTTGTGATTGTACATAAATTTCCGGAAAATTCCCATTTTGTGGAATCTTCCCCGGAACATTCCCAGGGAATATTCCCGAGAAATATCTTCCCGGGAATATACCCATCACTAGGTACTATTCTATTTATTATTATATTATAGAGGTATTATTTTGGTCTCCTCCGGTGGTATTCTCAGCTCCGGGGGGGGGGGGACCGACCCCTAAAGCAAGTCTGGAAGAAACATTGATCATGGCCTAACTTAGATTTCGAGTATATTAGTTTTCCTGAGAGTGTTCCCTAGAGGGAGGAAACAGCCGTAGCAGTGGCATTACAGTCGTAATATTTGGGTAAAATTTAATGACAATTGGTTAATTATTTACACAGAACAAGTTTACTTTTTATTTTGAAACATATTTAAACTGCAGCAACAATGAAAAATTTGGTTAACTGAAATTATGTTAAAATACATATTTTTTTATCTATATAGGATGGTGGAGAAGGAGATTGAAATATTTTCCGTAAACCTCTACTCCCTGTGCGGAAAGTCGGGCATGTCAGCTAGTAGATAAATAATGATTAAAGCTTACGTTGGATTGACTGGAGCTTATAGGAAACCAGATATATTGGTCAACGTAAAAATTGAAGCAGCTCTCGAATTTTTATCAGAGGCTTAATGCTTCCACTGGGGATTGAATTAGAAACCACGCAGTAGTAGTGGTCCCGTTATGCCCGAATGACTCATCCTCATTCTCTTTTATGACCAGGATATTTGAACTTCGTTCCCTTTTACGGCTAAGATGAGTGCTTTGGTACCTCGATTCTGATTGGCTGAGAGAAGTCACGTGACGTTAGGCCCCGCCCACGCGGGAAATTCAAATTTTCAGGTCACGTGGTATGACGTCATGAGTCACCCCGACCTCACCAGGGGTTTTTGAAATTTGTTCCCTTTTACGGGTAAGATGTGTGTTTCTGATTGGTTGATAGCTGTCACGTGATTTTAGACCCTGCGATATTTGAAATTCGTTCCCTTTTACGGGTAAGATGAATCCTTTTGGTACCCCAATGCTGATTGGTTGATAGAGGTCACGTGATCTTAAGCCCTGTGACTTTTGAAATTCGTTCCCTTTTTACGAGTAAGATGAGTGTTTTGGTACCTCGATTCTGATTTGCCGACAGAGGTCACATGATCTTAGACCCCCCCCACCAGTCCATGAGGGAAATACAGAGCGATATGACGGCGATCCATCCTAGACCTGGATTTTAGAATTTTGTCCCTTTTTTATGGTTATCCTTAAAGTTCCCATGGAGGGTTCAACCTCCTCCTTAAATAACCCTTTTTGGTATCATGATATTGTACTGAAGTTTACATTAAATATTATCGTTCTTTTTGACAGATAAGATGATTCTTACCTTGATGGAGATCATGTCCTTGAATTAGTTGCCTATGTCTCTGGAAGTAACAATGGTGAAAGAGGGGTGTCGCTTGTAGATTTCTTATAACACATTGTTGTGAGTTTAAGCGATTTATTGCTCAGTAAGCGCTTCATTAATGGAAACAGTGTTGCCAGATTTTTCTTACCTAAACTGCTCCGATTCTTTTCGAAACGGTTCCGCAGAGTACAAGAAATTTTAAACTAAAAAATTTTTCGAACTAAAAAAATTTCAAAACTAAAAAAAAATTTTAAACAAAAATTTTCAAACAAAAAATTTTGAAACAAAAAAGTTTCAAACAAAAAATTTTCGAACCCAAAAAAATTTTGAAACAAAAAAGTTTCAAACAAAAAATTTTCGAACCCAAAAAAAATTTCGAACTAAAAAAAATTGAAACAAAATTTTGTCGAACTAAAACATTTTTAAAAACAAAAGTTTCGAACTAAAGATGTAAATCACATCTAAAAATTTTCAAATCAAACTTTTTATCGAACTAAACTTTTAAAATTTTCGAACTAGAAATTTAAACCAAGTTTAAGAAAAAATCCTAAGAAATGTTTTTTTCAGGAATCGATCTCAGGTCTTTCAAACCAAAGATGTGTATGCTAACCGCTTAAATGAATTCGGTTTTAATCGATCTTGGTGGGTTTCGAACCATGGTCCTTGAAAAGGATACACATATACTTTAAGAAAATAAATCTGACAGTATAACGCTTCTCAAATCAAACTTTTTATCGAACTAAACTTTTAAAATTTTCGAACTAGAAATTGAAACCAAGTTTTAGAAAAATCCTAAGAAATGTTTCTCCAGGAATCGAACTCAGGTCTTTCAAACCAAAGATGTGTATGCTAACCGCTTAAATGAATTCGGTTTTAATCGATCTTGGTGGGTTTCGAACCATGGTCCTTGAAAAGGATACACATATACTTTAAGAAAATAAATCTGACAGTGTAACGCTTCTCAAATCAAACTTTTTATCGAACTAAACTTTTAAAATTTTCGAACTAGAAATTGAAACAAGTTCTAGAAAAATCCTAAGAAATGTTTTTTTCAGGAATCGAACTCAGGTCTTTCAAACCAAAGATGTGTATGCTAACCGCTTAAATGAATTCGGTTTTAATCGATCTTGGTGGGTTTCGAACCATGGTCCTTGAAAAGGATACACATATACTTTAAGAAAATAAATCTGACAGTGTAACGCTTCTCAAATCAAACTTTTTATCGAACTAAACTTTTAAAATTTTCGAACTAGAAATTGAAACCAAGTTTTAGAAAAATCCTAAGAAATGTTTCTCCAGGAATCGAACTCAGGTCTTTCAAACCAAACATGTGTATGCTAACCGCTTAAATGAATTCGGTTTTAATCGATCTTGGTGGGTTTCGAACCATGGTCCTTGAAAAGGATACACATATACTTTAAGAAAATAAATCTGACAGTGTAACACTTCTCAAATCAAACTTTTTATCGAACTAAACTTTTAAAATTTTCGAACTAGAAATTGAAACAAGTTCTAGAAAAATCCTAAGAAATGTTTCTCCAGGAATCGAACTCAGGTCTTTCAAACCAAAGATGTGTATGCTAACCGCTTAGCTATGAATGAATTCGGTTTTTTAATCGTGCTTGGGGGGTTTCGAACCATGGTTCTTGAAAAGGATACACATATACTTTAAGAAAATAAATCTGACAGTGTAACGTGGATTAAAATAAAATGCTGATAGACTTCTTTGTGTGTAGACATAGAAGCACATATGATTGAAAATGCAAACGTCAGCGGATCGCATTACTTTTGTTTTACTACGAACGTGTCAGCATGATTCATGGAAAAAAGCAAACATTGACATTCTCGTATGGAATATGAGGAAAATGAAATGTCGTCACAGTTACGACAAGTAGTGACATGATCCTGGCAGAAGGGAATTGGCATCGGAATTGCGATACTAGATGTTGTAACTATTGAGAAACTTGAATGACGTCACGATCGATTGTTACACATCGTTTTCGTTCGTGATTCATGACAAAAGCAGCGAGCGTTTTGATTGGTTCGTTGTGATGTCATTTTATAAATTTCCTCGTTTCTGATTGGTTGATGATGACATCGTTTTCACAACGACCTAAATAAAAATCTAAATTTCATTTTTCAAATCCTACATCGCTCTCAACTGTGAAGTGAAGAAGATCTGCTTTTTTAGAAGTGTCTTCATTTAAGCTTTACTGCACCGACTTTTTGTTCATTGAATTTGAGGTAAGTTCTGTGAGATTTTATTTTTCACACAAGATTCGAAAATCATTTTTATTTTATATTTGTGGGGGTGGATCACTCATACAGTGTTTTACTTTTAGTACGAAATATTTAGACTATGAAGAAATTAGTGGAATGGGAAAGTGGGAGTACGAATCAGGAACCCCACACATTAGAAGTAAGCACGATAAATGATATGGTTTAGCGCCCCTTCAGCGAGCACCCGCCGGGAATTGAGCCATGGCCAAAGATGTGTGCGCTTAGTTTTGAAAAGAATACATTACAAAATTTCAGAAACTATGCCTGAGAATAATATGGTTCGATACCCTTTGAAATCATTAGCGTCCCTTCAGCTTAACGTGATATTCGAGCAATCACCTGGGATTGAACCAAGGCCAGAGGCGTGTACGTCAACCATTTAGCTTAGTTTTGAAAAGAATGTATGATAACGCATGAGAATATTAAATTTCAGAAAAGGCTTGACAGCGATCCGATGTGGGAAAGCAAACCCACCGAGGATTGAACCAGGGACTTCCACGTTAGAAGCATGTACGCTAACCACTTAGCCACGAGTGCATGAATATGTGGTTAAAAAGATTTACGCTATACAGATTTTGTTTTGACAATTACGTATGTGTTACGTTAACGGTTGGTGAATCTCTTCAACTTGCAAACGCATCATTTAAAGGTCGTTGTGAGTAGAAAAAATGCTTACGCGTACTTTCTAACATCTCAGTACTGTTGAAACATTCATTCATTCATGCATTCTTTTTATCACTATAGAATGGTAGGTCAGTTACATGCTGATGTAATGGTCTCGAGTTTGACAGTAATAAAATACTCATTTCAGTAACATAATTATTTTTTAAAAAACTTTGATTTTTAGTACATGTGCTTTCATAATGAGATTCTGAACGTCACCGCCAGGAATCAAACTCAGGACCTTTACATGAATTGCTTAGTTAAGAATTTATCATGAATGTTATGATTTCCTGGGCTAAGCGGTTAGCATACGCGCCTTTGGCGTCGGAAGCCCGGGTTCGATTCCCGGCGGGAGCTCATGTGGTTCGGATTCCACGTTAATCAGTAGGTCCGCGTCTCATATAGCCTCGCTGCTGAAAGGGACGCTAAACTAAAAATCAAAAAAATCAACTCAAATTCACGCTGCTCAATTCCTTTTTTCCCATTACATATTTGTTTTACCGTACCTGTTTGTTGTTTTCATTTTTAATCATGGTCCAATCGGGTTTTACTGTTTGTAATGAAATCACTCGTCATTATAGACGATTTATGTACGTTTATGTATTATGAGGTGTACGTCAACCATTTAGCTTAGTTTTGAAAAGAATGTATGATAACGTGTGAGAATATTAAATTACAGAAAAGGTTTGACATGCACCGACGTGGAAAAGCAAACCCACTGAGGCTTGAACCAGGACCTTCCACGTCCGAACCATGTACGCTAACCGCTTAGTCACAATAATAATAATAAAAAAAATACGCTATACAGATTTTGTTTCGACAATTACGTATGTGTATCGTTAATGCTTGATGAATCTCTTCAACTTGCAAACGCATCATTTAAAGGTCGTTGTGAGTGGGAAAAAAATGCTTACGCGTACTTTATCACATCTCAGCACTGATGAAACATTCATTCATTTCATGCATTCTTTTTATCACTATAGAATGGTAGGTCAGTTACATGCTGATGTAATGCTCTCGAGTTTGACAGCAATAAAACACTCATTTCAGTAACATAATTATTTAAAAAAAAAAAACTTTGATTTCTAGTACACGTGCTTTCATAATGAGATTCTGAACGTCACCGACAGGGAATCAAACTCAGGACCTTTACATGAATTGCTTAGTTAAGAATTTATCATGAATGTTATGATTTCCTGTTTATCAGGTGATTAAGATTTTTCTTTCTTCTTTTCTTTTGTAGTAAATTCACGCTGCATAATTCCTTTTTTCCCCACATTACATATTTGTTTTACCGTACCTGTGTGTTTGTTTTCTCCTTTTATTAACATGGGCGAATCGGGTTTTATTGTTCGCAATGAAATCACGCGTCATTATAGACGATTTAACATTGAAGGTAGAATGCTCGAAATTCAATTCAACGCACCGCCCGTAGGAACCGATATCATACAGTATGTACACAACAGTTTCCAAGCAATGCTAGACCATTTGTTAGCCAATGTCGACGATGAGGCGATGGTTGGTTTATCAGTAATATCGCCACGCAACACGAATAAACCGTTTTGGGTGAGTTTTCGCCAAGCACGAAACTTGACACTGGAAACGATGTGGGCCTCCTTTGAAAGAGTGTTACAAAGTAACAATGCATTTCTCCTGCACGAACCATTCACCGTTCATTTCCATCGTGTCGATATTCCACGTGGCTATGGCGGTTTGCGGCAAGGAGTACTTCAAAATGAAGAATTGTTACGTTGCAAAAAAGGGATTGTACGTGTACAAAATCAAGATTCAAGGTGTTTGGCGTACGCCCTTGTTATTGCTATTGGCCTGAAGGCATACAAGAATGTAGATGTGCAACGTTATAAGCAGTATCAACGCCAATCGAAATATGTTGTGGACCAAGAAGTCGATGCGCTATGTGCAAATGCAGGAGTCAATTTGGATCATGGTGCCAGTGTAAATGAAATACGACAATTTCAGGCATACCTCAAAGAATATAAAATTACAGTGTATACTAGTTTCACAGGCCATGACATCATGTACGAGGGACCGAACGATGAAAATCGCACTCCCATAAATTTGATTTGTTTGGCTGGCCATTTTGACATCATCCAATCTTTAACTGCTTGTTTTGCAACCAAGTTCTACTGTGAGGCGTGCCATAAAAAATACAGTGAACGTAACAGACATGTGAAAAATTGTCCTGTAACATGCTCCAAATGCTTACAGAGACCTCTATGCGACACGAATCAAACGCTAGTGCTGTGTAACGACTGCAATCGTCAATTTTACGCCGAACAATGTTTTAACAATCATCGTAATATTGTATATCATCAAGGGGAACCTGTATGCAAAATGGTGAAGCAATGTACTAGATGTTACAGAGTATATTCTTTTGTGCATACCGGACAACGACATCATGATTGCAATGAGATCTTTTGCAATGTTTGTAAGAAGATTGTTCCAGGATCGCATCAATGTTTTATGCTTCCTGATCGCCAATGCTTGAAACCTGGTGTTCCTTCACTCATGCACGCAAAGAAAGCCTTGTTGATATTCTATGATATAGAATCTATGCAGGACACGAATATTGGCGATAATACGTATGTACACATTCCAAATTTATTGGTTGCACAACAAGTATGTTACGCATGTGTTGAAAACAATAATATCCAGCAGTCTTGCAGTACGTGTGGTCAGCGCCAGCATATTTTCCAAGGAGAGGATCCAGTTTATAATTTTCTTCAGTACTTGCGGGAACGTCGTCCCAATATAAATAGGATTTTCTGTGTCGCTCACAACGCTAAGGGCTACGATGGACATTTCATCCTAAAGGCTATGGTAGAACAATGCCAATGGAGACCCGACGTCATATTAAATGGGACCAAGATACTGAGTTTAACCTTGAATAATCTGACGTTCATTGACTCGTTGAACTTCCTACCTATGGCATTAAGTAAATTGTCAAAAGCGTTCAATTTACCCGCAACCAAAGGCTACTTCCCGCATTTCTTCAACACCAAGGAGAATCAATCGTATATTGGACCACTTCCAGAAACAAAGTATTATGGTGCAGATGAAATGGCCGTCGAAGACAGAAACAAGTTCATGCAGTGGTACAACGATCATCGTAATGACACGTTTGATTTTCAGAAAGAAATTCTCAAGTATTGTATTCAAGATGTCAATGTACTGCGACAAGCATGCGTTTCGTTTATGACGTCATTTGAAACAGAAACCAAAGTGAATCCCTTCTTGGAGACGATCACGATTGCCAGTGCTTCCAATTTAGTATTCCGCCGGAATTTCCTCAAACCCAATACCATAGGAATTCTACCGGCACATGGCTATCGATGGAGAAGTACCCAATCGATCGCTGCAATGCAATGGCTGGCCTACATTGAAAAAACCGAAGAAAAACAAATCTTACATGCGGCCCGACAAAAAGAAGTGTTTATTGCGGGATTCCATGTTGATGGTTACTACCAAGATCCTGAGACGTTAGAGGAGCACATCTACGAGCATGCCGGTTGCTTTTACCACGGGTGTAAAGTATGTTTTACTACAGGCCGTAATCAGCCCATCTACAGCAATCCAGAAGACACTATGGAATTCCGTTATGAACGAACGCAACGCAAAAATGCAAGACTGCGTGAATTGGGGTACATTGTACATGAAATGTGGGAGTGTGAATTTAATCAGTTCTTAAAACAAAATCCTGCAATGGCGACGTATCTGAAGAATCACCCGTACATGAACCGCAGACCATTAAATCCAAGAGATAGCTTTTTTGGAGGAAGGACCAATTGCGTGAAATTGTACCACCAAGTCGACGAAAAAGCGGGGGAAGTAATAAAATATTTCGATATTGTCTCGCTTTATCCTTATGTAAATAAGTGTGCTAAATACCCTGTAGGCCATCCACGAATTTATCTACAGGGTGATGAAAATATACCACCAATAAATAAAGTCAATGGTCTAATCAAAATGACGATATTACCAAGTCGCCATCTTTATCATGGTCTCCTGCCTTACCGATGTAACAAGAAACTACTGTTTCCACTGTGTGCTGCGTGTGCCGAAGAAATGAACCCAGACCCTACAGCAACGTGTACGCACAACGACCAGGAGCGATGCCTCACTGGAACATGGGTATCATATGAAATCCAGAAAGCCGTAGAATTGGGATATCAACCAGTGGAAATTTTTGAAATTTGGGACTATGACATTGAACAATATGATCCCACCACGAAAACAGGTGGCTTGTTCACGGAATATATCAATACGTTTTTAAAATCAAAAATGGAAGCGTCTGGCTGGCCCAGTTCCTGTGTGACCGAAGAAGACAAATCAAAATTCATACAAACCGTCCTGGAGCGTGAAGGTATTGCATTGGATCCGTCCAAAATTGAAAATAATCCTACACGAAGAAGTTTATCTAAGCTTTGTCTTAATGCTCTTTGGGGAAAACTTTCGCAAAGATCAAACTTTAGCCAGACCACAATTATTGATCGGCCGGAAGAATTTTATGAAAAACTCACTTCCCCCGACATTAAACTCCATCAAATTGTACCCATCAATGATACGATGTTGTATGCGTTCTGGGAGTACAATGAACATGTGCCTGTTCAAAACCGAAACACCAATGTCGTGTTAGGTGCATTTACAACATGTCAGGCACGTCTGGAACTGTACAAGTACCTGGAAATGTTGCAGGAACGTGTTTTATATTTCGACACGGATTCTGTAATATTTACGGAGAAGCCCGGGGAGCCAACCATTGAACCTTCAACGTACTTGGGATGCTTATCGGACGAGATGGAGTCTTATGGACCACGAGCATACATCAAGACATTTGTCAGTGGAGGACCAAAAAATTACAGCCTAGAAATATACAATCCGGATACCAACGTCACCAGTTACATATGCAAAATTAGAGGATTTACATTAAATTACAATGCAGGACAACAATTAAATTTCAACACGCTAAAAGAAATGATTACAAATCAATGCCGTGGACAAGTCACCATCACTATCCCCCATAAGATATGCAGGACTAAAGACCATACCATCGTCACACGCAAAGAAGAAAAAATGTACAGTATCCAGTACACAAAACGTCGATTTAAAGAATTCAATTCCTATGATACGGTTCCGTACGGGTACGTTAAAAAACAGAAGATGGAACTGGAAAAAGAAGATGAAGAAGAAAAAACTGTAAATACCCAATAAGGCCGGCATTTCTTTTTTTCCTTTTCCTTTTTCCACTCCTTAACCACAAAGCAGCAACACCAAGAAGAAAATGAAGTACCCACAAGAGTTCATAAACCATCAACACAACCATCAGTGGAAGAAAATGCAGTTATCTCGTATCCAAGGAGGAACCTTGACCATAAAGGAGCAACACCTAGAAAAATGCAGTACCCAGAAGAGTTCATAAACATCCATCGGTGAAAAAAATGCAGTGATCCTGTACCCGAGGAGGAAGATGAACCTAAACAGATCCATCATTTACGAGTAAGTTTTATTTCTCTCTTATCAATATTGACTCATTTTTATTGTTTCAGAAAAAAAGAGAATTCATAAAGTAATCCGTCGTTTCTTCTTTTTCTTTACAGGATACGTCTACAAGATTCGAAGATGATGACGCGTCCAACATATTCATTAATTAGATCCTGTATTTATTATGTTAATAAACATGTATAGGAAGACCACATACCTTTCGTTAAAATACAACAAGTTGAAAAAAAAATATGTTTTATTATTTCTTGAAACCCTGAACACTTGTTTTCAAATCATGGTAATCTTGAAAATTTAAGGTGAAAAATATATTCAAGATTTGGTTTACATGATTTTGTTCGAAAAAATAATTAAAGAATTTTTTAGTGTCCAAAATTTGATTTTTAATTTAGTTCGAAAAAATTTTTAATTTGAAAATTTTCAAATGTGGTTTACATCTTTAGTTCGAAACTTGTTTTTAAAATTGGTTCGAAATTTTTTTAAAATTTTTAGTTCGAAAAATTTTGATTTGAAAATTTAGTTCGAAAGTTTTTAGTTTAAAATATTTTTCGAAAAATTTTTAATTTTTTAGTTCGAATTTTTTTTTGGGTTCGAAAATTTTTTAAATTCCTTTTAGTTCGAAAATTTTTTGATTTGAAAATTTAGTTCGAAAGTTTTTAGTTTAATTTTTTTAGTTCGAATTTTTTTGAAATTTTTGTTTCAAAATTTTTAGTTCGAAAATTTTTTGTTTTAAAATTTTTTAGTTACAAATTTTTTTTAGTTCGAAAAATTTTTAGTTTAAAATTTCTTGCACTCTGCGGAACCGTTTCGAAAAGAATCGGAGCAGTTTAGGTAGAAAAAAATCTGGCAACACTGTTTCCATTAATGAAGCGCTTACTGAGCGTTTAAAAAATCGCTTAAACTCACAACAATGTGTTATAAGAAATCTACAAGCAACACCCCTCTTTCACCATTGTTACTTCCAGAGACATAGGCTACTAATTCAAGGACAGGATCTCCATCAAGGTAAACAAAGCTGGTAATCATCTTATCTGTCAAAGAGAGAACGATAATATTTAATGTAAACTTCAGTACAATATCACACCATAAAAGGGTTATTTAAGGATGGGTTGAACCCTCCACGGGAACTTTAAGGTACCAAAAAGGATAACCATTAAAAAAAATCCAGGTCGAGGGTGATCACTGTCATACCACTCTGAATGTCTAGCATTGGGGTGAGGGTAAGATTATGTGACTTCTATCCTCCAATCAAAATTGAGGTACCAAAACATTCATCTTATCCATAAAATGAAACAAATGAGTGAGGGGTTTTCCCATGTAATCTGTTCACCGTGTGATGGGTCTAAAATCATGTGACCTCTATCAACCAATCAGAATCGAGATACCAAAGTATACATCAGAAAGGACACCCTAATTTCAAAAATCCTAGGACCTAAAATCACGTGATCTCTATCATCCAATCAGAATCAAGGTACCAAAGCACTCATCTTACCCGTAAAAGGAAACGAATTAGTAATGGATTTCCCCGCAAGGGTAAAACATGACGTCATACCATGTGACCTGTTCAGCGTGTAGCGGGTCTAAGATCATGTATCGTAGTACCAAAGTACTCATCAAAGAGGATACCCAAATTTCAAAACCCAGGGTCTAAGATCATGTGACCGCTATCAACCAATCAAATTCAAGGTACCAAACCACTCATCTTACCCGTAAAAGGGAACGAATTTCAAATATCGCAGGGTCTAAAATCACGTGACAGCTATCAACCAATCAGAAACACACATCTTACCCGTAAAAGGGAACAAATTTCAAAAACCCCTGGTGAGGTCAGGGTGACTCATGACGTCATACCACGTGACCTGAAAATTTGAATTTCCCGCGTGGGCGGGGCCTAACGTCACGTGACTTCTCTCAGCCAATCAGAATCGAGGTACCAAAGCACTCATCTTAGCCGTAAAAGGGAACGAAGTTCAAATATCCTGGTCATAAAAGAGAATGAGGATGAGTCATTCGGGCATAACGGGACCACTACTCACGCGTACAGTAAGAATGCACGAGACTGTCTTTTTCTAAAAGGCTTCTTGAAAGTGCAATCTCGTCTCGAAACAAAAAAGTATATGTTTCTATCGGTCGAGCCCTGTCTCGTCTCAAATGTCGTCACCAAAGTTCTGTATCGTCTCGTCTTGTGTGCAACCGTGGCGCATTAACCACTTGACCATGAAGGAGAATATCTATGTTTGACTTTGCTGTAGAGGATCTTTCTTATTTAGAGCTATTTAAAACATTTTTGCTCTCTTATTTAATAGAGTCTTTTTAAAGGCTAATTGTAGCTATTCTTTGGTGCAGCAATCCCGGATTTGATCCCTGTACAAGCACAAATACTTCGAATTGCTCTCTTATTTAATAGAGCCTTTTTAAAGGCTAATTGTAGATATTCTTTGGTGCAGCAATCCCGGATTTGATCCCTGTACAAGCACAAATACTTCGAATTTCTCTCTTATTTAATAGAGCCTTTTTAAAGGCTAATTGTAGCTATTCTTTGGTGCAGCAATCCCGGATTTGATCCCTGTACAAGCACAAATACTTCGAATTGCTCTCTCATTTAATAGAGCCTTTTTAAAGGCTAATTGTAGCTATTCTTTGGTGCAGCAATCCCGGATTTGATCCCTGTACAAGCACAAATACTTCGAATTGCTCTCTTATTTAATAGAACCTTTTTAAAGGCTAATTGTAGCTATTTTGTGGTGCAGCAATCCCGGATTTGATCCCTGTACAAGCACAAATACTTCGAATTTCACGTTAAGTTGTAGATGTAGTTTTCATGCAGATCTGAAGTTGCTGTTCCGAATAGATCTGAAGATAACTCCGAACAAACTTTTTTTTCGGTTGGTTACTGTTAAGTGCCCCTTTTTACTACCGAGGATATATGGGACGTATGTGGATTACAGCTTAAGGTGGAATTCGAATCGCCATGGGAAAGTTTTCTCACCGAGAATCGAACCAGAAACTCGACTCTAAGATCACCAGACCAACTAGAAGAACCACAACAATTTAGTGAAAACAACTACATAGTAATAAGATTGAAAATTATTGAGGATAGGTGAGAGACCCGAAAATAAATTTAAATTATCATTTTATGCAACATTTGAGATTTATTGGGGGGTGTTCCTCCAATTCTTAATATTTTTCTCCTGGGTATTTGGTTTTGGAGTAGCCTGTCTAGAAGTGCGTGAATACAATAGACGATATTGTTGGCTTTGGCGATGGAATATCTGTCAACAAAAGAATTCGTAGGATTGAAGTGATCTTTTTAACATCTATGACGCTAAGTAATTCATACTAATTGCATGAGAGGAGGAAGAAAAGCATCAATCTTCTATTGCTGTGTTTCCAATGGAAACCCACTAACTTAATTAGACCATATCACTTTCGAAGAAGCAAAAAAGTTACTTCCGAGCTTTGTAGGTACTATTCAGTAGCTAATGAGGTACGCAGAAATCGAACGTGACTAGTGCAAGGAGAAGTGAAAGAAAATTTGAATTATTATATCTTAGATGGCTGCGTTTAAAAAGACACTTTTTTTCTTAAATCACTTCACGGAACGTTTCTTTACGTGTGGTTTCGCACTGTTGGAAATTTATAGGAAGTTTATACAGCTACTTGAAAAGACGAGAAGCAATTATACTATAAAAGTATTGTAATATAGGTAATATTTTTGGTATGTCACGTATGATGTGTAATCTGTGTGTAAAAATAATAAAAAGCAAAACGATTTTTCTGCTACTTTCGTGACCATAAAGCGAACACAAGGAAGCCAGATATAATTCCGGGTATCTTCAACAATAACTATTACATATGAAGAGTCTCAAATCTTGGTATGTTCAATCGAAATTGTATTGTTAAATTTTCTGAAGATAAGACATATACCAATTGATAGATTTTATTGAACTAAAGAAAATGATGTAAGTGAATGTAAATGTTCGTGCTAATTTTAGAGAAAATCTAGAATATAGGTAAATGCAAATGTTAATTCTAATTTTAGAGAAAATCGAGAATATAGGTGGATGTAAATATTCATGCTAATTTGAGAGAAAACCGAGAATATAGGTGAATGTAAATATTCATGCTAATTTTAGAGAAAATCTAGAATATAGGTGAATGTAAATATTCATGCTAATTTTAGAGAAAATCGAGAATATAGGGGAATGTAAACATTCATACTAATTTTAAAGAAAATCGAAAATATAGGTGAATGTAAATGGTCATGCTAATTTTAAAGAAAAAAGAGAAATAAGTGAATGTAAATGCTCATGCTAATTTGAGAAAAAATCGAGAATATAGGTGAATGTAAATATTCATGCTAATTTTAGAGAAAATCGAAAAAAAAGTGAATGTAAATATGCTAATTTTAGAGAAAATCGAGTAAAATTTTTAAAAAACTGAAGCTTGGTGGTGTACAATAACCTGTTACTTTCGTGACGCTACTTATTAAGATGAAACTGATGCTGAAGAATACATGAATTAAGCTTACATTAATTATATGTATGTTTTGCAAGTATCGAATTTGGATAAAACTATTTTCTTTTACCATTAAAATAAATATACAAATAAACCAATAAAATCAGAATATTAAAATGATTGTTCATTTGGAAAGAAAATATGCTTCGCACAGAAATAAATAGTATTCTATCAGAGAACTACTTTATATGTCTTTATTGTCAAGAAGAGTAGTTCCACTAGCAACTTGCTTATAATTTAATTATGAGATTAAAGAGCTACGAGACAGAGTTAGCCAAGTATAACACTGTGATATACAGAAGATAACGGAATACATTTGTACCCAAAACTAATACGGACTCTAAAATTCAATGTTAGACAAAATATACAAATGTAGTAGTGAAATATAACAGTATAAAAACAATCATATAAAGCAAACAGCGTTAAAATAGTTTCAGTCATCAGGAACAGATTTGTCTAACATTAAAACATAAATACAAAGTATAATAAAGAAGAACTGTTGTTGCTTATAGCAGGTTTAAGCTTAATAAATAATAATAACACATGTTATAGCTTTAATATCTAGAATTTTATTTTGCGAAAGTGCATTTATGAATGAATGGGATATTGACAGTCACTCTTAAAGTCACCGTTTCCCGTGAAGATAGTAACGGACTGATCCATTAACGGATTTGACCGAGATTGCTGTTGCAAAAAATGATTTTTTAAAAAAAACTTTCATTCAAGTGTTATTGTGTGAAGTAACGTACTACGTATTAACAGCATAATCTTGTAAAGCTTACTAGTGTACTACGTACTAACATTACAATCTTGTAAAGCCTACAAGCGTACTACGTACCAACATTACAATCTTCTAAAGTCTGCTAGCATACTATGTACTAACATTACTATCTTCTAAAGCCTAAATAGCGCACTACGTACTAACATTACAATTTTATAAAGCCTACTACCATACCATAAACTTGGTCTACTTGGAAAACTAACATTTTTTGTGTTATATGGTATAATAATGAGAGAACTATGACATATACGTTGTTTTCTTCCAGACCATTGAAAAGTGGGCACCTAAAAGAAACAATGTAGATGCTCATAAGTTCTGTGTTTTATTTATAGACTTGTCTAAAAATTCTCATAGCAATTGATACTTTTTGTGTTTTTTGAATTTTCTGTAAATTGTCCCTGTGTTTCCGTTATGAAAAGTGATTTTTACCTGGTTGTGCTAAATATCATTGCTTTCAGAAGTTTCCTAATGAGATGAATTAGTTTTAGATTTCCACTTCTTTTCTGAGAAAATCTTTGGCCATTTTTTATTTCCTTCCTTTTTTCTACTAAAAATGATTATATTGATCAGGGGACGGACAACGATTACATTATTGAAGTTTTGCCTGAAACTACCTACAACTGCAGGGAACAAGTTGTTTTTCCATATGACTTTGAATTCCAAAGAATTTTAATATGTGAATTTTTGTCCTTATTGTACTGTGTTATATTATTATTGTTATCACAGTACCATATAATATTTTTGCAGAGTTAAGGTAAATGTACACTTGTAAAAATGGTACTAGGTAATTTTGTAAACCAATGTAAGTAAATTACTGATCTGATACATACATAAATTTCATAAAATTATGTAGGACATGTTGTAGTGTCTTAAAGAAGTCTCAAGAGTTTATGCGTGTATTGACATTTGCCAAAATTTCCCTTGCATTGTTTGAAAAACTACCGTTTCTAAAAACATATTGCAAAAACTTTTTGTTTTACTGGTTCTGTAAGCCTTCAGGAAGACAGGTTTACCACTGTAGTTAGTTTAGATTGGTTCAACAATTTATTGTGTTTAACTAAAAGGTTGTGCAAAAATAACCTCTTTTTTATTTAAAAGATCTTAGGAATACGTACATTGCTATGAAAGAAACATGGGCATGTTGCATATCAGTCTTCTCAGGGAAGTGTGATCTTGCAAGTGGTTCTTTGCAAACAGTCCCATCTCTCACACAGCTCTTACTACTATGAAAAGACATATATTTTCCAAGTAGCCTCAAAAGTGGGCGTACTTGGAAACAGCACATTTTTGCTCGTGGGAGGCTTCAGTCTCAGTAAAATTTTATTATAACTGAAGGAGAAGGTAACATGGACTAAGCTCTAGAAACATCACAAGAAGAAGAAAAAATAATTGCGATAAATAACAAGGGGGAGTATGAAAAAAAAAACTTTTCAAGTAACCCCGTTTATGGCACTACGTACTAACATTTCCAAGTAACCCCAGTTTACGGTACTACGTACTAACATTACAATCTTATAAAACGTACTACGTACTAACAGTACAATCTTATAAAGCCTACTAGCGTGATCGTATAAAGTAAGGAACTTACAAGAGAATGCTTTGTACCAGTTTGCGCATAATAGTTTAGTTTTTCTTATTCCATGTGTTGGTACTATGAACGAGGTGTTATTTAATAAATATTGAATTTGTTTTATGATATAGTAATAAATATTTCCTATGACTGACAGCACTTGCTACAAGTAAAAGTGTTTCCATGCACTAAGATCTTTAGTTAACCTTTTCATCATGACTCGAGAGCAGGGCCGAATTAAGGGAGGGGCTTATGGAAGCTAGAGCCCCGGGCCTCCGGGTGGAGAGGGGCCTCCACTCTGATTAGAATCTGAACTGACTATCTAAAGAGAATCATCAAGATACAATCACATCATAAAATAAAATGTGACCAAAAATATGAAACATATTAACTTTTTTACTGTACTTTCACAAATATGCATTAGGTGAAGTCAGCAGGGGCCACTTATTTATTCTAGCCCCAGGTCTCCAGATGGGTTAATCCAGCCCTGCCCGAGAGTTTTCCGTTTGAAATTATTCATGACGTAAAAGGATTCATAAAAATAAAAGGGGCTAAAAAAAATTTTGTAGTACATGAAGGAGGTATTTTGTTTATTATCTAGGCTGCTAGATCCGAATACAAGCTACGTGTAGAATGTTATGTGTGTTGACTGTTTACGTGATGTACCTCTACTTTAGTCGTTGGTTACAGCTCGATCTAAAACATATAATTGCATTGTCGAACTGTGATGTATGCATCTGCAAGAATTATAAGGCAGACACCGTGACCTTGTGACAGTGAAAGTGCAGGAACTACGCACTGTTCCAGGTGAGAGAAGGCAATCCTGACCTTGAACCGTAAAGATTTTTGAGCTGGAGCTGGACGGACTCATGAGGTAACATCGAAGAGAAGGAAATAAATGATGACATGACACTCTTGTCTTCGTGAAACAAAGGACCAAGGACTGGTAGAAGGTTTGGGAGAGAAACTTACTACAACAATAATTCCTAATACAACATGTATATACAACTTTTATTTTTATTTTTACAATTATATAGAGCTGTTAGGTTTTTGTCGTTCATCGATTATTTTTTCTGAAAAATCTAAGACACTATAAACGTATATCGTACGAATTTAACGGAACTCATCCGGCCTGGATCAAATTTGGCTTGGTAATAAATAAACCTTGACCTGGTATACAAGTTCGTGAAATATTATGGTGTGGAGGCTCTGGTTTCCGAGTTATGCATCATTAAGTTTGGGGTACATACTAATTGAAATTTTTCGCAAAACAATTTTAGTAGAGATTTGCTTCAAACTCAATAAAGGACGACTTTCTATCGCAATTAAGGAACTTATGCGTTTTTTGGTTTAACAAAGTAAAAGCACTGACTTTTTTCTATTCCCTTAATTGTGAGCTGGAAGGTGGTGGTAAATTTATTTGTGTATAATCAAATGCCCCCGCGTATCGCAGACGATATTGAATTTTCTTTTCTTCCCCTGCGCTCCAACCAGCTTCATCACACATGTATTTTTATAAACAGAATTTCAGGTTTTTTACCTTCTTTTTGGAAGATATATTTCTGAATTCCCGACACATTCTTTGTTTTTCTCTCCAGTGCATATTAACTGTTTACTGTTAAATGGTCATATATATTTTGGTTAACGTCATTGCATCTTACTTGTCCCGTAAGAAATGGCAGAAGTTAATTCTCTTCAAGTTCAACATGCTTTCTACTGATGTTAGTTTGTGTCAAAGAAAGTGTTGGAACAGATGTATTATTTTGAGTCTAATTAAGTGAGATAGTTCTCCAATTTGATTTATTTTTCTTGAGTTGGTCCAACATTTGCCCGTTTTCTGGTTGGCATTATTAAAAATGTATAAATAAATGTAAATATGAATAAAAGCCATAATAACTATTACTCTAGGAATTTTCATATATAGAGCAAAACATTGTTGCAGTAGCTGCAGCGATCCCTCTCTTTCCGTCGAACTTCAAATGACCACTTTTGTGGTCAATTATCACAACATAATCATTATATCACTGAAGTTATGGTATATTTAAAACCTGTCCCTCTTTAAGGATCATTTTTATTCCATTTACCAAGACATAAAGCACTCGCAAAACAAGTCGGAACTTAATTGTTGATACGTTCTTCTAGAACAGTTGTGAAGGAAATTATTTCATGTATACCAAACAAACAAACAAACGAAAGAGCTTACTCCTTATATAATTATCTTTTCTGTCTATAAATTTCTGACTGAAGACTACTTCGAGTATTTTAAAGCAAAACTCGAGATTTTAACAATGGCTCAATATAAAGGAAATGTCAATTTACTTTCTATCTTTTATTCTTGACTGATCATGTACACAAGGTATAGGGACATATTAAAGTAAAATAAACGAACTATGTACTTTAAACGTCCTTACAGCACATGACAATGTATTACGATAAGTGATCGTATTTACGATTTTATTTCGGGAGACTTTGCTAACTTTATTCCTGGAAATATGAAAATTCTGCAAGATATTTAATTTCTTTAATATAGTAAATAAAATCCAGGGCCCCGTTAAACACGCCACTAATTATGATACTTATTAGAATTGAAATTGTGTCAAATAGCTTATTTTCTGCGGCTTAATTAAAATATCCTGTTTTAACTAATTGGTCAATTTATTTAAGTATATTACTTTTGTGATTCCTTTGTATTTTTCATGAACTTATTCTGATCAACAGTAAAACTAAATAAAAAAAATAAACCCACTACATATAACAGATATTGGTGATCAAAACTGCTGCATGTTATGTTGACCATTTATAATGTGAATAGTTCTGTTGGTTGCCTAATTTTTCCGTTAGGAATTATACCAACTTTATCATACACGACTTTATAAATGTATATTTGATATGGAATGGTTGCAAATATCCGGTGACACGCACTGTTGATTTTAGGGTCAAATTTTATTTGCTCTTAATAATTATTTCTCCATTATTGTCTTTATTTAATATTAATTCTCAAATGGTGAGAACATTTGATATTGTTCTTTAATTACTCTCTAGTTGATCAGTTTATACTATTTTTCCCATAATTAAAAGAATAATATGTAGAATGTGATATCTTCGTATGAATAATTTTAACTTTTAAGGTAAAACTACTTTCATTTTCTCTTATGAGAACCGTTTATTTTCCCATTCATGAGTGAAGTAAACTTTCCCTTAACAATTTTGTAATATTAAATAATAATTTATGTTTACAATGAATGATGTTTTAATATAATATTGTTGTAACATTTTGCTTAAATTTTCATAATCGAATATTATTATAAAACAAATTATACTATTGTATATTTTGTGAGTTTAAATTGAACCATTAATCTTTAAACTTGTGATTCCGATTTATACGCTATTATATTCAGATGTAAATTTTTGTTCTTCACTAAATGGCTTGAGGAAAGATGTAACTTTTATTAACTATTTTTGATAGTGATGGTATGGATTGCTTAAAGAAAATTAACGTGTATTATTTGTAGTTCGTTAACCCTACGGTCATTTGCTCCTTTTGTCACGTTAATTGTAATTTGTGACGTACTGAGATGAGAATTTCTGGAAGTCATCGAAGTTGAACGGAATTGGACTATCGCAAGAGTTTTACTATTATAAAACTCACTATTTTAAAATTACATTCAAGTGAGAAATTTGATTTATTCATTACTATAAATATACCACATTGACTTGATCCCTAGTCTTAAGTTGCAAGCTCTGCTATCGGCTGAAGGTATTCCACTCGCTTTCTCTCGGTTAGCAACAGCTGAACCCTTATTGGCTCAACGCGTGGGTGTATGAGGGTGTGAGCTTTAGTTCGTTTTTTTTTGCCACGACTCAAGACATTTTGGCAGCACAATAAATATAAAATCCTTTTACGGTTTATTTTTAGTAAGTTTCGGCTTTAAATTCTGTTCACATAATATGTAGACTCAATGTTTCAAATCTGCAAAAGATTTTCAGTAAACTTTAGTATTACAAATTCATGACTTTTCTTATTTATGTACCTTGGAACTTAGTTTGATGCGTTCTTCTATGATATTGTGAAATAGATGTTTAATAATTTTCTTATTGTTCTAAACTCCTTTTGCACTCGAATTTCACTATGTATAAAAAGTATAAGCGAGTGCACGAATAACAAAGGGCAAAATTTAGAAAAATAAAAAAAGAACTGCAAAATCTTATTTTTTACCATAAAAGTAAAAATATTGCTAAGTATAACTTGCATTGTGAAAATAAAGGTTGAATACATATAGAAGTAATATGGACAAAATAGTCAAGTTAAAGGTACACTTTTCTATTTTTGTAAGAGATTTGCATATTATTTTATAACTTTCGATTCGACATATTGTGGATAATAGAGGCTGGATTTTATATATTTACAGATAGCATCAATATTAGTTCTAAATTACGGTTTATTTGTAAATTTTGTCAGTGATTGTTATAATTAAACACCATTGCCTTCCTAGTGTGAAAGGATTTGTATGAAACTGAAGACAGCTGCAGACCAAACCACGTTGATTTAGTATTTCAGTAAGATTCACAAGTAGATCAAAATACCAGTGCATTTTTTCAGATCATACCTAAACTTTATACTTTTTTTAGTTGATACGACGAAATCATGTTCTTCTTTCTTCCAAATATTAACTTTGCTTACTTCATTGTATGCCTGATTGCTCTTGACCTACCCAACTAGATATTTGTCTTGATTCATATTGCGATGAATTTACTTGTATTGCATCTATACTAAAATATGTATCGTTAAAATAAGCAGAAAGTAACTTGTTATTAAAGTGGACTTTTGTTTTAAATGTGCTAAAAATATTATATATATATATATATATATATATATATATATATATATATATATATATATATATATATATATATATATATATACAGATATTATATTTCACTTCGCAAGTAAACAAGAGGTATTTGGTTTGGTTATCATCATCTTGACTTCCAGTACTCGATACACGTACGCATCTGTACCCACGTGTATCAAGTACTGAGAAGCAAAACAATAACCAGATACCAACTCTCTTGTTAACTTATCGAAGTATAAGTGAAATTTAATATCGCTATATGTGAACACTTAATAATATACTATCGTTACTTTTAGTAAAAAGTAAATTAAAGTTATTGTACTAACAAATTAATAGCGATTTTTTCAAAAGTTAATAATAATTTTAGATCTACTTGATTTAGAACAGTGTTTCCCAAACTGTGGATCTCGAGGTCTGATCTTCTGGTCTTCTTATATTGTACATTAATCCAAAAAGGATAGAAAAAAATGAGTTGTATATTGTACACGCTATACTTCAAAATCTTAAATGTTATAGATTATACAAATAATACATCATGCGATATAATAGTGTAAATATTATAATTCTTAAGTGGGTATGTAAAGAGAGGTACCTTCAAAATTGTGAAAATTGAGTTAAATAGTTACGAAGAAAGCCTATATTCTTCCGCATCTGTATGTATAGAGCAGTATCTCATATCGCCATTTTAATTGCAAAGGAACTTGACTTTTGAATCTCGCGGTAAGTGTGTGATTATACGGAGACCAGCACTTTAAATTTCGTTTATCTCAAAATCAATTTTCTGAAGTTACCTCACTTTACACATCCACCCAAGAATGGCTTACATATATCAGCAGTATAAATTTATATAGCTTATTCATGCATACTATGTACATACAAAATATATTCTGATATAGTGGTATATGCTTAAAACAAAGCAAGAAAACATTATTTTTAAAGAGAACACTAGTTGGATTGTCCGTAGAACATTTTCAGGAGTAGAAGAGGTCTTCGCTTGAAGAAAAGTATGAAGGAACAGTGATTTAGAAGTTCAACTGAAGAAATAGTTTCTTTTCTTTTTTAAATTAGAAGAATAAAATTGTACCATTTTTACTAAAGTATCGTAAACTAAATAAATGAGCAGTAATGAAAACATCTCATGCAAGCTTTCAGTATCTACAAGTATAATCTGTTCAGAAATAATGCTGTTGTTCTTGTCATGAGGAAACATGTTAAATGTGTTATTTGATAGAAGGACTTCCCTTCTCAGTGATGTGTTGTTTTGTTCCCGTCCTGGTTCTTTGTGATCTCATTTCCACCCGCATCATTACGGATCCGGGAAAAAAGTTGTTACTGAGAATTGGTTGGATGGCAGCTTCAATCTCGGGGGTTTTCATGGCGATGAGTCACATCAGTTCTTGTAGGAGGAGGAGATGGCGTTGTTGATGGTCATCATTGTATGCTGGATTGTAGGTGGAAGAGCAGCAGACAGCGAAACTTAATAACATCAACAGTTCAGACGACCAAAGGTGGGAAGTCTGGGAGAGAGTTGGAGATTACAGCGAAAATTAGTGGCATCATTATATCAAGAAAGAAAAAAAAAGCGTATCATTCTCTATCCTTCCCTTTTTAGACCTTTGCATCTAGGCTAATTTACTTTCTAATTCTTTGGTTATATATATATATATATATATATATATATATATATATATATATATATATATATATATATATATATATATATATATAATTACTTTCTTAAAATCTTCCTATATGCGGTTAATTTGAAATAAAATTTGCGCATCTCAAAAATAAGAAAAAGGGAGTTCATCCTACAATGCAGAATTTATTTCATTTTTCTATTAATTGTTATAATGTATATCTGTCACGTCCGTTATATACAGAATATACGTACCATGAACATTGATAGTACATTTGTACATTTATTTGTATCAATTTTAATTTGAAGCACTTCAACCAGTTTTTTGCATCTATCATTTGAGTAGATATTTTAAAATTGCAAGTCGACCATAACGGATTTATTCAAATAGTATTGAAGATAATATGATTCGTCAGGATTTTAAAAAAATGTAAATCCGTCACAATTGAGAATATGTCTAATTGCGTACTTGCTTTTACGTACAAGTATTACTTAAATCATTGATACAGAATTTGTTTGTTAGACCCTGCTTTAAAATTATGTATATATAAATATATATATATATATATATATATATATATATATATATATATATATATATATATATATATATATGACACAATAATACTTCAAATAGCACATATAAAAGCGTGAATTTTCATCTTGTACCGTTTCTGTAAGATGCTGTATTATTACAGCCAAAAGAATATTCGTACATTTAATCGTGGAATTATTATATAACACTTAGTCAGTGCAGTCTTAAATGGAAAAAAATTCTCGTGAGAAATGTGAGCTTTCTTAAGAAACTAATCTTGCTCATAAATTTGCAACTTATATTTCTGGAATCATATTTTCTTTGTCTTACACGGATAATCTGGGTACATGTAGACAGCATGCAAGAATTCAGCATGTAGAAAGGGATCATGTATAATCCTAATCTCACGTGTATTTTTTCTTACATGCCTTTCGCAGTGGTACTTTCGATTTCTAATTTCTTTCCTTTTCTTGGTAGACATCGACCTTTATGAATAACTAGATTTTAGTAAAATGTTATGCACAGCACAATTCATTTAAAGTGAAAGGAGAGACACAAATCTATCTGCACTAAAAGGGTGTTCAATAGTGTATAGAGTCGGACGGTATGTTCTGTTCAAACATAAGTTCAGTGGCGGCTCGTGGAATAAAAGGTAGGGTGTGCCAATCCTCAAGACAAATACTTTATGGTTACTACTACTGCTACTATTACTACTACTAAGATATTATTATTGTTATTATTTGATTATTAAGTGAATTGCTTAAAAAACTCGAAATTGTGGTCCGAAAAACTTATCATACTAACACAGTAAGCATAATCATAGGCAGTGCTGTAGTCTTAAAATTTTCAGAGGGTATGCCTTGTTTTGTGATCATCTATGATTGTCATACAAGACATAGAAAGCATTTTTAATAAACAATTTAAATCGTATGTATTAATTAATTCAATTAGAAAGAATACATTACTGTTTCATAGTCTAAAAGCATTTCATGCTATTTTCTTGATGATACTCTTTACTTAAATCACGCTATTAATAACATAAATGGGTTTAGTTATGGAGAAGGAACCAACTCACTTCAAGAAACAGCAGGAGAAATCGCGCGGATTTTTTTTTTCATGATTCATATATTTGAACA
Source organism: Thermobia domestica (assembly GCF_964235325.1). NCBI lineage: Eukaryota > Metazoa > Arthropoda > Insecta > Zygentoma > Lepismatidae > Thermobia > Thermobia domestica. Next base: position 122,000,456 of record NC_137455.1, read on the forward strand.
CCTGCTAAGAATATAAGAGAAAAAGGTGATATAGTCACTTTATCATTGAAGTCATGGCCCGATTAAATAAATAAATATAAACGAAATAAAATCAGCAAGTACTGTACGCTTTGAAGCAGAAGGTACACTCTAATGACTGAAATTAAGCAGAGGATATGCGGCCTGTACCGCCGTGTACCCTCGACTACAGCCCTGATCATAGTACAGCAAGTAACATAAAATATTTTCTGTAATAAATGGTACTCACCTAATTATCTGTACATATACTCTGCTTTCTATGCTTAAGGCTGGAGAATTTGTCGGTCACTTTTGTGTTGAATTCCTTTATTGTGGTAATATAGTCTTTGTGTGTAGACAACATTGTTAGTGCATTGAGTCTGTCTTGGCTCATCGAATTCCTTAGACAAGTCCTCATCCTTTTTAATGTACTGAAACAACGTTCTGATTCTGCTGTAGCTACAGAACACTATGTCCACTTAAAAATCATTGCGCGGCACTAGTCCTAAACGGCATAAGACCTAAACGACACAAGATCTAAAAATCATTTCGTAGCACAAGTCCTAAACGGCACTGGACCTAAAAATCCCTTGTGGCGCTACCATCGCGTCCGTGCCAAGAATACTGTCAATCTGTTAGTCAAAAGTTTTAGATATACTGTTTCATATTACGAAACCAGATTCTAGCTTAGTTCTTACGAGTAATTTGTATAAATACATATTCTATCTTTCTAAAATAATAAATCATAAATCCTATTGTTCTTTCTTGCAGTTTGCATGATAACATTTGTGTGGTGACAAAATATTAACAACCTATTAAATGTGATTTCCAGATCTTTCATAACGTTTGTTTGTTTTTCTATTCCCACATCATTGGCCCCATATTAGTAACATAATGTTGTGTTTTAGTTAGACCCTATATACGTCATAAATTTTGCTTTCTTTGTGCTGATTAGAAGTAAATTATTTTTACACATATATTTATCATATTCAACTTTCTCCGTAGCAAATAGTTGTCATACTCGTAAATAACTACTCTTTACTCGTTATCATTATTAACAATAGTTTTAGTATTACTAACATAGGTGTTACCGTTGGAATTAACTATTAATCTTAGTAATAATAATAATAATAATAATAATAATAATAATAATAATAATAATAATAATAATAATAATAATAATAATAATAATAATATTTCGGATATGCTACATTTTTTAGACCTGAACCTTTATTGTACGTGAAGTTAAAATCAAAGGTTGTGTCACGGACGGCAAATGATGGCTTATCACCTAAAACAAACTCTTGGCCTCCCAAGTGGGGGTTAGTCTGTGTTTAATAATTACAGCAAATTAAAAATGTTTATAATGGAATGTGAAAGAAACACTGTAAAAAAATTAAACTATGTCAACATGTTAAAATATTTAAAAGAACCTAATTAATCATCCATTTTGTACTCTCATTTGCTTAACTGGACGAACCCAGACCTAAAGGAAAAAGAGTTTTCTGCCCAAATTTCATAAGCAGTGGGAAATTTTAATACTATAGAAATTAACCCTCCTTCTCTCTTAGGAATTTAATTTTCAAGACGCTGAAACATATATTTTATTACTTTTACTTAAAGTTGAAATACCGAGTTTTACGCATTCCGCTTAAGCAAATCCTACTTTGCTTTATAAATATTTTCTGAATAGGTAATGGAGAATTCGAACATTGAAGAAAGTTCACCCTTTGTTCTTTCCCTTTTATGTGTTGAATTTTCAGTTTTTTTTAATTTGTTTATTTGTCTGTTTTACAGTGGAAAGTTTATATGCCAAGTTTCATTTTACTAGCTTCAGAGATTTACGAGATACAATACTCTCTCTCTCTCTCTAAAAAAAAATCTTACCCCACCCTTTTTACGATACGTATTTCCAAAAATTCTCTCTTATATCCTGCTTTCCTAAGAAAATGATTTTTTTAAAATTAAAATTTAACGACTCTACTTGTAGTAGTATGCCCAGAAAGTCACTTATCTTAACACTTTTATATAAGAGTACAGAAGATGATAAGAAGACAGTCAAACAAATGGACTTTCATGAACAGTTTCCGATTTCTTACTCATACATTTCCCACAAGTTGTAGTTTTAAATTCACGCACTGTCAAGACCCAGGTATCAAAAAGGTAACAATCTGAAGATATATTATTATTATTAATAATAATAATAATAATAATAATAATAATAATAATAATAATAATAATAATAATAATAATAATAATAATAATAATAATAATAATAATAATAATAATAATATGTGTATTTATGTACGTTTGTTATATGTGACTTATTGATTTATTGACTTATTGAAGCTTTCTTAATTTGGAAACATACTTTTGGTTTACTTTTAATATGAAAAAGCCTACTCCCCTGGAAAAGTTTGCAGGTTACATCCCTAAATGTATTGGTTTCTTGAAACGTATTGTCTTGCATATTACATTAGTAATTTATTGTTATTTGCTGATTTTTCCTGGCTTATACGTATCAACTCTATCAAAACACACTGTGAAATACAGTAACTGTCTGCGTTCTTAATATATATAGTCGGTATTTAGTGTTCACTTGTGAAGTATCTAGTGGGCTTTTGTCCTAATTAAGCAAACTTTGGTGGGCTTTTGTCCTACCTTTGGAAAGTTAGAGTGGGCTTTTGTCCTACTCTTAAGAAAATACACTCCACAGAGTATATATATTGCAATTCTGAATGCTTGCTTGGTTTCAGAAAAATTTGGTAAAATATGCTTTTTAAACATTTTTATTTAATTCTGTTTTAGGAATTTGTCATGGGATTCTCGTATCTCCATTTGAAAGAAACTAATTTCTTAATCAATTATATAATTAATTCTTAGAATGAAATAGGTTATATAATGTAATTCATGTATGACTGCAGAACAGATAATGATAATAATAATTTTAATAGTACAAATATAGCTGTCGCCGTTGGAATTAGGTACGTTCGTAACATTATTGGCAACTAATTAGTGCGTCGTCGCAATTTCGTGTGGTGGTGGCGAATTTCAGAACTAAAGCAGGTGAATGAAAAAGGCACAAGACCTAAACGGCACAAGACTTAAAAATCATTTCGCGGCACTAATCCTAAACGGAACAAGACCTAAAATTCAGGTCCAGTGCCTATATTTTTAGAACTTATGCCATTTAGGTCTTGTGCCGTTTAGGACATGAATGTTACTCTGTGAAACTAAGATAAACTTCCAAACTACGGGTATTCAATACACAAACATGAAGTAGTACATCTAATGGTCTATGTGTGATCACACAGTTACTGCGAGATTCAAAAGTCAAATTCCTTTGCAACAAATATAAAGTAATGGTTGCAATATATTAATAAGATCAAAGATAGAACCTGTTTCTCGGATGTTGAACCCGTATCAACAACCCATTACTCGCTGTCTTATTGGTTTTGTTCTGTGACGAGGAAGGTTGAAACCGGAAATCGTTAATTTTAACCACTTCCAGATTCAATGGAGAGTTGAGGGAGGAGATGGAACCTACGCTTGGGAAGCAGAGAAGATTGAAAAAAAAAAAGTATCTCGATATCTCTTACCGTTTTTGCTGTACGTAAATCAGTATTGAAACAGTAAGTAATAGTAAATTCCAGCCACCTCCGGTTTTGGTAGAATGATGCAGGTTGTAATAATATGTTCTTTTGACACTGTGAATCGATTGCAAAAAACAGCTTAGCACTATCTTTTACCATTTTTGTTCTATGGAAATAAATGTTAAAACCGGAAATGGTTAATTTTAACCACTTCCGGAGTCAAAAAGGGGATAAGGGAGGAGATTGCAAAAAAAAATAATAAAACTCCATCTCGATATATCTTGCTATTTTTACCCCACGGAAATTATTGAAACCGGAAGTAGTAGTAATTTGCAACCACTTCTGGTTTTGGTAACGTATTAAGGGTTGTAATGGCATGTTCTCTTGATACCCTTAATCGTTTGTAGAAAACCGCTTTTCACTATCTAATACTATTTTGTTTTATGGCATTAAATGTTGAAACACAAAATGGTTTATTTTAACTACTTCCTGCTTTGAAAGAAAGTTAGAGAGGAAATGACACATATTTTTGGGATGATGAATCAATTGCAAGAAAATGCATCGTGATATCTCGTACAGTTTTTGTTCTACGAAAATCAGTATTGAAACTGGAAACAGTAGTAAATTTCAATCACTTTTGGTTTTGGTAATGTGTTCATGATAGTCGTGGTGTGTTGCCTTGATACCCTGAATCGTTTGCTAAACACCGCTTCTCGGTATTTGATGTTTTTTGTACTGTGATGATAAACGTTGAAACCGGAAATGACTAATTTGAACTACTTCTGGTTTGAATGGAGGGTTTAATACTGTGGAAATCAGTATTGAAACTGTGAATTATATTAAACTTGAACCACTACCGGTTTTGATAGAATGTTCAAAATAATCATGGTACGTTGTCTTGATATACTGAATCGTTTGCAATAAATAAATAAATAAATTAAAAAAACGGTTCTCGCTAACTGTTACCGTTTTCATTTTATGGCCATAAATGTTGAAACCGGAAATAACTAATTTGAACCACTTTTGGTTTGAATAGAGAGTTAATGGAGGGGATGGAATCCATTCTTGATACGCTGAATCGATTACAAAAAAATCTCATCTCGATATCTCGTACCGGTTTTGTTCTGATACTGTCAACAGACGGACGGATGAACAAAGCCTATCTGTAAGACTTCTGACACTTATGTGTAGCATAATTTGGAAGTCTAAAATCAGAGCATAAATTTTGTATATAAATTTACAAAAGCGGAACGACAAACAATTCAAGACGAGGCGAGAAAAGCTCTCAACAATCGAGAAAGAAGAGAAAAAAATATTCGAGAATCGAGACAAAATAAGAAAACCTTATTTCTCGTCTCGTGGGCAAGACTCCTACAACTAACAGATCAGAATACTAGTTCTTTATAAAACGCGTACTTACATCAGGTGCAGTGAATAATTTCTTTATTTGTTAGGCAGCAAACAGCATTTAGAGCGCCTGGGTAGTAGGTATATGATACATGCAATTAAACTCATGCAATAATGACGTAGAACATATTATAGGTAAATTATACATGCAATATATAATCGTACTACATAGAAGCTGCACATGCAGCCGAAATCATGAAACTTTAACATACAATAAACTTAATAAATGTTCTTATACAGGAATAAAATATGATATAAATAAAACAGGGGAGATTACAAGAAAACTAATTCATATAATTAATAAAATCATACTAACTAAGATAAAAGAACATGAAGTAAGAAATAAAATTCACAAATAACAATTTTAATATTAATATATTATCTGTATTACAAAGCAAGTATGATGTGGAACATTCTCTTGTGCGTACTCATTATTGTCTTTAATTTTATTTTGTGATCATGTTTACAAATTTTAGTCATTGTAAAATATTGTAAAATTTGGTCTTTTGGGCAAAATGTCTTATTGTACTTTGGAGAAAATATCATATGGATGAATTGTACTTTGGATTTACTCAATTATAGGTTTGAAAATATATTATTTTTTATATCATATAGAAAATGTATACTGCATAAAATTGAATTAAATTGCAATTACAGGTAAAAGAAAAACATGAAGTATCTGATCATGCAGATCTAAAAAAAAGTAGCAAATCTTAAACCTAGAAGAAAATTAAAAGAAGAAAGAGATAGTTAAAATCCTGAACTAACAACCATAAAATAAATAAGCAGACAAAAAGAGAATAATTCAAATGACACCATTTTAAATTAAATAGATAACACTAAACGTTTTTTAATAACTAGATAAATTTTGAGCGAACTTTAATTTTGTTTGAAAAATATTTAGAATAGAATAAAATTTATTTGCAGTATAAATTGTTTTTATAAATAGATGGTTTTACAGTAGAAGCTGTAAAGAAAAAAACTAAATTTCTAGTGTTGCGGTAAGGAATTCTTATGAAATAAAACCATTAATATAGAAACCTCCGTGAAGAATATTATGAAAAATAATATTAAATAATATAGAAAATATATCGCATATCAGCTAAGGACAAAAGATGTACTAGACAAACTCATATCATCGAAATCTTTGAACTTCCTGGTAAGCAGGCTAGGAAGTTATTCTGAATAGACTCAATAGTATTTAGAAAATAGTTAGCTTCGTTGTTCCAAATCACCGTACTCATTCAAAATGAGAACACACCTTAGACATGTAGAGAATTTTGCAAGTATTAATATTGGAAAAATTAAGGCAAAACCATTTTAATTTTGTTAATTTTTTTCTGGCCTTACTGTGAATGTGATGATTACCTGTAAATGTTTCTGAAATATTAGTTTGTTGCCCAATATTATTGCAAGATCTTTAATATAAGTTCCGAATACAATTTCCTGATTACCTATTATATATTTATAAGGCAAAATATAAATTTTCCTGGAAATAGTTATACCCTGAATTTTGGCAGCAGTCAAAGGTAAGAATTTATTCTCTGACCATTTAACTAATATATCAATATTAGTTAATCTTGCAACGTAACTTGATCTTGCACAGTGTTAAGATTTTAATGTAGGTTAACTTAATTAGGTTAATAATTTGTATAAAGGAAAAACAGCAAGAGACCCAGGTTAGAACCCTGAGGTACTCCAGATGTAATGTTATAAGTAGAGGATGTATAGCCATTATACCTAACGCTAAATTTAATGTTATTTAAATCATTTTCTGTTATTGCAAATCTAAAACATTTCGTACTCATATACTCTTGCAAAATTAAACAAAGTCAAAACTTATAAACATAGCTACAGAACGTAATAGAGATCACATTGCATTTATTTTTCGATTTTCGTGGAATTTATAATAGTTTGTATTTGACAATTTTCAAAAGATTCTTCAATTTTTGACTGCTTTATAATATTCTAGTTTTTTTTTAAAGATAAAATAAAAGTAAGATTGAGATAGGGAAAATTCAAGATTGTCGCCGTTTTTTAACTTTGTAAAAAAAACTACGTTACAATGCAATTTTCTTTAATGAAATTAGGAGTGATTAAAAATCCTCTTCCTTATTTATGAATCAACTGGTAAGGAGTTAACAAGCTACTCCCTATTATTGCGCACGTGTAGTTTAAACATTAAAATGTAACGGTTTTTGTTGACGTTCTAGGAACAACAGGTTATAATTTCCAATGTATCATTTAACTTTTTCCCCTATCTCATCATAATAACTTGCATGACTTCTAGGAATTCTCATTGACGCGTAGGAAAGCAAAACATTCTTTTTCCCATTTTTTGAAACTACGTAAAAAGGGGATTTCTTAATTGTTATTACATGTTGTTTTTTTATCCGTTGGGAAGATTAAAAAAAAGAAATACGAAAGAAAAAAACAATTGGCTACGGCAGCAAAATACTGCTAATACTTACAGTAACATAAGAAGTACAACTTCGCAATTATGTAGGTTATAGAAACACGTGGTAAGAACATGTCTAAGTAAAATGTAATTTTTTATAAGTCATCTAGTGGAAGAATAACAAAATGTTCCCAGTAGCATTATTGTGCTTAAACTTAGAAACTTTTTAGTTCCGCTGACGGCCTGAAGTAACCTTCATGGTCAATGAATGTGTTTCCCAAATCTCTTGTCTTCAAAGTGACGTCATAATGAATACAAAACGTTCATTAAAAAAAAAAAAAACTATTCGTTCTTCTGGAACGATGAGGATCTTCAATCTGTTTTTTTTCTTTCATTTGTTTTTCCCTCCTCACAAACTTTTATTATATAAAATTATGAGAGTAGTCTCTTGTTAACTGTTCTAGTGCAAGAAAGAGTACCTCAAAATACACGACTAAGAAAGTTGATGGGAGTTTGTATAGCTTAATTTCATGTAACGTTATTACACGCCATTGAAGTTTCGAGTAGCATCAACCTTTGTTATTAATGATACTTGGAGAAAGCACTTGTTAGCATGACAACTCTTGAGATGAATCTCAATAGTAATAGGTTCAATTTACCATATGATAGAATTCTTTCATTTGGTATTATATAGACAGCACTAGGTAAACTGTAAGTTTGGAGATATGTGCATTACGAATTGTTGAGTTCGAAAACCGGTCATCTCCATCGCAGCTAATTTGAGAGGAGTGACAAACAAAACTAAATTAATCAATATGTATCTGACATTTTTCATAGGGTTATTTCTATTTTTGGAAAGAAGAAAAATGTCAGTTCTACAGTCCGAGAATGATATATATGCCGTATATGCCAGATGTATATTGATTAATTTAGTTTTGTTTATCACTCCTCTCAAATTAGCTTCGATGGAGATGACCGGTTTTCGAACTCAACGATTCGACTAATGTTTTAATATGAGTGTCGTTTCGGAATAAATCAAAATATTGGTGAAAAGAACTCGTGGTGGTGGTCTATACAATAATATTGCTTCTTAGCAAGCACTATATAAAACAAGTATTTTCGGAATGATCCAAAAAAAAAAAAAAATGGGTCAAAAGATTGCGATCTTGGTCAATAATTAGTTTTTGGATTAGAAGCCACAAAATTATTGAACGTCCGTAAATCGAGTTTTCGTATTTTCTGCGGAATAAGGACATCATACTGAGTTAAGTGATAGTTTGGGTTTGGCTACACTATATGTAGTTTTCCAGATATAAGGCGTATAAGAAAATTTTTGATTGAATGAAATGTATTGAATCTTGGACCTGGGGCCACAAAATTTTTGAACGGCCCCTAAATCAAATTTTTCTATTTTCTAGGAAATAAGCACATCATACTGAGTTAAGTGATAGTTTGGGTTTGGCTACAATGTACAGGGTGGCCCAAAAGTAGGTATACACCCTTCATTGATCGAGTATAACATTCCAGTTTATGGGTTTGCTTCGGCTCTTCCTAGTTTAAAATGTAGGTAAACAGACATTAAGAACAAATAATAAAGAAACATGGATAACAATAAGAAAGGGTATAGAATACAATGAGCTGATCAGTACGGTACTGTATACCTACTTTTGGGCCACCCATTGTGTAGTTCTCCATATATATGATATACAAGAAGATTTTTGACAAACATATTGAATCTTTTGATCCAAAAAAAAATTTCCAAAGGAAATACATCATATTTGGACATTTTTAAATAGTAGATTCAATAAAATACTTAATCATATTCTCAGATTATTGTGAAAGTAACAAAATTGTATTTCGATTTTAGAACGTAGTTTTCAAAGTATGTCCACATCAATCTTAAATAAATATGGGCTGTTTTCGTTACACTGGTTATTCAGGAGAAAATCGTTCTGTATATGTGAACAGGTTCTAAAATGGTAAAATATAATTGCGATACTCTTGAACATCACTTCATATTCCATTCACTTTAAATATTTGTTGTTACAATTTTTTATATGTAAGAGAGGAAGTTATTTTACTTTATTATACTGTTTTATGACTTACAATTTTTAACTGTTCTTCTTTAGACTCATTCGATTTTTAAAAACGTTTCTGTTACAAATTTAAATGATTCATTATAAGCAGAATTCTGAACAAACAAAATAAGAATGCAATATTAATTAAGTTTTTGGATCAAAAGATAGAATATATTTTAATCAGAAATTTTCTTGTACGCCTTACATGTGAAGTACATATAGTGTAGCCAAACCCAAACTCTTAGTTAACTCAGTATGATGTGCTTATTCCCTAGAAAATGCGAAAACTCGATTTAGAATCCGTTCAAAAACTTTGTGGCCTCTGATCCAAAAACTAATTATTGGCCAAGCTCGCAATCTTTTGATGCATATTTTGGATCATTCCTAAAATTCTTGTGTAAAGATCTTGCATTTCTAAATGAACTGATCATATTTCTGCATTTCATAATATTTTGTAAACATCACGAAGTTTTATGAGTTATAACGTACTTTAGTTTGATTTTACACTAATCTGTTAGAAAAAAAGCATTATTTTTAAAAATTTAAGAGAAATCAGTGATGATATTTTAACATCTGTTGCTTTTTTAAAAAATATAATTGATACTTATTATTTTATACAGAACAAATAAAAATAGGCGTCTATGAAAGATGTAAAATGAAATTGTGTATCGTTTATATACTTCGTTAACTGAAAATGTTCCAGAAACGATCAATCTCCCTTATTAGTTACGTAGTTTGTTATCTCGCTAGAAGTTTTGTTAGCTAATGAAAATTCCTATCGCATGCTGCTATTGAGACCAATTTCCGCGTAAAATAGCCATTAACCAACAAAATGATGGGCGTGTGCAATCAATTTCCTGTCGGTCTATTACCACCATTATGGCCTTGTTTTCTCTTCTTTCTTGAAGCCTACGAGAGACACAGCAGCCTTCTTCTAAAGCTCTATAGAGTTGAATCTTTTCATTTTGGTTTAATTCATTTCATCATATTGAAAGCTTACGGAGAAGCGAATTCGTAGAGAAAGCATAGATCTTGTTTGTAACAAAAGAGGAGCGTATTACATATTTCGGAGTTTATCCCTAGTTATTCTACTCTAAATCCTACAATAAATTATTCTTTCTATTTTTCATGTGAAATAAATTGGAAGAAAACAGCGGTCATAAAATATTCTTAATTGAATCGTTAGAACAAATAATGTATATCCTCGGAAGACATTCCCTGGAAAATAAATTATGGAAGCAATTACTTCCCAAGAGTTTTGCAACTTGTAAAAATAAAATGTGTACAAGTCGATCATTTTGTGTTTACGATTATGCTTTGTACACGAGTACTGCCCAACGTATGTGCTTTCTCTGTGTGTAATCTCGTGGTTCCATTCCCGTTGGAGCACGTGTGGCTCAGATTCCATATTAAACTGTTGGCTCCTGCTTCACATCTACTACTGAAAAGATATACATTAAATTTTCATAACACATCACAAATTTCATAAAACGTATTTCAGTGTATTTTATAACATTATGAGAATTACGAATGTAACATATTACGCTTTCGACATATTGCATTTAAATAAACATGTTTAGTGAACTAAATTCTTATCTGTATGGACTGTGTAACTATTGTCCAAAATTATATCAAGTCACACTATTTCAGTAAATGAACTAATCCAATGGTTTTATTTGTACGATGTAATTAATGTTCCAGTGGCCAAGGAGACGAACATTACTCGGTAGCGCGTGCAGGTTGACAATACAAAATGTACCTTAACAAGAGGCTTAGCAACACGAAAGACACTTGAATTTGCTAGCAGCATTTAATTGACTTCGGGACCATGCGTAGCAAAGGTAAGTGCGCTAGCCATTAGATCAACAGGCAGGGCTTTAATTGTGTAGCGTGAACTGGAAATGTACTTCTATGGTTAAGGAGACATCGCTTTCTGTAGTCCCCCAGTCATTCCTGTGGTTCTTGTAACTACGTTTCCCCTAGTTAAACATACGCGTAGAGTATTGTTCCAAAGATATATGTTCACTTACCTCTCCTCTAAAGGCCATATTATGAATTCTAAATGAAATATCAAAGATTCAGATTTGTTTGATATGTAACCCTTCTATCATAGATCTATATATCTATCATACAGGAACTCTAAAAGAGAGGTTGGTGTTCAAGTTTTGTGTGAACAAGAGTATACATATAAAAACACACACATTAAAATTCTGGGAGTCGTCTTGTCAATAGCATTTTTATAAACACTGTACGCTATAACCGATCTTTATTATTATTATTACTAGCTTTACACAGCGCACAGTTCTAACATGAGCATAAATCTTCTTCCACTTCTCACTATATCTGTGCAAGTCCCTTTATGAACACAAGTAAATGACAGGAAGACTCTCAAAGAGGAGTTGTGGGGAGTTCGTGGCAAATTGGGATAAGTGATAGATGATACCAAATGAAACATAATTCTATATCCGAGTACGCCTCATTGTGGGTCCACAAGCCTTCGAAGTTTCCAGCTTGCAATAGCTTTTCTCATTCAGATTAAAGGAAAGCGCCTGAAATGTCCATCAACCCGCTATATGTAGTTCCTCTACTAGTTGGCTTTCACAAGGGTATCAACCTAGTTGCAATATTAAACTAATAGGGCCAAAACGACACCTAAAATGTGGAATAGAAAAACAAAAACAAGTTTTAAAAAAAATGAATGAGAACTTGCAAATCTACACAATATTTTGGAATCGACCAGCAAAAACGGCACGTTTCTAGCACTTGTGATTTTCGAGATCTCATTGTCGAAAGGATTGGCCACGAACATACTGTATAAACTTTTCTAGCGTTTTAATATGTAGACTAGCTGTACCTCCGCAGTCTACTCAACGCATCGTTCTGTTATGACCATGAATTTTCTTCCCACTGGGCATCAGTGCCGGACTAGCCCAGTTGAAGGTTCTTTGCGCGGGTCCTTAAAGGGCCCCTACACACACACACACACACACATATATATATGTATATATATATACATAACACGTCAGTTGCAAAACATAAGTGACAAAATCATATTTTCTGTATTAAATAAACATGTAGTACAAAACAGATCGCAAAAAAGGTTACAATAATATTGAGGTAATCAAACGCAATCCTGAAGTTATTTCAGTAACTTTGAAAGTTTTAACGCACTTCTTCACTTGATGAGGCAATCGAATCAGTTACTTTTTCTTTGTCTACATTCTGGAATAAATCATTTTACGTGAACGTAAAACGTAAAGGAGACAAATGGTTTTGACTTATCGATGTTCGCATGAGACAATAGGGAAAAGTGAATAAGCGCAAGGGCCCGTTTTACGGCTTAAAGGGGGCCTTTGCTAAGTTTGAAGTTTTACTCGATTTCTTTTACGATTTGCTTAACACACAGCCAAAAACTAATATGAGTGGAGAAAGGGAAATACACATCCGAGAACCGTATATTCCAGACCCTAAGCGAATAGAAGTAGAAATCGCTAAAAAGAAATTAAAATAACACAAATCTCCGGGTGTAGACGGAATTCCGGCTGAATTGATTTTAACTTTAGGCAAAAAATTGTGGGAAAAGATACACAGACTCATTCTCCTTATCTGGAACAAGGAAGAATTTCCACAAGAGTGGAAAGAATTTTTCCAATCACAAGAAAGGCGACAATAATTATCGAGGCATTTCTCTTGTCAACATTCTATAAAATCCTTTCAAATATTCTATTAGCAAAATTGACCCAGTTCGCAGATGAAATTATTGGAGATTATCAGTGCGGATTTAGACCTAATCGATGAACTATCGACCAAATATTTACCACTCGACAAATACTCGAAAAGAAATGGGAATACAATACCCCGGTACATTAATTATTTATTGATTTTAGAAAGGCGTACGACTCGGTTAGGAGAGAAACATTATACAACGTTCTTACAGAATTGGGAATACCGAGAAAGCTAATTAGATTAACTAAGATATGTTTAAATAAATCCCAAAGTAAAGTCTGCGAAGGAAAATCTTTGTCCACGAGCTTTCACGTCGAGAATGGCCTGAAACAAGGATGTGTGTTGTTGTCATTACTATTCAACTTTATGCTATAAGGAAAATCAAAAATAGCAACCAGGCCTAGAGTTGAATGGTATTCACCAGGTTATGGCGTATGCTGATGTAGGGGATGATAGGAGAACAATGGAAAGGAATGCAGAGGTCTTATTTAATGCTTGCAGGGACATAGGTTTAGAAGTAAATGCAGACAAAACTAAATACATGGAAATTGTTCTATATGGTTGCGAAACATGGTCGCTTACTCTGGGGGACGAACGTAGACTGAAAGTATTTGAGAACAAGATCTTGAGACGAATATTCGAACCCAGGGGAAACGGGAATTGGAATAGCGGGAACTTCATAACGAGGAATTACATAATTTATACGGTTTACCGAACATTGTTAGAGTCATCAAGTCTAGGAGGCTCTGGTGGGCAGGTCATGTAGCCAGAATGGAAAAAAGTAGGAATTCTTTCAAAGTCTTAACTGCAAGAGCAATCTGAAAACAGCCATTAGGAAGACCCAGGCGTAGATGAGAGGGCAATATTAAGATGGATCTCGCAGAAATAGGAATACAGAGTAAAAACTAGATCCAGTTGGTTAAGGATAGAAGTCAGTGGAGAGCTTTTGTGAACGCGGAATTGAACCTCAAGGTTCCATAGGCCATAGAGTTAGAGAGAAGTTCTACTGGCTCACGGGTCCTTCCTGATATGAGCAAGGGCGGACCGAGAGAACTTCTTTCGGAAAGACGAAATTAGGCTCCCGCAACCTTTTTGGTAGGAAGACTCAAGAAAGCATTTGCGATCGCAAAATTTGGACCAAGGCCTACAGGTCCTAAGCCTCGTAATCCCTACGGGACCACCAATTGCCGATTAGCCAACGTGGCCAATCCGGCACTGCTGTGCATGTCTCCTTACTCACACAAGTAAAGGATAGGAGACTCACAAAGGAAGTGAATTGCTATCTATAGATGTTGGAGTAAGTTTCTAGCAAATTTGTAGAAGTAACACGATAGCAAGTGGAAATATTTTTTTTTCTAATAAATCCATATCAGTCCGAGTACGCCTCATTGCTTCCTTTGAGGCCTTTAAAGTTGCCTGCGTGTAATAGGTTTTGCCATTCAGATTTAAGCAAAACGCCTGACATGTCCGTCAACCAACCGTACGTAACTTCTCTACTGGTTGCCTAACATCGTAGTTTGGGCCGCAACAATGTTAACCTTATGGGCCCAAAACGACCCCTAAACTGTTGACTAGAACAATGATACGGTTTTGAAGATTTGAATGAGAACTGGACAATCTACACAAAATTTGGATTCGAGCAATGAAAACGGCATGTTTCTAGCACTTGTGGTTTTCGAGATCTCATTGTCCAAAGGAATGGAGAGAAACATATAAACCTAGCATTTGAATATATAGATTATTATTATTAGTTTATATGACTTGATTTGATTTTGGGTTTAACGTCCCTTTCAGCAGCGAGGCTAAATGAGACATGGACCTACAGCTTGACGTCTACATGAACTCCTTGTGGGAATCGAACCGGGGTCTCCCACGCTAAAGGTTCGTTCGCTGACCGTTTAGCCACGAAACAGCTCTATTATTAGTTTAATCTGAGCAAACTCTTAAGGGAAAATTTAAGTATTCATCTCCTGAGATTTCGTGGGTTCTTCCCACTCTTTTCATTTTTCCAGTTCTTCCAGTACTACTCATTTCCATCCAATGATGTAGACATAATTTTATCAAGGAGAGAGTTTAAACTATTAGATTCATTTGTTTTCAAGATCTTTGTATATATTTCTTAATATGGTAAATATATATTTTCTTCATATAATCTTATTGGAGAGGGAACTAGGAACTCCCCCTTGTTGAAAACTTGGAGCTCTCCCTCTATGTACGCAATGGTTCCATCCGTTCTTGAAGTCTCCTAAATCACTGGACGGAAAGCTGGTTCATTTATTATTATTATTATTATTATTATTATTATTATTATTATTATTATTATTATTATTATTATTATTATTATTATTATTATTATTATTATTATTATTATTATTATAGCAAACTTTCTGCCTAGAAAATGAACAATGGAATAAAACTTCAAAAAATAATAATGGTAAAAGTACTTGAAGGATTATTAGAAAGCTTTTTTTTTTAAGTCTTAATTCAGTTCTCTGGTATGTAAAGCTAGTGTTCGTGTTTTACCAGAAGACAACTATAGTACCTTCAATTTAAACTTTCATTTGAAATACCTTCTTTCTACACAACAACTACAAATATGATATATCAACTGAGATATTCTCCCTCCCTTTTCCGTTCTTCTTTTATAGAAATCAAGAATATGAACAGTTTGAAACAAAACCTCCTTTCGTGCGTATATGTATATGACTACGCGACTGAAATCAAATACCGTGCGAAATTATAAAGCGAAAACTTTTCTATACTAGGAATATAATACATACCTAACTACGTTACTTCTTCTTGTTTAGTGAATCACATTTTAACAAGTCTACAAAGCACTCACTGACTTGAACAAATTAGCTACTACTGGGTTGAATAATGGCTGCAACGACTTAAACTAATGGTATTGTGTCATTGATCTCGTTAATGCCATAGTAGTCTCCAACACAACGCAAATGGTTGCAAGACATCTTCAAACAAATTACTGTACTTCCATTACTATTCTTCAGATTTCTGATTCGACGAACGTATAATAAATAATATTCATATAGCATTGCATTAAATATACTATTTACTAAATATACTAAAGATAAATAATATTCATATATAACATTGCATTAAATATATTAAAGATTGTTTCTTCTAGTTGGAGAAGGTACACAGTATATTGAATGATTATGTTTACATTACTTTTCACATTCTCAGTAAATCTTTAAATCTGTTATGCACATACATACAAATGGCTAAATTTATCCTGAAGAAAAGACAATGGAAAAGATGGTGGCCTACTACATGCAAGTGAAATCAAGACGATAATTCTAAGATCTGGAGATGATTGTTCAACGTACGGTTCCTCTTGTACATTAATTTACACACATGGGGACGCAGTGGCACAGTGGTAGAGCGTTCACCTCTGGTGCATGGGGTCCTTGGTTCGATTTCAGCCCGCGCCAAGTGAGCTTCGTGGTGGGCAACCACCGTGTGCATGGGTTTTCTCGGGATTCTCCCGTTTCCTCCAGGGTTTGAAAAAAACCGGGTATTTTTGAAAAAACCCAACCCACCTGGGTCCATGTGGGTTTTTTCGGGTATTTTCGGGTTTAATTGGGTTTTTTCGAAATATTTCAATGTCTTTGGGGAAAAAATGTTAAAATGTGATTTATATTTCAAGATTGTCATTGTCACAACTTGCAACATTTTTCTATTCACTGCTGTTTTGAAAAAATGGCCGCCATTTTGAAATTTTTTATTGGATAGCTGAAAAATCTATACAACAAATTTAGAATGTCTTGTGCTTCTACCCTCAAAATTTGAACTTAAAAAGTCCAAAAATTGCACCCTGTAGCATGGATACACGCTATTTTGAAATTTTATGCCGCCAAAATATATACAGCTAATTTAGTCTTTCGTGCTTCTACTCTGAAAATTTCAACCTGAAACACTGAAAACTGCCCTTTGTAGCGTGGATATCCGCTATTTTTTTAAAAGAGTCATTTTGTAATTTTACGTTGGTATGCCGCCAAAATCTATGCAGAAAAGTTAGTGTGTCTCTAGTTTGTATCCTGAAAATTTAAAAGTCCGAAAGTTGAACACTGTGTAGTACAGGCAGACAAACGAACAAATGTAGATCATCCCAGGAGCCCAGTGACATTCGCCAAATATGAATACCAAATAGCTATATTAATTTGAAACAAAGACACAATTCATCAAAATGTTTTATATGAAATAAATATTTTTCAACGTAAAATAAATGGTTTTATTGCTGAAGTTCACTTTCGATGTTTTCTGCGTTCAATTACGGGAATTTCCCGTGCACTTGTTGCAAGACGGTTCTTTCTAGTGTTGGCAACTATGGAAAGTAGAAAAACCGGCACACCCTCAAAATTCCCTATGATATAGGTCTAAGTGTGATGTATCTCTGTTCGGATCCCCCTCCCCCCATGAGAAGGAAAATACTATCGTGAACAAAAGTGCATTAGTACCTGTATTCTGCATATCCTTAATACATTCACTAATAAGCCTAATGCTATAAAGTAGGAATGGCCAAAATTTTCGGGATTCCGGAAATTTCACTTTCCGGATTTCGGAAAATTCCGGAATTCAGAATTTTTTTTCCGAATTCCAGAATTGGCCATCCGTGATATAGTCCCTGTCATCTCTTCAAAATTATGTAAGCAGATGAACAAAATATATTAATCGCTGATAGATGGTGAAAGGTGAGTTTTGTATTTACAGAATGAAAGTTATTTTTTAAATCTGTACTTTGAACTATATACAAGTTTGAAAAACCGGTCAGAAATGGGCTAGTAAGAAGTGTGCACCGGTCACCGGCTTTAATCAAAATAACAGCAATATTTCCGGCCAGACCGGTGAAAAACCAACCCTATTCTTTTCCGAAAATTAATTTAAAACAATTATGAAAGATAGGCCTATAATTCACATGTTATAAAGTAAATGTTGCAAAATGTAATAAATGAAATTAAATATCTACCACAGTAAAATAAATAGTTTTATTGTTGAAGTATTAATTTCCGATGCTTTGCGCATTCAATTGCGGGAATTTCCCGAACACTTCTTTCACGACAGGTTTTCCCTGAAAATGCAGCTTGCTTTACTGTCCATCGAAACTTCCATTAATACTGAAGTTTGAATTCAGCACTTGAAATAGTAAGCGTTACGTAGTCTTGGGAGCTCCGAGCATTAAGCTTCTTAATTTTGAAAAGAATTTTTACGCTATTGCTGGTATTGACTCTACAGAATGCTTATTTGAAGGGTAGCAACAAATGACTGTTGTTGTTGGAAAACCAAATTTTACTGAATACTTTTGTTACCACCAAAGGTAAGAAATAATACTAATAGTTTTACTAATGTATTTACATATCTACTGTTAGTACCGGTACCTATGACCTTAAACCCGTCACCGTATGAGGGATAACGTCTCTCGGCGGCGCCGAGTCAGCAAGCACACTATTCACGGAAAGTATTTTTCTAAAATATAAAATTGCTTATTTTACTTCAAATAGGCTATAAGCATAATCTACACATTAATTTGTTCTATAATTATCTCAAGCTAAGGGAAGTTTTTTTTATTCATTCATTCAGTTTATTCAGAACTTTATAAAGGTCGTATGTTGAATGTTGTTGTCTACCTTAAAGTGAAAGCATCTAATTCGCCTAAAGAAAGTTCAAAATCTGATAAAATAACTTTCAATGTGATCACCTTAGTTATACCAATAATATACTAACAAAAAGCTCAAAAACCCAGGTGGGTTTTAAGGCGGGTTTTTTCAGGTGGGTCCAAGCCTGGTTTCCTCTCACTTTCTTGATTCGACCATTTCATTCATTTCTAATCATCACCGTCTCCTTTAGCCTAGCCAGCATAACCGTGGAACGTAAAGATTTCAGTTTTTTAACTTACACATGATATAGAAGAAACGAAGATCCGACCAGAGTTTCCATAAATAAGACGGAATAACATTTAAAGTCCAGGTTATAATATGTTCGCCTTGTTTCGGCATTCCTACGAAATGAGCTTAACAAATTATTATTTTGTTATATCTAATCTAACAGCCAAAACGTAGAATTTTATCCTAATACTAAACGGTAAGCGTCTCAGTCTGTGCGCTACGCTAATCCTATTAATAAACAGTCATGGTAATAGATGTCATTACCTGCGCTATGCTAATCCTAATAATAAACAGTCATGCTAATAGATGTCATTATCTGCGCTATGCTAATCTTAATAATAAACAGTTATGCTAATACATGTTATTACCTGCGCTATACAAATCCTAATAATAAACAGGCATGCTAATAGATGAATAAACAGTCATGCTAATAGACGTCGCTACCTGCGTTACTGCTTGCCTGTATAATGAAGTCCGTGATTAACTGCATAAATATGATTTGGAGTTTTTTGGGATGCTTTGTGGGAAAGCTAAAAGCAAATATTAAATGTACACAATTGGAGCTTTTAATCAAGCACAATTTTAAGCTCTAAGGTACAGTGGGACGAAGACTCTTGGAAATGACTTATTCCCAAGATAGGCATCTCAAAATTGTTAATGTAAAGAAAACTTTTTATCAAATATTTATATGATCCTACAAGTCCCTCATACTTCTGTTAATATAAGTTATTTTAATTGCCAAGTCTAATTTTTTAAAAGTGTTTTAGCAAGAAGAATGGTACTATATTTTACGTAAAAGAAATAGCTAGCTTGCTGTACAACACAATTTTATGTTTTTCATCTAGTGAAATCTATTATATGACAGCTAGAGGGATTTCTCGCTGTGAGAAAAGTTGCGAAGTAAGTTTTAAATTTTGTGTAGGGAAACGTTTAGCTTACAGCTTAAAATAACATGACTATCATGAAATTATATGAGCGGTAAATAAGTTCTTTTCTCTGAATGGTGCTCTTTTCCTTGTTTTTGCAGCAGCCAACATGGAGACTGTGGGGAGAGGAGAAGGTGGAGGGGGCCATCTACACCGTTTATTTGAAGAAAGTACGCTACCATCGACCTACCAAAAGTATTTGCACAGTAAGTAACAACTGTATTAGGTCTTAATGAATTAATGTAAATAAATTATTCCTATCTCTCTCATCCTCTCTGAAATTTTTACACAATGTCATTTGAATAAATCTTCGCTTGCTCTCTGTTCGAAAGTGGGATATTGAGGAAAAAAAATACAGACTCTCTTTCGTCTTATGCTTTATCATTCTTATAAGAGCATTTTATATATACTTTACATTTCCAATAATGGGAGTACTTTAACTTATATGGTCAATATACATTTCGATTTGAGGATTTAATTCTAAAATACAAGATGTTGTTTCTTGATACTTAAAGTGGATCACTACCCGGAAGTCAGTACAGATTGTAGTTCATTCCCTTAACTACTGCGTAATGAAACGTTACATATTATAAATACTGCACTATAAACTAGAGTTATTTTTCAGCTACAACACAAGATACTAATTTATTTGATTATGTGTTCTGTTATCAACAAAGACAAGAGTTATAGGAATGTTCCAAAAAATGGGTCAAAAGATTGAAATCTTTGCCAAGAATTTTAGGTATAATAAAAAAAAAATGCACCAAAAGATTGCGATTTTGGGCAATAATTAGTTGTTGAGTCAGGGGATACAAAATATTTGAACGGTGCCTAAATCAAGTTTCCGTTTTTTTTTTTTGTTTTTTTTTTTAACGGAATAAGCACATCATACTGAGTAAATTGTTAATTTTGGTTTGGTTACACTGTATGTGGTTCTCGAGATATAAGGCGTACAAGAAAATTTTGATTGAGTGAAATATATTGGATTTTTTGAGTGAAGATCCACAACATTTTTGAACGACCCCTAAATTGAGTTTTCGTATTTTTCGCGCAAAAAGCACATCATACTTAGTTAAGTGATAGTTTGGGTTTGTAGTGATGCGCACGAGACAAGTTTTGAGGCCGTCTCGTCTCGAAAATGTGCTGTGAAAGCGATGTCTCGACTCGAAAAATGTATATTTCTCTATTGGAAGAGCTGTGTCTCGACTCGAATTTTGTCAGAAAAATTCTGTCTCGACTCGTCTCGAACGCATCCCTATGGGTTTGGCTACATTGTATGTAGTTCTTCAGATATAACTACGGTCTCATTATGAAATAGATATATTGTTTGACCGTTTTTCGTGTTATGTTTCACATTTTATTTAAATGTTAATCTATACTTAAGGAATTAAATTTTGAGAATGAACTTGCGCAGAATGCCATAATGTGTCATTGCCAAATTTGTACGTTTACTTTGGCACTCACAGTAAGGAAGTTCCTTATTTATGGCGTTTTAATTCGAGAAGCATAACCTAGCTGTGAATTGTGGTAAGGGTGGAAAACTAATTTCACGTGGTTGATATGTACTTACTATATTACGTTGGACAATAGACGTACTGCAACTGACCACCTTGAATTCAGTTTATCAACTGCTTATTGTAATATATATCCGGTTTCAGTTTTTCTAAAAACCTGTTTTTGTGCGCCCACCACTAATGTATACCTACAATCGGCGTACTCTGTTGTAGATTTCTGCTATAGATTTTCTAGCGTATAACAGGGATGGCTAACGCTAGTCGACCAGCGAGTTGCGAAAGATAGCATGCGGTGATCCGTTTCTATATCTATCCGTGTCCGTGCAGTCTGTATCTATCACTGTACTTGGTTTTTATGATTCCCTCTAGCGGACTAGTGAACAGATACGTAGACCGCCAATAATTTCTGAAACGAAAAGCAGCCCTTAAAGCTAAAAAGGTTGGCCACCCCTGATATATAGCCAATGATCATAATAGTAATATGATATATTGAAATCTTCTAGGAAATCAACTGTTCTTCTTTATGGACTTTTTCTTTTTAATTGTAACTTCACTGGTAGAGCGCTTACCTGCAGTGTATGAGGTCTTTGGTTCGATCTCCGGCTAAGTACATTTATGGTTGAACAACACCGTGTCCATGGATTGTCTCGGGGTACTCCAATTTCCTCCCACATTGTAATTCCACCAATTCTTCCATCACCATTCACTTGCCTTAAGGTTGACTGCCATGAGCATCATACGTATGTGGTGCTCACCTTATTTCTTTGTGGGGCCATGAGTACCATAGATTACTCATGTTTGATATCACAAATTACTAACCTATCCAGGTTCCTTGAGCATTATACCTAGATATATGATGCTCATTGTCACAAATTACTGTGAGAGGCCATGAGCATCACATATGGTGTTCGGCTCCCGTTGTTATATTTTCGGGAAAAACAAAATATCGCGACAAAAATATGATGTAACTATCCGTAATCGAGCCAGAGGTAAGAATAAATTATATTGGCCTCGTGGGACCAGTACCCTCAAATCACCTTGGCAGTCAACCTGTTAATCATCCGTCTTCCTTAGCCTACAGGGCATATCAAGGGACATTAGCTAAAAAGATTTCATTTCATTTTTAGTTGTAACTATCTTATTCTCAGCGCCTTATATTTTAGGTATTAATTTAAATATTTCTTTCAGGAAGTAGATTAGTTATTTACGTAACTTTGGATATATTGATGGATAAATTAATGGGTGTGTGTTTATAAACAGATAATGTGACAAATATTAGGAATTATCTGCTGCAACCGATTGGCAGCAAAAAGGTAGACTTATTGCGTTCCCAGTACCAATAATGCTTTTTAAAGTACGACTTTTACATTGCTTATAGTCATAATGGTACTAGTCCGCTTCCCTATCCCCCCTTCATTTATATAGCTAATAAATGCACTACAATTCCGCTTTTCTTTCTTTCTGGCTTTATGTTTAAATTCTATTGTGATTATCACATTATGAGAATTTGTTTTTGTTCTCTATTGAGTGAAAAGACGCGTTTTTGTATAAGATATTGCCGTCGGTGCTTTGTGTCAATGTTTTTCTTCGAATGTGAAATGTCTCACAATGATTGAGCAAGCACAGGCTGTGTGATAATAGTTCTTAGAATGTAAGTCCAAAACAAATACAAGACTCCGAATGCCATTATATAGGGTGTTTCAAAACAACACCGACAACGATTGGGAGGTGATTCCTCACACCAAGATAAGACGAAAAGTGTAGATCATCCTGGGTGCACAAATGCCTCCTTTCGGAGTTATAGGCTGCCGAAAACATGAAAAAATGAAATTTTAAAGTCCATAGCTCCAAAACTGTGGGACCTACTGTAGTCGGGTCAATATTTCACTGAGGAACTAATATATGCGCTATCTAAAAATACATATTTCAGAATCCTGCGGTACTTCTGCAACAATTTTTATAGAGGGAGTTTGCTTACGGGCATTTGATTTGAAGTACTCACCAACTACCTCTATACAAATTGTTGCAGAAGTATCGCACGATTCTGAAACATGGATATTTGGATAGGTCATATATTAGTTCTTAAGTGAAGCCTTGACACGACTACAGTAGGTCCCATAGTATTGGAGCTATGGGCCTTTAAAGTTCATTTTTTTTTCATGTTTTCGGCAGCCCATAACTCTGAAAGGAAGCATTTGTGCACCCATGTTGGTCTATACTTTTGTCTTATCTTGGTGTCAGGAATCACCTCCCAAACGTTGTCGCTGTTGTTTTGAAACACCCTATATATATATATATATATATATATATATATATATATATATATAGGAAATATATGGAAATATTAGTTTACTAGAACACATTGTGCTTTAGGGACTACTGGATCAATGATAAAGCTCTTATCTTTGGTACATGGGTCTCTGGTTCAATCCCAGGCTGTACGCGTACGATGAATACCATTGTGTTCATGAATTTTCTCGGTTTTCTCCTTTCACTAATATTACATTCATTTACGTGCATTTTATCTCTGTTTTCTTCAGTCTACAAAGACTTACTTCACGAAACATTCAAGATGTACAAGTGTTTTGTTTACAAGTCGTAAGCCAGTCATTTCCAACTAGTCGATGTATGATGTAGGATCACGCTTTTATCATTTGATACATTGCAAGAGAAATACTTGAGCAAAGGAGGGGGAAGGGATGAAGTAGGAAAATAGGAAAAACAAATGTTGGTAGTGTAGGAGTAGTCATGAATCCAGGAGTAGTATACCAGCAACACCGTAGATTATAATACCTATATTCTTGTTTGGATGTCACTCTGTTCTTATTGAAAGCCAGGTTTTATGCTTGCTCCCCTTTACTCCGTGTTGGTTACAAGAGGGTAGCAGCAAACTGTAACGTCACAGATTATCCGGTTGAAAATTACTACAGTAAGCTTTATGAAGTAGAAACATTAGAATTCAAAAAATATTTGTATTCTAATGTTATTGTAGACTGGTATTTGTTACCTCTGATTTGTCGTATGTTTGCGATATATGCAATTGTAAAACTTCCCATTTTTAGTTCTTATTTCTGAATATCTCTACACTGGTAATACGAGATTAGCGTATTTTATGATGTGCTCAATTTTAAAACTTCTAGACTCGTGTTCAGAGTCATTTTTATTATAGTATTACGAGTTTGACTATCACGTTATGCTAACTTCCATATTTAGAAACGTTAATGAAGTTGTTAACGATTCACATCGAAAAAGACCAAGCACGACTTTTTTTTTTTTTTTTTTTTGTAGGATTATCGAAACACAATAGGAGAAAAGAAGGTAGAAGAGAATATTTCTGTTTTATCTTGATTTCTACTAACGTGTTTGAACAACCCTGCGCAAAAGTTATGGCTAACTCTTTTCGATGCAAATCGTTACTAACCTCACTAAAGTGCTTCTAAATACACTAAAGTTAATCAAACTCTTAATACGTCATTAAAAACGACTATGTATAGGGCTCTAATGTTTACCTCTTTACACTGTTATTGCAAGATTAGCATATTTTTTGATATGTGAAATTGTAAAGCTTGTAATGTACACACACTGTACTCACTACGCACTTACTAAGTAATGATTACTTCCTGTGTGAATTACTTCTTATGTTAGGAAGGATAGATAAATTGACGTCCGCTATTCTCAGCACTCAAGTCAATGAAGTATTTACATATCCTTGATTTTCAGCTTAGGACAATAAAGAATAAAAGACATTTCACAAGCACACTGTGAACCTTAACAAGTTGACAGTATAAACTGATTAATCCCTTTATTTTTCCCTGCTGACTGGCGTTAGAATAAAATAATGAAATGAAATGAAATGAAATAAAAAAATAACTCACTAAATTTCAGTTTCAAAGCACATGGTTAGAAAGTCGGTCAAGCGACCGGTGTCTGTTTGTTTTGGGAGGAAAAAGGTTCTTCAAATGGCTTTCTCTGGCTGATTGAACTCTCCGCAAAGAAGCTAAGGAGTTTGGTTGGCGTCTGCTGACTTCAGTGACACAGATTGCATCCGTTTTGAAGTGAAATTGCAGAGAAAAATTTTAACAAAGAATTTTCTTTTTACTATGCAGAGAAATTTGTGCTAGTTAGACATTCCTTATAATGACATAGTGTTTTGTATGTGTAACCACCGTAAGAGGGGAAAGTACTGTGCTACTAATAATAACACATAGAGAGACTAGTGGTTGTATTTCAATTTCAGAATCCTAAACGTATTATTCTCAGGATATCCTGCTACAATTTTTCTTTCGAATCCTCCCTGTTCCCTACCAATCGGAATTCTCCCTAGAACGCCTTATGAGAACATTACCCTTTTGTGTTTCGTTGAAATAATTGAATTCCAAACCGGGACTCCTGGATTCATCTTATAATCGAGCTCTTTTGTAGGCGAGATAGCGTGATGAGGAACAGACTATATTGTCAGCTTGGTATTGCATGTTGGTCCGTACTCCCGCCAGCAATAACAGATTCAAGGCTGGTAGTGATTCGGAGCCCACGTTAATAGTACAGTAGGTAGGTCCTATCCTTTATAACTTGATGTTGAATGAAGATGTAAAATAGAAAATAATTTATATTAGAGGTCAAAAGTTGATCATATAAGAGAAATTTAACAGATGGCTTCCTAATCTCCATAACGTTTATACTATAGGTTGTAATTATTCTATACGAAACTACGAAGTTTGTTATGAGAAATGCAAATGCATTTGATGGAAACTTTTATTTATTACCTTACGTATCTATAAGAAGATAGCGTTTTTGCAGTTTTTTAAAAAGCAAAATTCCTTTTCTTAATTTTGGCGACTCAGAATTACAAACATTACATTGGCTTATTAGCACTTTTAGTTTAAAAAAGAACAGTGTATATGTGTTAAGTTATATTTAACTATTTATTCTTTTTTAGGATTCCGATGACGAGATATCGCATTTGGAATGGGAGACTGTAAGGGTTCGATTTGTGAAAGCAGGTACTCTGGAGAAGTTGGTTGAGAGTCTGGCCACGGACGATGGAGAACTGGAGTCCACCTACATCAATGTTTTCTTGGCCACGTACAGGACCTTCGCCACCACGAAGCAAGTTCTTACACTTCTACTTGACCGGTGAGTACTTTGAATGAATGAATTTTTACCTATTTCTTAAGGCGCTCAGTCACATGTGAATACTTAACATTTTATTCATACAGAATTCCGCCGCAAACCACATATTTGTAGTTTCTCACAGTGTGAAAGAACTACGTGTGTCATTATTAAGTCTCCCAATAGTTATGTCATTAAGCAAAAGTATTACTGGCAAACATACATAGAAATTGACGACATTTTCATGTCTTCTTCTTCTTCTTCTTCTTCTTCTTCTTATTATTATTATTATTATTATTATTATTATTATTATTATTATTATTATTATTATTATTATTATTATTATTATTATTTCCAATATTTGCTTTATACTCACAAATTAATGTTAGATATATCGAGTCTCTCGCTTACGAAGAACGATAAACGCAGACGATCTAGCAACTATAGATTAAATTCTGCTTGAGATTTTGTTATAGAAGTCTAATAACTCTTTGTAAAATGAAATTATGTAAATAGCTGGATTATACGTGACTACGTACGGGTAATAAACAACTTAAGCAATGTTATAAACATTCCTATCGAGAATTATGTTTTATATGGTTATAAAATTGAAATAGTCTTAGGAAGATAAATAAATAAATAAAAAAGGAATTTTGGAAGAAAGATATATTTATACGATTTTTTCACTATCTTACTAACAGGATTCGAAAAAATTTGGACATCAAGTCGCCATGGCAACTGGAAATAATAATATATATATTAGATTTTGCTTTTTGGATAGTAATTTGCGAAAGATTTAAATTTGCATTTGTATTGTATTTTCAGAAGCGAATGAAATTATTATTTAAGTATTTTACTGATTTACGTGTACAAGAAATAATAAAAACTAACAATTTTTGAATCGTACTTGAAAAGCAAATTAGTGATAAAGTAATTACAATCATATATTCTTATATAGAAGCAATTAAAATGTAAAGCCATTGTAGTTGAATTCTACAATAATTAATTTGACATTTCTGTGACAGAATATTTCACAGATTTTGTTCTCTCAGTGAGTATATCATCATTCCTTTTTTGTATTATCTTTAACTCAAAATTTCATAATGTATTTAAAAAGTCAGAAGGTGTACGCCAACTATTAGAACGACTACCTTTTGGTATGATACTACGACCTTATAACCCACTGACTTGTAGAGGTGACTTTAGGAACAACTTTTTGACCTTGAAAATACCAGCTGCGAACAGCTATGTCCAACGCTGTATCATAATTTATTTCTTTGTATACTTTGTGTATAGTGTGTGTATAACTGCACCAAACAAATAAATGGTACGCAATGGAATGACCGCTGACACGTGGGTGTTCGCAGCGTTTATGCTCATACTTTGAGAACCTAACAATCTCTTTATATTGTCGACAACTTTTGTAGAAACAACCTTGTTTTACAGATTGATTATATCAACGGTATAATGTATTATTGTTAATAAATATGCATTCTAAAGGGAATAAGAAGAAAAAGGCGACTCTGCTCTGCTGCGAAGAATTTTCCGCTTGATCCCCTGTCACGTAACCCTAGCAGCACATTTGGTGAACTCTACGTAAGTTAATGGGCGGCATAATTTGCAATTGGAAAATGCGAAAATAAAATTCTAAAATAACTTGGCCCAATGTGATTTAAAGTGTATGTTGGCCAACCAACCGTTTGGTGTAATTTATCCAACAACTTTGATTTTACCGATCATTTGCCAACAACTTCTTAAGCAGGGATTACGTTGGCAAATGATCGGCAAACCGGCTAATTACTACGTGGAACCAACGTTGGCAGTCCGTTAGACCAGTCGTTCCCAACCGATGTGTTACGCAACCTCCTAGGGTGTGTAGCGACATTTTAGAATTTAAAACTCATGAAGCATTTAACAATTAGTTAAAATCAATTTTGAGACAAAATTCACGAGTCAACGTTTCCAGTGGTAGCACTACTCAGTATTGCATGCTCAGTACTATATAGAGTCATTAGTTCGTAGGGATTCAGCTAAGGGGACTCACATTTAACCCTTTTCTTGACAAAGTATCCTTTGGGATACATATTTTTTTGAACATTTTTCGTTCTTTGACTACCTATTTTGGAAATGTATCCTATGGGATACATTACATCGCAGCCTTGTCTAAATAAAACATGTAACTAAAATGTGCAATTATCTATTATTTTATAATGGCACGGAAGTCGCCTCCAGTATTTTTTCTGAGCAACACAAATCTCCTTGCCAAGAAAAGGGTTAAAAAAAAACACTCCGAAGAGAAGAAACTACTACTACGTCCATCTCGTTCCTAGAGAACTAGATTTTAATTCATTGTTAAACAAACCAACGAATGTTTCCAACTGTTGTCCATTTCATCAACATCTGTCACAGAAATTACTGTACATCAATAATGTAGACAAAGCAATGAATTGCTTTTGCTATAAAACAGAGATTTCTCATTACTGATTTTAGAACAACTGCCTTTCTAACCTCCTGAGATGGCCGAGGAGGGTGTCATTTGGTAGCATTTACGAAAATTTCGAAACTATGTATTTTAATTTTCCTAATCTGATGTGTATTTCCTGAGATATTATTATTTTTCAACTGTTTATAACCCATTTTGATTTTTGTCGATTACAGCGGCATCTATCAAGCAACAAAAATATGTTAAATACAAAAGACGTATTTTTCTCGGAGAATTTGTATCTCCCTATTTAAGATTTCAAAGTTGCCCCCCCCTCCCGTTCCCCCGGGGGTACAGTGGGTCAAGCGTGGTGTCATTGAGTGTCCTCTTTGAGACGAACAACTTTTTAAAAATGCCATTTCCAGATATTTCCAAAAACCAAAAGCAATTTTAAATGTTTCATCTGATATATATATATAAATCACACTTGTCCTGAAATGATATGAAATTAAGTGCTCGAACCCTCCTTGATGAAATTGTGCGTATGCCACTGCATTTAAAAGAAAAAAGAATCCCCATCAGTGGGCTAAAAAGAAAGAAAAATGGTGCAGACATTCGAGTGGCCTTCTTCCCAAAATTGCCCAGCAGTTTGTAGGTTGTGGGTTGTTTACCAAAAATAAATAAAAGTGGTAGGATGGGAAATGAAGACCCCTAAGACTACTTGTACTCAGTATTGAAATAGCATAATTAATTTTGGGGTTTGATACAGAACATAGCGTATGTAAGTAAGGGAAGTAATTGTCTTTTAGAGGCTGAGAGACAAAAAAGTTAACAATAGATGCACATGCACTTTTTTTTTTTTTTTTTTTTTTTGTAGTGCTTCCCATTGTGTAACAACAAACGTTTGTGGCAATCACCCAAGTGTACTGAGGTTTTTCTTTCTTTCAAAAAATCTTGAAATGAAACACAATATTATAGAGTCCTTTTGTTGCGTGGGAATTGTTAACTGTAGTTAGTGCTTCTCAATATAAGAAACAAAAAGTGCTAACGTATCTTAAGACGTTGAATCATGACTCGAAGGGAAAGTTTTTCGTATCGTTAGTTGTTTTGTGCAACAACTCCCCCCCCTCCCCGCTTAGATTATATGTAATTTATTAAGCTTTCACTACGATGACAATTCATTTCACGTGTCGCGCAAAAATTGTCTTTGAACACAGACTGCATGTTCAAATGGTCTTAAATAATCATTGCTATTGAGTTCACATCCACAACACGCAACACTAATATTAAGAGTAATGCTATTTCTTTTTTTTTTTTTTTCTTTCTTTCTTCAGAAATGATGAAATGTCCTTTCTTAACAGATTTCACTTAGATTTACTTTTGTCCAGGGTGTTATTTACACGAAGGTTAGTAAAATATTCCTTTCACTTGATTGTATTCATCTCCCTCAGATATTGTCGAAATGCATCTCTCTTCACGTAGCATATGAACGGACTGTTCTTTAGAAGCTTCACACATTTGATTCTTGTCACAGAGCATTTAGACACACAAACTTTAAGGATACTTTAAGGATTGGATTTCTACTGGGTTTTAAAGGGATGTCCTGTCGCGGGACAATATTTGATGTCCAAAGTTCATCCAGTTATCTCATAAAGGGCCGAGAAATACTCCATAGGAATCTCGCAGAGAGTCTAGTTTCCGAGACAAGCAGAGATCTGAATTTATAGGATGTGGACTATTGACCACTGGCAAAACATCCCATAATCATCCTAATATCCAGGAACGGGACGTCCATCGGACGCCTGTGTGCTACCAGCCAAAATATGTTTTTGTACACTCGTGAATCAATAAAACAAACAGTAAGGGACAAATAGGAAATAATCTATGATTCTTTCGGAATTCATTGTCTGAATCAGGGTTGCAGCTTGTTGTGCCTGTTACTTTTTAAGTTACATATACAACACACAATTAAAGATATTAATAGAGAACTAGTATTGAACGGCCCCAATGAGATTCTTGTATATGTAGAAAATGGTTTAGTGCAAGAAACTACAAATAGAGTAGAGGGGGGCAAGAGTACGTGGGGGGTAAGGATACGATTCCCTAAAATCAGGTGAATATATTCGCGTATGGCAATAATGCGTCACGTGGAGTTTGATGTTAATGGCGTCTGGAACCTAAACAAATTTGAGTGTGCTGCGGTAAACTACAAACTATCTAGGTAATTATTTATGTTTTTCTAATAGTTCGATATAATATTGGAACATAAGTAGTTAATGAATAACTTACACAATTTTATAACGATTTCAAAGTACTATAAAGCGTCAGTTTCTAACATATCCATTGTTTGACAGGATGAAGTAAATTGACTTTCTTCCAACAGTTGGCTGTACAACATCACGGGAAAGTCAATTGTGTAGTGAGGGGGCAAGGGTACGCAGATACCTACGGGGCAAGGGTACGCGTGCGTACTCTTGCCCCTTCTGTTCTATGAAAAAGAATCCAATTTGATTTAGAACTAACAATCAAAAAAGAATGTAGATTCCGTTGTAATAGAGAGTGACGGCAAACTTTACGAATACTGGTTCCCATATGTAGCCTCTAACGTTAAGAATTCTGAAGAATCCTGATATTTTCTTATGTACGAGGGATAAATTTTTATTCTAAATTCCATTCCTTATATAACAGTATCTAAGGTGGTGTTTGAGTTTTCGAAACAGATAAACGTGCGAAATAGTGACATCTGCAGTTATTGAATAACGTTACGCTTGCTTATTTTATTCAGGTTTCAGAAATAGTACGCTTTGTCCTCTTTTATCTTAAATGTCAGTAGTCTTAAGTGATAAATTTCAATGGGCCTTATGCAGAGTCGTTTTGACGCGTAATTAGTGCCATACTAAAAAGTTCGACTACCGTATGTTTCCTGTAGTGGTCAGTCCTTTAGTAATCATACGTTAAAACGACTCTGCATAAGGCGGTATCAGCCCAATGATTGGTAAGGGATTCTATAAAGATGTATGAAGCTAACCTAACCTAACATTTGACAATATGTAGCTTCATCAAGGATAGGTCGGGAAGTTTTTAAATTACCCTTGTAGGTGGCAAGCATTCTGTAACTGATGGAATAAGCTGGAAATATATTTTTATAAAGGGTCTAAATATTATCTGATTTTTTTTGTATCCTATGCATTCCTATTACTGATATAAGGAGAATTAAGGATTTTTCTTTTCTTTTTTTGAATGAGAATCTGCAACGTCTTTAGGTACAATAAAGCCAGTAGGCCTATTTACCGAAGAAATGGAGAACGAATTAGTGTAATATATCACATTACTGGATCAATTCTTCTATGAATTAACTTTAAAAGATCTAAGAAGAATGGCATACAATTTTGCTGAACGTAACTAGGTGCCCCATATCGTTTAGTCGTGTGAATCGAATGGCAGAAAGAGATTGGACAGAGTCTTTCCGTCGTAGACATTTTACAATTGCTTTGCAACAGCCTTCAAAGACTGGTCTGGGGAGAGCTCGTGGTTTTAGCAAGCCACAAGTTGAATGTTTTTTTTTTTAATTGTCTAAAAGATCTTGTAAGACAAAACGTCTTTTCTCCACGGGATATCTACAACATGTACAAAACTGGAATAAACACGGTTCCTCATAAAGTGCCAAAAGGCGACTAAAAATCAGTTGTGAATAAAACTGTATCTAGTGATTTTGGAGTTAACATAACAGCTGTTTCATGGTGAGTGCATCTGGTTCCTTTATTCCCCAGATATTTCCCACAAAACAAATGAAACAAGAATTATTCGATGGTTCGCCGCCAGGTTCTGTGGGAATATCTAATTCTGGTTCATCAACTCACAACTTTTCGTAGAATGGTTATATTATTTACACCAACATGTGCGATCAAATTCGGTTACGAAAAAGGTATTTTTACTTGTTGACAATCAGACCAATCACATTTCAATCGAAGCGATTGATTTCTGCAGGCAAAATAGGATAGTGATGTTGAGTTTACCACCAAATCCCAGTCATAATTTGAAACTATTAGATCGCTCCTTTTTTGACCCGATGAAATCCTGATATTCAACTGTGTGTGATAAATGGATGAGGAACCATCCATCCCAACATCCCACGAGTTTGTTTACTGAGGCTTACTACAAAAAAGACTCATAAAATGCTTCGTGTGGAGTGTTGTACTGTATGGGGCGGAAACGTGGACATTACGTAAAGGTGATGAAAATCGACTGGAAGCCTTCGAAATGCGGGTGTGGAGAAGAATGGAAAGAATTAGTTGGGTCGAGCGTAAAACGAATGAGAGAGTGTTAGAAATGGTGGGTGAGAAAAGAACACTTTTAGATATTATTAAGAAGAGGAAGAGAAACTGATTGGGACATTGCCTAAGAAGATATTGTATCATGAGGGATGTCCTAGAGGGTATGGTGGCGGGAAAGAGAGGGAGGGACGAAGAAGACTACAATTAATGGATGATATAAAAACAGAAAGATCATACGCGAAGACGAAGAAGTTAGCGGAGAAGCGTGGAGCATGGAAGCTTCTCAGCTGCGGCAAGTGACCTGCCAATAAAGGCAGAATACCTATGATGATGATGACTACAAAGCTGCAACCATTGGTATCCAGCCTTCAAGAATCTGGAGTTGTCCTACTGAATCCAGATGTGTTCACTGAAGAAGATTTTCTTCCTTCTATTGTGGATGTGATAGACTTAAATGTAGATGCCAGGTCTGAAGACGAAAGCATTCCTGAAGCAAAAAATCAAGCATCAGATCTGAATAGAGCCCAAAATCGTTCATCGGATGATTCACTGGAAGTAAAAAGGGGTCCATGCAGTACATCCAGATCAAACACTCCTTTGCCAGTTGCTCGTCCTCCTTCATCTGTTACCAAACCTTTAAACAGTAACGCTAGATCCTCACTAGAAGCAAGCAAGAGCTCATGCTGAATGTCCACTTCAAACACTCTTCTGCCGGTTGCTCGTTGTCATTCATCTGTTAACAAACCTTCAACCAGTAACGTTAGATCCTCACTAGAAACAAGCAAGAGCTCATGCGGACTGTCCACTTCAAATACTCTTCTGCCGGTTGCTCGTTCTCATTCATCTGTTACCTAACCTTCAACCAGTAAAACTGGATTCTCACTAGAAGCAAGCAGGAGCTCATGCGGATTATCCACATCAAACACTTCTCTGCTGGCTGCTCGTTCATCGGTTACCAAACTTTCAACCAGTAAACTAGATCTTAGGAGTAAGGGAGGTAAGCAGGGGGCCCATGTGGACCATTTACACCATGCATTCCTTTGGTGGTTGTCAGTCCTCCTCCAACTGCTACCAAGCACTCAACCAGTAGATCTTGATCTTCTCGAAGTCAATCAGAGATTCTGACATCCTCTCCTTTCAAGCAAACTTACTTTCGAAACGGTGCCCTCCAAAGAGCAATGGCAAACATCATTTTGCACCAGGAAAGCTACAACCGAAATTGTAGCTACAACTCCTCAGGTCAGTGAGGAAGTAGTGTACGAGTGTCAATTATGCAATATCATTTACAGTGATCCACCAATAGAAGACTGGATCAAGTGCGCAAGATGCCATGAATGGTGGCATGAACAATGCACATCATATAAAGGAGTAGCACCTTCATCTGTGATAATTGTTAATGCTCTTTTGGGTGCGTACTCTTGCCCCTTTGATTTCGTACTCTTGCCCCACATATAGGGGCAAGAGTACGAATTTGAATGTTTTCATTTTATGAGTTCTACTTCCTCTAAGAATAGAGGTATATAAAAGTTGAGTTCACATTTCGTAAAGGAGAGTTCAAGTTTTGTGTTCCATGTAAAAGTTTTCCGTTGTAACTATTTTTTACCAAAATATATAAGTTTAATTAAAATTTGCGTACTCTTGCCCCCCTTTCCTATAACCTCTGATATCGTCTTTAAGTAGAAACAGTTCAAAAGTAAATGTAGATAAGAAAAAGTTCATGGTGGAAACTGATTAGGCCTACCTTACCTTTGAAATCAACGTAACTATTGAATCTATAGTAATATAAGCAAGGAGGAGAATAGATTAACATTCGCAGGCGTAGTCGTGACAAATGAAATCGAAGTTCAGGAGAAGAAAAAGTGAGAGGCAAGTTAGTTAGTTGGATTAGAATTCAGCACCGGGGATGGGGTCAGTGACATGAAATATTGTGGTAATCACACCAGGGGCTCGATCATTCTAAACTATTTCATACGAGACGTGAATATTTAGATTAGCATATGATTCAAATCACATGAGCTTCCGCCAGGAATCAAACCTGGGTCTCCTAATTCACGTACACAAACCATATAGCCACATTGGAACTCAAAAAAGAGACAGGCTATTTTCACAAGAAATTATGAGAGATAAAAATTACGTATAAAAGGATGATTTTGCCTTTCATAATAGGATATACCACAATATGTATATGGACTGTGGATGCGGCATTAATTTCGAAGGACCTGTAACATTTCCAAAATGGAAGAGAGTATTGAATGAACTCTGGGGGTGCACCCATAATTGTGGCTATTAGTAGCCACTAGCCAAGCAGAATGCATAAAGTTACCCACGAGAATTGACGAGACAGAATTTCCGTGCGGAGAGGAGACGAGACAGAGCTCTTCCAATCGAGACAGTTTCACAGCCCGAGACATCGTTTAGACAGACAGTCTTAACTTTTGTCTCATAGGTAACCCTAATAAAAACATACAGCTTCGGTAATTTATTATTACGTGTTAGGGACAATAAGGATTTCCTTCAATCCAGATTATGAATGTGATGCATCCATCCAGGCACGTAGCCAGGATTTCGTAAAGGGAAGGGGGATGGGGTCAGTGACATGAAATATTGTGGTAATCACACCAGGGGCTCGATCATTCTAAACTATTTTACTGGCCATTGGTTCGTTTAGCCAGGCTTTCGTACTGGTGGATGGGGGTTGACACGAAATACTGTGGTTAGCACACCAGGAGCTCAGTCAATCTGAACTATTTTACTGACAACATAATATTGGTTTGTCAGGACAATAAAATGAGATATGTTAGTAAGTATTTTAATAACAAAATATGAAGAAATCTCGAGTAAAAGAATAAAATAAAGTGCTGAAAAAGATTTTACAATATTTAAGTTCCTTCCTTTGATCATTCAAATATAACAGGTTTTCCTTTCATTATGACCTTATCCACTATTATAAAAAGGACATATTCAACAATGCCTTTTAAAATATTTTACAATATCTGCGTTCCTTTCTCTGTTAAATCAAATGTTAACAAAACTTTTCACATAACTCTTTTGTTTCTTTTTTTAAAAATATTCCATCAACTACTATCTGTTCCAAATGACAGGTTAAAGGAGAAGTAGGAAACTGTTTCCGATATAACGTGTTTGATACTGTAGAGAAGCGATGACGAAAAATTATGATAAAAAATGTCCACACTGTTACAGAACGGCACTATGCTTTCGAAAGCTTGAAATTTCCCTGACTACGAGTAGTAGCAGAAATTCTGAGAATTCCGTAACTTTTCTAGAAATTTCAAATTCCCTGACTTTTCCAGGATATCCCTCTCATTCGCCACCATGTATTACAAGTAATACTAATCTCCTCATAAGAAAGAGTAACGAAAAGCTTGCTGTAGCTTCTTATTTTTAACGCTGATTCTTCTTTTTCTCATTTCTTTTTGTTTAATCTTCCTTATTTTTTTCATTTCTGGTTCCGAAGGGGGGGACTCTCCCCCCTTGGCTATGTGCCTGATCCACCTTTCAGATTACTTGTGTTTACTATGAGACAGGGGTAAAAGTAAATCTGAAAAGGTGGGGGGACGATAGGTAGCAGCATGACGTCACGCCGTTCCCCCTGCCTATCTTTGCCCCTTGCCTATAGTAAGTTATTTTGGTTTTGTTACAACCAACTCTAGTCTTTGCTACTTTTTCCGGGAAGAGAAAGTAGTAAGTTGCAATTTGGGATGGGGGGATTGCGTTCAAGTAGTTGTGTGATGGACACCCCTGCTAAATAGTACATATAAAATCACCTTACAATTCTCACTCCGTTCAGAAATGTACTGCTTTAAATCTCAATCGTTTCTACTCGTGCAACATATTGACATTTTCAGTATTACAAGTGGAAATGAATTCTTCTATTACGCGTACCTTTAGTAATAATAATAAATATGTGTGTCTGTCTACGTCTCTATCTGTTATCAGCTCGTCCACTTTTCACATACAAAGAAGTGACCTAGAGCCACTAAATTCTCTACACACATAGATTTTCACCAGATCTAATCGCGTACGAAGCCCTTTCTTTCGTTATTTGGCTCGGGGAACTGGCAAAATATATGCAAAAAAATTGAGTACTTCCCAAAAAAGATTGAGCCTATGGTGTTAGAAAGACGAAACTCGGTATTAGAACTATCTATTAAGAAAAATTGATCCTTAATGTATTCCGAAAAAAACTGACTTTGCAGGTAGGCTTATATTTGTAAATAAACCTGACTTTACGCAAATAAATAAATAAATAAATTAAAAGTAAACATTATTATTATTATTATTATTATTATTATTATTATTATTATTATTATTATTATTATTATTATTATTATTATTATTATTATTATTATTATTATTATTATTATTATTATAGATTTCTAGACAATTTTCAAATAAAAAATTAAATATTCCACTTCATGTTTCTCAGTTTTTCAATGTTAACTCCTGTCAAAGTGTTTATCAATTCTTCTTTGCCTCAAATAAGTGGTTCTTAACCTATTTTTGGTCACGGCACACTAACGTACAAGTTAGCAATAGAGACTCAATTTTTTCCCATTAATTACTAGTGTCCATTTTTAAGTATCAGTGAAAAATGATTTTTTTTTTTGGCTTTCGGAATATTTTTTTAAAAAAATTCTTTTCTAATTTATTATATTGAAATATTTTTATTTTTCATCTTCACTATCATATTGCCTCGAAAGTTTCGTGGCACCGCGTGCCGCGGGAGACCTACACCAGTTAAGAACATTGTCTTAAATAAAATAGTCAACTCGTAAACAGTAGTGGATCGTAAAATAAACGAAATTCGAAAGTTTGACTGCGTTGGAAGAAAGTGGAGTTTTCATGATTGTATTGTAAATACCATTAGAATACTGGACTTACATATGTACTGTACTTGCAGTACAGAATTTATTATTATTGTTTCTTTTTTTGCTTTGTTTGTTTTAACGAGGTAGGTTAATGGTCTTCTAGCGAATGTTTACGTTGCTGACCAGAGAAGTAGGAAATGAGAATACAATCAATTCAAGGACAGGAAACAGTAGCAGAGATATGAACTGTCTTTTAAAACAAGAACTTAATCAGCAAATGTCAATTTCCGTCCGTCGTTGTATCTAGAAATAGAAGCTTATAGAGTTTTCTTCTTGCCTTTTGGTTTAAGGCAAGAATTAAAGACCAAACAATACTTGTAAAGGAGAAAAAAAGTATGTATGTTCCTGTCATAAAATTTTAATAACAATAATAAAAAAAAATCACCAAGCAACGTGACGGGTGGAAGTGCTGAGATTTTAGCATGTGAAGGTGTTCAACGTGGTGGTATGTAGGTCACGTGAGCTGTAGTTTCCGGGAGATGACCTCAAGCCTTCGTGGCTACGTGACGCGATTCCCAATAAATTCTTTAGCCGGCTGCCTGGCTGGCAATCCACTCCACACTCTCAACGCGAGGTAAACAACAAAATGTGGTGATGGATGGATGGATGTGAAGCAGGGAGAATATAATGTTATACTCCTACACAATGTTTATATCCAATGTTTTCATTTTGTTTAGATTGTTGTTTGGGGTACATTTATAGCGACATGTGCTGGTGCAAGAGAGAACATCATTGTAGATTGTAACTTTAAAAAAAAAAAAAAAAAAAAAGGTTAAGATATGTTGAGTTTTGCGATTACGTGGAACTACTTACGCTCTCTTACAATTTTGCATCTATAGTTTAATATGAAAATCGTATGGGTTATGCCAGGGGTTTTCAAACTTTTTGCACTTGAGTCTCTCCTCAACCACCAAAACCTGAACGCACCTCCCCTGTCAAAAATGAAATGTGTCACAACATAAAGACATGTATCCCTAAAAGAAAGACTATGACTGTGATAAATTATGTTTCATTTATTAATCACTAATGGAAACATCTCATTAACATAGGTGATCTAGATTGTACACACTGAATACACCTTTTAATGTTATTAGCCGGTGTTAATAATTATTAATTGTGGTAAGTCAGATGTTTATGTGGAAATTGAAAAATACGAGCAGAGACGGAATTTAAATAATGAAAACCAGCACATTTAAATATCACCAAAGTCAATGGGATAGTCTACTATGTATTATTAAAGGAGAAGGGTGAAGACTTTAGTAGGCGTGTTGCATTATAAATATGTTCTTTTGCAGGATATTTAAAAAAAAAAATCCTCGCGCCTTCTCAGATAGGCGCACCGCACAGTTTGAAAACCCCTGAGCTATGCGAAGGCTCCCGATATATCATATCCAGTGCCGTCATTCTAATCATTTAACAACCGGTTCGATTATTAGTTTAGTAGCTAATTAACTCAGTATGAATATTATTATGTTTCTGTTTTTATTTTTATGATTTCCAAACATGCTACAAGTAACACAATTAGGATTGTTAATGCAGCGTGCTTATTGACATTTTGCTTGGAAAACTCACCAACTGTTAGCATAGACCTAAAATTAAAGAAGAGTCCGTCATTATTGAGAGATTACTGTTTGTAATCGATATGCAAAACTGTAACTTAGGTTGTCAGTTTCGTAACAGCAAATTTCCCGTTCGAAACCATGCAATTTTTTCCAATTAGATGTAAATTTCGCGTCAACTAAAATAGATATTTCTTCTAATCATTGAAATAGCAGCGACGTCTATGTGAGTGCCAAAACACAAAACACATTAGGGACACCGCTTAGCACCTCTTTACGTTAACACAATGTAAAATCTTCGTTTCTGACAGAAAATTAAACACAAGTTAGAGGAACAATTTGTGTCTGCATGTCGGCAGAATTACATTTCCATTGGTAAGATACTGTAGAAAATTATTGTTGTGTCTTAACTGCAGCGAACAGGGCCGAATTAAATCCTTTAGAAGTCCTAAGTACGTAAAAGATATTTTGTGCCCCCCATAAATAATGTAATTCAAAATATAAACAATAATAAACCTTAAAATAAAATTTGGTAGGTGTGTAGATAAAAGGACCCACGCTTTTATTTTGTACGTGTGTGTGTGTGTGTGTGTGTTCAGATTTGATCACAGTGTGTTCCTGGAGTCCCAAATAGTATGTTTCCAGAAAATTTCAGACCAAGAAAACCTCAAAAAATTGCCCAAAATTGTGATGGATTGTACCGTCTATATGCGGGGTTGATAAATGGGTCCGCGGTTTTGAAGTTAAAATTTGATTATAATGTGTTCCTGAGGTCCTAAATAGTGTTTTCAGAAGATTTCTGACCGTGAATAAACAGATACAGAAAATTTGGTTATAATCCATTATTGATGTACCTAGGCTTGTAACTAATTCGGTACAAAAATTAATCACATTAATCAATTTAAAATTTTATTATTTTTTATTTAATTAGTTAAATGTTGCAGGAATTAATATTTAATTAATGATCGTTAAAACATCTGGCAACTATTAAAACATTTTTTTCGATTAGGAAGCTTTTCTTGAGAACGTGTGAAATGGATATTCTGCAAGAAAAAGAAAGAGAGAGAAAAAACTATTTTGTAGCTTATTTCAAAAACTTCAAGGCGGTTCCACTACAGCGTTACAAAAAAAATCGTTTTATCACGATTTTCTCAAAAAGTAAGCATGCGAATTGATTCTCAAATATGTCAGTTTCTTCAGCTCGATCTATGGATTGATATGTGTCTCAACTAAAATTAAAATTTTAGAGTTAATTCTCATTGAGCATATTGTGTAACCTTACTGCCATCTTGTTCATGTCATAATAAGAAGTCTTGGTGAGGTTATGTTTCAGTATAAGTTTCATCTTCAGAGGTAGCAGGTTATCGTACGTCATTAATTTTCAGGCTTACGAAAAATTTTGGAAGGTTTCGAAAATTACACATCATAATTTACACTCACTCATATCAATGAGATATATTGATTGGCTGGCCCACAACCAGCCACAGACGTTTGGGGGGGGGGGGAAGTCATTTAAAATTCTCTTACTCATATCTAAATTGTGTTTTTTTGTGTTGAGATCTGAAGGGGCCACAAAAAGTTTAGGGGAGGCAAGCTTCCCCTAGCTCCCTCTGGTTGCGGGCCTGTCGATTGGTATGTGTCTCACCTCTGGACATTTTCCTCTCTGGTTAAACGCTAATAACATTGTACAATTATTAACATGGAGTGAATAATAATAATAATAATAATAATAATAATAATAATAATAATAATAATAATAATAATAATAATAATAATAATAATAATAACAATAATAATAATAATAATAATAATAAAGAAATCTGTAAAATGTTGCAATATAAGTTTACATTAAATTTTGAAAGTCCTTTTAGCATTTTGAACGAACTTAAGAATTTCGTTACTGAATTCTCTATGTCTGTGTGTCTGCCTGTCTGTTATTTGCGATCTTTTCAA
The DNA here is from genome assembly GCF_964235325.1 of Thermobia domestica. Lineage (NCBI taxonomy): Eukaryota > Metazoa > Arthropoda > Insecta > Zygentoma > Lepismatidae > Thermobia > Thermobia domestica. The sequence goes on from NC_137455.1 coordinate 122,042,204, forward strand.
TTTTGAACCCTGCCTTCCATAGAGCATCAAAAACTATCAGAGAAAGTGGTTAAAGTTTTCGCGTCACTCTTACTATTCCCGAGATATTGGCCAAAAATGGTCGACTTCCAGAGATTTAAGGAGCCATATCTCGGGAACCGTAAGTCATAGAGAGATCATATTGATGTTGATCAATATCTAAAAGGATAGTAAATATTTTGGTACCAAATAGTAACCGGTGGCCATTGTTCAAATGATTTGGCCAGTGGCCAGTTATATAGTGGTCATCACTTAATATCGGCATGAAAATGTTTACCATACTCTTAGGTATTGATTAACATCAATATAATCTCTCTACGACTTACCGTTCCCGTGATATTGGCCAAAAAATGGCCAATTTCTAGATATTTAACGAGGAATAGCTCGGGAACCATAAGTTGTAGAGAGAGATGGCATTGGTATTGATCAATAGCTAAGAGAATGGTGAACATTTTGGTACCAAATATTAACCAGTGGCCACTGATTAACTGTCTAATGGCCAACTGGCCACCGTTCTCCAGATATTGCTCTAAAAAATTCGAATTTCTAGATATTTAAGCAGCCTATCTCGAGAACTGTAAGTCATAGAGATATGATATTTTGCTAATTTTTGCGAGAAAGCGAAGAAGGAGCGGATAAAAAGATTTACTTTTACATCTAAAAACAATGACAGTTATCCTTCCTGCTCCATTCTTTTTAAGTTTGTTCTGGTGATGCTCTTGGAGCATTCTCAACTGGTTTAAGGATTTTAACAGAATTACATGAATAATTTTAAGGAGGCAATGCAAGCTTTTTGCACAAAATAATTGTTTTATTGTTATAAGTAATTAAAAAAAATCGAGCCCCGTCGTTTTGAACCACTTACTTTAAAAGATTGTGCACAATTTCTTTTAAGCATAGTGTATATTTGTACTCCAGGTTACTAACATATTGTGCGTTATTGTGTGTACAATTTATGATATTAAGTCTTATATTTTACACTTCCCTGCTACAGCTTTTTATTTTAATATATATGTACTTTATGGTTCATCAATCTAGCATGAACATTTTTATATACAAAGCGATTATATTTTCTTTCTTTCCAGCCAGACTGGCCAATCACCTTTCGTAATAAAAGCAAGCTTTTAAATAATTTATTGTTAAAATGAAGATTTTTGAAAGGTATATATGATACACACACAAATGAAAACTTGCAAATGACGAACTGTCTATCGCGATACTCCGAGAATGCTTATACAGTACAACATCGTTTATCCGGACTAACAGGGACCAAAGGCGATCCGGAAAATCGAGAATCCAGATAATCCGGGTAATATGGGTAAATAAGCAAAACAGATCCTTAAATAAGCAGAATTACTGTTTATTACGGTAACTTTTAACTCATTTCTTAACAAATAATTGGTCCACTGTCTTCTGTTTCAAACTCGTGTGCCGTTTGAATGAAGCTCGGTCACGCAACCCCTTTATTATTAATAGTTCAGGTGGAGTAGTGTCGGGCTCTATGCAGGAATTGTACATTTAATCAAAATAAAAAGCGAGTGTTTGTCATACTTATAGTTACGTTCTTGCTATCATAGTTAAAAATTACTATTATATATGTAAACATTAAATTAAAAATGTCTACAAATCTGATTCGGATCAACAAGTTTATACTGTATTTGTAACCAGGCCGGTAGCCAACCCAAAAGTTATGGGGGGGGCGGTATAAATTAGGGGGGCCCGATCCAACCATACTATAGTTCATCACCACATTATAGTTCATTTGCAAGCCTATCGTGAAAATTTTAGGGGGAGCGGCCCCCGAGACCCCCCTTGGGTAGGGGCCTGTTTGTAACCTCAATAATTTTGTGTGTTGTATCAGTTTATTTCTCCTGTTCAGTGTTCAAAGAATTACAGCAGTTTAGATAATTGAAGCTGGGTGGGACCGAGGCTACCTCGTATTATACAGAAAAGGATACAAATACAGTGGAGTAAAAATAACAATAAACTGTGGAGTAAAAATAACAATAAACAGTAAGAGGGATCACGCACGAGAAGTTTCAATTTCGTCCAGCAAATGTTAACCGCTGGACTTGTCATCTAACGGAGCGATGTGTTTAAATTCTGCTGCTTTTGATTCAATAGTAGAAAAATGAGATATGCATATCTATGATCCAAGTCAACGTTACCAATGAAAATGTGAACGGACTGATTCCATTAACGGACTCGTGTGGTATCAAAGAATGAAAAATTGTATGATACACGGTCGTGAGTGTATTGATTGATAATATTTGGTTGAATTGCAGAAATAAATAAATAACATTCTTTTATGCAACATGTTGTTTCTTCATATAACGATCCATGACTACTAATAATCGCCTTGTGTCAATGTGACAGAGCTGTGAATTTTCAACGCCATAAACAACAGGATGAAAAGAACGTGACACCCGAAACGAAAATACGAAAACACCCGACAAAACGTTAGTACATAAAGCGGCAAAAATAGGGTAAAACATTTGCAATACGTTTTTGTATCTTACTAAACTGAATTACATGGACAAATGAGTATATTGAACTTTGAACTTTGTAAAGAAAGAACAGATATTTTAAAAGATCACTGATACATTCGATGAAGTTGTAATTTGGATAAGGACTTATCGATCTATTTCCGGTAGATGAGATATACATATTTTCTGCAAGTTTGAGCATGTCCGTATGTATCTAGGTGGTGTTAAGGTAATATCTCTGCTCAGTAGCGAACGCCTGTCTCCAAAAACAGTGTATGAATACGTTAGTTAATTGGATAAGGACGTTTGTTTTTCTGCTCTCTTGTAAAATTTTAGAATTGCTAGCTACGCCCTTATCCAAATTTTACGATTTTTGTGATTTGTTGTATCTTCTTTTATAAGCCTCAATGACAGTAGGCACAAAAAAGCCGTTTTTGACACCTTGTCACTTTTTGTTGCCACACATTAGAGTGGGATATTGCTGAAAATCTGAGCTGCACATTGGAGCATACATAGAAGTTTAATACATATAATACGTATTCATCCGTTAGCTCTGTTGCCAGGTTATAGTGCCAAATCCATCTCTTCCGGACCGCTTGATGGGACATAACCAAAAACACAATTTAAGTAAAAACACAAAACTGATACTAAATTATACATAGAACAAACATTTAAAACATTATTTTGAACAGTTTTGGTGTAAGTTTGGTTTTGGTTTGGCGCTTTTATTTTTTTTAACTTCATCTTCCCCGAAATAAAAAAAAAGTTTTTTTCTTCTCTGATTCTGTACTAGAGCGTCTCTCTCCACTATACTCCTGCCTTTTGCCAACTTATCAGTTATCACTAGGGCGGATGGACACGTCTTTCTGTGTTTGATAGCATCACACAGCAGGAATGAGTGTCAAGGAAAACTTATCGATTGTATTGTCTTTCCCCAGATTCATGAGCTTTTATTTTGGTTATTTCCGTGTTCCATTAGACTCAATGAAGTACGTAAGACGAGAATATGAGTAATTTAAAAAAAAAAAAAAAGTGTAGTTTTATGGAGGAAACAGTCTATGCTTCTTTGTTCTTTTCGCATCTCAATGACGTCAGTTATATAGATACTGATTTGTCATTACATATATGAGCATGAGTTAGAAAAATCAATACTTTTTTTTTAAATCACTAATGAGTGAAACAACTCTTTATTGCAACTCCTCCCTTCTTTTGACACAAACCTTTATATGTTAAAAATAAATAATGAACTAAGTTTTTGAAAAAAAATATTATAAGCGTTTAGCGAGAAGAAAAATATCTAAAGATGAGATATAACACTAATCAATATATCTTATTAAGTTGAACAGAATGATATGGGTGAGTGTAAATCATTATGCTTAAGTTTCGAGAAAACCAATTAAGATATTTACATTTTTTCGTAAACTTAAAAATTGATGCTGTACAACAACCACGCCATCTATTAACATTAAACTCACTCTGAAGTATTCCCTCATCATGCTTTTCGTTGTGGAACCAAAAAAGACGACAATATACCTTTACAAATATTTGGAATACTTACTTTTCAAAAATAATTTCTCACGGACGTCTGTATCGAAACTTCAGTTCTGCCATTTGCAGAGGATCACTATTGCAAGCTCCACGCTTGCTTTAAAAATTCTCAAGAGTTCTTCTTTGCACCAATCATTCAAAACCCTTGGTATGTCGTTTTATCATGGTATGTCATTTTAGGCCAGTTTCAGCTACAACATGGTTAAAGAGATATAGCCCAAAATTTATGACTAACCTTTAAACTTTAATTTTTGTTTAATTATTATACATTGACATAGTTAAAGGTTAATTCTTATGAGTAATTTTCGAGAAAATCACACAAAAAAATTTTTAATGACGGTTGATAGTGTTTATTCTGCTGGGATAGATTATTTATGTAACAACAGGTTTCTATTGTTGTTTGATTTATCCTAAAGATGTCACACATATTCCTATCAGTGAAACACATAGGAATCCTAACAGAGACGCACATATTACTTGTAATTGATAGAGCAAATATTGGAATAATTTGGAATGCTTATATACACGATCCTCCTCGTATATAGCACCCTATTAAAAATCTGACATCTTGGCTGCGAGGTGGTAGAAAGCTCTGATGTAGATAATGTACAAACAATATAATTTTTCAATATATACCATTTTGTATTCAAGATAATTTAAATGAATAGAAGAGTAAGCACTGAAAAGAAAGTTTGATTGGTTTTCTTTCTATCCAACCATTTTTTTTCGTGTCCCCCTCCCCAATGTTCAAAGGTTGAAAACTGCAAGAGTCTATCAACATGTATATGTCCTTTTATGTTCTAATAGTTTAATAATAATAATAATAATAATAATAATAATAATAATAATAATAATAATAATAATAATAATAATAAAGAATTAATGCAATCTGTTATCCTTTCTTGTAGGTACGAACAGCTAGCAAACAACAAACTGGATATACCAGAATGTCTTCGAGAACAACACAGGAAGTAAGTATGAATTTGTATTTCATTTTAATAAAAGTGTGGTTCGAAAACACTGAAAATGTCCAAAATTGAAATTTACACGAGTTTGTACAGAAACTGATGTAGAACGTGATTACTTTATTATTTAGGACCGTAAAAGTCGGTAAACCTATATTACTTTAGGTAACCAAAACTCTTGTATAAAGAGTATTTCCTAAAACACAGAGGAAGGTATTGTGATTGTTGAAAAAGAAAGTAATCTACTATTTGTTATCAATATTATATATATACTATCAATAGCATGCCTATATTTATACATAACATCTATTTTATAAAATCGTTAACCACTAAATAAGTTATAAAGTCACCACTCTTGTAAGTTGAAACCCATCCTAATATCCTTCTTACATGTTAGGGTCTCTACAGTGTTACATTTACTCCATTTTATCAAAATTGATACGCGTCTTCAAGTCAGTGATCAAATTGGAAATAAATTAGTATGGTATATTGCTCTGCATAGCCCTGTCTTAGGTACCTATACTCAGTGGTGCTATTCTAATTTTTTAACAATCGGTTTTATATATAACATTTTTTTAGATTTTGACTTTTGCGTAGCAAAATGCGAAACAAGTTTAAATTTGCATCGCAATTTGTAAGTTTTGTATCGCACTCTCGGCAGCCAGGAAAAATATTATTATAATATATTATTATTATTTCATCCATTGAAATAGTAAACATTTTCTATACATCACAAAGAAGCGTGATAATGAAAAGCAAAGTTAAGGAAAATGTAACAGCAATTATATTTTTAAGAAGTTTTAACTTTGACATTCTACAGATTGTTTAAAGCTGGTAGCTGTTTTCGAAAGTGTCCGTATATATATATATATATATATATATATATATATATATATATTTTAAACCCATAATGACCTAAAGAAACGGGTAATTGCAATTATACACCACGAAGTCACTTCATAAAACAAAACTTATTTCATACAAAGTCCAGTTCTTAATTGTAGCCAACTGCTACTCCAATCCAGTTCGTTTTCCATAGTTTAAACATTTTAACCGAACACTATCCCCCCCCCGTAACTTTAATGTAAAACAAGTAAGCATAGCAAAACAGATATATATTTTTAAGCCAATACTATGAAACAAATATGAAAAAATAGGAAGGCAGGAAAGAGTACTGCTAAGGTATACTATTTTAGGTAGTAATCTAGTTTTTAAACGTGAGCTCGAGTCTTGGATTGGAAAAGTCTATTGAGCCACTTGCTTTACAGACAGAATAAAGTGTCGAAGAGGATATGGTCTCTGTCATCAGTTCTACGGTCTGTTTCCAATAATTTAGTTTGTAGTCAGTAGTAGATTGTGTTCTTGAGAGCCAACAGGCACCTACAAGTAAACATTGGGTTAGCAAGAAGACTTATAACTGAGCTTTAACTGTATGTAAGATCGAAAGAGAACCATTCTGTTATAAAGAAAGATCATGATAAACTGTTTTCTGTTGCAAAAATAGCCCACTTCGGTGATAAATTATGATCATACTGTAGATGTATGGCATTTTGCGATACAATTTTTCGTTTGTATCGCATTTCTAGGATTTTGTGTAGCAAAGTGCGATGCGATACCGTTTAAATAAAACGCTTATATATATAGATATATAGATAGATATAGATAGATAGATAGATAGATAGAGGAAGAGAGAAAGAGAGTAGTAGTAGTAGTAGATATAATTCTCTTAGGAAACAAATCAAACATGGTAGACAAAACCAAAGTTTTTACTGGATACCATAAGTGACAGAGACCTACACGGCATCCTAATAAGGTGTTGTTATGAAATTATGTAGCACTGTGAATGTATTGAAAATGAATTATCCAAGTTAATTGATTGTCAAAAAGTATTGGAAAGACCTTCATCCAGCAATGGGTCGACAATTGTTGATAATGGTATGTATGTGTTTCAAATATAAATAACGCTCTCCACTTCACTCATATAACCTCAATTTTCATTCTTGATATCTGAGCACTTGAGATTAAGGAATAAACGCTTATACTTTGTTTTGAGAGATCATATGATTAACCTTATAGCTATAAGAATTTTTAAAAACAAAGACACTTAAAAATAAAATTTGCCGTTCCCCATCCCGTCATTAATCTTCTGGCATGTACAGGGCAAAGCAAGGATCTTTAAATAGGTCAATTGTTTTTGGCAGTGAACAATTTGTATCCAAACAAGCTCTCCCTTTCAGCTGCGTGCAAGTTTTTGGTTTTGCGAACTCAAAGTATTGTAATAACCGGTTCTAGCGAACCGGTGCGAACCGGCTGAATAGCACCACTGCCTATACCTCAATATAGTATGGCTTATTTTAAAATCGTACGGTTAGTGTAATCTCTGGAATCTTAGTTTACTGGAATCTTACCGATATGCCATACCAGCTTCGATAATTGGCCGAAAATGAGTTTTTCCGTGGACTTCGCTCGCATACGAAAATTGGTTTTTACTAAATTTTATGAAAATGCTTGGTGTTAATTACGTTTTGCCAAGAATCGAAAAATCCTGCAAACGAAAATTAAAAGTAGATATAGAACTTTTCGACTGTCGAATAAATGCTTATATATATATATATATATATATATATATATATATAAGGTCAAATTACAGTATATCCTTTTCGTGTAAAATAAACTAACTTAAAACTTTATATATAGACTAAAATGTAAAGACTGTACAAAATAAGTGTTGCAAATAATGGACCATATAAGTACTGGTGCTGGTGTTTTATAAATGACTGGTGTACTGCTATGCTTTTTTATATGCTACAAAATTATATGTATTCCTTGATGAAACCATAAAGCATGAACTTTTAGCAGAAGGCAAAGATATAATGCTAGAGTGCGTTGAATGGTGCTTATTAGGGTATAATTGACAGGCTGATTTTTGTGATATTTGAATATATTTATTTATGTATTTTAAAAGAAGAAAGAGAAAATACCTATTCTAAGCATGATCGAAAATGAATTTACGTGATTACTTAGAAACTTTCTACTATTATAGATCCAGTCATTGCATTTAATATATATATATATATTAGGTCATCATAAATAACTTTGATGCAGCTAGGTAGAATCTGTTGTTCATATCTATCCACAGTGAGTCACCAAGACAAACGAGATTCTGCTTTTACTAAAAAGATCAGTTAGTCTTTTGACAAGTGCTTTTTGTGTGGTGCACGCTACATTAAACTGTTGTTCCTAGCCTCAAGTGATAAAGTGCATATTTGTCATGTTATACTTTGGGAATTTAAACGAGACAAAAGTGCTAAAGCGACAGCTAAAAAATATTAATTGTATACAGTGAAGGACTAATAACCGAGTTAGAAATTGAATGTTCTGGAAGTACGGTACGTCCTTAAAAGACAAAACGAGGGTGGGATGTCCTTTCGATCTTGACGACAATCTCTTAAAGGTAATATTCGAGCAAAATCCATGTCAATCAACAACAGATATAGGAGAAAGGTTGGGTATATTATAACCAACTGTTTGCCGCCACCTGGAGAAATTAGGGAACGTCAGATAACTAAAAGTGTGAGTACCTCACAACCTCCGTGAACGAAATAAAGAAGATTGCATATCAATCGCCAGAAGTCTGCAAAAAATCAAACCTCTTATAGACAGAATTATAACAGGCGATGAAAAATAAGTTATTTATGACAATATCATCCACAAAAGAGAGTGGCTTGATAAGAATCAATCACCCTTTCCAGATCCAAAAGCAAATATCATGGAAAAAAGATTATATTGTGTATGTGGTGAGATTGCGAGAAGTCAAATTTAACGATTACTACGGATACATACGTCCAGAAGCTGGGAAGAATAAGAGAAACGCCATAAAAAAAATAAAAAAAAAAACGTTCTGCACACGTCAATCATAAAATCGTCATTCTTTTACACGACACAAACAGCGAGGGTGACCCAAGAAAAAATAAACAGTTTTACGACCCACCTCACTCACCGGACCTCGTCCCGACGGACTACCACATTTTCTGTTCCTTACAAAACTTTTTTGAATGGAAAAAACATTCAATTCTGAAGGGCAAGTCAGTCAGGCTGTCGAAAATTTATTCTAGTCCAAAATAATTACACTTTAGAAGGAAATGAATTGAAATTAAATATTTCAGTTTTATGTTCCACAGTATTATGCCTGTTAGGCTAAGGGAGACGGAAGATTTAGGCAAGTGAGCGATGATGAAAGAATTGATGGAATGAGAAAATGGGAGGAAATGGTAGTACCCCCCTCCGAGAAACCCCACAGGCACAATGTTGTCCACAACAAACAAACCTCGCCGGAGATACAACCGGGGACCCCACACATTAGAGATAAGTGCTCTACCACTGAGCCACCGTGCCCCCACATTTTACAAAGAAAGAATTGAGAAGCTGTCAGGAAGATGGAAGGAGGTCATACATAATAGTGATGAATACATAAGAAATTAATATAATTTTGTTATTTAATGAAAGCAAAATAAATGTCTGATAAAAAATGGAAGTTATTTATGACTCAACCTAATTTATTTCGGTATGATATGTATATTTTACTTTTTGATCAGATTTGTAAATTATGTGAAACTGATGAATATCGAAGTAAATTTGTAAATAATTCTAGGAAATATTTGAAAATAATAGTTACTATTCCATTTTAATTTGAAACATTGGCGGGAAGTATTTGAAAGAAAATTTAAGTTATATGTTTATACTCTTTTCTACTTTCAGTTAAGAGATCTATTGTGCTAATTACACTAAAAAAAGAATAATTATTTGTTACAGAACATTCATACTTGCGCTGCACGTATGGTTAGACTCCTATCCAGAAGATTTTAAAGACCCACCGGATCACCCGTGTCTAAAACAACTCCACTATTTTTGCCAACAATATTTACCAGGTTCAGAGTTGGAAGGGAAAGTACAGTATCGTCTGGAAAGGTTTCATAGAGAGGATCAGTTACAAGGTAAGACTGCACTATAACACTAAGTTTATAATCATAGACTTAAATCACTATGTTTGGTCTGATAATAACAAAATCAAGATAAGCCTTGAGATAGAAATCAATTCCCTTTATTCAGAGTAAGTAACAAATTTATTACCAAGTCAAAGAGTACAACAGAGAAACAATAAAAAATAAATTAATACTCAAAAATAATGCAATCTTTAAGTATGCATTTAAAAATCTTTAAATAGTGCATGTATAATAATTCTATAAATGTAAGAAATTGTATCGCTACACTGTTTGAGAGGAAACTGAAACTGAAACCAACCAACTGAAACTGATGGTTAAAACTGAAACCAATTCTGGAAAATAGCATTCATGTGGAATAAATCTGAAATCCGGTTGTTGAATTGTGGCTAAGGAACGTGGAGATGTGGGTCGAAGTCAGGGGGGCAACCACGGAGGGGTTCACCGGGTCTGGACCTCCCAGAAACTTCGTTACTATTTTAAAATATGTTTTACTTTCAGCAGGGACGCAGTTACGGGAGGTTCACCCAGCTCGAACCTTATTCAATCTTAGTAACTAGATAGATATTTATACACTTTCTTAATAAAACTACACTTGCTTTAGCATAAACTGATTGATATAACCTGAAATTTGATGTTACTCTACATCTGTGTTCTCTTTCTTGTACAAAATAATTTAGTTCTTTCTTTTTTTTCTGAGAATATCTGAAGAACTTGGAGATTACCTATCTTTTCTCGCGTGTAGATAGAACCAGTGGACGAAGTGAGACGGTATGCGGTGGTATGCCATACCGCCTCTGGTTTTTCAGTAATGAGAACATACCGTCTCTGGGTTTTCAGTAATCAAGACAATATTTAAATAACAGGTATGTTGAGTCAAAATCATAGTAAAACATACCGCCTCTGCTTTTTTTTTCACTTCAACACTGGATAGAACAATACCAGTTCAGTACTATACATAGACATAACTTGTAGTATCGGAACCTTCCAACTTTAGATCTCTTCCAACAAAGATTTCTGGTTGCGCGTCTAGGGAGAGTATTATCGCACTGGAAATTCGCTCCACTGGTTAACGTTCCATGTCGTTTTCCTTTAATGACATTAATTAAGTTTGTTAAATAACGCCCACTGATTGTCTTTTTGTTGGAACAGCCAGTGAAAAATTTTCCATTGCCATTCCAGAAAGCTGCCATCACCTTGCCCTTCGTTGGTTGGGCCTTGAACTTTTTGGGTGGAAGACTAAGGATGTCTGCCCTGTATACTTTGGAGTCTGCACTCAAGGATCAAAGTAGTGCACCCACGTCTCATCCAAAGTCACGAATATACGAAGAAACTACCTTGCCAGCCTTTGCACACGTAGTTCTGACAAGTCACTCAGCATATCCTCTTCTGGTAGTTTCATCATTTCAAGTATCTAACCTGTTGAAATGTCATGTGTCTCTGCTATACAACATGTGGTCACGCGTTGATTTGACAAAATAATATCATGCATTTTGATAATCATTTATTGTGCAGTCACAGCTATAGGTGGTCCATAATCATTAGGGTAGAGTGAAATATACTACGGAAAAAATCCTCACCTTCAAATAGTCGCCAATTAAAATTTAAAAAAAATGAAGAGCTGATTGAACTTATCTTCATGTGGGACACTGGAAGAAAAGAAACTCTTCTTGGATTCATAGTTCCTTTCGAAAGTGTATTTGTGTTTTATGAACCGATCTCTTGTTTTCTGGCCACAAATCGATGATGAGACTTCAACCAGTTTATATAAGTTCCTCTAAATCTTACTCGCTGACGTGGAGCGTACCTGATAGCTCGTTGCCTTGCTTTCAATTAATCACACCAGTATACTCATCTGATGAAAGCTTTAGCTTCGGGATATCAAACTGGTGTATCGAGGAGAATTTGCCGTGACCTTTTCAGGCCATCATGATATTTCGGGAGCCAAGTTCATGGATATGCTTTCATTCGTTCATTATCATAGCAATAGAACGTTCTCGGATTGGGGAAGTAACTAGTCCGTTGAGTTACATCGTGAATGGTGGTTCTATATTTTTCAGTAAGTATGTGCTTCTCTGAATAATCCCATGGAGGTGGTGAGTACCTTGAGTCGCATTGACAGGATGACGCATACACTTTCAAGGTGTATGCAGCTAGAATCACGAAATTAAAGAGTGGTTACTTTGTGTGTGTATATATATTTAAAGGTAATATTCGATTGGCTGTAGTGAGCCATCTGGAGTGAATCATTCTTCTGGGAGTTCTATTGGCCAAACTCGGAGGCAAATCTCCCAAAGATGCACAATTCTTGAATAGCTATTTTTGGTCTGGATTGAGGTGTGCCAACTTCAGTTCTGGCATAATTATTGGTATAGAATCGAATTTGACAATATCATATTGTTCACATGCTTGCAGAGCTTTACTGATTTCTCCTGAGTATTGCTTTGGTGCTGAAGTATTATCAACAGCTTAAAATAAATGCCGAAGAGGCAGCTCATTGGTGTAAAAGAGACACATGAATCAGTGCAACCCTGCTCTGCTTTGTAGTATCGTCTTGCGCTACCATTCCGAAGTTCTGCACAAGAGAAAATGTTATAATAGCAGCGGAAATGGTCTATATATACCAGTTCGATCACATGCAATCGTAAAACTTGGTAAGGATAATCGCATTTGACCTGATTTTAAAGTTGAAGGTTTCCTTGAAGGCTTCCAAGTTGAAGTTGAAGGATACCTTTCACTGATCGACTGTCTGACCTAATGAGAACCCTGATGTGTATATTTACATGATTATATTTAGATTTGTATGCATATTTTACCTTCATGTATTTAAGGATAATGCCATACAATTGTTCATTAGAATTCTTCTGGGATGTGTTCTTTTCATATTGTAATATACATACTAGCATAAGCATTATTTCATCATATCCTTCATGAATCCTTCTGATGTATATAGTAATTCTATTTATTATGTTGATGATACTTGTTTGAGTCATTTCCGAAGATCAGAACGAGCTTCGTGATCTTCATCACTATTTTTCATACTTGGCTTAATTTAGAATTGGAATCCAGAGCGCAGTCGTTGATTTTTCCATTTTTTTTTTTTCATTCTCTTTTCAGTTTTCTTACCTTTCTTCGTTTCATCTGTTTAATAGTCCGAACGTCCACTAAACTAATAATCATTTTCATTTCTCTAGTCCCGTAAGAAATTCCATTCATAGATAGGATTTTTTATTTTTATTTTTATTTTTATTTTTATTTTTATTTTTATTTTTATTTTTATTTTTATTTTTATTTTTATTTTTATTTTTATTTTTATTTTTATTTTTATTTATTTACTGGACATCTGTACTGCTTTAACTCGGCACATTGGCAAACGACTACATATATCGAAAAGGGTAATTCTAGATTTCCTTACAAAATCTTTCCTCTTTTTCTCAATTCCTTTCGTTAATTCCAAATGTATGACGAAATCCTGGTACAGATAACGCCAATTTGTAACGTAAGGTCCGCAGTTTGTATATTTATACAACCAAGGTTACTGATTTATCAAAATACTTCTAAACACCATTATGATATTACCTTTTTATTGTAGTACATAACAGTTAAACATTTACACACTTCTAGAAATTGTACATACAGTTTTCACAAGATGGATCCTTCATTTCTATATTATTTATTTTTTTCGTTGCTATGACAACTAAACTCACATCGTCCAATCACTATCATAACAAAATATCATCGCATAACAACAGAAAAATATTACTTCTATTTCTCTTTTTATATTCTTCTTCTTCCTTTTTTGAACAGCTTGTGCATATTTTAAAAGTACATTTTGCCCATAAATACAAATAAAGATGTTAAAAAAATACAAGTATTGTTGCAAATGTTTTATTTTTTTCGTTTTCTTTCTGTATTTTGATTTCATCAGCCTATTGATTTCTTGACGATTAACAACAGATATTGAGTCCGTGGTTCAAATGATCGCTTCTAAATCATTAGAGACAATTCTGCAGGCGTCTTTCGCGGAAGGATTCTTGTTATTTTCTTTTGCATTCATATCTTTCTGTATCCAAAAATAGTGTCTTAAAACATTTTCATATTCTGTGACATTACCTGAAACATCGAAAATGTTCTGAGAACGTTGAAAATAGTGGTTTTCTCTTCTAACAAAATTTTGTTAAGGTAAAATGTTTTAAAGGAAAGAATTATTAAGGTTTGATTCCTATTATATAGTTTATAATAAAGAAAAACTTTCTTCAGAGGTTAGATGATTGAACCTAAAGTTGATTGATGTATTACCCACATTTTTACAGTTTTTTTTTAAAACGTAATTTGGCACTTTAAAATTCAGTTATTTTCCTTTTCGTTTCACTCTAATAATCATGTTCATCTTCACAAGACTATCGTTCAAATTTAAATTCTGAATTTTACATTTTCACTAGGTCATAAGAAAGGTTAGAATCCTCAAGTGCCTGAAATTTATCAGCATATGTCTTTTGATTTGTTGTCTTATATTTTTTTTTAAAGTAAATGTTTTATCATTGCACGAATTTCCCCTCCACTATTATTTTCAGTTTGGAGATACCTTTCATTGATCAACCATCTGACCAAACGGGCACTTAATTAAAGTAATTATACTTAGACTTGTATGCATATTTTATCATCATGTATTTAAGAACAATGACTTACAATTGTTCATTAGAATTCTTCTGGGATGTATATTCTTTTCATTGTCTGCATATCAGATAAGATGCCGTATTTATTTGACAAATTGAGTGAAATTTGAGAAAGAAGGTAATTGCAAGTTGAGATTCTTTTTTTAGCTCTTATGATTTACCAATCATGTTTTAGTATAGATTACAGAAATCAAATGTATATCACACACATGATTTACAAATATGAATTAAACATTTCTCGAAAACAAGGGAAAAATAGATCGGATTACATTGTACTCAAGCCTACTACATATAGACTAATATTAATAATTGTTTAAATATAGTTTCTGTAATTTTAACTTAAGTGTAACTGATGTTTCTCTGAAAGATGTAGAAAATAACCTTATAAATTATAGAAGATACTCTACAAAACTTTATTTATTTATTTATTTATTATTCTGTAAATTAAATTACTTGTACATTTGTACAAAATAGTGTAGAATTCGTCAATACCTCAAACAGTACTTACAGCAAATATAATACTTCTGTTTCAACAACTTATAGCTGCTGAATTTTAAAGAAAATTACACATAAAATATTTTAATAATAATAATAATAATAATAATAATAATAATAATAATAATAATAATAATAATAATAATAATAATAATAATAATAATAATAATAATAATAATTTATTACATAACGTTTCAATTACTAAATATTTGTTTGTATTAAGCAATTTAGTTATTTTTCGAATTCATCGAGTCATGCTCAATTATTTTTCACACGGGGAGAATACTTGTATCAAATCTCTTTTAATATTACCTAACGATTCTATGTTAATTTTAAGTAGTTCAAATATGCACAATGAAGAAACTGTCATCGTATTCTGTAGTGCAAATAGTCTTATACAGTTGGTGGCTGGAATTTCTGTTAATTTATAATTATTTCTATTACACGATTTTGTTCTTTGAATATATTCTGAAGTTATGGCGAAGATCCTCAGAAAGAAATCCCATATTTAATATGATAATGTAATATGACATAGTACAGGTATAAAATAGATTGCAGATTAAGGATCGATACTATAGTTCATATTATGTACGTAGCTTAGGTTAACGTTTTGCTTAATATGTCTACATGCTCTTCCTATGATGAAAATTTATTGTTTAAACATAATATTTTGCTGTGTTAGTAAATTGACACACATCATGATTCATGGCTATCTGCTGTAGTTGGTATGCTGTTTTCTTGGTAAACGTTAGTAGATGTACTTGGTTTTATCGGGATTTAAGTTTAATTTGTTTGCGAAAAAATTGCATAAATAGGGATGTTGTAAGATTAATCCCTTCAGGACCATAAAAATTGTACGCAGGGAGAAAAAAAAATTGAGCTATTTAGGCTAAAGCTGACGTGTAGATTTCAAAGACCGTCATCGCAAGTTTATTAATTCAGCGGTTGCCTAGTTATGATTTTAGTCAAATATGTCCCTATGGTCAATAAGGGATTTTTAAAAACAAATAAGCATAAACATCTCTATTTATGGTAAATTTCTTTTTAAACTCCTGTGGATTGTGTTAACAATTAGTAATATTTGTTTATTGTCAAAAGAAGTGTTTTCTATATACTTCATGAATCCATAAGTAGTTGGCAATAGTTATACATAACTAGAGGCTGACTACAAAACTATTATAGAGCATACTCAAGCTTACTTAGCTAGTTTTTGTATCTTTAACAGCCCATATACAAAAATTGAAACATTTTAAATGATTCAGTACAATTTTAGGACAGTTTAAATAAATGAAACATATGTCTCTTGATCCTGAAGGGTTTAGCAGTTTGTTGATCTTTGATTGAATTCAAGTGTATAACACAGACTTTAAATTATTTCTTCTCGACATAATTTCATCTTAGTTTCTTACCCATTGAATAACATATAAATGTCAATTCACTTAGAATATGTCAGATTTTTACAATTAATGTATATTTATAAGCTCTTTTGTATTATTATTAATTTCAGAATCATCTGTGATACAACATTTAACAGCTAATTTATACCTTCACCCGATGCTTGCTAATGGAATGAGTATTCAGATCTATAACTTTCCAGATGTGCCTGAGCAGCAGTTTGCAGAACAGCTAACAAGAATGGATATGGTAACTTACTTATTTACTTGATTTAACGTACTAGGAGCATTCGTGGGACAGTATGTAAATTAAAATAAATAAAAATACTATTTTATTATCAGTTATTTTTATTATTTATTATCAATTATATTTATTATGCATGTAAAACGTCAATTCTTAGAAAAATACACAAAATTTCAGGATGTATTCCACTGTTTCAAATTTCCAAGAGGCATTCTTTCAGTATTATTCATGCCTTCTTTCAGTGTTATATATGTCATTAAAGTTTGATTACGTATGATGTAAAATACCAGTGACATACAGTACAGTATTTACACGTTATCTTGTGTATCGTGTACAATGTTAATGATGGAAATTTTTTACTGTAAATCAGAATAATCTTTTAGATCATACACAGGGATTGTATGTTTCATACAATTGCTTTCCAGTTTTGTGTTCTTATATTTTATGGAGACCTGTAAGTAATTGTATATAGAACAATCTTCTTTAATATTAGAGAGTAGGTTTCCAGTTTTAACAAGAAAGAAAAGGGATAAACGAAGTTAATAATTATTTTGCTTACATACGTTTTATAGTTAAGTCATGAATTAAATGAATTGATTGCTATTTGTTAGCGTATTACTATTATTATTTTGTTCGAATTATGCGGAACATTTAGATTATCAAGATTAAATTTATTGAAATTGTACTGAATACATATTACATTACTAGTACCTTAGTTATGTATTGTATCGTGAACTATATCAGAAGGGGCTTAAACCAGTCACATTCTTGTATGTTGTAAGTGATAATTAAAAACACACGCTGTTCTTTAGCATTGAAAACGGAACAAAATAGAACTGTTCTGCTAGTTTCTGAAGGTCCAGGGTAAGTTTTTTAAATAATGTGTACATATAGTTAAAAAGAAATAGTAACACAACGCTATGTTATATATTAACTGTTATAATTGATCAGTTTGAAAATAAATTTACTTTAATAAAATGTGTAAAATTGTATCCGTATAATCTGAGTTGCGGATTATCTGAGATAGCCACAATATCAATCTAACTTGAATTATCGAGATTGTAATTGCTGTGTATTTTAATTCCAGGAACTGTTTAAAAAGCTAATTCCTCATCAATGTCTGGGAGCAATTTGGTCCAGACGCGATAAGAATCGAAGTCAAGAAGCAGCAACTGTTTTGGCAACTGTAAATCAATTCAATGCGGTATCTTTTCGTGTTATTAGTACAGTTCTCATGGATCCAGATGTTCGACCGTTGGAAAGAGCAAAAATAATTTGTACGTGGATAGATATTGCTCAGGTAATTAGCATTTTTTCATTTTATTTATAAGTTATTTATCTAACTCTTCTTCAAGTCTTAATCTAATTGCTTCAACTCTGATGTATTAAGTTGTGTGACGAGTCAATAATACTTCAGAAAGAATGACAGCAATAAAGGACCAATTTTAAGCGAAGCATTTGTTTTATAACAATAAAAGTATAAGTATTTACTTCAAAACTACAATACTGGCATATACATTCAATATATCTTTCAGGTAAGACTGCCAACTTGTTTTAATATATAAAATATGGAAGACTTTGTTATAAGCTTCCAACAATAATGAATGACTAAAAAAGTGCTCAAATTCAAAACATTATATTACTCAAAACAGGTATAAAATGATTCTAGAGTGCAGATATTTTTTTATTAAAGCTCTTAACTTGAACTTTGGTTGTTCTTTACATAATACACAAATTCTCTGCAAGCGTTGTCAAAAATTCATACTGATTTGTAGCTGAGGTTCCATTCAATCTAAATTACATTGGTTCCTATTGTAAGACCTATCGTTGGTGCAAGAAAAAAAAAAAAAAAAACTGTGTGAGCATTAAATGTTGGAATACTCAGAACAAGAATTTTGTTAAGCTCCTGGGGCTTAATTCTTTTCTCTTTTGCCCTGTCATTACAAATATCCATTCCAGTACCTTAGGCAAATAATTTTTTCTTAATTAAATTTGAATACATTGAATACAATTTTGCTGTATACCAAAGACACAGGTATGCTAATCTTAAAATAAGTATTCTTGGAGTGTCAGAGCCGCACATCGTGAGCTCAGCGAAACAACTGAATGCTATTGTAAATAGTTTGCAATGCCCAGAGCCCTTAATTGAAATAGAGAAACTCAGCATTGCTCCAATGCTCGGTGATATAGAAATCTGATAGTTACACACGATTGCGAATGGTCATAGAAATTACTCAGTCTGCGAATGATTGTATTCACTGGCGGATCCACGTGGGGGGCGGAGGGGGCGACCGCCCCCCCCAAAGGTGTGTTTTTTTTTTTTTTTTTACTTTCAGCATTTATTCTTGAGAAATATAAATATGGTCTTCTCCCTACCGATCCAATCTGTGTGACAAGCCTAGCAGAGTCTAATCAAAATGTGTGGTACTTAATAGTATTTAAAGTTGAATCTGAACCACTATAGTGCGTTCAATGCATACTCACTGGGAATCAAACCACAGAACCTCATGCATCAAAGATCAAAGGTAGTTTTGCTAGGTACTAGATCAACAAAGAGAGCAGTGACTCTTGGGGTTCAACACGGGAACATTAGGAAGGGATCAGGTATTCATTGTGGCTTTTAATGGCATTTCATCTTTCCTTGGGAAATAACATAAGCCAGCTGTTATTGTAATTCATTATAAAAGACGAAGTCCTGAGTGAATAAATAATTTTCACACAGGCCAAACCGCTTAAGCTAGAAACTTGAAATTCGGACAGTAGAAAAGATTTGTGACGTAGGGTATCACTAGAAAGGATTTTTTGGAAATTCGAAGAAAGGAAGGGGCGATGGAGTGGAAATTATTTTAATAAGGTGGCCATCTCTCCGAATCCCTTAAGGTTAGAGACTTGAAATTTGATATTTATATCATTTAAAATTATTTGACACACGTTTCAACGTTTTTTTGATATTCTAATAAAATGGGGGGGGGGGAGAGGTGGGAAGAAAAGGGACGGGGATTACAATTATTATAATATGATATCAATATCTAAGAATCTTTGAAGGTTAGAAACACGAAATTTGCCAGGAACAAGAAAGGACGTAGATTTGATTTTGTGCTGTAATTTTTACAGAGATGAACTACAAGGTGACTAAGACCGTTCTGTGGGTTTCCGCCCGTTGTGGTTTTTGCCCATAATTATTTTCAACTTGTGGGTACTCCCCGAAAGTGATGAGTCTGAGTCTACAGTTGAACTCCTTGGATGTATCTGAATCGCAAAGAAAATCAAGAAAGATGAACGAACTTTTCTAAATTTTTAAATGAAACAAAAGGGCACAACTACAATCGTAAAAAAAAAAAAAAAAAAAAAAAAAGTGTTTATATAGTATATTTTTAATAAACAGTTATATATTATGCATATGATATTTGTTTTGTTTGTTTAACGTCCAACGATTGTGCCAGGACGGCTAAAGGAGAAGTGGACCTACTGATTATAATGGAATCCGAACCACTTTTTTTTCGTTTAACTGTACTCCCACCGGGAATCGAACCCGGGACCACGTGCACCAAAGGTAAGCGTGTTAGTCATTAGGCCAAACGGGGTTCATATTATGTCTGAGATGAAAGAAAACCAAGTTATACGTACTTTATTCTCCATTGGTAATTTCGTTAAAAGGTGAATTTTTTCAATATTCAATTTTAATTTACATTTTTTCAAATATCTGATATTGTCAAATAATATCACCAGTCGGTATGTTAAAAGAAGTATGGTTTGTGCGCAGTAATGAACGGAAACATCATTTTGGTTTTACATTTCTGATCTTTCGTTCATTTTATTGTAGGCTTTGATAATGCTTTTTACTATTTATGCATTATAATGGCTTATGTTGTGATTCTATATAATTTTAATTCATATTTTAATTCATGTAAAATTTATACACATTTCGTTCTAGATCCGACAAAATTTCTTTTGAGTTTGTGTAAGTGAAAGTTTAGTATTGATATTTTTGTTATTACATTATTTACAGTACTTTATTGAATAAATTATGCACTTACCTTCGTAGTAACTAGCAATTTATATGGTTAAGGAGTTCTGCAATATATTATATTTATATAGGATTTATATTCACAATTCATTTCTTTATATGTTACTGCTGTAGTTTGACTTCAAACCGTCGCTCTGGGTTCCTGTTAGTAGTATAATAGTGTTTAAATGCAGTGATGATTAGTATTATGCATTCGAAAGTGTATCCATTTCATTCTCCTGTACTTGATCTGTGCCCTTGTGTGAGCAGGCTAGTTCTTCTAAGGGAGAAACCATAACATTCTTATGTCGGGGAAAATCCACGGAATTCATGTTCGGGCAATCGCCAAGAGGAATAATCACGGTGCCAGTAATACATCCTTGGAGTTCAGTTTGAATATTATATTTTTTTTTTCTTTCTTTTCAATCTGCTGAATTATATCCTGATATAAATAGAAATGAAAGCAAATTGTAAAGATTGCTCCCCTATGTTTTGGCCCACTTGGAACATTGTGTACTATATACTACTGAACATCATTTTATAATTCATTATTGTATTATTTTTAAGCTACCAAGAAATGCATAGAAATATCATAATGTCTTTTGTAATTTGTGAACATTTTGTATTATTCTTTATGCTTGTATACCGTTATCTATTTTTGCATAGATCGATTCTTTTTTTTTTTTAACTGTTGTCCCGCTATTCTTATTCAAAATATAAATGATTAGACCAAATTGTACACTCTTTCGTTAAAATGAATGCCATCGTCAATACAGTATTTTGTTTTGTACAAGTACTGTGCAAGACAGCGCGTCTGATACATGGCTGTGACTAGTTGTGAAGTGAATCATGACACCGCCACGCCTCCGAAACGGAAGTGCATATTTAATTTAAATTTACGGAAAGAATATACTTTCATAAAAAAGAAAAAACTTTCAAATTCGGGTTCCTTTACACCCCCCCTTCAGCCCCGGATTCATTAGCGTCCCATTCTTGCAAATTAAAACTATGGTCACCTTGATTCTACACTCATTTTCCAGGAAGCGAACCGCCCCCTCCAAACGATCCTTCTGGATCCGCTAGTGATTGTATTCTCCATTTTTAAAACAAATTAATGTTTATATAAAGCAATTTCAATTTACATTACTTTTGTATATAGTTTAAATATATTTTCAGTCCTTTATATATATATATATAAAGGACTGAAAATATATGTAAACTATATACAAAAGTAATGTAAATTGAAATTGCTTTACTGTTATTAAAAGTCTGTTTTACTTGAAAGAATTGGTCGTTGCGCATTGATGCAACATGATTAGTGGCCACCACTGAACATACATATATAGGTAGGTAGGACATTTTGTCTTGACATGATGAGACTGCAACAAAGACTGTGGTACCATAGGAGTGCTTTTGAAAGTAAGAAATATGCTCATATATTTAAAATGTGATTATACACCCTTCTGAATTATGTAATGTATTGATTATACATTTAAAGATACATTGTATGTAAAAAGTATCTCTGTTTATCAAAGATAGGATGAAAATATCGTGAAATTATCTATATACATGAAATTGTATTTAGTGGGGTTAGTGTATTACGAACTTTTCAATAGTTTTTTTTTTTTTTTTTTTTTTTTTTGTAAAATAATATATACTTTTTGGAATCTAACAAACAGTTTGATTCTTTTTCAGGAATTGAGAGTTCTCAAAAACTTTTCTTCTCTGAAAGCTATTATTTCGGGATTGCAGTCAAATCCAATTTATAGGCTTCAACGAGTATGGCAAGCTTTACCGAGGGAAAAGGTATGTTTTGGTTTATAAAACACATTTAGACTTCTTGTGCTGACTAAAAATGGGAATGATGGTATGTTTGTTTATTTCTTATAAGACTCTTTTAAGATTTATTACTTGTTAAAAATCCTAACGATATTCTGAAATTTAGTGTTGGCTAAATTTAATGTTAATTATTAATTGCTTATGGCTATTATTAATTGTATTTCTGTGTATATGTTACTGAATACTATCTAAATTGAAGTATAAATGAAATCATCATGTTTTATTGACTTAAAGGTATTTGTATTTTTTCTGAATTATTTATTATTAATTATTATTATTATTATTATTATTATTATTATTATTATTATTATTATTATTATTATTATTATTTATAGGTGGAATTATTTGAAGAATTAGCCAGAATCTTCAGTGAAGACAATAACCAATCTGCCCAGCGAGAACTTCTTATGAAGGAAGGAACTGCGAAATTCGCAGACACCGTGGGAGAAAATGATAGGCAATTGCAGAAGGTCATTCAGAAGCAGCTAAATAATAGCGGGGTAAGCATTTTAATCATTTATCAGAATTAATGAATGGAATTGGGAGAGTCTCGACTTAAATTTTCATATTTACTACAGCAATGTTAGAATCACAGCTGATTCTTTAACATTTTACTTCACTTCACGTAACTCTTCAGTCTTTGTTTAATATTTAAACTTCTCTTTCGTCGTAAGTTATTTTTATTAATCTTTTATCAAATTATTTGTGCTTCTGCATGACAAGCTCTTAAGCACCACAATCTCTGCATGTGAACTGAGCAACACCAAATATTGTAATTCATTAAGTTTGAGAAACATGTACTAACATACAGGCTCATGAAGAATCTTAGAAGCGAAGGAATTAACATATATATGGCATATGGAGTGGACACTGTTCTAGACCACATTTTGCTTCTTTAAGATTCTTCATTAAACACAATTATTTTTAAAAAAATCATTTTTAAACTCATGTTCACATTACTCGTCACATAATGTAACTGTGCGACTCATTTATAACCTCTGACTGATTATTACAAATCTAGTCGCTAGCATTTTACATACATATTACATGTTAGTTTCAATCGTTTTCGGAGCATAAACTTACGTTTATATGAAAACTAACTAACTAACTTACTAACTAACTCTATGGCTTATGGAACCCGGAGGTTCAATGCCGCGTTCACAAAAGCTCTCTACTGATTTCTGTCCTTAGCTAACTGCATCCAGTTTCTACTTTGTATTCCAATCTCTGCCAGATCCATCTTAATATTGTCCTCCCATCTGCGCCTAGGTCTTCCTAATGGTCGTTTTTCGATTGGTCTTCCAGTCAAGACTTTAAAAGCGTTTCTACTTTCTTCCATTCTAGCTACATGACCCGCCATCTAAGCCTCCTAGACTTGACGACCCTAACAATGTTGGGTAAACCGTATAAATTATGTAGTTCCTCGTTATGAAGTTTCCACCATTCCCCATTCCCGTTCCTCTTGGGTCCGAATATTCGTCTCAGCATCTTGTTCTCAAATACTTTCAGTCTATGTTCTTCCCTCAGAGTAAGCGACACCATGTTTCGCAATCATACAGAACAACAGGCATGATTATCGTTTCGTATAATTTAAGCTTCAAATTCCTCGACAGAATTCGCGACGACAAGAGATTTTGAACCGAATAGTAACACGAACTCCCTGCTTTTAGTCGACATTTAATTTCTTCGTGAATATGATTTTCGTCTGTTAATACTGATCGTAGATGTTTGAAAGTATCCACTTTATCAAAAGTATTATTTAATATTTTAACGCATTCATATTACGGTCCCGACGCACTCCCATGTATTTAGTTTTCTTTGCATTTACTTCTAAACCCATGTCCCTGCAAGCGCTTAATAAGATCTCTGCATTTCTTTCTATTGCTCTTCTATCATCCCTATTAAATTTACATCATCAGCGTATGCCATAACCTGGTGAATACTGTTCAACTCTAGGACCTGGGTGCTATCTTTGATTTTCCTTATAGCGTATTCCAGAACAAAGTTGAATAACAATGGCGACAACGCATCTCCTTGTTTCAGGCCATTTTCGACGTGAAAGCTCGTGGATGAAAATTTTCCTACCCGGACTTTACTTTGGGATTCATTTAAACATATCTTAATTAATCTAATTAGCTTTCTCGGTATTCCAAGTTCTGTAAAAACGTTGTATAATGTTTCTCTCCTAACCGAGTCGTACGCCTTCCTAAAATCAATAAATAGTTGATGTACCGGGGTATTGTACATCAATACTTAGAATTAACAGTTACACGTAGTTGAAACAACCTTAGGCACAACTGTTTGAAATGCTCTTGAATGTGGAAACCAAATTCTTGTAATAAACAGTAATCTTGAGATGTGATGATTAGGAATATGGCAATACTTCTGGTCTTATGTTAACGTGTATTAATTTGGCCCTGGTCAGCGGAGTCGCCATCCTTGCATGAAGTCACGTGGGAAATCTAATCAGAAGGTCTTCAGATTCAAATTTGGATAAAATCGCATAATATGAAGTTATTGTACATTAGAATAAATGAAAAATACATATTCACAAAACAATCATTTATATTCTAATTCAAAATTTAGGCACATGGTTTAAATCCAAGACAAATATAAAACAAATAAAAATGCGATACATATGCAGCTGTTATATCGTTCATTGCAAAATACTCTACATAAAATAATAACAGAATTCCGTATACTTCAATATTTCCGTGACTTTTTTATATACACACATTCCATCTCATCTATAATATTTATTATTATTATTATTATTATTATTATTATTATTATTATTATTATTATTATTATTATTATTATTATTATTATTATTATTATTATTTGTAAAACTAATATTCCTTTCCGCCACATTATAAATAATATTTCTCTTTTTCGTCTTAAATATTCATCATCATCATAATTATTCATTGTATTATTTATTTTCTTACTCATATACATATAAATCTTTTATTCATTATATATCTTTCGTTTATATTGTCTTACTCTTTAATACCTCTGTTTAATATTAAATAGCATAAGCAACTTTTGGGCGGATTAATGTACTCCATTAAAATTAATAATAACAACTTCTGGATTAAAACACGTATATTAGTTTGATATTATTTTTGTGTTGTAAATCATCTGTTATTACAGAAAACAATGCAAGCATTAAGTTGATATGAATGTTTAATGTAAAATTTGCAGTAATAAAATCCAAATAATGAAACTTAAATACATGAAGATTTGGAAAATTGTTTGACTTTAAATAATTTTTATATTCAATCACTCCATTTATATTAATCGTGGCAGCATATTTGCGGAGAAAAGGGAGAGGGAAGTCTCTCCCGACCTAAATTTTAAATTAGTGCTGCATTTTGTATTTCATTACTACTACTCCACAAAACTGACTTTTCTCTATTTACTAAAATTACCTGCGGTATTTAATTCCTTTTCAGCACTTCTCAAATGATTTTTCGTTACCTATATTCTTCAATCACTTTCCACTTATGAATTCTTGAACCATTTCAAAGAATTTACATATTAGTATATTTTGTTTATTTATTAAATACGGTTAGAAAACATTTTAATTAAGAATTATATCTTCTGATTCGCCGATGTCTACATTGCCACATAGAAAATTTAGTATACCTGTAATGTGGTGCTGATGCACAATAGCGGGGCATTACATGTTCACTCATGTTATTTACAATTTAAAATATTTCACTTCTTTGTATTGTACATAGCGTTTAGTTGTAACTAAAATTGTTTTATTTATGCACAACTGTTGCCTCCAAATTTTGAGCTAGTATGTATAGGTGTTCAGGTGATCACCAATTGTAAGGAAATGATTGTTATCATTAGTGATTTATTTTAAGAGGAATTAGTAATTATAATAATACATTAAAAATAACATTTAACAATCTTTATGAACCCATTATTCTTCAATTAGTGTATGCCAGTTGATGGCAACAGGACTGGTTATCGAAACCATATCAGAAAAGTAATAATCCGATTAGCGATTAATGTTTGTGGTTGTCAAACGTAACAAAAACGTGCAACGCTTTATGTTTTTTTCAGTAGTAGTATATTTATTACTATCATTCAAACGTTGAGAGAGAATTGACCCAAGAATTTCTCTGAAACGATGTGTATTTTCCTACTTTAAATATGTTTTATTTGTGTAATTTCTTTTTGTGCTCATATTTCTGATGCTAGTAATAAAATAATGTAATTTTCCTAACTAAACCTAGCCTAATTTCAATAAAACTTAAATTTGATTCCCAGTCGTATAAAGTAAATCTACACACTTTCTATATCTATTTTATTTATTTATTTAGTTTCGCATTGCGGAAAGCTTGGACGATGGATAATACATTTCTTCCAACCCTGAATTTAAACTAGTTTAACGAACATATTGGAAAATAAAAATTAGGTTGGGAAAGATGCATATCAGGTAGTCTGAAAAGTATTGGAGCCTTTTTTTTGTGCACGAGATGGCGTTAGTATCCTATATCTCAAGGCATATAAATTGCAGCATTTCAGACCTAACGTCATTTTACAGCTGATAGTTGAAGCTTGTAGATGTGAACAAAGTGTTGGATTCCTCATAATCAGACGTAAAGTATTGCGAAGTGAAAATGAGTAAACTTTCCACAAAATTGCGCCACATTTTACATTTTTTTTCTCGATAAAAGCGCAGATGCTGTTCAAGCCCGTGAAGAAATTTTTGCTGTTTATGGGCAAAATACGTTATCAAAAGTAAATCCAAAAGATGGTTCAGTCGCTTTCATTCTGGAAATTTCGATGTTCAAAATGAACCATGCAGTGGGCGACCAAGCACAACAAAATTGGATGATATCCTGGTAAAAGTTGAGCAAGACCAGCATGACATGACAAACAAACTCGAGCCGTTTCAGAAGACGTTGATCACGACTATAACCTACGACAGCAATCTGCATGAAAGACCGTGCCGAAAAGAGAGAAGAAGCTCCATACCCCCACTGACGTCGAAGAAGGCTATGCTGGGCGTTTGGTGGGATTGGAAGGGCATCGTGCATAACAAGTTGCTGCCACCGGGCAGAACAATAGGTTCGGACTGGAACTGGTCAACAGAAAGAGTGTTATGTACGCTGACAACGCCAAACCGTATACATCTTTCAGGATCCGTAGAAATGAAGATATCTTGACTGGGAGGTTTTAATTCACCTACGTATAGTCCAAACCTGCCATCGTCAGATTATAATTTGTTTCGGTCTCTGTAGAACTTTCTGAATGCTGTTATGTTAGTTTGAAAAGAAGTCTGTAAAACCTTTTTTTTTTTTTTTTTTTTTTATTTTTAACCATAACTACAGAAGTTCTATGTTGACGAAATTATGGTGTTACCGGAAAAATGTCAAAAGGTCATCGAACAAAATGGTGTATATTTGGTTTCATAATATTATTTCAAATTACAATAAATAAGTTCTCAATTTTGACCTCTGAAGGCTCATTACTTTTTAGACAATCTGATATTTAAAAAAAGTAACTTTTATTAAAGGTTTGGTTATAAGAAGGCAATAAAGTAAATTGTCATTCCAAAGTTTCAATAAAACTGGGATAATGTACAAAAAAGATGGGTATAGGCACCTACATATTTGAAATGTTGGCTGGGAATGGATGTGAAACGGCAATAATGTGAAACAAGATTTAAATCTATAAGATATTTAGCGTACTAAAGATGTTTTAATTGCCGATCATGAAGTAAAAATTAGTTAATTAATTATTAACTGTAATGGAACAGCCACATTAAATCTATTTTTACCTTACTGTTTTTGTCACATCTTGTTCCTGCTAATAAATTCCTTTTTGAGAAGCTGACGGATAAGTCGCATCTTTTGTGCACTTTATATATATTTTAAAAAGAAAATATTTACACGTTGCTATTTTTTTTTTTTTTTGAATAAATTTATATTTTGAAAATTGAGGCACCTCCTCTTAAAGCTAATGAAAGAGTAAGACCCTTTGAGTTATAATTATTGGGGGGGATACCCCTTACTGTATAGGTTTGTGAGGCGAAAAGTGTTTTATCGGTGCTTTTGGGCATTGTTAAATTATATTTATTTCACTGAAACATTTAACGTATAATCACTTGTTTTGTTATTTACCTATATTAAACCAATAAATATGATCAAAGAAATGAAATAACAATTTTTCAGTGTTATAATGGTTTGAATAATAAATAATGCTTTAACAAAATGTTAAAAGTTTTCATTATTAACTGCACGCCCTCGTAATATAATATGAGAATGTAATGAGAGTTTAATAACCTTTTAGTTCGTTTGACTTTACACCCTATATATCAACTTCTAATGGCCCTGAAGCGTCTGGGCTGATTGTTTCTAGCAAGAAAACTCGACTGCTTTTGTGATTATCTTAGAATGTTCTTCTTAACTGCAATTTTTGTCCTGAATCTGTAGAATGTACATGTCTCTATATTGAATGTTACAGTAAATCTAGAAGCCTTCAAATGAACTTGTGTTTATAATATTATCCGTCGATTGTCCAAGATGCCTCTATCTTGATTTAATTTGGGTTCCTTAATTCTAGTGAAATAAGGTTCATAAATTGATCTTTCAATTGGCGAAGCAACCTTATGCAGGATTTTTACCTTGTTTATTTATGGTGTAGTTAGTTTTCCTTAAATATTTTGATAACCCTGATTGGTAATTTTATTCTTATATTAATAAATACAAGGCTTTAGCAACGTTTCCGTACAAATCATCATCATGATAATTTTCTTTTGAATTTTGAAACTTTAATGGTAATATTTTACCCTTTGACAGTAAAATGAAATTTTATTGTTTAAGATACATTGAGATTTTTAGGCATTTGAGTCTTTTTACTAGATTAATCTAACTTGAATTTAGCACTTGTTTTTGTTTCTTCAAAATAATGATGTTTATATTTTCTAATCCTTACAGACAATTAGTCATGGCACAATTCCTTATCTGGGAACATTTCTCACAGATCTGACAATGATTGACACAGCTATTCCGGACATGGTGGGAGATTGTCTCATCAACTTTGATAAAAGGAGGAAAGAATTCGAAGTGTTGGCTCAGGTTAGTTAGCTGAAAGAGCAACTAATTCAGAAATTATATTACGTTAGAATATAGCCAGAAGATATAAAGAATTATTTCGACGTTATATATATATACGTAGTTCGTGAAAGTAACGCTATAGACAATTGTTCTTAATTTTTCATATTACTTGCTTTCTAGCACTAATAAAAGATAAACGTATAATAGATAAAACGAAACATGTGTACGGTAAAATAAAAGACTCTTGTACATATAAGAGTTCTGCTGTGGAGGCATATATATAGCGTGGGTGGCACAGGGTTTTATTTTCGGATCCGGTGGAACACGGAATGTTTAATATTGCGGTGTAATTTGAAAGATATTTGTGACCTAGAAATTTAAAACATACGGCGATGGATTGAAATATCTACTTGGCCATACAGTCGAGTTGTCTGACCTCCCAAAGGATGAGTTATAGTTTCTGTGTCGGACAACCTACCAAAATAAATTGCGGACTCTTTCGATTGTCTATATAGTATTTTCAGAAAAACAAAAATAAATTGAGTTGTTAATAAACAGTTATATAGATTTACGCTCCATGGTAAAATGATACAGAGAATGACAAACTTCCAAGTAAAGTCTGGAAAATAAGTAAATTAAAACAGTAGGGATGTCCACGATAACAATTTATTAAACTGAATTTGCGTTATCTGCTGATTATGGAGTTTTCTGGTTCTGTTCGATTATCTAGAAGTATATTCCATCAATTAAAAACGATTATTTATAATAACTCAGCAATACCGTTGACTGGGATATAAGCCTGCACCAAAAGATATTAAGGTTAAGAAAGAAAGAAATAAGCTTTTCGGTAATCATGGCGTCTGATACGCAAAAGATTGTTATCACTTCTAAAATTCAAACAATAATAAAATGATATTAAAAGGTACTTGATCAATGTATTAAGAAATAATGTAAGAAAATGGATCCTGCTGGTCACATAAACAGTTTTATGTTTGTGAGTTTCCCGTTTTCAAAACTGTGGACAAAAGTTGTGTGGTTTCATGTTCTCCGTGATAGTGGTGTTAGTGCTGGACAATCTCTGAAGTTTTTTTTCTCGAAATAAGTATTCACAATTAATGTCCAGATGAGATTTATCCTATATATTTATTTCTAAGGCTCATTTTACCTTTACTTACTAAACCAACGCCAATGATGTCTTTTGTTAAGGCATAAAGTAAAAAAATATGATTTAAGTGACAACATTGATGGTACAGAATTGAAAACACGTGACATTCAACCTGACACTATGGAATTTCAAAGGATCAGGTTTTCAGAGGGTAGAAATACTGATAATATCTCTATACTTAACAATGGCCTGACAACAAATAAGGATCAGGTTTTAGAGAATTTAAGAATCAATAAATTTCAAGATAAGTTAAATGGTAATCCGGAACATCAGCAAATAGAAAAAAAAGAGTCATGTAGCACCATATATATTGTGTATTTAAAACCAGAAATAGAAGGCATCGTAGCTCAGTGGTAGAGCTCTTACCTCTGGTGAGTGGAGTTCCTGGTTTGATCCTCGGCCAAGCAGGTTCGTGGTGGACAATATTGTGTTCGTGTGTTTTTCAGGGCACTCCCGTTGCCACCCACATTCTTATTCCACCGTTCTTCCATCATTATTCACTTGCCTTAATTACATGTCTCCCTTAGCTAAAGGGCATAATCATGGGACGGTAAACTGAACGATTTGAAATAAAATCAGAAACAGAAGATAGAAAAAAAAAAACCTTCGATGAGAATAAGTAGAAAACTATACCTCACTGAAATCCCAGGGATCTTAAATCTAGCTATAATAGATAAGAATCTCTGAGTAGAATGTAACTAATAAAATAATAGAAAATAATAATTGTGAATCATATATCCCACATTACTTGCTGTTTGCAACTAGCATTTATCAAAGAGGTAGATACTGATATTTCAGTGGGCGATGTTTTACAGGATATAAAATCTGATTCTCAAGTTACATCTGGTTACATCAAGTTAGAATCTTTCGTATAGACCAAAATAACATCAAACTTCCCACTAGTTCAGTTATACTGACATTTAATTCACAATTATTGCGAAGGAAATTAAATTAAATTACCGTAATTAAATTACTTTGCAGTATCGATGGAAACTTTCATTTCGTCTGTATAACAATGTAAACAAGGATGTTCTGATTACGACCAGTTTTATAGTTTGTGTAAACTCAAAATAAAAATACGTAAAAGCTGTGGAAATTCACATGAAATTGAACACTGCAATAATGAAATAAAATGCTTACACTGTGAGTTATGACATTACCTGATTTTACCAATTGTCCTAAAAGAATCCGACAAAAGAAAATAATGGAAATCATGGCAAAACAACATATGTCATTAATGAAATTAGTTCTCTGAAAGGAAAAATTCAAGAAAACAGATCTTACTCGAATCCCTTGGTACTAGCAAAAATTGAAATAAAAAAGGATCACAATTATACTCATATATAGTAATGCAAGATAAAGCTTCACATCAAATACTACATTCAAGGAAAAGTACCTCTAATCAGATAGTACAGTCTTCTTCGGGAAGAGGACATAAAGTAACTGATGTAAAAGTTACTAGTAATGTAACTAATGTAAATTCTAACGATAGCCTACCGTATTGACAACAAGAGTAGAATTTAAACAACAAAATGAAAATCATAATTTTCCTTAAACAATCTCTGGAGAATCTTGAAACTTTAAAAATAGGAATACAGTGGATGCTTTTTAAGGATAAAATCATCTCAAGAGGTTAAATATGAAACAGCTTACCTCCTCTCAAGAATTATTAAATAACAATAATAAAGCTGAAACAAAGTGGTATCTAAAGGAAAGTCAGGTTTAAATATTCTTCAGTACAGGGAGAGAATCGTGTATACTACTTTATAAGCAACAAAGTAAGATGTATAAATATATACCATAATCATGAAACTGAGGATTACAAAACAATCAGATGATCAAATGTAGAAATAACTAAAGAATAAAATTGCCTTACAGGCGAAATCTACGGTATAGACATCGCTGGGAAAGAAACAGCTATTAGACATGTTGTGGCCTCACTTATCAAGACAACTAATTGTGAAAACAAAAATAGTTTAGATTGATGATATCTCAATTATTTTTTTGTGTATGTATTGTGTGTGTGTGTGAGAGAGAGAGAGAATTTCAATAAAAATAAGTCAATTTACATATATGTTTAAAACTTTAATCACCACAAGGTATCAAATCATCTACCAACAAGTGTATAAATTAATCTAATATATATTGGAAGTGCGATTAAGTTAAAATATATTATACTAATTTTACAAATGGCAAGTAGATACATTTATAACCTAGTATAATAAAGACTTAGCAGAATTCATAATTTGGACAATCTCCAGTTATGGGACATAGCAATTTGGTATCGAATGTGTTAATAGAAAGTAAATCTACCGTCAATACTGACAATGCAATCCAACTAAAAATAGAATAAAATAAAATAAAGTACAGCCGATTTGGATTTTTAGCCGCAATTTAAAAAATCAGCATCTAACAAATATTGAAAATAAGAAAAGAAAGAAGTAGCACACAACATGGAATGTCGTGAGCCATATAGAAGCAAGATATAATAATTTGGTATCTTTAAAGCTAACTGTTGAATGTGTTACGACAATACAATATAATTGGAAAGTAGTCTCATTATGGGCATAGAATCGGATAAACTACCAACAAAATACAGGTGGAATATTTATGTGCAGTTTTATGATATATTGAATACGTGAACTCAGTGTGATAGATAAGAAGACCATATACGACTGGAATACAAGGTGTCCCAAAATGAAATCGCGTCCCTTGGTAGGTGATAGAGAAGGTTATTCTAACAAACAAACAAAAAAAAAAAATCTGTGACCATTTGTCCTATTTTCAATAGTTTGAGAGCTACATATTGTTAACCGTTTTTCACAGTATGTTGAGCGAAAGTATGTATTGCTCATCCTATAGTTATTCTACATAGGTGAGACACGTTTTTGGAGAGGTCTTTCTACCGGTTTGCAGCATGTGGTAGTGTGTTTTTGGAAAGGATATTATTGAAGAAAATTAGATGGCATCCTTTGAGGTTTCCCTTTACAGGATTATTTTAGGAGATTAGATGGCAATGCTGTCGCCGAGTACTTGTCTTCCAAAGACAACACTACAACGTACTGTATACAGTTGGAAAGGCCACTCCATCAACATTCAAATGTGTTATGTCTCACCTCTGTAGAATTACTAGAGGGATGTGATCTCCTCATGGGACACCCTGTATATTGAGGGAGATTTTTCTTCGGATTTTCTCTACTACACCAGACAAATAGTAAGATGATGGGGTTTTAAATCTAGACTGGACGGGAGAAAAGTCAGAAATTGGCCAAAATGAGATAAGTCAAAATTGGAGATCTGTGTGTCGTGCTCCACCTCCAGTTAACTTGGTATAAGTCAATTCTAAACATAAGTTGAATAATCGTGTCTTGGTACTGTTAGTATAAGTGATTCATACTTATGCTTGGTAAAATAAAAGCGCCTCCTGAAAACTTTTTTTTTTTTTTTTTTACTGCTTCTCCCGTGCAGTCTAGAAATAGAGACCCTGATACATTTTTATAATGTCTTACCTGATGGTATATTGCCGCAAATAAAAAATGATAGAAAATAATTTACACAAAAAAAAAAAAAAAAAAAGAACGATGCTTGATTTTTTTTTTAAATGTATTTATTTCATGTGCTCTGATTATTTCATGTGGCCTAATGGAAAACTGTTCTCCCATCTTGGATCCTTGTGAATGAAAAATGAGCGTGTTACCAATTATGCTTCTTGAGAACTTTCTGTTTTCATTTGTATTGCACTTTTATTCCAATCAGGCACTTTTTTGTAAATACTTTGTACATTGGCAAATTTAATATTTCCTGATTCATATATATTATTAATCACAAACAGATAGACTATTAAGCTAACAGTATTATATAATACCGGTACTGTGCCGAAAGTTTTTATAATAATGGCTGAAAATGTCATTCATGTAAACTTTTTAAAATTACATATGTCTTTTTTTAACACTTTCAATATGCAAAGTTAAGTATTTGCTGTCATAAACAGAATTGTATCACAATAAAGTCACTTTACTGATAGATATGAATCCTATTCATGAATATTATTTATTAAGGCTAATACTCTATTATAATAGCTTTTAAATATATTTTGAAGATACCTTTTAGTTCCCTTTTTAATCTCTTGGTTATCTTTATAGATTAAGCTACTTCAAGGGGCAGCTAATGCATATAACATCCCAGCTGATCCAGCGTTTGACAAATGGTTTGAATCGATCCTCGTACTCGATGACCGAGAAGCGTACGAATTGTCTTGCCAAATAGAGCCATCTGGGCCATCTACTGGAGGAACAGCCAAAGAACACAAGTACAAAAAACGTGCAGGGTAAGAACGAGAATAAAAATTACTGGTATCTTCTTAAGTTTCGTAAGTTTTTTTTTTTTTTTCCAGAGCTATAACGTCAGTTTAGCTATAATATTTATGAGAACAGTATATTATTCATTATTATAGTTTAGCATTTTAATTCCCGCCTTTTTACAAATATTTTTATTTTTCTTTAACTTTGGCATTATGCGCTTAAAGTGATAAATGAAAAAGTGATGTGTTCAGTTTCTAATCTATTTTATCACTTGTATCTCATGTCAAAGTTATACTAGGTAAAGATTCGCTAGAATACTATGTACATTTTTATCAGTTAATTAAAATATTATTTATATTTCAATAGTATGTAGGAAGTATTGAGTTATTTAAATTTGTATAAACCCTAATTTGCCCTAATTTTTGTTTATCTAGGTTGGGTCATCGGAAAAATGATTCGATTGCCAGCACATCTAGCAGCTCAAGTAGTCAGTTTTATTGCGATTTGGATAGTCTACCGTCTTCACCACACAACTCCTTAGATAGAAAGGTTGGTATTGAAAAGCAATTGCCTTATTTTAATGTTCAATTCACTTTCAGTTTCTTTATAGAAGGTTAACAATAAGGGGTTTAAATATGTAAACAGTATTGACTAAAGCCAAGAACAAATATTTACTTATTACTGTGTTGATTACAGTTCTTGGAATTTAGAATCGCATTGCATATCCACCAACAAATACTTCTGGAGCTACAAACACCTTTTCCGTAAATAATGTTGATCTTTTTTGTATATCGGTTTTTCAGTAAAACAAGATTTCGTTTTCTTTTGTCGATTTATTTACATTTTATCATACCAACTTTGCTAGTTATTTTACAAGGAAAAGTGACAACTGTGAAAAAAAAAAAAAAAAAATTAACATATTTAAAATTAAAGTTTAAAGAGTTAATAGTAATTTTAAGTCATTTTACCCCACTAATCATAGCGTGTATTGTCCTCTTGTTAGTGTCATAATCAAAGGCTTATTGGGATATGTTTTAGTATCAGTTTGATTATAGTAGGCAGCGTGTTATTGAGTTTGGTCATAAATCACGTATCTTTTAGTGCCTGAATAATTTGTTTTCATCGATTTTCTTGAAAATACAGTTGATTCTCAGCTTTAATGCAGCTTTATATCAATGACGATCGTTGATTTTCTTTCAAATTTGCGATGGATTATTGCATTTAAAATTATTGTAAGTCAATATTTTTTGTAAGTTATAATTTTCATTGTTATCAGTGTTCTTTGTTTTCCTAACTATTTATATTTTTGTTTCAAAGTTCTTTTAGTTACTTTAGCTTGTTACTTTACCTCACTTTCGATACATGATAGACGGGAAGTCTTGCAATTTTGCTTTCAACAGATTTACACGTTTTATGATCCTTACGTGCAAAAATATGTTTTTTGATGTCTTTTTCGTCTGTTTGCATTTGCAGAGAACAAGTCATAATGTTCAATTTAGGAGTGACCAAGTTTCGAATTACGTATACATAGATATGAGATTTTATTTTAATTGAAAATAAGGCTAGTCTACTGGAAGATGGAAATCAAAAATTGCATTTATCTCAAACAATTGCGACGTTTAATATCTGTCCATATTTCATAATATCATGTTGATATCCGTAGAGAGGCTGATTCATTTCCATCCGAACAATCATTATTATCAACAAAGTGTTCGTAGCCTCAGTACGTAATTTGGGACGTTAACCCTATATATATATATATATATATATATATATATATATATATATATATATATATATATATATATATACAGTATATATATCCCATCATCCCGTCACAGTCAAGCATGCTCGATGTGGTGATTACCGGTATGGCCCATCGCTCGACATTGCAGTTTTCACTGCAACAGACCTTCTGGCTACTGTACCAGAGATGTGTTGTCCCACTCCTACTTGCAAGCTTTCTATAAACCATTTACTATGCGAAACCAACGTAATAAAAGGCACCATTACAGAAACCTAAATTCAGTTAGTGGAAATATTCTCGAAGAAATAACATGGATACCGATTGTTGCTATCATGCGTCGGCAGAAGGCTTCGGTCATATGATTTGAAGTGTTGTCCTGGTGCAGTTCTACACAAGGAGTGTTATCGCCGTACAATGATGTATTTCGTCTGTGTAAACTGGTCATAGGACATGTTGGTAATTAGCAATATTGATTTTTGACAATTTTATTC
Source organism: Thermobia domestica (assembly GCF_964235325.1). Lineage (NCBI taxonomy): Eukaryota > Metazoa > Arthropoda > Insecta > Zygentoma > Lepismatidae > Thermobia > Thermobia domestica. The sequence continues at coordinate 122,079,658 of NC_137455.1, forward strand.
AACCTTACGAACCTTTAGCTTCCTTCTGTAATAGAAGCCAATAAGAACCGTATCTTTCTAGAAACTTCTTGAACATTGACGCACAAAATTACACTAACTGTTTGCCGTTTCATTAACACTTTTTGTAGGTGTTGGCTCGAACTTGATCACAATCGCTTATGCAGATCCATGCTTCGTCCATTGTTGTAGAAAATTTCTAGCGGTCAACAGCTAGGTTACGCTCGTACAACTTCTGCCATTGATCTTTCCGTGGCCATTGCCCGCAATATCCCGTGGTGCTACCATATGCACTGTGGGCTTTCGCAGTCTCAATTTGTGATGGATTGCACGATTCACTGTTGATTGCACCACATGTAATCGTTTGGCAATAATATGCTGTGGCAATAGATTCTCATAGGCCGTCATATACCGGATCTTGTTTTATCGCATACATTGTGAGTTCCTCTTCCGATGCTATTTTATTGATCTACGTTGTGAAAGAGGATGTTGTGCATAACGTTTAATAATTATAACACTAACAGTAGCCAGTTCTACCAGAAGTCATTCTTTGGACACTGTTGTACTAAAGTTTGAATGGGAAGAATCCATTCAATGACGTACTCTGCCCCAAAGCGACTTTTTTTGGGGCGGTATTTGGGCCTCTACTACACCTTTGCTCTGTTCCTCAACAATTGAGAGACTGATACATGCTTGCATACGGTTTCATTGCTCTGTGAAACCCGTTAGCGGACCAGTCTTTGCATGACATTATTCGTTTATTTCCTAAAAAAAATCATAAAGGATAATTAATTTTATTTTTAGCGATGGACTTTTCTCAGAATTTCTTTCAATTTCTCTTAGAAAAATTTGACAAAGGTAGTTTACTAGTGTGTTAGGTTTTCTCAGTTGACTTTCTTAGAAATAGTTCTAACAGTTTTGATTGGGTGATTGGAGTTTAACGTTTCTGTTCGGCACTGTTTCTATGTGAGGGATTCTACTATGTAAATAGTATCTGAGTTTCTAATCGGGTTTGTATCTGAAGTATTACTATGGAGATCGAACCCGAGACCATACACACAGAAAAGACACTCGCTAGCCCCTTGGTCATCAAAAGATTTTGTTCATTTATCAGAAGTACGTATTTAATTAATAACTCTTCAATACGACGTAATCCATTTCTCATTGAAATAATCCAGAAATGTTGGTTTACTAATAGGTAAGTTTTCCTTTGACGAATTTCTTGAAAACAGCTTCCATGATTTTTTAAAATCTAATATATTAAGTCCAACAGAGAAAACTGACGGATTTCAAATTAAAATTATGACTAAACTGATTATTTCACATATGCTATTTTATTTCTGAATCGAACTATAACTCAAAGTGTTTTGCTTACAACGATTAGTTATGAAACATACGGCATCTACTTCTTGAAAATTAAATGTTTCAGGTTATTTGCTCAATATTCTCTGGAGTTCGAATGGTACATGGTTTTCCTGAAGGCCTCTTCCTCAATAGTGAGCTTCTCTTTAAAATTTGTAACCCACAACATTATGGTGTTGTGACTCGGAAAACTGATTCTGATGAATATTGAACTGTCGGAGAAATGTTTGCTGAGTAACAATCACTGACTCATTATTTTTAAAAGAAAGATCTCCACAATGAATGCTCGATGAAGTATTTGATAGTGTCACGATTATCCTCAAAAGTCACGTCTGTACAGAATTGATGTAAAAAGGATTTAAAAAATTAAAAATAGATAATAATAAAATTAAATAAAAAAAGAAATACGAAGGTTTCAGTTACCCTAGTAATGAATACGACTCTCAGACATGGGAAAAACGTCTGGAAAAAATGGTTTCTACGTTTTAAAAAGGTAGAGGCAGTATATTTCACAACTAATTGTTGTACGCGAAACGCTTTGAGTTGTAGTTAAATTGGGAAATTAAATATATATATATATATATATATATATATATATATATATATAGTATATGAGTTTTGTCACAATTTCAATTTGAGTACCGGACCTCGTATAATTATTTTTAATATTTAATGTATTTGTATATCGAGTGTCTAAAAATGATGCCCACGAATAACAGATCGCTATTCTATAGGTCAAAATAAAGCAAAAATGCTATATAATAGTATACCCTCCGCGGGCTTCTCCAGGCGCTATGAGCAATCAAAAACTTCATTACAACCATTAGCGTTGCTCTACGAATCCATCAAGTGGTTACATCGATTGTTGCACTAACATGTGGTGCTAGTGTCAACGTCTATCCAAATTAACTACCATCTGGAAAGACCAAGTAACTGTTTGATGGATTTATAGATCTACTCCATGGTTCTTTATCTGCGACGTTGCCAGAGAGTGCAATTCGCGTCTCTAGATGAAGATATGAAAGATATACAATTATATATTTTTTTCGATTTAATTTGACTTGTAGAGTAGTGCTTTGTACTCCCTGGGCGCCCTTTTTAGAACATCCGATATATCTGTTTATCTATCTATCTATCTATCTATCTATCTATCTATCTATCTATCTATCTATCTATCTATCTATCTATATATATATATATATATATATATATATATATATATATATATATATATATATATATATATATATATATATATATATATATATATATATATATATATATATAATTAACAACCAACAGGGTATTATGGTTTCTGATGTAATTAATACAAAAATCAGAGCGAAAGAATTAGTATGACCTTTTATTTGTTTCTGGTAGTCTTAATCTTCAAAATGGAAACCTAAGTCTCAGAATATACATTTGTAAAAATAAATAAAATTGTTTATGTTCTAGTTTCTGTTGCTTCCCTTATTGTTCGTTCTTTAATCTTAAGTTTGAAGCTTAACGAAAGAACCATAAGAGAAGTAGTTCATTTTGATTCTACAATTTTTCTTCTTTCTCCGTAATGTTCAAAACTAAGAGTCCAAAATGTATTCAGAATATACCCATTTAAAGAAAGTAAAAAATACAGTTATTGTTGTGTATTATTTTAATTTATGTTGCTTCCTTTACTGTTCTTTCTTTATACTTTAAAAATAAAGTACAAAGAAGAAATGATAAGGGAAGCAACAGAGATCAGAATAGACGACAATAATAAAGAAAATGGATATAGTCTGATTATCTTTGGCTTCCAGATTTGAAGATTATAGTAAATGATGAAAGTAAACCGTAAAACCGAAATTTGCAAACAAAAGATTAAAACAACAACAACACACTGTTACTATGAACGGTGTGGTAAATAATGAAAACTTAATCAGAACTTAAAACTTGTTTAGTGAACATCGATAAAATCTTTTTTTAAAATATTTTAAATGCTAAAATGCCTTACTCCTACTCAAAAGAAAAAAAAATCAATTATTAGTAATATATTAAATTAGATATGTACAACATGAGGGTTTAATGTGGTTAATGTTCCTCTGAAGATGCTAGTAAAATAATTAACGAAACAATCGTGCGGAAATTTAAATAAAATAAACATTATATAAATCCCCTTCCCCTAACCGAGAAAAAAGTTGTGCTATTGCAAAGTAGATGTATTTGAGTAGAACCTGAACTTTGTGTATAAATTCGAGAGATGACAATGAACCAGAATTTTAAGAATGATTAAAAAAAAAAATTAAAAGATTGCGATTTTGGCCAAGAATTTTAGGAATGATCCAAAAAATGCATCAAAAGATTGCGATCTTGGCCAAGAATTAAATTTGGATCAAGCGCCACAAAATTTTTGAACAGCCCCTAAATCAACGTTTCGTATTTTCTACGGAATAAGCACATCATACTGAGTTAAGTGATAGTTTGGGTTTGGCTACACTATATGTAGTTCTCCAGCTATGAGGCGTACAAGGAAATTTTTGATTGAAAAATATTAGATCTTAGATCAGGAGCCACAAAATTTTTGAACGGCCCCTAAATCGAGTTTTCGTATTTTCTACGAAATAAGTACACCATACTGAGTTAAGTGATAGTTTGGGTTTGGCTACACTATATGTAGTTCTAGAGATATAAGGCGTATAGGGAAATTTTTGATTGAATTTTTTTTCTTTTCTTTGACCAGTTGCCACAAAATTTTTGAACGTTCCCTAAATCGAGTTTTCGTATTTTCTACGAAATTAGCACATCATATTGAGTTAAGTGATAGTTTGGGTTCGCTACACTGTATGTAATTCTCCAGATATACGGTGTACAAGAAAATTTTTGATTGAAATATATTGAATCTTTTGATCCAAAAATAAGATCTTAAGACAAGAATGTTTTAATTAACATTGAAATTTGTTATCATAGAACTTGTTTACGAAACTTGTTAACTATGGTTTATATTGAATAAAGAGGAAGTAGTTATGTAATTATTTCTTCTGTGTTATGCTTTCTATATATTTTTGCTCTATATTATTTAATAATTTTTCAGATGTCTCCATCACAATTGTCTTCGTCGTCTAGCAGCTCTTCTCTACCTTCGTTGGATGTCTCTATTAGCAGTACAAACACCAACACTTCGGGGAATCCTTCACAGAGCAGTTCAAAAACTCCTGACGGTGGGAAGAATTCAAGTGTGGCTCCTCCCAACTCCACTTCCAGTCCCAGTCCACTGCGATCGCCTGATTTTTACATAATACGAGTTACTCTTGAGACTGATTCTGTGGAAACAGATGGTGAGTGGGGTTCTAAATAAAATAGCCTGAACTTTTTCTTAATTATCATTCTAATGTGTGTAAACAACTTACGATTCTATTTCAATTGATATCAATGGATTGTATCAAAAACTTCATACATAAGGCTGTACAGTGAGTGCATCATATACGTATATATAAATAATATACGCATTGTCAAGCTTTCTAGATTAGTATGTCCCAATCGATTTTCGTTAAAAATCACCGACACTCATGCAGCAACGCACAAACTTCCCATTTGCCTGTTCTTAGAACACAGAACTTCACATCAGAACACCCTTTAGAGTGGGTATTCTCGAAATCCTTCCCGTAATCTCTAGCATATACGATGTACCTTAGCAAGAGATGAGGAGAATACATTACCATCCTATCGGCGAACACCCGTAGCCTTGATCGCAGCCACAGTCTTATTTCACAACACTATTTCCGTTTCTCCATACATCTATTTTATTCTTACTATACTTTCAACTTTTATCTTACGTATATTTTTATATTTATTACATTTTATTTCGTTATTATTATTTCATATACGAGGCACGTCCGGAAACTAATGTTACAATGACTAGTATTCGTTCAAAACTTGAGGTATTTGTCAGAATGCCTCTACAACGTATTTAGTGCTACAGCTCTTTTTTTGTTTTCGATGTAATTGCCGACATTGTCAAGACACTTGTTAAGTCGGGTACTAGTTTTTGTCTGCCGCATTTCTAGAATTTTAGCGCCTGCTGCTGGAATCATATATCACATTTCAACTTTGCTTTTGATCTCTTCTTCGTCGTGGAAGTTTTGTCCAAAAAGATATTTCTGTAAACGGAAATAAATGCTTCATCCTCTTGGCGCTCACCGTGTGGTTGGAGAAAACGATTGACAGCTCGTACTTCACATTTGACGGGTTTCTGAATCGGCGTAGCGATTGTAAATACGTGTTACTCACAGTAGACTCCACGTAGCAATTAGGAACAGCTGTGAGAGGAAAAGCGGAAGGCTGACAGTGAAAACCAGTATAACAAATTTACGCACAAAAATTTACTTGTCTATCTACTGAGGTTGTGATCTTACTTTACGGATGTGCTTCATACTTCACATTTCATGCTTTATTTACTTTGTAACGCATTTATTAATATATTTTTTTTTTCTTTGCCCTGCACTCTTTGCCAACCAACTGTTAATGTTTTATAGTTCCATCACTGAGCTCTTTCCGTGGTAACATTATACTTAGTTATCATGCTGGTTGCTTATATGCTTCACAGATTCCTCTCTTTGCTATGGGGAGATTATTCATTCTTTATCTGATGAAATATACGCGAAATTTATTTGTACTTTCTTTTAATTACCTTTTTTGTTTGTTTGTTTGTTTGTTTGTTTGTTTGTTTTCAGGTAACCATATATTAAGTCATCTGTCCGTCGAGAATACAAATCCATTATAGCAGTACATTCAATCGTATCTTCCATACTTATATACTTAAAATATTTCCTCCAAACTATGCTACCAGAAAGAGATGGATAGATTTGTTAGTATCGTATTTGTGAACCGTCTTTCTGGTTTTGACCGTCTATAATACTTTATTTCATTACAGCCAATTCATTTTCCACATACTTTGTGTCCCTTTAAAATTTTAAGGTTTAACATTTATTATTCTTCCTGTATACTTTATGTTTGTTATCTCTAATCACTGTCATCATTTTCCTTTATTATTAATTCATAATTCATTTTTTATTAATTTATATTTTATATTTTTCAATTCTTGTTTCTTTATTTCATCTCTACTATTTTACCTGATTATGTCTACATAAAATCTTCTCTTTGTTGTTTCTTCTCAGTTGTATTTTTACCGACAACACTGTTTTATTACTTTTATCTTTCTCCACAAAACTCTCTTCTTGGTCGATTTGGAAACTATCACATGACTGCATTCTAATTTAACGCACAACTGAACACTTCAAAACTACTTCCTGTACTTTGATATTATTTTTCTTCAAAGTTATTCCCTTCCTACAGATGAAATATTTAGCGAAAGCCCTACATTCGTGATAATATTTTTTAGGATAATACAGGTTTTCTGGGTTTTCTTTTTACGATTCCTTGCCGTATTTGAGCAGGCCATGAGTGTGACTATCTTTTGATTCTTTTGGGACCCAAAGGAGACCTTCTTGTTTTGAAGCAACTGTTTCCATTGGAAGCACACGATAGTTCAAACTCGTTTCGTTATAGTTAAAGATCTGTTGTAATGAAGAAATATTCACTTTCATTCAGAGCTTTGAACTCATCTTTAAAGATGACTACGATGATCTTATGATTAGATGATAACTTTTCACGGGAAATGTTAAGCTGCCTGATTACGTATCTTCTTTTCCAGTGATGTAGCCACTCTCTGCGATGCTGTAAATTCTACATCTTAATAGAATTCTATAGCCTTTTTCTGTAACATAGGTTTAGTCTGTGGACTTTCTTTTGTTCACAGTTGTGTAAACCATATAAATAAAGCACTCGATGTTTCGTTAAACTCGGCCGCGGTGGCTCAGTGGTAGAGCGTTCACCTCTGGTGTTTGGGGTCCCGGGTTCGATCCCAGCCTCCGCCAAGTGAACTTTGTGGTGGACAAACACCGTGTGCGTGGGTTTTCTCGGGGTTCTCCCGTTTCCTCCCACTTTCTTCATTCCACCATTTTCACTCATTTCTCATTATCACCGTCTCCTTTAGCCTAAACGGCATAACCGTGGGACGTTAAACTTACAGATTTCATTTTCATTTTTTTGTTTCGTTAAACTCAACTGCTTTTCATAAGTTTTCGCTTGTTATCAGTCTCATCTTTTTGCGAGCACCATTATTCGATTTCTATCCGCTTTCTTTTCTAGTCACCGATGGTAATTCTCCAACACCGAAGTCTGCAGCGACTTTTAATTTTTTTTTTTCTTTATTGAATCTTTTAGTGGCTTCAACTGTTCTTTTCCTCTTAGCACTCATTATGTAACGAATCTCGAAACACAACATAGCTGCATACTTTAATTGGCAGCAGTACACATGATTGCAGAGCTGTTCCATTATTACGTGAAGGGCGTGAAGGTTTCTAACAGAGAAAAACTAAAGAAGGCATGAGTAGATTTTCCGCATACTACAGTACAGCAAGTAGCAGCTCGATAGCCGTGCGTGAGAGCTTTATACTGGTGATCCCGGGGTCGAACGTTTGAACTTTCTCAATTTCCTTTATAGTTTTTTTTTTTTTTTTTTTTTTAATATATTTCTTGTTAAATTATTGGTCTCGGCTTCTGCTCATACACTACAGCGTGACTCGTTCGCTCCACCATTTTTTTTTCTTTTTTTATTACCTCGATGAACTTGGAACTCTGTTATTCCGGGTTGGGATAATCGTGGTTCTACTAAATAATATGTACAGTTGCTTAATTAGAATGTAGAAATCCAAGCGTGAGCTATGTAAGTCGAAATGAAATAAAATTAAAAGATATAATGTGATAATTTTGGATTAAATCACTCGAAGCAAACTAGAAAAAAGGAAAGGAAGAAGAAATAGAATGCCCGCTTAAGAGTAACGATGAACGAGAGACGTCATAAGGTTCAGCGTATAAAAACTCTATTTATCAGTAATATCAAACTTATCAGAGTGATTATTGTAAATGGATAAATTTAAATTAATGCTTTATCAATGTGTTTCAATTAACAATCTAATCTATACATGATTTTCATTTAATTTGAAAATTTAAAAAAAGTTTCTCTTCGATGATGTGTATTTCACTAACTTCCATAAAATTATTTTCGTAAATTTTTCAAGTAGTCATGTTCATTTTTTAGGTATTCAAAATTTCTGATAGATACTGACCCTACATACAGAAAGACAATGACAAAGTAAAACGTACGTGGAAAATAATAGTAATAAATAATCCCCATTAGCAGCTATAGCCTGCCTCCAGCGCTTGCGCAAATTAGAGATCCCACAGTGCACAAATTAGAGATTCAGCGGTACGTGAACCAATAAAGTCATTCAGTTCGTCGATTGTCTCATTGAGGGTTCGCAACTATCGTTCCCACATCTGGTTGTCTAGTGAATGGAGCAAATAGTAATTCAATTGTGGATTATATGGGGAATATGGAGAGAACGGGGATGAGAATATATTTCCCAACGAGGTTGGATATTGTCACGAATGAATAGAAGGATGTGATTTCGTGTCTCCTGAGAGAGAATAACATATATGCGATTTATGAGCACTGGATCCATACTTTCCAATTGCTGCGGTTATAGAATTACATTGATTGTCTGGTCAGAAGACAACAATTTTCGATGCTCGGTATTCTAAGCAATGAACCAAACATATAGTGGTACTTATTCTTAATGCAGTGGTGTATTAGTTATTTGGAGTGGGTTTATGTAGTACCAAACAGTGACAATGGCGCCGTAAAATGTCATCAACTACTCACTTCGCATCGCACGTCATCACTCTGTCCAGAAAAGAAACCTTTCCCTGACGAGACAATAAGAAAACTTATGCATGTACTTGTGTCACTTTCTGAGCTACAGTCAACTCACATTGGAATTATCATCGCAATTTACAGGTCGACAGAGCGGCGAGAGGATCGTGGCCACAATTGGAACAGCAAAACATTCTTTGGCAGCAGGGTTACCAACTACAGAATATGTTGATCTGCGTCCCAAGTAAAATACCATCAACGCATTTTTGTTTGATCGCATGTCGTGTGAAATGTACGAAGGTTTTGAAATACTATTCAGTACATTATTAATTTAATAATGTTGTGCAATATTATTTAACACTGTGTTTAAAGGGGATTTGAAAAAATTATTGACACTGGAATTACTACACCATCTCTTTTCTCTGAATCACAAAATTTAATTATATTGTATATAACAGACCTCGCTTGGCTATGATAAACCCGCGCTTACTTCGGAGGCATGATTGCCGACATACACTACGTGAAGCTTAGTTGCTATCACAAGTCAATTGTAATTTTGCAACAATAGACAAAAAGAACAATGCAACAATAATATTAAACACACTGACACGCCAACGCACCAAACACTGACATATTAGATGTATACTTGCAGAGAAGTTTAATTCTACAAATCGAGTACACACAATACTTACAACTCGATACCGATTACGAACACTAATGAGAATGAGATATCTATGCAGAGTTCACTAACAACACACCCGTTCCGTTTAATCACTCGTTGTGTGGTTTCACGCTCTGTGGGGGTAGTATGACAGTTGTGCAGACCGATTGATCGTACTGGAATTTCGAATGTTCCCACGAAAAGTATGACAAGGAGTTGTCAGGTGTTTCTAGTTCACCGAAATCTGCATTGACCTCACCACCTGAACATTCCTTTTAATCTCTGCTTCATGTCTTATCTCGTAGCTATCTCCTTTGTTTCCGACAAAGCAGAAAGAAAAACAAATCAGTCGGTCTACTCATTCGCTTCAATGTTGAAAGTCGTAGTAAAATCTGAAAAGCTTACGAAAAATATACACTGCAGTAAAACATTACACTTGCGTTGGACAGAATCATTTTTCGAACGCTAGTTATTATAAAGAAATTAATTCCGATTCATTATGTCAACATACAGCTAGCTGTGTAGTAAATTCTTCCGATGCCCTCGGCGAGAAATGTTCGCGGATCCCTGGGCAAGAAAAGTTTGTAACTTTTTTTTTAATAGCTAATAATAATAAATTCTCGAAATCAATCAATCTCAACGATCTTATTAGTGCTAAACAAATGAAAGATTTTTTGCTTTCATTATTGCAATGTTAAAGTAAGCTCACGGCCTGTCGCCTATGTTAGTGGCCTAATATTACAAGAATAGATAATGAGTTTGTTTCAAGCCACCATTCTGTAATGTTTTATGTAAATAAATCCGAATTCGTAATTGTTTGTATTTACATTATTAATTATTGAATCGATGGGTCTTTATAAAAATCAGTGTCAAATTGTATTTAGGCTCATTGGTCTTAAAGCACGAGGCCCTGGGTCATTCCTACCGCTTGCGACAGTACTGACACAACAAATGCATCACAACTATTAAATAATAATAATAAATTATTTTCAAATGGTCATGCCGTCTTGTTTAATATTAGAAGAAAGCACAAGTTTTTATATTTCTGAAATAATCATTCTTTCTGTTGTTCGCACGCCGATCTTTGAAGAAAGATAAGATACAGAGCACTAACAACATGTATTATCTGCTATCGACACTGCTTCTCCCTCTCGACTACTTTCTGGTTTTGTCTCTAGCACGTTTAGTTTCTTAGCGCTTTAAGCCGTTAGCAACTCTGTAAAAGTACCTGTTCTACGATATAAACAAAGCGACACTAGGAACCTCAAGAAAAGGGAGCCAGCGCTTGGACGCACAGTACACTGTTTTCCAAGCTGGTGGAGGTGATGATGAATGGTTTCTGCACTGCGATTGGATGGTTCTCCGAATGCCTGTACGTCTAATCATTAGCGGCCTCAATAACCCCTTAAATGCCTCATTGGATGGGATTGTACACGTTCCAGGTGGTGAATGTTTGAAGAGTTTATTATCATTATTGTACTGTTCACTGATTTCCTTGATCCCTGCCGAATGCTTGGCGTGTTATTTTACAATTTACTAGCACTTGTTTCCAATTTAAACTCATAAAACACACAGAACCTATAACGCCGTTTAGTGTTCATATTTGACCTGCTCTAACTGACACTTTCTAGTTGTAGCGGCCACAAGCAACAGACAAGAGGAAATACTCGCTAACGTTACTTTTATATATATTAGCCCTGAAACAAAGGTAGCGTTCAGTGCTACCATATGAAAATTCGACGAAACTTTTTAGGTACTTTTTACTTCTTTTGATTTTTTTAATTAATAAGAATATGATAATGAAGTTGTATTCAGTTCTTGAATTTTATTTTTCAAATATTAAACTAATCTTAACTCGGAGAACGCTGCTGCCGATGAAGGGCTCTGCCGCCCAAATAGCAGAGCGTATTGTATCGTAACACCTCCTCAGGCCCAGTGGCTGTGGCTCTTGTTACTTCAAATTTCTCCAAAGTATTGGGTTGACACTTTTGTTTATTATTACTTAAGTTAAATATATGTTAGAAAAAATATTCCTGCAATAATAGTAAGAAAGTAGAAATGTACATTATTTAACCAGTTTTACTTTGTTGTTACAATAGGAATTGTATTATATAAAAGCATTATGCTAAGCAACAATGAAAGGACACCCCAAGTGATACGAAACGCCATGATGAAGCTTGGAATTGAGGGCCATCCGGATGATTTTACTCTAGCACAAGTTTTGCCTGAGAAAGGTAAGTTCGTTATTGGCTGAGTATTTATTTACTTATTTATTATCTGCCTACAGATTTAGTACAAAATTTGAATTCAAGAAATGTACACAATGAAAGTACAGCTATCATTTATCGAGCGTATGGAACAGATTGTAGTAGTATCTTAAATTACTCACTTTAATATTTTTCAGTCAATCTTTCCTCCAATATTTCAAGTGGAACACTTGGACACTCATCTTCAGGGACACACAATGAATATTGGATAAATTTTATCAATACTTGGGAAGAAAACCCAACATATCAATAAGAAAGATTATTAGTAAATTAAGTTAGTGCATTAACATTAGAACTACATACATATATTTTATTATACTTCTATGTAATAAAATAATAAGGGCAATATATAACACATTGGGAAAGGTAAGCCACCGTAAGTGTCAATAAAATTTACGCCATATTTATTAATTACCATTTGAAACATAAACAATGTAAAAATCGTGTTGTGGAAAATGACTTAAGTCATTGTGTAACCCTGAAGATAGTGTCCGAATGTCACGCCCGAAATAAGAGGAAAGATTGAGGAACATTACTGGGTGAGGTAACCTATTATTTTTATATGAATTAAATACCATTCTTCATACTGCAAGACAATAATACTATCGTGGTTCGTTAAGTACCAAGCTAAGCACATAAAATATTATTTTGTGTACTTATTTTGTGTCGTTTTATAAAGAAGCGCCATATACCAAATTACATGTCTTGTGTACAACAATTTGAAATAAACATGTAATAATAACAAAATTTTCCCTTCCCATAACCCACTTCGCGTCGCATGTCAATACTTTGTCCAAAAAACGGATATTTTTTCCCCTGATGAGATAACAAGAAAACAGACACCTGCAACCCCAAAAAATTTTCTTCCTTAGCAACATGTAACAATTACTCATTGTACAATTTTTTATATATATTACAAAATCTAAATTGGTCTACACTTTCTTTACCTAGGTATAATCTTATCCGTTTGAATAATCCACATTGTAAGAATACATTTCTACAATTCAGATTTATTTATAGCAGAAAATACTAATCAGGTATTCTTCTACTGACGTTTTCGAAGCTAGAAAATGCGAACTCTTTGTAAGATTCTTAATATGAAAGGGAGTCTGTTATTAATTGGAGTAGCGTTATTTTAGGTTTTGCAGAGGGGGGAGTATACACCGATATAAGAGTTTCGCGTTTTTTTAATTAGTGTACAATTTATTAAAAAGCATGTATTGCCCACCCCTTCTCCTCCAAATAACAACCTTGATTAATTTTTATGTACAGCTTTAGTACATATTTGTTATATATATATATATATATATATATATATATATATATTAGGCTGTGATCTGCGTGTAGAGCAGAACATAGATAAGAAAATTTTACTTTATTTTGCTTGTTAAATAGATTGTAGAACTCGTAAATACTCAATTATGACAGTTAATTGAGTAAAGTCATGTGTAAAATAGATAAGGTCTAGTTTCATATAGTAGAAGAAGATTACAGTTACAAGGATTATATGTGAATGTGAGTTACACAAAATTGTTATACAACATGCAGCAATTAAATACCGATTGAAACACAATAACTTACTTGCACATATCTTTATTACACCATATAGTAAAGTACGCGAAAGCAGTTAAGTAGTAACTTTGATTTATTTAAAGCAAATTTCTTCTGCATTCATACATTAAATATTCGATTTACCAGAAACAAGAATGATTTTTATTATGCACTGAATTGCCGAAATATTCTACGTTATAACTCGTAGAATGAAATAGTCTATTCCATCATCTGTATCTGGAAAGGTGACAAGGTAGAGAAAATATATACAGAGCCATACTACGAGCGTAGATATATGATTCTTATATTTATTCGTATATAAGCATAATGAAGGTAGAATCGGTTTGGATGACGTTGAGGAGGATAAGATGTCATAATATTTAATATTCTCTTTCGTGTTAACAGAGCTTAAAAGCGATATGGGTTTAGAGTCTCACAGGAAAGAATACTTAAATAATCCCAAGCGATATGTTAAGAAAAATATTAAGATAATGAAAAACTAATAGGACAGAATTAGATACAAAACCCACTTTTCCAATTGAAACACAACAAAAGTGAGACAAGAAATTGTTGGGAATTGAAACGGGCACAAAGTACTACAGAATGTTTGTACTGGACTCAAAGTGCCACAGAAGATTGCACATACTCTATTTAGGATGCTTGGTTGTTATGAATCTGTGCAAAGCAAGAGATGGCGCTGTAATCACTAAGTATTGGGGAGCTTTGCTCTCAGTTTTTATTCAATTTTTACTATTTACATTTCAATATTTTTGACAATTTTGCTATTTGTTACAATTTTAATATACTGTTATTCAATTTCAATATGTTCATGCGCCGCTTATCCTTCCTTATTACATTAACAGTGTGAAAAACAATTATAATTAAAACAGGTTAATTCGGCCATTTTGGCACGAGTCATCTTAATACATAATCTTATTTCAAACAGTTTTTATTTAAAATAACATTAGCGAAGCAGTCCACAGGGCTCTAGGTCGAGACTTCCTTTATATAAATCTCCCGTAAGGGAGGTAACTGGAACTGGAATCTGTGCAAACAACATATGTATGATATTATTCTCTGGACTTTCAAGTATGTTCTCTTGATGGATGAATTTCTATTTTATTGATGCGTATTCTTGTTGGTTTGGTATGATCTCTCTTTAATAAATAAATCATGCTTTGTGGGATATACGAATACCGTATTAATAAAGGAATTAACAATTAATTATCAGTGTATTTAGTATGGAAGTAGTGAGATCGCTTTAAGGCAAAACTCCACATTTATGGAACGTTATAATAGATTCTAATCATTCACATAATTTGATGTTAGATTATTAATACTGGCTACAGTTTTCAACTTCCCCTTCTTTTTTAATAGTATCTAACAGAAATAAATTCTTGATTATGTGACAAATTCGGGGTGGTATAAAAAACGAGAAACAATAATAATGAAATGCACACTTTAAATATTTTTTTAAAAATTCATTCAGAAAGAAGCGTAAATGAGTTTAAATATCTTGTATTTAAATGTCTCTTTTCCTATTGTATACGAGTACATATGTAAAAAAAAAAAAAAAAAAAAAAAAAAAAAAAAAAAAAAAAAGTAGAAATAGATGTGCTTCTCTCCAATATGAAACAAGACGAGGTAGTTCACGGGCGATGTGGATGTAAGGTTTCACATTTGCTTGACTTTGGTACGTATTGGGAGTAATATGGTCAATACTACACTCCGAAGATAAAACGAACGCAAAAACCAATCCCTTTTCCACCGGATTCGAATCTGGCTCATACCAGGAAGTAAAAGTGAATCTGGAAAGGTGGGGGACTGTAGGTAGCGGCATGACTTCACACCGTTTACCCTGCTTATCTTTGCCCATTGTAATGTTTTAGGAACTGGGGGGACGCCGTACATATTTCTTCGAGGTGGATGGATGGCGTCCCCCCGCGTTCCCCTACACTTTTACCCCTGGCTCACACAGTTGGTAAACAGACGTCTTAGCAACTACGTCACCGTGGGTCTCTTTTAATAGAGTATGTTTATTAAATCATGTAAATTGCTGGTACAGAGTTTATGGATATATGAATGCATTTTTAATTAAGTTTTCCTTTTTGTGAAATAAGCTCGTATTCTTTTGTATTCATTGTCTTGGCGATTTCAGCTGTACAATAACTAGGCAAAAGTGGTCTTCCAGCCCTAGGTTTTGTTTTGCCATTGACTACATTTTGTCGTTAATGTATAGAGAAGCATCATATTGTTTCTAAGTCACGAAAACTTATTCAAATTAATTTAACAGTTCGAAACCTATAGTTAATAGAACATGCAGACGTAGAAAAAATACTTTTCCATAACCTATTTTATTTGTTTCTTTCAGAAATGGTTCTTCCTCCAAATGCTAATGTGTACTATGCCGTGAATACAGCGTACAATTTGAACTTTATTTTGAGACCAAAAACAAGCAGGAAGAATCCAGTGCCTCCCCAAAGGACGAAAGTAAACAAAAAAGCTTCTCCTCCTAATAATTAACCATTCTTATAGCACATGAAGAAATATTATGTCAAGTGGATGACATTTCTTAAAAAAATGAAATTACGGAATCTCTCTTTTTAAGACTTCTGTTGTGTGAGGATGCCATAGTGATAGTGTTTTCATGACGTTTTGCTAAGTCGCATTATTGTTCCTTCGGTAATATCATCGTGTGGGAGCGTAGTTTTGCGTGTACGCATTTCTGGTGACCAGTGGCAATCATAATGAAAACAAGCAAGTTCTTCAGTAGTTTATAAGTAGTAATATTAAGCATTGTTGTCATCTTTTTAAAATTATTTGGATTTTAATTTTAACCTTTCTAAAGAAATTTTACATTTTTAACAAAATTTTATATTGATGAATTAGCGAGGCAGAGAATTTATCCATATTCACATACTGAAAATATAATGAATTTTGCGTATACTTGAATCATGCAATGTAAATCAATTACGATGAAGTGCTAGAAGTAAAATATTTTCAAATAGTCGTTTTCTCGACTACAATATTTTCATAAAAGAGGAATGATTGCGCAACACTATCGCATGATTCTTGATAGATACATATATGCATATTGGTCCATCTGTTCTGAAGTTATTGACATAAAAAACTTCGATGTTTGCTTTCCTATTCTTTGATAGAAAAACTTATGCGTTGTAAAAGTATTTTTTTAAAGAATTATTTATGTGTTGTAAAATATGTTTTCGATAATTTCTAAAACTTTTTCTGAGTTGAAACACTGATAAAGAAAGTGTAAGAATGTAGTTAGCAAGTTCGAAATGTTAATTCTTTAAATGTTTGTAGATACATGACATAGAATGGAAGAATCTGAATGCGTGGAGCATAAACTATAATTCTGTTTTTATACATCTTATTTTACATGCATAAGAACGCAGAGAAATAATTAAATACTTTTAGTTCGTGATCATACAAATACTTTAATTTTATATTTATAGAAATATTTGAATAAATTATGAGCAAAGTTACGTACTTAAGTAGTTTGCAGGGATAAATACATTTAATGAATGTATACAGTAATATGGTTATACAGTATACAGTATATAGTAATGTATACAGTTGTCATGGTTTCGATTTCGTTGTCATCAATCAGGTAAGGTAAATGTAAAATGTAAAATACATTCTCTTCTCTTCTCTCCCATTCGTGACAGACCGAGGTGATCTGCGGGTAATGCGGAGATAAGGTTTCACATTTTCTTAACTTTGACACGTTCTAGAGATGATCTAGTCATCCCTATACTATGGGAATTTTACTTCCCAGGTTCTCCACCAGGTACTATTCATTTTACAGAGGCTGAGTGAACCCCTGAGTTGCTTTGGAGAAAGGGTAGAACAGTAAAATAAATAACGGTCTCACCACGGACCGAATTCAATTGGTAGATAGATTGTAACGGATTGTGTCACTGCTCCTCTTATCATCAGACAGATAAAAATTTAGAAAAATGAATGAAATAAATAGAAATAGTGTTTGCATCAGTCATAAAAATATTAAAAATAGATAAATAATAATAAAAGAGATGATTATTTATTGCCTTAATGTGTTAGATTATAATGCAATGTTTTTGCCATCTTTTTAAAATCACGTATTCTATTTTAATAATCAAAAAGTGACAATGAAGCCTCAAAACTTCCTAACAAATACACATAAAACTTATAACATTACTCTCTAAAAGTAGTTAGGTAATTAATAACACAAACTCACTCGTAGCTAACATAAATTATTAGTTATTCGTTTAGCTGCTGATGTTGGGTGTTTTTTCGCAACTATTGGCTGAAATTAACTTCACAGCTTACTTTAAATAGATTTTCCGTTAAAGTTTAGAGTTTAAAGTAAGTATTGTTGAAGTGGTTAAGATATAAATTTGACAGACAACTAGAGATAGGTAATTTTGAAAGCAGCTAATGTTTGATTTGAGTTGGTTGTTACAACTAGTTTGAAAACAGCTAATGTTTGTTTTGGGTTGGTTGTTACAACTAGTTTCACTGGAATGAAATCAGCTCATAGACAATGTGCAAAATTCACTTATATTTTCTGCATCTATTTTCTTGCTTATTTATAAGTTTCAAAGTTTGTTCTTGTACCTATAAACGTAATAACTGAATATGTCTGAAAAAAATGTTATTCGCACGTAATAATAAACAATGAAATATACAAAATAATAATTAAAAGTAAGAAAAATATTTGTATAACATCTGATGTACAGGAACAGAATAACTTTTAGTGAAGAATAGATGTTTCTTGTAATCAAGCATCATAATAAAATCCAATAAGAAGTGTTAACTATTTAAAAGAAACTATTAATTTTAAATAGAGAGTCAATGAACTAATTGTTTTTGTTGTTGAGTCATTTTAATAGTTGATGAACTTCACATGAATAGGTGAATGTACATTATTACTTATAAAAACTTAATTTTTTTACTTTTGATTTTTCTTACTTATTCAACTATGTAAATTAAGAGTGAACTCTTTATGCTTTATGGTGCAGAAATTGATGCACTTTACAAAAGTTTATATAGTATTTGAGAAATTAATAATGCTATTTGCCATTGGTTTTGGCCGGTAGAAATAATGATGCATTCAGAACTCTAGTTAGTGAGTCCGCAGCTGTTATAACCCTGAAAATGAATTTATAGCATAAACGTAAGATGATAGATTATTGGCAGCAAATTTTTTGTTTATTGTTTAGCAGTATTTTTATTAAATAGCACAGCGAATGCCTTAAATTCCATTGAAAACTGCTATTAATACCTTTGTGTTGTATTCTTAGAGTGAATGGCAACAGTGTATCAAACAATGAAGAACTTTTTTTCTCTACAATAGTAAGAATACTACTTTGAACTTTTAATTTGCGTTTAAAAGTTACTAGCGGAGCAATTTGATTAGATCTAAGAAAAGTTTGTGTATGTATAGATAGTTCGTTTATGTCAATAACTTCACAATAAATGAACAGATTTAATTCTGCTTTCTCAGTTTCAAAAGATGATATTCTATTTGACAGAACTGTATTAAAACAGTATTCACACACTACGAAGCTTTTATTGGAAGTAATAATTGGGATGTTTCCAGTTTTGCAGATGAATGTACAATAGTATGTTCCTCGCTTCCTCTCTTGCTTTTCTTTCACTATTTAAGTACTACTGGAATCTGCATAATATTCTGCTTTTTTTTTTCCTTTCTAGAAGCTGTTTTAGATTTAACAGTGTGATAAGGCAAACATAAAGTAGAAGGTACACAGTTCAGTCTTCTCGTGCTTTTAAATGAGATGTTACGATATAAGCTTATGCATGTATGGGTGTTTGTGTATGTGTGCGTACATGGCTGTGAGAACGAAGCTTATGCTGATGACAGAACTAATAACAAGAAGTTAATGGGGGGAGGTGAACCTGCGTTGTGATAAAGACGCTCTATTTGGTTGTGCTGTAAAACTGTAAATAGAGAAACGTCATGTTTATATGTAAAAATATAAATATATATAAATCAAATGTATGTTGTCCGAAATCGTGTAGTTAATTTGTAAAAAAAATGTTACATACATAGGTAAGTGTATTTATATTTATTGATGAGAAGTTGTAAGATAGCAAAATAATTTGTAATTTTTTTTAAAAGAAAAGAGTAAATAAAACATTTCTATGTTCGCTTGTCTTGTACATTACAAGATGTAGCTTTTTTTGTATTGAAGTTAGTAAACATTGTGATTTTTTATTGTTGATAAATGTTGGGTGTTTTATTTCCATACTCATTAATTTTACTAGACAAGAGAGTAAATATCTAAGAACCACTGTCAAAGATCTGACCTCTTAGCACTGTAAGAGTCTTGAATACGTTAATTTTGGGGAAAATTAACTGATGTATGCAAGTGAAGCTCCATATAACGAACGGGTTATCCTCAATTCTAATTATTAATGTACTCCTTCACTCCAATTCCTATTTTTTACTTCCAGTTACAGTTGAAAAACGTTAGCCACTACTCTCTTCCAATCATTTAGTGGTCTAGTGTAGCTATAATAGGTAAATGGACTGCGAATAGATATGCTTTCGGAGTGAATACGTATAAAAGTACTTTGAGTAATAGTGAGAAACACACACAAACACACACACAAACACACACACACACACACACACACACACACATATATATATATATATATATATATATATATATATATATATATATATATATATATATATATATATATATATATATATGAGGGTCATTCGGAAAGTAAAGAACGTTTTTGTATAAACACTTTAATAACTGATATACAAAGGCGGAATTTGTGTTACATACTATGTGACTACATACTACTTAAGTTACCTTTCGACATAGTCGCCGTGTAAATTTAAACACTTGTCATACCGTGGTACATGTTTTTCTATGCCTTCGGCATACACAGTTGCCGCCAAACTGTTGAACCAATCACTAACAGCTTCCTTAATTTCTTGAAATTTCAGGAAAGAATTCGTGCAGCCCATCAATAGTGAATCGCCTATCCTCTTGAATTTTCCGCTCAATTCTTCCTTTGAGTTCGTCAGTCACAACAGAAGGCCGGCCCGAGCGTTCCTCATCGTGCACATTCGTCCGTCCGTCATTAAACATAATGCACCACTTACGAACTGATGCTCCATTCATTACATTTCCATACACCTCAGTGATTTGTCTATAAATTTCTATCGGACGCACTTTTCGTGCATTCAAAAATCTGATCACACTACGAACTTCACACTTGGCGGGATCAGTAATTGTATCGCACATTTTACAGTCGCACAGCGAAGCAATAACGGACCGTAGCGGATCGCAGCTGGTGTCAGACTGAGGCTAAAGCATGCCCAGGTCAATAACCCAGCGGCAGCGGGGGTGGGGGAACACGCGCACGCGCTAGCGCAAAACGTTCTTTACTTTCCGAATGACCCTCGTATATATATATATATATATATATATATATATATACACAGGGTATTAATGAAATATACCGACAAACTGTAAGAGGTAATTCCTGACATCAAAATAAGAGAAAAAGTTCATATGGACCTATGGCCAAAAGTGCATAGTTTCACAGTTAGGGCTGTCCAATATCGCGAAAAAGCTAAATTTCAATAGGCCCTATTTTGAATTCCAGAAACTGTGGATGGTAGTTCTTATCAGCGTAAAGGAAGTCAGGCATACACAATCCAAAATTGCATATTTCATCAATTGTCAATAGATGTAGAGGGTATTCCCTACAGGGTGTAATTCTCAGATATGTTTTCAATAGAGTTTTCAGATGTACCCTGATTTCAAGAAGGGTCCAAAGTAGGCAGGAGGTAAACCTTGACAACAATTCACATCCAATGCTTCGTAGGGAAGGCGGAAGTGTTAGGAATCTGCAGCTCCATGTTTCTTTGTGTTCGCAATAACGTGTTATGATATGAATTTCGTCACGGTATATTTCACGTTTTCTTCACTTATAAGGTTGAAAGAAAACATCACACTATGCGTTTTCACGAGTACGAGAGACTGTGGTGCTGACGATCCTTAATACTTCCAACATCGCGCCAAAGGATTCCGTGTTCACTGATATCAAGACTTATCGTTTGCCTAGTTTGGACCAATCATAAAGTCAGAGGATATCTCAAAATTCGGTTGATGGTATAACTCGGAATTTCACTCAGCAGTTAATAATCCATATACCCATTGAACATTAATGAAATATGCATTTTTGAATTGCGTATGCGTAACTTCCTTTACGCTTATAAGGACCACCATCCACAGTCTGAATTCGAAATAGGACCTCTTGAAATTTGGCTTTTTCGCGATTTTTGGACAGCCCTAGCTCTGAAACTATGCACTTTTCGCCATAGGTCCATATGAACTTTTTCTCTTATTTTGATGTGAGGAATCACCTCTTACAGTTTGTCGGTATAGTTCATTAACACCCTATATATATAAATATATATATATCACATGCTATGTTGTGCTACTTCTTTGTAGAAATGTGTAATACGAAAAGCCACATAGCTATTATTGAACTTTAAATATTCACAATTTTTTGCTACTGTAAAACGTGCGTTCAGAAAGTGCAGTACAATGGTTTTTGTTTCCATAAAATACTCTTTTACACAAAACCTAGAAAATGATACATTTAACCCAGTGCAAGACTTTATGGGCCTTATGCAGAGTCATTCTGACGCGTGATTAGTGCCATATTAAAGAGGTCGAGTAACATATGTTTTCTGCAGTAGTCAGGCCTTTAGTATGATGCTAATCACACGTCAAAACAACTCTGCATAAGGTCTTATATATTTATACAGGGAGAGCTATTTATCATGAAACTCACTCATAACTATTGAATTGACTGATAAAAAAGGCTGAAATTTTGTACGATGATATGATAACGTTTAGTAGGTGGATCCTTGAATGGTTGTGTAGGACTTTCTTGAATTTAGGAATGTCGAATTCAAGAAACTTTGAATTTCAGCATCTCGAATACATTAACTTCAAGAAATGTATGCATTGAAATTTAAGATTTCAGCAAGTAATTTTCAGTAGCTATGAAGCTCTAATATAATAAGTAATGGAACAAGCTATCTTATTATACGAATATAATGTGAGAGGGATGTGGAACTGATGTGACAAAACATTGAGTAGTATAGTCATTACCGCACTAGCATGATAACATCTAGACCCGGATACTTTTCCCTGCTTAATCTCATCTTTCCAGCTTGAGCTATTATTATATTGAACATTTTATTGTTGTGCTTAGGACAGTGGTTCCCAAACTTCCAATCATCTGCTCCAGGTGGCATACTACTCTGTAATATTGTAACTGTATCATAACCGGGGAGAAGAAAACAAAAGACACATTTTAATATTTTTCATTTGTAATACTTCGAAGCTCAGGACAAATTTAAAAGCAGTGAGAATTGTGAACTTGGTATGATTGCTTGAAGAAGAAGAAGAAGAAAGAAAAAACTGATGGTATCATTCTGACGTGTGTCTTACATATAGATTTCGCTTAGCTTCTTGAGATAATAGATTTGCCGTTTTCTCAATCAATATAGCTTAACAAGGTAGCAACATTTTGCCATTCCGATGTCTATACCTAGGTAGTTCAAATTTGTTACTGCAAATGAAAGAATACTCAAGAAAGTATTTGTAGATGCTGCTTCATATATGTATTGGTATTGAAAAATGATTCTGAATTGATGCTTGAAAATGCTGCTCTAAAATTCTAAAATGCTAACTTTTTCAATAGTTAGTAGCCTTTATATATATATATATGGTTAAACTACCAATAAAATGTTACAACACTCTTCTGGCTATCTTAATATTTTAATGTATCTCTTTACTCATTAATTATATAAACATTCCCTCACTATACTACCAAGGTTAGTCTATAATTAGCCTTCCAGCTGATAGCCTTATGTTGTCGTACCTTTTTAAAACTGAAGCTATCTCATTTTCACACCAGACTTCCAGCTTTAAAACGGAACCATCTTCTGTTCCGAAAACTACTTTAATAACATAAACCACACTTGGTCATCTTTTTTAATTTAACATATCTTGCACATAAACAAAACCCATAGTAACGAACTTCAACTGCCCTGTAAAATCTTAACACTTTGTCAGGTTAATAATAAATAACATTGGCTGATTAATTGTCAAATTCTGGCATTCTCCGGGGTATTGTCCAAAATCAAACTGAAAAATCCTGAGATTGTCCTGGGTATTGCCCAAAAGTAAAGCAGTTTCTGACAAATTACTAACACTAACAAACATCAGACAAGTCTTTTTTATTATTATTTATTTATTTACTTTCCGCAAATTGATTTCTCCCTTTTTTTTCCGAATCTTCGTAACCTCTGCTCCACTTCTAAAACCTTAGTTCGCATTTCATTTTTAGATCTGTACACATGAATTCCATAATCATAAACTGCAACAATTCCTATCTATCTATTAAAATGCTATAATAGCAATTAAAAACGTTTTGTTTATTTATTTATTGTTAAGGAGAAGATACAGTATGGGTTCTCTTGTAAAGTTGAAGTCTATGATAAAAACATTTTATCCTCCTGCCTCTCAGAAGGTTACGCCCTCTCCTTGGCATGCGATTCTTATATACAAAATAGGCGCAAGAAAAGGTAGGGGATGGGCTAAGAGATATTCTTTATTAACTGCTGAAGTGGAACGTCTATTAAGAGGGCTGTGAACTCATCATTTAATTTTATATCATCGTTTTACATTCATTTTAATTTATGCTGATATATATAATACATAGTGCAACAATAACTGTAAGATTGAATAATTATATAGTGCAAAAGGAGAAAAGATTAAATAAATGCAACAGAGAAAAAACAGACATATTTAATCATCAGTGCAAGAGAATCAAAAATATAGAATAGGTGCAACATGTGCCCAATGAAATTACGAAGGAGTGAAAATGATAAATGAGATGAAGTGCTAGCACGTCACAAACATAAAGGTGTTAATCAGACAGATGAAGGGTTATATCTTCTGTCCCGGGGTGACTCGGGACTAATGAACACAGGGGTAAGCCCTTGTTAATGGTGAGGATCTGTGTGCAATAATGGAAAAAGATGAAGAATGTGATCGGCAATGAAATAAATGTCGTAGATTTCTCGTTCGTCCGGAGTCAGGTATGTGTTGTTGATATATAGAGATATAAATATGTTTAATGCTGAAAGTATGTACCGGTAGGTGGAGCCGGTGAGAACATCGGAGTGAAGAATGTCTAAAAAGAGCGGATGACCTGTGTATATGCAAGAGTTGATATATCTAATACGGAGTTCTGCAAGATGTTCTGTAATTTTCGGAAAGGAGATGTATTCATAGGTGAGCCATGTGGGATATGGTAGCTTAAGGTGATAAGCTAGACTAATAACGTGTCTCTCCAGTATGCAGAGCTTTTCGTAATAAGAAGCAGAAGCATTACACCAGGCAGTATGTTCATAAGCGAGGATAGGGCGGAGGAACGCCTTATAGATGTGAAGCAAGACATCCGCTTTTAAGCCCCAAGTTGTTCCAGTGAGTCGGCGTAAGAGAACCAATCGATTTTTAGCCTTATCAGTTAGCCTCTTCAGGTCGGCGTTCCAGGTGAGCTTAGAATCGAAGACGACGCCTAAGTAGGTGACAGTGGGTGTAGGATGTATGATATCCATCGATAGTGACTCGGAGAAGAGTTGAGTTCCTGTGAACTCTGGAACGTCTTTTAGGTGGTAAGAACACTACTGCTTGGGTTTTTTCAGGATGGATGTTAATATCTGCCATGATAATGATATTGGAAAAGACATTCGCTATATATCGAAAATATTCTAACGGTAAAGGTTGGCGTGGTCTAATACAGATTGTGCTGAAATTTATGGTTATTGATGGGAAGTATATGGAACAAAGTAGGTACTCCGGGATATTATCGAAAGCTTGTGGGGTATATGTCCTAATTGGATATCCTAATTGGATATTTTGGAGAATGTCCTATTGCGACTACACCTTGGCCACGAGCCATGTGGTCGTAATAATCGTGACGTAGCAGTAGATATCTAGGAATGCATATTTGGTTTTAATGCGGTTTCGTTGAGAGCAAATACATTGATATGTTCCTCGAGTCGTAACAGAGCTTCTAACAAACGTCTGTGTTGTAAAAATGATCGTATATTAACAAAGAGAAAACTAATCTCCATAATGAAAAGTATATATATGGGTTTATACTGCAGTTTCCAGTGGCCCAATATGGAAATGAACATAATTGTTGGAATAGGTGACATGAAGATTTATGTGAAAAATTGATTTTGCAGGAGATGTGATTTGTTGGGCAATATGGGCTCTCTGGAATGGAAAGATTTTTTGAAGTACTAAACTGGTAAAGCGGAGATAATCTTCTACTCTGAGTGGAGGTAATATGGATTGATTAGGTTGAGCTGAAGTGTCTGTCGTTTTTAATGGTACAGTTAATTCCGGACGTTCAGATATTGGTGCTGGTTTAGCTTTGCAACGGTAGCTGTACGTAGGATGAAGCCCACTACTACATGTGTTGCATTTAGGTAGCCCTTGTAGATTATGACAAGTTTTGGTGTCATGGATCCCCGAAAAATAGCCACATCGGTTGATTACGACAGTTGGCTGTAATGTGGTCATTGTATATCTTCGCTTATAGATAGGTGCACCAAATCGAAGAAGGTAATGAATAGTGTCCTGTTGCTGTGATAAAACATGGACTAGATATGTGGGTCCATTATTATTTCTAATGCGAATGTATTTGTCAACTGAAATTCCTTCTTGTTTAAGTTCCTTCTGAATTTCCGCATCTGTTAGTTCAGGCGAAACTCCTTTGATTACAACCGATAGAAAGGGTGGTTTTCTAGGTGGTGGAGGTTACTTCTGTCGTTTGTCCGTTAGTTTCGACAATTTAGCATTCTTACCAAAGATTTCGTAAGAAGATTTATTGCGTATAGTTGTTCTAAAATTTGGATCTTTCGATTTAAGTATGTAGCCATTTTTGGTTTTAGCTATTTGAGCTAGAGTATCCCGAACTCGAGGAACATACTTCATTATTTGCAGAGAGATCATTTTTGGATTGGTGTATTTAGCGTCGTAGTCAGTGAGAAGGAAGTGATAAAGAAGTTCGATATTAGGCTGTGTTGAAGTGAGATTTTGAGACACCATAGTAGAATTCTGTTGTGGATCGACCTCGATATCCATTGAAGCGAGTGGTGAACGAGACCGTATACGTTTTGCAGGTTGTGTAGAGTCGTTAGATGGGTGTCGATCTTTAGATGTATTCAACAAAGGCTCATTTCCCCATGAGAAATGCCGGGTGTGAGTGGATGGTCCTCGGTATGTCGATTGTGTTAGAGAAGTGCTTGGATTAGCGTGAAGAGTTTGTGGTAAGCCACTATGTCGACCGAGATTCGATTGTCCATGTGAGTTGTCAAAGTCCGTCGTCGTGATGATGAATCCTAGGGCCGAAGCCCAAATGAAGGTGAAGATGAAAGAAAAGATGAAGGAGGTTCAAAAAGCAAGTTTGCCCTCCGAAAGTGAAAACTTCCGTCAACCCTCTAAGTGTTGTACGTGTGCTGTGCTCACAAATGCGTATGCTACACTTGGTCCTGGCTAGCACATTAACATACACAAGAGAGGTTAGACACCTTGATTGAATATGAAAATTAAAAACACCTGAGCTCCAACCTATAACTTCGACTTTCTAATCTTTCCTTTACGATTATATGTGATTTCACGTTTAAAAAAGACAAACATTTTAAGTGTGTGTAATTTAAATAAATTATTTAAATAGATCTTTTTCATAAAGTTTATGTTTTAAAATTATTGTTCAAAGCCTTTGTATTTTAATAAGCCTTCTCCAAAATCAATGTAAATGAATCGTACTGCCATCTTTGGAGTTCTTTTAGACTATATGTTTGTGGACGTTTATATGTTTGTGGACAATCCTTTCGACAATGAGATCTCGGAAACTACAGGTTCTAGAAAGATGACGTTTTCACTGATCGATTGCAAATTTTGCGTAGATTGTCCAGTTCTAATTGAACATTTATAAAACATGGCCATTATTTCTTTATTACATTTTTACGGGTACACTGGAAGTGTTGAAATTAAAGAAAAAACATATCCCACGCATTATACATTCAAACACCACATAGTTGTATATTGGGGTTGTATGTGTCTCAGGCGTTTGTTTCATGGCCAAATAATAATGAAAAAGGAAGGATAATCATTTCTTCAGTCTAACTGTAAGATGAATCTTTATTATTTGAGTGTTTTGCCCAATGAACACATTATAATTAATTGTATATGTAATGTATTTGCTTATTACATACTGCATGCAAGAAGAAAGAAAACATGCAAGAAGAAAGAAAACACTGGTCATACATGAATTAGAAACTCCAACCGGAAGTAGGCTCAAATCTTGCAAACGGTGCGAGGTATTGAGAAAAAATAATCATAAGAATCTCCCCTTTATGATACACCTTGCCGATTTTTTTTATCAAGACGTCTTTCACTTGTATCTGTAAAGGGACATGTATAGATGTTAAGAGGAATTAGAAGGAGATTTATACTTATATGTGAATGATACGCTGTGTAGAGAGTGCAGGTTCAGCTAGTCTATATATTAAAATGCTAAGTTTATATGTTTGTCTGCAAAGAAAAGTTTATGTTTGTTTCCAATCCTTTCGACAGTGAGATCTTGAAAACCACAACTGGTAGATTCCAAAATTTGGTAAGATTCTCCAGTACTAAATGAATATTTAAAAAAAGGTCCGTTTTTACATTTTTAGGGGTACACTGGAAGTATTGAAAGTTTTAAAAAAGTAAAGCATCATATTCTATGAGTTATACATTCCAACACAACATCGTTGTATATTGGGGTTGAGTATCCCTCAGGCGTTAGTTTCATAGGCAAAGATAATGAAAAACGAAGGATAACCACTTCTCCAGTCTAAGATGAATCTTTATTGTTTGAAGTGTTTTGCCCAATGAACACTATATATCACTGACCTTATAATTAATTGTGTGTGTAATGTATTTGCTTCTTACATACTACATGCAAGAAGAAAGGAAACAGTGATCATACATGAATTAGAAACTCCAACCGGAAGTAGGCTCAAATCTTGCAGACGGTGCGAGATATTGAAAAACAATCGAAAAAATCTCCCTTTTATGAAACCCCTTGCTGACTTTTATCAAGACATCTTTCACTTTTCTCTGTAAAGGGACATGTACAGATGTTGTGAGAAATGACAAGGAGATTCTTGCTCATATGTGAATGATGCGCTGTGTAGAGAGCGCAAATTCATCTAGTTTTATGTTCTCTTCTAATCCTTCTCAATATTATTTTCTTTATTTAACCCATAGTTCCCACACTTTTATCTGCACGCCATTAAGGAGTGCTAGCACTTCTGATCATGAACTCCGTTCTCTCGTCTAGACTTTCATCTTCTGAGTCAGTAACGTAAGTGACCGGTATTTGCTAGCACTTTTTTGAACTTTAGGCTTGTTTCTACTTCTTACAGAATTTCGTTTCAATTTCAGTGATGTCTCGTTCTTCAAGTTACTATATCGATCTACTTTACTTCCTGAGTCAGCTGTAATTCTTATTCCAACACTCTCAGCAACAGTCATCGAATCTGGTAAGCTATTTTCTACAGGTTGGTACTCAAACATCTTCATTGCCAAAACTTGATATAAATCCGTTACTTTTTCCTCCTCCAAGACTGCTAGGTTGATCCTGAGGCTTCGGAATTTCCAATTTCTTTCTCATTTTGCACCTCTAACTCCTTAATTCTTAACTAATTCATTTCTGCCTCCAGCGATTGTAGAATACAAGATGGTGCAAAGAGGTGCAAGCCAGTACATTCGAAGCAGTACTTGCCGTATGCTGGACATTTGCTTCGTATATGCAACCGCTGATATTTGTTACATTTAACGTGTTTGCCTTTTTTTCGAGTCGAAGAGCCAGATGAAGAATAGTAGTAAGACATACTCCGTTGCGAACTTCAACCACTCGAGGTATAACCAGTCTTGTTCGCTTCTTTTCTCTTACAGTCCGTCCGTTGTTTTCCCATCTTACAAATTTGTTGCTGCTGAACTGCTGAACCACTGAAAAAGACCATTTTTTCTTCAGTGTTTTCTACCGCTATCGCAATGCCCACTGCCTGCCAGCATGTAATTGAATGTGCTGCTAACAATTGTCTTCTCGTCACATTGTTCTTTAGATAAAAAAAAGTATGTTAAAGAATGTTTTATGCATATCCCAAAATTGCAGTAGGCGGTTTGATTTCTCAACATCACCACAAACTGAGCCACATTTTGATGTTCCAACTGCTTGATAGGGTAATCTTCTGCAGATAGCGATCCCGGATTAGACCCACATAAAATTCTTTTCAACGTTGTATTACTATTTATTTCTTGTTATATTAATATATATCTTGCCTAGAATTAATCTATTTTTATTTCCGTCGTTCACTCTTAACTTTAATCACACGTGTTTCTTATTTTCATACTTTCTTT
This sequence comes from Thermobia domestica, assembly GCF_964235325.1. Classification (NCBI taxonomy): domain Eukaryota; kingdom Metazoa; phylum Arthropoda; class Insecta; order Zygentoma; family Lepismatidae; genus Thermobia; species Thermobia domestica. The sequence continues at coordinate 122,109,802 of NC_137455.1, forward strand.
GTTCTGCACTAGGTAGGTATTCATCTGTATTGTATTGCTGCGCAAAATTAGTACTTTCCAACGGCTAATGGTTGCAAACCATGCCTATTCAGAAATAATGAAAACAACGAATCCTTCCTTCTCATGTTTCTAACCAGCACTATAAACAACGCTTTACTATAGTATTATGTAAACAAACTTTTAGAGGGGAGTTTGGGAGCGCAGCCCTCTATCAAATACATGTTCCTAGAACATCAAAAACTCAAAAGCTTACGAAAATACTTTTTTCTGTACTAGATTACCACACAAAGGGATATTTATATTCATGAAATATGAACTTCACATACCAGAAAATGCACTCTTACTACCTTAGAAAGTCTCTCTTCACGAGGATTTGCATTAACAGGTGCAGATTGACTTTAGAAGAACAGAGTATTACAAAGTGTGTACGGATGAGACAAAAACTGCAGTGCATAAAACACGAATTAACTTAAAAATACAAACCAATTTATGGTAGATGGTCACTAAAATGTACGAATGCTATCTAACCGAGTCAGGGCAGAAGCGCAGCAGGTGGCCTTAGGAGTAACGAGAGAGTGTGTTCGTAAGGAGCAGGCGCAACAGTGACTGTGAGTATACGGATACAAGAGGATAGTGAAAAAAAGTTTATATGACATAAAACACATCTCTTGCATGGGGCAGTTTTGCGACACGTTTATGATCACTTTATATACTGCTTTCACATAGCACCTCATTTCATGAGTTTCTTATGGAGTATTACATGGTAAAGAGCACAATGTCCATTTCGCATTTCCACCTTATTAAAAAAGAGGTAAGATCTCGATATATTTTAATTACTTGGACAATCCTATTATGAAATCAAGTATGGTATTTCTTCCGTGGATTTTACAAATTTATGCCCCCATAAAATGGAACAGGGTCAACATTTTGCCCCATTTCACCACATGTGGTTAACGTAACTCCTCTCTTATTAGTTTCCGTTCTACATTTCTGTATTTCCTTCCGTTACTGCAGTATATACATTCAAGATTGGTGAATAAAACAATGAGTTTGAAACACTGATATATTATGCTCTGTTGCCTATTTACCTAATATCACAGGAATGCGCGAACTAGTATAGTCCAGAATTTAACTTCGCTTTTCTCCCTAATTAATCATCCTACAACCTGATATTTCGTCCGATTCTGTTTATTTTTTCCAAAATTTTGTATTTCGGGCACCATCTGCAACAGTTAACCCGCTTGATATTGTGGAATTAATATCGTTCATTTATCTCTTGTATTTTCTGTCTATAATGCCCCACCATGAGGTCATTCATTCCTCATAAGGTTTTTGTGCTAACATTTTCTGCACACACAAATTCCTCTGCTCTTCGTACGCTGGTAGATACATAATGGACAAAAATATTGGAATTTCTCTATCTTCTGGCAGTGCAGAAGATGAGATCACTTGCTCAAATCTTTCTATATAGATTTGAATTTTTCATGATATCACATCAAAAGGTTCCAAACCACTGAAAAAAAAAACATTATACGGTGCTAGTCAAGTTTTGACATGCCACATATTGGAAAATTTACGGGTAAAATTCAATACTCTGCATTGATTGATTAAGGTTTAATGGGGACGTCAGCATCGAGGCTATTTGTCCCCGTCATGATCAACACGACTGCCTTAAATAAAATTTAGAAACAAATATATCAAAATGAAGAGAAACATGACGTCGTGATTGGGGAATGTAGTCGCTGACTAATTTTTGAGACGGAAATCTTGTAATTATGATAATTTAGTAAATGTGAAATAAAAATAAATGAATTTTGAAATTTTTGGTTCATACGTATGTTTTAGGATTAACTAACTGATATCGGACTTCCGAAGAGGAACATCAAAGCAATTTAATGACTGTATCTATAGCGACAACTCCCAGTTACGACCTCTCTTCAGTTCTATTAGAAAGAGGAAAAGAAAAAGTGAGAAAGAAGAAAAGGTAGGAGAGGAGGAAAAGAGGATGAGGGAAAGGTGAAAGGAAGGAGAAACTAGAGATAAAGGATTACTGGATAATTATGGAAATATGGTAAGGAACTTAAATAGTTATTAAAAGATGATTCATATTCAAAAGTTATTACTCGAAGATCATTTCTGAAATGATCCTGAAGAGACACATGTTCCCTCATACTACCCCGACCTGGATCCAGGCAACTGTACAAGTGGAAGTTGCCCTAACCCAGCCTAGGTGACGAGAAGTTTTAATTTAATTGTTTGTCTATTATTTCGAAATATTAAATAACCTATATCCAGTATTTGAATTTTTATAATGGAGATCGAACACACATTTCTATCAGCCAATATTTTTTTTTTTTTTAAAAAGTAATGTATATATTTTCCACAAATAGAAGTTTTTGAGGTTTCTGAAAAGGCTGTCGTTATTCAAACTCATCCTGTTATTTTGACTTTTCTCCCAGAGCCGATTCAGACTACTTTAGAATTGGTTATCTTTCATGACTTCCATCATACACTAATATATATAACATGCTATTTCACACTTATTATAAACACTATAATAGTAAATCAATATTAAATGCTACCACTTAAAAACTAAATTTATCATTCATTCACACACACGCACATACATACAGGACAGCGTATTGACATGGGTAAAATAATTTAAAAGAAACCATCTTGTAATATGCCATTACAGTCTAATGAGATTATGTTTTTAATAGGAGGGTGCCCGAAATTTTTTGCACCGACTGTACTTGACGTTTAACAAAAAATTTCTGGCTGTTCAGATAATCCGTAATTTTATTTGTTATTCTATTTCAAATTAACATGAAAAAACTGTAAAAAATTCATTGGGAATGATAGTTTTGGGAATCAATATCTTTATTTATATTTTAAATTAGTTATAAGTCTTGTATATGGATATGTAAATGGATTATTACAATTCTTACGGTGTCAGTGCTATCCGAAAACATAGATCCACTATTGGACGGAACTTTCCAGATCAAATAACCAATCTAAAATTCGACAGAATTTTCAGGACCACCCTTCACCTCTCTTTTAGATACCTAGGTCCTTCTAAAATCTAGTTTAATCCAGATTTTACCAAATTTTATTCGTTTCAAAGCCCCACCGCCAAAATGCTTAGTTTTGATTGGATGATAAACCCACGCTATGATATTAGGGCGCAATTATTCCATTCCAAGCCGGAAAATCTTGCTGACAACAGCCAGATTTCGATCGTCGAGCTTAAAAGGTCGCAACGGAGTGAGAAAAACTACAAACAAGGTAATATTTGGGAGTTTTTTAACATGTAAAAATCTCTGGAAGTCTCGAGGAGCCAAAAACTATTAAATTTCATAGTCAAAACTGGACTAAACAAAAAAAAAAAAAAAGCTGAAATAGTAAGTGCAACAGTGACGCCATGTTTTCATCTGCGGATCGCTATGGACAGGATTCAACAGTAGTGTGATTTCCGTCTTTCTTTTCCCAAAACCGGTTCAGAAGATCAGTGTTTCCCATCATATTTCTACCTCCCAATTTTCCTACTAATTGAGGGTTACAAGACCTGTCCATTATAGATTTGTTTATGTAGGTAGCGAGTGATTTCTTTTTAACATACATGGCGGTATTTAATTTTGTGGTAGTCAGTCCAGTAATCACAATGCACGTGTAAATTTCAGTAAGGGCTCCTATCTTACTCCCAAATTGGGAGTACGGCTTCCAGCGGGATGAGTTGAACATTTAGTTTGTTTCCGGGTTCCTGCCCCTTCAGGGCAGGGGTCCTATTGTTAGCTAATACTTTGATATGTCCCCTCAGGGCATTGATTAAACAGGTTAAGTAAAGAATGTGATTTAGTAAATATAAGAGCCAGTTGGCCCTGTTCATTTCTTCCCTTTTCTTTTAGAGCCGATTTAACATGGTAAAATCTGAATGATTTCTGTGTATATTTATTAGCATAACATGTATTAATGTAGTGTGTAGTATGAATGTGGCATGATGTGTCTTGTAGTTCGAGTAGTATGTGTATATTTGTAATGTAGTATCAGTGATAGTAGTAGTTAAGTGATGAAAGAGTGTGTTGGACAGTGTAGTATTTATTATGCGATAAATTCTTTATTATTCCGTCATTAAGTGAACTCATACACAATATTTAATAGTGAACTTAATATAGTATAATAATTCCGTGTACAAGGTCACATTCAGTTGTTCAAGGGTTGATTATATCGTCGCTAGCCCTAGTGTCAAAAGTCAGTACTAACCGCCATTCTTCTGTCGAGATGCTTAGTGATTTAGATTTCATGAAATTGACCTTTCTTTCCGAAATAAAACCTAGAAGGTATAATTCACAGCCCATATGAATGTACAGTTAGGTCAAGTGACCCAAAATTAATATATTCTGAAAGTTTCAACATTCTGCATAGTCTAGAAATTGAGATATTTAAGTAAATAAACAATACGTAAATTTTTAACAGAAGTCGGGCGATATGATGCTAGTTCTTCGCTTTGGAATTATATTAGATGTTCATTTTTCTTCGTGGCTGCAGAAGCTCATTGTTGCTGCAGAATTTTATAAACATTAAATATTATCGCGGATAATTCTATTTTCAGTGAACATACGTAGGATTTTTTTTTTCGTTCTTAATAAAGCTACCAGGTATTACATAGTATTGTGTGTGTGGTAAAAGAGTCTTGGGTTCGAGTGAGGTTGTCGTGCGGTGATCGGAATGGGAAAATGTTTGTAGTGATTATAAGTTTTAAAGTGTTATGATGAAATGTGTATATAGGCTGGGCGTAAATAGAGGAAACAGGGTGTTCGTAAGATATAGCGTCGTAGTGAATGAAAAGAATGATGATACGAATATTATATGAATATTATTATGAATATGAATATGAAGTATATGAATATTATAGTAAATGAATATAGTAGATAGAACACCCATATAGTTAAAAATATAGTAGCCCAGTGAATACTTCGTCGCGTGCTGATATATAGATATTGAATAGATACGTGTAACTACAAACATCTCAGGTTCTGACCCCTGCACCATGATATCACGCGGACCGGAGGGCGACATATAGTCGGACTACGGTAATACTTTGTAGTTTTATGTGTCATAATAGTAATCAACCATAGTAATACCATCTGATAGAATGGGTAGCATCATATAATCGCTGACTAGACATATTGAATAATAAATTATGAAAAGACAATAGTAGTTAGACAACAGGGCTGTAGTGAATCATATCTTCCGGTCGGTTTTAAAAATAGAATGTACCACTCTGTGAGATTTTTTTTTTCTTCACGTTACCTACTCAGGCTAGCTTACAATGTTCATGGAGGCGACAGTCCTGATAGGGTTACAGAATCAAAACAATTAGTTATTGAAATTTATTTTCGCGTACCCGGATGTCGACCCCTAGTCCCTTTAAGTATTTTCATTTCTTTTCTTAGTTTAATTAGACGAGGGAAATTAACGACATCCCAGACCGTGGCGTGTCTGCGCAGGGTAGCTATCGGTGAGGTTTGGCATAGAAATCACCGATCCAAAATTCAGTTTATTTAATTTTTTTTTTATTTCGGCAAATCATTAGTTAGGGATATCTTAGATAATACTTCTATTCTAGTTTCATTACTGTCCTCGAACCTTCTTAGTTTTTCTAAGGGGTCGAATATTTTTTTTTACTTAGAGATTTCAAAATTGGGGACGCAGTTACCTGGTCCCTTTCCCCCTCTCCTTTTATCCTGCTGGTCTGGGCCGGATACGGGGATCGGATTTCAATCTTACAAGCCAACTCTTGTGGGATTGGGATCTGATGGACACAGAACTTGCATCCTTGGCAGCAGGGCGCCCCTTGAGTCTACGTATTTGAGTAGACCACCCTTTTGGCATGTTAAGTATATTTTGGCTATGGATTTGTTAAGATAGAAATTCGACTTCTGTCTTTGTAGCTTTAGTTATTTCTCACTTAAGACTTTGGCGCCCCTATTCTTCGTCTTCCTTCTTCTCTATCTCTCTCTCTGTCTTCATTTCTTCAAGTTTTTTTTCAAATTTTCAACCTTCCCCCCCCCGATTTTGAACTTGTTGCTTACAATTTATTTAACTTACAACTCTGATCTGAAATTACCAGCTGAGACGTTGCAAGACACGATTCATGAATGGAGTAGATAATGATTGGGTCCTCCATCACATTTTGACCTATCGCTGAAATGAACAAAGACTTAGTATTTGACGACACTTCGATTACGTTCTTTCACCGTCGTTCCTCTTAAGTTTTTTTTTGTGTAATCCGTTGGTCACTTTCCTTTCTGTTTTGGTTTTCGATTACCTTGTAGTTGATCTGGGCCCAGAAATTGTATTTTGGTTTATCTAGTTATATTTTTAGAAATGCTCTGTGTTACGTGCCTGCCTCACAAAGTTTTTTTTTTCATTATTTAAGCATGAATTTATTATATAAAAGTTAAAAATTTATAGATGCGCGGTATCAGGTAGAAAAGCGATTTTCTTTTTCATATGTAATGTCGGAAGTCATTTGTTTTGGACAATGTTTGCAACCTTGTAAAGATTTTATTATTGGGGTGATTAATTTAAATGTGTGCGCATTTCTTGAATATGAAAATATATATATATATATATATAGAGAGAGAGAGAGAGAGAGAGAGAGAAATGAATACGTCGAGATGTATATGTACTTAGTATACGAATATGATTTTATAGTAAAAGTATAATATTAAATGTATTATGAATATATGTAAGAGCGCTCGTGTCTGTTCCCCCTAAACGTGTATTGGTTGCTATAGTTTGCCAGTGAGTTTTCCGACGAATGTGAGAATGTAGATTTTGTCATGAATACCGCCGTGCATTCAAGTAATTTTCCTTTTCTTTTGAATAAATGTAAATGATACCTCATGTAATTCTGTAATGGCATGTATTGGAAAGTAACGGCAGGTCTAAACGTAACCCACATCATAACGAATATTATCCCTGAACTACCAACCAAAAACCATTGTGGAAAGTGCACCTTGAATCCTTCTCACCTGCATATGTATCCTATGACTTGACCAGTTTTTTTTTATCCTCAAATTGAACCTTTATACTCCGTACACCTGTGGAAGATCGTTTTTTTTTTTTTATTAAATCCGAACCATGCATATAAACATATACGAAAGTGATCCTAATGAAAGGTCTCATGACGTGTCCCAGTGTTGGATAAATAATTTGAAATTATTCGATTAATAAGTTTGGAAATAGACCGTCTAAGAGGAGAAACATCCTCTGGTGAAAGTGATTTTCTCGAAATCCCTAGATGGGTGAAACGTAGCAGTGTGCGATTGCAGATATAAACTGTTAGAAGTTACAACCTAAATATAGTCAATGAATGGGTTTTGTAAACCACTATATATATATATATATATATATATATATATATATATATATATATATATATATATATATATATATATACAGAGATATATATATAAACACGAACGAAGTTAAATGGAGCGAAATGTTCTGGACACTACGAGTAGTGCTTGATTTGTGATTTGAACGCTCAAAATTATTAATATTTTAATGTCTCGACGTGAGGTAGAGACTCATAAGTTCTGATACGCTTAAAAGTTTTTTTTTCTTTCCTCTTTGTCCAATTTTTTTTTTAAAGTGAAATAAGTGTCTTCTTTGTGTATGCCGCAAATCATAATTTTGCTTTAGCATGCCTAAGATATGATATATGTAATAATTCCTTTTTCTTTTCTTTTGTCAATATGATTGAATATATAAAATTTACTAAAATATAACACTATGTACTCTATTAATATATAACTAAGAATTTGTGCTTTTAATATTTTTTTTTCATAATTATTTGTTTTGTCTTTTCTTTTCACTATGAATGTAATAAACTATTTGTACCCTTGTAGCTAGTTGATTTTCCTTTAAACATATATACACTGTCCTGAGTGAGTGAGCGTGTGAATGCATGATAGATTTAATTTAAGTAATTTTAGTGATATCATTTGTCATATTAACATCTGTAATATATGTGTCATGTTTTAATATATGTGTTAAGGTAAATAACCTAGGTCATGAAGGACCGTCACTAATGGTTTAGATCGGCTCGAGGAGTGAAGCAAAAATAGCAAAATAAGCCTAAATACGACATCTTTCTTCCAGGAAGTTGAAATTCTTATTGATACGATACATAAATTTATATTGAGTTTATAAGTTTGATTTTTTTTTCTTTTTTTTTCCTTGGCTAATTCATATGTGTGGTCGATCCTAGAGGACAGAGTTCAGATGCTGGATGGTTATCAATCACCGGTTGGAATAACATTACAAAGAATTAAATTTCACCTTTCTCGTTTCCAGGTCTAGGTTTGGGCAACCCTACGGTCGTGGTGCCTGGAGCTAGGTCTGGGTGGTATGAGGGAACATGTGTCTATTCCGAAGCATTCCGAAATTGATTAGTCATTAATAACATTTAGAATGATTCATATCTCAACGACTTTCTCGACTTCTTACTATAATTCCGGAATTATCCAGTAATCTGTTTCTTATTAAAATACCCTATTTCTTTTCTTTCTTCTTTACCTACCTCCTTCTCTTACCCTTCTACTTTCTTCTCTTTCTTTCCTATTTCTAAATGAAAGAAAACGGAGTCATGATTGAGAGTAGTCGCTATTGGCACGGTCAATAAGTTGTTTCGATGAGTTTTCTTCGGGAGTCCGATATGGAATAATTAACCATAACAAAAGATTTATTGGAAGTTACTTTATTGGAGAATAATCATGATTTCAATCAGTAAGTGATCTTTCATAAATCGTCCTCGTTCAAAGTTAATTAAAATTTTAGCGAATACTCTACGTTGAGTATTATTTTTCTTCGTTTACTACTATTAGTTTTTTTTTAACGTCTTCTTTCAATTTTGGCTGACCGTGACAGGACCTGTTGCCCTAGAAACGGCGGTTTCTATGGCAACGGACAGGAGTATTTCTTTCAAAATTGGCGACCGTTGACATAGGACAGTTACCATGGAAACAATTGTTTTCCCTGGTAACGGATCTGAAATTATTTATTAAACACTGTTTAGGATCGAGCACATATTGACTTGGCCACAAAAGGTGCATAATTAAAAAGTTACAGTGAGATTAAATAATTATAGTCATTGGCTGTTCTGCTATCTTTGTCTCTCTCTGTAGAAAGGGGGAAATGAAGGAATTTGCTAAAGTGACTTCTAAAATTTGAAAATGCTGGAAGTTGACCCAAGGAGGGAATTAGATAGGAGTCCCTTAATTTATGAATAGTACCTGAATAATAAGTCTTGTTAGTTGATAAGTATATAATTGCATGTGTTTATATTGTGTCTTTTTGGGTGTAAGCTATGGCAACCAATAGAGAAGTCGTATCACACGAGAACGCGGAAGTCTCATGTACACAATGTACATTAGAAAGTAGTGAGAAAAGAGCTCGCGTCTCCCGTAGGCTAGTGAGGTGTCACGAATGTGGGCTGAAATGGATACATTTCAGTTGTATTAATTTAGAGGATACTGCTGAAAATGCAGAAAAGGTCCGGGCTGGTGAGATAGTCAAATATTGTAAAGAATGTGAGGGGAAGCTCCACCAGTCGCGTGAACCCATGCGTTTATCCTCTGAAAAAGAAAATGAACATCCCGATTCAGACGGTGAGCGAGGGTTTAGTACCCCGAAGAACCGAGGCCAAATATCTCCAGTGGAGATATCTGACCTCGATGATGATGAAAGAGATGGGGATCCAATTGGTGATAAACCCAAAGAAAAGCAAAGGAAGACTGGGTCGTCTAATAATGACGCTCTCCTCCTTTCATTACAACAAATGCTACAGGAAATGAGACGCGAAATGAATGAAAATAGCCGGGAAATGAGACGCGAAATAAATGAAAAAATAGATGAAAATAGCCTGGAGATGAGACGCGAAATAAATGAGAATAGCCGAGAGATGAGACGTGAAATAAATGAAAAATTTGACACCTCGAAACGAGAAACCGAATCTCGATTCGAGGTATTAACCCAGAAAATCGACAACATATGTTCGGACTTTGCTGCCTCAATAACCACATTGAGGGAGCAAACGTCTACTGAAATTGATTTGGTCAGATGCGAAGCTCAGCAGTCCCTAAAGCAACTTCAGCAGGAGACTGAGGGTAAATTAGATAATGTAAATTCTGAAATCGAACAAATAGATACCAAATTGCACAAGATTAACAATAAATTAGAAACACAGCAGGCCGAAATTGATAGTTTAAAGTCAACCTTGTCAGACTTATCATTGGAAACCAAACTGGAAGTAACTGACCAGAAAATTTCGAAAATTCAAAACGAGATAGCGAATATTCAAAAAGAAATGACAAAACCTAGTTGCGGAAAACCAGAGGTAACCTATCCTTTCCCCGGTAGCGATTTCTCAGAAATATTACCTGCGATAACAACTACATGTAGCGCAGGAAAAGAAAATTTAACGTCAGTTGATGCACGGGATATTGCGACGCACTACCCCATGCATCGGTCAGAACCAAAGTCGTGGTTCAATTCCAATAGTGTGCCGAATCAGTCGAGTGTTGTGACGACTACGGTCACTAGCGTGAGTGCTCCCTCCTTACATGGAGGTATACAATCACATAGCGTGTTGCCGGGAAGAGGAGATGGGTGCCATTCTGAGTCGTTGTTCACGGGTGCGATTGGTCCGGGGATGGAGCCCAACATATTCAATACGACCAATAGAATCCCTTTTAATTATATGGGTAATTATAACACCGCTACTACGTCGTCGGTGGTAAATCCGGTGACGACTCCGATTGTGCAGGAGAATATGTTAATTCCCAGTAACTATTCCCCTGCTTATGTTAGTATGAGCTCTAAAGTGTCCCTCCGGGATATTGAACGTTTTCCCACGTTTGATGGGAACATTGCGAACTGGTTGCCTCGTGTTTTCCTGCTACCTAAAAGGTGAACTAACAATTTCCAAAATCTTAAGCTTTTCAACTGTACCGAGGACAAAAAACGGGAACTTCTATCTCAATACCCAAAGTAAATGTTACACTGTCTCATTTGAGTGTATGAGAGTATGAGTGAGTAGTTAGTTTATTAGTATTAATACATGTTAACTCTATTCAACAAAATTTTGTTATTCAAACAAAATTTTTTTTTAACGACGCCGGGGAACTGTAATATGCCATTACAGTCTAATGAGATTATGTTTTTAATAGGAGGGTGCCCGAAATTTTTTGCACCGACTGTACTTGACGTTTAACAAAAAATTTCTGGCTGTTCAGATAATCCGTAATTTTATTTGTTATTCTATTTCAAATTAACATGAAAAAACTGTAAAAAATTCATTGGGAATGATAGTTTTGGGAATCAATATCTTTATTTATATTTTAAATTAGTTATAAGTCTTGTATATGGATATGTAAATGGATTATTACAATTCTTACGGTGTCAGTGCTATCCGAAAACATAGATCCACTATTGGACGGAACTTTCCAGATCAAATAACCAATCTAAAATTCGACAGAATTTTCAGGACCACCCTTCACCTCTCTTTTAGATACCTAGGTCCTTCTAAAATCTAGTTTAATCCAGATTTTACCAAATTTTATTCGTTTCAAAGCCCCACCGCCAAAATGCTTAGTTTTGATTGGATGATAAACCCACGCTATGATATTAGGGCGCAATTATTCCATTCCAAGCCGGAAAATCTTGCTGACAACAGCCAGATTTCGATCGTCGAGCTTAAAAGGTCGCAACGGAGTGAGAAAAACTACAAACAAGGTAATATTTGGGAGTTTTTTAACATGTAAAAATCTCTGGAAGTCTCGAGGAGCCAAAAACTATTAAATTTCATAGTCAAAACTGGACTAAACAAAAAAAAAAAAAAAAAAAAAGCTGAAATAGTAAGTGCAACAGTGACGCCATGTTTTCATCTGCGGATCGCTATGGACAGGATTCAACAGTAGTGTGATTTCCGTCTTTCTTTTCCCAAAACCGGTTCAGAAGATCAGTGTTTCCCATCATATTTCTACCTCCCAATTTTCCTACTAATTGAGGGTTACAAGACCTGTCCATTATAGATTTGTTTATGTAGGTAGCGAGTGATTTCTTTTTAACATACATGGCGGTATTTAATTTTGTGGTAGTCAGTCCAGTAATCACAATGCACGTGTAAATTTCAGTAAGGGCTCCTATCTTACTCCCAAATTGGGAGTACGGCTTCCAGCGGGATGAGTTGAACATTTAGTTTGTTTCCGGGTTCCTGCCCCTTCAGGGCAGGGGTCCTATTGTTAGCTAATACTTTGATATGTCCCCTCAGGGCATTGATTAAACAGGTTAAGTAAAGAATGTGATTTAGTAAATATAAGAGCCAGTTGGCCCTGTTCATTTCTTCCCTTTTCTTTTAGAGCCGATTTAACATGGTAAAATCTGAATGATTTCTGTGTATATTTATTAGCATAACATGTATTAATGTAGTGTGTAGTATGAATGTGGCATGATGTGTCTTGTAGTTCGAGTAGTATGTGTATATTTGTAATGTAGTATCAGTGATAGTAGTAGTTAAGTGATGAAAGAGTGTGTTGGACAGTGTAGTATTTATTATGCGATAAATTCTTTATTATTCCGTCATTAAGTGAACTCATACACAATATTTAATAGTGTGAAGTATCTGTCTATTGGAAATGAAGTGACTATGTATCTATATATATAAAAGAGAACGTACAAATCCTTTGTGAACTCATCACGCTAATACGGCTGAACCGATTTCTTTCATTTTTGGGGGGTTGTTAGGATTTGGACCCTAGATGGTTTTTATCATATCACTTTAATTTTTAATTACCAGTGTCTTGAGATAATGGACCATTCAAGTCTCCATAGTTCATCATAGGTAAAAATAAACGTATGTATATGCAACCCGCATGACCACGTGACTCGGCGGGTTAACATAAATGACAGGCGCTATAATGTTAACATCTACTGCAATTTGAAAGCGAAAAAGTAAAAATTATCTAAGTAACAAAGTTTATTGCGTTCCGGGGTGACCGCAGCGAAGCGGGGTGAACGCTGCTTCACTCGGCGGGTTAACATAAATGACAGGCGATATAATGTTAACATTTACTGCAATTTGAAAGCGAAAAAGTAAAAATTATCTAAGTAACAAAGTTTATTGCGTTCCGGGGTGACCGCAGCGAAGCGGGGTGAACGCTGCTAGTTGGATATAAAGAAGCATGAACTTTTGGAAACTTATTGAAGAAAACTTTGACTAGAAGTGTACATTCTCAGACACCTGTTGTAAATGCATATTTGTTAAATAAACTTCGACTAGCTTCCTTCTTTCCTTTCCGCATACCTTCGAGCACAGCCTGATACTTCCCGATTAAGTCATCATTCTTGAGTTGGACAAAACTAGGAGGAACAGAACAACAAGGGGTATTCGACACGCGATCAAGAGAGGTGCAGGATCATCGGAGAGAAGCGGATCCCACCATTGGAGGACCACCGACTCCAAGTTCAAAGAATACCATTCTGCTGGTTCATCGCCGCAGATACATTTGTTGATTACGATTAGTAAAATGGGAATGTAAAGGACAACATCGCAAAGACGCATCATCGACGCCCCTTGCAGTTCAACAGGATTAAGATCCAGATGTTGACTGTCACCAGCTAATCCAGACTTCTCCAGATATTCATCCCAGATGACCAGGACGACGCCATTGGATACATCAGGCTAGTGCTCATTCCTATTCTTTAATTACAACCTTTCTCTTTCTCTCACCCTTTTCCCCCAACTAGTCATTTTCTAAATTGGAAGCATTTGAATTTTATTTAAATTCAACCACAATTTTACAGTTAAGTACCGTGTTGTGCATCAGTTCCATCCCCATTTGGTTGCATCTATTTATTGCGTATTCTGAGCTATAACTGATGACACAGCATCGGCACATGGTGGAGATATTGTGAGGCTTACGCCTTTGTTACGATCCTAAAATTTCGATAGATTAAGATTCTAAATATTCGGTAGATGCTTTAAGATCCCAAATTTTGAGTAATTTGTACTGTGTAATTTATAGTTTGTCGAGACAAATTAAGTAGAGTTATTTTTAACCCACCCGCCCTCCCTCGCTACTTTATTCATTTGCTCTGTTAGAGTAATTTTTTGTTTTGTTGTATCTTAATCGAATGATAAGTGGGTGAGAAGAGAAAATTTTGCCAAGTTATTATTATTTTTTGTGTGTGTGTGTGTGTTAGTACATAAGAAAGAAGTGTTATTTACATTTTGGTGTTGGATATATATACATAGTAGTGTAAGATATTTATTATAAGTGTGATTTTGAAAATAGATATAATGGAGAATACTAGTGTTATGTCTTCTGCTATAGATCGTTTAGTAGAACCCCCCAAATTTTCCGGCAAATTGAACGAGTCAGTTCAGTCGTTTTTTAGTCATTTTGAGGATTTTTCTGTCCTTCATAACCTACGTGATGTACAGAAACGTCATTTGTTGCCGTATTGTTTAGAAAATGGGGCTCGTGCTTATCTGCTAGCTTTACAATCAACCGCAGAATATGATAATCTCATGTATGTTCAAATTAAGAAGAAATTAATAGAGGCTTATGAAGATAATATAGTTTCGCAAGTTTTAGAGCAAGAAATGAGAAATAGAGAACAGTTAGATTCTGAATCTGTCCTAGATTACATTTTTCATAAATGGAAATTAATACTTGAGTACGATCCGAAGATGCCAGTGACCGAACAAATTAACTTGATAATCAATGGGTTATTGCCTTCATTTTATTCTGTAGTTGTAAGAAAATCGTATAAGACTGTTATTGAGTTAGCAAAGTCCTTAGGTCTAGAGGAAAGAGTTAATTTTCTTGTCAGCATGCGTAGTCAGCAATTGAAGTCCTTGGCAATAACAAACGAATACAATATACATCCTGTTAGTAATAATGCTATACAGCAAAAAGAAAATACTTTAGATGCTAATATTCAGAACGAAAATGAAATTGTAAGTCAGCCTGAAGAAAAAAATACATTGATAGCTCAGTTAGAAAGTATCAAAGTCCAGTTACAAGATCTTGTGCAAAGAACAGCGCTCGCGAAAGTTTCTCACGCACACAAAGGAAAATCTGTGTGTATACAATCTTATGAGCGTTCGCGTTTGGAGCGAAGAAATCCATCCAACGCATCTTTCTTTCACTCACAGCGTTTTGCTTCCGACAATGCAGGCAAAGTAAATGAGAATGTTAAATCGAATAATAGGAATAAAGTAGACAATAATATGTGTAATAATGTTAAAAATAGTAAGCGATATTATGTTCCTATTCAATATGAAGCTGATTTGCCTCATGTTAAAGCATATATTGATAATAAGCCGCATTTATTTCTATTGGATTCAGGCAGTACTGTTAGCTTAATTTCTGGTAATAGTTTAAGCAATAAGCATAAAATACTCAAAGGAACGACTTTTATTCGTGGTATCACTGGAAATTCTCAAGGAAGTGATCAAATCGCTTTAGTGAAATTTAAATTAGGAGGACAGTATTTTACGCATCCTTTTCGAGTGTATAATAATTTTCCGTATAATAGCATAATTGGCCAAGATTTTTTGAAAAGTCATCTTGCAATGGTTGATCACAATAAGAATTCTTTTAGTTTTGTTAAATTTGGTATTCCTCCAAGAATTGAATTGCCGCCATACGTTTCTTTTGAAGAAATATCTAACCATATAGCAAAATTATATAAACCTCAATTTTTAGTGGCTCGCTCTGTTGTTTTGCCTCCAAATTCAAGTGTTCAAGTTACATTGAAAAAAGTAAATGATCTTGCAGGAACTCGCAATTTATTAGTTCCCAATGAGTTAATAGATACGCAGGCAGAAATTTTTGTGCGTAAATCAGTTGTAGACGAAATTCATCCGGTAATATCTGTGATTAATCCTACCAAAAGTAAACTTTACTTAAAAAAAGATGTTGTTTTGGGTTCTGCCGAACATGTTATCAGTGATACCAACTTCAAGAAACAAAATAGCACTAATAATAAGGTTCATCAAGTTAATGCAGCAGATACGAAATCTTTTCCTGAAGGTTATGATAAATATAGAGTAAATGTTAACCCTGAATTGTTGCCACATCAACAGCAGCAATTATATGATTTAGTAGAGGAATTTTATTCTAGTTTTTCTTGGAATGAATTTGATTATGGTTGTGCTAAAGGATATAAGCATAAAATTGAATTAGTAGACAATATCCCAGTAAATCGACCCCAATTTTCGATACCATTTCATCTACGGGATGAGATCAAAAAACAAGTAGATATTTTATTGAAAAGTAAGATCATTGAACCTAGTATTAGTCCGTATAATTCTCCGGTAATGCTTGTTAAAAAGAAGAATGGACAGTATAGATTTGTGCAAGACGCCCGTTATATTAACCGGAAAGTGGTTCCTGACAGCTATCCGGTTCCTCCTATCCAGGATATTTTGACTAATTTGGCAGGACGCAAATATCTATGTTCTAGCGACGTTTTTGGAGCTTTCTTTAATATTCCCCTCACTGAAGAATCAAAACCTATTACAGCTTTTTCGATTCCGGGCGTGGGATCGTACCATTTTAATTTTTTGCCCCAGGGTGTCAAGACATCTACTAGCGGTATGAACAGATTAGTGAAACTCACCTTAGAAGGTCTTCCACAAGATAAAATATTCGCCTATGTTGACGATTATTTTTGGTCTAGTGATAGTTTTGATGAAATTTTGCAGTTAACTCGTATGTTGCTTCAAAGAATAAAAGAAATTGGTTTAAAGCTTTCCCCAGAAAAAACAAAATTGGGATATTTTTCATTAGATGTTTTAGGTCACACTGTTAGTAAAGATGGTTTGTCTATTTCGAAACGGATAATTAACTCAATCTCCAACTATCAACGTCCCAAAACAAAGAAACAAGTTAAAAGTTTTTTAGGATTGGCTTCTTTCGTTCGTTCGTATTTACCTAATTTTAGTCAATTAGCAGAAGCGTTACTTTCTTTGTTGAAAAAAGACGCTCCTTTTCGTTGGAAGGACGCACAGGAGACAGCATTCAATAATATTAAACAAGCCATCATTTCAGCACCTTGTCTCATGAGATACAAGCCTGATTATCCTCTGTATCTCTATTTTGATGCCAGCAAACTCGCTCTTTCTGGACTAATCAAACAACCTCAAAATTCACCTGACGACACAAATCTAGTTCCCATTAGTTATTGTAGTCGTGCAACGTCTCCTAGCGAGAAAAAATTACACCCATATCAGCTTGAATTACTAGCATTATTGTACTCATTACGTTCATTTAGGTATTTTCTTTTAGGACGTCATTTTTATTTGAAGACAGATTGTCATAGTTTAATTTATTTGAAGCAAACAAAGAATGTAAGTAAGATTTCTAGATGGTTGAGTGAGATCGAATCGTATAATTTCACTATTTCACATATCAGTGGCTCCAGTAACGTAGAGGCAGACGCCATTTCACGTTTTTCTACCCCCCCTAGAGATTTGGAAGATGAGAAAAAGAATCAAGAAGATCCGAAAATTTTGTTTACTCAGACCACAAATTCATTTTCAATTTTAAATGAATCAAATCTGGCAACAGAACAGCGTAAAGATCCGTTTTTTAAAGATATTTTTTCTTGGTTGGAACAGAAAGAAAATAGAAATCCTAAAATAGAACGCCAAGCATTATATTTTACTATTAAGGATGGAATTTTGTATAGAAAACAGAAAACTTCTCAAGGTATGAGATTTTTAGTTGCAGTTCCTACTTCTTTGCGTTATAAAGTTTTTAATGCTTGTCATACGTCTGCATTGGGATCATCTCATTCTGGTTATTCTAAAACCTATGATATGTTAGTAAAAACAGTGTATTTTCCCAACATGAAGAAATATATATATCAGAAATGTAAAGAATGTACGATATGTCAAGTATCGAAATCAAAAATTGGTTCTCCATATGGCACATTGCTTACTTATCCCTCCGTTCCCCCCTTCTATCGCATCCACATAGATGTAGCTGGGAATTATTCCCCCAATAATATGTTAAATCACAAATATATGATAGTTGTAGTAGACAGTTGTACTAGATACATAATTGCAGATTCCCTTCCTGATGTTACAGCAAGTACTTTGGCTTCATTTCTTTATCACAAAGTAATTTTAAAGTTTGGAATTTTCTATGAAATTGTCTTAGACAAAGGCAGTGCATTCACTAGTGGACTATTTAAAGAATTATGTGCTATGATTGGTGCTAACATGCGTTTTGTAAATGTACATGGGCATTATAGTAATGGTGTTTGTGAAGTTAGTATTAGAAACATAGAACAACGATTGAAATCAGCTTTATGTGACAAAGATTTAGGAGAATGGATTGACTTATTACAGCCCATAGTTTTTTCGCTTAACGTCACCAAGAACTTATCGTCTCAAATTTCACCATTTGAATGTCTTTTTGGCTTCAAACCTAGGTTACTTCATCAGGCAATTTTAAATACCCCGTGTCAATACGAAGAAAATGCCGTTCGTTTACAGCAATTACAAGAGATTAGAGATAAAGCGCAAGAAAATCTTTACAAACGTCATAAAACGGCGACAAAATTTTTTGACAAGAGACACACGAAACCTGCTTTTAAAGAAGGAGAAAAAGTTTGGATTTTAGACACCACAAGAAAGAAAGGTCACGCCAAAGCATTCAGCGGAAAGTTTATTGGTCCAGGCATAATTGAACGTGTGGAAAATCCAAATTCATATTTTGTTAAGTATAAGACCGCCCGAGGATCTTACAAGATAGACAGCATAGCAGTTCAGAGATTGAAGAAGTTTTATGAGAAGGAAAACCCGGAAGAGGAAGACCACCTTGAAGACTCTGACGAAGAGATGCCTATCAACGTCTGCACGGAAGACCATACGATGAAAAAGAAGAAGACGAGTCGCGAAGACCATCAAGGACCACCAACTGAAGAGATTTTCAACCCCAGGAAACAATGTTTGGAAGAAGAAGTTTTCATCCCTTCTCTTCATATTAAGGATGTTGTAATTGCCGAAAATCTACCAACGTGGGCAACTATAGGGAAGAATTCTACAGAAGAAAAACCGAAATTTGCTTGTAATACTGACATCAATCAGAAGATTAGTATTTATAAAGGTAACATAGTGGACATAAAAGCAGATGCCTTAGTAAATCCAACGAATGAAACCTTAACTCCTTTAGGTGGTGCAGATAAAGCCATTCAAGACGCAGCTGGATCTGAATTTTTAGAAGAATGTTTGACCATATCATCATTGAAGCCAGGAGAAGCGAAAATTGCCAATGGTTATCGTCTACCAGCTAATTATGTAATTATGACATGTGGACCACGGAATTCAGACAAGAAGATTTTACGAGAGACGTACAAAAATTGTTTTAAAGTGATGTTGGAGAATGACCTATCTACAATTGTATTACCTAACATTTCCACTGGAGCATTTAAATTTCCGAAGTTAGAAGCTGCCAAAATTGCCTTGGCTACAACAAGAATATTTTTAGAGGAACATCTTGATGACGTAAACCGTGTCGTATTTTGTGTTTATGATAGAGAGAATTGGGACATTTATCAGCGATTACTCCCCATATATTTTCCCATTGATGAAGAATCTGTTAGTCCGTCTGTCCGTACGTAACTTGTATGTGGATTACTTTTCTTGAAGATTGGATTGTGCATAGGAACACCTTGTAGATGGATGATGAACTTTCTTTTAGCACTGGCCACGCTTGGAAGTTAGTTTATCTTGGTTTTGATTTGTGCATCCAAATCCACCGGTGGTAAACTTCGAAAACTTAGAACACTTTGAAACTTGGAATACTTCGAATTTTGGAACATGTTAGTATCTTCAAGAATTGTACCATTTCATTTGGTTGGACAGCGTATCACTACAGAAGTTTCTTACTTTTATTTTTTTTCAAATGTGAGTATGTGAAGAATGAAGAAAACCAACGACACGTATATGAATAGATATTTCGATGGATATATTAAGAAGATGTAAGAAGATTGAAATCAAGATCGCAAGAACCATGCTCCATCCTTTAGATGTCCAGTATTCGATGCCATGATTGATGTTCAGCATTCGATGCCAGAAGAGGACAATATTTAAGAAGAAAGAAGATGAAGATAAGAAAAATTTATATGTTAGTTAGGGTTGTAGGTTATATGTGGTGAATAGTTCTGTCGTGCTGATTTCATATAGTTTGATTACAGCCAGTATATGGGGCTATAACCATATCTTGGAATTCTTTTCCAGTCTACGGACGCTTTAAGCTTAAATAACTTAAAGCTCATTTTTCTCAAACTGAAATCAGTACCCTTCTTGTGCAGTTTAACTTTACTATCTTTGGTTAGCTAGATAGTATTACACCGTTTTTTTTCTTTTCGCGTATTAGTCACGTGTGATATTGATGTTATTTTCTGCATTAGAGGAACATATATATATATAGAGGTCTACATTGGATTATGAAATATTTATTTATTTGATTATGATTTTTTTTATTATACGTATCTAAGTTTTGATAATCTGTGTAAGTGATAATTAAATTTAGTATTATTCCTACCTTTCATTTCCCTTCCCTGAGCACTTAACGGAACTCCAAACTAACACATGTCACTCACAATGATATTATGCAAGCACTAATGTTTATTTTTCTTTTTCTTATTTTCCATTTTCCCAGAGACGCTGTCGTCATATCTTCAGGTCAACCTACTGAACTATATGAACTGTCTTAGGAACGCACACTCAGCATTTTGCAGTTTGTGGTCAAGGATTAATTCAAAACAAACAATATGTTACACAAAGAACTCTCTTACCTTTAACGAACAATTTTTTTTTTGGACTTTCTTCAATATTTTTATTTTTTCTTTTTCTACTACGGAAAATTAAAATTTTCGTGTATTTTGATTTCGAGGAGGGGGTGTGAAGTATCTGTCTATTGGAAATGAAGTGACTATGTATTGGATATAAAGAAGCATGAACTTTTGGAAACTTATTGAAGAAAACTTTGACTAGAAGTGTACATTCTCAGACACCTGTTGTAAATGCATATTTGTTAAATAAACTTCGACTAGCTTCCTTCTTTCCTTTCCGCATACCTTCGAGCACAGCCTGATACTTCCCGATTAAGTCATCATTCTTGAGTTGGACAAAACTAGGAGGAACAGAACAACAAGGGGTATTCGACACGCGATCAAGAGAGGTGCAGGATCATCGGAGAGAAGCGGATCCCACCATTGGAGGACCACCGACTCCAAGTTCAAAGAATACCATTCTGCTGGTTCATCGCCGCAGATACATTTGTTGATTACGATTAGTAAAATGGGAATGTAAAGGACAACATCGCAAAGACGCATCATCGACGCCCCTTGCAGTTCAACAGGATTAAGATCCAGATGTTGACTGTCACCAGCTAATCCAGACTTCTCCAGATATTCATCCCAGATGACCAGGACGACGCCATTGGATACATCAGGCTAGTGCTCATTCCTATTCTTTAATTACAACCTTTCTCTTTCTCTCACCCTTTTCCCCCAACTAGTCATTTTCTAAATTGGAAGCATTTGAATTTTATTTAAATTCAACCACAATTTTACAGTTAAGTACCGTGTTGTGCATCAGTTCCATCCCCATTTGGTTGCATCTATTTATTGCGTATTCTGAGCTATAACTGATGACACAGCATCGGCACAATAGTGAACTTAATATAGTATAATAATTCCGTGTACAAGGTTACATTCAGTTGTTCAAGGGTTGATTATATCGTCGCTAGCCCTAGTGTCAAAAGTCAGTACTAACCGCCATTCTTCTGTCGAGATGCTTAGTGATTTAGATTTCATGAAATTGACCTTTCTTTCCGAAATAAAACCTAGAAGGTATAATTCACAGCCCATATGAATGTACAGTTAGGTCAAGTGACCCAAAATTAATATATTCTGAAAGTTTCAACATTCTGCATAGTCTAGAAATTGAGATATTTAAGTAAATAAACAATACGTAAATTTTTAACAGAAGTCGGGCGATATGATGCTAGTTCTTCGCTTTGGAATTATATTAGATGTTCATTTTTCTTCGTGGCTGCAGAAGCTCATTGTTGCTGCAGAATTTTATAAACATTAAATATTATCGCGGATAATTCTATTTTCAGTGAACATACGTAGGATTTTTTTTTTCGTTCTTAATAAAGCTACCAGGTATTACATAGTATTGTGTGTGTGGTAAAAGAGTCTTGGGTTCGAGTGAGGTTGTCGTGCGGTGATCGGAATGGGAAAATGTTTGTAGTGATTATAAGTTTTAAAGTGTTATGATGAAATGTGTATATAGGCTGGGCGTAAATAGAGGAAACAGGGTGTTCGTAAGATATAGCGTCGTAGTGAATGAAAAGAATGATGATACGAATATTATATGAATATTATTATGAATATGAATATGAAGTATATGAATATTATAGTAAATGAATATAGTAGATAGAACACCCATATAGTTAAAAATATAGTAGCCCAGTGAATACTTCGTCTCGTGCTGATATATAGATATTGAATAGATACGTGTAACTACAAACATCTCAGGTTCTGACCCCTGCACCATGATATCACGCGGACCGGAGGGCGACATATAGTCGGACTACGGTAATACTTTGTAGTTTTATGTGTCATAATAGTAATCAACCATAGTAATACCATCTGATAGAATGGGTAGCATCATATAATCGCTGACTAGACATATTGAATAATAAATTATGAAAAGACAATAGTAGTTAGACAACAGGGCTGTAGTGAATCATATCTTCCGGTCGGTTTTAAAAATAGAATGTACCACTCTGTGAGATTTTTTTTTTCTTCACGTTACCTACTCAGGCTAGCTTACAATGTTCATGGAGGCGACAGTCCTGATAGGGTTACAGAATCAAAACAATTAGTTATTGAAATTTATTTATAGCGTACCCGGATGTCGACCCCTAGTCCCTTTAAGTATTTTCATTTCTTTTCTTAGTTTAATTAGACGAGGGAAATTAACGACATCCCAGACCGTGGCGTGTCTGCGCAGGGTAGCTATCGGTGAGGTTTGGCATAGAAATCACCGATCCAAAATTCAGTTTATTTAATTTTTTTTTTATTTCGGCAAATCATTAGTTAGGGATATCTTAGATAATACTTCTATTCTA
Source organism: Thermobia domestica (assembly GCF_964235325.1). Lineage (NCBI taxonomy): Eukaryota > Metazoa > Arthropoda > Insecta > Zygentoma > Lepismatidae > Thermobia > Thermobia domestica. The sequence continues at coordinate 122,133,036 of NC_137455.1, forward strand.
GTTTCATTACTGTCCTCGAACCTTCTTAGTTTTTCTAAGGGGTCGAATATTTTTTTTTTTACTTAGAGATTTCAAAATTGGGGACGCAGTTACCTGGTCCCTTTCCCCCTCTCCTTTTATCCTGCTGGTCTGGGCCGGATACGGGGATCGGATTTCAATCTTACAAGCCAACTCTTGTGGGATTGGGATCTGATGGACACAGAACTTGCATCCTTGGCAGCAGGGCGCCCCTTGAGTCTACGTATTTGAGTAGACCACCCATTTGGCATGCTAAGTATATTTTGGCTATGGATTTGTTAAGATAGAAATTCGACTTCTGTCTTTGTAGCTTTAGTTATTTCTCACTTAAGACTTTGGCGCCCCTATTCTTCGTCTTCCTTCTTCTCTATCTCTCTCTCTGTCTTCATTTCTTCAAGTTTTTTTTCAAATTTTCAACCTTCCCCCCCCCGATTTTGAACTTGTTGCTTACAATTTATTTAACTTACAACTCTGATCTGAAATTACCAGCTGAGACGTTGCAAGACACGATTCATGAATGGAGTAGATAATGATTGGGTCCTCCATCACATTTTGACCTATCGCTGAAATGAACAAAGACTTAGTATTTGACGACACTTCGATTACGTTCTTTCACCGTCGTTCCTCTTAAGTTTTTTTTTTTGTGTAATCCGTTGGTCACTTTCCTTTCTGTTTTGGTTTTCGATTACCTTGTAGTTGATCTGGGCCCAGAAATTGTATTTTGGTTTATCTAGTTATATTTTTAGAAATGCTCTGTGTTACGTGCCTGCCTCACAAAGTTTTTTTTTCATTATTTAAGCATGAATTTATTATATAAAAGTTAAAAATTTATAGATGCGCGGTATCAGGTAGAAAAGCGATTTTCTTTTTCATATGTAATGTCGGAAGTCATTTGTTTTGGACAATGTTTGCAACCTTGTAAAGATTTTATTATTGGGGTGATTAATTTAAATGTGTGCGCATTTCTTGAATATGAAAATATATATATATATATATATATATATATATATATATATATATATATATATATATATATATATGTATATAGAGAGAGAGAGAGAGAGAGAAATGAATACGTCGAGATGTATATGTACTTAGTATACGAATATGATTTTATAGTAAAAGTATAATATTAAATGTATTATGAATATATGTAAGAGCGCTCGTGTCTGTTCCCCCTAAACGTGTATTGGTTGCTATAGTTTGCCAGTGAGTTTTCCGACGAATGTGAGAATGTAGATTTTGTCATGAATACCGCCGTGCATTCAAGTAATTTTCCTTTTCTTTTGAATAAATGTAAATGATACCTCATGTAATTCTGTAATGGCATGTATTGGAAAGTAACGGCAGGTCTAAACGTAACCCACATCATAACGAATATTATCCCTGAACTACCAACCAAAAACCATTGTGGAAAGTGCACCTTGAATCCTTCTCACCTGCATATGTATCCTATGACTTGACCAGTTTTTTTTTATCCTCAAATTGAACCTTTATACTCCGTACACCTGTGGAAGATCGTTTTTTTTTTTTTTATTAAATCCGAACCATGCATATAAACATATACGAAAGTGATCCTAATGAAAGGTCTCATGACGTGTCCCAGTGTTGGATAAATAATTTGAAATTATTCGATTAATAAGTTTGGAAATAGACCGTCTAAGAGGAGAAACATCCTCTGGTGAAAGTGATTTTCTCGAAATCCCTAGATGGGTGAAACGTAGCAGTGTGCGATTGCAGATATAAACTGTTAGAAGTTACAACCTAAATATAGTCAATGAATGGGTTTTGTAAACCACTATATATATATATATATATATATATATATATATATATATATATATATATATATATATATATATATATATATATATATATATATATATATATACAGAGATATATATATAAACACGAACGAAGTTAAATGGAGCGAAATGTTCTGGACACTACGAGTAGTGCTTGATTTGTGATTTGAACGCTCAAAATTATTAATATTTTAATGTCTCGACGTGAGGTAGAGACTCATAAGTTCTGATACGCTTAAAAGTTTTTTTTTCTTTCCTCTTTGTCCAATTTTTTTTTTAAAGTGAAATAAGTGTCTTCTTTGTGTATGCCGCAAATCATAATTTTGCTTTAGCATGCCTAAGATATGATATATGTAATAATTCCTTTTTCTTTTCTTTTGTCAATATGATTGAATATATAAAATTTACTAAAATATAACACTATGTACTCTATTAATATATAACTAAGAATTTGTGCTTTTAATATTTTTTTTTCATAATTATTTGTTTTGTCTTTTCTTTTCACTATGAATGTAATAAACTATTTGTACCCTTGTAGCTAGTTGATTTTCCTTTAAACATATATACACTGTCCTGAGTGAGTGAGCGTGTGAATGCATGATAGATTTAATTTAAGTAATTTTAGTGATATCATTTGTCATATTAACATCTGTAATATATGTGTCATGTTTTAATATATGTGTTAAGGTAAATAACCTAGGTCATGAAGGACCGTCACTAATGGTTTAGATCGGCTCGAGGAGTGAAGCAAAAATAGCAAAATAAGCCTAAATACGACATCTTTCTTCCAGGAAGTTGAAATTCTTATTGATACGATACATAAATTTATATTGAGTTAATAAGTTTTTTTTTTCCTCTTGGCTAATTCATATGTGTGGTCGATCCTAGAGAACAGAGTTCAGATACTGGATGGTTATCAATCACCGGTTGGAATAACATTACAAAGAATTAAATTTCACCTTTCTCGTTTCCAGGTCTAGGCCTGGGCAACCCCACGATCGTGGTGCCTGGAGCTAGGTCTGGGTGGTATGAGGGAACATGTGTCTATTCCGGAGCATTCCAAAATTGATTAGTTGTTAATGACATTTAAAATGATTCATCTTTCAACGACTTTCCCGACCTTTTACTATATTTCCGGAATTATCCAGTAATCTGCTTCTTATTAAAATACCATATTTCTTTTCTTTCTTCCTTACCTACCTCCTTCTTTTACCCTTCTATTTTCTTCTCTTTCTTTTCTATTTCTAATTGAAAGAAAACGGAGTCATGATTGAGAGTAGTCGCTATTGGCACGGTCAATAAGTTGTTTAGATGAGTTTTCTTCGGGAGTCCGATATGAAGTAATTAACAATAACAAGAAAGTTTGTTGGAATTTAATTTATCAGAAAATAATCTGGATTTCAATCAGTAGATGATGTTTCATAAATCGTCCTCGTTCAAAGTTAATTAAAATTTTAGCGAATACTCTACAACTAGTACATTGCATTCTTATCTTCGTTAAATTTTTACGTCTTCTTTCAATTTTGGCTAACCGTGACAGGACCTGTTGCCCTAGAAACGGCGGTTTCTATGGCAACGGACAGAAGTTTTCTTTCAAAATTAATTTTTTAAAAAAAGTAATGTATATATTTTCCACAAATAGAAGTTTTTGAGGTTTCTGAAAAGGCTGTCGTTATTCAAACTCATCCTGTTATTTTGACTTTTCTCCCAGAGCCGATTCAGACTACTTTAGAATTGGTTATCTTTCATGACTTCCATCATACACTAATATATATAACATGCTATTTCACACTTATTATAAACACTATAATAGTAAATCAATATTAAATGCTACCACTTAAAAACTAAATTTATCATTCATTCACACACACGCACATACATACAGGACAGCGTATTGACATGGGTAAAATAATTTAAAAGAAACCATCTAACTACATTTGGTGAACATTTATTACATCTATGGAGAAATTAAACACAGAATGTTATAAACATGCAATAAACATACATATAAATGTACCAATCCACATACGAAACTGAATATCAGCAATGTAATTGTATATATATACTGTATATATATTAACAGACAGATAAAAATTATATATATATATATATATATATATATATATATATATATATATATATATATAACTTTTAGGAAATATGGTATAAGTCCTTGAATATAGTTACATTCTACAATATTATGAGTGAAATAAAAAAAGAAACTTGAGGTGAGGGTTAAAATGAGTCTTTATCTCATATATAAAAATTTTTAAGTAATTACACGAGTCCTCTCTCCTAGTTCTAGACGAGCTATAATATCACATGTATTATCAAAGCATCCTTTCTGGTGTCCATGGATTTAACTTCATTTCATTTTCATATACACACATGAGCTTATGTTTACTAATTGTAAACGACACATATTCTGTCCGTAGATTTCTCCCATTTCTGGGATTAAGAGAACGAAGTTTCGTCATTAGTATCACAGTGACTATTTTACTTATTCAGTCATACCATTTATTATTTCATTCACTAACTATCTTTAAATCACTATCACCTGATATCACCAGGTGCACACATTTGTCGTTAGATTCACACAACGTATAAAGAAATGAGAATTTCCTAGGTTCAGAAGGATTTTTCGTGTGTATTAAGAGCACGATTACTGAGGTGGAAACACTGGTTAAGTTTGAGAATTTGTATAGGAGGGATGGAATCAAAATGTAATTTTACAGAAGGATTTCATTTTACTAACTTGAGGGTAGATTTAATAATACTACATGGAGTTAGTGTAATGCAGATGATGTTAACTATTACATATGTTACTTAATAATATTACAAAGGTTGAAGAGAATATCTAACATGCGGCGGTATTTTCTAAAATTCATATTTTATATTCGTTGGATATTTTGGAACCATGGCAACCAATGACCATTCGGGGTAAGGTACCAAGACACTTTACATATATTTATTTACTCAATTCACCATTATACATTTTACTTTAATATTATATTTATATTCCACACGTATTTATATCTCGATATACATATACTCAATAATCATTTAAAGTTTCAAATTAATAACCCCGACAAATTAAAATTTTTGGTTGCAACACTTCACATAACAGAATCCGAATATATTACAATAATTTAACTAACTGACCGCAAATAATAAGAAAATTCATATTCTTAAGCGTTTTATTTAAAGTAGTAGATATTTAATTCGAACACAGAATATGTATAAACATATCACTATAAAATTGTTAATACTACTTTTAGACCAAAACAACTACGACAATATTCACATTTATGGTAATCAATGGAAACAAAAGTAGAAATTACTGATAATCCAACGGAGAATGCTGAACGGATAATGATAAAGAAACGAAAGTAAAATTTAATAGTGTACAGAACCATCGCTTGCTATTCCAGTGGGTCGAAATATGATGAAAAACATTTTCTTAATATTCCACATCAACGAATACCTCCACGAATTATGTCTAGCGACATCTCAGTTGGTAATTCCGGTTCAAATGATATACGTTAAATAGTTGCTATTTGTCAAGTTCAAAACGGGGAAGAAGGTTAAAGAATTTAAAAAATCTCGAAGAAGAGAATAGAGAGATATATAGAGAAGAGAAAGAAAAAGTAGCGAGCCAAAAGAATAAACTAGGACACTAAAACTACAAAGTGGTCAAAATTCGACATACAATAATCCACAGCCAAATATACTTCCATATGTGCCGAAAAAGGTGGCCTACTAAATATGTAGCCTAAGATAAATATCTCCAAGCCCACGAGCTAGTCTTTCTTCTGAGCGAAATTTCCACAAAGACAGTGGCTTTATGGAAATCTCACTTCGCGCCGTGTCCCGCCGAGACCTTGGAGACTCCGGCCATACCGGAATGATGATGTGGTCTCTAATTTAGAATTTCTAAAAAAATTATCCGACCCCTCAGAAACTGAGAGAAGTTTCGAGTAAAGTATGGAAACTATACTAAAGTCAATAAATAGGATTACTATGAATTTGCTTGGCGAATTAAATTTTATGCATTTAAACTGACCACAAAAGATGACTAATTAAACAATACACTGCCCGTAAAGAAATGAATCATACTTTCACTCACACATCACTTCTACGGTCAACGTACTAAATTACACACACATACCTGCTACATCCCACATAAACTAAGAAAACAAATATTAATACATATCACTACACATGTTAAAACATCTTTTAATACAGCTTAACTATACGTAAATCAAACAAATTACTGAACTTCACCATCCTAAACCGGTTCTATGCACTATGAAAAGGAAACGAAATAATCAGGGCCCAATGGCCCTCCTATTAATTAAATCATGGTACTCTAATTACAGAATTACTTTCAATGCCCCAGAAAGGACATATTGAAACTACTAATGGTAAGGGTACCTTTCCTGAAGGGAAAATAACCCTTTTTGATTCTTTATTTAGCCCATAATGTGTTGAACGTTGTGATCAACTAAGGAATAAGGGAGAATCCCTGTTCTAACTTACACTGACATTGTAGTAATAAATTCAACCACGAAGAAATCTACACCTACCGCCATGTTAATAAAAATAAAAACTCACATGTACTACATATACAGATAAAGCTATATTAGGACAGGCCTATCGTAACCTAACAGGAAAATTTTGAGGATAACGGGAATTATCAAGGGAAACACTAATCTTCAAACTGTTTTTGGAAAGATCAAAAATTACGATGAATCCTGTCCATCATTATTAACATTTACGAACATGGTGTCCCTTGGTTGAAGTCCATATCTCACTATTTGTTGACTGTTTTCACTGCAGAATTTTATTGTTCAACACGCCTTTCTGCTTCCAATGAGTCTATTTAACTAATTTATACATTGTTACCTGATTTCTGGTGCTTACTACTGAAGAAAAACCAAAATATTCTTGGAGCAAAATAACGGTGTTGCTCGATGCTTTTCCAAGTAGAGAATGACAAGAAACGCGCCTTAATACTAGAGCGTCGGAAATAGTTGCAACCAGAGCAAAGAGTTTTGGAAAATGTAAAGCGAAGAGAAAATACTAAACACTGAATGAAACCGGATTTTGGGATGATATGGGCATCTCAGAGGGACGAAGGGGTCTAAATTATTCTGCCAAATATCAGATTGGTGAATAATTTTAAGAATTTCCGTCCAATTGCGGGCTTATGTTTTTGTATAGCATTAAAGTGTATAATTTCAATACTCATCCATTTGAAATGCCCATATACAGGGTTTACAAAAAAATAATGTATAAATAAAGATATTATTCCCAGAAACATAATTCCACTTGGGGTTTTGTGAGGTTCGCTAGTCGACTGGGGTCGGAATTTCGGGACTTTTGCCATGAAGAAGATCAATTTGGGTGGAAACGTGGGATGTCTGGGTTACCACAGCTTTACAAGAAGTAGCTGCAACAGTAGCAAAGGGCTCCGAAAGCAAGGAAGGGATGCTTTCTTTTAAGCGACGCTTAGCATCAGCAGCAGAGAACTTCTCAACAACCATTAGCTCTCGGAAATGTTTTTCACGTTGAAAGGCTGGACCGTCCCGAGATCAAGCAGAATTCTTGCCCTTGCAGTTGCACAGAAGGGCTTGGTCGCTCTATAGGGTTCCACACCATGACTACTCTGGCCACAATTTGCACCAAAAAAAAAAAAAAAATCTCGCATTGCGCGATGTGCTGGTGTGCCCGAAGCGTTGACATTTGAAACAATCATGGGACTGGGAATATAGGGATGGACCTTAAATAGGTAATAACAAAGGCTTCATGTAGTCCAGAAGTGTAGGCAAACTGAAAGTAAGAATCAGTGACTGAGTAGCAACCATTTCACTTGATTTCTTACTTTCAATGCGAGCTACCTCTACAACATGTTGATCATCCATCTCCGATTTAATCTCCTCTTCGGTGGTATTTAGGACGTCCCAATATGATATCACACTGTTAGAGACGTTCAGTAGACGGTGGGGTTCTACCAATACGTTCACTGCTCCAATGGTAGTCAATTTAACGTTAAGTAGCTTCGCTGTTTGCTTCTCGTCAAACCTTCTACCAATAAAGTGGCATTCCGTAATTTCTTGATATCTTTAACCTGTCCGGCGTTATGAGCTTGGCCGGTTCTAGGTATTTCTTAAGTATAAGCAAGCAATATTTCGGCTCCCCTACCTAAATGATAATAAAAAGTAGAAAGTTGTAATGGATTGAATTTTGTTTAAATACAATTGCAAATTTCTTCAATATCTGTAGTCTCCCTGCGAATATTAACGAAAAAAGGCGAAATTATTATAATTAATTGACTATGGGAAAATACTAAACAAAATTCCAATTTTAATAATTACAAAATGCAAATAATTTTGTGTATTTGCCCCCAGAAATCATGCTAATTTTTTTAAAAAATTAAAAGTTCTGGGGGATTCAGACTCTCGGATCACCTCTGTTGGTGCATCCCTGAACCGACTAAGAATCAAAACTCTATTTTGAATTAAGACTGTTTAAAGATATCGCTCATCTGAATTTAATACGAGAGAATGGATTGATAATGATTGTTACACTGTTATAATACTACAATGAGCGTATATATATAAGGTACTTTGATTGACAGAGAGTTCTAAAAATAAAACAAAATGTGTTATTTAAAATCCTAGTGACCTTTCGATTACAGTTTCGGCTTCGTTTACAGTTACCCTTTCGATTTATATACGCATATACTGCGTGGAAACTAGTTGTATTCAAACAAATTTTGAAATACATTAAAAACTCAGACCCGTAACCGAAGAGGCCTTATTTATTGCGTTTTGATTAACAAATTACTGTAATTAATTAAAGTAAACTTAAGTTTCAAAAGTTTGTCGACTTGCAGTTGCAGATGCTTCGTTAACAGTAACCGGTGTTGATAACTTCCCCACCTCAGCATTTGTATGATTATCACTTTCGATATATTGTAGAAAAGCCCAAGGAAACTTTTTAGGGCCTTCACTTGCCTCTCATCTTCTTTCAAGTTTTATAGTCTCTTTTCCAATAAAATGCTACACTTTTTTTGTCGGCAGTTATTATTACATGAAAAACAAAATATTATTGAAAAATGAAAACACATCATTTTAAACAAAAGAAACAAAATCAAAAAGACTCAGGATAGAAACGAAAATGTCGACAAATGACAAATGGACTAATAGACATTAAAAAAGTGAGTATTAAGCAGTGGACAGTGATTGTGAGCCACTGATATTAGAAACTTGAGTTAAAATTTCTCTCGGGAATGATCAAAAATCAGATTTGTACCGCCCACTTTTCTTAGTATTTGCTCCTTCCCTGAATCAATGGACAAAAAAGCCTAGTCGCTTGGACTTCGATAATATGCACTTCATTTATGCAGACCTTTCTCAACCCTTAACTGTTGTCATTAAACCAAAGCAATATGCAGGAACACTGTTTATGACAAGGTGGAGAACCCTTGGAGACATTTCTTTCTACTGTGATAATGCCACCCAATCCATAAGCAACACGAGCAGTTGACTTCCTTTCGTTTGTTGATCCATACCCTCTTCAAAAATATATTTGACAATGATATTATCTAGCAAGGTCGCGGAAGAGTTGTTAGAAAAGGAATGAAGGTTCTGTTACATTTGAATTTTGTGCATATGGTGGGATTGAGGAAAGAATGCCGCTGCCTTTATTCGTACTGCCGTAGTGCTTAATATAACATTTATTGAAGAGCTAAATTTCCTTGCATTATATCTCGTATTCGTAAAATCTTCCTTTTTCTCTCTTTAAAACAGTAGCGTAGCTAGAATTTTTTCAGGAGGGGACCAATGAAGGGCCTAAGAAAATTCTGAGGGGGCCATCTCCAATGAACGTAAAATTCTATTCAGACACACACACACACACACACACATATATATATATATATATACAAAAAATCTAAAAGCGTTTCATACAGGACACGTAACTTTGGCCCTTCACTGTACAACACGTGTTGCTGTTGCCGATCCTTTTTTGTTTTCAATGTGTCATGTGGACCTTCCTCTTCCGTCAGCAGTAACAAGTTCACTTGTGAGTGTCGTGGTGTGAAAGTGTGCGGTAAAATGGGCGACCTGACAGACTTTCAAAGACGCATGATCATTAGTGCCCGTCTGGTTGGAGCTTCAGTTGCAACAGTGGCAAACATTGTGGGGGTATCGAAAAGCACTGTGTCCAATGTCACGAGAACATACACAATTCATGAGAAAATGACGTCTGCAAAGCACAACAGTGGTCGAAAGACAATCCTGTCCGATAGGGTCGGAGGGCATTAAAACGGATTGTAGCAGCTAAAAAGAAGACTACTGAAATGAAAATTATGTCTGAACTCAATTCCGGCCTGAAGAACCCGGTTTCATCGAAAACAGTGCGACGGGAACTTCATAAAATGAAAATTCATGACAGGGCCGCTATCACCAAACCCCTGGTCACATCAGTAAATGCGAAGAGGCGTATCCAGTGGTGCAAGGACCACAAGGCGTGGACTCATGAGCAGTGGAAACACGTAATGTGGTCCGATGAATCGACCTTCACCTTGTTTCTAACAACCGGTCGTGTTTACGTATGGAGAACACCGTCTCAGGCCTATGGTGCAGTGTCTGCTCCCAACTGTAAAGCATGGGGGTGGTTCTGTTACAGCATGGGCAGTGATATCGTGGTTTTCTGCAGGTCTCATTATAGCCCTGCATGGAATGATGAATGCTAAGGCGTATGAGGCCATTTTGGGGAACCAGGTTCTACCCATGGCCCAAATATTGTTCCCTCATGGTGATGGTATCTACCAAGATGATTTGGCACCCTGCCACGCTGCAAAAACGGTGAAATCATTGTTTGAGGAGCATGACCAGGAGCTATCACACCTTCCCTGGGTCCCACAATCACCAGATCTGAACATCATTGAGCCATTGTGGTCTGAGTTAGAAAGGCGTGTTTGGTCTCATTACCCTCCACCAGCATCCCTTAAGGAACTGGGGCATGTTTTAGAGGAACAATGGTACAAAATTCCACACACCACAATTCAGGAGCCGTATACGTCCATTCCACGTCGGATTCAATCTGTTTTGGACGCAAAAGCAGCCCCCACACCATACTAGGTATGATTTTCACACTTTTGCAAACGTTTTAGATTTTTTGGTCCAACTCCTGTATATATATATATATATATATATATATATATATATATATATATATATATATATATATATATATATATATGTGTGTGTGTGTGTGTGTGTGTGTGTGTTCAAGGTGAATGTTTTCATCCCCTCTCGTACTGATCATACTAATTTGCCGGATGAAATGATGGAAGTAAATAAATATCACAAGTTCCAGATTTGGTTTAATACATAATAATAATAATAATAATAATAATAATAATAATAATAATAATAATAATAATAATAATAATAATAATAATAAAATAAAAAGTAATGGACAAGGACAAATGTTCTTAAGAGAAAAACGTCGCACAGAAACAGGAACTGAACTCTAACAGGATACTGATTTGTCGTCCCAGCCCACTTTAAATTTTAAGCCCTTGCTCTTGTAGCTTAAGTTTCACTTCAAAGTAAACTGCCAATAATTATCATATAGTCTTAACCGCTTACCGCATTTCTTGCCATATATGGCATATCCCCTTTTTTTCCCTTTAGCTTTTGTGTGATTTATCAAAGGCGCAAAATGACTGTTTCGTCTGCTGTGTGAGATTTTGACGTGTATGAATAAGAGATTTTGGTGTAATCTGGTGTGTTCTTTGTGAGTTGTATTAGGTGATGAAACGTTGATATGTATTTTTTTTAAAACAGTGGATTTTTGTCAGTGAAAATAATTTTGTGGGGAAACATTGTGCGCACTTTTCCCAAGCTAAATATTACATTCAAGATAAGTACTTTGAGGTGTATTTCCAACAATATGATATTTATTTTGTATGTTCGTATTGGACGAATGTGAAAAAATGTATATGCCATATATGTCACACCATGAGGTTACGGGTACTTTTATGTCCTTGAAGTGCGTAAGTGACAACTGCTATAGTCGTTCTGCAATTCTGCTACAGCAATGGATCCAGGTTTTTTTTTATGATGGTCGTTCGTTAGTAGCTGTTAGACAACTTCCAAATGGTGAAGCCAGTGAATTAACATATTTATCTGAAGATGAATCAGCACTAGATCCAAGAAACACCAATATTTTGTTATCGGATTCGGATGAAAATTCTGTTGGGGATCGTCATACCTAAATCTGACGATGCAATGAATTCAGATGCTGATGATGTCCCTCTGTGTCTCATAAATAATTCTCAGGATAATTGTCGACATATGCAGGAAGCAAGCCTACAAGTAAGAGAAAGATATTTCAGAAAAGAGAAAACCTATAAGATGATTTCATGCCCATACTCAATTTCCGTTTACACTAGTCATATGGGAGGTGTTGACCTTTTTAGACTCAATGCTATTGTACTATAGGATGAATATTAGATCAAAGAAGGGGTACCATAAAATAATGTACCATATAGACAGCCTTGGGTATTTTATCTTATGATAATGATTGTATCTTGTATGATTTCTGAAATTTTGATCAGAGTAAGAATTCCGTCCACCTGGGGGCCCGGGGTTACAGTCCCACTAAGCCCCTTCCTTAATCCGGCCCTGCTACAAACTTATTGAGGATGTAATGGAGGGAATACGCGAGTATACCTCGTATACCCACCTAATATTTTTGGTATACGGATGCTGATATGTGGATGCTTTTATAGATAATCATATTTTTACTTTAATTCAGGGATGTAATTGAAGCATAAACGGTTGAATGATATTCTAGCAATACATTACTGTAGTCTATGGAAAATAAATAATGATACATACTAGGAAATATATTTATAAACCAATCAGTATGCTACCACACGACACATTTTCACTTTTGTTATTTAAAAATACATGTCTCACCATCAGCGCATCAAATACAATCTCCGAACTGGAACAAGTTGTGTCAAAAATGGGTTCAGAAATGTTATATCTGAACGTACGTTACTCCAAATAACAATACTCGTCTATTTCTATTTCGTATACCTTAGAATGTTTAAAGAGGAAAATCAGTTCCTATAAGATATAGCCGCATAAGGCAGTTGAAAGTGCCTTTATACACGGATTGCTGTGATTTTTGTACTACAGGTACCTTATACCCAAAGATAACTTCGGCCAGAAAATCAAATTCAAATTCCTTCGAATTTGGGAGTTATTGTTAAAAATTCCAAAATAAAAAATTGTTCATATCTCTAAAACGACTTAAGTTACAAGGATGAACCAAAATATGAGTACTTTGTTTGAAGGCCTTGCAGGAAATAGGAAACAACGTATTTTGTCCTTCATATTTCTAACGAAAAGCACGTCGAAAATATTCAAATTCAAATATTTTTGCATTGTGTTTGAGTGACCACCTTCTATTTTCCACCATAGAAGCAGCAAGAACCCATCTATAATATATTTTGATCGTGGTTTGATATTCGCGGTGCATCCTGGTGCAAAATGAGAAAAACCAAAGTCGCACAAGCCTGGACGATATGCAACCCTCCATAAATGATCGCGTTATGGCACGAATGTTTTGGCCTGCACGAATACTGTCAGAGGTTAAAGATGGTCGAGTTTGAGTTTCCGACTCGTCATGAATGGTTCTTCTTGGGAATATAATTCTCATAATTCGTACCCCTTTCAGAATCAGCATGAGGGCATTATGTCATTGATTTTCAATGTGCCTTAGTAGTGGAATGTTCCCAAGATATTGGATTTAAAAAATAGAAAATAGTTTCTTACCTCCTATGAATTTTCTAAATGCTCAGACTCACAAATCTGATAAACTAGCAACTTACATCCTCAGCATCAAATAAAAGAAAATGAGAAACATTTCCTACGTTACTAAACAAAATAAACGGAGAAATACAGCAACTAGAAAGGTCTTCAGTGACTAAAATATGTGAAATCACAAACAAACGTCATCTGGAAATTTTTATTTCGTGGTATAAGATGATTGCTTTCCCCATCAATGGAAAAACAGGCAGTGAAAAATTGGGATTTGAAAGTATAAACAGACAAATAGATTTCAAGGAAAATCATTTTCCCTCCGTATACACAATTTTAACACCGAGTGGAAAGTGTAAAAACGGAAGTGCGTTTTCGAAAAGTGACTATATAAATCTTTGACAAATTGTCAAAATCATCCAATTTATCGAGATCTTAAGACAGCTAAATTCAAGTGTGGTTAGTGCCTGTGTGTAGCTGAAAGGCCGATACTCTCCTCAGCAATTTTTAATCTATTAGTTTAAAAGTTACAAGGTGTTCCAAAAAAATGACCCATCCTGTATATATATATATATATATATATATATATATATATATATATATATATATATATATATATATATATATATATATATATATATATATATATATATATATATATATATATATATATATATATATATACGTATGTACGAGTATATATGTTCTATGATAAGATTTCGAAAATTCTCACAGTTTTTTGAAATACAAAGTGTCCTTTGTTTGATACTTAAAATTTATCCCTATTGTTTCAGTCTGAAACCTGGTTAAAGACTAAGGTGAATTCACCCAAACTCAAAAAAAAGTCTATATATATATACATAAACAAACAAAAGAAGGAGAGATTTCCATGGAAATGTCGTAAGCTTCCTTAAACACTTAGGATTTTTTTATTGTTTGTTGTTTGGTGATGAAATATTTTAACTTTGAGTTGTTGAGAATTTCAAATTTAAATAAAATCTTTCGCTTGCTTCTATAGTGCAGCACAGCGCCACCACTGCTATATAGAGTTTCCAAACTATGTACATAGGAGCTGAGTTCAACAATTCAAAAATACACTAACCAGCAAGAACATTATGACTACCTACTTAATATCTGGTATCGCTCGCAGAATAGCTGTAATGCAGTTTGGTATGGAAGCAATGAAACCTTGGTGGGAGGCTGGAGACATAGTACACCTCATCTCCACTTCACACATAACTCTCACTTAATTTCTGTAAATTCCGAGGAGGGCAGGGCGAGGAAATTAGAACTAACTTTCAATTATATCTCAAAAATGTTCAATTATTTTAAGATGGGGTGAGTTTGGCGCAGTGGCGGAATCAGAAGGGGGCGCGCGTCCCGGCTGAAGATAATATAACTCTTTTTGAGCAATTTCAAGAGATAAGACGACAAGATACTTTTTCTGCCAATATATTACACTAATAATCTGTTTTAAATCTATTGTTGCTAATATCCCCAAGGGTTAGAGCAGATAATATTCTTCGATCCGAACAAAAAATCCATCCTTTTGCGTAAGAATGAAAATATATAAACCCTCCGTGGCTCAGCAGCAAATCCAGAAGTGGTTCCGCCTTCTTGAAGTGAAAATGATACTGATTTCGTGTTTCTTCAACTAGACAACACGTCAAGAGTGTTTTTTAAATCAGTGTTTTGGAACAATAATTCGTTCTTAATCTATTAGTATTACAAACTAGCTAATACCATCTCGTGTTAAGCATTTAACATTTTGCTTCCCTTCAAAAACTTTTTATCTTTTTGCGAAAGAAGTAAGAGATATAAACCCTCCGTGAACAGCGGTGGGTCCTGAGGGGGTTACACGCCTCATTAACAGAAATATAGCTCTAGTTTTTGTGTTTTCTCACCGAGACGTGATGATAAAGTTATTTTCTCGGGCAATGTGTTAAATCAGTAATCCATTCTCAGTCTATTATTAGTACAAACAAGTTAATATCCGCAAGTGTTACACCGGCTGATATTTTGCACCCCCCAAATCCACCGTCATTTTGTGCAATAATGAAGAGAGAGAAACCTTCCGAGGTCGAACCTCTAATTTATTGTAAAAATATAAGAATTATTAAAGACATTTTGTTTGATGGTGCGCCTAGTCATTCATTGCACGAAAATGAACATAAAATTTTCCATACTGACCAGAGATAAATATTTAAAAATTAAAAGCCAGCTACTTGAAATTGGATTATACAGAAGTTTTAAACAAGCTATAGAACTTAAGTTATGATACAATAGGTTATGAAAAAACGTGCAATTTTCTCCAGTTACAACCTTTCAAAATTTCTGGCGCCGCTTCTATTTCAATAAGGACACATAACTAAAAATACTTCTACATTCAACTGAACAGGCTTTCTTTTTTAAAAAATCGTCCGAGGGACAAAATCAAAGTGTTAGAAGACTGCACTGAGACTCTATTTGCTAAAGAAGGTCCCTACGTAAGAGTGACAAGAAATCGCAGCTTCATTTACCTTAGCTCCGGCGTGGTACAGGGTAGTTAATCAACTTCGGAGGACCTCAGATCATGTCTGCAAGAAACACTGCAGCTTAGAAATTTTATTATTGTCACGCTTTTATTTTTTATGTATGAGGGAACAAGAAACGAGATCCATTTGAAATGGACATACTCCTTTTTATTCTTGAAGTCGAGAAAAATACAACCTATTTTTACTTGATTCCTTAACTTCACTTTTAGAAATTAATTTTTCCTTTCCAAGTATAATAAAACTAGACATGTCTGTTAATAAATTACATATTTTCAAAAAAAACCTGCTGAAAGATGCTATTTCCAATTGAAAATATGACCGACATGAATGAGAGTATGTGATCGGCGATAACCTCCCGATATCTAGGAGCCATCATGGTGCCCTCCACATGTACTACTGGGCCCATGGATAACCATGTAAAACTTTCTCAAATCATAATGGAGCCATCACCAACCAGCTGTCATCCTACTGTGCCCGTCTCGAGCAGCTGTTGCCTGGAAGGTGACGCATTTTGACCCAGCCATCGATATGATGAAGGCAGTATCGTGGTTCATCAGATCATGCAATATTGTGCAATTGCCCTGCAGTGCAATGATGATTGGCACGTGTACAAAATAAATAATTTTTAATAAATAGTAGAATTAAAATACAAATATTATTTAAAAAGTACTTAACAAGGAACATAGACAGCATGATATGTCACCAATTGCCGTTGAGTTCATTTTCCTAGTCTCTGTCATAACCTAGATTTTTGGATAATTCAAATTCTGGTCAAACTGTAATTTCTATGGATGGCAACACTGACAAGTCTTCCGATTCATATTTTGAATTCATATTCATATTGATTCATATTCCTCAACCTTTATTCAAACAATTTTCCTCCTTTCAAATTTGTTTACTAATATAATTGCTTTCAAACATAAAAAGTTGTTTGCCATTTTGGTTGCCATTTGTATACATATAAGAAATTTTAATCTATCGAAATTGGAGTTTGGGAAGATAAGTATCATAAAAATTTAATTTCAGTCTTTCCTGTATGTATATATACTTGATACGTATCCAAAATGTCATAAAGAAAAAAGTTATTGTCGTCCAAAGTCGTCAAGTTGAAAATTCTTATGTCCGCCATTTTGAGAGAAAGCACGCGTCAGAAAGTAGGGGACTTTTGAAATGTCAAAGTACATTAATAAAGGAAATTATTTTAAAAAGTTAGTTTTACGGGAATTTTTTCTGAACTTTTTCCTAAAATGCCTAGACTAATATGAGAACTCGAAATTTAAGGAGACAAACCCAGGAAACAATAATTCAGGTGTACGCTTTTTAAAAATTATTTTTCATGTGAATCGGTCGAATCTGAAAGTGAGGGTATCAACTTGATGGTCTGATTGCAACGAAGAAATACCACCATGCAATATGTAAATGCAGTTTTATTTATATTTCACGAATTTAAATTATATTATTGATTCCGGCCGCGTTGGTTCAGTGGTAGAGCGCTCACTTCTGGTATATGGAGTCCCTGGTTCAATCCCAGTAAACGTTGTGCTGGACAGACACAGTGTTCATGGTGTTCTATCACTTCCTCTCACTTTCTTCATTCAACCAAGTCGTTCATTAATATCATTGTCTCCCTAACCACTGTACATAAATGTGGAACATTGAACAAGAAATAAAATTCAACTCCCGTTTGCATTGCCTGCAGGCTAAAACAGGTAGATAATAAACAGAAAGTATTAATAATAGAAGAAATAGTATAATTAAGACAATGGGAGGAAATGAGAACCTCCGAGAAAGCCCATGAACACGTTTCCACTAAAAACTGGTGACGATTGGATCGACACTTAGCATCAGAAATGAGTGATCCATCACTGGGCCATCGTGTACTCTGTATTTATATTTCATGAGTTAGTGCACAACACGTAGTTCTCTCATTTACCTTTGGTTTGAGAGGTCCTATGTTCGATCCTCGTGTGAATCTTAATGTGGCTACAAACGACATACCTGCGCAAAGTAATCTAAATTATATTTACATTCATATGTTTGTCTCGCGAACTTCTGAATCAAACTGACATTTCGAACATAAAATAGTATTATTAATAAGACATGCTACAATTAGATATGTTATTAGCGTCATATTTTTATATTCTTATAACATACTGGACGTTGTTAATGATACAAGTATCTACCTTTGTTACGTGCACCATTCGCCGCTTTCTCACCAGAGGTTTGGCAACAGCACACTACGGACTCATTGGTTGACGACATCCGCCAGTTCGGCTGACGGGGACATTTTAAAATGTGAAACGAAATTGAAATCTTTATTTCTAGCATTGTTTAATTATCTAAATATTGATTAAGTTTTTGATACTGTAATTTTGTACAAACTTCTTTTCTACATAAAATTTTCTTTTTCTCGAATGACCCACTGACTAGCTAAAGCAATACGACTTCCCACTAGACTGTCAACGAATTTGTTGACTCAGCAGGCGGGACAGGAATCTCACTCGATAAGTGCGATGCTTATGCATGGAATGGCGAAGGCAGGTGATGTAACAAAGTTTGGTAGGGGCCACATTGTGATGACCAGAGAACTGGGAATGAGAATTTCGGAAACAGTGAATTGTCAGGTGTTTGCTAACTGCCGTGGTTAGTGTCTTCCAGATGTGGCAAAAAGGACGGTGAAACCAGCATTAAAGGACAAGGCAAGGGGTGGCAACCATCATTAAAGATGTCGGACATCGTAGAGTGCCAAGGTTGGAATAATAAGATAGGGTGCAATTTGTAGCAAATTAATAACATACTTTAACAATGGACAAAGTATGAGGTGTTTGAGCACGCAGTTTACCGCACCCGACGACTTACACATGTACCAATGTTAACTGTTCGACGTCATCGTTAATGACTAGAATGAGCACGCGCCCATCGTCACTGCTCCAACAAGCAGTGGTACAACATTTCACAATACCGTGTTCATTCATGTCAGAATCCGCCTTCTTCAAGAGGAGCATAGGAGGACGAAGACAGACCGGTGATAACTCCATTATGATTTTGGGAATCTTCATATGGTCATCCATGGACTAGGGATGGCCGGATCCGGATCTGGCCGGATCCGAAGATCCGGATCTGATTGGGTCCGGATCCAAAGGATCCGGATTTCGGATCTAGATCCGGATCTCGGATCTGGATCCGGATCTCGGATTTCGGATCTGGATCCGGATCTCGGATCTGGGTCCGGATCTCGAATCTCGGATCTGGATCCGGATCTCGGATCTGGATCCGGATCTCTAATTTCGAATCTGGATTCGGATCTCGGATCTGGATTCGAAATTCGGATCTGGATCCGAAATCCGGATCTCAGATTTTGATTCTTATCCAAACCCACATCCCACCCAAATTATGATAAACTTGAATATCTAAAATTCGCCGAAAGTAATTTCACAAAGTCCTCACAGTAAAGCAGAGAATAGAAAATTAAGACGAATATTGGCAAGTCTATTTGTTTCCTTCATTCTACTCTAAAGATCAAATGCTTGGCTTACTTAAAAAAAAAAAAAAAATGATCCGGATGAGAGTTCGAATGTCGAATCTAGGTCCACTCTGTTGCAGGACCGAGATGAAATACATGCATATATATATATTTGAAACCGGAGTACAAAACTCGAATATTTAATATTCCTCAATACACCTATTTCATTGACAGTTAAGAAAATATAAACAGTTAAGACAAGTATTGACTAGTTTTTACGTATATTTATCTTGCTCAGTCTGCTCAAAATATCAAATGTATATTTTACAATTAGATTTAATAATTATTTTGTAAATCACAATATGAGCACCGAGAATAAACTATGAATTTTGGTGCCCCTTATCTAGATTTGAAATTTCGGATTCAGACATAGAATCAGGCTGAAATATAAATATTTGAGATCTGGAAACCAAAACATATGCTAGTACCAGGATCGTAGCATAATACGGAGTGAGCTCAGGCTACTTGTTAGGATTCTTGCTTCGCAGTTGGATAATACCGGGTTCGAATTCGGAGACCAGCCATCCTGACTGAGGATTTTCCAGGGTTATTCCTCAGTTATACTGGGCAAATGCTAGGTTAGTACCTTGATCTAAGGCTCTGGAGACCTTCCTTCCATTCCTTTTCCAATGTTTTCATCTGTTGATTACTACAGTGTAAAGTGGCCTCTGAGGATGTATCTGGTAGCTTATAGTAAATAAACAATAACGACGTAATATATCTTCACGAAACGTGTGGGTTAATTTAACTACAGCCTTACAATCCCAATAGATAGCTAAAGTTTTAATATCAATTTCCTGACTTTTAAATACTATTTTCATATTGTTTCAGCTTTCAATTTTCTCATGTATGTTCCACCGAGAATTAAACCTGAGATCACATGAGGAAATGCGAATATGTTAAATATTTTTGAACACTTTAATATACAAAACACAAAACGCTTCAATGATACGATGCATGGATATGTTTTGGTTACGTCCTGCAATGTATGATTAAAGAAACCTGGAGGGTGAAGAAAAAATAACAGAAATCTCTTTTATATTTACTCATTCAACAAACTCCTGACCTCAGAAGGGCAAGCCATAAGTTAGGTAATAAAGTCATACAACGAACACTTTTATTAATACTAATAATACTACACAACCATATCGCTCTTCTGAAATTGTCGTGTGTATGTTTACAAATCTACGGTTGTTCCACGCCAACCAGTCTATATTTTTTGCTGTACCTTCGAAGTGAAAGATATTCATTATTACATTTGTTGATGGTTGGACTCTAGTGAGTCAGAAACTACTATTAATAAAGAGTTTGTTTTGTCCAGTATTCCTGCGATTAGAAGGGTCTATCTAAAAGATATTTCATTTGTATATGAGAAAATAAGAAAGTTTATTTTCTAAGAATAAAATAAATATTTTCAATGTGAAGTTAACATTAAGTTTCGAAGAGGAGCTAAACAGAAGAATTTGTTACCATTTAGATCAATTTTCAGACAATTCAGTATACTCTCAAATGGGAAGAAGGCAAACTTGGAAATATTTTACTAAAGAGACTTCGATGTAAATATTGCAAGGTCAAAATGAAATAAAGAACAAAGGTAGCACAAACGTGTTATGGAAACATTTAAAAGCACAGCAATCTACTATATTAGTGAATCTGAAAAAAGTTTTGACGAATTTTAGATATTCAATTTTATCATCACAATTTCAGATGCAGGTTTGTATACGAATCAAGATCTGAGATTCGAATTTCGGATCCAGATCCGAGATCCGGACCCAGATCCGAGATCCGAGATCCGGACCCAGATCCGAGATCCGAGATCCGGACCCAGATCCGAGATCCGAGTTTCGGATCCAGATCCGAGATCCGGACCCAGATCCGAGATCCGAATTTCGGATCTGAGATTCGGATCCGAGATCCGGATCTAGGTCCGGATCCGGCAAGATCCGGATCCGGATCTCACTGGATCCGGGATATCCGGATCCGAAAATTTTTGGCCATCCCTACCATGGACTCGGTAGCGTATGGAGTGCATCGAGACTTCTAGCAATCAGAAGGTCATTGCTGGTAATGCACTCACATTCCTGTCAGCTATGATTTCATCTGGCATCGGCATCTTCCACCAGGAGAACTCTCCTTGTCACAAGCCCAACGTTGTGCGGAAGTAGTTCCACGAGGACCACAGTGGTGAATTTCAATTGCTACAATGGTCCACAAACTCACTGTATCTTAACCCAATTGAATACTTTTGGGATGTCATTGAACGTCAGACCCGAGTTCATCGCTGAATTTACAGGAATTAAGTAAGTTGTGTGTGGAGATTTGGTACACCATACCTCCAACCAGCTACCGGCCTCATTGCTTCCGTGTGAAATAATATTGCTGATGTGCGAGCCAAAGATGAACATACCAGATGTTAGATAGGGTCATCATGTTGTGGCTGGCCAGTGTATTTAGTTAGCATGCGCGTCATTGATGCGGGAAACCGGAGTTCTATTCGCAGTAGTAGTTCATTTGGTTTGGGTTGCACTTTAAGCTGTAGGTCCAAGTCTCATACAGCCTCGGCAAAGAACGGGACGCTTAACTCGAAGTCAACTATCCAACCACCTCAAATCACATATACCAGATCTTGCCCCTGCTTATAAATGCAATATGTAAGTAATAATTGAACATGTTTCGTTTCATAAACTATACATGTCTAACAAGTAATGAATCAAATAATCAAGTGTTTAATTAAAATATTTATTATTACTGAACCTCGGTAAAATCAAAGCGTTATTAAATGGGCAACGGAAGTATAGTAGTACAATAAACATGTGCATATAATGTCCTTGGGGTAAACAGTAAATATGAACAACGTTACATCATTTTAGAAATAAATGTATTAAAAATGTTCTGTATTTGAATCACATATATAGCATTCATATTTTTAGTATTAAGAGGGAGCATCTTGATTCCAAACACTGTATCTGAAATGCTATTGCATAATAAGAGAAAAATAATTTAAGGAAAATTAATTTTCGTGGAACTCATAGAACTATTGATGTACGTATATATAACGTAAATCGTCTTGATTCGTAGTTTGAAATCGGTTCCAGAACTCCTCTCTCTTGACCCTAGTTATCGCTCGAAAAGCGTTTGCGCGTGTCGCAGCTGCATCTAGGTCAATGAACTTTTACTATTAGGGTCTACTTTTTTTCGTGAAATGTTGCACATTTTTTTCTTTTTTACTTCTGCAACTTATTTAGTCATGGTAAGTTTGTAGATAATCAGCATACACAAAGAGCTTATACACGTAAGAATTTTATGATTTAATCAATTTTTAAGATAAACGTTTCTACAAGAAAGTGAGTTAAAGACTTTAAAAAAAAAATCTCGGGGTATTAAACTGCGAAAAGCAAAGTGCTCACTTTTGTTGCTTTGAGTAAAACTAAAGATAAAAGAAACGGATATATTTGAAGTAATGAGAATACGTGAATTGAGAACTTACCCTAACAGAATCTAAAATAGGCTTATTTTAGTATATTTCATAATATGCATCTTGTTTGGACATGCTTAATTTTATCACAATTTCTTTACTAGAATATGCTCACTTTGTTATTTCCAAATAATGTTCAAAGTAATGAGAATAGAAAAAAAATAGCAACAAACGTTTTCTAAAAATGGAAGAAAACTGCTTCTCTGCCGAATTTAGGGATGTAGCCAAAGTTTCGCTATGTCTTAATTTTATTTTGTAAACAATTCAAATGTACTAAAAATTAGCAGTATCTTTCTATTCTTTTTCATGAATATTTTAGAGCTTATAAGTACCTGTTGACTTGTTCCTTCCGTTATTGATCTAACTTCAAATGATGACATTTCTGATTACGTAATCTGTATGATACTTTCTCTGCTGGGCGCTAGGTGGCGGGAATGTTTGCAATCGAAGTCGATGTCGCTCTGGTTGAGCTAGGAGCTGCAAGGCGCTCCGTTCCGAGGGTGGCGACAGTTGGTTGGTGTTTGTATTCTTGAGGTGTTTTCGCGTCTATGGTATCCCTCATAACGCTTGTCACAAACGGTCTACAGTGCAGTGTTATTTATTTTCATCCATTTCCCTATGGCTTCTGTTTATTGCCTGTGTGGAGGTTGTTACTAATATTTAAAAGAAAATTTGTGCTTTCCGAAAATAATTATTCTGATGTGAATCCAGTAGCCATGAGCTGTGTAAAATTTAGTATCGCTACTGGGGCTCAGAAGGGCAGATAGCTGGCTTATCAGTGCAAGTTCATGGTAAGTGCTATTTTTAAAATTTTCTTTTCTAAAAACTATTTTTCCGAAATAATTTGGATAAACCTAATATCTTATTTTGGATAAATTGCAATTAGTAAAATGCTTTATTTTCTTCATTAACTAATTAAGTTAAACTTAATTAAACTTTGTTAAAAGATTTAAATAGCGGATAAAAATTTCTAAACAGATAAACTTTTTTTTTACATACCCAATATAAATTGCATATAACAATACATAGAAAACTAAAGATGTCTAAATGTATATCACTTGTCATTTTGTCAAAATTAAAGTATTCTGGGAAATTATTTTTTATTAAATGGTGATAAACTGAAGGAGGTAGCTTTTGAAATCTTGTTCGTTTGTTTCTTCTGATTTACGAATCTTCCTTCATCTTTCTTTGTTGTTTTTGTTTGAATGGGAGTTTTGATGCAACATTATGAAGAGTTCACATTCGTTTTGATACCTGATTAAAGTTGAATACTTATTTATAAATGTTTAAAATGAATTCTTCTGCAGATGACAAATTTATTCCTAATTATGTAGCAATATTTGTTTAAAAATATACTTATCAGACGTACCCATAAATTTTATATTCAAATATTACTTTCAATTACGAAGGAGCACTCAATTATTCTCATTAGTGAAAATATTGCAATTTTAAGTGCAATTTTAATAGATATCGACGGAGATAACATGCGTGTGTTTGGATAGCATATCTTGTTATAAAGTTATTTCTGTTTGGATTATAGTATACTCGCATATTTTAATATATAATAAATACGAAAAGTGAAAACGTTAAATTGTAATTTTCGGTAATTATATTTCGATCTTTTCTTTTAGTGGAAACGAACTGTGTTATGCATGCAGTGTGACCCACTCTTACATAATGAATTTCGTTCATTCCAACAAGTAAGTCATTGATTAATTGCATCATTTGCAGTTATATTTTTAACTCACACACTCTTTCACAACGGCAATATTCAGACAATTCTCTTCAAGAAGAGCGAAACTGAGTTTTCTAAAAAAAAATCTCTAATTATTTGTTTTTTACCGATAGTTTATTTATTACCAATGTTTCAGATATAATTATTATTAATGCCTTTTTGCTCCTTAAAAAGTACCAATGAAAGAATAAGAAACATTATAGCACTTCACTTGGTAGGACAAATAAAACGACCTAGTCAGAATGTTTCACAGTAGAATTCGAACCTCCAACCTTAGGATAATGAGAAAAGGATCTTAACGTATGCTAGCCGTTAAAAGAAAGAAAGGGAAAGGGATCTCAAAATATGCAATTGTATTCAATATGAACTCTAAGTATTTCTTTGAAGATATATATATATATATATATATATATATATATATATATATATATATATATATATATATATATATATATATATATATATGCATGATTTTGCATTAAAAAAACGGCCATCATTGTAGAAAGTTGGACATGATTTACAATGTCATTTTATGAAGCACGAATTTGAGAATTTCAAGGGCAAATCTGATCTCCAATATACTCCCCCTCGCTTTCCCTTCATTGAGTTATGACAATAAATCACGTCACACAATTTTTTGTACCTGTCTTTAACTATCTTTTTTTTCGTTTATTTAGCTGAAGTTTACCTCTTTAACACCTACACTGATTCTCCTATGTTACTGTTGTCTTTAACTGAGTAACTTTTGATTTGGCCCTCCTCGAATTAGAAACCATAGTTAAACTTGTTCACCCCTGAAAATTGAAGTTAAATCTCATCGAGATTAATGAAAGATGCTTTACTGTTTTCAATGTTTTTCGATCGTTGATCTACGTGAAGTTTCGTTACAACTTTGTATTAAATATTCTATTGTTTTTCTCACACAATAACTTTTTTCGCATTCATACCATATGAAAGTCTGTATTTGCCTAGTTAAGCAATCTATATCTTATTACAGCTGAGTGTCCTGTCACTTAAGATTAAAGTATGACCTTGTTCAAGGCATTTTTGCACTCTCCGCAACTCTAAACAGTTTGTACCATCTTTCCTCTCTGCAACTTTAATATACTCTCGGATTATTCTGCTTGACTCTATTAAAACCATCGCTACTGATACAATATCTACAAAATAACATTATCATCTTTTCCTTTCATCGGTTTTGGATACATCATAGTAGACCATTTCACACGAAATTGTCTTTATTTTCCTTAAAGAGATAAAACATTTTCATATAATGTTGATATCAACTTTTCTTTTGATTCACTTATTTCGTATGTAACTAGTACAGTGAATTTATTGTGTCAGTTACAAACAACTAACGACCATGTCACTAGTAAGAAGTGCCAAACGTTTTTATACATTTCTAATGCATTCTTCTTTTACTAATTTGAGAACGCTGAATTCAATGGAATTAGTTTTGAACATACACATTCATGGGCATAGGCGGCGACTTTTTAAGGTTCTCAAGGGTGCTCAGGCTTCGACACTAACGCTCAATTTATATATACATAAGTAGATCCAATAGACTAATGGTTCCCAAATTCCCCTTGAGAGGCAAGAAAGGGTACCAAGATCTGCTGAAAATAAATTGAACGTGAAATTATGTTTAAATTGCAAAAACATAATAATAATAATAATAATAATAATAATAATAATAATTATTATTATTATTATTATAATGATAATAATAATTTATTTTAACACGATTTGCTAAACTTTATATTGAACAAAATTCCAAACATTAATATTTAGTTTGTGAATTTCAAACGTTTTTAGCAATACTGGGCAAAATAAGGAGACAGAAGATTATTAAAATAACGATTACAGTTAAACCTTTAAAACATTTGAGAATAATTTGAGTGAAAGTGCTGTAGAAAATGATTCAACTGTTTTTTAATTTATATAAAGCGTTTTACATTAAAAAAATATATCAAACATCAACATCAACAACATCAAACACCAAGTTTTTTTAAAGAAATAATTATACAAAATTACATACACGGATTATTATTACCGTCGTAATGTTATATTGCTCGGTCCTCGATGTGCCGTAAACCTGGGGAGTCTAAAATAGGTGTTGATAAATTATTATTGAACACAAATGAATCCGTATCTAAAATTTGACCTGGGATCACATGCACTATAGTTTATTTTTATTGTTCACTGTATGAAGGTAATAATTTCGAAGTTAATTCGAACTCAAAAATTCAATGGGTGCTCAGCAAGCATTAAATTCCTCCAATGGGTGCTTGAGGCACTGAGCACCCACGTAGTCGGTGTTTATGTTCATGCAGGTCCTAGAAAAGTGAAGTCAAATGTTGAATAAAAATAAATATAATGATTTCAACTTTAAGGTCATTTTTCTTGCAACCCCATGAACGAATGTGTTAGAAAATTGTGTCATTAGATTCAACATTCTCAAAATAATAATAATAACACAACTAAAAACTTACCCAAGTGTGAGCAAAAGTCATTAGTAACAGTCATGAGCATAGTCATTTTTGTTACTGACATAGTCATTAGTTCTTTGAGTAGTGGTCCTGATCCCACTTTAATCATTAAGTCCTGTCTCATATATCTCGTGGTTGAAACGGGGCGTTAAACCAACCAATCAAACATCCTGATTTTAAACACACCTAGAAATTGGCCGGTGTTTACTACTATAGTGAGCTAATGAGAAACTTTGAGAAACATTGGGAAGGCAACAAAAAAAATCACCTATCCTTTCCTGCTGTTCTAGTTACTAGCGCGCAAGCCTTTGATACACGTGGTTCCAGGTTCGATTTTCGGTTGGAGAAGATACAAATTAAAAATCACAATCAATCACTTTCATTAATCATCCGTCTTCTTTAGCCTAAAGCGCATAATTGTAAAACATTAAACTTAAGAAAAAAATGCATCTAAACCAAGGTAAATTGCTTGAACAGAAACAGGTAATTTTTTCGATTTTCAAGTGCAATGTAACCCTTTGCCACGTAAAACCATTTGTACTCTTAAGTACAGCGGGGTTGCCTAACTCACAGGGATTAACTTTGAATTCAAACTAAATTTTAACTGATGTTCACAATTCCCGAAAAAAGAAAAAAGATGAAAAAAGTGTGTCTAATTCTCTAAAACTTCGTTGTGTTATAGAAAGTAATGATTCTGAATTATTTTTTTAAATGAACTTTGGTGGTAGTTTAAATGTCAAAAACTACACTATTAAAAACATGTAAAAGCAAAATAGGATTGACTACTTGATCTTCAGAAAACAGTAAGTAATAATAAGTTAGTTAAAATTCCCAAACTTGTAGCGGGTTCTCAAGAAAGAATTTCTAACATTCTAATGTGTAAGAGGATTGAACACAGAATATAGGTTCTTTCCATCACGCGCACGTAACATTTGAACCACTGGATGCTCAGTCACGAAATTTGATAGTAATATGTAAGGACATTTAAATCACAAGAAACAAATGTTATTCACTTGCATGAATTCAAAATGGGAACGCAGGAGGAGAGGAAGAAAATAATATTTGATTTATATCATATGGTATATTGTAAATTCAAAAGCGAAGAAGTGAAAGAGGGAAGGGTGAAAAGTCTTATTACTTGAAAATGGATAATTCATTTTATAACATATCCTTTAAGCACAAACTTCGTGGATCACAATGATTTTTGGTATGATGTAAGGGCGTCAATTTTGGCTGTTTAGCACGATTTGCAATTTTCAAATGATATCCTATCCCGAGGAGGAAGAAAGAATTGTATCCCGGTAGGAGCTTATGTGGTACGGATTCCACATTAATCAGTAGGTCCCCGTTTCATACAGTCTTACTGCCGAAAGGGACGTTAAACTTAAACTTAAGGGAAAAAATTAGTATTAGTACGTGTTTCTTTTATAGTAGTGGACGTTCAGATGCAGAATTCGAAATATCTAATTCACAAATAAGAATTCTGGAACTGCCCCCTCAAAAGGGCGTGTAAGGAAATTTACATGTGCCTTTTAAATCATTGATTTTAATGACTCAACATGTAGTATGTGAGAGAAGAGGATTGAGTTTAGAAAATATGAACAGGCCATTCACTTACACGAAATATTTCGTTTATATTGCTGGTCGAACAACCAAGAAAGTTTATATTTGGGAACTTTTAGGTTCAGAAGTATGGAATGTGTCATATAATTGAATAATTTCAACATTGGGTACGTAGAGGGAAGATATTCAAAATATTATCCACGGTAATACGTATAGGTATTAACTATAATATGATAAAAGAAGAAGAACTATTATATGATAAAATACAACATAATACAGAGTAATTAAAGTCCTACTTTCATAATGCCGTAAAAATAAGAACCACTGGCCAGAATGACTTCAAATTTGAACTGAATATGACTGAAGAAGGAGGAAACGGTATGGCATAAGAAAAAAAGTCCAAAGTGTATCAAATAGATGGCGCTCTAAGCGGCATAACAAAAGTGGATTCGGCTGCAAGTGACATTTTGAATCAAAATACGAAGGTTTTGGCATGCGTTGCACATTAAATCAACTGTACTGTTCAATGTGCATGATAGTTTCTGTTTCGTGACGGAAAAAAATAACTTCCAAGCCATTCTACAGTTGTGGCACTTTTAGTGGAAAGCCCATCCACCACAACAAGATCGTACTACATTGGAGGAGGGAAAATCGTTTTGTTCTTATGCCACACCGTTTTCTCATTCTTCAAGCATATTCAGTTCAAATTTGAAGTCATTCTGACCAGTAGTTCGTTTTCTACAGCATTTTGAAAGTGGGATTTTAATTATAATCACCCTATATATTCAATGAAAGTACAAAATATGTATAATACGAGCTACATATTAAACTGAAACTACATGGCACTACAGGTCCGCCAGTTATCACACGAAATTAAATGGTGCATGAACAGTGCATTGGTTCGCGGATGCTGTCTTCGCTGATATAGTACTATCTGATCTGCCTTACTTCTAAACGGAGATGTCTATTATAAGGCCAATATAGAACAGAATGTAAAATATTTAAAGCATAGTTTTTTTTTTATTTGCCGCATTTTTTATTTAGTCGCTGTTAGAGTTACTACCCTCTAAGATGATAATGGATTAATTCCATCAACGATGTCTATTGCGAAAGACAATTAAAAAAAAAAGACAGCTTTCGCTTAAGAGTTATCGTATGACGTAATGGATGAACGTACGTGTTAACAGTATAATCGTATAAGTGTCACTGTGTGATCCTAATAAAACAATAACGGAAGAGAGGTAATTGGAACCTATTTTTAAACGTATCATCCCCACATTCACTGAGGAAAATTTGAGAAAATCAATAAGAATGGCCAACTAAATAATATGAACTCTCAATCTTGCTATTGTGAAGCAAGAATGCTAACTACTTGTCTAAGAGCTTCGGTTTCATAATGTTGACTGCAATTACGATAATATGATCAATATTATAAACAACACATTGATAGAGAAAGTTTAGATACGTTGTTCCTTCTCTGTAACAAAGTCCCTTTTATCGTAGTTTCTAGTATAAATATACAATCAGAACATAATACTTTTACCAATACCCAACAGTAACTTTCTATTGAAATTTGGGGCGTTCAGACCACAAGGGAATCAAATCAACTACCAAAATTGAGTGAAAAAGAGATGAAGTTTATACAGTACGCTTAAGTACATTGAAAAGTTAATTATGTTTTCTTTTTACATCATAAAAATAATTTACAATATCTGGACATTAATCTTTTAAGCTTTGAAACAAGTCTCAGATAGAGATCTTTGAAGATGAAATATGTCCAGAATCAGTGGCGGACGGTGGATTGTGGTTTCCGGTGTTGCAATACGAACGATCGGAGCAGTGTTTCTTTCAGAAACAACGTTCCGGGAGGAGGGGGCACACTTAGTATCCCAGGGGAAGTAGGTCTATTTATCATTATATTATAAACATATTAATTTGGTCTCCTCCGCGGGAGCACTCTCAGAGCTTCGGGGAGGAAGTGCTCCCTAAAAACATGTCTGGAAGAAACAGTGAATCGGAGACAGAAGATATAAACTTGACCCATAGTCTAATGAGCATAACTTTAGATGCAAATGCTATGTGTCGTGTTAAATTAAATAAAACTCTGTTTTAAAAAATAAAAATAAAATACAGAACATTTTATCCGATTAGTCACTTTATTTAATTAGTAAAAGTCCATTTTTCTCTCTTTGATTGAAGCGAATCTGTATAATAGATGCTGGTTGAACTGTGGTATTCTAATTATCAGGCCATTTTCGATGGAAAGCTTAACCAATGGTGATAACCTTTCTTGGGACATTCAATTCCTTGAAAATGTCAATTCTTTTCGACATGGAAAAACTCTTGTCACCTTTTTCTCACGTCATAGGTATAGTTAATATGGGTTTCAGAAGCTTTCTAGATTCACTAAATAATTATTCTAGATAATTGCAAACAATTCATTCTAGCAAACCCAGTCTCTGACAGTGATACACATTTCTCTGTAGCGTAGACTGAAGACAGTTCATGGCAGAGATTAGTGTTATAAAAAATTAAATTGAACACACTTTATTCACAGTTTATCAAGGAAAATTTAAAATAACTTGTGGAAATATATCTAATGCAAACAATATTATTGTCAAAAGATGTTCTGTGAATTTAAGCCGGATGTTTTTTCGAACAATCTTCTGAAGCCTTAATTGCAAGTTTTTCCTCAGTGGAGAGCTGGGCAAATTGCTGTTTTTTGTAAGTTATTTACAGAAGTCATGGTATAGAATTCATTGAGAAATTGTGGGTTATTTAGAGAATTATAGCACATACAATGCAGATAAATCTAATAACTAAAAACCAAACCAGCTAATTCAAAAAATACAGCTTATACAAAAGCCAAAACAAATGATACAAAAGAGATATATGAATCGCGAATGTCACATATAGACCAACACACACACGTGCGTAAAAGAAAGACTACATTCCAAATCATCCGTCTTTGTTATAAGCAATGCACGATGAACACAATATACTTCCACATGAGGCGAAACAATGCTTAGGAATGTCATACGTTCTGGAAAGCAAACTTTGAAACCCGCCAGATGTAGGATCAGCATGTAACGGAAGCCAAATTCAAAGAATGTCAAAACAAACAGCATTGCCAGTTCTACACCAAGAAATGTTTGCTGGGAGGATCCAAATTATTTGAGGGGGTCTAATACGTCTATGTAATATCGAACCTCGTCTTATTCTGCACCCGAAAAGAAGATTAGTAATTATTACTTACTGTCACCTATATTTTTAGAAAAATGATAGAACGATTATGTTTATAAGAAAAGAAAGAGTACATGATGAGGCGTAAAATAAAACATTTAGCCTACATCAATCATTTTTCTGTTATATAAGTATAGTTCTTCTAAGAATGCCTACAAATGTTAGTCGAGTAACGAATTTTTTAGAGGCTATGGACCCGGTGGACCATCCTCGTGGCTGCGCCTCTGAACATTGCTAAGTAGTTCTAAATTCAATGTGGCGTTTCCCATCATACAGTTTTATGTGGAAAGTTATCAAGAGTATAAAATACGTTTATTTTATAAAACAAACTATAAAATAAAATACTATCCGCAAAGGGGGGATTCTATATATTGATTTATTAATATCTGTTCACAAATAACTGAACAAGAAGCCTTCATTAAACTAAGAATTAACCTGTAAATGCGTGTTTACTTTCATTTGTATACTGCTCTACTACACATTTTCTTTGTTATTTTGTAATTCTGCAATAACTTTTTTTAAGTCATTATATTGGTTTGCTTCAGCGTAGTCCTAACTTTAAAAATATGAATGCATTTCCAAGTTCAATTTGTAATTGGTAGTGAAATAAAATTCAGAAATCTTATTTAGCGCGTAAAACCTTCTCGTTCACTGCAAACCGTGCCGCGTTGTTGCAGAAACACTGCAACAACTTGAGCCTTTAACTTCCGAGATAGGGGAAAGGCGACTTAACATTCGCTGCAATTCCCGCGCTGAAGAAATCTGGTCGTTGTATGTTCGCTGCAACGCAATATAAATTCGAGACTCTGTGACGGATTTTTTTTTAGCTTTTTAAAACGGATTAGTGGATTACAGTTATAGAAGAAAAAATATGTTATTTAAAGTATATAAGGGAGAATTAGAAAGTAGTTTTTCTGCCCTTTGCTGCTATTGCTAATAATATTTTTTTCTTGAAATACTTTGGTTGTTGCGCAACGCTGCAACACTAACACTAGCCGCCACTGTCCAGAATGACCAAAACATGAACTTGATTCTCTTATGCACTGAACGTGCCATATAACTTGACGAATCTTAAGAACGGACAAGAATTTTTCAACAACTTTCTCTGTAAATTGATTATCCAGTTACATATAATTTCTGTCTGGAATCCTATTTAATACAAAATAAATCTATTCACTTCATATGTGTTTTATCTGGAAAACTGGAAAATTTTATACATTTTTTCTTTAGAATTTCAATTTCGTAATAGGACTTCAAAATTTTAAAATCTCGACTGGAAGAATCCACAGTTTACTATTTGAAATAATTTGATTTATTTTGTGCTTTTTAGTTATGTTAAATCTTTATATTATTTGTGTTCCCCATAATGAAATGTCACTATTGTATTAATACAACTAAACGTAATACAGTAGAATAAAAATATCATATAACCAATGGCTGTTTGTACAACTTTATAATCTTTGTATTTTTGTTCTCTCTCTTTTTACCTTTTTTATTTCTTTTTGTTCGATAATCTGTTTGCATTCTGCAGATATGTTGGTAAAAATTAAAAGTATAATTAAAGTGAAACGTGTCTGACGTTGTATTTGTTAAAAAAAATAAGTTTAACGTCCCTCGGTTGTGCCTCTTAGGCTAAAAGAGACGGGTGATGAATGAGTGAATGATTGTGTTTTCTCACCAGTAATCGATCCCAAGACCACATGCATCAAAAGGTACACGCACTAACCATTAGACCAGCAGGAAGGGCTGCATTTATAATCACCCGATCTGATAAGGCAATGTTATCTGAATTCAGAAAAAGAAAATGTTATTGAATTGGTTGCAGTTTAGCGCCCCTTTTCAGAACTGAGGATATATGAGACGTGGACCCAATTTAAGGTGAAATCCGAACCACCGCAATGCGCTCAAACTTAAGGTTCTGCCACCGACAATTGAAGCCAGGCTTTCGTGCATCAAAGTCATGCACTGGAGCCACTAGGCCAGAGGATAGGACTTATGTTGTTAAGAGTATCTTAACTAAAGCATCTTAGATGAAGATAAATTAAAATCAAAAAAGTTGTACAATCATGGACTGCATTTACAATATATTATTTTCTTCTGACTCAGTGTTTACAAGAATGACCTGAAAACTGTCACATTCATAGTGTACGTAAGTATTTACTCATAGACTTGAAGGAAGTTAGAAGAATAGGGTCCAAAGTCCATAAAGTTTTCGGTGCCCTCGTAAATAATGTCGAACACGATATTCTAAAAGGACAAATCTCGTTCCTCTCCTGAACTTTACAGCTGGCTACAGGGATGATTTCATATTCTTAAGAAATTTTTATGGGACTATCAAAGCGACGCTTTAAAATTCTTTTGCGAGTGTAATTTGTTATACTATACAGCTGGAACAATCTGAGTTCGTATATAATATGTTGCCAGTTTATTTCCGTAATTTTAAGTATTTTACTATAATTATGATCATGTAATTGTAAAAACAATCTTTGTATCTGAAAAGCGCTCGTCTAAAGATACAGAAGAGTCAACACGTATATATTGCTAATTTTCAATCTGAATATTCTCTTCTTTTGATTCTATCCCTAGAAACAAACTACAAATTCGTACATATTAACGAGACAAACACATTTATTTGAAGCATGGCAACGGTGATACGCGGAGAACTTCATGAAATTACTTAAGGAAAACATGTAATACTAATATTTATTCAACCATGCTTGTAGCGTTTAGGAGTAGCAGCACATACGTCGTTACATTTACGTCTCACATTACTTATAGCCAGATTCATTGTAGGTTCAGCTGAAGCCTTTACAACTTTATTTCGCCATAAGTTTATAGTCTTTTGAAGGATACCTTCATTTTCTTGGGGTAAAAGTTTTTTGTACCCATCGTTAGAATATTCGTATGCGTCCGACCCCATGCAGTCTGACAAATGCTTGATGCAAGCGCAATCAGGCACATCAGCAGTTAATTGAAGATTGAAACTGTATTTCCCAGTCATTTCTAGGAATGAAGTTGGTGACTTGGGCTCCTCCTTTTCAATGGCGTCCGAATAATCTCCGTGAGGATGATATTTACACACGTGTTGCATGGGAGCAAAGCGTAGTGGAACTTCATTCAATGGACATTCAAGATCAATGTTACAAACTATACTTTGCTTACTTTGATTTTCTTCTGGAATCAGACACGAACAAACTAATTTAGAAATTTCTTTCTCAAACTGCCGATTGGGAGGTGGAAGTTCCCCTAGCGGATGGAACTCAAAATCAAGACCATCACAAAGCTCAACAATAAAATTGGGATCTTTTGTTGCTTGACTTACATCTCTCAGGTGCTTTGATAGAAGATGTATCATATTATTCCATCGCACCATCTGTCTTAGGTACCTGCATAAAGCAAGTTGGTCTTCGGGAGTGGGCCCAGTCGCTACCGAAGGTATTGGTGGCTTTGTTAAAGACTGTCCATCCCATACAATATATTCACCAATCACAGTAGCATGTTGGTTGGAATATATAACACTTACATTACTGCTTGTGTTTATGCTGGAATCCAGAATATCAATCATCTTTATACCAACTTTCCCCTTGCAGAGCGATGGTTGAACGTGTGTTTCGAAGTAGTCAATGTAGTTTGTATTTAACCGAAACAGCGTTTCCCCGAGTCCATCTCTGGGCAACCAACCTTGAATTTTGTTAGATGTTACCATTCCAACTAAACGATGAATTTCATCCAGAATAGCTCCTCCAGAAAAGCAACACCGACCTTTAACAGAAAATTTACAGCAACTTACTTGCAGAATATTCAACTCCGAAAGTAAAAAATGCAAGAAGTAGTATTGAGCTGATATAGCTAATTGGTGACCTATTGGCATTGTGTCCTGTTGTGTTTGTAGTTGTCTTTTAAGGCTAGACTGAAACATTCTTATAGAACATCTTTCTGTGTAAAAACCTTCCCACAGCACCATATCAGCAACACTCCCGAAGATTCCACAAATAATTCGAAACCTGGCAACATCTTTGTATGGAAGTTTTTCTAACAAAGTCTTTAGGCACTTCGAAGGAAGGAAAGAACTGTCCGTGGGTTTCCCCAAGGGCTGCTGCTGTACTTTTGTCTCAGTCTTCTTCATATCCTTGAGAGTTTCTGGTGCTTCTTTTGGTTTGTTGCTTTTTTGTTTTTCCACTTTTGGTTTGCTTAGTTTTTCACGTGACGTAGCGCTTGGTAAATTTCTGGTCTGACTGCCTTCCTGTTCTCTGGGTTCCCTCGATAGTGTTACTCCGCTAAGATCTTCCATGAGTGAATCCAGTTCGTCTGGAGCCTCCGTTAATTGTGATCTTGTACGTATTCTTATTCTATGGCGCCCTGACTTCTTTGATCGTCCATTTAGAACTCTGCTAGGAGTCATATCAGTCGGCCTCTTTCGACCGGAGGCTGTAAATTCATCTGAATCTTCTGTACTATCCATTTGTTAATGACTATAGAAGTTAATATAATTTATTAGTGTAACAGTACCTTTTCTTCAGTCACGCAAATATCTTTTTTCTCTTTCTTTACATATCTGTAAAGGTTTCCGCATGTATTCTCATCTTTTTATTATTTTAATCGAAAAGAAAGCTTATTAGATAAATACATGTTAAAAGGTTTATGTATATTTTAGTTTCGTTTTAACGACTACA
This sequence comes from Thermobia domestica, assembly GCF_964235325.1. Taxonomy (NCBI): domain Eukaryota; kingdom Metazoa; phylum Arthropoda; class Insecta; order Zygentoma; family Lepismatidae; genus Thermobia; species Thermobia domestica. The sequence continues at coordinate 122,169,940 of NC_137455.1, forward strand.
TATGTATGTGCTGCACTCGTTTACCATGCAACATGGACCGTTATGGATACGTTCTTTTTTCGGATTTACATATTTTACTATTAACACAATTCATTGTATTCGATTGTTGAAGAGGAAAATTGATGTGTACTAAATATCAAAGTTTTGTTTAAAGACATTCTTCCTGTCCAACTTTTCATATTTTTTTAAATGATGGCAAAGTTCAAAATATCTTACATACTTCTATTTATAAAACACTCTTTAATTAATGACACAATGGTAGCGAGGTTTATTATATAAGGAGTTTATAGCCGAAGTATTTGACGTCATAATTTTTATTACAATTGCTAGTAACATATGTCAAAGAAGCATTACTTGATCCAATTTGTTCTACATATGCCCACTTTCATGTCCAGTTATATATAATGAAAGTAAAAGCAGTTTTGTGCCCGAGCGTTATAGTAGTGTGTGACTGAATTCCAGACATATGAAGACCCATAAATATGCAAATTTACCGGTATTGGCCGCTAAAATTAGTACAATACACATTGAGTCGTGGAGTACTTTGCATTTGAACCAATTTTACACGAATCCCGAGGGGTCACTTCGCGAATGTACCTTGTCAGCACTACAAGCGTTCCGTAGTTGCTAAGAGAGTGGTAGGCGATGGCGTGTGCTGAGTGATGACGACTGTGTTGTTCAGTCAACGCACCAGTGCCCAGGCTCGTATCCACGGGGGCTCTAGGTGGGCCAGGCCCCCCTAAAGTTTTGCTGGCCCCCTAAAATTTTCACGGTGGCCTTGCAAATGAACTATAATATGGTTGAATCGGGCCCCCCTACATTTTTAGGCTGGCTACCAGCCTGCCAGTGCCGTATATTAGAGGAGGAAAGTAAAAGCGCCATAACAATATGTTTCGGTGAGACAAACAACGTGCATGGATCAAGATTGGAGTGGCACGTGGGTGAGTGCACAACAATGTTTTAGGGACTTCGTGACGGCCTTTTCGCCAAAATGAAGGAAGCACTTAGCGGGAAACACTCCTGCACGGGAGTAACCATCGTGGCGGTCCCTGCGAGACCTTCAAGATTTACGCGCTGATGGTGTACGATGCCTTCTGCAGTATGGCAGAAGGTGATGGAGATTGTAGGCGATTGCATTGAAGCAATGCAACAGGTATTCTTCTGTGCATAAAGCCAGGAACGAATTATAAGAATGTTGCCATTACTTTTCACCCAGCCCTTGTAGTTGAGAAAGTGCTAATTTCTCCAAATTGCCCAGAGCTTTGTCCGATGGCCTTCAAATAAAGCTCAAAACTTTTGATGAAGCTGCTGTTCGAAATGTAATGGGAAGCATCAGAAAAAGTGTTCAAAAACTAACCAAAAATACCTAATTTTATACTTATGTTGCATTCTTTTTTGGTTCCATTAAGTCCTGCTATTTTGTACATGATACACTTTACTATTTACTTTATATTACTTGTTGCGTTCTGCCCTTGTATTTATATTAAGCGATTCAGTCCTTATAATTAGGCATATTGTCTTGGTGTGATTGAAATGTGAGAATTTGTGGTGTCATTTTCATGGTCAAAGAATGTATACAATATCTGGTTAGTCAAAGTAGTCTTTGGCAGCAATCATGCACTTTTGCCATCGTTGAGACAACGATTGGATTTCATGACGAAATAGGCCTGGAGTCTGCGACCCAAAGAAGTAATCAAGCGTGTGTTGCACTGAGCAGTTATCAGAGAAGTTATTCCCTGTCAAGAAGTGATCGAAAGGGCGGGAAGAGGTGGTAGTCTAAGGAAAAGACGTTAAGAGACTATAGTATAGTAAGGAAGGGTTTCATAGTGCAACTAATCAAGAGTCTGCATCGTCCTTAGAGTGGCATGTGGGCGTCCAACATATGTTTGTTGATCATTCTTGGATACTTGCATACACATTTGTGGCGCACTTTATGGAGTTCTACATTGTATCTTTCCGCAGTGATGGTTTCGCCTCCCCTGTAAATTACATAATGGATTGGTTCTACCACAAACCACTAATTGCAACATCTTCTGCGATGGAGAAGTGATTTTGAATCAGTCTTGGACGTTGACCACGTTGTCCAATCATCGTTTTGACAGTTTATTTTGCAGTAGCAGATCCATTTTTATCAGAAGGAACAATCCGATGTAGGAAATGTTCTCAGTTACTTCGTAGACTCAGACAATAACATCGACGGTGGTTCTTGTTGCTCGTATCAATTCATATATGTCACCCGTGAATCCGGCTTTCTACCTTACCGATTGGGCAGAGCTGCCGAACAACAGTGGTGTGAGGTATATTTAACCAAATTTGTCTGGAATTACACGAACACTTTTCCAATAACCTGTTTTCATGATGTTCCTGGTGGAGATCATACTACCAAGCTGTTAATCGGTTGTCGTAGGGTTCATATTTGAATGTTGTGTCACGATATTTTACAAACCAACGGCATATGATGGGTTCATTCACCACTTCTAACCCAAATGCACAGTTGATGTTCTTGAGCTAAATGGGCAGGATGTCCCATTATGAACTCGTAAAGAATTACTCACAATCTTGCTTCTCCATGGTGCCCTTTTATACGACTCTATTCAACAACATAATACTCAGTGTTGCTAACAACCTCTGAAGAAAATAGGCTAGATGGCCTTCACAAATAAGTTTTTTTTACGCAAAATGGCTAGATTTTGAACTGCTAACCCAAATATAAATCTATAACCCAAATTGTAGATTTTAAACCCCTTTTTTGTGTGCAGGATTTTAAGTGAGTTATAGTAAAATTTGAAATGTTGGATTTTATTTGCTAAAGACTAAAAAGCAACATACATGACTTTAAATTACAATAAAATCCATCAACAACTCATCTGATTTGTGAAAGTCAACAGCTATATTATCAATTGAATTGAAAAAGTTATCATTTATGACGTCGCAGCTAGCCGAGGCGATGGAAATGGATGCACTCGCTGGATTGTGGATTGGTTGCGTTAGTGTAGACTACATTGTCATAGTCATAGGCAGGTCATAGTCCTTACAAACACTTCTTATTTCTCTGTACACCCACATGAATCATCATGATTGCATTGAGAGTTTTCAAGCTAATTAGATATCCCATTCGTTTCTTTTAATAAACAAAAGAAATCACTGTGGCTTGAAGAACCGAACAGTTTATTAAATTTTATTAGAAAACTTTCGTTCTTGCCATTAAATGAGAAAATCACAATAATTAAAAAGTAGCAAACAAGGCCATTACGGGAACGACATTAAAATTCTTTCTGAATCGATAAGTATTGTTAAATAGTTGTAAGCCTATGGGTGGGGAGAGAGAAGAAGAATGAAAAACAAGTGTTTGTTGCATAATACAACATCCTCAGTCTAGAGAAATCAATTAATACAGTAATATATAATGACAAATAGACTAATTGTTGAAAATTACATTTTATTTTCAAAGAAAAAGTATTTTTAGAATTAATTTAACGGCTAATAAGAAAGCCAAAAATGGCAAAAGAGTTTCATAAAATAACCTATATTTAAGGCTATAAGCATTTTGTAGATTTGTATTTCTAATTGCCTTTCTAAACAAGCTAGATTTAGCTAAAAATAGGCAATAAATCACTCAACGTACTGCCCTCTGATTGGCTGCAACATGAGAGGTAAAAATCGAACATTTCAATCCCACCAATCCAATACAAATATTGTTAACAATTGAACAAATAAAACTACAAACAAATTCTGCAGTGTATCTTCTGTGTTGGATTCGTTCTGTGCATATTTGCTTTATCTTGCTTTGTACCATATGCTTTACATACTCACTTTAACACGCTGTTTATTTTAAAATCACTTTTTCCATGTTGATGTTATATGTTCCATCTCAAGTTGTTATGAAAATACTTGGCATGTGTTCAGCAACACAGATCTTTATTCGCTAAGACCATTTTGTAAGCTTTTCGCAGTATGAGTTGCGTTACTTTCGTGTATAATGTGAAAAGATAAATAACCATTGACATCAGAATCACATATTATACTTGGATAAACATTTGGATCAAATTCCCAATAAAATCTAGTTTATATTTCCAAGATAATGTCATTTCAGCACATAGCTTTCATTGTTCACTGTGTTTTGAAGAAAAACGGTGAACCTTGTCGTCAAGCAGGTTTCTTGCGTACTCTTACCTTCTCTCAGTGAACCAATCATGTTTTTAGACCGACACCTTACAATTAAATTTCCATTGTTGAGCTTTATAAAGGAAATTAACACTTCTTTTATGCTTATCCCTGATAACTGTTAAGAGCTATCTTCACCTTTCCATCCAAGCCAATTCAATGTTTATTCATGAAGAAAACTAAGCTTTTTTATTTTGTTTATTTTTCCAGAAACAAAAAATAAATATTTAAGTTTTATATCCCACGGTTATGTCAGCTCGGCTAAATGAGACGGTGAAGAAGAGAAATGAATGAAATGGTGGAATGAAAAAAAGTAAGAGAACTCCGAGAAAACTCACGCACACAGTGTTTGTCCATCACAATGTTCACTTGGCGCGAACTGGGATCGAACCAAGAACCCCATGCACCAGAGGTATCTTACCGGGAATTGAACCGTTACATGCAACAACAGATGAACATATGGACTCTACAGAATATTTCTCATAACATTGTATGAAATTGAACTTTCAATTATTGTGCAAATTTTCATTTCCCTTTTGTTTTATCCGTTTCATAATTAAAATTTTCATAAATTAATTAAGTGATGTAATTTGAGTTTAGCGTTCCTTTAAGCAGTGAGGCTGTATGAGACGTGGAATTACAGCTTTACGTATAATTTGAACTACATGAGCTCCCATCCGGAATCGAACTTGGGTCTCTCACTCTAAAGGCGCATACGGTAACCGCTTAGCCACGAGGGAGCTCTATAGATCAATTAAAACAACTAACATGACATTACTCCTAGTTTTTTAAATCTCTCTTTCAAAATTAATCTTGGAAACCAAATCAAACTTGTCACCGTAACATATATTCCTACTGTAAAAATAGTTACGAGGATCATTTAACTACCCATGACCACTAGAGTATCCACGGTGACTGCCTTTCCCAAGGACTAGAATTTGAGGTCTGGTTATAAAATATTACCGTACTTTATTCTGATTTGGTCTAAACCTTCGTGTTTCAAGCCTACATGAACGTTCAGTAGGCGATCCACCTCCTCTAAACTACTCTTCTGGATCCGCCAGTAACGACAACGTTTATTGACAACACTTAATAAGATACGAAATTATGCTATAACCGTCAAAAAAGCTGAAACATTTGAATTCTACTATATGCGTATGTGATATATGCGTTTGACACCACAGCAAAGTAGGTACTTTTCTGTGCCGTCATTAATTGGAGTCTTGTGCAGGAGGGTCTTCAATCGATCGATAAATATATATGAATTCGTTCCTCGATTAGGTTTCAATGCACACAAATCAACACAAAAGTAAAAATACACAATAAAAAGTACGGTACGTATGTACCAAATAGGAAAGTAAACACACTGTAAATAGCTCCCTCGTGGCCACCTTTCCCTGTAAATGGGAAAGGTGTTGAATATCGTTGGCTGAGTGTAGTCAATCAATGTGTATATTTATCAACTAGGGTTCGATAGTTCTATGTTTACTTATTTATTAGCGGGTGCTGAAGGTACATATGACATATTACAACTTAAAGCTAGATTTCAAATGTTACGTAATTAGTTTTATTGTTATTTATATTTTTGTAACTCCCAGTTCTGTGATTTCCATTTTTACAGCATAACTGCATGAGACGCATGCATTTATATGAAAAATTAAATTTCGCAACATCACAAACACACACAATTTCTAGTTTAGCATATTCCGCTCAAAAAAAGTTTAGTCTCGTACTTAGTGGGGTAAAAAAATTAGCTAAATTTTGGTCCTGCTAAAAAAGTAATGTCTTGTTTTTAAAAGAATTTCAGTGCAAAGAAGAAGTGAAATCCCCTGAACAATGATAGAAAAGATAGGAACACTGTTTTTCTTACAATCACTGATGCTAGGAAGATCAGTCGTCGGTACTTCAGTGGAATTTTTAAATTGACACTTCTTAGACTTGGGATTGCGATAATTACATTGCACTTGATATATTTATGTTTGTAACCATATACCGTACGTTCATAGTTCGAGAGAGAACAGATTCAATTCCGGGATTTTAACGGTTCCGGTGAAAAAAAAAAAAACTTCGTGACAAGTCGTAGAACTCCTGTTTGATCCCTTCCAAATCGGCACAGTTAGGACCCTTACAAGCCCAGTTCCATTGTTTGAAAATAAGTTTGGACACAGTATGTGTGTGTGTGGGGGGGGGGGTATTTAAAAGATGTTAGCTATTTGTTACGCAAATAGTGTTATTTTTGTATTTATTTGTATTAAAGCCTCATCAAATAAATTCGTACGTAGGTTTATGTTTCTTTTGATTGCTGTTAGCTCTTGTCTATACATAGACGTCATCTGTTGATGGCAATGAAAAGTACCTTTCTATGACCTATAAATGCATATAGTGCATTTTCGTTATTGCAGCTCTTTTCTTTTCGGGGCAGTTGTAGCACAGTTGCCATGGCTTATGAAATTATCCTCGCATAGTTTCTAGTACATAATTATACCAATCAAGGTTTCTTGGTACTTTTTTTTTCAATCACGAAGAAAATCTAAGTTTCCAATTCAATGGAAAGGATTATAGTTTGGTTTCTCATACTTTTAAAAACATAAGTGCTGTTTATATGACTTCCACATTTTGCTGTGTTGAACAGCACTCCAGTTTCGATGTTAGAAGAAGAGGGCTTTGAGTATGGAATACGTCATTTCGAAATAGGGTCGAATCCAGAACGGACTTCTGGGGAGGGGGGAGATAGCTGCCTCCGGTGAGAGATTCTCAGTTTTCTCATCTCGCAGGGCTTTTGCAGGACGAGTGCTTGTGCCACTAGAGGAGGGAGAATTACCTTTCGTCCCCCTGCATCCGCCTATGTTTCGAAATCTTTGTTTATAAAATATATATGAGATGAAATGATAATATCTAATTACATTGAGACATGAAAAAATGATTTTCAATTAGTAAATTCTATTGTCTTAATAAGGACGTTTAGAAAAGTTTAGCAAGTTTAGAAAAAATCCACCTTACGATGACGCGATTTTCATGACTAGAAATATGTATGTTTCAAGTTGCATTTATAAGATATTGACTGTTTATTCCACATCGAGTCAAATTAGTCTCTCTTCCCACCGGACAATGTTTTACGCACTTCCACTTTATGAAATTGTGAATTCTTATCAGACGTTATATTACTCTTCAGAAATTTAGTAGTTAATAAAACTTTACCAGAGTCATAAAGTCTTGAGATGAAACAGATTCTCATCTGGTTTAACCAGACTCACTTCTTTTCCATTAACATAAGCTAGAGAAAACGTGAGCGAGTTATTTAATCAATTGCATCGTATGAGAGAATATAAAACTATGCTCATAGACAAAATTTGTTGAAATCCCTCAAAGATTCTGTTGAAATCCCTCAAAGATTCCGTTGAAATCCCTCAAAGTTTCCGTTGAAATCCCTCAAAAATCCCTGTAACACAATATTTTTATTTGTGGACTAAAATTCCAGATTGGACGAGGCTACTACGATTTTATGAATTATTCATTTTCCTGCTTTTGTGGAAAACAACACAGAACAGAATAAATTTATGGTGTTTTTTTTTTTTACCTGCATGCACAAGTTTTTTGTTGTTTGCTAGATATACACTCTGCTTGTCTCCGTTCGTAGCTGGATGTGTTCCTCGTTTTCTTCACTTTTGAGCGACAATAGGAGAGGAGAAAATGAAAATAGATGTGGAAATTTCAACGAATTTGCACGTTTTATAGCCCTTACATACAAAAAAAAAAAAAAAAAAAATCAATGTTTGTCCGGCCGTTTGTTCACGTTGCCCTGACGTATATTTCTAGAGGCTATACCGTTCAACGTGTCGGAACCAATTTTCAAACTTTTAACCCTTTAGCGCGCTGCTTTGCATATACGCAAAGTTTACTTTGAAATTGTGTTGCACCATGTAGTTTCTAGTTCGGACATAGAAAAGCAGCTTCGTGTATCAGTTAAAATGCCATTTCACTAATGAAGTTCTGAATTTCCCGCTAGATGTCATAGTAAGCCAGCGTTGGTCTCTCTGTATTACTTGCTGCATGCGTTGTCATCTTGTCATCTTTGAGCTTTCTTTGCTCGTTTAGGTGGACACGTTTTGAACTGTTGATTTTTTCTGTTAGACAGAAGTATAATGAGTGCAAAAGTGCTGACATTCGTCGCGTTTTATTGGTTCTATCTAGTTTTAATGGACTTTGCAGATATCAACGCACAACTTTCCATAGACCCTACATGCAAACACCATAAAATATCCCATAGACCCCATATTATTTGCATTAATGCTTTTTTTTTTAATCTCGTGTTTCCTACACCGAAACCACTCCAAATTTAAAAAATAGTCTGATCGGAAAAAATATGCGTTAAAGGGTAAAAGTTTTATATACGATTCTCCAACAATAGTTTAATAAAGAGTGAATAATAGTGTTTCAAAATGAATATAGGGTTTTTAAGGCTTCGTAGCATTTATTATATTTAACGTAATTACAATTATAAATAATACATTAAATGAAAGAGCAACTGTTCAATGTGAGCACAATTCGTCACAGGGTACATATCCAGTCGACAGGCGAGAAAAACCCATAAACTTTTCACCGGGTTATGGCACAAAACACCTTCAACTTAGGGGAGTCTCGTTGCAACTGGTCTCGTGGGGATTTGATGACACTCAAATGGAAACATAGTTTACTGTTGGGTAAGTTTTTCCCTAACGAATTTCTATATATATATATATATATATAAAGATTCGTTCAATTTTGTTCACATTTCATAAATAAATGTTTCGTTAAGAAATCTCGTTTCCAAAGGGAACACAAGAACAAAAAGCAGCGGTTGCTGCCCGATAGACTATTTATGGGGCGTTGGAGATTTCATGACCTGTCAGACTTTTTCTTCTTGGACGAAAGCCATTATGCATTTTACAAGTGGATTAAAAGTCTAGACTTTTTCTTTCTTTCTTTTTTCACGAGTAATAACGTAAATTCTTCAAGGCCGATTTTAAGAATTGAAACCTTTTTGTGGTTCGTTCAAGTCTTACGCTCTCCCTTGTGCACGAGTGGATTGAATTAACGTTACGGCAGGACAATCGCATTCACCCAACGTGCGCTAGGGTCCAAAAGGTTGAGAACCATTGATGTAAAAGGCTTGTAAATCTTAGAGTTTGTATGACAGATCTTTCTTTTACTATGAACACTTTAATAAAGTCGATTAAGACGGTAAAGAGGATTACACCTGGAAATTTCAATTTGTCCGTTAGCCGCTAGAGGATGTTTGCTGCCATTTAACGTGCGAAGTAAAACTTCTAGCACTCTACCATTATACACCTTTGTTTCAATAGTAGAGAATAACATATGGATAGACACCGTTAAACTCACCGTTATCTATGAATATGTTAACGAATTTATTCCATAACAAACTCGTCCGAAATAATCGCTCTAGCTATATATTGCCAGAAACAGAAGTCGTTCAAGTTATGGAGCAGTGGTTCTCAAACTTGTTACCGCGACCCACATTAAATATTAAAAAGTACCTTGTGGCCCACCTACTTTTATTCAAATACACATTCTCATTCTACGTAATGGTGGTATTTCAAACCAATTAAATTTTGTAAAGCATATTTCTAATTTTTCCATAGAAAGGTAACACAGAGCTAACACTATTCTGAACGCAATGCCATATCCTGTGACAGATCTTGACTGACCCATTCTCTTTACATCCTAACCCAGCATCTCTACTCACTGTACAACAAGACAAGGATCTACGTAACCACTTACTCTTCGCCTCATGAACAAACGCTTTCCATTTTCATTTCCTGAATTGTACTTACTTTACAACATATGTTTTTGTATCAAAATAAAATTTTCACAATCAAAAGGAAAAACTTCTCGCGACCTACCAAAGAAACGGTCCGCGACCCACAATTTGAGAAACATTGGTGTAGAGTAATGGCCATCGTTAAAGTCACCACTACCCGTTAAGATGTTAACGGATTAACTCCATTAACGAACTCAACCGGGATAATTGCTATAGTTATCTATTGCAGATATAGAATTTTAAAAAATCACTATCGTTTAAGAGATATCGGGCGGAGTAACGGTCACATATGTCACCGTTAATTATGAAGGTGTTAACGGATTGACTGCAATAACAACCGTTAAGATGTTAACGGATTGATTCCATTAACAAATTTGGCCTATATAATCGCTCTAGTTGTCTATTGCAAATAATAGAATCGAACCATTTGCTTTCGTTCAAGAATTATCTTGTAGAGTAACTGACGGACTTAAGTCATTGTTATCCATTAAAATGTTAGCAGATTTTGTCCATTAATGAACTCATCTTACATAATCGCTCTAGTTATCCACTGCAAAAAATAGAATTTAAAAGTTTGCTTCCGTTAAACATTTATCATGTGGAATAACGGTTACCGTTAAAGTTATCATTATCTGTTAACATGTTAAGGGTTTAACTTCATTAACGAGTTAGGTCGAGATAATCATTCTAGGTATATAATGAAAAAAAATAGGACTTAAGAATTTGCTTTCGTTCAAGAGTTATTGTATGGAATAACAAACGGACGGACTTACTAACATTGCAATCTTATAAGGTCCACTAACGTAATTGTAATTATTATAAATTAAAATAAGTTTTGAGACAGATTTTAGCAGCTAACGCTTGCAATGGTAGCAACAATGTTTAATTCCTCATCTAAAAGTGTATCGTGACATTGTGAACGTTCAACAAAGCGTACCGATCGGTAAAAATGATTGGGAAGCATTGTTGTAACATATTATCTTAGGCTCAAGGGCGCATTGACGGGAGGGATAACCCAAAATTTCCTAGCTCAACATAGGTATGTACTTTCTCAATAAAACCATGGGAAATGATTGATGTAGAATGAAAATTTCACATTCCAGACAATATATCTTCTCCTGTACTCTTCTCTTATAAAACTGACCTAGTTATATAATTTTTCCCCTAAAAATATATGTCGAAGTATTTTACAATTACTTACCATCTTTTTGGGTGCAGAATAATAACCGTTCGATACTACATAGATATAGTGGCTTGTAATGTTGGACCTTCCCCCCTAATACTTGGATCCCTCTCAACGAATCATTCTGGATGCGCGCCTGCTTAGACCCCACCTGGAAAGGTTGTGAGAGCGGTTTCTATAACAACAGCTGATATCCGCTTCATAAGTTTTTTTTTTTAAATAATATTTTATAAATAACGCAAGGACAGTGAAAAATATAATACTTTTCAAAACTTGTAACGTTCTATGTATTTACAAAGTGATACACGATACACAGGGTGTTTCAAAACAATACCAACAACGTTTGGGAGGTGATTCCTGACACCAAGATAAACAGTATAGACCAACTAGGGTGCACATATGTTTCCTTTCGGAGTTATAAGCTGCCGAAAACATGAAAAAATTAACTTTAAAAGGTCCATAGCTTGAAAACTATGAAACCTATCGTAGTCGGGTCAAGACTTTATTTAGGAACTAATATGTGCTCTATCCAAATATCCATGTTTCAGAATCCTGCGGTACCTTCGCAACAATTTTTATAGAGGTAATTGGTGAGTATTTCAAATTAAATGCCCGTAGTCAAACTCTCTCTATAAAAGTTGTTGCGGAAGTATCGCAGGATTCTCAAACATGTATTTTTTAATAGAGCACATACTAGTTTCTAAGTGAAGACTTGACCCAACTACGGTTGGCCCCACAGTTTTGAAGCTATGGACTTTTAAATTTCATTTTTTCATGTTTTCGGCAGCCTATAACTCCGAAAGGAAGCATTTGTGCACCCAGGATGGTCTATACTTTTTGTCTTATCTTAGTGTCAGGAATCACCTCCCAAATGTTGTCAGTGTTGTTTTCAAACACCCTGTACTTCATATTAAGTCTCTTCAAGAAGTTTCTTTTTGCCTAGTAATCTGCGAACGCATTTAGCAATAAGATAGAGAAAAACTCTCCTATATAAGAAGAACTTAGTTGAGTTTTGATCTTGGATTTAATAAGTATCTACAAAGGAGTGGACTGACTGCATGAAGAGGGCGCTGTACATATATTGGTAGGGATCATACAAAATACCGTAGCGTTCGGTTATATGATTGTAACTTCAGGTTAACCACCTTTATTGAAAATTTATTACAACATTCTATTACAATGCGAAATATTTTGTGTTTTATTTAAGCAAAATAATGTAAATAATGTGAAATTATTCACTTTATTTTCGTTATTAAATAACTAGTGTGAGGGCATAAACGAGAGAGTGGGCCAGGCTTTTGCTCGGTTACCTGGCAGGCCTGATCGCCTCTGGACCTATACCATAAACTCGTGATATGTTTTCCTACTCATATACTTAAGTTTTAGGCTTTAACAAATTCGAACACTGAAACGGAAGCGGAAGAAAAAGTACTTTTTACATCAGCACACGAGAAGTAGTAGTCCTTGTAGGGATAATCTATACCTACCTGCTTCATCTTCTCTGGAACCGCTATTAAAATCATGGGTTGCAATAATAGGGGTAACTTCAAAGTTAATTTTTTCTATGTTACTGATCCAAGAATAAATAAATAAATACTCAATATTATTCGCTGTAGAGAAAAACAAAATAATAGTGATGGCGAAGCTGGCTTTGAACCTCCTCCACCTTTGGGACCTCCAGTGAATTTTTACTTTGGAGGCATTCTTTCAATTCTGCATTACATATTTTCCGGTTTCAAGATTCAAAGTGATGTAAATACTTTTCTTTCCTTTCTTTAATACCGAACATAACAATTGTTAAAAAAAATATTTCGTACACCTTGTATAATATCGTATAACAATGTCAGATAAGAGGTAGAAGTTGTAGTGGTGCAATATTGAGATTTATTTCTTTTGGTAAGGTTAGATGGTAGGATTAGATTAGGAAGTGTTTAGAATAGGTTAGGATTTATTTTGCATTTATTACATGTATTTTGTTCATTTCTGACTTGATTTCTTATATTTCTTAAAGATTTTTAACATATTTCTCTTTACTTTCATCAGTACAACGCCTTTCCTATCTCAAAACATTCTGAAAGCTCTCCCAGAAATTTCTTCAAAATTTTAATTTAAAAATTCAAAATTTTAATTTAAAAATTCAAAATTTTAATTTAAAAGTATCATTCATAAAAATTCTTCAATTTTCAGCCATCTTGATAGAAATTCGTCAAAATTACTGAATTTTAAGTTCATCATCTTCAATCTTGTCTCATATGACGTCAGTAGCACAGATTTACGAAATTATCAATAATTGGTCGCTTTTCTTTGAAGTATCTTGTCATTTGCTCTTTAGCCGATCTTCGTATTATTACGTCACATTGTTATTGCCTGGAACGGCGTCAGTTTCAGGAGAGCAGTAGCTAAATAGATACTGCCCATCGATTCTTTAAACAAATAAAGTGGTTAAAACGCTGCTACAGAACAGAGTTATGCGAAATTAGTTTTAATAGGTTATTCAGCTGAAAATTTTGCGATTTACCAGCTCAGTTGGACGGAATGGAACGAACAGTGTGAAAATTTGGTGAGGCAGCTTCTTGTTGATTTCGCCAGCATGGCGAATGCTGAAGTTTAGAATTTTAAATGTTTTGAAAGAACGGTGAAGGTTTATCTTTAGGTAAACATGTTCAATCTCAAATACACTTTATTCTGAGTGGTGTGAAACGTTTTCCTGGAGGACTGAAATGGTAAACTGGAAAAAATGAGGATAAAAGTTTCTGGTTGGTGAGCAGAACGTCGTGTGTTGATTCATAAAGGGACAGTAGTTCAGATTTCAAATGGTGTGATTATTCTTCGCTTCTGGATAACTGTAAATAATGTTTTGGTCTCTTGTGTAAACTAAGTGTTAAGAGCTCGAAACCTGCATTGAAGATATTTATTTTGGTCCATGTTCCGTTAAGGGGGTCCAAAACTAACCTAACCTAACCTAATATAACGTTATATTATGTAATCAAACGAAAATCAATGGAGAAATTGCAAAGAAGTGGAGAAATTGCAGTGGAGAAGTGGAGATTTTGTGTGGAAGAAATTACTGGACCCCCTTAACGGAACATTCATCTTTATTTTAACCTTCAAAATTGATCGAGTTAGACACAGTGTCATAATGGTGTGTTTCGTAATATATAACAATGTAATTCCTTCCGTTTCCAAAAGATCTACCTAATTACTCAGACAGAATATTTAGAAAAAAAGGGGGGAGGAATAGAATAAATTACTGATATAACGTAAGGATATATTCTATTGGCGTAATTTCGAAGTTGTACTTTGGCTGAAAGAAACTGATAAATTGTTTTATTAATATTTCGATAGGGACAACTGATTTTCCATATCGTATGCTTATTCATATAGGTGCAGAGGCACAGTAAGTAGCAATCGTTTCATAATAGTAAACATTGGCCTTGAATGCCAACTGAAACGTCTTCACAAAGAAAAGAATAATTTTATTTGTGTGTGTGTGAGGTGTGAATCAGGCACGCAACAGGATTTCGTGATAGGGGGGGATCCGTGAAAAATACTGTAGTTATCACACCAGGGGTTCGTCATTTTAAACTATTTTGCTGGCAACATATATGCGTTCGTTTAGCCAGGATTTCGTAATGGGGGGGGGGGGGAGTGACGTGACATTAAATACTTTGGTTACACACAGGGGATCGATCAATCTAAACTATTTTACTGGTAACATACCCATATTGGTTTGTTAGGACAATAAAATGATGATATGTTAGTATTTTAATTTAAAAAGCAATGAAAAATATTGAGTAAAAGAATATAAAAAAGTATTGAAAAAGATATAGTCTTCCGAGGTCATTCGAACTTGGTTCTTCTTGTCTTCTTTCGTCTTCTTTTTCTTATCTTCGTTTAATACCTTCAAGGATAGCAATGAGATCTCTTTCGGCAGTAATGACATCCTATAAAATGAAAAAAAAAAAAAAAAAATGAAATGAAATCTTTAAATTTTACATCCCACGGTTATGCCGGTTAGGCTAAAGAAAGACGGTGATAATGAGAGATGAGTGAAATGGTGGAATGAAGAAGGTGGGAGGAAACGGGAGAACCCCGAGAAAACCCATGAGCACGGTGTTTGTCCACCACAAAGTCCACACGGCGCGAGGTGGGATCGAACCAAGGACTCCAAGCACCGGAGGTGAACGCTTTACCACTGAGCCACCACGCACTCTCCTATAAAGTGGATTAGTGTTGCCGTGAAATTCAAAATAATTTATATTATTTGTGACATTGAGCATTTCTTAAGTACTACCTGACAGTCTATCTGATCGAACATGTTTATCGATTGTCATTTGAAGCCCATAGGATTAGCATGGAGATAGATGGAATTCGGAATGCTTCGTTACAATAATATCCATTTTCAACTTGAATTCGCTCCCTACACACAAAACTCCTCATAAGAAAGAGTGGGGCTAACCAAACGCTTGCTGTAGCTTTATACTTTTGACGCTGATTCATCTTTTTCTCGCTTCTTTTTGTTTCATCCTTCAAGAAAGCGAAATCTTGAAATAAAATCTTCGGAGGATCATTTGGCAGGGGCGCATCCACGGGGGTCTACCGTGTCCGGACCCCCCCCCAAACTTCCTAACTCAACATACATTTGTACACTTTCTGAATAAAACTATGCTTGTTTAACAGGGAAACAATTGATGTAGAATGAAAATTTGTTTCTCTTATAAACACAATCTAGTTCTATCATTTTTTTCTGGTGGAAGTATTTTACAATTACTGTATTTGCCCGAGAAGAATAATACTCGTTCAGTATAGTACATAGACGTTGTGGTTCAGATTCCCCGCTCCCAACAACAAAAATTTCTGGATGCACGCCTGCATGTCAATTTGTATGGCTAGGAGAGAGAGGTATACTTTTTAAACTGGTTGCAATGTCAATCGTGTTTTTCTACATTCAATATGGCAAGGCTAAAAATTTCGTCATACAACGTTTGAGCTCCAATCTACATTGTTTAAAAATTCTTGTCATTCTAATCATTATAGATGGAGAAAAGTTCCCTAATGAGCATAGTAAAAACCAATTACTTGAGGGGGAACCGGGCTCTGAATATGAAATGAATATGACGAATATAGTAGGGAACAGGAGAGCCTACAAGGCTTGGGAGCCCAGCGCAGGAATTGAGCACTGTACCACTGAACCACCACCGTACTCCCTGTACACACACACACACACACACACACACACACACATACCCCCCCCCCCACACACACAAACTTCAATGTTGTATGGAATTAAAACGTTGTATAGTTTGGAAGCCAAATGGTTCTATTTTATTTAACGGAAATTGAAACGTACATTTATTGTTGGTGAATAGTAATAGTTGAGCGTGTTGATGAAATCCCAATATTAGTTCTCATATATAGAGAAAGCCTACAGTAGCTTCATTCATGATAAACTCTTCAGAAATTGGTGTTGCCTTATCTCAAAATCTAAATAGCCTTGTCATTACATTCATTTGCCAGGAAAAAAATTTCTGTCCCCATTGACGGAGAACACAGAGGGAATTCGCAATCAAGTAGAAAACACTGCCACCTTCATTCCTGTCATGGTTATTTTCTGGTATACTTGAGGAGGAATTGGGATTGTTATTTAGAATCATCTTTATAGCTGGTTTCCTCGTGGACAAAAGAATATTTCCCGGCGTTGAAGCATCAAGCGTTCTGAAACGTATCTTGAATTTGTATGCACCTGCAATACTCCCTTTTGGTACCATCCTAATTTTGCTTGTTGATAATCTGGTGATTCTGTCACCTAAATCGAATTTAAGGCTCGGGGATTGATGTGAATCAATGACAATAAATCTCGGAGCATCTTCAACTGGGCATTCTAGATAGAAATGACAACTCAGCGATTGTTGGCATTGTAAATGAGAGAAAATACATTCACAAGGCTTCTTATGCAAAAACAACTTGCAGTCATGGTTCTCATCTGAATTTACTCCTCCAATATAATATGGTGCTGGCATTCTAAAGTCGCAAATGTCAATATTTTGACCACTTCTTAGTGCCTGGGTGTTCCAGAAGTGTTTGTCGGCAAGGTACAACATATTGTTCCATCTTACTTGTTGCATGATGAATCTGGATATATGTGACGTTTTAATAAATTGCTTTTCGTTCCAGACCGTAGGAAGAGGTGGTTCTATCATTGTTCGACAGTTCCAAAGGCTGATATCACCCGTCAACAAACAGTTATGCTTGTTATATGTTAGAACCAAGTCATGACTAGTATTGATGGCACAACTTAGAATGTCAACGAGTTTTGGCCCCATTTGTTGCTGTTCTAAGTGCGGCTCGATTTCTTTCTCGAAGTAATTCATGAAGCTCGAGATTAACATGAATAGTTTATCAGCATTGTTGTCGGTTAGTTTCCATTCACGTATACTATTGTTTTCCACTCTCTGGATGCAGTGAAAGATCTCATCGAGTATAATACCTGCGGGGAATGTTGAAAGTCCGTTATTGACGTATCTCCATAACGCTGCTTTGAGAACCTTCATCTCGGAAAGAACGAAGTACAAGAAATGATACTGAGCTGAAACACGAACTTTTTCTTCTGGATTCCACTTACAGGTTGTCTGCATTTTTAGACTTTCCAATAGAACACGCACGCGATGGAAAGCGATTTCGAGTCCTTCTGTGAGTATTGCATTACTTACTACACGTAATATGTGGCAAACAGATCTCAAGTTTGCTATGTCTTCAAATCTGAGAAAACTTATAATGTGTTTGAAAATTTCATCGGTCAGTCGAAAAAGAGGGCTCTCTGACAAGCTCATGTGAGATGTTATTAACGATCGGTGACGTTCATTTGTTATTACGTCTTGTCTTAATTTGAAACATTTATTGTAATATGAAAACCTCTCTTCTCTTGACATTACGCCTTCGAATTGTGAATTTGAAATATTCTTTTTCTCATTAGTATTGGATGATGGGCTATCTATTGTCGAAAGCTCTTTTTGTTCCGTCAAGAAAGATTTTGATCTTTCTAAGTCGTCATGGCTGGTTACATCTTTTAATGTTATAATTTCTTGCTGACTTAAGGTTGTTAATTTATCAGAAGCAGTTTCTTCTGGTCTTTCTTCTGCGGACGTAGTCTCAAGGTTTCTCTCAATTTCAATTTCATTAATACCAGGTTCCATATGTTTAGAACTTTCAAGATAACATGAACTTGAATTCAGTGAAAAAGACTCTAAATGGATACTCTCGGATGTTTCAGAGTCTGATGTCAAAAAATTTGTGTCTGCAGAGTTGGAATAGAAGATCAATTGTTTCGTAATGTTATTCCCGTTCTTTTTCTTTAAATGTATGCCTGGTCTTTTGTGGTAGCGAGAAAAATTTTCTTCTGATGTCCATTTATTCATGGATCGTCTGGAATGCTTGGCTCGCAATAATGAAGTTCTGTTATTCACATAACTTGATAATTTTGTTTTTGTTTGTTGTTGTGATGTCTTTATTTTCCCTCCATTTATTATCAGTGTTTCCTCTTTGTTTAGCTTCTTCCTAGGAAATAAACGATTGGGTGAGTTTTCAGTTCTTATAGTTCCACAAGAATCTTGTGAATCTTGTGAATGCTTGCGTTTGGTTATTTTATTTGCTTTATTTAGAAGCAATCTTTTAGGTGAATGTATGAAATGTTCTTCTCCTGCTTTAGGTCGTTGTAGTTTGCTTTCTGAAGATGGAGAACGTTGTTCAGCCTTATTTTCTCGACTTCCATACGATAATTTTCTAGATAAATGATTGCGCATACAAATCACAGGATTGGATTTCACTTGATTGGATTTCTGGGTCTCAAGTGGTTGTATTTCAGATAAGGTATTAACTACTTCAAATTGTGTAGTTTCTGGCAGCATCTTTTCTTTGGAGGATGCTGTGCCAGAGTCTGCCTTTTCTGCTTGTTCTTGCAGTGATTTCCTTCGTGCAATTGCTGGTTTATCAATGCCTAGGCTAGTCATTGCTTTTTCTTTAAAAGATGTCATATGGCAAAGTACATATTTTGGTCGTAGTACTGGCTTACGGTTTGGTACTTGTTGAGTAGCACTAATTTTTGTTGTACATCCAGAAGTTTCCATAATAGATTTCTTCTTACACTTTACATAAGTTGTAATAATATTGGAAATGTTCTGGAGAGTTTAAATGAAGCTGACGGCAATTGATGGAATTACAATTTTGGGAATTACTTTCACATTTTAAGGTTCAAACAGTCGCTTCCAGTTGCTTAGTTATTTTTTCATTGTTAATATTGCAACAAAACATGGTTTTTATATTATCGCTAGCAGTCTATTTCCATTCTTTTGTTAAAAAATAGCTGAACTCTATGAGTCAAAGTTATTTTAAATAGAATAAAATAAAGCTCGAAAGTGGGACATTATTTGGAAGTTTGTAATTATACCCAGTTACGAAGTGATTGGGTGGCTTGAAGATGCACATCCATGGCGCATTAACCATTAAATACAACATACCTTTTATTAACCTGTATTTCAAAAGAATTTGATTACCACGTCTCATTTCAGCACCACGGCTATATGATACGAGGATTCAAAGTTTGAGGTGGAACTCGAACCACTGTAATGCGTTCAATGCTCTCACTGGGAATCGAACCCGGTTACTCGTATGTCAGAGTCATTCGCTAGACATCTTTTATTAAATAGTCATACCAACGGGACACTGGTTTCCATGATCTTGTAATGGAGACAGAACCGTAGATGCGGGGAAGGGACGAGCGGAGCCATTGCAGTGGGCGCTGATAGCAAGAGGGCGACGAACGAGCAAGCAGAAATACAAACTGTTGGAAAAGAGTAAAGGACGCGGCGCCTCGTGAAAGTATTGGTGCCCAATCAAACCAATGTTGTTGTCGGTTTGCAAAGAAATACATTTGGCAAGAAATTTTCTTGATCGCTACTCCCGCAACCAAACTTTCCAATAAGAGTTACAACAAGTTTTTTCTTACTACTTTAAAACAGTTATTATATATGATTTCTTAATGTGATATACAAGGTGCCGAGTAATGACTTATAGTGTATGCAGGAGCGTTTCAAAATCAGAAACGGTCAAAATCTGAAATATGTGTTCGGTGTTTTGATGGTGATGGGTTTGATTAGTCAATCCCGCTTTTCTACCCAATTAGATTAATCACGACGCGGCGTAGTAATCTTGTATTACATCAAGGCAATACAGGATTCTTATTTCTTTCTTTCTTCTAAACGTTTATAGGACATTTTTGTATTGAGGCAGCAACCTTTGTCAATACTCTACATCGCTTAATTTATTATAAAGTAAAATTGAATTAAGTAAAAATTCTGTCTGAATTTGCCTCTTAAGAATTAGTACAGTAAATTATCTTAATTGTTCATTATAATTGTCACTAACAGCACTGCATACATTCTAGATGAACTACACATTATATATATATATATATATATATATATATATATATATATATATATATATATATATATATATATATATATATATATATATAAACATTCAACATCAAAATTATCCAAACTCTGTGAAACAAATAGTAAAGAAAAATTGAATAAATGCTTAGTTTAAAAATTCTTGAATTTGTATAGGTGCCCCATTTGGATCAGATCTTACAGGATTCTTATACTAATCCATTTTCATATATAAACAAACATGATAATGTCCATAAAAAATTTTTTTGTTGATTGATTTGTTGGTTTCGTATCTATTAGCAACACAATTTCCGCCCACTTAATATCACACTTCTTATTTATTGTTTCTACCCTCAACAAAACCATTAATGGTTCATACGTTATGCGCTGTGTGATTGCGAACCATAAACATGGTATGTTGCTTTCTCTTTTCTACACACACAGCAGAATATAGCTATAATCTTGGACCGATTTCTAAAGACATATTCTTGCAATGGGTTCTAGAAGTAGGTGTTTTGGAACGCTTCCTTCGTAGAGGCTGTGCTCAATCAACTATCACAAAATCAATGTTACGGACTTTCCCTAACTAAAGGAGGAGGAAAAGTGCGCAGTAAACTTTTCAAGGCGACATGATGTCGTGAAACTTAAGAAGTTGTATGGAACTTCCTAACACACACACACACACACACACACACATACACACACACACACACACACACACACACACACACACATATATATATATATATATATATATATATATATATATATATATATATATATATATATATATATAGATAGATAGATATATATATATATAGATATATAGATATAGATATAGATATATAGATATATGTAGATGGTGATCAGAAAAATGGAAACACCTGAACGAAATTGCAACTTACCAGATTAATATGGTGTCGAGCCACCTTTCGCCTTCAGAACAGCCTTGATGAGACGTGGGATGGAGGCATAGAGGTCGTGAATTGTAGCAAGTGAAATTTTACACCATTCCTCGTGCAGGGCATCGGCCAGTTCTGTGAGAGAGGATGGAGGTGGAAATCGTCGCCGGAGTCGTGTTTCCAAGACGGACCACAGATGTTCAATTATGTTGAGATCTGGGGATTGGACGGGCCAGGGGAGATGTTGAACTTCATACCGATGTTCTTCAAACCACGCTGCAACAACGCCAGCTGTGTAAATGGGTGCATTATCATCCTGGAAGATGGCGTCATTGTCCGGGAACAACATCCGGACCATAGGATGCAAGTAGTCTCCTAAAATTGCGACATAATCGTTGGCAGTGATTCGTCCGCTAAGTGTGACCACAGGACTCAATGAAAACCATGATATGGCGGCCCACAGCATCACCGAGCCGTCGCCATGTTTCACAGTTAGGCGGAGAACTGCAGATCATAAGCTTCTTTGGGCGTTCTCCACAAATAAACACGGCCCGTGGCTGGGAATAGGGTGAAGGATGACTCATCCGACCATGTCACACATTTCCAGTCCTCAACGGTCCAAGTTGCATGGGCGCGGCACCATTTGCGGCGTGCGAAAGCGATATGGTCCCTGATGAGCGGTTTGGCCCGTGCAACACGCCCCCTTAAGTTCATGTCATGTAATTCGCGGTGGACTGTGATTGTCGAAACAGGGTGTGGGAGGTGCTGATTGAGTTCCTCCGTCACTTGCTTCGCAGTGGCACGACGGTTCCGCGTGACAATGCGCTTTAATACCCGGCGTGACCTGTCACTCATGATTTTCTTCCGCCCACTGTTCCGCTTCCCCAATGTGGTTTTCCCGTGTATTGTGTAGGCCGTCATCACCTTCGACACTGTCCTACGCGACACATCTAACACAGTACCACTGCCGTCACACTCACTCCACATAATAGCGCACCAACAATTTGCGCTCTTTGAAAATCTGAGAGGTCTCCCATTTTACACTACCTCCGTTTGCTGCAGCCACTGGACACTGCTGTTTCACTGCGCCTGACGTAGTATGGAGACCGACCTAACACACCACCCCTAGCGGTCCGGCGCTGCCGTCGCCACGACACCACTGCCAACCCATACATCTGACGTGTTTCCAACTACAGGTGTTTCCACTTTTCTGATCACCATCTGTATATATATATATATATATATATATATATATATATATATATATATATATATATATATATATATATATATATATAGGGATTGGACAAAAAATCTAAAACGTTTGCAAAAGTGAGAAAATCATACCTAGAATGGTGTGGGGCCTCCTTTTAAGTACAAAGCAGCTTGAATCCGATGTGGAATGGACGTATACAGCTTCTGAATCGTGTGTGTGGAATTTTGTATCATGGTTCCTCCAAAACATGCTCCAGTTCCTTAAGGGATGCTGGTGGAGTGTAATGAGACCGAATACGCCTTTCTAACTCAGACAACAATGGCTCAATGATGTTCAGATCTGGTGATTGTGGGACCCAGTGGAGGTGTGTTAGCTCCTGGTCATGCTCCTCAAACCATGATTTCACGGTTTTTGCAGCGTAACAGGGTGCCAAATCATCATGGTAGATGCCATCAGCATCAGGGAACAATATTTGGGCCATGGGTAGAACCTGGTCCCCCAAAATGGCCTCATACGCCTTAGCATTCATCATTCCATACAGCGCTATGATGAGACCTACAGAAAACGATATCACTGCCCATACTGTAACAGAACCACCCCCATCCTTTACAGTTGGGAGCAGACAATCTGTATCATAGGCCTGCGACGGTGTTCTCCATACGTAAACACGACCAGTCGTTGGAAACAAGGTTAAAGTTGATTCATCGGACCACATTACGTGTTTCCACTGCTCATGAGTCCGCACCTTGTGGTTCTTGCACCACTGGATACGCCTCTTCGCATTTACTGTTGTGATCAGGGGTTTGGTGATAGCGGCCCTGTCCTGAATTTTCATTTTATGAAGTTCCCGTCGCACTGATTTCGATGAAACCAGGTGTTGTAGGCCGGAATTGAGTTCAGACGTAATTTTCATTGCAGTGGTCTTCTTTTTAGTTGCTACAATCCGTTTTAATGCCCTCCGGTCCCTATCTGACAGAATTGTCTTTCGACCACTGTTGTGCTTTGCAGACGTCGTTTTCCCATGAATTGTGTATGCCCTCGTGACATTGGATACAGTGCCTTTCGATACCCCTACAATGTTCGTCACTGTTGCCACTGAAGCTCCAACCAGACGGGCACCAACGATCATACCTCTTTGGAAGTCTGTCAGGTCGCCCATTTTACCGCACCATTTTCACACCACGATACTCACAGATGAACTGGTTACTGCTGACGGAAGAAGAAGATCCAAATGACACATTGAAAACAAAACAGGATCTACAACCGCAGCACGTGTTGTACAGTGGAGGGCCAAACTTACGTGTCCTGTATGAAGTGTTTTTAGATTTTTTGTCCCCCTATATATATATATATATATATATATATATATATATATATATATATATATATATATATATATATATATATAGATAGATAGATAGATAGATAGATAGATAGGTAGGTAGATAGATAGATAGATAGATAGATAGGTAGGTAGATAGATAGATAGATAGATAGATAGATACGAGGCCTGTCGGAAAATTATCCGACGATGCTTCCGAAAAACCATGCACTTATCTGGCGTTTTCTTTGTCCTAATCCCCTTCAAACTAGTTCCCTCCTGCTTCCACGCTCCGAGTTTGGTAGCCTTTCTACTATTGCAAACAACCCTGGAACCTTCTATCGGGAAGTGCAACGAGAGCAGCTGTCTTGTTGTATTAAATCCCTTGGGTGCGAAAGAGAGTTTCCTTCTGGTAACTTTCGATTTCTGGAAAGAGGCAAGAGTCTCACGAAGCTATAGCCGGAGCTTGACGAAACATCGAAATCTCGTGCTGTGGTGGAAAGGACAACCACCGCATGAGCTGCATGAGTGGAATCATCATCCTGGTGCAGTCTACGGAGCTTTGAGGCCACAGATCTTCTCATTTCGGACAAAGAGTGTCACGTAGGTAACAGCAATTGTTTGAAGAGAAGTCGTTTGTATTTGTACATCCTTCTTGAACCCACTCATATAACACATTGCCTCGACAATGGAAGAACACAATCAAATTGGTTTGATTTTGCTATGCACCTGGCAATTTCCCTAGGTCTTCGCGAGCTTTTTCAGGTCTTGGCATGGTCGAATGTATCCACGAAATCGATTGTAACTTCGCTCTCGTGTCCTATCCGTGTATCTATGTTTTTTTTTATCATTTTAGCCCACCGAGACCATAGAAGAGCACCAAACATAAGCGTTCTTGTACACCAGAAGATGCAAATGAAAGTAACGCCATATGCAGGCTAAAGACATCATATACCCCTCTTCCATTACGCAAAATTTGACCAACATACTCCATATAATTTTTTCCCAAAGACAAAGGTTGGATACTCCTTCGGTATGCCTCAAATTCACATTCAGAACATGTAGACCCAACATTTAAGAGAAAGAAACAGAGTTATCCATTGTTGTAATTAAGGGGAAGAACATATTATCATTGTGGAAATTTTACAGCAGAAAGATGTAAATATTGACGATTAAGAAGTCTCAAATTATACACATATAATCTACGCATAATGGGTTAAATCTTAATTATATCATTATAATCAATGTAAAATTATAATCAATATTGATATACTCAAAAACATTTATGTCTTTATTTATCTGCTTGTAAAATTCCTACTTATTTAATAATAAACTGCATAAAATTGTTCATTATTAGGGCTTTAGCCTCCATTATTTATTCTCACCAATTTTAGGAGAATACATAATATTTAAAATTTCAGGACAATAAAAACACTCACTTCTGTGTGTTATTCGCTCCCAGCATAAAGATACAGGAGTTATAGTTTCATTCCGGGTGTATGTATGTATGTATGTGTGTATGTGGTACTTTATTTCTCGGAAACTACTGGCCAGACTTATACCAAATTGCATGACGGCCGAGCTCGGCCATGAATAGGCTCGGTTCGCCTTGTACGCGGTACTTTATTTCTCGATAAGTACTGGTCAGTTCTGAACGAAATTAGGTGGGGAAGTAGTCCATTGTCTATGAATAAAGATAACTACTATACTTTGTAACTGAGCTCAGCTACGGACAGGCTCGATTTGTTTGTGGTACTTTGATTCTCGGTAACTACTTGCAGGTTATGAGTTAAGTTTGGTAGACAAGTAGCCTGTTGTATAAGAAATGAAGACTGGAATATTTATTGCCCGAGATCGGCAAGATCGAGGAGGGCTCGCCTTGGCTTGTCTGAACGAAGTTTCGTGGGTAAGTAGTTCATCATCTAAGGAATAAAGATCGTTATATTTGGTGGGCGAGCTCAATCAGGAAAAACCTTGGCTTAATTAGGGCCTTCTTACATTTGAACTTTGTTTTTTGGCAACTATTGGCTGGCTATTAACGAAATTTTGTCGGGAAATAGCACATCGTCTGAGGAATAAATATTGCTGTACTTTTATATATTGTGGCCGAGTGAGCAGGGACAGGCTCGCATCGGGACAGACGTTGTGTTCCATAGCTCTGCACGCCAGGAGCTTCTGAGTTCGGTTCACCCCAGCTCCCATATTTACAATATATCAAAACTGTGTATTATAAAATAAAAGTCTAAATGTGTAACATCAATTTAGCTCTTTTTTCCATGCACATGGTTGTGGGCCGCGGAGGTTCAGTGGTAAAGTGTTCACTTCTGGTGCATGGGGTCCTTGATTCCATCCTAGCTCGCACCATGTGAGCTTTGTGGTGAGCAAACACCATATGCGTGGGTTTTCTTGGAGTTCTCCCGTTTCCACCCATTTTCTTCATTCCACCGTTTCATTCATTTCTCATCATCACCGTCTCCTTTAGTCTGGCCAGCATACCTATGGAACATAAAACTTACAGATTTTACATAGGTGCCGAATTGAGGTTAAATTTTTAAGTTAGTAAAATTTCGAAGGTTGGCTACTGCAGAATAAATGTTTGCCACTGGATCCTGTTATGTGACAAATCAATTCAATTTGGAGTGTTGTTAACCAACTCCTTACCAACAGGCACATTTAGATATTATTTTCCCGTACACAAAGTCTTATTCTCAAACGATTTTCCAACTGAAGCTTTTTACACCCCGCGCATGTGTCCCATACGAGCAACTTAATACTGCACTCACCCCAATCCTTTCTCTTTTCCTCTCCAATCAGATAGAATCGACGATTCCCAATGTTGTCATGTTTAATAACATCGCACATGACGAGCAGGATAATGAATATGATTGTACACGTTGGCAGTCTAGCATTTATACACTGTCAGATAATAAAACAATTTCCACTAAGGGACGAACTAGAATCACAATAAAAATGAGACCAATAATCTGTTAAAAGCAGAAGAACCTGTAAATAGAGGATAATCTCCAAAGAAAGAGACCTTGTTTCTCTTCTCCAGAGAAAGAGATTCTATATTAGACCTAGCAGAATGCCCATTCTTCGTACGGGAAGAATATGTTTCATTTTGGACATAAAGGGCATCAAAACTGTCACCAATCAACTTAGGAACCCCAAAAAGTATGAATTCGACACTAATATCGGTAATTTTCGATCATATATATAAGTTGTCCATCAAAGTGAAATGATAAAAGCCATCCCAGGCCCGAACCTCATGTATGTTGAAAATTTGGTCGAGATCGTTCGGGTGGTTCAAGAGCTATTAAGTCACGAACATAGTCACTTTGATTTTTATATAAATAGATTCATTTATTATAGCCGGAAGTAAAAAAAAAAAAACACTTTCGGTTTCAATTTTAAATCTCCATAGTTTCTAAGTCTACTGTAGTTTGACAATGTGGAACAGAACATACATTGTTATATCACTATTATTGATTGCGATAGTAGAATGAATGCAATATATCTGTTTTCTTACGTCATAACAAAAAAGGAAAACAAATATGGAAATCACTGTAATTTATCTTAGGCATTGTGCGTTGAAGTTTGAAAAGACAGAAAAGTGAAAAAAAAGGTGCAATTTCTTTCTCATCAGTTTCTTGTAGTAATTGCATGAATTATAAGCGATAATCTGCACCTGTTCATTGAAAATGCGACAACGAACGAGCAAGAACCTAATTATCATAAGTCTCTCGGGGAAAGATGAGAAGAAATACTCGTAGAATTCATTTGCAT
This sequence comes from Thermobia domestica, assembly GCF_964235325.1. NCBI lineage: Eukaryota > Metazoa > Arthropoda > Insecta > Zygentoma > Lepismatidae > Thermobia > Thermobia domestica. The sequence goes on from NC_137455.1 coordinate 122,197,779, forward strand.
CCTTGATGCACGAACGACGGAAGACGAGATAATGATTCTTTGCTCCTCTGTAAGTGATTCGTCATTTGCAACTTGACTGCTTCAGAAAATTATCTCGTTCGATGGAAGACATTTATCCATATTCTCTAAACCTAAGCAAAGATTATACACACTTATGTAAAGAAAACAAAGTTCGCTTTAAAATGTTAGATAAAATAACTTGTTTCATTGACTTAAATATGTTTAGTTAAATACTATATAATCAATTGTTGATAATGCACGACTACCCCAGCATTTTTTGGTAATCCTTAATGTAACTTAAGTGTGGGAATCAAGCTTAATTTCATAATTTAATTAAAGCTAAAGAAATTTTCAAACTCTAATCTTAGAGAAAATTGATAAATATATTCTTTCATCCATTTGATTGTTAGAAAATAATAATCACAAAGAATAATAGAATATACATATTGTACGCGAAAGATGAAACTCATCCGATCTTCACTAACAGCGTCATATTAGTAAGGTACGCCAGGGCATACCCAACAGGAATCCACCGGATCCAGCAACCTCCGTCACAGAACTTCCTAACTCAACATATATTTGTACACTTTCTAAATAAAACTATATTTGTTTAACAGGAAAATGATTGATGTACCATGAAAATTTGATCTTCCAGTTCATTTGTATTGGAACTCTTTTTCTTACAAAAAACAATCTAGTTCTTTTCTTTTATCTTTTTTTTTCTGAAAATATAGGTGGATTTTTCTTCTAAAAAATATTTATTGTCTTTTTGGGTGCAGAATAATACCAGTTCAATACTACATATATATAGTGGCTTGTAGGATTCGATTCCCCTCAAAGCTTGAACCGTTCCTAACAAGAAATTCCGGGTGTGGGCCTGTAGTGTGCATTTTAAATATTATAGTATGTTGGCTTTTTTTGTTCTCGAGTTATGGGCTACCAAAGTTCGGATTTGAAATCAGTCAGTTCCGCAAAAAAAAATCTAATTACTATTTACAACAAAAATGCATGTGACAAAGTTAAAAATGGCAGGAATTTAAGATGACTGATTAGACATGTTATGAATATAGTGTTCACGTAAGGCTTGTTAAAGGGAATTATAAATTTTTCCGGAAGAAAGGAACTTACTTCCTTTTGGACAAAAAGTATAGACCAACCTGGGTGCACAAATGCTTCCTTTTGGACTTATAGGCTGTCGAAAACATGAAAAATGACCTTTAAAGGTCCATAGCTCCAAAACTATGAGACCTACCGTAGTCAGGTCGTGACTTCACTTAGGAACTAATATTTGCGCTATCCAAAACTACATATTTCATAATCCTGCGGTACTCAGGAAGCAATTTTTATGGAGGGAGTTTGGACATGGGCATATAATTTGAAGTGCTTATTAACTACCTCTATAAAAATTGTTGCGGAAGTACCGCAGGACTCTAAAACTTGGATTTTTAGAAGGGTACATACTAGTTCCTAAGTGAAGTCTTGACCCGACTGCGGTAGGTCCCACAGATCTGGAGCTATGGACTTTTAAAGGGCATTTTTTTATGTTTTCGGCAGCCTATAACTCCGAAAGCAAACATTTGTGCACCCAAATTGGTCTACACTTTTTATCTTACCTTAGTGTCAGAAATCATCTTCCAAACGTTGTCGACGTTGTTTTGAAACACCCTGTATATAATATATGAACATGTAATGTAGGACAGCATATGAAGCTTAAGTGGATAGTATTTAAATAACAAATTTAGCACTAACCGGAGACATTGTAGTGAAGTGTAAATAAAAACATTTTTTTTTTTATAAGTAGTGTGCCGTTACTGTTATGGCTAACTGTAAGCATCAGTATTAGAAATAAGTATGTCCCCGTTCCACAAACAATAGATACGCTACTAAAGAGTGTACTGCTTACGTGTACAGTAAATAAATAAATAAATCTATTTCATGGCTGCAAAGGCATAGCTTCGCGATTGAGACACTGCATCTTTACAATATTTAAGTAGTTTATTTTTATTCTTTAATTTTCTTTGGAATTTGCAAGCAGTATCGTTTCACATACACAGTCTGTATTTTTACAGTTTACATGTGCTACGTTTTCTTAAAAGCACCCCTTCTTAAAGCAAACTACGTAGTGTATGCGCAGCTTGTCATAGGATTCGCCGTGGTATTTGCGTGTATTGTGTAGTGCTTTAATGCTATCGTATCTTAGCTGAGATTTGTTATGTGTTTCAATTTGCATTGAAGATAAGAAATCACTCTCTTGACACAACTCATACGGGAATAATTAAGGCAAGACCTCTACTAATATAGTTTCCAAGGGCACTGGTAACGGATTCATATTTATAGTCTTCATTCTGTACGCAAAAATACACTCTCACGTTCATCACCAGCTTAATTTATATCTTATACATTCCTCTTCCATTTGTAGTCACTAATTGTAACCGTAAAAATTATCATTTTTGTTTTGCTGACAGCTCGTAAATCTGCACTTTTGTTAATCTTGTATTAGTGTGCATGAAGTGAAGAACTGTCATAAAGAAAATGAAAAACATTACGTTGTTCTAAATGCCATAGAACAAATATAAAACAGGTAGTTCCATGTTCATAGTACTAATTAAAAGTGTTTTTTTTTAAGTTGAAATAGGACTGCCAACATTTTAAAAAGAGTTAGGGAGATTTTGTTGACCATAAGCCTATTGTAAGTGAATAATGAAAGCTTAAATGTTTTATTACAAAAACAGCTATGGCACGATTGCAGAATGTTCAGAGATTGTAGGCAATCTCATACTAATTTGATATTTTCAAAAGAAGATTGACTATATGTAAAAAAAAAAAAAAAGGGTAAACTTAACAATTGAGATATTACCAGCACTTTATCATTGAAGTCACTCATAACTTTGCTGCCATTTTTTTTAAATGACTGGAGATATGAGTTCTCGGATAAGTAAGATCGGGAGACGTAGAAAATTTTAAAATTCTGCCAAATACGGGAGCCCTCGTATAATAGAAGATTTGGCAACCCTATTACCAAGGACTCTGTGCCAACCATGTTCACACGGCTTCAGGTATGATGCAAGAATTTCAAATCTTGATTGGTTAAATACGAGCTTCCCTTTGAGCACTAAGGCTATATGAGATATGAAGTTACTGCTTAAAATGGGAAACGAAACACATAAGCTCCCACCGGGATTCGAACTCGGATCTTCGCACCGAAACTTTAAATACATATTTTAGATAGACTTACGCAGATAGAAAGTGATAGAAAAAGTACTTCACGTTCAATATTTTGGTTTTCGAAAATACATATTTGGAATAACTTTGGCCTTGTGAGAAGTAGCGTTGTCCTGTTGAAAAATGCCATTGTCATGTGCAAACATGGCCAACATGGAAGGATTTATATGATTAGCAATGATCTGCAGATAGCTAGGAGCCGTCAAGGTGCCCTCCATATGCAGTACTAGGTACATGAATGGTCACACGAAGATTATCCAAATCATAATGGAGTCACTACCGGCCTGACATTATCTTACTATGCATGTCTCGAGCAGCTGTTTTCCTGGAAAACGACGGATTCTGGCCCAGTCATCGATGTAATGAAGATATTATCGTGATTCATTCATCAGACCATCAAATATTATGCTATTGGTATGCGGTCCAATGACTATATGCACTTGGCTATTCCAGTCGTAATCGAGGATCCCAAGTTCTTAACATTGATACACGTGTGGCTACGGAGGCTCGTATCTAACAGCGTATGGCGAATTGTTAAAGTTGATTAAATTCTGTTGTTATTTTTGAAACACTTAGCGCCGTATCATATTGCATCAACTTCGATAATCTACGATGTCCGACATTTTTAATGAGGTATGGCCGTCTCGTGTCTTGTCATTTGGTGCTTGTTCCAGCGTCCTTTGCCATGGAAGACACTTACCACAGCAGCTGGCGAATACTCAATAAGTTGCGCTGTTTACAAGATGTCCGTCCCCAGCCGTCTGGCATCATAATTTGGCGTCTATCAAACTCTGATATTTCTTCAACTAGCCCCAAAATACAGACAAGCATCACATGACTGACCGAATGACACCCGTGTTACTATCTAGCGAGCGGTTCTGTTATATCCTATGTCTCTAGATTATTACAAATAAAAAGTGCATTACTGTTAGTGAATATCAAACAACGATAGATCCAATCTGTTACTTAAAGGTTCATATTTTTCTTATACAGCACATAAATTAATAAGATGATATTTGAGCAAAATAAAAACTTTGAACTGCATCAGAATTTGGTAACGAACGACATACGAGTAAATGTTAACTCTATTAAAACAGTTTCTCTCATTACTTTCAAAAACAACTGACAATAATTCACTTTCAAGTATGTCACTTCGTTCATCTCGATGATCCATTAATTGATACGTCTTGTCTTTGAACTATATCAGAGTTAAACAAAAGTTAAAGTTGAAGAGTGAATCATAATTTTGGGAGATATCTTATTAACTATACTTCGCTAATGTCTTAGTATATACTTTATACTGTCGCCTTGTTAGTGATATTCATTAGTGTATACACGTGATGAGCATGACTTTTTTTATACTTTGGTTGACCTTTCCAATGATACATTGGCTTAGACTTTTTCGAGATTTTCTATACATAATTTTCAGATGAATATTTTGGATACTTGATAGACACTTCTAGAGTAGACGGGAGTGCACTTCTTATTTTCTTATCACTAAGATTTGTTATATAATTATTATGCCGGTGATAGAACACTATCTTACGTGTGAGTATTTCAAGTATTCATTTCATTTCAAGTAATTTTGTTTAATACTTGAAATATTCCGTACAAAATTTGACGGATGGACACCATGATGGTTGTTTACGTTTTAGTGGATACGCACGCGCATGTAACGGAAGATGAGAAGTGTCATTTTATGGTAGAACATTAAAACTGGTAAGTAGTGTGTTGAATTCTGAAGGATAGTAAAACATAACATTTACTTTTTTTGTTGATTTTTTAAACGATAAATAATATACGGTATGTTGTGAAGTGTGATAACCTTCTTCATTAAAATTAAGTTTTAAAAATGTAATTATACTTGCAGTGGCCTTGGGGCATATGTGTATGACCACTGAATTAGTTTAGCAATATATTAACAGAATAACACTTATTAACAGAAAGTGTGTTAATGACGGCTGAATATTTGCATAATGTGGGGTGTCCGAAAATTATTTCCCTGATTACAAACATTCATAGGGCATAAAATATGACACATAGACAAATACTTTTTATCTTGAATTGCATATAACATATTAAAGTTTTTGTGTACATACTTACTGTTAGTTTGTTTATTGCAGGGTCCAGTGACGTAACAACAAAGAAATCGGACACCATTTGCAGAAACATGTACTCAAACCAGGAGAAAGCCCAATGTGTCTTCTGATATCACGAGACACAGTTTCCGAAAACAGTCCAGAGACAATTTCAGACGGCATACCATAGACAGCCAGTAGATGTTAAAATTATCAAGATGTTGTATGCTAAGTTTAAGGAAAGAGGCAGCATCAGTGAACGTCCTAGAACATGCAGGCCTGGACCTAGTGCCCAGACAATTTAGATACTGAGAGACGCCTTTGTGATAATTCCCAAGAAGTCAATTCACAGAGCCTCACGTGGGTTGCAGTTTCGTAAGACATCAGTGCACGGTATTCTACATAAACATCTTCTTTTAAGTGCGTACAAAGCCCAGATTGCGCATTCCCTACAACCAACTGACTGCAGTGCTCGTTATTACCTTGCTGTTGCCACGCTGTCAAAGATTGATGAAGACGTTGACTATCTGAAACGTTTCTTTTCTCAGATGAGTTAACATTTCATTGGAACGTGAAATTTCATTTCACAATGCTAGGATCTGGAGGTTCGAGAATCCTCACGCTATGTTTGAAACCGTCAGAGACAGTCCTAAGCTTAATGTGTTGTGCGGTCTTATGCACAATAAAATCATATGACCTTTTTTCTTCAGTGAAAAGACAATCACAGCCAATATCTATCTTGATATGTTGCAGTTATTTGTTGTATCACAGATTCAGTACATTTCGTGTTAATTTTTCAACAAATTGGTGCGCCACCTCATTGGGAGCGGGGTTAGATGTCCGTACCTATTTGGATACAATATTTTCGGGAAGATGGATCGGGCGTGATTGTCACATAAACTGGCCTCCGCGATCATCGGACATACTATTACTGGATTTCTTCCTTTGGTGTTATCTCAAGGACCACGTTCATCAAACACCGGTGAAAGACATCGCAGCATTACAGCGCAAACTGACTGAAGTCGTAACCTCCATGCATCACGTAATGTTGACCAACACATGGCTGGAATTGGAATATGATTTGAATATCCTTCGGGTAACGAAAGGATCACACTTAGAAGTTTATTAATGATGTACAGAACAATTTGAATATGTTACTTGCAATATTCAAATCATATTGATCATATTCACGAAAAAGTGTTTGTCTATATTTCTTATTTTTGCCTTATGAATGTTTGTAATCAGGGAAAGAATTTTAGAACACTGTAATCTTTATTTACGGGGAGTAAGCGTGATGTTAGTGATATAGCAAATATACGTTAAAATGGCCGATATTAATGTGCATTTACCAATTTGTGATGGCTGCAAGTTAAACGAATATAACGTCGTGAAAATTACAACGGGCACAAATGTGGAAACGATACACTAAAATTGCTACAGAATCATAGAGAACTTTTACCAGGAAAATTGTGCAAATCGTGGGCAAAGAAGCAGTTTCCTTTAGGTCAGGCCTGTATCCAAGCGGGGTCTAGGGGGCCCGACCCCCTAAATGTTTGCTGGCCCACCTACAAGTTTCATGGTAGGTTTGCAAATGTACTATAATATGGTTGGATCGGACCCTCCCTAACTTCTATCGCTCCCCTACATTTTTCGGCTTGCTACCGGCCTACTTTAAGGAAAGAAATGGGTTTCTTTGCTAGAAGATACGTAACATTGAAAATTCAAGGGGAGAAAAACGTTATTAGTTTTTCTCTTCTATTTTCAATGGCACTCTCTTCAGTAGATCGAAGTTTAATTTTTTGCGGGGACACGACTAGTGGCTTACTGGTGCATATTCATCTAACCATTAATAATGCTTTCTTAAATCTTGGTATCTCGACAAAAAACTTGTGTTGATTAGTTTAATTTCTGCGGTGAAGTTTGTATTTCCTGGTGCTTAGATTTGTCTATCGAGCTAGGAGATCCAAGCAAAGTAGTTCAGATAGATGAATCTTAGTTTGGGATGCGTAGAAGTCACTGTGGGAGAGTAAGTTTGAAGGGATTTGAGGTAGGATCAGGGAGACTATTCATGAGTGTGGTGCAGTATCGTTCAGATAAAGTGTTGGTTTCAGTTGTTTCAGCAGTGGGTTAAAAAACTGGTACAGCCATTAATAGTGACTGCTGGTAATCTGAAAATGGTAAGATTCGAGCACTTAAAGTAAATCATCCCTTGAATTTGTATATGTAGTGACAGGCGATCATACCGACAATATTAACTATTCGTGTCGAGATGCTAAAGAAAGTATACGATTACATGGTAAAAAGAGAAACCATTGGGTTGGACACTTTGCCCGCTTTCTTTTTGGAAAACATTTTGCTCAGCAAACTAGATTTCACAACTTATTTGTTTAATTCAGTAGATTATATCCATCTAAACTATAAAGTAAGCTTAGAGAGTGCAGTACAGTCGGAGGGTAGGGTAATGTACAGTTAGGGTCGGGTAGGGTACAATAGAGTACGTTTAGTTTAGGGTGCAGTAGAGATTGTAAGGTAGAGTAGATTAAGGTACGGTTAGGGTAGTGTAGGATAAGTTCGGATTTGTTTTATGAAGATTAATTCCTATATATATTTCGTCCTAAAGTTCACTGACATATTCTTTATACTACTAGCTTTGCATGTAATTCGGTTCAGAGTAGTGCGGAGCTGGGGGTCTGCATGTTACCGGGGAGTCTGTAGGGAGCAAGCGCGTTAGCGAAAGTGAGTATGTGCGTTAAGGAAGATTTGTTTCTATCGCTTTTGTCACAATTTCTGCATGCGTGGATATTTCATATTTTTATGTTGTGTGTATTCTTAGATCCTTGTTACATAGTGAGAGGGATAATATGGTACATTATTGGTTATTAGCATTCATGGTATCAAGTGTACATAAGAAGATACCGATAGTAAGTATAATACAAAGATATGGGATCATCACATAATAGATTAGTCACATCAGTATCGTAAAGTATTACCATTTTTAGTTCAAGCTATTAGTCTGTGAAATTGAATACAATACTGTTTGCAAATTCCCGACTTTGAGTAAAGAACGGATGGTTTACTGAAAAGAGTGAACATATCACTTAAATAATTAAAAAAAGCAACTTTTTCTGCTCTTTTTGTGTTGAGAGATTTTAAAATAATTATTAGAGGTCCTAATACACTGACACTGATTTAAAATCATTGTCTTGATATGACTGGAAAAAATTAAGTCAACTGGACATATTCAGATGATAGGATAGATTTTGCGACAAGACTTTTCTTTACTCTTTTCTGCTTCTGCTGGCAAGGCACAAACAATTGTACGGAGAGCTCCACATTCTGTATTATTGACAATTCCTTTGACGTTCTATCACGGCCACAGTGTTCAATAAATATGTTTCGCTAAGAATCTCGAAAATCTTACTAGCAGGAATAAAGAATTTGACTGAAATACGTACTTTCCTCCTGCATTGGAGAAATTAGTTTGCTCTTTTGTTGCCCAACCTAACACCGTATCTTTTCGGCAGTATATAATGTCTAGGATCTTTGTTTTTTAAGGACTTTGTGACATTCATTTCATTTATAATGTACTGATACCGTTCATCACTTAAATGTACACTGTTACTACCACTTCGTTTTCTTAATTTCGGAAGTTCATTGTAGAAGTGCTGTTTCATTGTGAAGTTATTCGTTAACAATTTGAACTGTACAATGTTTACTTCGTACACTGCACATCACACTAAACAAAGAAGGCAGCTTCTGACGAGTGTTGTCACGCTGTAGGATACAACAATCCCTTTCAAGTTAATTAAATGACCCCGTGCATCATAATGCAGAATAGGTATATAAAAGATAGAGTTATTTCACTTTCATGGATATTATCGTATAAAAGTATATTGAATAAATAGATTATAGAATAACTATAATAAGTTCATTTTTATACATGACATCAGCATAACAATAAATTAAAGAAAAAAGGTAAAACAACCAATTTATTGTTAATTGTCCTACAAAATCTTGTTATTTTCTAACTAACAAATCAAATATATTTAACCTACTCCAATGGATTAATCTAGGGATGCAAATAACCACTCGCCCACTTGCCCGGTGCGAGTATTTCATCGATGCGGGCGAGTATTTGATATTATACCGAAGGTAAGTAAATCATTTCTATTGTGAGATGTTGGCTAGTAGCTTTTTTCTTGGGCGAGTAAAATTGTGTTGCTTATTTGCATCCCTGGATTAATCCCTATACCAGAAATTCTGCTAGTGACCAGCAGATGGTTATTGTTGAACTTCCGTTTGAACAAAACGAATTTACCTTTTAATATGGTGGAATAGTGATTATTACAGCTGGAGTATTGTTCCATTTATCCGGTACACTTTATTTCCTACGTTGTTTAACTTTTCTTAGACATTATCAACGACGCCTAAGCAAAGTACGGTGTATATAATATTAAGCATTAGCTACTTTGCCTAAAATTTCAGGTATTGGGTACATATAGTGTCTAGACATTGCCAACAAAGCTTCATGTTTTACCGGTACTTTGTCGATAACATATATCCATTGCATTTTAAACTGTATATTTTTGAACTAATCAAAATGGCGGATATTATGGAATTCTAACTACTTAAAATACACAATTCTGGTTACGCTGTCATTTTTCATCCATGGTTCAAAGTTTTGTAAGAGACACATGAACATTGATGAAAATCGAATTAGTATAAACAAATGTTGCAAAGATACTAACGTATAGTATGTTTGTAACTGTTAGGGATAAGTGGACCACTTCTAGGAGTATCTGCACAACTGTTAGGAGAAGACTCGATCTGATATTTAAATGAAATAAAATAAAATCTTTGAGTGTAACGTCCCACGTTTATATCCATTAGACTAAGGGAGACGACGATTAAAGCAAGTGAATGATAGTGGAAGAATTGGTGGAACGAGAAGCTGGAAGGAAACGGGAGTACCCCGACAAAACCCACGAGGACAATGTTGTCTACCACAAACTTACTTGTCCGGGGATCGAACTAGGAACCCCCCACACCAGTGGTAAGCTCTCTATCACCGAGCCACCGTGCCCTCCGATCTGATATTTAAGACTGTACTTTTCTTTTCACTATACAGTACATAAATATAACTTTAAAGAATATGTTCCAGTAGAACTATAAATTTATTATTGGCAACAAATGACATATTTTTCTAGCGCAAAAAGATCGTTTTTGTCAATTTTCTCGGCATTAGAATTTATCCTTAATTATGATGTCATTTTGTTAAGCTTGATGTGATATATATATATATATAATATTATTGGACCTGATTTTAGTTAAAGAGAAATTAAAGTTCAAGAGTTAATTATACTTTAGAACTATATTTCATTACCCATATTATGTACTTCCATCTTGTTAGTCTTATAATGAAGAGGCTCATGAAGGTATACTTCAGAACTAATCTCACCTTAATAAGTGGTATGGTTTTCATTCAGCATCAATTTTTGGGTTTACAACATAATTTGATTTCTTCAATTTACTCAAAGACTAAGCATGAGCTTTTGCATTAATTAATATAATATTCTCCCATTCAGTGACATATAATGATCGATACGTATCTGGTCTTTGAATAAATCTTTTTGCATTAAACAATAATATTGTTAAATTTATTTTCTCTCAGTGTGATAGATTTAAACTTGGAATATAAAAACATGTTTCTCCAAACCAGCATAGCTTAACGGTTACTTTTCTTGTTTCACAATCGGGTTCCAGTTTTGAATCCTAGGTCATCCTGGTTTGGGTTCTCAAGGTCATATCTTTAGTTCTATGGAGTAAATGATGATAGTACCTTCAATATACAAATACTGACAGACTCTCTTTCAATTTCGAGGATCAGTTTTTAACAAGGGCGCCGATCCTGGGGTGAGGGAACTGGAGGCCCAAGTCCTCAATGCTTATGTGGGCCCCGCATTGTATTTACGAATGTACAATATTTGGAGTACTACTAGCATCAAGAAATGTGTCATTGGACGTTCGTAAACGATTTATTAAGACACTGGTTTGGAGCGTCTCACTTTACGGATCAGAGACGTGGACATTGAGAAAAGCTGAAATATCGAAGCTGGAAGCATTTGAAATGTGGTGTTGGCGCAGAATGCTTCGCATATAATGGACCGGAAGGAAAAGGAATGAAGATGTACTAAAGGAAGCTAACGATTATAAAGATAATAGGAAGAAAAAGAAACAGCATGATTGGCTATCTTATTCGGATCGATTGGAACACCGTGCTGATAGAGGGAAAGGTAGAAGGAAGACCAAGAATAGAATATCTTGAGGCTGTTACTAAGAAGAGGCCTTATCAAAGTATAAAACATCTCTTCCAAGAGAGAGGGAAAAGTTTTAAAATTTTCATGTTGCTCATCAACCTATGGTTGAAGTGAACATGAAGAAGACAATATTTAGCATAATTTAAATTCAGTTTGTCTCAAAATCCTCATATATGCCTTCTGCAATCAAACACACATCTGAATGGGCCATCTCCAAAGTTACAGAGAAATCGGCGCCCTTGATTTTTAAGTAAGATTCGTTCATGAATACCATCTGAAATTTTGCGTGCTGGTGAGACTGAGTGCACACGCAGGCTTCCGACATCCTTTGTATACAACCGGGCGCCATTTGCATTGCACAGTATCAGTGTATAGGCTTTGTAGTGTAAGGTTAACATATTCAAGAAAATCAAGCACGTTAATGAATGTGAAATACGCTCAATCGTCCTTTTCCTAACATGACAACTGCGAATATTCATCGCCACATATGAAGGTGTATGATGACAATGCGATGAGCGACAGTAAAATTCCAGAATGAGCCAGATTACTCAGCAGATTAGAGAGAGAGGAGAAATACTCATGCATCTCTCATTTACGGACAAATAATCATTTCCTATCGATACCTGTTATTCTGAGAATTCATTGTACTATTTTGTTCATAGTTTATACCATATATGTTCACTTTCATATATTTCTTGTTTCACATAGGCTACAATATGTACGCCATCTCACTTGACATGTTTATACTTGATCTACAATATCATATTTCTTCTCAACAAGTTTCTCGTTTACAATCACCATTGTCATGTTTCCTTCAATAGACTTCTACACACTCTTTCTCGAAATTGAAGCAACCACCTGACCTTTTTATTTGTTTTGTTTTGTTTCTTTCCTTTAATTTTCTGCTTCCCTGCTTTCAATAACATTTTGAATTGGTTTGTCCATCAAACACACGCAAACACACACACACACACACCACACGGACCCATTTCTGTGCTCTCTCTCTCAGTCTAGTGATTTACAACATTCTTTACAGTACATGTATATACCTGTATAGTAAAATACAGTAGAACCCCTTTAATCCGTCACCTTTGGGACTGGGGGTTTGGTCGGTCGAATTATCAGAAAATACTACGGATTTACAGAACAAAGAAGAACACTGTCGTAAAACCAACGAAGAAGGAGCACTAAAACTGCACAGTACAGTATGGAAAACACACACAACAAAAGAAACGATACAAGAGGTGACGGAGCACTAAAGCGGTTTTGCGGTAACAGAAAGCAAAAAACAATACCGCGATGGTAGTAAACAGCGACAATGGGCCTCGTGAGTCACCGACGAGTCGAAATAAGTTTGGCTCGAGTACGGTCGGATCAACCGGAGTGGCGGACCAGCCGAGGGCGGACGAGAGGGGTTCTACCAATATCAGCGACAAAAATGGATATAGTGACCGCGTTCATTCTATAACAAAGTATTTATGTGTTAATGTACTTCGTCAAAAATTGGTATATTTTATGGGCTACTTGGTCTCCTTACAATTATTAAGTACTAGCAGCGTTCACCCCGCTTCGCTGCGGTCACCCCGGAACGCAATAAACGTTGTTACTTAGATAATTTTTACTTTTTCGCTTTCAAGTGATATGATAAAAACCATAGAAGATTGCATTAAATGTTAACATTATATCGCCTGTCATTTATGTTAACCCGCCCCGCTTCGCTGCGGTCACCCCGGAACGCAATAAACTTTGTTACTTAGATAATTTTTACTTTTTCGCTTTCAAGTGATTGCAGTAAATGTTAACATTATAGCGCCTGTCATTTATGTTAACCCGCCGAGTGACACGGTCATGCGGGTTGCATATAAATACGTTTATTTTTACCTATGATGATCTAACAAAGGATTTGTACGTTATGGACACTTGAATGGTCAATTATCTCAAGACACTGGTAATTAAAAATTAAAGTGATATGATAAAAACCATCTAGGGTCCAAATCCTAATAACCCCCCAAAAATAAAAGAAATTGGTTCAGCCGTATTAGCGTGATGAGGGAACAAAGGATTTTGTACGTTCTCTTTTATATATAAGATTTACTTTTAGTTTATTAATATTTTCCTGACAAATTTTGAGCAATGAGCTGATTAAAATTTATTCACGTGTTCCATTATGCAACACAATTCATAAATAGATTTGGTACCATATACTGTACAATTGTGGTTCCATATACATATATCACCAATGAATCCTTTGAATTCTGTGAAATATTGCATAACTGCTGGGTTTAAGGTTTTACACCTCAATAGCTCAGCTGTTAATTAAACTAGAAAGATAATTTTGATATCAATGTGTTACTGAAGGATGAAGCTTTCCGCCGATATGCATTTTATGTGTATGGGGGTACCACCCCGGAGGGTGGCGTGTTGTTTGCCACGATTTTGCCACAGTATTTGCATTCTGATCTTATCATATCTAATTATCGTGAAAATTCACTCACACCTGGAGTTAGAGGAAGGGTTGCCACGCACCTCTATTTGTGATCCTCTGGAACAAGTGGCAAATGTTCTCGCCTTTGGGACGAGAGAGGTCTCCCTAGACTAGCTGTTGAAAGAGAACATTAAGCTCCAAACAAATGAACACAAAACATCATTAATGTCACAATAGCTTAGTAAATTGATATAATTGCATTTTTTCTTTTAACGGAGTTTTAATATCATCTCCTGTTATATAATTTTCTGTTTTCAATTTCAATCGTCCTACGCTTATGCCGTCTAAGCTAAAGGATATGGTAATGATGAGAATGAATGAAAAATAGTGTAATGAAGAAGAAAGTGGGAGGAAGAAGAATCCCGAGAAAACTCAAGCACGTGGTGTTAGTCCACCACAAAATCCACTTCACGCGAGGAAATTCTGAGTACCTTGTAAAGTTCAGGAAACAGAAATATAACTTCAATTTATAAATATCATTGTGAAGATCCGAGAAAGTAGCTGCACAGAGACTGATTTATACACTTGTTTTTCTTTGACAAAATTATAACTAAAGTCATCAGAATAGATTGTAATTAATTTCTTGATTGTGTGACTGTCATCCAAAGTGTTTACTCTGAGAATTGCTTGAAAAGTTAAGGAAATATTTCTCATTTCTACACACCGAGAATCCACCTGAGATACGATCTTGTGTACGATTACACCAAAAAGCCAATATTTTAAATTGTTTTTCTCTGATTTCTTCTGGGAGTGGTTCAGTATCAAATGCGGAATTCAATTTCTTACATTTATATCTAAATTTTACAAACTATATACAACTTTCTTACAAGGCTGTCTATAATGTTTATTATAAATGAATTAGAAATGTTACAGCTTCGGAAGTATATCACTTCCTTCCTCAGACTACTAGTCCAACTCTGAAGATTGGATTAGTAGTCTCAAGAAGGAAGTGATATACTTCCGAAACTGTAACATTTCTAATTAATTTATAATAAACACTATAGACAGCCTTTTAAGAAAGTTGTATTTAGTTTGTTTTTAAGATGGACACAAGGCCTTTTTATCATATTATCTAAATTTTACCTTCAAGCATCCGAGAGAATGAATGGTTCTAACTTAAAGAAATGTAATCTGCCCGTCTCTTCTGCCATAAGTTTTATTGTCTCAAATCGTACACAGGGTTCCCTTGTGGCTATGTGGATAGCGTACGAGCCTTTGGTGTGGGAGACCCGGGTTCGATTACCGGCGGAAACTCATATGGATCGGAAACTATGTTAAGTTGTAGGTTTAGGCCTCATAGTGTGCTGATGAATGGGATGCTTAACTCAAATCTACTCCATTCCTACACATTCCATCTTGTTTCAGAAAGGCTATGCCGACCCTTTTCTTTTAATAATCTCTATGAAACTGATTTGATTTTCAATATTAGCGTTCCGTTCAGCATCGAGGTTATATGAAACGTGGACCTACAGTTTTAACGTGGCATCCAAACCACATGAGATCCTGCCAAGAATCGAACCCGGGTCTCAATCACCAAAAGCGCGTACGCTAACCGCTCATCCACTAGGGAACTCTTTGAGTTGAGTTGAGTTTATTTTAGTTTAGCGTCCCTTTCAGCAGCGAGGCTATATGAGACGTGGACTTACTGATTAACGTGGAATCCGAACCACATGAGCTCCCGCCGGGAATCGAACCCGGCTCTCCCACGCCAAAGACGCGTACCTAACCGCTTTGCTACGAGGGAGCTCTAGGGAGCACTTTATGTGGACTTGAAAATAGTCCAGTAACAATACAAAAGTCACTAAATTCTTGTATTACCAATAGACTAAATTTACCTCCTCTCAACAAAGGTGTTTAAAAAATCGCTAAATCCAGATTTTTAAATCTAATTTTAATTTGATCTCTAGACGCGCCCCCTCCGGATGGCTTGGGTCCCCATTTGTCGGGATTCCTTCCCCCGCCTTATTGTTAGTCCTGATATACCTAGATTTAATGTTGGCTATACAGTCGAACACAAACAAATTGTACGCCATATCAATTTTGAAAATGAGAGTTTCTAGGAAAACAAATTATTATTGAGTGCTTGAACTCACCTTGAATAAATTTAACTGTAGCGTTAACAGCCGATAATACAGTAACCCAATAACGTGCGTGGGACAGTTCATATTGTATGTGTTCTGTTTATAAATATAATAGATTTGATTTTTATAATACGCTCATCTGACAACCCTTAGCTTATGAGTCGATTTTGTATAAATATTCATGAATGTGATATAAGATAAGCCAGAGAGAACTATACCGTGGCAAACAACACCAAAATCGAGTCGTGGCAAACAACACGTAATCTCCCGGAGGGTGAGTGTAAAGTTTGTGTTTTTTGTATCAGGTTTGTTGGATGGGGCATTCCCACCCCCTTGGGGGGTACACTCATAAAAATTGGTATGTGAGGCAATGATGTAGTCCACTACATGGTAATACCCTATATGTGTACTTGTTGATCTTATAGGGGTTGGAAGAGGGAACAAAATTGGTCAATTTTTTGAGTCTCAGCTTTTTGACGTAAATTCATTAATTTCAGAATAGTTCATATAATACAACATATTTTATCACTGAATTCATCTAGATAATTTTTGTTGTGTATGTGGTGTGTGCAGCGAAAGTCATGTGCATATATTATGGTACTATGGTGGAAGGGAGGAGAGAATGTCAAATTCAAGGAACTTTTCTTCTACGCATAATATTTTTGAGAATATTTCCATATAAAACGAGTTCATTACGTTTTTCTTTTCAGTAAAACAGAATAATTCTATTTTCTTTGACATACACACACCACACACACTCACAGTAATTCCTTGTAGGAAGAAAATAGTAACTAACATAATTTTCACCCATACATTCTTGTGTACAAACTAAGCTAAAAATAGAAAGCCAGCGAGGGCGTCATTGTTTACTGGAGTTCAGGTGGTTGTTGACAAGTGGAAAAGATGAAAGAGGTTTTGTTGCAGAGGGCTTAATACGAATGACAAATGTTACCTTGTTGGAATCTGTGTTGCATAAGCTTTCCAACGATATATCAATCATGACTCTGTATTAATTAAAGGGGTCACCAGGTCCGCCAACGCGAAGATGTGCAACAGCCCTTCGAAAATGATATGCAGGGCGTTTTTTATAGGAATTTCATTCAGATTTTTTGTCTCGCTTTATATTGTAACAATGACTACAACTTTTTAAATATTATTGTCACAATTATGTTACATACATATTAGCACCATTTTGTCAGCGTACAGTGGCTGCAAGGGTTGTCAGGCTGCCGTGTCGTGACAAAACGCTGTAACTTTGGCGCAGCAGTTTTGCGAAAAAGAGCCGTCAAGTTTTCATCCGAAAATGTGATCTGTATCGTGTAGAACCAGTGTAACTAGGCAATAATGGTCAATCAATCAATTTTCACAAAATTTAATCACACAACATGCATTTACGTAACATTACATGTAACCACGTGTTTCCAAAGTCAAGATACACTGGTTCTACACGATACAGATCACATTTTCGGATGAAAACTTTAAGGCAGGAGTGCCCACAAGGGGGGGGGGGCTATGACGCAAAATGCGTCATTGAAATATTTAGGGGGGTTAAAAATCTATATAAATATGTTTGAGGGGGTGTAAAAATTAATCGAAAAGTTTTTTTTTCATGGAAGAACACCTACGGATAGACAATTGAGAGGGGTGCGTCATGGACATGAGGGAGGGTGGGCACCACTGCTTTAAGGCTCTTTTTCGCAAAACTGCTCCGCCAAAGTTACAGCGTTTTGTCACGACACGGCAGCAGGGTCCTCCAAAGACTCCTTTCTCGTATTTTAGGACATTTCTGTTTCTTCTTCTTCTTTTACGAATAGAGCGGGAATTGTACAAATATTACCTCATTGAAATCTGTGTTCTGTATACTTTCTAACGGTGTAGAAATCATGACTCTGTGATAATTAGGGGATTACTAAGGCCCCGAACCTTAGAGTCTACAATTTCGTTCAAATCCCTGGCGGGCGTAGAAAGGTTAAATCCAGTTTACTTTATTCTTTTGAATTAATAATAAACAAGATTTGGAATATCTGTTGCTAAATAGTGAGGGAATTTCTTGTTTGTTTTATACCTCTGAATAAGTCTAGATAAAGAATTTGTATCCATGTATATACACTACACTAATAAAATTAATAATAATAATAATAATAATAATAATAATAATAATAATAATAATAATAATAATAATAATAATGAAAGAGACCTTGAGAAAAAGTATGTTAATGTTACAGAATTTTAGCAGAGATGTGCTTAAGATGGCAAAATGGCAGGAATGTTTAATGTTAGATATATTTTTAAAAAATATTTACAAACATTAAACAAATTTTTAACATTTTAATTTCTGGAAGTATTAAGCCTAATACAAAGAAATGATACTATAATTAATAATAACGAAGTAACCCTTTAATCATTGAATTGTGTAATAATGAACTTTAAAAGTGTATAACTCTAAAACTGTAGAACCTACCGTAGTCGGGCCAAGATTTCACTTAGGAACTAATATGTGAGCTATCCAAAAATACATGTTTCAAAATCCTGAGATACTTCCACAACAATTTTTATAGAGGGAGTTTGGCTACGGGCATGAAGTGCTCACCAAATACCCATATAAAATTTGTTGCGGAAGCACCACAGGATTCTGAAGTTCTGATATATGGATAGGACATATACTAGTTTCTAGGTGAAGTCTTCATTCGACTATGATAGGTCCCATAGTTTTGGAGCTGTGAACCGTTAAAGTTCACGTTTTCATGTTTTTGGCATTCTGTAACACCGAAAGAAAGCATTTGTGCACCCAGGTTGGTCTATAATTTTTGTCTTATCTTGGTGTCAGGATTCACCTCCCAAACGTTGTCGATGATGTTTTGAAACACCATGTATACAAATATAGCATAGATATTTGGATTTACCTCCAATATCATTTATACAATATTTAGGAAATTACTAATTAATGTCATTGGTGAAAAATACCTCAATTATGGTTTCGAACGTAACTGCAATTCTGTAGTTTCTGTAGGAAAGAGTTATGTATATGCATGCATGTATACAGAGTATATGAAATACATGAAATATTAAATAAATATTGTTATACACGAAACGCCGGAGCAGTCAAATTATATGCTTTTGCTAGTAGCTATGTTGTAGTTAAGTGAACACGTGATGGTAGCCAAACAGTCAATCATTAACTTTCCATTTAGGATTGATAATTTTAAAGGAGTCTACGAGAAATTAATCGAAACGAGTATAAATCAACACTGGCTTTTATGCGTTCAATTATAAATAACTTTATAAGACAATAATATAATAATAAAGTATGTTATACAAAGGCGTTCAGAATTCCTTCGTGGCTAAAAGGTTAGTATACGCACCTTTGGTGTGGGAAATCTGTGTGTGAAACAATGAAGTAAAAGTCAGACACTTGAATTTTACCAAAGTGTATTCAAAGCATAGACAGAACGTTTTACGAGATGCGTCACAGCAGATGGAGGCTACATTGAGTGACGTGGTCTTGTAGCCAAAGAATCAAAGTATGTTCACCTAAAATTTGATGCTCATGTTACAACTAATAAAAATATTATACTCATGTGTGCAAAACTTATTGAATGACCTTTGCATATCTAAATGCTATCAAACTGCTGAATCAAGTTGCATGTGGAAATGTGGAAATGAATGTGTTAATTTTCCGTTGTGAGGAAATAGTGCAAAGAAATATGAATACTTATTTCAGCATTTGCTAGAACAGTTTCCTATTATAATTTCAGCTATGTCCGGCAAACTAACTTTTAACTTCCAAGAATGTTTCAGAACTTCTCTGATCCAGTTTCAACGGTAGGAATTAGTCCTCCTGCTTCCTATCTAAAAACAGTTAACAGTGCTGGAAATTACGTCCCTAGTGGAAACTTAAATGCGAAACGGATCTCATAACTCCTACCCTTTAGAACTTCCTATGAATTTTAAGCAGCTTTCCAGCTTATACAGTATGCTCTTCCGCACTGTGTTTTTTGTTGTCCAAGATTATTGAACAGACGCGAGTGTTGAGACTAGTTTTTTTTGTACATATGTGTTTAAACTGTAAAAAAAAATAACATAAATACAAGCTGACCACATGTCATTTTATTCTTCGTGTAATGTGAATAAAAAAAAATAAAGGGAAAGAGTCGTATATTCTTCGTCTGTCATGAAGCTTTGAAACAGATTTCAGTTGTTTCGAAATGTTTAAACAAAGACATGCATGGTTGAAAGATATATTTTTTTGTGTGTATTCTATGTACTTGTAACAATAAAAGCCTGTATGTATGTATTTTGTGGATGTATACATTGTATTGTTGCAAGACCTTGTCTGGCAGTCACGGATGAAGGTTGTGAAGTTATTGATCGGCTTGGTTGGTATGGCTCTCTCATTCATCAGACTCATCACTGACCTCGTCATTCAACTGCTACGATCCTTGGACTGGGCTGTTTTCTTCTCTCTTTTTATTTAGAAAAAAAAAATGACGGAACGCTTCGTAGGGAAAGAAGCCATTAACCCATGCTTCGATGAATAGGATTCACAAACAAATCACTACTGACACCATCACGTCCAAAAGAATATAGATTCTTTTACTTTCTGACTATAGAATTTTACCATGCAGCTACAGCTACAGTAGTGCTGAGAAAACTTAAATATCACGAATTATTGCCCTTGGGAAATCCAGCTATAGACGAAGGTCTAGTTTGCTTTGCTAATCAATAAACTATAGATTCTTCTCTCCAACATTAATCACAATACCAAATATTTTAAGCTTCGCTTGCGCATTGACTTATATGAATACAATATATTAAAAAATAGCAATTAAACCGTGAGGGAAACTTACAAAATAATATCTCGAAATCATTTTTAGGTCTTGAACATCTAAAACACATGTGAGTAAAATATTTACTGTAATACGGTTGATTGATTATGGGATTCTCACTGTAATTACGTAAATCCTCGATTATAGGGTTAATTACTAGAAGAATTTGTGCAGATAATAGGTAGTAAATAAATAGTTCAAATTCCTGTATATGAAAAAAAAAAAACATTAGTTACTTTGACATTTATGCTTCAAGCTGTAAAATAAAATTATCTCAAAAGTGTATTGCCCATATAATTCCCTAAGGAATAACATTTTTCAGTTGAAACATTCACAAATTAATGAAGATCTCTTGTTTATTTTGAATTGTAACTTGTCTCTTATCCTCATCGCATTGACCTCCAGTTTAACATGTCATTCGAAGGAAATATTTTTACTGGAAATCGAAACCATGCTTGCTTGCATGAAAATGGAAAAATACTATCCATGTTTAGAAACGAGGAACTTCGAACTGAAAATGAGGAAATATAAACACAGTTAAATAAATTATTAAACGATTTACGGACAAACGCACGAAGACTTCACTTCTCTTCCATCCATTTTCCTCTTTCATTACCAGTCTTAATCATTACCAAGTCTCCTTTGTCAGTTCATAACCATTTTTCATGATATTTTTTTTTTAACCATGAGAAAAATTCTTTCTTTGACTCAAATATAAGAGAAGTTTATTGGGCGGAGAAAATCAAAGATCACAATTTTTCTCGGAAACGGTTCTAACGATTTTGCTTGTTACTTGTAACATGGAATCATTCGCTTCCCATACAAAGGTACCGGTACATAGTATACAGGTATAGGTTAGTTTATCAGTTCGGACGAATTTCTCAAGAAAACGATGTTAATGAATTTCTTCCTATTCCTTGAAAACATTGTATTAATAAAACCAACTATATGGAGAATGTAGAAGAGTTTACCACTGGGTAAATTCTTTCGGAACAAGTTATTGAAGTACGTCTACGACGATTTTGTTCACTTGCCATCATCAACCTTTGTTTCATTAAAATAGAAAATATCACTTATTTTTCTGAGATAGTGGAGCTACAAGGAATTTAAAAAGAATACCTTTATCTGTACCTGGCCATATTTTCTAGCGCTACTTTGTACACTTAATTACAAATATTAGTACCCGATCCAACAATCATTGCAGAATTGGGTATGACTGCTCAGCATAGCCAGTGGCAATAGCTGAGAAGTAATAGCAATTCATAACATCTCATGAATTCAAGTTCTACTGAAGACGATGGACGTTTTTAACTGTCTCAGTCGAATTAAAAATGGCAGTGCTTAGCTCTGGTGCGAGAGGCCCCTGGTTCTACACAAGGTAATGTCAGTTTGTAGTGGACAACATAGTTATTTCCTATCACTTTCTTATTCATATACCCATTTTTATAAATCATTCCTTTCTTTTAGCCTTCAAAGTTTCACAGCTATGCTATGTGTTATTTATGATTCACATAGAACAAGACGTACACAAGAGCAATAGAAGTCATAGAAATAACCAACTTCTCTTAGAAATCTAGACATCGATAATCGGTAATGAGAGAATAAAGGTTTGGGAGGAATTATTTTAATGCATGTAATTTTACGTTTTTTTTTTTTTTTTTTTTTGTATCTGTTGAAACTTCCCAAGCACTGACTCATGACTACGCATTGACAAATATGAAGAAGCAAGTACATGCCTTAGACTTATGATGTTAAATATAGATGATTGTTGTAGAATATGAGTCCAATACAAGTAAATCAACCAGGTATGGTCCCAGCTCCAGTACGATGGTTTCTTTCTATTAAGTATTACGTCGCAATTACTCCAAACTTCGGAAAGCGAAGCAGTTTAGATTCACGACTCGAGCAGAAATCTGTACTCGTGGTGAAATCGTAAGTACGTATACCTATGAATCTACTTCCCTTATCATGTTTGTCAATATATACGATAACTTGTGAAAGGTAGATGACTTTAGTACTTGGAAACAATTTCCAAGACAAAACTACATAGCAGTTTTAGAGGTAAAGAATTCATTAATTAATCACAATTGAGTTTTGATATATCCAAAGTTTCCTTTCGGTGTTCTTTGAAAGTGAACTAAAAATACAACCACCGACAAAAGTTTAATAATTAAGTTAAATAGCGTCCGTGACAGTATAATCATGGGACATAAAACTGAAGAATTTTAATTCATATCATTTTTACTGACTATAGAGAATTTATTAGAAAAAACACATTCTAAAATTGTAGATATACATCAAAATATATGTAAATTGAGTTTTCTATTGCTACCACCGGAGATAAAGGATGTATTTCTTCTTTCTTTATAACAAATATTTATCATAAAGTAAAAGAATGCATATGCCAAGACAGGCACGTTGTACTCTATAAGGTATTCAGAGTTCACTTAATATAGTTCATGTGAATATTTTATTATTTGAAAATGATAAAATACTGTTCTTGTGACAGGAGGCTGCGAGTAATATATTAGGGTTTTAAACCGAGACATCAGCGATTCCGCGTTATGAACCGAGTCGCTGAGAATAATAAGAGAAACAGTAGAGAGAGCATTATTAGAGACTATTCAGCCTTTCGGAGAGATAAAAAATATTAAAATGTGAAAGAAAATATAAAACATATAACTAGCTCATAAAATGAAGCATAAATTCTCATAAAATCTTTTTTCTTTTTAAATTAAAAGAGGGAAATGAATGAGGAGAAAATATTAGGAATGCACCACCTTTTTAAAACCTAACTTAGAAGAATAAAACAGAATAAAAAGTGGATGACTTGTTTTAAAATTTCTAATATTGGTTTAGTCAAAAATTGGCCCTTCTTTTAGCTATAAGTAACTGATGAGGCAAAATAAATATTACTCTTTAATGCAAATGAAACATAAAAGCGAGTAGCATTGAGAAAAATTTATACTGGAACAGATTCAAGTGAAAATTGAAAATTACTAATATAATTCTGTGAGCGACCAGAAGAAAAGTTAATTGGTTGATATATACATGGCCAATACATCATGTCACATCACAAGATTTTTGACTTCCCACGCCGAAGTTTGAATCCTTAATTTGAGTAGCTTGTAATTATGATGGTGAGTTAACACACACGCGTGTGTGTGTATGTGTGTGCCCCACTTGGAGTCGAACATGGAAAATAATTGAGACGATGGAAAATGTGCATTTAAATAAAATGTTTAATGTTATACCCTGTGGCGTGCGGAAGGGAGATGTTTCATGGTTTTTAAGTCCCATTAAGCAAGCTATTATGGAAAAATAAAAAATTACCGTATTTTGCGGACTATAAGACGCTACGGATTATAACGCTCATCTTAATTTTTAACCAATTTAAAATATATATATAATTTTTACCATTTTTATTATTAGATTGCAAACCAAACTAAAAAATCTTAGTTTATAAAACAGAACTGACCTTTAAAATCCCTAAAAATCGTCATCTGATCTTTCTTCTTTTTCCTCCTCCTCCTCTTCGTCGTCATCGTTGTCTTCTTCGTATTGTTGAAGATCCGGTCTCTTGGTTCGATCCCTGGAGAATTCACAACAGAAGAAAACATTATTATTAACAGCTACGTGCCGATGATTGTACGACTTAGCTGTCGTACGGAAACGATCATACAATTTGTCCTGGGCTCTTTCCCTAATTTCTTGCAGTGTTGCCAGACGGTCTTCATTGGAAACGTACAAACATGGTCCATTAATCATAGCTTGATGTTCAAGATATGGGTCAAAGCCATGGAGCAAAGAAAAAGGCGAGAATAACGTTGATAAATTTACTGTGACATTATGGGAAAAGGTAACCGCAGGAACATGATCAACCCAACTTCCATGGTGTAAAGGGTTAATCTTACGCTTTAACAAAGCCTCTAAACGTTTAATCTGGACCTCTACGAGACCGGCAGTTTCATGCTGATAAGGATTTACGAACTTAATTTCAACTCCAAGGATGTTACATAATTCTTGGAAAAGCATTCCAGTAAAAGCTGTAGATCGGTCAACCAAAATTTCTTTACAGAGACCAAATCTTAAAAAAAAAAAAAAAAAAACATGACTGTACAAAAAGTTTGCGAGCGTGGCTGCAGTTTGATCGGGAACTGTAGCCGTTACCACATATCTAGTATTATAATCGACAGCAAGATGGTCTTCAGTGCTATCGAGAGCGTTACTTATACTGCACTTCTTAAAAGATTATTAATTTCGAGCATAAGACGCACCTGAATTTTGGAGGCAATTTTTAGAAGAAAAAAAGTGTGTCTTATAGTCCGTAAAGTACGGTACTATATAAAGGTATAATATGCAAAAATCACACATGTTCTGAAATAATATGAGACTAAATGGTTGAACATCTTTCCTTGAAGAAATTCTGCGTGCGTATTCCACTACTTACACCCATGTAAAGATTTTATTAAAATACTAGCATATATTACCCGTTTCGCTGGGTTGTAATAAATAATTTAAATGCACACTGATAATAGCCATTTTCGATCATATATATATATATATATATATATATATATATATATATATATATATATATATATATATATATATATATATATATATATATATATATATATACAGGGTGACCGCGTGACTATGTTACAAAATTTAAGGGATGATTCCTGACACGGAAACAAGAAAAAAGTTCAAATAAACTTTTGTCCAACGTACATAATTTCGGAGCTACAAGGTGCCGAAAGCGTGTGAAACTGACATTCAAAGCTCTATAGCTCGACTATGGTGAATGATAGAGCTAATGCGGCATGGTCACGTCAAAGACACCGAAGCTGCTGTATTCAAAAATGCTTAGGTCGACTACTTGGGGGAGGGGGAAGAGATATTTACAAAATGATCGAAAATTACCGATATTAGTGCTGAATCCACATTTTTGGGGTCACTGAGATGAACGGTGACACTTCCGATGTCATGGGCCGTAACATGGGGGAGGATGATCGAAAATGACCGATATTAGTGTTGAATCTTGGGATCGCCGAAATGAACAGTAACACTTCTGATGTTGTTTAAATCCAAATTAAGCCTCGCATCTTGGAGGAGGGGAAAAGGGAAATACATAAAACTGATAAAAAATAACCCATATTAGTGTCGAATCCATAGTTTCCGGGGTCGCTGAGATGACCGGTGACAATTCTGA
The DNA here is from genome assembly GCF_964235325.1 of Thermobia domestica. Taxonomy (NCBI): domain Eukaryota; kingdom Metazoa; phylum Arthropoda; class Insecta; order Zygentoma; family Lepismatidae; genus Thermobia; species Thermobia domestica. Next base: position 122,224,003 of record NC_137455.1, read on the forward strand.
TGCCGTGCCCCGCAACATGGAAGAGGAAGAGGGGGAGATATATAAAAATGATTAAAAATGGTCGATATTAGTGTCTGATCCGTAGTTTTTAGGATCGCTAAGATGAAGAGTGACACTTCCGATCCCGTTTAAAACCAAATTCAGCCCCGTAACTTGGGAGAGGGGGAGATAATAAAATGATCGAAAATCACCAATATTAGTGTCTAATACACAGTTTTCGGGATAACTGAGATGAACAGTGACATTTCCGATCCGGTTTAAATCCCAAATCAGCTCCACCACTTGGGGAAGGGGGAGAAAGATATACAGGGTGACCGCGTGACTATGTTACAAAATTTAAGGGATGATTCCTGACACGGAAACAAGAAAAAAAGTTCAAATAAACTTTTGTCCAACGTACATAATTTCGGAGCTACAAGGTGCCGAAAGCGTGGGAAACTGACATTCAAAGCTCTATAGCTCGACTATGGTGAATGATAGAGCTAATGCGGCATGGTCACGTCAAAGACACCGAAGCTGCTGTATTCAAAAATGCTTAGGTCGAGATCGTGCAATTCGTGCACAAGGGATTCCCCAAAGGAGCGTAGGGATTCCCGGATAATCTGTCAAGAAAGATGGGTCGAAAAGGATACGGATGAATAGCTGTCCCAACTGCTAGCAATAATGCGTCTGTACTAAGTCGATATCTCGCACAAGCACAAAATGGCGAACAGTTTTATACGTGCCATGTGTGGTTGCATAACGCGCACTAAATAAGAATGGGAAACATGAAAGGAAAATGTGAATAATTTAGTACAAATGTTAAATACATGATATTACGCTGTCCTATCATTGAACATACGCATTTAATAAAAGGCAATAGTCATGAAACGTTCTAAAATGTTGTAAAAGGATCACACTATTATTCTTTCTTCCATGTATTGTTGTCATTGAAAACAAATAAACAAAACTGAGCGAAACACCCATAATGCAAAAGAGGTTGTTTCCTAAAAACAAAAGTCACAAGAATGGGAATAATGTCTTCAATCAACATTTTACAGCAGGATTGAATGCAGCCAAGAACATCATCAATTACCTGTAAACGAGACAAATCTCCCAATTATCCTACAATAGGTGATGGACATGGCGTCCCTCTACTTCAACACAGGCGTTACAGCGTCGCAGTAAGATCTGACGCATCCGCTGTAACAACCCAGGATCTGTTCTTATAGTATCACAGACAGCGAGTATTCGTGCTAAGTTCTTCTGCGTTGTCTATAGACGTTTCACAGACAAGTGTTTTGACATGACCCGACAAGAAAAAATTAAGTGGATGCAAATCTGGGGAACGTGCATGCCAATTACAAGGACCGCCTCTTCCAATCCATCTGTCACGAAACGTTTGATTGAAATACTCTCGAGCACTAGCTGAAAAGTGGGCTGGGCTGCCATCATGTTGAAACCACATCCGTTGACGAACACCGAGAGGGACATCCTCTAATAACTCTGGAAGTATGTCTCGCAGGAATCTCGTATACACTGGTGCAGTTAATCGTGGTGGTAGTAAATATGGACCTATTATCTGATCACTGATAATACCCGCCCACATATTTATGGCGAATCGGTCTTGGTGGCCCCTTTCCACAATTGCATAAGGATTTTCGTCTGCCCATACATGACTATTGTGACTATTAAATATCCCGTCTTTCGTAAAACAAGCTTCGTCGGTGAAAAGCAGGTAGGAAGCAAACTGTGGATCAATTACAGAGCGTTGGAGAAACCACTCTCAAAACCGAACGCGAGGTTGAAAGTCAGTTGGACGTAAGGCCTGAACCCTCTGCGGGTGATAGGGGTGTAACTGTTGCTCGTGTACTACTTTCCAAACAGTATCTTGTGCTACTCCCCTTTCACGTGCTACTTTCCGGGTACTTACTGTTGGGTCTTGGGTGAAACGGTCAAGCACTTGTTCTTCAAAGTTCGGAGTACTTGTGGTTCTTCGTCTTCCTTGGTCGTAGTATTGAGGTTGTAAATTCCCCGTGTCTCGTAAGCGTTGAAAAAGTGGCAAACATAGTATGGGCTGGATGTATTCTTTCTGGATACTTCAGTCGATATAACCTATTAGCTTGTCGACTGTTGCCATTTGCTTGACCGTATACAAATATCATGTGCGCAAGTTCTGCTATCGAATACTCCATTTGATCTCACATTCGAACAAGCAAATCACAAACTGCACTAAGGAACTCGTACGCTACGAACAAAACCACATGAAGAATGACCTTCCACCTTCCACAACACCTTCTAGTAGGGTTGTCTTATACTTTCCTTACCTTCGATTGTTTTCTACGACAGAAGGAAGAACAAATGCTTGTGATCGAACCTGCAAACTGTGGTGTACTTCAGGTGATAGCACCGTCTGTGAAAACAATATATCTTCTAAACGATAACAATACGACATGTTAAGCATTCTAGACAAAATCTCGGAATTAGTCCTGCAAAACATCGGAAGCAGCGACTAAAACAAACGTCCTGATAAATTGTTTTTCCTTGTTCTTTTTCAATGTTCGGGTAACGCACATTACGGCTAATGATAAGAAACGGATATTTTACTATTGTTCTCTGGCAGTGTTCAAATTAACATGGGATGGCGGAAAAATTCCCCTCTCGCAAAAAGTATCCTCGGCTCGTATCATCAAATGAAATAAAGTTTCTGCCTGGAAGAAAGCACCCATATCCCCCGTGTTTTCCCCTTAGTTTTACTTGCTTTCAATGACAAAACTACATGAAAGAAAACAATGATAGTGTGATGTTTGTACAACATTTTAGTACGTTTCATGATTATTCCCTTTATTAAACGCGTCTATACGTACAATGAACAGGACAATGTACTATCATGTATTTACCATTTGTACTAAATTATTCACATTTTCCTTTCATATTTTCCCCACTCTTATTTAGTGCGCGTTATGCAACCACACATGGCACGTATAAAACTGTTCGCCATTTTGTGCTTGTGCGAGATATCGACTTAGTACAGACGCATTATTGCTAGCAGTTGGGACAGCTATTCATCCGTATCCTTTTCGACCCATCTTTCTTGACAGATTATCCGGGAATCCCTACGCTCCTTTGGGGAATCCCTTGTGCACGAATTGCACGATCTCGACCTAAGCATTTTTGAATACAGCAGCTTCGGTGTCTTTGACGTGACCATGCCGCATTAGCTCTATCATTCACCATAGTCGAGCTATAGAGCTTTGAATGTCAGTTTCCCACGCTTTCGGCACCTTGTAGCTCCGAAATTATGTACGTTGGACAAAAGTTTATTTGAACTTTTTTTCTTGTTTCCGTGTCAGGAATCATCCCTTAAATTTTGTAACATAGTCACGCGGTCACCCTGTATATCTTTCTCCCCCTTCCCCAAGTGGTGGAGCTGATTTGGGATTTAAACCGGATCGGAAATGTCACTGTTCATCTCAGTTATCCCGAAAACTGTGTATTAGACACTAATATTGGTGATTTTCGATCATTTTATTATCTCCCCCTCTCCCAAGTTACGGGGCTGAATTTGGTTTTAAACGGGATCGGAAGTGTCACTCTTCATCTTAGCGATCCTAAAAACTACGGATCAGACACTAATATCGACCATTTTTAATCATTTTTATATATCTCCCCCTCTTCCTCTTCCATGTTGCGGGGCACGGCATCAGAATTGTCACCGGTCATCTCAGCGACCCCGGAAACTATGGATTCGACACTAATATGGGTTATTTTTTATCAGTTTTATGTATTTCCCTTTTCCCCTCCTCCAAGATGCGAGGCTTAATTTGGATTTAAACAACATCAGAAGTGTTACTGTTCATTTCGGCGATCCCAAGATTCAACACTAATATCGGTCATTTTCGATCATCCTCCCCCATGTTACGGCCCATGACATCGGAAGTGTCACCGTTCATCTCAGTGACCCCAAAAATGTGGATTCAGCACTAATATCGGTAATTTTCGATCATTTTGTAAATATCTCTTCCCCCTCCCCCAAGTTGCGGGTTTGAATTTGAATTTAAACGGGATCGAAAGTATCACTGTTCATTTAAGAGACCCAGAAAACTATAAATTCGACACTGATAGTGGCCATTTTCGATCATATTTATATATCCCTTTCTCCCCCTCACCCAAGGGGCGGAGCTGATTTTGGATCTAAAGCGGATGGGAAATGTCACTGTTGATCTGAATGATTCCAAAAACTATGGATTAGACACTAATATTGGTCATTTTCGATCATTATTATATATAGCTCCCCCTCCTCTCCTCCGTGCTGAGCAAACGGCATCAGAATTGTCACTGTTAATCTCAGCTGCTCCTAAAACCATGGATTCGACACTAATATTAGTCATGTTAGATTATTTTTAAATGTTTATCCCCTCCCCTACGTTGTACCCTCCCCCTCCCCAACTATCAAGGCTGAACTTGGATTGAAACAGCATCAGAACTCAGAAGTGTCATTGTTTCTCTCATTGACCCGGATTCAACATTAATATCGGTCATTTTTGATCATTTTTAAATTTCTCTCTCCCTCCCCCCCCTACATTGCATTGTCAAAGTGAATACCCTAAAGTAATCCCTGTACCTAAATTCATGCATGTTGAAAATTTGATTGAGATCGGTCTGGTGGTTTAAGAGTGATGAAGTCACAAAGGCAGTCATTTTTATTTTATTTTTATTACATATATCTCCCCCCTCCCCTAGGTTGGTTCGTCAAAGTGAAACGATAAAAAGAACAACCAAGCCCCGACCCTCATATATGTTAAAAATTTGATCGAGATTGGTGGGTGGTCCAAAAATTATTAGGTTTTATTAGTTTTTATTTATACGTCCCCCTCCCCTCCTCCTCCCCTAGGATCTACTGTTAAAGTAAAATAACAAAAATGTTTCTAGATCCGAACCTCATGTATCTTGAAAATTTGATTGAGTTCGGTCGGATAGTTCAAGAGGTATTAAGTTACAAAAATAGTCACTTTCAGTCTTATATAAATTCATTTATATATATATTTCACTTTTGGCAATTTTCCTATAGGTTCGTGCGGAAAAGCTGTAATCATGTCAAATTTAATCATTGTAGCCCTACAGGAAGTGCTCAATAATTTGAGGGTGTGAAAGATGTTCCATATAAATAACATGGGAAAGATTTTTCAGTTCCTTATAAAACCACTCTACGGTTGGACTTTTTGTTTTTACTGGTTTATTTGGGTAATGCTAACGACAACGTATAAGCATACCGAATTTCAAGTTTTTATTGCAATTCTAAGAACCTAAAACATGAGATTATAGGTCCAAAAAAGGCCCGTTTAAAAACCATGGGGAAATTCTTCAACCCCTCTTTGGACCCCCTAAAAGTTAAAAATATTCTCTTTTGGCAATTTTCCTGTCTGTTAGTTCCAGAAAGCTAAAATCATGCTAAATTTAATCATTGTAGCCCTACAGGAAGTGCTCAATAATTTATGTCAGCTCATGTTTTATATATAGTTATGATTACAATTGTATAACATTTTAAAGGTTGTTCATAATATTGTTTTGAAGCTTTTATAACAGAACATTCATTTAGATTAAATCTATCATACCTATAATAAGCGTACATTTATTTCTAGAAATCATTACCATTATTCTATATTACACTCATTTCTAGTTTTAACGAACTAAAAGGGGCAATAATGGACCTTAATTATGAATACTAAGTCTTCAATGACTATTACCCACAAATAGGTCTACATTACGAAAAATGAGGAAAAATATAGTATTGTACTTTAGTCAAGTATACTATCCAATCAAACAATATAAAATACCTGGTGCACTGTGTTTGTGCACTATAATACAGTAAAATCAACATTTTTAGTTTAAAGTCAGGATTTCTAGAGTGAATCGGCTGCTCCAAGTTTTCTCCGTTTCCTCCAAAGTTAGTTAATTTCCATTCCGTATTACTGCGTATGAGTGTATTAGTTTTCTTTAATTTGTCGTATAATAACCAGTAAATATTTTTAGTATTCTAATTATACAAAAAGGGAAACTTCTCAGTCCTTCATTCTGTGCATTATGCTAATTTCTAATAGTAAACAGTCACAATAATAGATGCCGCTACCTGCACTACTCACATGAAACGAATAGATGTCGCTAGCCTGCAGGCAAATTCCCGCTTTAAAACTATTGTAACAATTTAAGTGCAACTTAAAAACTGTGTTGTTTAAATTTAATTACTTCAAAATAGAACAAGAACAGTAACCATATTTACATTCTCACTTTTACATACACCTTCGCTATGAGGTGTATCATTTAGTGCAGATTGTATTGTGTGTAACAACAGTTGCGCTTCCTTTTTGTTTTAGAGATTTAAGGTTAGTTTGTGTATGATATTTGTATAGTAATAAATTGTGACGATTTAATTGCAGTTTAATCTGTATTGTTTCATTTTAATTATTTTTAAATTAGCAATGATGATGATGCTGAACATTAACGTGCTTTGTTGGTTATTATTAGGATAAATCGGTAACCATATTTAAATTTGTGTACTAATAACCGCGTGTTTGTTAGTTAGCAAACTAAAAATAAGTTAAGTGTAAATAATTAGAGTTCTTACAATTAATTAAGCACGATTTTAGCTTAAGTGCACAGCTAATGCGACTAGAAAAGTGGCATGATTTGATAATCCATCTATATTATTACTCTCATTGTTATGCCGTTTCTTATGCTAGTGAGAAAGGAGTCTCTGTGTTTTCAAAATAACCAGATTTTCATTTATTGAATCCCGATTTACCTTTACATATATTACCTTTTAACATTTAACAGAAACTAGGATTATTGGCACTGATTGACTCTTGAATGTCATATGTTTTTGATTATTAAATTTCTTGTAAAAAGATTGTCTTTCCGTTAAGAGAAAAACTGTAGAATCACATAGAAGAAATTAGTATATCACGCAGCTGCGGATCAGCACCATGCGAAATACGATCTAGGTCTTTTAAAAAAAATGCATTTCTTCCAAGAGTTATTATGTGGGGTAACGGAAGTATGTACTAATATTACAATATTATAAGCTCCACTATATGATTCTAATAAATAAAAATTTGGAATTCTCCATTACTATAAAACTATTCCTGAAACGTCCACCATAGTGACTCATAAATATCCTAACAATACATATATCAATACAAGAACCTTCTAAAACTTAACCGTAATATTTATAACATATTTCTTAACATTTCTCAGCAATATGAAAATATACCGATGTAAATGCATATATATTATGACCAAATATCGAAGCAGTGAAACTACACTTAAGTGGGCGAGAGAGAAAATATTTAGAAACTTAAAGAAGATATTTCTTATAAGGAAGCTTAACAAAATCGGGAATCAAACCTACAATTTCTCACATCCCATTAGCGTTTCTAACAAAATGGAATACATACAGTGTTACACGTCGACAAATATTGAACATAGCTTTCAATTTAAAGTAAAGACTTGAGAAAATTCTTGGTTTCTACAATTCCTTAAAACTAACCAACACAAAGTTTGCTTAAATGTGATCGCAAATAGTTGTCATTCGCTAAAGTAAACGTTGAAGAAAAAGCAATTTGAAAGCGAGAAATGAAGTGAAGATCTGGTTGGCTGTCCAACGATGTCGGTCGAAGTACGTGCTGTGACTGATGGTGTCCAAGGCACCAAAGAAACGAGGTCACCAAAGATTGTTTTGCTGTAAACTAACAAGATTTCACATTTCTCTTCTTCAGTGCTTCACCTGTGACCTCAGAGGCGGAGCCTTGACAGAAATAGAATTAGCTTTCTGCAACGGTCGAATTAGATTACTTGAAGAAACGTTTTTTGGTATTTCCTTCTTACTTTTTTCATTGTTCTCCTTCCTATCTTTTTTCTTTATGATCTTTAAATAAAAGCTTTTAACATTTCGTAGTAGACATTCAAGTTTCAACTTCTCTTTTACACTTAGCTAGAAAACTTTTTAATTAACAGAAAGTTGCTGAGTATGGCATGAGGTTTAATTAAATTATACAATAATATAGATGTTACTGATTAAAATCTATTTAATACCATCCTTTACTTCCGACCAGTTTTGTTTTTTTGTTATGGGTGGAAGAAAATACGGGCTGGAGACTTACTTATCATAACATCTCTGCATTGATTTGGTATAACCTTGATTGAGATACAAACATAGGATTCGTTAGTACCAGAATGCTCATGTCTAATAATGTAGAGTCACTAGTTTATCTTGTGGTTGTGCTGCGGAAAAGAGAAAGTGTAAATATGCGTGTGCGTGTGTGTGCGATTTCTCGGAGTTCTCCGTTTTCTCTCTTATTTAGATAATGCTATACCAAATATTCGTCCACCGCATTCATTTGAATAAGTCTTCCATGAAGTTAGGCGACGGCAGTACTATAATCTAGCGGCTCATGATATGATCATGAATAACGTGAGAGAGCGGCAGAGAAAACACAGCAGTTCCGAGTAACAAAATGCGGTGGCGTAAAGATTCAGTTTCTTCGAACAGAGGCCCATAATTGAGCGGTCTCGTAATATGTATGATGGTTAGCAACATTACTAAAACTGGTATTTTAAAGAAAGCGCAGGTTTTACCACTGTGTAAACTACCACCAACATTACTTAATTGAAAACCAGAAAGAGCTAGGAATCGTTGGAAGATAAAAATCGTTAGGTAAATATGGCGAGCTCAGTGCACAAGGGAATCAAGTCCATTTTTGTGATCATTTGGGCCATAATTTATCTTTAAGGTTTCTATCTCGAACTCCTTTCAGTGTTCAGTTACTGTAAATAACTCCTATAATGTACAAAACAGTGTTAAGGTTTCCATTTACTTAAATATACAGTACAGTCAATGACAAAAATTCTTTCCGTTTGATAAATTTTATTTTTAGAATAACGGTAGTAGAGGTGGAACGTACAATGGTCGTGTGGCTGGAACCTATAGAAAATTACATTCTTTTTACTTTACTGAAAACTGTACTCAAATTGACCTTTCATTCTGAAGTTATTTGTGATACTAATTTAATCAAACGGAAAGAACTTTTGTCGCTAAATGTACAAACTTTATGTTTTATCTTCTCAGAACTTTGTAATTGGACTTTTTTTTTTGTTGTATGAACGCCCGATATTAGGACGCACACTAAATACTGCCTGCAACTTTGAAATCGCTTCAGATTTTCCAAATGAGAATCTGCTAGAGTTTGCAAGAAAAGAAAATGCAAAGTTAGCTTTGTGATTTCTTTCTTTCTGCAATCTCTCCTGTGACCTATAAAGAATTTTTTATACTTATGTAGATATTTAATTGTTGCTTGCTATACTAGGAATAGTAGGAATGGATTTTGATTGCAGAATTAGCTCAGAAGTATGCCTACTGATTTTGTCAGTATTTCATTAACAAGTATAGAATATGGCACAAGTTATTTATTTCTCTTGTAAATCATGAGGTATAGTTTATACGTAGTATTGGTGACCAACTTTTGTCAGATGATTTTCTATAAAAGATTCGGGCGATTTTATTCACACTCATAAGTACCACATAAAATGTTTCTTTGACAACTCTACAAATTGCCATAATTTACAAATAATATACGTGTAACTATTAGGAATGTCTGTGTTGTAGTTAGGAATATGTGTTGATGATGTAAATATAAAGGAGTGATAGGAGAACAATAGAAAGAACTGCAGAGGTCTTAATAAACGCTTGCAGGTACTTGGGTTCAGAAGTAAATGCAGAGAAAACTAAATACATGGAAATTCATCGAGATTATAATACTGTAAATTGTGGGTGCGTTAAAATATCGAATAATACTTTTGATAAAGTGGATACTTTCGAATATCTAGGATCAATATTAAAAGACCAAAACCATATTCACGAACAAATTAAATATCAACCAAAAGAAGGGAATTCGTGTGTTACTATTCACTTCAAAATATCTTGTCGTCGCGAATTCTGTCGAGGAATTTGAAACTTAAAATATGTAAAAAGATAATCATGCCTGTTGTTGTGTATGATTGCGAAACATGGTCGCTTACTCTGAGGGGAGAACATATATTGAAAGTATTTGAGAACAAGATCCTGAGACGAATATTCAGACCCAAGAGTAACGGAAATGGGTAATGGTGGAAACTTCATAACGAGGAACTACATAATTTATACGGTTTACCAAACATTGCTAGTGTCATCAAATCTAGGAGGCTGAGGTAGGCAGGTCATGTAGCTAGAATGGAAGAAAGTATGAACGCTTTCGAAGTTTTGACTGGAAATCCAATTGAAAAACATTCATTTGGAAAACCTAGGCACAGATGGGAGGATATTAAGATGAATTTCATAGAAATAGGAATACAAAGTAGAAACTGGATCCAGTTATCTAAGGATAGAAATCGATGGACAGCCTTTGTGAACGCAGCATTGAACCTCCGGGTTCTACTGATTACAGAGTTAGTTAGTTTGTTAGTGTCACCGTTAAAAGAACACTTATAACAATAGATACAATCATCTAGTTAACAGCGTTTCTTTTTACATGGAGCCTATACAGTATACACATGAATAATCTATTCAAGCAGAATAAAAGCCGTCAATTGTTATTGACAACAATTAAATATTTTTAACGCCATTTTAACGATTTTCTACAAAACTATACAATAAATTCATGTCATTTTTAAAGGTCGATGTCGTCTATCGATTGATATGTATCTTATCTTTGGACATTTTTTCGTAAATCGATAATAATAGTGTAGAATTTCTCTATAAATAATCCGAAAATAATACTATATTAATCAAGGCTGAAGTAAGTTACTCTTGAACTAGTTTGTGGAGGACGATTACCTCTTTCCGCCCGAGCCCGCACAATGGTGCGGATAGCTTTTCTGTATTACGTAAGCAAGAATTTTTCATTTTTCGCGCTCACTACGGCTTCAAAACACGCACACATTTGCGGGTCCACTTTCTCAGAAATTATGATGGACCCACGCATTTTTTTTAAATAAACATGTTCGGTACATGTTTCATGTAGTATGGAAAAAACAGTTTCATGAAAATAATCTAAGAATTTCTACTCCCGTGCGTAAAGGGTTACAACGTTGTTGGCATATTTCATAAATACATATTTATTTATTTATTTATTGTTTAGAAAAATTCACAAATGTTCAATGTACAATGATTTTCATGCATTTTAAAAAATTTACAAAGTTTAACATCTCAATTGACAATCAATACTTTAGTGTATTTTTTTTTACCAGGATACACGTGGACTCCGTACCAATAAGAATGTTATACACAGTAACTTTAAAATAATTTCCATTACTGAAACTTGGTTGACCAATAGCCATTCTGATAACGAATTATTTGATAACAGATACAGAGATATTAGGTTAAATAGAAATTTGATTTCCATGGGTGAAATTGGTGGTGTTCTCTTAGCAATAAAAAAGAACTTCAAAGTTCAATTGGTACTCCCGTCAGATATAGTATTGGATTCTGTTCTTGTAAAAATTAATGTATATGATGTATCTTCTCTATTTGGGAGTCTTGCATATTTTCCACCTGGATGGATCTAGTAACCATGTATATTAAAGTTATATTGAATATTTGTGTAGCTTTTTAGCATCCGGAAAGTAATATTCTTCTAATAGGTGTTTGGAATCAATCGTACACAATTTGAGTTTGTAGGTTCTACAAACATTTGCCGGAGAAAATATATAACTTAACTATATGAATCTATACAATTTAGAAATGCTAAATAATATTTAAAATGAATTTAGTAAAACATTAGATCTAGTTCTTGAAAATATTAATGACATGAAGTGAAACATGAACCCCAATGATTAGTGTTTAATGATATTCATTACCCTACTTTATTTATTGACTTTCCTAATAGTAGTAAGAGAATCTGTACTAAACGTGCATATATTAAATCAGATTATGATTTCATAAAGCTAATTACAAATAGTTATACAGGGAAATGATGTTGTCAGTTAGAAAAACGGTGACTATCAATTCTGTGATTGATGAAGCTGTTGTTTTCTATAAAATAAGAAATGATATCTTTCACAAATGAGTACTACATAAGAAATTAATCAGAAATATCATGTTTGTTTATGCCTAAAACAGTTAAAATAATAAAAAGCAAGGAGCATCGTCGAAGAAAGTGGAGAGAAAGGATAGGAGACATTATCTATCATTTAAATATTTTAGGGCTGTAACCAAGCGGGAATATCAAGTGCTTATGATAAATACATAAATGACTATGAAATCAGTATTCTTGTGAATTCAAAATTCTTTTGGATTTATGTAAAAAAAAATAATTTTGATAGCAGTACTATAACTTTTGAAGAACGTCAATTAAAAACGAAATAGGTGTTGCTGTCCATTGATACAATATTTTCAAGTTTCATGTAACAAATCTGAATATAATCTAGTGCATTTATCAAATCATCCCTAAACTCTGATCTGCTTAATCCCTACACTTATTCATGTTGAAGTGGAAGAAATCATAGATACTATCCAAAGGCTTAGGCCTCAAACCTCTTCAAAATCTGACAAAATCCCATTCATATATCATTATGTGTCGCTCCCAATCACTAAAGCATTCATTGCAGGCGATGCTTAATGTCATTAACCAGTTCTCAGTTTACAACCAGATGGCAAGTTGCTTATATATGTCCAATTCTCAAAACTAACGGAAATAATAATGATATAAAAATTACAGACTAGTAGCAATATTCTCTGCATCCACTAAGATATTTTAAATTATTATTCATTAAAAATACATTCACACATTTATCCAATTGTTTAACTAAGTCAGTATGATTTTCTACTCAGGAAATCAACAGTGACTAATCTTGGTGAATTCACTCATTTACCAGCAACAGAAATTGATAATAAAAATCAAGTAGACAAATTTTTACAGTCTTCAGTAAAGCGTTTGATGTCATAAATCATGATATTCTACTTAGAAAGGTTCTAAGGTTTATTTTTTCACATACTTTACGTACAACTTTATCGTAATATCTCCATGAACACAGATCATGTACGTACAGAAACATACTGACTTATGAATTTACAGTTCATTCATGAGCTCCGTAGGGTTCAAACTTAGTGACCTTGCTGTTTTTTGTTATGTATTAATGATTTGCTTGATGCAATAAAGTCACAAAATCTGTTATACGCAGATTATTTAAAATGTTACCGTGCCATACGTTCGGAGAAGGACTGAATCAGTTTGCAGAATGACAATAATTCACTTTCTAATTGGTGTAAAATAAACAAACAATTGTTAAATATTGAGAAGTGAAGTGTAATGTCTTATACAATAAAGAAAAGTACAGAAATGAGGTTTACAGAAATTTCTGGTTTGTATGAAACTAGGAAGTGAGTTTAAGAATGTTAATGCGCTGAAAAATCTGTATAATACATATGTGTGTTCGAAAGTACAATACGGATCGATAATTTGAAAACCCAATTCACAAAAATATGTACACTGTATAGAATTAAATCAATTCAAACTTGTGTTATTAAATATACATATATACAGTGTACAGGAATATACACCCTTGATCACACATTTCAATACACTTAGAAAATGTGATGTCTTATACATAATTCAATTTAGCTCATATTTCACAAGTAAGTAATCAAATATTAATTCTATTATAAGAAGGCGAATTTTCTTCGAGAGGAAAGCTCTCGAATACATTTATAAGAATAGAATCTTTTGTGCTTTTTGAACAAACTTATACATAATTGGATAGATTCACTAACATTATTATCAGAAGTCACCTAAGGAAATGCGCTTGCGGTTGTAAACATTTCATGAAGTAATACAACGATAAATGTATTGAGTATATTGCCTATTAGAAAAATTTGCACCTTGTATGATAGTATCCAAATAAGAAGTTATACAATAGTTATATTTGATGTATACGCAAAACAATAGTTTGAGGATATAACATAGTACATATAATAAAGATTTCTGAATTATAACCATGTATGTACTACATATTGCTGAACACAATAGATGTACACAATAAATTTACAATGAAATAAAGAAAGTAACAATTAGGTAATATTTCACAAATAAACAATCTAATATTAATTTTATTATAGGATATGACATAATCATTTCTTATTTACAAAGAGAAAAGAAAAGAAGATGTAAATTTTGTTCGTGGGAAAGCCTTTGAACACGTTCATAAGAATCTTTTGCAAATTTTGTAAATAAATATTTCACTAATAATGCAACAGCGAAACATGATAAATGATTCAGTTTTGAAGTTGCGACCAAGAAATTTTAGTGTGATTTCTTTTCACACATTCTATGTTTTAGAGACAGTATAATTCTTTCGTTCGGAGACATCTAGAAAGAAACAAATAACAACAACTAGGCCGATAATCAGATGAAGTGATTCTAAAACCTGGCTGACTGAGTCAAATTTGGAGTAGGAGGACGTGTAGTGTAAGAAATATATTATTTTTAGATTTTTCTAGTAGAATAAACCAGAGAGAGGGAAAAGTGAACTATTTCGAAGTTTAGAAATTTTTACTGCTTACGGTACAATTTTTATTCCGATTAAGGTTAATCCGTATTTTAAAGGAACCAGTAAGTAGAAAGCCACTCCAAATAACTCTCATAGTTGTTGGTTGATTGCCCCATGGTTACACTCTTAAGACTCTTTGATGGATGATTAATGAAATTGAATGAGTATGGGAGAATGGTTGGAATGACAATGTGGAAGGAACGGGAGAATCCTAGAAAGCCCACGAATATGATGCTATTCAACATTAACTCATATGTCTGGGATTAAACCAGGAAACTCTCGCACTAAAAGAGATCATTCTAGCGCTTTACCAGTGAACCATTAGTTGACTGAAGTGTAACACAAAGGCTATATGAGCCAGAACCTACTGTTAAACCGAAATCTGTATCACTACTTGCGATTGTATCCGAAACAAGTATTTTCCGCAAGACGCACATTTTCTTCTTGGTTTTGAAAATGCATCCTCATACATGTAATTTGAGCATATATCGAAGATCAGAAGCATCTCAGTTTTAATCAATGCATTGCACATTGCAATTATGCATATCGGTTCATTTTTCTCAGGTTGGGACCGGAACACTGATCATGCCGCTCCAATTTAAGAACTTGTTTTGACGAAAAAAGAGGGACTTAATTTCTCAATATATATATGTAGGGATCAGAAAAATTGTAAATTTGTGGAAGCCTTAATTATGTTTTATTTTACGATTAAAAATGTCCTCTTCGATCTCGATCAGAACTTGATACATTGAAATTACGAAAGTGGTAATAAGAATTTGATCGCATTGGTGATAACAACCTCTCCCATTGGCTTTTTAATTAGTATATGCGTCTTTGACACAAGTGACCTGGGTCCAATTTGCTGTGGGAGCTCATGTGGTTCGATCCCATCTTCATCAATAGCTTCACGTTTCACATACCCTCAATGCTGAAATGGTATGTTAAACTGCAAATCAACAAAATGTCAAAGATAGCAAAAGATTATCAGCTTTGACTGATGAGTAACACGGAACAAAATTGCTTCAGAAAATTGACAAATATCTCGAATTTCACTTAAACGTTTCATTCTCACATTAAAATTAATATATTTTCTAATATTTAAGACATAGGGCACGGTGGATCAGTACTACAGTAGTTACCTCTGATGCGTGCAGTCCCTAGTTCAATTCCCGGTTAAGTCAGTTTGTGGTGTACAACATATCCATGGCTTTTCCTCGGGTACTTCCGTTCCTCCCATTTTCTCATTCCACAAATTTTTCTATTATCATACACTTGCTCTAGTCACCCGGCTCCCTTAGCCTAACGGGCATAATCATGATACATCAAACTGAAAAAAAAATTTCATTTCTAATATTTAAGAGAAAATAACAGAAAAAAGTTGAAGGTTCTCTTAAAGATAAGGTTGTAAGTCCGTGAGCAGCATTTAATACAAAGAGAGAAAGCTAGAATGTTGTAGTGACAAGCATGTCTTGAATTTGTCATAGCAGCTTATCTAGAAGAGTCGGGAAAAGCCGCGAGATATGAAATGGTATTTTAGATTTCATACCAAAACGACTAGTCAAAAGTATGTCACGGATCCGTTGTAAAATCTCTGGAGATTCGAAGTGGCTGGAATGTTTTTCCCCAGTCGCGGAAGAAATTTAGCCTTTTCTTTGATAACATCTTAAGATTTTTTCCCCTTTTACTTTGCTCTATCTATGTTTCCCCTTGTTTGCAGACGTTTGATGAAGAAGGGAGAAAATAAAAGGAAAAAAGCAAATATGCTTGCGTACCAGAAAATACTCGGAGAAATATTTCATCTGTCGGCGGAAATTCAACGTTAATCTCGTCCTCAGCAGGAGAGCTCAGCTTAGACACATGCTTCGGTTCCTGCGATTATCTTCCAAGTGTATTCAAAGGATACAGATGTCTCGATGCAGACGTTCAGGCGCTTTGCTAAGAGCTCTGCTTTAGAAAAAAAGCTTGAAAAATATTTTATTTCTAAATATTGGAAATGTGATATCTACTTATCTGCACTTATAAGAACTAGCAATTCTTTTTGTGAGTAGAAGTTGTAATAGATTTCTGATTCTATAAACAAAAAGAACAACTATTACAATCTATTTTTGTCAATTAATTCGGTATTCAAAAGTGGAGAAGCTGACCACTTGGTTTTTGTATTGGAGTATGGTTTTTATGTCTGAATTCTTATTTTATATATGGTTTGAATCTTAGTTTCGAAATGAAAGTTTGTGTTCATTTAAAAAAATAAAGGTACGAATTCATTAAAATCAGGATATGAAGCTGCTCAAGGAAAACTTTGTTCATATGTGTAAAAATAAACTAGTTTATGGGAAAAAATAAAAAAATCGCCTCAATAATTATGTTCCTAGGCGAAAGGAAACTAATGACAAACGGATAAATTGGTAGAATGAGAATAGTGGGGGAAAATGGGAGAACACTGAGATAGGCTTTTATTCTTCAAACTTACATGGTTTGGCATCGAACCAGTGTTCTGTCATTAAAGCTACCTTTCCTGTACTACTCTAAAGAATTGTAAAATAGATTATTCACATTATAGTTTAATATTGTGATATAAAGTATTGATTCGTTAAGGAAAAATGATCTTTGTTAGAAGCTCAAATTCTATTAACATATCTATTATCGTTTAACGAAAAAAATATCTAAATGTAAGGCAAATATCAATCAATAGACCTTACTGAGCTGAACAAAATGATGTATGTGAGTGTAAAACCTCATGCGTAGTATTCGAGACCGTTGTAAACCTAAAATTGATTCTGTAGTTGTTCCATGACATTCACTGAGGTGAAACTAATATCGAAATACTTTAAATAAGCTAATCATTATCATAATACAAACAAGATAACAGTGAGCAATATGGAGAATGAAATTTAGCCTAAAGAATGAAATGAAATCTTTAAGTTTTACGTCCCACGTTTATGCTGGCTAGGCTACAGGAGACGGCGATGATGAGAAATGAATGGAATGGTGGAATGAAGAAAGTGGAAGGAAACTGGAGAACCCCGAGAAAACCCACGCACACGGTTTGTATCCATCACAAAGCTCACTTCGCACGAGCTGGGATCGAACCAAGGACCCCATGCACCAGAGGTGAGCGCTCTACCACTGAGCCATCGCAGCCAGAGATTTAACCTGAAATTATTATTAACTACCAAATTCTAATTTCTGATTGACTAAAATATTGTTCAAATGTAAGATATACATTAGTTGATAGACCACACTGTTAACAACATGACAAACTCAAGGATAATTTATGATACGCAGTTTTCGAGAAAACAAAAGAAAATGGACAATTGTGACTCTGAAATTGTCTATGTCATTCATTGTTAATACTAAGTGGCAGATTTTTCATTTGCCGTAAGAAATTATTATTTATGTATATTCTGTAAATAGAGCAAAATGAACTATTAACTAGAAGATTGTGTTTATTGTTGTTTCTTTTTTCCTAACGGTGACACACATACTCCTTTGCTACATACTACTAGCATTATTAACAAATCATTGTTGGAAATATCATGAATATTGCCTACAATATCAACTGAGAAGACAATTCATATGAATAAAATGAGGAAAATACCGTCATAAAACGTATTCGCTTAGAGGCAATATATATATATATATATTGCCTTTAAATTATACGGGCTAAATTGCTTTTCTCCAGCAAAACCTCTGTAGAAAGGATACAATATGAATAATACATTAAACTATATTATCAGTTTAACGATTGACATTGTTCTTTCATATACCGATAATTGAGCAATAGGAAATATATATATATTTTTTTTTTTGGAAATAAAATATTTTTGAAAAAATAATTTTAAAAGTACCTCAAATTTAATAAAAGAAGATATAGCAAAAAGATAACAATTTTATGTATTCAATATTGAACATGTTATAAGAGATACACATCCAAGAAAGATTTAATAATGTATAAACAACAACGAGTTAATAATACAAAGTCGAAAACATTAATTCCACTGAAGAGATATTGAAATATGAACAGCAAATAAATACACAGACATATATGAAATATGGAATACATTATTTTGAAACAATGAAAATCTTTTACTAAAAATAATATTGCTTTAAATTATGCGCAAAGCTGTTTAGGAAACGTATATAAAAAGGAAGTCTTCCAAATCTGTGATATGAAAACCTCCCAATGCGTCTTTTAGGTGGAAAAAGCTGATAGTAGTGTAGAAATTGAATATGATTAAACTCAGTAACGACCCAGAAGATTACTATGATAAAATAACGATATTAGGCTCTTGAAATATTAACTTCTATTTTGAAAGGATACTCGTATCATTGTATTGTTTTTAAATCTGTATATTTTATCTTCCAAATCTATAATACTTTCGAAAATGCTGATGTTGATATTATCTTCATATTATAATAAATACCTCTAAACTATTTAATTGACTCAATATTCTATACACATAGAGAAGAAAGAGTTAAAATGTACACATTTATAGCACTTTGCAGTTCTTTTACGCTACATAAAATATTGAACATCATATTACGTAGTTTAAATAATTGAAGAAGACGAAAAATTGTAGCTAATTAAAAATAAAATAAGTTGGTTTCGTATCACATCGTAAAATTACGGTAGACTCCCAACTATAGTCACTCATTGTTGAAAGCAGATTTCGTAGATTTTCTTACTTCCGGTTCATCACAGTAATAAAGTCAGGTATATGACTTGCTCTTGGAAAATATAAAATGGAAATAAATATTGAAATTGGAAGTAATAGTAAATTTTACCGCAGTGGTAATAGAGTTGTGTCAAAAACGGTTTCTTGCTATTAACTACCGTTTGTGTTCTTTTCAGATCAATATTAAAAACAAACTGTTGAAATCTACTAATTATAGTGAAGTTGTACCATAGTGAAAATAAAATTGATCAACAATGGTTTCTTGCTTTTTATTACCGTTTTTCTTATTTTCTGAATCAATATTAAACCCAGAAACTATTTAAATTTACTAATTAGAGTAATATTAAACCGTAGTGGTGACAAGATTGTATCAAAAGCTTAGAGGGCCGCGATGGCTCAGTGGTAGAGCGTTCACCTCTGGTACTTGGGGTCCCGGGTTCAAACCCTGCTCCCGCTAAGTGAACTTTGTGGTGGACAAACACTGTGTGCGTGGGTTTTCTCGGGGTTCTCCCGTTTCCTCCCACTTTCTTCATTCCACCATTTCATTCATTTCTCATAATCACCGTCTCCTTTAGCCTAACCGGCATTACCGTGGGACATAAAACTCAAAGATTTCATTTCATTTTTGTATCAAAAGCTGTTATTTGCTATTTATTATCTTTTCTGATCAATGTTAAAGCCAGAAACTGTTGAACTTTACTGATTAGGGTAATATTATACCGTAGTGGTCATAGGATTTATCAAAAACTGTATGCCGTAGTGTTAATAGTGCTATATCAGAAACGATTTGCTGCTAGGCTTTTTACTATCGTTTCTGCTCTTTTCAGATCAATATTAAAGCCGGAAATCGTTAAAATACAATGAGTAGACTTTTCCACTAAGCAACACTCTAAATGAATTTTGACGCCTAAAGTTTTCCAAAGCATAACTGTTTTTGTAGTAAAGAATGATTTTCTTCATCATAGAGCGTGAGATTGACAGTGTTGTTTAAGCTATTCTACTGATACCATCCTTCGCTTCACCTTAACCTTTATTCCGAACATTTATCATGTTTACCAACCAGCAAGCTACAGTGATTCAGCTTTGACCAAAGCAGGTAGTTTTCTTTCTCACTTCTTAACAGTTGTTTC